>NC_091981.1:60578059-61778059 GCF_044704955.1 Pristiophorus japonicus
ACACACGCGAGATGGGGGGTGGGGAAAGGAGACGGGGGGGGTGGGGAAAGGAGACGGGGGGGGGTGGGGAAAGGAGACGGGGGGGGTGGGGAAAGGAGACGGGGGGGGGTGGGGAAAGGAGACGGGGGGGGGGGGGGGAAAGGAGACGGGGGGGGGGAAAGGAGACGGGGGGGGGGAAAGGAGACGGGGGGGGGCGGAAAGGAGATGGGGGGGGGGAAAAGGAGACGGGGGGGGGGGAAAGGAGACGGGGGGGGGGAAAGGAGACAGGGGGGGGGGGGAAGGAGACGGGGGGGGGGGGGGAAGGAGACGGGGGGGGGGGGGAGGAGACGGGGGGGGGGGGGGAAGGCGACGGGGGGGGGGGAAGGAGACGGGGGGGGGGAAAGGAGACGGGGGGGGGGGAAAGGAGACGGGGGGGGGGGAAAGGAGACGGGGGGGGGGGGGAAAGGAGACGGGGGGGGGGGGGTGGGGAAAGGAGACGGGGGGGGTGGGGAAAGGAGACGGGGGGGGTGGGGAAAGGAGACGGGGGGGGGTGGGGAAAGGAGACGGGGGGGGTGGGGAAAGGAGACGGGGGGGGGTGGGGAAAGGAGACGGGGGGGGGTGGGGAAAGGAGACGGGGGGGGGGGGGAAAGGAGACGGGGGGGGGGAAAGGAGACGGGGGGGGGAAAGGAGACGGGGGGGGGGGGGGGGAAAGGAGATGGGGGGGGGAAAGGAGACGGGGGGGGGGGGGAAAGGAGACAGGGGGGGGGGGAAGGAGACGGGGGGGGGGAAGGAGACGGGGGGGGGGAGGAGACGGGGGGGGGGGGGGAAGGCGACGGGGGGGGGGGAAGGCGACGGGGGGGGGGGAAGGCGACGGGGGGGGGGGAAGGCGACGGGGGGGGGGGAAGGCGACGGGGGGGGGGAAAGGAGACGGGGGGGGGAAAGGAGACGGGGGGGGGGAAAGGAGACGGGGGGGGGGAAAGGAGACGGGGGGGGGGGAAGGAGACGGGCGGGGGGGGAAGGAGACGGGGGGGGGGAAGGAGGGGGGGTGAGGGGGGGAAAGGAGGGGGGGTGAGGGGGGGAAAGGAGGGGGGGTGAGGGGGGGAAAGGAGACGGGGGGGTGAGGGGGGGAAAGGAGACGGGGGGGGGTGAGGGGGGGGAAAGGAGACGGGGGGGAGGGGGGGAAAGGAGACGGGGGGGGGGGAAGGAGACGGGGGGGGGGAAAGGAAACGGGGGGGGGGGGAAGGAGACGGGGGGGGGGGAAGGAGACGGGGGGGGGAAGGAGACGGGGGGGGGGCGTGGGGGGAAGGAGACGGGGGGGGGGAAGGAGATGGGGGGGGGGAGGAGACGGGGGGGGGGGAAGGAGACGGGGTGGGGGGAGAAAGGAGACGGGAGGAGACGGGGGGGGTGTGTAGAAAGGAGACGGGGGGGGGAGAAAGGAGACGGGGGGGGGAGAAAGGAGACGGGGGGGGGGGAGAAAGGAGACGGGGGGGGGAGAAAGGAGACGGGGGGGGGGGAGAAAGGAGACGGGGGGGGGGAGAAAGGAGACGGGGGGGGGGGAGAAAGGAGACGGGGGGGGGTGGAGAAAGGAGACGGGGGGGGGGGGAGAAAGGAGACGGGGGGGGGGGAGAAAGGAGACGGGGGGGGGGGAGAAAGGAGACGGGGGGGGGGAAAGGAGACGGGGGGGGGGGGAAAGGAAACGGGGGGGGGGGGAAGGAGACGGGGGGGGGGGAAGGAGACGGGGGGGGGGGAAGGAGACGGGGGGGGGGGAAAGGAGACGGGGGGGGGGAAAGGAGACGGGGGGGGGGGAAAGGAGACGGGGGGGGGGAAAGGAGACGGGGGGGGGGAAAGGAGACGGGGGGGGGTGGGGAAAGGAGACGGGGGGGGTGGGGAAAGGAGACGGGGGGGGGGGGTGGGGAAAGGAGACGGGGGGGGGGTGGGGAAAGGAGACGGGGGGGGGGTGGGGAAAGGAGACGGGGGGGGGGGTGGGGAAAGGAGACGGGGGGGGGTGGGGAAAGGAGACGGGGGGGGGTGGGGAAAGGAGACGGGGGGGGTGGGGAAAGGAGACGGGGGGGGGTGGGAAAGGAGACGGGGGGGGGGGGGAAGGAGGGGGGGTGAGGGGGGGAAAGGAGGGGGGGTGAGGGGGGGAAAGGAGACGGGGGGGTGAGGGGGGGAAAGGAGACGGGGGGGTGAGGGGGGGAAAGGAGACGGAGGGGGTGAGGGGGGGGAAAGGAGACGGGGGGGGGAGGGGGGGAAAGGAGACGGGGGGGGGGGGAGGGGGGGAAAGGAGACGGGGGGGGTGGGGGGGGGGAAGGAGACGGGGAGGGGAAGGAGACGGGGGGGGGGGAAGGAGACGGGGGGGGGGGGAAGGCGACGGGGTGGGGGAAGGAGACGGGGTGGGGGAAGGAAACGGGGGGTGGGGGAAGGAGACGGGGGGGGCGGGAAGGAGACGGGGGGGGGCGGGAAGGAGACGGGGGGGGGGCGTGGGGGGAAGGAGACGGGGGGGGGAAAGGAGACGGGGGGGGGAAGGAGACGGGGGGGGGGAAAGGAAACGGGGGGTGCGGGAAGGAGACGGGGGGGGGCGGGAAGGAGACGGGGGGGGGGCGTGGGGGGAAGGAGACGGGGGGGGGGAAGGAGATGGGGGGGGGAGGAGACGGGGGGGGGGGGGAAAGGAGACGGGGTGGGGGGAGAAAGGAGACGGGAGGGAAAGGAGACGGGGGGGGGAGGAAAGGAGACGGGGGGGGAGAAAGGAGACGGGGGGGGGGGGGAGAAAGGAGACGGGGGGGGGGGAGAAAGGAGACGGGGGGGGGGGAGAAAGGAGACGGGGGGGGGGGGAGAAAGGAGACGGGGGGGGGGGGGAGAAAGGAGACGGGGGGGGGGGGAGAAAGGAGACGGGGGGGGGGAGGGAAAGGAGACGGGGGGGGGAGGGAAAGGAGACGGGGGGGGTGGGGAAAGGAGACGGGGGGTGGGGAAAGGAGACGGGGGGGGGGTGGGGAAAGGAGACGGGGGGGGGGGTGGGGAAAGGAGACGGGGGGGGGGGGTGGGGAAAGGAGACGGGGGGGGGGGTGGGGAAAGGAGACGGGGGGGGGGTGGGGAAAGGAGACGGGGGGGGGGGTGGGGAAAGGAGACGGGGGGGGGTGGGGAAAGGAGACGGGGGGGGGGGGGGGGGAAAGGAGACGGGGGGGGGTGGGGAAAGGAGACGGGGGGGGGGGTGGGGAAAGGAGACAGGGGGGGGGGTGGGGAAAGGAGACGGGGGGGGGTGGGGAAAGGAGACGGGGGGGGGGGGGTGGGGAAAGGAGACGGGGGGGGGGGGTGGGGAAAGGAGACGGGGGGGGGTGGGGAAAGGAGACGGGGGGGGGTGGGGAAAGGAGACGGGGGGGGGGGGGGGTGGGGAAAGGAGACGGGGGGGGGTGGGGAAAGGAGACGGGGGGGGGGGTGGGGAAAGGAGACGGGGGGGGGGGTGGGGAAAGGAGACGGGGGGGGGGGTGGGGAAAGGAGACGGGGGGGGGTGGGGAAAGGAGACGGGGGGGGGTGGGGAAAGGAGACGGGGGGGGGTGGGGAAAGGAGACGGGGGCGGTGGTGGGGAAAGGAGGGGGGGGGGAAGAAGACGGGGGGGGGGGGAAAGGAGACGGGGGGGGGGGAAAGGAGACGGGGGGGGGGGAAAGGAGACGGGGGGGGGGGGAAAGGAGACGGGGGGGGGGAAAGGAGACGGGGGGGGGGGAAGGAGACGGGGGGGGGGGGGAAGGAGACGGGGGGGGGGGGGAAGGAGACGGGGGGGGGGGGAAGGAGACGGGGGGGGGGAAGGAGACGGGGGGGGGAAAGGAGACGGGGGGGGGGAAAGGAGACGGGGGGGGGAAAGGAGACGGGGGGGGGAAAGGAGACGGGGGGGGGAAAGGAGACGGGGGGGGGGGAAAGGAGACGGGGGGGGGGGGGAAGGAGACGGGGGGGGGGGGAAGGAGACGGGAGGGGGGGGGGAAGGAGACGGGAGGGGGGGGGAAGGAGACGGGAGGGGGGGGGGAAGGAGACGGGAGGGGGGGGGAGAAGGAGACGGGAGGGGGGGGGAAGGAGACGGGAGGGGGGGGAAGGAGACGGGAGGGGGGGGGAGGAGACGGGAGGGGGGGGGGAAGGAGACGGGAGGGGGGGGGGAAGGAGACGGGAGGGGGGGGGAAGGAGACGGGAGGGGGGGGGGGAAGGAGACGGGAGGGGGGGGGGAAGGAGACGGGAGGGGGGGGGGAAGGAGACGGGGGGGGGGGGGAAGGAGACGGGAGGGGGGGGGGAAGGAGACGGGAGGGGGGGGGGAAGGAGACGGGAGGGGGGGGGGGAAGGAGACGGGAGGGGGGACGGGAAGGAGACGGGAGGGGGGGGGAAGGAGACGGGAGGGGGGGGGGAAGGTGAAGAGGCTAAACGGGAGGGGGGGGCGGGGGAAGAGGCTGAACGGGCCGGGCCCAAGACTTCGGGCAGGGCCTGTCACCAGCACCAGATTTACAGGTAGGTGGCGTTGGGTCGGGTCGGGAGTCGGGTCGGTGTCGCGGTCGGTGGGGTTGCGGGAGTCGGGTCGGGTCCAGCCTGGGGGGGGGGGGGGCGGAAGGGAGCGGGAATCGAGTCGAGTCGAGTCGGGTTGGGAGGAAGCAGGAGCTGGGCGACGGAGGAGCCTTATGCATGCAGCCCCAGTGAGGAGGGGCTGCGTGCTTTGGGCCCCTCCCACACAGTTTTGGGCACCTGGAGCTACTGCACATGCGCGCCCACTGTAGCGCGCATGTGCAGAGATCCCGGCACTGTTTTCAGCGCAGGGACCTAGCTCCGCCCCCCACAGCTCGTGTCGGTGCTGCGCCGAGGGCCAGAGGACCAGCAGGGAGCCGGAGAATCTGGAAAAAAAATTTTGGCGCACTTTGTGGCGCGAAAAACGGGCGTCCAGGTCGGGGCTGTGCCGTTCTAGGCGGGGCCCGAAACTTGGGCCCAAAGAGCCGCAATCTACAGGGCTACAGACCTAGTGCCGGAAGGTGGGATTAGGTTGGGTAGCTCCTTTTCGAACGGCATGGACACGATGGGCTGAATGGCCTCCTCTGTGTTGTAATTTTTCTAAGATTCTATCTCGTGCTACCTCTACTCACATCCCATTCTACCTCTACTCTTCTACTATCCTGCTCACTATTTACTACATTGCCACATTCTGTATTATGCATATATATTTCCAACTCCATGAGGGGACAATGCAAGATCTGAATTAAAAGTGCTAAGCCAAATCACTGTCAATAACTTAAAAATACTGATTTTTCTTTGATTGAATTTTTTACTGTAGGAACCTAATTAATACATGATCATGGAAGTTCAGATCATTCTCGGTCTCTCTCTTGCGGTTTATAACTGCAACCATGTTGTGCAGTCATCCTTGCCGGACAATGCACTACCACCACATATGCACAGTTTTATTTTGAGTCAAAAGTAGCCACAATAAAAGGAACTGTAGATAGGGCTTTAAACTAAATAGTTGGGGACGGAGGGATCCGGTGAGCAGAAATTTCAAAAGTCAAAGAGAAAGTAGAAGGCTAAAGTACTTGGTAGTGATAGTGATAATGATAACCAGAGTGTAACGGGAGAGACAGAGCGTATACACACACACGACAAAATTCAAAGCAATCTATCTGAACGCACGAAGCACTCTTAAGATAGATGAGTTGACGGCATAAATAGAAATTAATGGGTATGATCGGATTGCCATTACAGAGACATGGTTGCAATGTGACCAAGGCTGGGAACTAAATATTCAGGGTTATTTGCCATTTCGTAAGGATAGACAGAAAGGAAAAGGAGGTGAGGTAGCTCTGTTAATAATGGATGAGATCAGTGCAGTAGTGAGAAATTATATTGGCTCAGAAGATCAAGATGTAGAATCAGTTTGGGTGGAGACAAGAAATAATAAGGGAACGAGGTCACTGGTGGGAGTGGTCTACAGGCCAGACAGGAGCCACACTGTAGCAGAGTATAAATCAAGAAATAGTGGAGGCTTGTTAGAACAGTACAGCAATAATCATGGGCGATTTTAATCTTCATATAGATTGTACTAATCAAATTGGCAAAGGTAGCCTTGAGGAAGAGTTCATAGAGTGTATGCGGGATGATTTCTTGGAACAATACATTGTGGAACCAACCAGGGAGCAGACTATTTTAGATCTGGCAGTGTGTAGCCAGTCTGGATTAATCAATCATCTTGGAAGGAGTAATCATGGCATGGTAGAATTTCAAATTCAGTTTGAGGGTGAGAAAGCTAGGCCTCAAACTAGTGTCCTGAACTTAAATAAAAGGTAATTACAAAAGGTATGAAGGCAGAGCTGGTTAAAGTGGACTGGGAAAATATATTAACAGGTAAGACTGTAGAAAATCAGTGGCAAACATTTAAGGAGATATTTCATAACTCAGTAAAGATTTATTCCAGTAAGAAAAAAAAACGCTAAGAGAAGGATGAACCATCCTTGACTAAAAGTAAAGGATGGTATCAAATTGAAAACAAAAGCATACAATGCTGTGAAGAACAGTGGAAGGCCAGAGGATTGGGACATTTTTAGAAACCAGCAAAGGACAACTAAAAAAATGATAAAGACAGAAGAAAGCACATGAGTGTAAACTAGCAAGAAATATAAAAAAACAGACCACAAGAGCTTCTACAGGTATATAAAAAGGAAGCGAGTGGTTAAAGTAAACATTGGTCCCTTAGAGAACTAGACTGGGAACAGGGAAAGGGTAGAGACTTTGAACAAATATTTTGTATCGGTCTTCATGGTAGAAGACACTAAAAACATTCCAATAATTGATAATCAAGGAGCTATTGCAGGGGGGGGGGGGGGAGGAGGAGAAGAAAACTTAAAACAATTACTATCACTAGAGATAAAGTATTAGGCAAACTAATGGATCTAAAGGTGGACAAGTCCCCTGGACCTGATGGCCTGCATCCTAGGGTCTTCAAAGAAGTGGCTGCAGAGATAGTGGTTGTAATCTACCAAAATTTACTGAAAAACCCCTATTTAAGAAAGGAGACAGAGAGAAAGCAGGAAACTATAGACCAGTTAGCCTAACATCTGTCATTGGGAAAATGCTGGAATTCATCATTAAGGAAGTAGTAGCAGGACATTTAGAAAATCATAATGCAGTCAAGCAGTCAGCATGGTTTTATGAAAGGGAAATCAGGTTTGACAAATTTGCTGGAGTTCTTTGAGGATGTATCGAGCAGAGTGGCTAAAGGGGAACCAGTAGTTGACGTGTATTTGGATTTCCAGAAAGCATTCGATAAGGTGCAACATAAAAGGTGGCTGCACAAGATAAGAGCTCACGGGATTGGGGGTAATATATTAGCGTGGATAGAGGATTGACTAACAGAAAACAGAGAGTCGGGATAAATGGGTCATTTTCAGGTTGGCAAACTAACGAGAGGGGTGCCACAGGGATCCGTGGTGGGGCTTCACCTATTTACATTTTATATTAATGATGGCTGAAGGGACCGAGTGTAACGTAGCCAAATTTGTTGATGATACAAAGATAGGTGGGAAAGCAAGTTGTGAGGAGGATACAAAGAAGCTACAAAAGGGTTATAGATAGGCTCAGTGAGTGAGTAAAAAATTGGCAGATGGACTATACTGTGGGAGAATGTGAGGTTATCAATTTTGGTAGGAAAAATAAAGCAAAATTATTTAAATAGGGAGCGATGCTGCAGTACGGAGGGATCTGGGGTTTTTTGTACATGAAACGCAAAAAGTTAGCATGCAGATACAGCAAGTAATCAGGAAGACAAATGGAATGTTGGCCTTTATTACAAGGGAGATGGAGTATAAAAGTAGGGAAGTTCCTGCTGCAACTGTACAGGGTGTTGGTAAGACCACACTTGGAGTACTACGTACAGTTTTGGTCTCCGTATTTAAGGAAGGATATAGTGCATTGGAGGCAGTTCAGAGAAGGTTCACTAGGTTGATTCCTGAGATGAAGGAACTGTCATATGAAGAAAGGTTAATTAGGTTGGGCATATACTCATTGGAGTTTAGAAGAATGAGAGGTGATCTTATTGAAACATACAAGATTCTGAGGGGGATTGACAGGGTAGATGCAGAGAGAATGTTTCCCCTCATGGGGGAAATCTAGAACTAGGGGGCATCATTTCAGAATAAGGGGTTGCCCAATTAAAACAGAAATGAGGAGGAATTTTGTCTCTGGAGGGTCATGAATCTTTGGAATTCTCAACCCCAGAACTGTGGAGGCTGGGTCTTTGAATATATTTAAGGTGGAGATGGACAGAGTTTTGAACGATAAGGGAGTCAAGGGTTATGGGGAGTGGGCAGGGAAGTGGAGTTCAGGCCAGGATCAGATCATGCATGATCTTACTGAATGGCGGAGCAGGCTCGAGGGGGCAAATGGCCTACTCCTGCTCTTATTTCTTATGTTCTTATGTAATCAACACATACCGTAAAAGCAGTTGTGCCCATAAAAAGAATGTGAACTTTCTCCACAGTGTGCTGTTCCAAGGTGTGGCCACCAATCAGACCCCAGGAACAGACTTCATGTGGCTGTGTTACACACTGATCCAGCAGAATAAATTAAAGCAAGGAATCAATGGCTTCAGGGGAATAAGGAAAACACACACCGAAATATAATGTTAAAGAATTTGCAACGCTTCCGTAATTGGCTGGCACAGCTACATGCAAGAATAATCAATGCTTTCTTGGATATATTACATTTTTGTACAGTCTGGAGAGCTAATTAACAGCCAAGCAGACAACACTCGCCAGGTTCCAGGGCTCCATATCTTACCAAATCCTGCTCCAATTCGGATCGCCTCTGAGGTCACAAAGGACTCACCCGGTTTGAATTTTCAGCCATGGGATATTGGAACCCCCACCCGCCCTCAAACCCCACCCCCACAATGCTTCACCTACCTGTTGTCACAGCCATGAAGAGAATGAAAAAAATCAGCTTCTGACTCTGATGCATAGCAATCAGACCAAACACCGCCAATAGGCAGAGGAAGCTGGGGTCACGCTGGATCTGGAAGAAAAAGAAACAAGGATTTCAAAAAGATTGAAAACATGAAGGAAAAATAGTTAAGGGACCAACAGGTTTTATGGAATGAAGACTCCATTGACCAGTTGTGGCTCAGTTGTTGGCCCTCTTGCCTCAGAGTCAGAAGGTTGTGGGTTCAAATCCTACTCCAGAGACCCAAGCACAAAATCTAGGCTAACAGCTCAGTGCAGTAGAGGAAGTGCAGCACTGTCGGAGATGCTGTCTTTCAGATGAGATGTTAAACCGCAGCCCTACCTTCCCTCTCAGTTGGATATAAAAAAATCCCATGGCACTGTTCAAAAACGAGCACGGTAGTTCTCCTGGCCAATATTTGTCCCTCAACCAGCATCATCACATTGCCGTGCACAAATGAGCCGTCATGTTTCCTTGTGCATGAAACACAAAGTTAATATGCAGGTACAGCAAGTAATCAGGAAGGTAAATGGAATGTTGATCTTTATTGCAAGGGGGATAGTTGTAAAAGCAGAGAAGTCCTGCTATAACTGTACAGTGTATTGGTGAGGCCACACCTGGAGTACTGCATACAGTTTTAGTCTCCGCATTTAAGGAAGGATATACTTGCATTGAAGGCTGTTCAGAGAAGGTTCACTAGGTTGATTCCAGAGATGAGGGGGTTGACTTATGAAGATAGGTTGAGTAGGTTGGGCCTATACTCATTGGTGTTCAGAAGAATGAATGAAAGGTGATCTTATCGAAACAAGATAATGAGGGGGCTCGACAAGGTGGATGCAGAGAGGATTTTTCCCACTCAGGGGAAACTAAAACTAGGGGACACAGTCTCAGAAGGGGCCGCCCATTTAAAACTGAGATGAGGAGGAATTTCTTCTCAGAGGATTATAAATCTATGGAATTCTCTGCCCCAGAGAGCTGTGGCGGCTGGGTCATTGAATATATTTAAGGCGGAGATACACCGATTTTTGAGCGATAAGGGAATGAAGGGTTATAGGGAACAGGCAGGGAAGTGGAGCTGAGTCCATGAAGAGATCAGCCATGATCTTATTAAATGGCGGAGCAGGCTCAAGGGGATAAATGGCCTGCTCCTGCTCCTATTTCTTATGTTCTTATGCCAGACTCTTGTACTTGGCCTAGCAGTTTGGAGATAGCTCCAGCACAGGAGTCAGCGGAGACCAAGCGAGTCTGAATCACAGCCCCACAAGACATCAGCAGATAACCCGACTGCCAGCTATTGGCATGCAAAATGGGAATGGAGAAGCCCAGCCCCATGCCTGAACAAAGGTGATCAAGGGTCACTAAGCAGATGGCTTCCCCATTATGAATAAACTGCACATGGTGTCTTGGTCAATACTTATCCCTCAATAAACAACGAACACAGATGATCTGGGCATTATTACATTGCTGTTTGTGGGAATTGCCGCATTTCCCACATTACAAGAGTGACTACACTCCAAAAGTATTTAATTGGCTGTAAAATGCTTTGAGACATCCAGTGGTCATGAAAGGCGTTATATAAATCCAAGCCTTTCTTTGTATAGACACGGTCTGGGACCTATCCGCGACCCACGAAGTGGAGTGCCCATATATGGCACCAGAGGTTTGTAAAGCTTGTTCAAGACCACCACACTATAAAAGACGCAGCAAGCTGCTCTTTCGGTTTGGACCATGGACAAGACTGGTTCGAACAACCTGTTCTGGTAAAATTGAGGGTCAACATAGCTCTCTCACTAATTTGAAAGAAAAAGCAGCTAAACCCTATCCAACAAGCATATCCTGATGTGCAGTCATAGTTGTCTTATGTCATGTCTAAATAATGTGCCAACAATTCCGGCCTTGCCGGTTGCGTACGAAGTGCGCACGGACGCGGCGAGGCCTCGCAAAAGTTTTTCGGGGCGCAATGTGCATGCGCCAAAAACTGGCTTTTCTGATGTGTCAAGATTGACAGATCCTCCGCATCCCTGGGAGAAGGATGTTCGGGCGGGAGAGAGTGGGCTATTTGCACATCTCTTGCCCAGCGAACGTCCTTCAAACTTTTACAAAGTAAAAGCAGACGTATAGCTTACTTTTACCAGCGTAAGAGTTTTAAAGCATAAAAATTAAATTTAAATCATACATTTTTGTGTTAAAAACCCTGTCCATTAAGGTGTTTATTTTAAACCCCATTAAAACACAAAAACATTCCCCAAAATATTTTTTTTTCTAATTAACTTTAATTTCAATTAATTTTAAATATGTGAGCGGGATATAAGGAGCGGGAGATAGAGGCCCAGATAAAAGGAAGTGAGAGTTGGGAGGAGCCAGCTGCTGCAGGGACAAAAACTAAAAGGAATCGAAATTGAAGTGTGATGTCACAGCCAGGCAGGTAAGTGATTGGCTGGTGGATTGGTGAGTATTTTTTCTACTCTTTAAGAAACCTTTGGCATTGTTGTAAGTTAGGAACTGCAAGTAATAAACATGTGTGATCTTTATTATCTGAGGAGAACCAGTTAATTAAATCGGCTGTTTGCTGAGTAGCGGCTGCATGTGTTTTGCTAAGGTTTAGAGTTTATTTTTGCTTGATATTTCCGAGTCTAACTAGAGGGATGGCAGGGCAGCTCAGTCCCGTGGATTGCACATCCTGTGGCATGTGGGAAATCCTGGATGCTTCACACAGCCAGGACAACCACGTGTGCAGGAGGTGTCTCCAGCTGCACCAATTCGAGCTCCGTGATTTGGAGCTTGAGCGCCGGCTGAAGTCACTGCCGTGAGACAGAGCTATGTGGATAGCATGTTTTGAGAGGTGGTGACCCCGCAGCTGAAGAGTGTGCAGGCAGATAGGAATTGGGTGATCTCTGGACAGAAGAAGAGTAGGACTAGGCAGGCAGTGCAGAAGAGTTCCGAGTCCATCTCGCTCTCCAACCGGTATTCTGTTCTGAGTACCGCTGAGGGCGATGGTGGCTCTGGGGAGTGCAGCAAGAGCCAAGTCCACGGCACCATGGGTGGCTTAGCTGCACAGGGGTTGCGGGGGGAGGAAGAAGAATGGAAGAGCTATAGTGGTAGGGGATTCACTAGTCGGGGGAGCAGACAGGTGTTTCTGCGGCCGCAGACGTGACTCCAGGATGGTATGTTGCCTTGCTGGTGCCAGGGTCAAGGATGTCACTGAGCAGCTGCAGGGCATTCTGGGGAGAGAGAGAGTGAACAGCCAGAGGTCATGGTTCACATTGGTACCAATGACATAGGTCGGAAAAGGGATGAGGTCCTGCAGGCAGAGTTTAGGGAGCTAGGAGAGAGATTAAAAAGGAGGACCTCAAAAAAGGTAGTAATCTCTGGATTACTCCCAGTGCTACGAGCTAGTGAGAACAGAAATTGGAGGATAGAGCAGATGAATACGTGGATGAAGAGATTGTGCAGGCGGAAGAGCTTTAGTTTCCGGAGGCATTTGCACCGCTTCTGGGGGAGGTGGGACTTGTACAAGCCGGATGGGTTGCACCTCAACAGAGCCAGGACCAATATCCTCAGAGGGTTTGCTAGTGCTGTTGGGGAGGGTTTAAACTAGCTTGGCAGGAGGATGGGAACCTGAAAATAGAATCAATAGGGAGGAGTAAAGCTGGAATTAGAAAGCAAATATAAAAGAAAGTAAGTTTGAAAGAGAGAAGAAACAAGTAGGAAAAAGTGTAAAAAAACAAATTTAAAGGCACTTTATCTAAATGCATGTAGCATTTATAACAAAACAGATGAGTTGACGGCACAAATTGAGACAAATGGGTATGATCTGATAGCCATTACAGAGACGTGGTTGCAAGGTGATCAGGGCTGGGAATTAAATATTCTGGGGTATTTGACAATCTGGAAGGACAGACAGAAAGAAAAAGGATGCGAGGTAGCACTATTGATAAAGGATGGAATCACTGCAATAGAGAGAAACGATACTGGCTCAAATGATCAGGATGTTGATACAATTTGGGTGGCGATAAGGAATAATAAGGGGGCAAAGTCACTGGTGGGCGTAGTATATAGGCCCCCTAACAGTAGCAACTCTATTGGTCGGAGCATAAATCAGGAAATAGTGGGGGCTTGTAAAAAGGGAACAGCAATAATCATGGGTGATTTTAACCTCCATATTGATTGGACAAATCAAATTGGTCAGGGTAGCCTTGAGGAAGAGTTCATAGAGTGCATAAGGGACAGGTTCCTGGAGCAGTATGTAATGGAACCAACCAGGGCAGGCTATCTTAGATCTGGTCCTGTGTAATGAGACAGGATTAATAAACAATCTCCTAGTAAAGGATCCCCTTGGAATGAGTGATCATAGCATGGTTGAATTTGATATTCAGATGGAGGGTGAGAAAGTTGGATCTCTAACCAGTGTACTAAGCTTAAATAAAAGAAGACTATAAAAGGTATGAGGGCAGAGTTGGCTAAAGTGGACTGGGAAAATAGATTGAAGTGTAGGACGGTTGATGAACAGTGGTGTACATTTAAGGATATTTCACAACTCTCAAGAAAAATATATTCTAGGTGAGGAGGAAATGGTGCAAGAGAAAAGATAGCCATCCGTGGCTAACTAAAGAAATAAAGGACAGTATACAATTAAAAACAAGGACATACAATGTGGCCAAAACTAGTGGGAGGACAGAAGATTGGGAAGCTTTTAAAAGCCAGCAAAGGATGACTAAAAAAATGATTAAGAAAGGGAAGATAGACTGAAAGTAAACTAGCAGGAAATATAAAAACAGATAGCAAGAGTTTCTATAGGTATATAAAAGGAAAAAAAAAAGAGTGGATAAAGTAAATGTTGGTCCCTTAGAGAACAAGACTGGGGAATTAGTAATGGGGAACATGGAGATGACAGAAACTCTGAACAAATATTTTGTATCAGTCTTTACGGTAGAGGACACAAACAATATCCCAACAGTGATTAGTGAAGGGGCTATAGGGGGCTGGGGACAGGAACTTAACACATATATGTAAACCTGTAAATACCTTGTTTAACCACCAGAGGACTCATCCCCTGGAGTCCCTTGGGAGCACCTGTACTTAAGGAGGCCTCACAGACTGGAGAGGCACTCTGGAGACCTGCAATAAAAGACTACGGTCACAGTATCTGGTCAGACTCTTCATTCATACACTACAACTGGCAACGAGATACTAAATGACGAACCCCACTGCAACGATGCAGAGAACAGTGGGCATCCTGGAGAAATTTTCGGAGGGAGATGATTGGGAAACCTTCGTGGAGCGACTCGACCAATACTTTGTGGCCAACAAGCTGGAAGGAGAAGCGAACGCTGCCAAACGAAGGGCAATGCTCCTCACCGTTTGTGGGGCACCAACGTATGGCCTCATGAAAAATCTGCTTGCTCCAGTGAAACCCAGATAGAAATCATGTGATGATTTGTGTACACTGGTCCGGGAGCATCTTAACCCAAAGGAAAGCGTTCTGATGGTGAGGTACCGGTTCTACATGTGCAAGAGGTCTGAAAGCCAAGAAGTGGTGAGCTATGTCGCCGAGCTAAGACGCCTTGCAGGATATTTCGAATTTGATGGACATTTGGAGCACATGCTCAAGGACTTCTTTCTACTTGGTATTGGCCATGAAATAATACTTCACAAACTCTTGACTGTAGAGACCCCAACCTTGAGTAACGCCATAGCAATAGCTCAGGCGTTCATCGCCACCAGTGACAATACCAAGCAAATCTCTCAGCACGAGTATTATGAACAAAGTAATGTTTTCGAATCGTAACATACAGGGCAGGCCTCACATGCCTGCAGCTGCATGTCCGCAAATGTCTCCGAGTCCACCATCAAGGGTGATGAATGCTAGGCCATTAACACCTTGTTGGCGCTGCAGGGGTGATCATCGTTTCTATTCATGCCACTTCAAAGGATACATTTGCAAGGGCTGTGGAACAATGGGACACCTCCAACATATGTGCAGGCGAGCTGCAAACCCCCACCATGTTGCAGAGGACAGATCCACGGCAGATCACGACAAACCAGAGCCTCAGACCGAGGAGGCAGAGGTATATGGGGTGCACATATTTACTACAAAGTGTCCCCCGATAATGCTAAAGCTTGAATTAAATGGACTCCCGGTGTCAATGGAGCTGGATACGGGCGTGAGCCAATCCATTATGAGCAAATAGACTTTCGATAAATTATGGTGCAGCAAGGCCTCAAGGTCAGTCCTGACTCCCATTCGCACTAAACTGAGAACTTATACAAAAGGAACTGATTCCTGTAATCGGCAGTGCTACGGTTAGGGTCTCCTACGTGAGTGCACAAGTTGGCACTCTGGGTGGTACTGGGCGATGGCCCCATGCTGTTTGGCAGGAGCTGGCTGGGGAAGATACGCTGGAACTGGGACAACGTCCGAGCGCTCTCGCCCGTCGATGACACTTCGTGTGCCCAGGTCCTAAACAAGTTTCCCCTCACTGTTCGAACCAGGCATCGGTAAGTTCCAAGTTGCAAAAGTACAGATCCACCCAATTCCGGGGGCGCGACCCATCCATCACAAGAGAGCTGTACCATACATGATGAGAGAGGGTGGAGATCAAGCTGGACCGGCTGCAATGAGAGGGCATCATTTCGCCGATCGAATTCAACGAGTGGGCCTGTCCGATTGTTCCAGTCCTCAAGAGAGACGGCACAGTCAGAATCTGTAGTAATTACAAAGTAACTATCAATCGTTTCTCCCTGCAGGATCAATACACACTACCAAAGGCAGACGACCTATCTGTGACACTGGCGGGAGGAAAGACGATCACGAAGCTGGACTTGACCTTGGCTGCATGACGCAGGAGCTGGAGGAATCATCGGAGGGCCTCACCGGCATCAACACGCACAAAGATCTCTTCATTTACAACAGATGCCCATTTAGGATTTGATCAGCCCCAGCGATATTCCAGAGAAACATGGAAAGCTTACTGAAGTCAGTCCCACGCACCGTGGTCTTCCAGGATGACATCTTGGTTACAGGTCGAGTCACCGTCGAGCATCTGCAGAACCTGGTGGAGGTTCTTAGTCGGCTCAATCGCTTGGGGCTCAGGTTAAAACGCTCAAAGTGCGTTTTCCTGGCGCCTGAAGTGGAGTTCCTGAGGAGACGAATCGCGGTGGATGGCATTAGGCCTACCAATTCGAAGATGGAGGCAATCAAGAACGTACTGAGGCCACAGAACGTGACGGAGCTGCGGTCGTTTCTAGGACTCCTGAACTACTTTGGTAACTTCTTACCAGGTCTCAGCACACTGTTAGAACCACTGCACACTTTACTGCTTAAAAGGAGATGAATGATTATGGGGTAAAAGCCAAGAAAATTGTTATGCTCAAACAAATTTCTTGTGTTGTATGATCCATGTAAGCGTTTGGTACTAGCATGTGATGCGTCGTCATACGGTGTCAGGTGTGTATTGCAACAAGCTAATGAATCTGGGAAATTGCAACTGGTTGCTTATGCATCCAGAAGTCTGTCTAAGGCTGAGAGAGCCTACAGCATGATTGAAAAAGAAACGTTAGCATGTGTTTATGGGGTAAAGAAAATGCATCAATATCTGTTTGGGTTCAAATTTGAATTGGAAACTGACCATAAGTCACTGATATCCCTCTTTTCAGAAAGCAAGGGGATAAATACGAATGCATCGGCCCGCATCCAGAGATGGGCGATGACATTGTCCGCATACAACTACGCCATCCGCCACAGGCCAGGCACAGAAAACTGTGCCGATGCTCTCAGTAGGCTGCTATTGCCCACCTCGGGGGTGGAAATGGCACAGCCCACAGATTTAGTTATGGTAATGGAAGCATTCGAGAGTACGCAATCACCCATTACCGCCCGACAGATTAGAACCTGGACAAGCCAGGACCCCTTACTGTCCTTAGTAAAAAATTGTGTGCTTCACGGGAGCTGGTCCAGTGTCCCATTAGAAATGCAGGAAGAAAGCAAGCCGTACCAGCGCCGCAAACATGAAATGTCTTTATGCCACAGAAGGCAGTCTGCCTGTAATCAGGTATTGGTACCAAAAAAGGGCAGGGACACTTTCATTAGTGATCTCCACAGTACCCAACCAGGCATTGTAATCATGAAAGTGATAGCCAGATCACATGTGTGGTGGCCCGATATCGATGTGGACATAAGAGTCATGCGTGCACAAATGTAACACATGTTCAGTTAAGTAATGCACCCAGGGAGGCGCCACTAAGTTTATGGTCTTGGCCCTCCAAACCGTAGTCTGGGGTCCATGTTGACTATACAGGCCCGCTCATGGGAAAAATGTTGAGTGATTGTAGATGCGTACTCCAAATGGATTGAATGAGAGATAATGTCAGCAAGCACGTCTGCTGCTACCACTGAAAGTCTGTGAGCCATGTTTGCCACGCACGGCCTGCCTGATGTCCTTGTGAGTGACAACAGGCCGTGTTTCACCAGTGCCGAGTTCAAAAGAGTTCATGACCCGCAATGGGATCAAACAGTTCAAACCAGCATCCAATGGTCAGGCAGAGAGAGCAGTGCAAACAATCAAGCAAAACTTGAAGGTGGTAACTGAAGGCTCACTGCAGACTCGCCTACCCAGAGTCCTGCTTAGCTACCGCACAAGACCCCACCCGCTCACTGGGATTCCATCAGCTGAACTGCTCATGATAAGGGCACTTTAAGACAAGGCTCTAGTTAGTCCACCCTGATCTACACAAACAGGTAGAGAGCAGGCGGCTTCAACAAAGTACATATCATTACAGCGTAAATGTGTCACGCGAAATTGAGATTAATGATCCTGTATTTTTGTTGAACTATGGACAAGGTCCCAAGTGGCTTCCCGGCACTGTCGTAGCCAAAGAGGGGAGTAGGGTGTTTCGGGTCAAACTTTCAAATGGACTCATCTACAGGAAAAACTTTGACCAAACCAAACTCAAATTCGCAGACTATCTAGAGCAACCCACGTTAGACCCTACCTTTTTTGAACCCCCAACACACACACCAGTTGACCACGAAGTAGAACCCGTCACCCACAGCAGCCCAACAGGACTCTCCACACCAGGTAGCCCAGCAAGGCCAGCTGCACAGCAGCCCAGCAAACGATTCACCAAAACCAGCATTTGCACCGAGACAAGCAGGGAAAGAAAGGCCCCACCTTGTAAATAGTTACACTACTGACTTTGGCCAGGGGGGAGGGGGGAGGGGAGAAAGTGTTGTTATATATGTAAACCTGTAAATACCTTGTTTAACCACCAGGGTGCTCATCCCCTGGAGTCCCAAGGGATCCCACAATCCCTTGGGAGCATCTATACGCAAGGAGAGCTCGCAGGCTGGAGAGGCACTCTGGATACCAGCAATAAAAGACTAAGGTCACACTTTACTTTGAGCTCAAAGTATCTGGTCAGACTCTTCATTCATACACTGCAAACACAATCACAATCAATAAGGTGGTGGTACTCAGTAAGATAATGGGACTAAAGGCAGATAAATCCCTTGGACCTGATGGCTTGCTTCCTAGGGTCTTAAGAGAATTAGTGGCAGGGATTGTGGATGCATTGGTTGTAATTTACTAAAATTCCCTGTACTCTGGAGAGGTCCCAGCAGATTGGAAAACTGCAAATGTAACCTCCCTATTTAAAAAAGGAGGCAGACAAAAAGCAGGAAACTATAGACCAGTTAGCCTAACATCTGTGTTTGGGAAAATGTTGGAGTCCATTATTAAAGAAGCAGCAGAACATTTGGAAAAGCAAAGTTCGGTCAGGCAGAGTCAGCATTGATTTATGAAAGGGAAGTCATGTTTGACAAATTTTCTGGAATTCTTTGAGGATGTAACAAAAAGGGTGGAGAAAGGAGAACCAGTGGATGTGGTGTATTTGGACTTCCAGAAGACATTTGACAAGGTGCCACATAAAAGGTTACTGCACAAGATAAAAGTTCACGGGGTTGGGGGTAATATATTAGCATGGAGAGAGGCTTGGCTAACTAACAGAGAACAGAGAGTTGGGATAAATGGTTCATTCTCTGGTTGGCAATCAGTAACTAATGGGGTGCCGCAGGGATCAGTGCTGGGACCACAACTATTTATAATTTATATTAACTTGGAAGAAGGGACCGAGTGTAACGTAGCCAAGTTTGCTGATGGTACAAAGATGGGAGGAAAAGCGATGTGCGAGGAGGACACAAAAAATCTGCAAAAAGACGTAGACAGGCTAAGTGAGTGGGCAAAAATTTGGCAGATGGAGTATAATGTTGGAAGGTGTGAGGTCATGCACTTTGGCAGAAAAAAAAATCAAAGGGCAGGTTATTATTTAAATTGAGAAAGATTGAAAATGCTGCAGTACAGCAGGACCTGGGAGTATTTGTGCATGAAACACAAAAGATTAGTATGCAGGTACAGCAAGTGATCATGAAGGCCAATGGAATCTTGGCCTTTATTGCAAAGGGGATGGAGTATAAAAGCAGGGAAGTCTTGTTACAATTATACGGGGTATTGGTGAGGCCACACCTGGAATACTGCGTGCAGTTTTGGTTTCCATATTTACGAAAGGATATACTTGCTTTGGAGGCAGTTCAGAGAAGGTTCACTCAGTTGATTCCGGAGATGAGGGGGTTGACTTATGAAGAAAGGTTGAGTAGGTTGGGCCTCTACTCATTGGAATTCAGAAGAATGAGAGGTGATCTTATCGAAATGTATAAGATTATGAGGGGGCTTGACAACATGAATGCAGTTTCCACTGATAGGGGAGACTTGAACTAGGGGGCATAATCTTAGAATAAGGGGCCGCCCATATAAAACTGAGATGAGGAGACATTTCCTCTGAGGGTTGTAAATCTGTGGAAGCTGGGACATTGAATAAATTTAAAAGACAGAAATAGACAGTTTCTTAGCCAATAAAGAGAATAAGGGGTTATGGGGAGCGGGCAGGGAAGTGGACCCGAGTTCATAATCGGATCAGCCACAATTGTATTAAATGGCAGAGCAGGCTCAAGGGGCCATATGTCATACTCCTTGCTCCTATTTCTTATGTTCTTCTGTTTTTTTAATTTATAATATGTTCCTTGTTTTAGGAAGGCAGTAATGGGAACTCGTAAAAACGGAGTTTCCATTATCAATGAGAATACACGACAGTGATTGGTGGTCCAGGCCCCTGTGACTCCAGCATTTCCGTACGTACAGGGAAGTCATCTCCCCGTACACTGCGCATCGAATGAAGGCCTCCGACCGGAATCGAAGACGCCTCCGTGACCACCAGGTATTTTCACAAAAAATGTTTGGGTCAGAGACGTTCGTCCGGAGGAAGCCTCCAACCGGAATTCTCCCCTCAGCATTAGCTGATGAATCTATATAACCTTGGATACTCTAAAACTGGGTCCAGACCTTTATGGAAAGGACCGTGACAACCTGGTTCTGGGTGGCCAATAAGAATTTTGTGATTTTATTTGCTAGGAAATATCTCCTTCCCAGATACATTTAGTGGTGAAAGAGACAATACTCCATTTGGCCCAAATCCACATTCTGGCTGGCAGCAGCAGCAACTACTACTACTCAATTAAAAAAAAACGGAAGTGTATGGATTGAGTGGTTTCTGCTAGAGATTCTGCATATAGCACCTTTCACAATCTCAGGTCATCCCAAAGCACGTTACAGCCAATGAAATTCTTTTGACTGTAATCACTGTTGTAATGTATGAAAGAGGCAAATACATGTGTTTCAGATACAGAAAATGAAAGGGAACGAAAGGTTTGACGAGATGCCAGGCACGCAATGGTTACAGTCAAACAATTACGGGATCTTTGAGCGTTTTCTTATGTTCAATACAATAACAATATGCCCACAAAGGTCGTGAATAATGACCACTTATCCCACATTGAGTCATAATAACCACGGCAGTTACAGCTGATCTATGAAATTACTTTGCAAGCGTAGTGTCAGAGTGAAGATGTGTTATGGCACTCCAACATCCGTTTCAGGGAATTGAATCGACAGCGGAGTTTAACTTTAAGCACTCACAACTCTGGTCAGATCCTGCCATGTGTGGATGTAACTTGCAATGCAGCGCCCAGCAGAAAGCAGCACTCCCCGGGTGGCGAAGCACCTCTTGTGACATCGCGGCCGCCGGGCACCCCATGCCCGGAGAGTGTGGGCTGGCTGGAGGATTGGGGCAATGCCATCTTACAGTTCCATCCGACCTGCGTGGGCATGGTGAATCCCACCCCCCAGTGCTTTTTAGGTGAGATTTGTGAGCTCTCCCCTGTCTCTTTCAGCCATCGCTCGATTTTTGCTCAGAAAGTGAATTCCAAGCGCGGGCTTGGGCAGGAGCGGGGAACGACAGCAATTCGCGGGGAAAGAGCCGAATGCACTGAATGACAGCCCGGTCAGCCCACAACCCCCGCACGGTACATGGCCGGCTGCATTGATACACACAGGCGGCCACCAAACTCACCGGCTCACACCACAGCCGCTCGCCGATCGCCGATCGCCGCTCACAGGCGGCCAGCAACACTTCCGACCCGCGGGACAATCCGGCTGTTTCTGCCGGGGCTCCTGGGCTAATGCTGCCCACTGCTCTGCACATTTACTAAAATTACTCGCTTCCGCAAACCCTGTTAAAGCATCAAGGAGCGTGCGTCACCGCTCACAAGCCTCGCGTCAATCTCCCGATGCTCCGTCCATTTACCAGTTGCATTGAAAAGCGCCTTTCACCACCCCAGACGTCTCAAAGCGCTTTACAGCCAATGAAATACTTTTGATTTTGAAGTGTAGTCACTGATGTAATACAGGAAACTTCAATCCCCAGTCTCCCTCTTACCCCAACAAACAGCAATGTGATAATGACCAGATAATCTAGTTTTGTTATGTTGATTGAGGGATAAATATTGGCCAGGCCAACAGGGATAACACCTCTCTGCCCTTCTTCGAATAATGACATGGGATCTTTTATGTCCACCTAGAGCAGACAGGCTTCAGTTTAACGTCTCATCCGAAAGACGGCACCTCCAACAGTGTAGCATTCCCTCGGCACTGCACTGGAGGGTCAGCCTGGAATTTTGTGCTCAAGTCCCTGGAGTGGGACTTGAATCCACAACCTTCTGAGGCAGAGGCTAGAGTGCTACCCACTGAGCCACAACTGACAATGACCGCTTAAGATGCTTCTTGACTGCCAGCCAAACAGCCTTTACTCTCATCCTCAATATTTTTATAACTAATAAACACAGTATTCAAAGAAAATTAAAAGGAACAATTTGTTTAATGACCTGCGACTTTCTCCTGGGTTTCCCCACTGCATGATCCAGAGATTGATCTTTAATTTGTGGAGGCACCAGGACAATCCAGATTATCAAGGAGTCTCCTGGAATGGGGCATGGATCTACCAGCTGCTGCTGTTAGCAGCTCGGGTGATCTTCGCTTTTTAAATTTCCTGCTGCAGCAGCAACCTTCCCGCTCCGTGACATCACCAGCTGCCACTCAGAGAAGCGTCTGGCTGCGTGACGTCATTTCCCCCCCCACAAACACCACCCCCCCCCCCCCATGCCATAGAGATCTCAGACTGGCTGGCATGCTGGGGACACTCGGGGGTCATGTGGGGTCTTGGAAGTCAGGGTGGGTGCTGGGGAGTTGGGTGGAGAGGTGGGAGTTGGGGAGAATCGTAGGGGATAGAGGGAGTCTAGGGAATGGAGGTAAGGGGGAAAAGGAGACTGGGGTTTGGAGGGTTAAGGGAAAAGGACTTGGGAATAGGGGAGAGAAGGGGACCTGGGATTGGGGGTTGGGGAGATTAGGAGATAGGATTGGAAGCTAAGGGAGAGAGGGAGATTAGGAAATGGGAGTCAGGGGAGGGAGGTAAGCCTGGGGAATGGATTCGAGAGACAAAGAGAGAGAGAGAGAGAGAGAGTGTAAGACTGGGAATTGGTGCTTGGGGCGAGGATGAGAACGATTGGGGAATGGAAGTCAGGAGTGGGGGGCTCAGAGAAGAGGGGGACACTGGTGAAAGGGGGAATCATAGCCTCATAGGAACATAGACACAGGAGTAGGCCATTCAGCTCCTTGAGCTTGTTCAGTAAGATCATGGCTAATGTGTATTCTAGCTCCATCCACCCACATTTGGCTTCATATCCCTTAATATCTTTGGTTAGAAAAACATTTATCAATCTCAAATTTAAAATTAATTGATTTGGCATCAACTGCTTTTTGTGGGCGAGAGTTCCACACTTTAACCACCCTTTATGTGAAGATGTGATTGTTAAATTCTCTCCTGAATGGCTCTGATTTTGAAGTTAAGTCCCCTGGTGCTAGAGGAATAAAATTCTCTTTATTGTATCAAATTCATTCAAAATCCTAAAACAACAATCAAGACACCCCTTAACTTTCTATATTTCAGGGAATAGAAGCCTAATTTTTGTAATCTTGCCTCAGAGTTTAACCCTTGGAGCTGTGATGAAATTCTGGTGAATCTGCGCTGCGCTCCTTCCAAGGCCAATATTCCCTTTCTTAGATGCGGTGCCCAGATCTGTACACAGTATTCCAGATATGGCCTAACCAAGGCTTTGTATAAGCATAGCACAACTTCCTCCCATTTATAGTATAGCCCACTTGTT
The DNA here is from genome assembly GCF_044704955.1 of Pristiophorus japonicus. Lineage (NCBI taxonomy): Eukaryota > Metazoa > Chordata > Chondrichthyes > Pristiophoridae > Pristiophorus > Pristiophorus japonicus. The sequence goes on from NC_091981.1 coordinate 60,601,599, forward strand.
ATAAAGGTTAAGATTCCATTAGCCTTTTTAACTATTTATTGTACAAGATTTTAGTACAACAAAAATAGGAGCAGGAGTAGGCCATTCGGCCCTTTGAGCCTGCAGCGCAATTGAATAAGACCATGGGTGATCTTCTAAACTCCACCTACCCGCATTATAGCCATATCCCTTGGTTCCCCTAGTATTCAAAAATCTATTGATCAGAGTCTTGAATATACTCAGCAACTTACCATCCACAGCCCTCTGCGGTAGAGAATTCCAGTGATTCACAATCCTTTGAGTGAAAACATTTCTCTTCATCTCAGTCCTAAATCACCAACCCCTTATTCCAAGACTGTGACCCCTCGATCTAGAATCCCCAGCCAGACGAAACATCCTCCCAGCATCTACCATGTCAAGCCCCTTAATAATTTTATATCTTTCAATTAGATCATGTCTCATTCTTCTAAACTCTAGGGAATATCGGCCTTGCCTAATCAATTTCTGCTTATAGGACAATGCCCCTATCCCAGGAATCAGTCGGGTGAACCTTCATTGTATTCCCACTAAGGCAAGTATAGCCTTCCTTAGTAAAGGAGACTAAAACTGTACACAATACTCCAGGTGTGGTCTCACCATGGCCCTATATAATTGCAGTAAAAGACATCTTACTCTGATACTCCAATCCTTTTGTTATAACAGCCAATATACCATTTGCTTTCCTAATTGCTTGCCGTAACTGCATGATAACTTTCTATGACTCGTGTACAAAGATACCTAGATCCCTCTAAATACAAACATTTCCCCCCAATCTCTCACCAAAACAAAAAGGATGCGTTTATTTGTACTGCCAAAATGGGCAACATGCGCCACCCTTTGTTTCGAATTGGTTCCATTGGAAGATAAGCCACATCCTAAAGTTTCACAGGAATGTGTCACTGGAACCGCCCACTTCACTGACTTTGCAAATTGTAACTCGATCCACTTTGATTTCCTGAAGTGACAGTGGACAGAGCTCCCCAGAAGACAGCAAGGGCCAGCCAAAGTCCCGTACCCCAGTCCAAGTACATTCCTCCCCTAGACAAAGTGCCTTACCCCAGCGCAAGTGCATCCTTCCCCCACCCCCACCCCACCACCATAACTGGGGCATTGTGTACGGATTATTCACAGGTTTATTGGGTATGAAGTAAATAGTCAGTGTCGTGACTTCTGGATATCATCCACTCCCTTGTAGGGGTTAGGAGAACGTGATCCATCTTCCCCGAGTTCCCTCTCTCCCCCCTCCGATCCCACCCCCCTGTGTCACATGTCACTCTCCCCTCCCCCCCAAGCCTCTCTCTCTCTCTCTTCTTCCCCCCCCCCTGCCTCTCCCACTTTCCTGCCCGCCTCCCCAGCCTCTCTCACTCTCCCCCCCCACCGCCACGCCTCTCTCTCCCCCCACCTGCCTTTCTCTCCCTTCACCCCCCCCCCCACCCTTACTCTCCTCCTCCTCCTCCTCGAGGGAGCGAGTCAGCGAGGGAATCAGCGGAGTCTCGGGCCTCAGGTCCTGCTTCACGGCACCACGTGGAGGGAACAATTCGGGACCCGGGGGGGGGGCGGGTGGCGGAGCTTGATGGGGCATGGCTTGTCGGTCAAAAAAGTGCATTTGGGGTGGAGTGGGTGGAGTGGAGTGGGGTGGTGCTGGACAGACACCTGTCTATCAAAGAAAAATGCAGTACAAATAAATAGTTACTTCGAAAGAAAAATCAGACAGACTTACATTTATATAGCACCTTTCATGACCACCGGACATCTCAAAAGTGCTTTACAGCCAATAAATTACTTTTGGACTGTAGTCATTGTTGTAATGTGGGAAACATGGCAGCCAATTTGCACACATCAACCTCCACAAACAGCAATGTGATAATGAGCAGATAATCTATTTTTGTTATGTTGATTGAGGAATAAATTTTGGGCAGGACACCGATGATAACTCCCCTGCTCTTCTTCGAAATAGTTACATGGTTATTTTACGTCCATTTGAGAGCAGACGGAGCCTCGGTTTAATGTCTCATCCAAAAGATGGCACTTCCAACAATGCATCTCCCCCTCAGCACTGCACTAGAGTGTCATGTGTTCAAGTCCCTGGAGTGGGACTTGAACCAACAACCTTCTGACTCAGATGAGTGTGCTACCCACTGAGCCACAGCTGACACTGACCAATTAAAAAAAACTCTGCTTTTCTATTTTTCTTGGTGGATAACTTCACATTTTGTTACATTATATTCCATCTGCCGTGTTCTTGCCCACTCATTTAACCTGTCTATATCCCTTTGCAGCCTCTTTGTGTCCTCCTCACAACTTACTTTCCCACCTACCTTTGTGTCGTTAGAAAATTTGGATACATTGACTTAGATCAGGGGACCAAGTGTATTGATATAGATTGTAAATAGCTAAGGCCCAAGCATTGATCCTTACGGTATCCCACTAGTTATAGCCTGCCAACCCAAAATGACCCGTTTATTCTTACTTTCTGGTTTCTCTCCGTTAACCAATCCTCAATCTATGCTAATATACTACTCCCAATCGCATGATTCCTAATTTTGTGTAATAACCTCTTCTGTGGCACCTTTCCGAATGCTTTTTGAAAATTCAAATACCCTACATCCACTGGTTTTCCCTTATCTACTCTGCTAGTTGCAACCTCAAAGACCGCTAACAGATTTGTCAAACATGATTTCCATTTCATAAATCCATGTTGACATTGTCCAATCATATTATGATATTCTAAGTGCCCTGTTATCATGTCCCTAATCATAAATTCTAACATTTTCCCTACTACTGATGTCAGGCTATCTGGTCTATAGTGACGTCTGATAATGCTCTTGCATTTACCTTATAAATATGGAGCTGGTCGAGTGTGGTCAGTAATTCGATGCTGGGGATGTTGGCCTGAGCGAGACACTGACATTGCTGCATCTATCCTCCCAGCGGATTTTCAGGATCTTGTGGAAGCAACGCTGGTGGTACTTCTCCAGCGCTTTAAGGTGTCTATTGTATATAGTCCACATCTCAGCCATATAGGAGGGCGAGTAGGCAAGGGCCATGGGGCAGCACAGGCACATCACAATGTGGGCTGGCACGCGCTAGGTCTGTGCAGCAGAGCAGGTCTCCAGTTATCTTGGGTAATCCTTGCCACTGGCCCAAGACCTAGCTCTGTCAAGCCTGTGTGGTGTGTGGTGGCTGGTGTGCAACGGCCACCACGTTAAAAAAATCCACACACAGGCATCTTCCACATTTCAAGATGTAGTTCGGGATGTGGAATATTAGGTCCTTCATTGAAATACCTGTAAACTCATCCCTTTTTGGCATGGAAACAAGTCATCCTTGCTTCGAGGGACTGCCTATGATGATGATGATGGAGACCATAAGCTTGGTGCCAGATTGGAGGTCCTGATCTTCAAAAACACTCTTCCGAAGGCAGCTCTGCCACACTGGAGGCGGTGCTGGACCTAGTCATCGTTAGGCGGGCCACATCGTCCACATGCCTGACACGAGATTGGACTATTTGCACAACTCTTGCCCAGCGAACATCCTTCAAACTTTTACACCTGGTAAAAGCAGGCATATAGCTTACTTTTACCAGCGTAAGAGTTTTAAAACATAAAAATTTAATTTAATCGTACATTTTTATGTTAAAAACCCTGTCGAGAGTTGGGAGAGTGCTTTATTTTAAACCCTATTAAAACACATCAAGCACTCTACTCGGAACTCCTACACGGCAAGTGAGCCCCAGGTGGGCAGAGGAAACGTTTCAAGGACGCCTTCCAAGCCTCCATGATAAAATGCAACATCTCCACCGGCACCCGAGAATTCCTGGCCCAAGACCGCACTAAGTGGAGGAAGAGCATCTGGGAGGGCGCTGAGCAGCCGAGTCTCGTCACCTACAGCATGCAGGAAACAAGTGCAGACAGCAGAAGAAGCATGTAACAAACCAGGCTCCCCACCCACCCTTTCCTTCAACCATTGTCAGCCCCACCTGTTAGAGACTGTAATTCCCACATTGGACTGTACAGTCACCTGAGAACTCACTTTTAGAGTGGAAGCAAGTCTTCCTTGATTTTGAGGGACTGCCTATGATGATGATATACTGAAATGCATATTTATCTTTGTTTTTAAAAAAAAATTTATTCATGTGTTCTAGACATCGCTAGCAAGGCCAGCATTTGTTGCCCATCTCTAATTGTCCTCGTGAAGGTGGATTATATACCACAAGGAACAGAGCACAAATCATAGATTCTGAAGATGGGTCATCGACCTGAACTGTTAACTCTGTTTCTCTCTCCACAAATGCTGCCTGATCTGATTATTTCCAGCATTTTCTGTTTTTATTAAAAATCATAGGTCGATGTGCTGAGCCTATACAGAATGTTGGTTTATCCCCATCCAGAGTACCATGTGTAGTTCTGGTGATCATGTTACAGAAAGGATATCTTGACACAGGAAAAGGTGTAGTAAAGGTGTACCCCATCTCATGCCTGGCATCAGACACCTGCGCCACAAAAATAGACTTCGGAAGCTGAGCTTGTTTACACTGGAGAAGAGAAGATGAGAGGGGATCTTATTGAGGTAGTCAAGAATCTTAAGGCATGACAAGTTGAATCCTGAGAAACCCGAGAATGACAAAAGAGGAATGGGATAAAGCTCAAAAAAGGGAAGGTAATTGGACAGATCAGATGTAACTTTTAAAAATTCATTCTCAGGAAATGGGCGTTGCTCTCAAGGCCAGCATTTATCGCCCATCCCAGTTGACATGTGTTAGTTAAAAGGACTAACACATTTTATGGAATGACGACTGCATTGAACAGCTGAGACTCAGTTGTGAGCACTCTTGCCTCGAAGTCAGAAGGTTGGTGGGTTCAAATACTACTCCAGAGACCGGAGCACAAAATCTAGGCTAACAGCTCAGTGCAATAGGAGGAAGTGCAGCACTGTCAGAGATGCTGTCTTTTGGATGAGAAGTTAAACCGTGGCCTTGCCTGCCCTCAGTTAGATATATAAAATCCCATGGCACTGTTCAAAAATGAGCAAGGTAGTTCTCCTGGTGTCAAGGCCAATAATTGTCTCTCAACCAGCATTATCACATTGCTGTGCACAAATTGGCTGTCGTGTGTCCTACATTACAAAAGTACTTAATTGGCTGTAAAGACATACAGAGGTGGAGAAAGGCGCTATATAAATGCAATTTATTTTCTCTTTATTTCTTGAACTTCGCAAGGCAGAGTAGGTTCTTGCAGTTACTGCAGGGATGTGCAATCACAGAATTCAATTAATTAAAAAATATGTGTGAGTGGGAGGAGCTCAACAAAGAGCAGGAGATCGAGACCCAGATAAAAGGGCGCGGCAGTTGGCAGGCAGGCGTAAGTAAGTAGATTGGTGAGTATTTTTTCTTCTCTTTAAGAAACCTTTGGCATTGTAGTAAGTTAGGAACTGCAATTAAATATATGTGATCTTTATTATCTAAGAAGAACCAGTTAATTAAATCGGCTGTTTGTTGAGTAACAGCTGGGTGTGTTTTCCTAAGGTTTAGAGTTTAGTTCTACTTGTAGTTGCTAGAGGAATGACAGGGCAGCTCAGTCCCATGAATTGCACATCCTGTGGCATGTGGGAAATCCTGGATGCTTCGTGCAGCCGGGACAACCACATGTGCAGGAGGTGTCTCCAGCTGCACCAACTCGAGCTCCGTGTTTTGGAGCTTGAGCGATGGCTGAAGTCACTGCAGTGCATCTGCGAGACTGAGAGCTACGTGAATAGTAAGTTTCTAGAGATGGTCACCCTACAGCTTAAGAGTGTGCAGGCAGAGAGGGATTGGGTGACCCCTGGACAGAAGAGGAGGAGAACTAGGCAGGCAGTGCAGGAGTCCCCTGAGTTCATCTCACTCTCCAACCGGTATTCTGTTCTGAGTACCGGTGAGGGCGATGGTGGCTCTGGGGAGTGCAGCCAGAGCCAAGTCCATGGCACCATGGGTGGCTCAGCAGGGGGTGGGGCGGGCGGGCAAGAAGAATGGAAGAGCTGTAGTGGTAGGGGATTCACTAGTCAGGGGAGCAGACAGGCGTTTCTGCAGCTGCAGATGTGACTCTAGGATGTTATATTGCCTCCCTGGTGCCAGGGTCAAGGATGTCACTGAGTGGCTGCAGGGCATTCTGGGGGGAGAGGGTGAACAGCCAGAGGTCGTGGTTCACATTGGTACCAACGATATAGGTTGGAAAAGGGATGAGATCTTGCAGGCAGAGTTTAGGGAGCTAGGAGTGAGATTAAAAAGCAGGACCTCAAAAAGGTAGTAATCTCTGGATTAATCCCAGTGCCACGAGCTAGTGAGTACAGAAATAAAAGGATAGAGCAGATGAATATGTGGCTGAAGAGATGGTGCAGGCGGGAGGGCTTTAGTTTCCTGAAGCATTGGGACTGCTTCTGTGGTGGGTGGGACCAGTACAAGCTGGAGGGGTTGCACCTCAACAGAGCCAAAACCAATATCCAAGGAGGGGGGAGCAAGGGGGGAGCTAGTGCTGTTGGGGAGGGTTTAAACTAGCTTGGGAGGGGGATGGGAACCTGAAAATAGCTTCAATAGGGAGAGGAATAAAGCTGGAATTAGAAAGCAAAAAGAAAGTGAGTTTGAAGGAGAGAGGAAACTAGTAGGAAAAAAGGTAAAAAAACAAATTTAAAGGCACTTTGTCTAAATGCACGTAGCATTTGTAACAAAATAGATGAGCTGACGGCACAAATTGAAACAAATGGGTATGATCTGATAGCTATTACAGAGTCATGGGTGCAATGTGACCCAGACTGGGAATTAAATATTCAGGGACATTTGACAATTCGGAAGGACAGACCGAAAGGAAAAGGAGGTGGGGTAGCTCTATTGATAAAGGATGGAATCACTGCAATAGTGAGAAATGATATTGGCTCAAATGATCAGGATGTTGATACAATTTGGGTGGCGATAAGGAATAATAAGGGGGCAAAGTCACTGGTGGGCGTAGCGTATAGGCCCCCTAACAGTAGCAACTCTGTTGGTCGGAGCAGAAACCAGGAAATAATGGGGGCTTGTAAAAAGGGAACCGCAATAATCATGGGTGATTTTAACCTCCATATTGGTTGACCAATTTGATTTGTCCAGGGTAGCCTTGAGGAAGAGTTCGTAGAGTGCATAATGGATGGGTTCCTTGAGCGGTATGTAACGGAACCAACCAGGGGGCAGGCTATCTTAGATCTGGTCCTGTGTAATGAGACAGGATTAATAAACAATCTCCTAGCAAATGATCCCCTTAGAATGAGTGATCATAGCATGATTGCATTTCAAATTCAGATGAAGGGTGAGAAAGTTGGATCTCTAACCAGCTTAAATGAAGGAGACCATGAGGTCAGATGGGTAAAGTGGACTGGGAAAATAAATCAAAGTGTAGGACAGGTGACATTTAAGGAGATATTTCACAACTCAAGAAAAATATATTCCAGTGAGGAGGAAATGGTGCAAGAGATAGCCATCTATGGCTAACTAAAGAAATAAAGGATGGTATCCAATTAAAAACAAGGGCATACAATGTGGCCAAAACTAGTGGGAGGACAGAGAAGATTGGGACGCTTTTAAAAGCCAGCAAAGGATGATTTTTAAAAAACTGATTAAGAAAGGGAAGATAGACTATGAATGTAAACTAGCACGAAATATAAAAACAGATAGCAAGAGTTTCTATAGGTTATATAAAAAGGAAAAAAAGAAAGAGTAGATAAAGTAAATGTTGGTCCCTTAGCAGATGAGACCGGGGCACATGGAGATGGTGGAAATTCTGAACAAATATTTTGTATCGGTCTTTACGGTAGAGGACACAAACAATATCACAACAGTGGATAGTCAAGGGGCTATAGGGGGGAGGAACTTAAAACAATCACAATCACAAAGGTGGTGGTACTCTGTAAGATAATGCAGATAAAGGCAGATAAATCCCCTGGACCTGATGGCTTGCAACCTAGGGTCTTGAGAAGTAACGGCTGGGATTGTGGATGCATTGGTTGTAATTTACCAAAATTCCCTGGACTCTGGGGAGGTCCCAACAGATTGGAAAACTGCAAATGTAACTCCCCTATTTAAAAAAAAAGAGAGGTGGACAAAAAGCAGGAAACTATAGACCAGTTAGCTGAACATCTGTGGCTGGGAAAATGTTGGAGTCCATTATTAAAGAAGCAGTAGCAGGACATTTGGAAAAGCAAAATTCGGTCAGGCAGAGTCAGCATGAATTTATGAAGGGGAAGTCATGTTTGACAAATTTGCTGGAGTTCTTTGAGGATATAATGAACAGGAGAAAGGAGAACCAGTGGATGTGGTGTATTTGGACTTCCAGAAGGCATTTGACAAGGTGCCACATAAAAGGTTACTGCACAAGATAAAAGTTCACGGGGTTGGGGGTAATATATTAGCATGGATCGAGGATTGGCTAACTAACAGACAAAAAGAGTGTTGGGATAAATGGTTAATTCTCGGGTTGGCAATCAGTAACTAATGGGGTGCCGCAGGGATCAGTGCTGGGACCACAACTATTTACAATTTATATTAACGACTTGGAAGAAGGGACGAGTATAACGTAGCCAAGTTTGCGATGATACAAAAGATGGGAGGAAAAGCAATGTGTGAGGAGGACACACAAAATCTGCAAAAGGACATAGACAGGCTAAGTGAGTGGGCAAACATTTGGCAGATGGAGTATAATGTTGGAAAGTGTGAGGTCATGCACTTTGGCAGAAAAAAAACAAAGAGCAAGTTATTATTTAAATGGAGAACGATTGCAAAGTGCTGCAGTACAGCGGGACCTGGGGGTATTTGTGCATGAAACACATAAGGATAGTATGCAGGTACAGCAAGTGATCAGGAAGGCCAACGGAATCTTGGCCTTTACTGCAAAGGGGATAGAGTATAAAAGCAGGGAAGTCTTGCTACAGTTATACAGGGTATTCATGAGGCCACACCTGGAATACTGCGGCAGTTTTGGTTTCCATATTTACAAAAGGATATACAGGTTCGACCTCCCAAATCCAGCAACCTCGGGACCAAGGCCGAGCCCGTTTTCCCGCACTTCGGAACGTCTTTCTGATGTCACAAATCTGGAAATACCCGAGCCCAGGTTCAGGTATTTCAGAACGTCAGAAGTGGGGGGGGGGGGGGGCGCTGCTCACTGAGGAGCTGTTCGGGTCGCCAAGCCTGTCAATGAGATCGTCGGACGTGGCCATGCCGCCGAGGAAGTGTTCAGGCAGTGTCCCGCCACCAAGGAGGAGTTCTTTGTCTGGCCCGAGGTAGATGGGGTCGGGCAGCTGAGGTAAAGGGGAGGGAGGAGGGGCTGGGGCAAAGTCAGGCTGGAGCGAGGTTGGGCCATGCAAAGTGGGTTCGCAAAGGTGGGGGAGTCTAGATATCTGAACATTTTCCAGTTTCCGGACGATCCTGCCACGGATCGGCCCGGTGTCCGGATTCCAGAACATTCTGGATTCCGGATTTTGGAGGTCAAACCTGTACTTGTTTTGGAGGCAGTTCAGAGAAGGTTCACTAGGTTGATTCCGGAGATGAGGGGGTTGACTTATGAGGAAAGGTTGAGTAGGTTGAGCCTCTACTCGTGGGAATTCTGAAGAACGAAACATGTAAGATTATGAGGGCGCTTGATAAAGTGGATGTAGAGAGCATGTTTCCACTGATAGGGGAGACTAGAACTAGGGGGCATAATCTTAGAATAAGGGGCCGTCCATGTAAAACTGAGATGAGGAGAAATTTCTTCTGAGGGTTGTAAATCTGTGGAATTTGCTGCCTCAGAGCTGTGGAAGCCGGGGCATTGAATAAATTTAAGACAGAAAGAGACAGTTTCTTAGCCGATAAAGAAATAAGGGGTTATGGGGAGCGGGCAGGGAAGTGGACCCGAGTCCATGATCTGATCAGCCACAATCGTATTAAATGGTGGAGCAGGCTCGAGGGGCCGTATGGCCTACTCCTGCTCCTATTTATGTTCGTGTGGTTTTAAAAAAATTTATAATGTTGTGTTTCTTGTTTTAGGTGGGCTTTCTCATTGATAGTAATGGGAACTTGTAAAAACAGAGTTCCCATTATCAATGAGAATACACGACAGTGATTTGTGGTCCAGGCCCACGTGATTCCAGCATTTTCGTACACAGATGTCATCTCCCCGTACACTGCGCATCGAATGAAGGCCTCCGACCGGAATCGAAGGTGCCTCCATGAACACCAGGTATTATCGCAAAAAATGTTTGGGTCAGAGACGATCATCCGAAGGAAACCTCCGACCGGAATTCTCCCCCCAGCATTAGCTAATGAGTCTGTATAACCTTGGATACTCTACAAGTGGGTCCAGGCCTCTATGGAAAGGATTGTGACAACCTGGTTCTGGGTGGCCAATAAGAATTTTATGATGATTGCATTTGCTAGGAACTATCTCCTTTTCGGATACATTTAGTGGTGAAAGAGACAGTGCTCCATTTAATCCAAATCCACATTCTGGCTGGCAGCAGCAACTACTACTACTCATAATTTTAAAAAAAACCAAATGGAAGTGCATGGATTGCTATAAAGATACCCTTGTGGCTGCACACAGTACAACTTATCATAGTCATCACAGGCAGTCCCTCGGAATTGAGAAAGACTTGCTTCCACTCTAAAAATGAGTTATTAGGTGACTGAACATTCCAATACGAGAAACACAGACCCGGTCACAGGTGGGACAGACAGTCGTTGAGGGAACAATAGTGCAAAGGAGTAATAAGAAATAATAAAATTACTTGCATTTATATAGCACCTTTCATGATCTCAGGTCATCCCAAAGCGAGTTGCTGGCAATTAAATTATTTTGACATGTAATCACTGTTGTAATGTTTGAAAGAGGCAAATACATGTGTTTCAGATACAGAAAATGAAAGGGAACGAAAGGTTTGACGAGATGATAGGCACGCAATGGTTACAGTCAAACAATTACGGGATCTTTGAGCGTTTTCTTATGTTCAATACAATAACAATATGCCCACATAGGTCGTGAATAATGACCACTTATCCCACATTGAGTCATAATAACCACGGCAGTTGCAGCTGATCTATGAAATTACTTTGCAAGCGTAGTGTCAGAGTGAAGATGTGTTATGGCACTCCAACATCCGTTTCAGGGAATTGAATCGACAGCGGAGTTTAACTTTAAGCACTCACAACTCTGGTCAGATCCTGCCATGTGTGGATGTAACTTGCAATGCAGCGCCCAGCAGAAAGCAGCACTCCCCGGGTGGCGAAGCACCTCTTGTGACATCGCGGCCGCCGGGCACCCCATGCCCGGAGAGTGTGGGCTGGCTGGAGGATTGGCAATGCCATCTTACAGCTCCATCTCCGTCCGACCTGCGTGGGCATGGTGAATCCCACCCCCCAGTGCTTTAGGTGAGATTTGTGACGTCTCTCCCATCACTTTCAGCCATCGCTCGATTTTTGCTCAGAAGGGGAATTCCAAGCGCGGCGCTTGGGCAGGAGCTGGGAAAGAGCCGAATGCACTGAATGACAGCCCGGTCAGCCCGGTCAGCGCAGTGTGTGTCCACAACCCCCGCACGGTACATGGCCGGCTGCATTGATACACACAGGCGGTCACCAGCTCACAGGCGGCCACGAACCCTTCCGACCCGCGGGACAATCCGGCTGTCTCTGCGGGAGCTCCTGGGCTAATTGCTCTGCACACTTACATTGTCCGCTTCCGCAAACCCTGGTTAAAGAATGAAGGAGCGTGCGCCACCGCTCACATGATTTCCCCACATTACAAGCCTCGCGTCAATCTCCCGATGCCCCGCCCATTTATTACAGTAAGAAACAGTTGCATTGAAAAGCGCCTTTCACCACCACCAGACATCTCAAAGCGCTTTACAGCCAATGAAGTACTTTTGATTTTGAAATGTAGTCACTGTTGTAATCATCATCATCATCATCATCATTTTTTAAAATTGGATGCTCAATCCCGAGTTGGTGCAAGGATTGAAAGTATCATGCAGGTTTTCATTTGAGTTTTATCAGGCCTACCAGAGACTCCTGTTTGAAGAAATAGAATCTTGTTGTGTGCAATTGTTTGGGATGCTTCTAACGAGGCCTAGGTATAATGGAGCTGCCTCTGCCAGTTCTTGCTATATGAGTAACAATTTGATTGTATCATGATCACATATAGATGGATTGAGATGTATAACAGATGGTAAGGGTTATTGGCCTTCATTTTTGGCGGTTTATTTGAGTTTGTGTGATGTCACGCACATAAAATTTATGAGTTGGACATTTTGGTTCTTTTGAATGTTAACCACAGTTCTAACATCTTCAAACCAAATGGGTTGCAACTCAAAACATGCGTGTTCCCAGCAACAATATATATGGCTTTGTATTTTATACAATATATATTTATATATATAAAATATAACTTGCATTATTGAAGAAGAAACTTGTATTGCTGAAGTCTTTTGAGGGAGGAGTGTTCACTAGTTTATATAGTAGTCATTTGTTAATGGCAGCGGCCATGTTGGCAGAGGGAAGATATAGTGGGATAGGACAAGTCACATTTCGGACATAAGTGTGGTAAAACTGTAGGTGTAGGGGAAGATTTGCTGCAACCATCATCAGAGTTGTTACACTGCACATTAGTGGGTTTCACTTAAAGTGCAAAGAAGCATTTGTACGGCAGCATGTAAGTAGAGCCAAATGCTTTCAAGTCATCATCCGTGATGTTCATCTACTTTTTAGGCGTGTGCATTAGCTAATACTTTCTGAAGTTGCTTGTGTTTTTTCCATGTATTTTATTTCAAAGTTAATTGGAAGCAATGACTATTGAACTGAAACAAGACATCCTGTGTATTAATACATTTTTATAAAGATCACTGTTCTTCCATATGTACTTTCTCCTGTTTATTTGCATGAGTCTTTTTACTCAGGGGTGATATTTTGCAAACTCCTCGGTGCGTATGTGGAGCCAAATTTTTTTGGGGGGATTTGTTACTCTTTTTGTTCTACGTGCAGTGAAGTCCTTGTGTGAGTCGTGGGTGCACAGTGGTTTAAATACAAATCTGTACACTCTTGTTAAATTTGAGTTTTAATATAGAATCATTTGAATCAAATTGGATAACTTTTCTGGAGGTCTATGGGCACCTTGTTCGCATTATGTAGCTTCTAAATTGTTTGCCCTACACATTGACTATCACAAAGTTGTACTTTCTGCAGCGATTCGCCAGGAGGACATTTTGATAGTTTGAAGGGGTACAACCTTGTAGAGAGTATTTGCGATGTACACGATTGCCCACTTTTACATCTCCTACATGCAGTATTCTGAAATTAGTGGTTGCCTAGTGCTAGGATAACCTACATTTTATGAATTTGGAAGCGATAAATTAATGCCACAGAGCAAGAATGGCTCTCATGGTGTGCTCCAGGAAACATTGAGTCATGCTGTTTCTTTGCTGATGGAGGCTCTGTAAAGGATGTCAGCTGAGTACTGATGTCAATTTAAAAAGTGGATCACAGCTCCTACTCAGATTCGAGATCGTTCATGACGCATCCTCAGCCGATTTTCACTCCGACAGTGGCTTACTACTTTATAAAATGTTTGGCATATTGAGCAGCACCCATTCTATGCGAGAGTTTGTTGGAGAGAAATTTTAAAATGCTGTATGTAGAAGATGTGGTAAGAACTTTTAAACTAAATACTCCCCCCCGCCTAAAAAAAGGTCCCTTTTTAATTGTAGTTTTTTTTCCATTTAACACTAGTTTATTACAAATTGCTGCAATAAACAGCTGTGAGAGGAAAATGGTTTTCTTTATTCACTCCGTTTATTTAAAAACACATTCAATTGGCTGTTTAATAGACACATAACTGGACATATTTAACTGGATCATTTGGTTTTTGAAAGGCATCTAAGTCAATACATCAACTCTTATTTTTAATAGAAGATTCTCACGAGACAGAGCACTGTAATCGCCGTGTTCCCCTCCCCCCAAGATCTGCTACACATTAAGCAGTCAGATTCTAGCTAATAGTTAAATATTTTAAAAGTCCTTTTTGGACAATGTGAAATAACCTGTAATACTGTATATGGATAACTGTCTTGTTTGTGGAACTTCAAACGTGCCACAATTGGCAATGCCCTGATTGAAGAGTTAATGTGTAGACGTGTAAGGGACTTGTAAGTAACAAGACCCTCCCGTAACGTCTTTGCCTGTCAGCAAGGGTGTGAAAGTATTGGGCTACTGATTAGATAGTTTCGATTTGAATATCCTATCAAATGGTTAGAATTAAACAGCAACCGTGTGGATATTTTAAATCTGAGCTATATACTCTGCTAGTTTAGTATTGTGTTACCTGGTGTAGCGTTTGCATTTGTGATGTCTCTAGTGTAGCGTTTGTCTTGCTTTAGTTCCTTATGTGGTGTTGCTTTATTTGTTTTCAATTTGGCTTCACCTACTCGCTTTACAGATTTCAAAGAATTTATTTATATAGTGTGTTTTTTCCTGCACTTGTAGAATAGAAATTCTATTCACATTAATATATAAGGTAGAGAGATCGAGAATTGATTTATCCATGACTCAAAGGTTCGATGTTTGTTGAGAGCTGTTATTCCGCCCTGGTGTTCAAGCTATATCTAACATTATAGAAGTCAGATACTTTAATACATTGCCCTTTCTTTTACATCTATAACTTCAATGCTTTAGAAATAACCATTTTTTCCCCCACAACCATGAGTGATCACTTTATTTTTCATTGTTTTCTGTCCAATGTTTATAACTGGCATTTTTAATTCAGTAGAACATAAACATTTTTATCCTTTTATTTAAAGAAAAATAGCCCATGATTAAAATAGTTGCTTTTACGCAGAGCTATTTATAAGTATGAGATGTTAAAGCATGTTTCTTCCCTAAAACTGCACACTACATTTACTTTAAGAAACAGCTTAATGAATCTGTACTTTTCATTTTGTTCCTAATTTAAACGGGTTACTGGTTCATGAGATAATATCTGGTGGGTAATGAAATATTAAGCATTGCCACAGTTCTATGTGGCTCAAATCTTAATAATCCGAAGGATTTCGTGTAAGACTTTTATTTTTTAACTGCCGACTAGGTTGGTGCTAGAAATTGTGACCTTCATATGCAAGTGTTTATGAACAAACTGATTCACATTGAATCTTGGTGTAGCTTTTATCAGAGCTCTTTATAGAACACAGTTGGGAAGGATCATTATTTGTGTGCTGTAACATCAGCGTGTACGCTGTTTTGTCCCTGCTTCTCTTGGCCAAGGCTTTCCACAAAACAAAAATGCATTGTGAACAACAGCCTCTCTGTGTCTGAACCTATGAAACTGAAATTTACCCCTGCTGCTAAGCAGTGTAATTGACCGTTTGTGGGTAGTTTCATACAGGACTTTCATACAGGTTCTGAACCTCAGAACATAGAAACATAGAAAATAGGTGCAGGAGTAGGCCATTCGGTCCTTCTAGCCTGCACCGCCATTCAATGAGTTCATGGCTGAACATTCAACTTCAGTACCCCATTCCTGCTTTATCGCCATACCCCTTGATCCCCCTAGTAGTAAGGACCTCATCTAACTCCTTTTTGAATATATTTAGTGAATTGGCCTCAACAACTTTCTGTGGTAGAGAATTCCACAGGTTCACCACTCTCTGGGTGAAGAAGTTCCTCCGCATCTCGGTCCTAAATGGCTTACCCCTTATCCTTAGACTGTGACCTCTGGTTCTGGACTTCCCCAACATTGGGAACATTCTTCCTGCATCTAACCTGTCTAACCCCGTCAGAATTTTAAATGTTTCTATGAGGTCCCCTCTCATTCTTCTGAACTCCAGTGAATACAAGCCCAGTTGATCCAGTCTTTCTTGATAGGTCAGTCCCGCCATCCCGGGAATCAGTCTGGTGAACCTTCGCTGCACTCCCTCAATAGCAAGAATGTCCTTCCTCAGGTTAGGAGACCAAAACTGTACACAATACTCCAGGTGTGGCCTCACCAATGCCCTGTACAACTGTAGCAACACCTCCCTGCCCCTGTACTCAAATCCCCTTGCTATGAAGGCCAACATGCCATTTGCTTTCTTAACCGCCTGCTGCACCTGCATGCCAACCTTCAATGACTGATGTACCACGACACCCAGGTCTCTTTGCACCTCCCCTTTTCTTAATCTGTTTTTACCACCAAAGTGGATAACCTCACATTTATCCACATTATACTTCATCTGCCATGCATTTGCCCACTCACCTAACCTATCCAAGTCGCTCTGCAGCCTCACAGCATCCTCCTCGCAGCTCACACTGCCACCCAACTTAGTGTCATCTGCAAATTTGGAGATACTACATTTAATCCCCTCATCTAAATCATTAATGTACAGTGTAAACAGCTGGGGCCCCAGCACAGAACCTTGCGGTACCCCACTAGTCACTGCCTGCCATTCTGAAAAGTACCCATTTACTCCTACTCTTTGCTTCCTGTCTGACAACCAGTTCTCAATCCATGTCAGCACACTACCCCCAATCCCATGTGCTCTAACTTTGCACATCAATCTCTTGTGTGGGACCTTGTCGAACGCCTTCTGAAAGTCCAAATATACCACATCAACTGGTTCTCCCTTGTCCACTCTACTGGAAACATCCTCAAAAAATTCCAGAAGATTTGTCAAGCATGAACAACTCGATTTTGCATGTTAGCTTTAGAGTATATGTAAATTGTAACCACTTAAAGTTGCAATGTTCAAGTTTAAAAGTTTATTGTGGTAAGATGCTGAAAAGTATGTTCCTTTCCTGATATCAGGATCAACTGGGCTTGTATTCACTGGAGTTCAGAAGAATGAGAGGGGATCTCGTAGAAACGTTTAAAATTCTGATGGGTTTAGACAAGTTAGATGCAGGAAGAATGTTCCCAATGTTGGGGAAGTCCAGAACCAGGAGTCACAGTCTAAGGATAAGGGGTAAGCCATTTAGGACCGAGATGAGGAGAAGCTTCTTCACCCAGAGAGTGGTGAACCTACGGAATTCTCTACCACAGAAAGTTGTTGAGACCGATTCACTAAATATATTCAAAAAGGAGTTAAATGTAGATCTTACTACTAGGGGGATCAAGGGGTATGGCGAGAAAGCAGAAATGGGGTACTGAAGTTGATGTTCAGCCATGAACTCATTGAATGGCGGTGCAGGCTCGAAGGGCCGAATGGCCTACTCCTGCACCTATTTTCTATGTTTCTATGTTTCTATCATACGCAGTCCCTCGGAATCGAGGAAGACTTGCTTCCAATCCCAAAGTGAGTTCTCTGGTGGCTGAACAGTCGAATACGAAAGCCTCAGACTCTGTCACAGGTGGGACAGACATTCGTCGAGGGAAGGGGTCGGTAGGGCTGGTTTGCCGCGTGCTCCTTCCGCTGTCTGCGCCTGACCTCTGCACGCTCTTTGAGTTGAGACTCTCGATGAGCTCAACGCCCTCCCAGATGCACTTTCTCCACCTCGGGCGGTCTTCGGCCAGGGTGTCCCAGGTGTCAGTGGTGATGTCACGCTTTATCAGGGAGGCTTTGAGGGTGTCCTTGTAATGCTTCCACTGCCCATCTTTGGCTCGTTTACCATGAAGGAGCTCCGCATAAAGCATTTGCTTAGGGAGTCTCGTATCTGGCATGCATACTATGTGGCCTGCCCAGCGAAGCTAATCGAGTGTGGTCAATGCTTCAATACTGGGGATGTTAGCCTAGACGAGGACGTTGATGTTGGTGCGCCTGTCCTCCCAGGGGATTTGCAGGATCTTGCGGAGACATCGTTGATGATATATCTCCAGCGACTTGAAGTGCCTTCTATACATCGTCCATGCCTCAGATCCATCCAGGAGAGCGGGTATTACTACAGCCCTGTAGACCATGAGCTTGGTGGTAGATTTGAGGGCCTGGTCTTCAAACACACTTTTCCTCAGACGGCCGAAGGCTGCACTAGCGCACTGGAGGCGATGTTGAATCTCCGCATCAATGTCTGCCTTTGTTGATAAGAGGCTCCCGAGATATGGGAAATGGTCCACTTTGTCGAGGGCCGTGCCATGAATCTTGATGATTGGAGGGCAGTGCTGTGCGGCGGGGACAGGCTGGTGGAGGACCTTTGTGTTACGGATGTTAAGAGTAAGGCCCATGCTTTCATATGCCTCAGTGAATACATTGACTATGTCTTTACAGCGTGCAGCTGCAGGAAAATGCAGGGAGCAGCACCAGCCTTTATATATGGCCTTCTTCGATCTTAAAAGGCCTTTGACACTGTCAACTGTGAGGTTCTATGGAGCATCCTCCTCCATTTCAGATGCCCTCAAAAGTTTGTCAACATCCTTCACCTGCTTCACAACGACATGCAGGCTGTGATCCTTACCAACGGATCCATTACAGATCCAATTCAAGTCCGGACCGAGGTTAAACAGGGCTGCGTCATCGCTCCAACCTTCTTCTCAATCTTCCTCGCCGCCATGCTCCACTTCACAATCAACACGCTCCCCGCTGGAGTGGAATGTCGAAATCTCGACTCTCAATATAAGACTCTAACACAATCAGCTCTGGTAGATGTTCCTTTAATGAGTTTTACTTGCAGCAAGGAAGAGTCTCACTCAGTCAAAGGCTAAGCGGAGACTCCCAATATGGTACAGATTCACAATGTATTTATACAGTAGAACAAACAAGTTATGGTTCCATCCTGTGTATTGGTTCTGCCTTTGCAGTCAGCGAAAACAGATAAAGAGTTCTCCAATCAGTTAATGATTACCACATCCTTGTCTTTACATTTTTTTCAAATGTCTCCTTTGTCAGTGTTTTTAGTGGGCTAGTCAGCAGTAACTCGATTAGTGTATGATAATGTGCTATCACTGGTTTTGCATTGTTTTAGGATTGTCCAGTTTCCTGGCCATCTATTTGGGCCCATGATTTCCATAGTGGTTGATTGGGTAATTGGCTTCTTGCATATGTCCACCCGAGAGAGCAGTCAGGCTTCAGTTTAACGTCTCATCCGAAAGACGGCACCTCCGACAGTGCAGCATTCCCTCGGCACTGCACTGGAGGGTCAGCCTAGAATTTTGTGCTCAAGTCCCTGGAGTGGGACTTGAACCCACAACCTTCTGAGGCAGAGGCTAGAGTGCTACCCACTGAGCCACAGCTGACCCTGACTGCTTAAGATACTTCTTGACTGCCAGCCAAACAGCCTTTACTCTCATCCTCAATATTTTTATAACTAATAAACACAGTATTCAAAGAAAATTAAAGGAACAATTTGTTTAATGTGATTTTCTCCTGGGTTTCCCACTGCAGTGTTCAGGAGATTGATCTTTAGTTTGTGGAGATGCCAGTACAATCCGGATTATCAAGGAGTCTCCTGGAAAGGGGCATGGATCTACCAGCTGCTGCGTTAGCAGCTCGGGAGATCTTCGCTTTTTAAATTTCCTGCTGCAGATGCAACCTTCCTGCTCCGTGACATCACCAGCTGCCACTCAGAGAAGCGTCTGGCTCCGTGTCGTCATTTCCCCCCACAAACACCCCTCCACCCACTCTCCCCGCCGCCATAGAGATCTGAGACTGGCTGGCATGCCGGGGACACTCGGGGGTCAGGTGGGGTCTTGGAAGTCAGGGTGAGTGCTGGGGAGTTGGGTGGAGAGGTGGAAGTTGGGGAGAATCATAGGGGATAGAGGGAGTCTAGGGAATGGGGGCAAGGTGGAAAGGGAGACTGGGGATCAGAGAGTCAAGGGAAAGGGACTTGGGAATAGGGGAGAGAAGGAGACCTGGGATAGGGGGTCGGGGAGACTAGGAGACAGATTTGGAGGCTTAGGGAGAAAGGGAGATTAGGATATGGGGGTCAGGGGAGGGAGGTAAGCCTGGGGAATGGATTCAAGAGAGAGAGTAAGACTGGGAATTGGAAGTTGGAGGGATGGGGAATGGGAATCAGGGGTGGGGGCTCAGGGGAGAGAGGGACAGTGGTGAATGGGGGAATCATAGCCTCATAGGAACATAGACACAAGAGTAGACCATTCAGCTCCTTGAGCTTGTTCCATCATTCAGTGAGATCATGACTAATGTGTATCCTAGCTCCATCCACCCGCATTTGGCTTCATATCCCTTAATATCTTTGGTTAGAAAAAGATTTATCAATCTCAGATTTAAAATTAATTGATTTGGCATCAACTGCTTTTTGTGGGAGAGAGTTCCACACTTTAACCACCCTTTATGTGAAGATGTGATTGTTAAATTCTCTCCTGAATGGCCTGGCTCTGATTTTAAAGTCAAGTCCCCTGGTGCTGGACTCATCTACCAGAGGAATAAAATTCTCTTTATTGTAACAAATTAATTCAAAATCTTAAAACAACAATCAAGACACCTCTTAACTTTCTATATTTGAGGGAATAGAAGCCTAATTTTTGTAAATCTTACCTCAGAGTTTAACCCTTGGAGCCGTGATAAAATTCTGGTGAATCTGCGCTGCGCTTCTTCCAAGGCCAATATTCCCTTTCTAAGATGCGGTGCCCAGAACTGTACACCGTATTCCAGATGTGGCCTAACCAAGGCTTTGTATAAGCATAGCACAACTTCCTCCCATTTATAGTATAGCCTCTAGTTATAAAGGTTAAGATTCCATTAGCTATTTATTTAACTATTTATTGTACAAGATTTTAGTACATAAGAAATAGGAGCAGGAGTAGGCCATTCGGCCCTTTGAGCCTGCTGCGCAATTGAATAAGACCATGGGTGATCTTCTAAACTCCACCTACCCGCATTATAGCCATATCCCTTGATTCCCTTTAGTATTCAAAAATCTATTGATCAGAGTCTTGAATATACTTGGCAACTTACCATCCACAGCCCTCTGCGGTAGAGAATTCCAGTGATTCACAACCCTTTGAGTGAAAACATTTCTCCTCATCTCCGTCCTAAATCACCAACCCCTTATTCCGTGACCCCTCGTTGTAGAATCCCCAGCCAGACAAAACATCCTCCCAGCATCTCCCATGTCAAGTCCCTTAATAATTTTATATCTTTCAATGAGATCACATCTCATTCTTCTAAACACTAGGGAATATTGGCCTTGCCTACTCAATTTCCCCTTATAGGACAATGCCCCACCCCAGGAATCTATCAGGTGAACCTTCATTGCATTCCCACTAAAGCAAGTATATCCTTCCTTAGTAAAGGAGACTAAAACTGTACACGATACTCCAGGTGTAGTCTCACCATGGCCCTATATAATTGCAGTAAGACATCTTACTCTGATACTCCAGAGTCGGTGTTGCACGCCACCGCACTAATGAGCCACTCCATATTGGAAGTATACTGTTGAGGAAAGGTGGCAATGCTGGCAGCTATCCCAGCCATGGTGTGCAGCACATCTCAACCTAGTTCGACACTCGTCCTTGACAGCTGAATCATTTCTTGAATTGCTGCGAGCCGTTCTCCATCCTCATTAGATTGTTGCATCATCCTGCGGCTTCATGGATTTTCCGGCACGGCCTCTGCGCCTCCCAACACTTGTTCCTGCTTCGTCCGACTCGAATCCTAAGAAGTCGAACCCCGACACCGATGTTGGCCGGACAGGTGGCACACATGTCAGGAGGCTGGAGTCCTCCTCTTCCACCTCCTCGGCCTCAAGTGATTTGAAGACTGGCACTTCTCCCTCCTGGTCTTAGTGACTCTGGGTGGCGGAGGTGGGTGCGGTGGATATGGGTGATCTGGGGGGCGGGGTAGAGAGGGGGTGAGTTGGTGGAAGGAGCTGGTGTGTTGGGCTGCTGACAATGTCGGGGTGGGAGATGTTGTTGTCACACTTGGCCTTTGTGTGCCAGAGGTGGATGGTGTGCATTGCTCGGTGCTGTCCGAATCAACATCTGCAAGTAGAGGACAACATTTCAGTGTGTAGCTGGGAGGTGGGGCTGGCCAAACTGATATGTGAGCTATAACATTTCACATTCTTACTTCAAGGAGTTCCATTGCTATATGCGCACACCACTAATGGCCGACACACTCTGCGTTAAAATGCATTTTACTTCATATTGCATGACCTTTCATGACATGAGCGTGACGCAGACCAGAGTTTAGTATAAGCTTACCATGCTCTAGCAGGGGATTTGTATCACCCTTTGTGGTGGCACGGCGGTGGTCACCCACCAGTGCCAAGGCACGCTCCAATAGGCTGCTCAACTCAATGACATCTACAGGGCCCCCTCCTGTGGCACTCAGACTTGATGCCTTGGATGTTCTTTTCATCTGCCTTTTCCCCTTTTGCTCATGCAGCACACACACTCACACATACAGACACAACTGGCACAGAATGTTTTGGAGTTGCACGGGAGTGGTCCAATAAATGTTTACTCACTTTTGCTAACGCCACCACATCATTCCATCGTTTCCGACACTGGTCTCCATCCCGCACAATGTTGCCCACTGAGGACACAGCCTCACCAATCTCCCTCCAAATACGTCTATATTGGGGTGGTGGAGGCTTGCCACGACCACCCCAGGTGAGTTCTTTATACTGGCGCTTCACCTCAGGTACAAGCTCCTCCAGCTCGTCATCATTAAACCAGGGAGCTCTGAGCTTGGCTCCATCAGACCGTAAGATTTGGCGAAAACATCGACAACAAAAACTTAAAGTTTTGGACATTGCTTGGACACATTTTCTATTACTGCAAAGAGCAGACAGCACTGACTCGGGGCAGGTCCAAACATGCCCCACAGGAATACACATCAGGTGTGTTGTGTAGGCATGCCTGTTTACTGTATGATGTCTGTAACACTGTATGCAACATTGAATGTACCCTTGTACTGTACACACCTTACTGGTACACTAGAGGGTGCTGTTGCTGGAGACCCAAGGGTTGCCTGCACACGGCAGGAAACCCAGTATAAAAGGGAACTCACAGCTTGTTGTTCACACTCAGGAGCTGGAATAAAAGACTGCAGGTCTGCAGAGTTTAAGCACCATACCCTGCCTTGTGGAGTCATTACTAAAGGTGCCTACATACACCACAAGGTGGACAAGGAATCAATGGCAGGAATGGTTGATGGACAGGCTTTTTGTCTTGTAATCAGTAAGACATTAACTAAAGTGGCCGGGGTTTCAGGCCATCGAAAAGGTAGTCGACCACAGACTCAGCCACACATCGAGGTACAGCCCAGTTGACAAAGGACAGGCCTGAGTCTTGATTTTGCTTTTGAGTTGCAAGCCTCAGGGGAAGGACAGTTGGACTTTTGGCGTGAGAAGACGTATTTTTGCAAATATAAGAGAGGCAGTTTAGGCTGCCATCTCTCTCTCCCCTCTTCTACGTCTGCTTGCTTCATTCAACGCACAAGGACTGAGCACTCCACCTGGGATAGAGAGAAGAAACACCAGAGAGCCTTGCTACTTTGACTGGGAAGCTGACCTTGAGACTGGACTTGAATACCACAGATTGGTATGGACCCAGAAGATATGCCAGAGGTGAATTGGTGAGCATTTATCCCAGCCCACACATCGTTAATACCACGCATAGTGTGAAAGGGTGTCGTGTGTCCCAACCAATCTGTAGGGGTTTTAGTGGGGAGGTTTTTGCAAGGATCATAAGCGTACACACATTCTGTTGGGACAGATTTAGTGGTGCAATTTTGAATCTGAGCAGGGGTGTTTTAGATATGGGTATTTCGTGTTAGGGGCCTGTTTAGATGGGCCAGACTGTGTGTTGTACTGTGTTTATATTACACTACCAGGGTGTGTTTTTACTGGGTGTAGGTATGTGCTTTAACTTGAATAAAAGCCTTGTGACGGTTGAGACCGAAAAGATCTGTCTATGACTGTATATTACTGTTCACGACTATAATTCTGGTGTCTAGAACTGTTGTAAGAGGGGTGATTCGAAACCACCAAGGGCAAAACCACTTTCAGAATCTGGTGACCGGTAGCAGGAATGAGTGAACAGACCGTTATGGAAGATCTCAAGGTCAAGAGATCGGCAATGGGAGATAGGATTTCCTCGTAAGTATTCGGAAAAGTTAATGTAACACAGCAGTGGGTGTTAAACCTGTTGCGGCTGAGAGTCCAGAGGACAAAGCTGCAGAGTGGATAGGGGGTAAGGAGCACAAAAAGGCAAAAGAAAAGGCTATTTGGCTCCTGTGTTTGCAGAAGCAAGTCCAGTTGCTCAGGGAGCAGGTTGGTAAGGTTAAGGCAGAGCTCCAAGAATCAGAGCAGCAGTCAGCCGCAAGGGCCACAGTGGGGAACAGATTAGTGGATGAGTTACGGAGGAGAGGCAGGAAAGGCATACTCAGGAGGAAACCTCCCGTAACACAGGAGATTACCAGCAATGCCAGGTCACTGAGGCCAAGCTCAACAAGCAGGCTGTACGGGAGGAGAACCCCCACTTAACGGGTAAAGTTAACAGGCTGGAGGGGCAACTGAAAGATACTAAAACAGCTTACAGGGTAGCTAGCAGATGGGGGTTTGAGAATGGGAATCACAGGCCCTGCCAAGAAAAAATCCAAAGCTTGTCTCAAGCTCTAGCCAAAGCCAAAGGCATGGTTTGCTTGATGGCCCCGGGGGAAGCTCAGGTGGACTGGGAAGAGGAAGGAGAAGATAGCGAGATTGGGGGCAGGGTAGGGACGTCCAACCACCGCTTGAAGCACCAAAGGGACCGATGTGGCCCATACGGCAGCAGAAGTTCGGCCCACCCATAGATCAGGGCGTGCTGCAAAGCGATTTTGTGGTTCCATTCACTATCCTGCAGCTGCAGAATATGATCTCGGGGATGCCCAAGTTAAAGAAAGAAGGGGATCCCTCAGTTCACTTCACCAAGGTGGACCAGGTTGGGGGGATTAATGGGTTTAGTGAGGCCGAGGCTCACAAGCTGTTGCTGTTTTCCCTGGATGGGAAACTGTATCAGGCCCTGTCCATCGGGACCAAACGGGGACAGGGGACCACGGCCAGCTTAAAGGAGGAAATCCTGAGAGCCATGGGTCACACCCAGGGTAGTCCGTTCTCTCGGGTAGAGAGGACACTGCAACTAGCAGGTGAAGCACCTCAGACATTCGCGGACAGGCTCTAGCGGACAGGTGGGGTGCTCGATCGAGCATAGTGGCAAGGGGGGGGGCCGAGAAACCATTGGCTCAGGACCCTCGTGGCAAACAGTTTGCCACGAATAAGGGTAAAAGCGGAGGCCTGGTTTAACTCCGAGGACCTCGTGAATATGGAGGCCTGAGTGCTCCGTCACATGAGTCTGACCTTTAAAACCGGCTCAGAAGAGGAGGCCAAACCAAGTAAGGGCAAGGTACATGAAATGAAGGCCAGTGAGGCTAGTAAAAAGGAATTGTGTCAGGAAGGGGTTAGCGCAGGGAAGGCTAGGGCGTGTTTCGAGTGTGGGAAGACGGAACACTGGAGAAGAGACTGCCCGGCCCCGAGGAGGGGGCAAGGCAAATGGGATCCTACAGTGCATAAGACAAAACCTGTCGAGGCGAAGGGACTGACCGCAGAACAATTTGATGTTCTGGTGGCCAACTTTCGGACAGTTTTTGTGCCAGAGCAAGAAAGGGTAGATGTTGCCATGAGCAAGGAAATCCCGACCACTCCGGTAATCCCAACACCCTGACTAGCACGCACCCAGCCTGAGTACCTGTGTTCGCTCACGTACGATGAGTGGAGTAGACCATGCGTGAGGATGGGGGTGGAGAAGGTAGAGGGGAAGTACTTGGTAGACAGCGGGGCTTTGTAACCCGACCGATTCACCCTGGTCCAGCAAGGTTCCATTCAGTCTCGTGGGGTTCACCGGGAACGAGCAGGCAGGGGCGATGTCCAGGCCGTTGATTTAGGATCCCTCCACACCAGGTGGGAATGTGTTCTAATAAAGTGGGAACAGCCAGGGTCAGGAGTACTCGGGGCCGACTTTATGTTAGCCCACAGGATTATAGTGGTTTTGAGGAGTCATTGCCTTTGAGGAGCAGTGGGTTCTGATAAGGAGTAAGAAGTTGTAGTGATCCCAAGGAGGGGGCAACATGTGTACCATGAAGCCGAAGGGGAGTTTCGACCTGGAGCAATTGGTCAATACTACCCTGGCCAAGTACCAGGCGTACGTGCGGGACAACCTCGCATCGTTCGTCACACACAAGCACGACTGTGGTAGGGTGACGGGGGTGGAAGTCTGAGTACAGGGAGACCCCATGTCATGGCCTCAGAAGCAGTACAGTTTCCCCAGAGAGGCAGAGGCCGACTTGGAGACAGCACTGGGATCCCTGGTAACACAGGAAGTGTTGAGGCCCATAGCCACACATATCAACTCACCACTTTGGCCAGTTAGGAAACTGGACCAGTCGTGGAGAGCCACCGTGGACGATTGGGTGCTCAACAAAAACATCCCAGCCTGCATGTCCACAGTCGCGGCAGTAGCTGATCTGATGGGGAGTATTCCAGCCATCGCAATCACATTTACGGTGCTGGATATTTCAAATGGGTTTTGGTCAATTCCCCTGAAACGGGAAGACCAGTACTAGTTTGCCTTCACTTTTAAAGGACAGCAGTGCACATGGACATGCCTTCCCCAGGGATTTCATAACAGCCCCTCCATATTCCACCAGTGTCTGCATCAGGTATGTACATTCTGGGGCTGCTCAGGTATAAAAGGCCAGCCATTTTGAGAGTCAGGCACTTTGGGCCTAAATAAAGCAGAGCCAAGGTTGCACCTTGCTTAGTTAAACAGTACCCCAGCAGTTGGTGCAGTATGTGGACGATTTGCTTTTGTTCTCCGATGAAGGGGAGGAGCATGGTCTGCTGCTGGCTGAGCTGCTGGAGTAGCTGAGAGAGACAGAGTTCAAGGTCGATCCTAAGAAAGTTCAGATCGGTCAGGGGGAAGTAAAATTCCTCGGACAGACCGTGAGGGCTGGGGAAAGGGCTATAGACAAGGCCAAATGGAAGGCGGTACAGGAGTTACCAGTCCCCACGACCGTGATGGGGGTGAGATCCTTCCTGGGGCTCACTGGGTACTGCAGGGATTTTATTGAAGATTACGTCGCCATGGCAGCCCCTCTGCTTCGGCTCCTCCGCAAGGGAGTCGGATGGGAGTGGGATGAGGACTTCATGGCAGCGTTTAATCGCCTCAAGGGAGACCTGTAGACGGCACCCGCATTAGGGGCGATTAATGGTGGGGAGGACTTCTTTTTGGAAGTAGCAGCCAGCGGGGACAGTTTGAGCACGGTGCTGCTCTAGGAGTGGCATGGCAAACTGAGGCCCGTGGTGTACTCGTCAAGAGTCCTCACGGATGTAGAACGGGGATATTCCAATTGCGAGAGGCATCTCCTAGCCACGCATTGGGCCGTAAAGCACTCACAGCTCTTTATGGGATTGTCCCTGATCGTTTTACTAACCCACTATACCCCCACTCAGATGTTATTAGATGGGAGGATAAAGGACGGCACGGTGAGCAGTGCTCGCATTGCCCGCTGGACTTTATTGCTCTCACAAATGCATCTGAGAATGCAAGTCCTGAGTGAGCCCAAGTTGGCTGCCAACATGATCTACTCCGGGATGGCTCACAAGTGTATGGTGGAAGGGGTATGGGACGTGAACTTAGGATTCTGGGCCGGGTTACACCCAACGGGCCGTGAGATCTACGTCGCCGGGTCTAGTTCAGTAGTGTGGTGTGGGATTTATCACCCTACAGCTGGGATAGCAAGGACCATTAAACTCTTGAGCACCCTGAACGTCCAGAACTCCAAACTGTTGACAGTGATGTATGTCGTTACCCACGCCGAGTTCCCAGCCCCATACACCATCTGCTCGGATTCCATGTTTACGTGCAATTCGTGTACTGAATACTTGGCCATTTGGGCTTGTCGCGGTTTCACATCCGCAGGCGGGAAGCCCTTGGCAACAGCACTGTTGCTGAGAACAGTCTTAGAGGCCACGGGGACCCCGGGATGTCATTACATCCGCAAAGTAAAGGCTCCTCTAAGACAGAGTCCAGAGGGGTAGGCAACCAAAGGGCAGACGAGTTAGCAAAGGAGGGAGCCAGGGATGGAGTTGTTTGGGATCCATACGGGTCTAGCCCAGTAGCAGTGATCCAGGACAAAGGGGGTCACCAAGGAGTGCAGGGGTAGCATTGGCACCGGACTTGAGACAAGTCCAGACACAGGATCTCGTCCTCAAGGTCGTCCTGGAGCAGCTGGCTAAGGGTGAGAAGGTAGAAGGTCCGTTTGGGATAGCGGACATCACCGTAAAGGAGGGGATGCTCTTTAAGGGGGATCAGTGGATAGTTCCAGAGGTGCACCAGAGGGAATTCCTCCAGTTGGCCCACGGGGGCCCAGGAGCGGAATACACAGGGCCGGAGACTACCTGGCAAAGGTAGAACATGCAAGGTGGTGGCTGCAATTGAGGGAGGATGTCCGCGATTTTTGCGCAGACTGTCTGTGTGCGCGGCGAACAACCCGGATCCGCAATGTAGGAAGGTTCCTTTGGGCCACACGAGAAGGGTAGAGGGACCATGGCAGTCGATACAGGTCAATTACATCGGGCCATTGCCCACCACAAAGTGGAGTTACAAGTACTGTTTGGTCCTAGTAGATGTGTTCTCCAAGTGGGTGGAAGTCTTCCCTTGCTGATCAGCCACAGCATTGGCGATGGCAAGGATTTTGATAAGGGAAGTATTCTCCAGGTGGGAACTGCCACA
Organism: Pristiophorus japonicus; assembly: GCF_044704955.1. Classification (NCBI taxonomy): domain Eukaryota; kingdom Metazoa; phylum Chordata; class Chondrichthyes; family Pristiophoridae; genus Pristiophorus; species Pristiophorus japonicus. The sequence continues at coordinate 60,630,278 of NC_091981.1, forward strand.
GATTGTGGAGTCCGACCAAAGGAGCCATTTCACGGGGCGAGTTGTTATGTATTGTCCAGGTACATTAAATGTATAAGTACAATGGTGCGCCACAGAGGACGCTGTGGTGGGAGACCTGAAAGTACCTGCAAGACAGAGTATAAAAGGCTGCCCACCACACCTGAGATGCACTCTGGAGTTACACAATAAAGGACCAAGGTCACAGCAGTTAATACAACACCAGACTGCGTGGAGTCAGTGACTTGAGTGCTGCATACACCACATTGGCGACGAGGACACGGACGAGCTTCACGCAACCATGGCTACTTTGGGTTCGTTAAAGGATTTTACGGTGGGAAATGATTGGGAGGCCTTTACGGAAAGGCTCGAGTACTACTTTACAGCAAACGACCTGACAGGCAACACGGACGCACTGAGAGAGGCGTAAGGCGATATTACTTTCCAGCTGTGGTGATGAGGTTTACTGTCTCGTCAGGGATTTGCTGGTACCCGCAAGCGCCAGGGACAAGTCATATGAGGAGCTGATCGAACTCATTCGTGACCAACTGAAACCGAAGGAGAGCATCCTCACGGCCAGGCACAAATTCTACCACCACTGCAGACCTGATGGCTAGGATGTCACCAAATATGCTGTGGACCTCAGGAGGCTCGCGGCGCCGTGTGACTTTGGCACACACCTTGACGAGGCGTTGCGAGACGTTTTTGTTATGGGGATTGGACATGAGGGTCTCCTCCACAAGCTGCTAGCCACTGAACCTACACCCTGAAGCAAGCCATCACCATCAGCAGGGCATTTATGACCTCGACTTGCAGCACTAAGCAGTTGATACACACAGTCTTGAACCTGGCAGGCACTGTCCACAAGATAGCGCCCACCACGGACAAACCTGCTGAACATGGCTCTGCCCAGGGAAGAGAGCACGAATCTCGGGGTCCTGGAACTCAGAGTCCGTCGAGCAGCACCATGCTGGCGCTGTGGAGGAAGCCATGGGGCTCACCGGTGCAGGTTTGCGGAGTATACGTACGTGCCTGCCTGCCACACGAAAGGCCACCTTCAGCGTATGTGCAAAAGAAACCTGACTCACCGTGTAGCTGAGGAGATGGTAGAGGGTCCATGTTCCAGCGAGGAGCAGGCAGAAGAAGACGAGGCGTTGTTTGGACTGTATACGTGTACCGACGGTTCGGCCCCGGTGATTATGGAGGTCAAGATTAACGGAGTTCCAGTGAGCATGGAAGTGGACACTGGATCGGGTCCGTCGTTGATGAGTCAGGAAACTTTTGATAAACTGTGGGTCAACTCAGCTGCACGACCCAAGCTGGTCCCAGTCACGGCAAAGCTGCGTACCTACACCAAGGAACTGATACCTGTTCTTGGCAGAGTGGATGTGCAGGTATCTCAAGGGGGCGAGACACACGGTTTACCTTTGTGGGTCATTGCAGCCGATGGGCCGACGCTTCTCGGCAGGAGGTGGATGGGGAAGGACTGTGGGAGCTGGGAAGACTTAATTCCTCCATAGACTGCTGTTCACCAGGTTCCCAAAGAGCAGCGCCAACCGAGCTGGAGGAGAAAGAAGCCGTTCATCGGCAGTCTAAATCCCCATGCAGACGAGCAGACCCTGGAAGAGCAGTTTTTCAAGTGCGGGCCGATCACTGAGGTGCGAGCCGGCGACGTGCTGCGGACGATGAACGGGAGGTCTATCGATGGCCGACAAGTCCGGGGGGGGCCCCACGCGGAGAAAGAGTCGGGTGGCAGTTGCGGCTACCGTGGAGGCCGGGACAGCGGCGGCGGTGGTGGTGGCTATGGCGGCTGCAGGAGAGGCGGCAGTTACTGGTACAGCGGCAGAAGCGGAGGCTACAGGAGAGGTGGCAGTTGCTGGTACAACGGCAGGAGCGGAGGCTGCAGTGGCGGCGAAGGCTACGGCAGCGGCGGGTGCGACTCGTGAGAACGCGACAGCTACTCGGGTGGGTGCAGGAGCTCGAGCGGAGGATACGGCAGCAATCATGGTGGCCGCCATCACAGGGACCATGACTGATCGAATCCAAAGAGCCACTTCTGCCAGATTCAAGATCGGATTGTCTTGGCCGTTTCCCTTCCTTCTTACTCTCTGGAATAGAAGAAATAAAGAAGAAAAACGTCATGCCAGCGAGCTCAAGATGGTGGCAAGCCTCGTGGCAGCAGAGCTCTGCAGACAAAGGCAAGCAGAGCAACTAAAATGGCGGCGCCCAAGGGAAGCCTCGTGGGAACCATAAGATGGCGTCTTAAAAGGAAAATGCACCCGGGAGTCTTAAAAGGGCTTTACACTGTGGCGGGCCCCACAAAGAGACTGTTGTAAGGCAAGAGCAATGTGATTTGTATGATGACGTGAGTTATGAATAGAAGTAATATTTTTATGCTGGTTGGGTACTGTGTTTAAAATAAGGGATATATATTACGAAAATAGTTAATACCACAAGGAACAAGTAAAAGGGTAAATGGATCCATGACTAACATGATTAATGGACCAATGCGATTCTTGATTTATGTGATTCATGCAATGGTTCAGCGGCTGCAGATGAGCTGCTAAGGCGACCACTTTCTGAGAACAGAGGCAACGCACCAAGTGTGATACCCTGCCTCAGAGCAGCCGTTACCTCGGGCAAAAAGGGGCAGTATACCGCCACCGTAATTTATCCAGAGGAGCTGGGATTAAACAACTGTTCAGTGTACCTGCAACCTTTTGACATAGCATCTGTACCACATTTTATATGTACCATACAAAAATACTGTCTATGTATACCTGTTTTCTGTTGGAGGTTATGCCTGTGTACTTCATCACCCATGTAAGGACTGCAAACACCACAGAAAGGACTCACACTCACAAATCAACCAGGACGAACAAGGCCGAGGTCACCGGCAATGGCTTCTGGAACTGGGGGTGGGGGGGGAGGGAAGAGGGGAGAGGGAAGTGAGATGTTATGTATTATCCAGGTACATTAAATGTGTAAGTACAATGGTGCGCCACAGAGGTTGCTGTGGTGGGAGACCTGAAAGTACCTGCAAGACAGAGTATAAAAGGCTGCCCACCACACCTGAGAGGCACTCTGGAGTTACACAATAAAGGACCAAGGTCACAGCAGTTACTACAACACCAGACTGTGTGGAGTCAGTGATTTGAGTACTGCATACACCACACAAATCATGCAGGCCACCTGAAGGTTCTGTGGATAGAGGGTAAATGGCATGTGGGGGTTATGGAGCAACTTAATCGGGCCATCAAAAAAAGGCTGCAGAAGGAAACAGGGTCGTCCCCGAAAAAGTGGGATGTGGGCCTGCCGTTAGTTTTGCTGGGTGTCCGAGTCATCCTCTCCAGGAGCACAGGGTACTCCCCGCATGAGCTCATGACTGGGAGGGTCATGCGCACGCCCACCCATGTTCTGGCACCGGTTCTCACCGAAGGTCAAGTGAGAGAAGTAAACCGGGATAAGTTTGTCAAGAATCTATACGAGAGGTTGAAGCAGATTCATTGACAGGCAGCCAATAACATGGATAAGCAGCACCGGAGTAATCGGTTGCTGCTCGAGCCCCAGAGAACGCACGAGTGGCAGGTAGGGGGCCAGGTAATGGTCTGAAACCAAGCTCGCGTAGGGACGTTTGAGTCACTGTGTATGGGACCTTACAGTATAGTGGATAAGGCAAGCCCCATGGTTTACACGGTTAAACTTCCAAGGCGCACAAAGTGGTTCCACGTGAATCAGTGTAAGTTGCTTAACCCGGGGGAAAAGGTAAGGGAAAGGAAAGAAACACCAAGGCACTGTAAACAGCATGGTGGACGCGGGTCTTTCTCCCATAGTTTGGGACAGCGAGGATCCCGTGGTGGGGGCTGTAAGAAGGAGCAGCAGGATCCCACGGCCGTGGGCGTCGTGGACCCCTCCTTACACGCCGACCAGGAGCCATAAAATGCCCAGGCAAGCAGTGTCCCAGCGAGGCCACCCGGCAGCACAGGTGGTATTGTACATAGTTTTATTTTAAAGTGTTTTGCTTAGTTGTAATGAAGCCAGACCTGTGGAGGTAGACCCTCTCCAGCAAGGTGCTTGTTAGTTTTGTTTTGCAGGAAGCCGAAAACACAATGGAGACAGCCCTGAGACTGAGCATATTTTGAATGCTGGCCGGAACGGGGCACAGCAGGAGAGGAGACACGAGTTGTCCTTCATCTACGGCTGTACTGGGGGGAACGGACCCACCATGACACGGTGGGGGTAGGACACGGGATACAGACTACTTCCACGAGGGAAGGTGGCCAGGGTGGCCAAGGTCGAATTCAACGTAATACTCCAGGACGCTGGGGCTGGGATCAGATGGGATCGGAATATGGACTCCTGGTGACTGGTGAAACCAGGCCCATTGTCACTGACAAGGACATCCGGCAGGCCGTGTGTGGCAAACGTGGCTCGTAGGCTTTCGATGGTGGCAGTGGACGTGCTTACAGACATTATTACACATTCAATCCATTTTGAATAAGCATCTACAACAACCAAGAACATTTTGCCTCAAAGTCCACGTGGATCCTTGACCACGGTTTGGAGGGCCATGATCTGGGTGCATTGCTCAGTTGAGAGCAAGTGTTGCATTGGCGCACGCATGACTCTTAAGTCTGAGTCAAAGCCGGGTCACCACACATGGGCCGTAAGTTTCCACATGATTTGCTCCTGATTTTTAGGAGCAACTGGTGTAGAACGGAGTATCTTAGAAATCAGAATTCTCGTCATTTAGTTTGCTCCAGTTCTAGTCAGTTAGAACAGTTTCAATTTGGAACAGAATTTTTTTTTCAAAAGGGGGCGTGTCCAGCCACTTACGCCTGTTTTCAAAGTTTCGTCAGTGAAAACTTACTCCAAACTCACTTAGAATGGAGTAAGTGAAGATTTTTGTACGCTCGAAAAAACCTTGTCTACACTTTAGAAAATCAGGCGTAGGTTACAAATCAGGCGTAGGGAATGGGGGGGGGGGGGGTTTAAAGGGAAGTTTACAAACATTAAACACTTCAGTTTTACAAATAAAGAGCCATCATCAATAATAAATGATAAATACATCAATAAATCAACCAATAAATCAATCAAAAAAAATTAATAAGAAATCATTTTTTTTTTTAATCAATAAATAAAACATTTTCTACTTACCAACTGCAGCACCTGGAGCCCTCCAACAGCGTGCTGGGATGCCCCCACACTACCCCCCCCCCCCCCCCCCAGTGTGTCTCTGTCAGTGTCTCTATCTCTCTGTCTGTCTGTGTCTCTCATTCTCTGTCTGTCAGTGTCTGTGTTTCTGACAGCGAGGGGAGGAGGAGGAGGAGGAGGGGGGTAGAGGGAGAGACGGGGGGAGCAGAGGGAGGGATAGAGAAGGGGGGGAGAAGGGGGGGGAGAAGAAGGGGGGGGAGGAGGGGGGGGGGAGAAGGGGATGGGGATGGGGATGGAGGAAGGAGATGGGATGGGGGGGGAAAGGAGAAGGGGGAGGGAGGCTGAACGGGCAGATTTACAGGTAGGTGGCGTCGGGTCGGGGGGAGCGCGGGTCGGGGGGTGGTGGGAGGGAGGTCGGTTCGGGTCGTGGGGGGGGGAGAGAGAGGGAGGTCGGGAGGGAGAGGGAGGTCGGGTCGGGGGGGATGGGAGGGAGAGGGAGGTCAGGTCGGGGGGTGGGAGGTCAGGTCGGATCCAGTCCGGGGGGGGAAGTGGGTGTCGGTGTCGGGTCCGGTCCGGAGGCGGGAAGCGGGAGTCGAGTCGGGTCAGGAGAAAGCAGGAGCTGGGCGTGGGAGGAGCCTTATTCACGCAGCCCCAGTGAGGCCATTGGGCCAGGGCTAGGGGCTGCATGCTTCAGCCCCTCCCACACAGTTTTGGGCGCCTGGAGCTACTGAACATGCGCGCCCACTGTAGCGCGCATGTGCAGAGGTCCCGGCACTGTTTTCAGCGCAGGGACCTGGCTCCGCCCCCTACAGCTCCTGCTGCGCTGCGCCAAGGGCCAGAGGACCTGCAGGGAGCTGGAGAAACTGGAGGTTTTTTTTAGGCGCACTTTGTGGCGCGAAAAACGGGCGTCCAGGTCGGGACTGCGCCGTTCTAGGCGTGGCTCGAAACTTGGGGCCATGGGATCTGGCTATAGCTTTCATCATTACTATGCCTGGGTGGGTACTGTGTAGGTCGCGTATGAACGTTTCCCTGCCTTTCTTAGGCAAAACCACATGCTTACCCCACAAAACACAGTCTGCCTGTATGGACATTTCGGCTTTGCGCCGCTGGAACGGTTTGATCTCTTCATGCATTTCCACTGGGACACTGGACCAGCTCCCATGGAGGACACAGTTTTTTACCAGGGACAGTAAAGGATCCTGGCTGGTCCAGGTCCTAACCTGATGGGCCATAACGGGTGACTCTTCGTTTTCGAATGCATCCATCACCAAGAGCAAGTCTGCAGGCTGTGCCATTTCCACCCCGGTGGTGGGCAATGGTAGCCGACTGAGAGCATCAGCACTGTTCTCTGTGCCTGGTCTGTGGTGGATTACATAGTTGTATGCAGACAGAGGCATTGGTGTTAATCCCTTTGCTCTCTGAGAATAGCAATATGAGCGGCTTATGGTCAGTTTCTAGCTCAAACTTGAGACCAAACAGATACTGGTGCATTTTTTTCACTCTGTAAATGCATGCCAGAGCTTTTCTTTCAATCATGCTGTAGGCCCTGTCGACCTTGGACAAACTCCTGGATGCATAGGCTCCTGGTTGCAACGTTCCCGATTAATTAGCTTGTTGTAACACACACCCGACCCCGTATGAAGACACATCACAAGCTAGCACTTTACATGGGTTACACAGAACAAGCAGTTTGTTGGAACATAACAGATTTCTGGCTTTCTCAAAAGTCGCCTCGTGATTTCCCCCCATAACCAGTCGTCTCCCTTGCACAGTAGCACATGTAGAGGCTCTAGCAAGGTGCTTAACCCGGGTCGGAAATTACTGAAATAGTTGAGGAGTCCCAGGAACGACCGCAGCTCCGTCACGTTCTATGGTCTGGCGCGTTTTTGATGGCCTCCGTCTTGGCATCGATGGATCTGATGCCATCTGCCGCGATTCTTCTTCCTAAGAACTCGACCTGGCGCCAGGAAAACACACTTCGAGCGTTTCAACCTGAGTCCCATGCGATCTAGCCGACTTAGAACCTCTTCCAGAAGACCACCGTGCGCAGAACCGACTTTAGCAGGCTCACCATGTTCCGTTGGAAAATTGCCGCGGCCAAAAACGAATCCCAAACGGGCATCTATTGTAGATGAACAGACCTTTGTGCGTGTTGATGCAGGTGAGGCCTTTTGAAGATTCCTCCAGCTCTTGCGTCATGTAGGCCGAGGTCAAGTCCAACTTGGTGAACGTCTTTCCTCCAGCCAGGGTCACAAATAGGTCATCTGCCTTGGGTAGCGGATACTGGTCCTGTAGCGAAAAACGGTTAATCGTTACTTTATAGTCCCCACAAATTCTGACCGTGCCGTCATCTTTGAGAACCGGAACAATCGTACTGGCCCACTCATTGAACTCCACCGGCACAGTGATGCCTTCTCACTGCAGCCTGTCCAGCTCAATTTCCACTTTCTCTCGTATCATATATGGCACCGCCCGTGCCTTGTGGTGGATGGGTCGTGTACCGGGAACCAAGTGGATCTGCACCTTCGCCCCCAAGAAACTTTCAATGCCTGGCTCAAATAATGACAGGAAACTGCTTAGAACCAGGGCACATGAGGTGTCGTCGATGGACGAAAGTGCTCGGATGTCGTCCCAGTTCCAACGGATTTTTCCCAGCCAGCTTCTGCCGAACAGTGTGGGGCCATCTTCTGGCACCATCCATAGTGGGAGTTCGTGCACTGCTCCATCATAGGAGACTTTTACTGCTGCGCTGCCAATAACAGGGATCAGCTCTTTAGTGTAAGTTCTTAGCTTGGTGTGAATGGGGCTAAGCTTGGGCCTGTCTGCCTTGTTGCACCACAGCCCGTCGAAGGCCTTTTTGCTCATGATAGACTGACTCGCACCCGTGTCCAGTTCCATGGATACTGGAATTCCGTTCAGTTCAACTTTTAATATGATCGGTGGACATTTCGTGGTGAAGGTGAGTCCCCTGTACACTTCTGCCTCCCCGGTTCGAGTCTCTAGTTCAGCCTGATTCACCCTGGATCGATCTTCCTCTGCAACATGGTGATTGGCAGGGTTTTCAGCTTGTCTGTATATTCGCTGAGGGTGTCCCATTGTTCAACAGCCTTTGCACGCATAGTATTTGAAGCGGATTGACTGGCTCGATGATCATCTCCACAACACCAACAAGGTGTTAATTGCCTCGCATTAACGTTTGATGACGGACTCTGGGTCATCTGAGGTCGTGCAGCTGCCGGAATGTACGTTCTGCCATCTGCATTCCTGCCTGAAAACGACAATACTTTGTGTACAGTACTTGCCAAAACCTCTTTATGCTGCAAAATTTGTTTGGTGTGATCACTTGTGGACATAAATGCCTGGGCTATCGTTATGGCTTTGCTCATGTTCAGTGTTTCAACAGTCAATAGTTTGCGAAGGATAGCCTCATGGCCAATGCCAAGCACAAAAAAGTCTCTTGGCATTTGCTCAAGGAATCCATCGAATTCGCAATGTCCTGCAAGGCGCCTTAGTTCGGCAACGTAGCTCGCCACTTCCTGGCCTTCAGACCGTTGACACGTGTAGAACCGATACCTTGCCATCAAAATGCTTTCCTTCGGATTTAGGTGCTCCCGGACCAGCGTACACAATTCTTCATAGGATTTGGTTGTTGGTTTCACCGGAGCTAGAAGATTCTTCATGAGGCAATAGGTTGTTGCCCCACAGACGGTAAGGAAGATCACCCTTCATTTGGCAGCATTCTCATCCCCTTCCAGCTCATTGGCCATGAAGTATTTGTCAAGTCGGTCCATGAAGGCCTCCCAATTGTTCCCTTGAGAATTTCTCCAGGATACCAACAGTTCTTTGCATTTTCACGTGGTTGTTCGTTATCTCATCGCCAATTGTTATGCTCATAATAAAGTGATACGACTGAGCACTGTATGCAATGAGTAAGTATGATCTTAGCTCCTTTAATTAAACTCCAGAATGTTGGTACAGCATTGGAGGCCTGCTTATATACAGTGCTCCCAAGGGATACTAGGATCCCTTGGGACTCCAACAGGTAGCCCCTCAGGTGGTGGTATAAAATAGGTTGCCAAGGGTTACATACATAACAGTTTGATACAATGAAGTGGCTTGCTCAGCCGCTTCGAAAAGCAGTTAAGAGCCACGTTCCCTTTAAACTTCATGGCCACTCTCAGGATTTTCCGCGGAGTCAACTTGCCAGCTTTACAGTGTGAAAACCCGCACATATTTTGGTATTTTGAATGGGGCCTTAAAGGGGCCATGCACCCAAAAAAATATAAGAGGGAACATTGGTGAAGAGTCAACCAAGTTATGCTGGACTGGAGTCACAAATAAGCTGGACTGGGTAAGAATCGCAGATTTCCTTTCCTAAAGAACATTAGTGACCCAGTTGGGTTTTTACAACAATCCAATAGCATCATGGTCATTCTTTTTCCAGATTTTGTTTTTAGCTTAATTTAAATTAGACTGGCATGGTGGGATTTGAACTCATGTTATCTGGGAAATTTGTCCAAGCCTCTGGATTACTAGTGCAGAAACAGAACGACTGCATTCTACCATACCGTTCCATAGTGAATGTTTGGAATGGACTGCTCAGAAGATGATTAAGGCTGACGGAAGAACGGTGGCCACCGCTTTCTTAACGTAACGCTACATTAACCAACGTTCCCGATAAGGTGTGCGGACATGTTTGCGTGCACCTCTCTGCCAGTCCGCACAGCAGTATAGTAAAGATTTTTGCAATGTAAAGATTCGTGACTGCGCGAAACTGTGAATGGGCCATGCAGCCCCTTAAAAGAACCGTGCACCCAGGTCCCTATAAATACCAACATTGCCGCTAATGGGTGGCAGTAAGGTAGGGAATTAGATCACCTCTCATTCTTCTAAACTCTAGGGAATATAGGCCTAGTCTACTCAATCTCTCCTCATAGGACAATCGCCTCATCCCAGGTATCAATCTAGCAAACCTCCCTCCAAGGCAAGTATATCCTTTAGGTAAGGAGACCAAAACTGTACACAGTACCCCATGTGTGGTCTTACCAAGTCCCTATCTAATTGCTTTGTGTATCGACATGTAAACTTTCTCTGATTCGTGTACAAGGACACCCAGGTCCCTCCAAATACCAACATTTCCTTGTCGCACACTTATTCCTTGATGCAGCCTGGAAGGAGCCGGAGGCATAGAAGGTCAGCACCACAATGATCTTTTTTGCGTCGGGCAACACAGTCCTGGTGCCGATGTCAGGTTGCAGGTCTGGCTGCAGGACCGACATGTCAAAGTATGAGTGTTGCTCCTGGTAAATCCACGGAGGGTAAAGCCTCCTGTCCAAACATCTATGGTCTCCTCAGTCATGGTCCAACATGGCCAACAACCTTTCTATCTTGACACCGCCTAACAAGAGCATGTATAAGGCGACGCTGGTGTGCTAGTAATGCACCCATTTAATTCTAGGCGCGGCGGTAGCTTTTTGCGGTGCTGGTAAACCTGAACCAAATTTCCCGGCGGGGTGCTACAATCTGCACGACAGGGCGATAAGCCATTCGAGACGCATTAACGTCGCTCCGGGGTGCTAAGTGAGGCGCTACACAACCGAATTTCTAGCCGTTAGAGTACTGTGCACGGTTCTATTTTCCATATTACAAATAGCATATAGAGGTATTGGAGTGCATGCAAAAAACAATACAAGGATGATATCAGAACTAAGAGGTTAAAACTATCAGAAAAGACTGAATGGGCTGGGGGTTGCTTCCTTATAAAACATAGAAACATAGAAAATAGGTGCAGGAGTAGGCCCTTCGAGCCTGCACCACCATTCAATAAGATCATGGCTGATCATTCACCTCAGTACCCCTTTCCTGCTTTCTCTCCATACCCCTTGATCCCTTCAGCCATAAGGGCTAGATCTAACTCCCTCTTGAATATATCCAATGAACTGGCATCAACAACTCTCTGCGGTAGGTAATTCCACAGGTTAACAACTCTCTGAGTGAAGACGTTTCTCCTCATCTCAGTCCTAAATGGCTTACCCCTTATCCTTAGACTATGTCCCCTGGTTCTGGACTTCCCCAACATCGGGAACATTCTTCCTGCATCTAACCTGTCCTGTCCCGTCAGAATTTTATATGTTTCTATGAGATCCCCTCTCATCCTTCTAAACTCCAGTGAATACAGGCCCAGTCGATCCAGTCTCTTCTCAAAGAGAAGGTTGAGGAGTGACCTAATAGACATCTTTCAAGGTTTGATAGGGTAGACTAGAGAAGATGCACCGCCATTTTATGCGCACTGCAAACACAGTGCGTCGAGTGGAAAAAACTATCGGGGGCACCGTGCAGCGGCTGGAAGATTTTTTAAGCTGAATTTTGCTTGCGGGGTGGGACACCGGCGGTGCCGCTTTGATGAATCACCTAGGAGGGTTCGGCAGCAGCGGGGCGGAAATGGAAACCGCCGGAAAAACCACCGAGGAGAATTTTGTGAGCGGCGGCTATATGACTATAAATTGCCGGCCATTCGACACCGTCGCGTGGCCACTGCTTTCCGGCGGTAACAGACCTTATCGGGAGGCTGAATTTTGACCCCGATGTTTCCATGTGTGGGGGATCCAAAACTAGGGGTCATACATATAAGATGGTCACTAATAAATAGGAAATTCAGGAGAAATGCCTTTACCCAGAGAATATTTGGAATGTGAAACTTTATGCTACATGGAGTAGTTGAAGGAAATAGCATAGATGCCTATAAGAGGAAACTAGATAAATACATGAGGGTGAAAGAAATAGAAAGATATCTAGATAGGATTAGATAAAGTAGAGCGGTAGGAGGCTCATATGGAGCATAAACCGGCATGGATCTGTTGGGCCAAATGGCCTGTTTCTGCGTTGTAAATTCGATGTAATTTTAATTTTAAAAGGGAGTTAGACAATCATTTGATGTGCAAATCAGTTGAGAAATAGAGGCAGACAACTGTGGCTTCTCATTTGAATTCTGAGGCCAGAAGATGGGCCAAAATGGTCTTTCCCAATCTTCCGATGTTCCTATAGAACTTTTCTTCCGTACGTGGCCAGCGGGCGAGGCTTCCCACCAACCACATGCATTCGTGAGATCGGCCCTCTAGCCCCAACCCTTATTTGAAAAGAAACACAAAATGAAGGTGACCAATGCCAGAATGCTGAATTTCGCCAGATCTCCAATTAACTGACACTTCACAGGTGCTCAACTAGCACAAGAGGGCTTGCACTGAAAGATAACATTATTTCTCATAACTATTGGCAAAGAACTTCAGCAATTTCAATATAAGCACTAAGAATAAACAAACTTTGGAGGTAATTTCCTCAGTGTGCTGGTAGGTGGGGCACTTTAGCTGTCACAAGCTGACTGGAGTTGCGGTACAGACCAGCACTGATCTAATAGAATGATGGAACAGGCTCGAGGGGCTGAATGGGCTGTTCATCTGGACTGGAAAATGCTAGGAGCTCAAGATTTTCAATATATGCTGGGGGTGGGAAAATTCCCCAGCACCACATTAGACTCACAAAGTGAAGGATGCAAAATTCACAAGAACCCCACCAGTGTTTGGGATCATTTGAAAGGAAATTTAATTTGAGACTATCTACCGGAAAGTTTGAAATCTTAAAGTGCTTATGGAAGAAACTACGAACTTTAATTGAATTTTGGACTTTGACAAGACAAACTCAAGCCTGTAGGCAGGCTGAGGGAACTAAAGAAGCCCACTTGATTATTGGAGCTGTCTGGGTATTGGGACAAAGTTAACTTGTCTGGAGGAATGGACATTCAAAAAGCCTTCTCCACAAGAGACATTTACATTACAACAATAACTCAGAGATGGCCAGCCATCAAACCAAACTGAGAAAAGCCATCTTCAACATGAATAAGAACAAAGGACCCACTACCGCCTGTATGCGAAAAGCCAAGCACAAAAGGACATTGCGATTACCAAGCTAATATTTCCATCAGGAAATAGATTTAGAAATGCAACCCACCCTAGACATATTAACTTTTAAAGAGCCCGCCAAAATATTACAAAGAAAAGTCGAGACCACCAAATTTAAACAAAGAATTCTGAACTGATTTGGTGCGAAGATTAGAACAGCTCAAACCATATAACTGGCCCCTGTTTTAACAGAGGTTAGGTTGCTAGGTAGCTACAAGGTTGCTACTACCTCAGAAAACACTGTAGGCCATACTACACCAGGTGCTATACTGCAAGTATGCCATCAAGAAGGGCGAGAGACCAACGCGACAGTTGAAAACTAACTTCTACAGCCTTGAAGTCCTGAAGTCCTAAAGGAAAGAAGAACATCACCATCGCGGCAGCAACCGACCACAGCCAATGTGGTACCAACGAAAAACCACCGCGATTGACCAAACTCGGAACAAAACTCCAACAGAAAGAAACCGAAGAATCAAAAGTTTCCACTCTACAATCTAAGGCCTGACTACCAACAGGTGAAAACATTACCTAAAGAGACTGTGAACCTATTTCTAACGAAGAAAACCGGGTACTTACCCCATAGATCCAAAACGCACCTTACCGCATCAGCGGACTCAACCCAACTGGAGATTGCACAGTAAAAAGTCTTCTCCAACGTTCGGGGTACGGCAAGCAGAACCTACAGAATTCAACAAACCTTGAAATCGCGAACTACCGCTAACTGACCAGAAAGGATTAGTAAGCATAGTCCCTGCCTGTCCTGGAGTCTGACCTAGCTAGAATTAGGTATTTGGGAGGTGGGAGGTGTAATTTTACTGTAACCCCCTTTGAATGTGTATGGTATTGTTCTTTATTAGAGTGATTATAAGTCTGACATTGTATTTTCTTGTCTGCAATAAAGTCAAAGTTCTTTTGCATCAAACCAGCCTTGTCCTTTGCACTTTGTCACCCCCCCCCCCAAATAAACCCAGAGTCCAGAACCCAAGGGAGTGGGAGCAATTTGAACCACTCAAGTAGGTCAGAGGGGAACCGGACCCCCGAGACCACACCTTACAAAAGTTACCATCTGGCATACCACACTAGTAATAACGTGTTCTGGCCTGGAAATTAGGTCATTTCTAAATCTTATCTGTTTATTGAGCTGTACCACAACTTCCGTGTGATTTGTGGTTTCGCTTCACACAGCTTTAACTCTTTTAACTTGAGGCATTACACTCCTGTGCACATTTCTGGTTTTCAGGGCAAGCCAGAACTGGAGAACCAGGATTTTATACACTTGCCAAATAATGGATTAGTAATTAGAAAAGTATTCTACAGACACATGGGTGGGAATTTTATCATTGAGAAACGTGTTGAATTAAAAAAAAACACGTGCATGTGTCGTTTGCTAGAATATTAGGTGCGGGTGGGGGGTTAAATTCAGCGAAAATGCCAGCATGTCCGGAAGCTGGCTCCAACATGCTGACTTCTGGGTTTAACTTGGACATGCTCGGCTGCATGTGAGTAACCCCATCTGGAGAGACGGATTAGCAATTTGAATATTTAAAACAGTGTATTTCAAAGATATTTTAACTGGCATATAAATTTATTGCTGCATGCATTTCCTGGGCATCCTGAAACTCGCCATTGAAACCAAGGTGAGAAGACTAAACGGCAATTCATGGGGCTCATTCAAAGTCTGGCAAATACTGCAGTAAATACTTCGGTGCCGAAATTGCCCCTTATTTTAAGGCCCGTTACCGCCACTAAACGGTGGTAACGGGGTGGTAAAGCCTTTCCAACTGGGGGCGGGCGGATGGTGCAATCCATCTGCAATTGCCTCTGGGTCGGGGATGATGGAAACAGGTTTTCGCCGTGCCCCGTGTTTCTGCCCCATCCGGCATTCCGACCCATTGTTGGCCGTGCACCGACACCTCACCGACTGCAGTGACCCCTTTTCCACCCCGTGGGGGAAATTGCCCTACGGGAGTGCGGCATTTGTCACTGTCACTGACAGCTTTACGAGGTGGGAAACGGCCAGTGGCTGGGTGGTGCGGCCTCCCTTTAAAGGGGTGGGAGGGCACCACCGTAGCCACCATTTTGTTTTAATTGTCGACCGACTCTGCAGTCAGCCCGACAATGCCAGCCCTGGTCACCAACAGGCAGCTGGCCCAACGGACCCCCTCCCTGGTGGCCCAGTGGGTGCCAAGAAGGCTTCACTAGGCCTTGCAGCGTCCTTCCCCTTTAAGTGAAGGGGAGGGACGTTACTACACTTCAGCGCGACGTGGCATGTCATCACTGCCGTGCTACTGTGGTTAGCGCAGCAGTGATGGACACCGCTCCTAACGCAAACCTACCCCTACACTACCTCAAACAGTGCCCCAAAGCACTGGGAGGCAATGTCAGTTAAATAGCCGAACTTCCCGCCTCTTCTCTCCAACTCCCGCCGGATGGTAAATTATCCACCCCAAACGGGGCGGAGGGCAATTTCCCCCTCCTTAATGCTTACACTAAGAAAGGGTTTGTTGAAAATACTGGTGGTGAGGGGCTAATTTGTGCACTTTGGAGGTATTGAGACTCAAGATCAGGATGGATAGCACCATGCCTGCCTTAGATTGGACCTCGGACGGGGTGCAAAGTGACCATCAAGCAACGGTCTGCTGTGGAGAGATTTGCAGGTGTACAGCACAGAAGGGAGCAGCAGAGAGGACAGGTTGCAGGTGGCTCTATCCGCGTAACAGGGACTTCAGGCAGAAGCACAAGTTCCATGACCGTCGGAAGAGCAGTACTTGGATTGTTGCGCCAGGTGGTGGTAGACATATGCAGCCTTCTAGAAGAAGACCTGCTCCCTGCTGGACCTGGTGGCCACATATTACCAGTGGCTGTGAAAGTCACCACCGCCCTCAACTATTTTTCCACTGAATCCTTCCGGGGTGCTGCTGATGAAAGATCCAGGATCTCCCAGTCGACTTCACATAAAAATGTAATGCAGGTCAGTGATGGGTTCCAGAACCAGCAATTATGTTAATTTTGCCTGTGATGGCACCGGTCGGAATGAACACGTGCTCGAAGGAGGGGCATTGGGGGAGGAGGATGGCTTGGTCAATCATGTTGAAGGTTGCATAGAGGTGTAGAGGGCAAGGAGGAAAATGTGTAATCACAGCCACAGAGGATGCAGAACCTGATTGGACTGATTCAAACATAGAATTGCGAAAAAGATGGGCACGGATTTAGGAGGTGATGACAACACTGTCAAGGACTTTGGAAAGGAAAGTGAAGTTGGAGATGGGGTAATAGTTTGCAAGGACAAAGGATATGAGGGTGGATTTTTTGAGGAAGGGATTATGATGCCGCTTTTCAAAGGGAAGGGGTCAGTCCTTGAGGAGAGGGAACCATTTACAACGTCAGCTAGCCTGGGGACCAGGAAAGGAAGCAGTTTCGTGGGAATGGGATAAAGCGAGAAGGGGGTGGGTCTCATTGAGTTCGGAAAGGGCCCAAGGGGAGATAGGAGAGAAACTAGAGACAGATGTGGGGTGAGGGCTAGGATAGTATGGGTGCCTGGGGAGAAATTTGATGGTGGACAAGGAGGAGGGGAAGCAGCAGAGGCAGCTGAACAGAAGGTCTCAATCTTAGTGACGGAGTCCATGAAATCCTTGCACTTGTTGGAGATGAAGATAGAGGCGGCAGGAGGGAGTTTAAAAAAAATTCATTCCTTGCATATGATCGACGCTGGCAAGGCCAGCATTTATTGCCCATCCCTAACTGCCCTTGAGAAGTGGTGGTGGTGAGTTGCCTTCTTGAACCGTTGCAGTCCCTGTGGTGAAGGTACTCCCACAGTGTTGTTTAGGGAGGGAGTTCCAGGATTTTGACCCAGCGACGATGAAGGAACAGTGATATATTTCCAAATCAGGATGGTGTGTGACTTGAAGGGGAACTTGCAGGTGATGGTGTTCCCATGCACCTGTTGTCCTTGTTCTTCTCGGTGGTAGAGGTTGCAGGTTTGGGAGGTGCTGTTGAACAATTTGTTGAAGATGGGCCTAGAAATTTGCAGTCTTTACACTAGCCGTTAAGGCCCGTTTCAGAAAAAAAATGGCATCCGTCTCACTTCCACATGCTTCCGGCGTGGGACTTGGCTGCCACCATTTTGGTAAGGGCCAAGTCTGCAAACTTCGACCTTTTCACTGAGTTTAATCCCAGATCCTAACCATGCTCAGAGAAGTGTGCATGAAGCAACACTGCAGAGATGCTGTCAGTGGCCTCTTAAAAGGGCACATATATCTTTCAGGTAAGTTTGGATTTAAGCTTTTGGATTGCTTTTTTATATTTTAGTGAAGCAATGGCTTAGCACAGATGTTAAAAGTGTGCAGGGACTGCTGCTAGACACTTGCAAGGCTTCAGATGGTAAAAGAAGGCCTCTGAGAAGACAGAAAATGCTGGAAATACTCAGCAGATCAGGCAGCATTTATGGAGAGAGAAACAGAGTTAATGTCTCGGGTCGAGGTGCTGATGACCTGCTGAGTATTTCCAGCGTTTTCTGCTTTTATTTCAGATTTCCAGCATCCACTCACAGAGGAAAGAGAAAGAAGCAGGAGAGGAGGAAGTGGAAGGAAGCAAGCAACCCAGACAGCCCCTTTTTGGCCGGGATATCCAGGAAGGAGTCATCTGCCTGCGGTACCTTTGACCACATCCCCAATTCCCCTTTCAACATTTGTCTCACACCCTACTTTCCCTGTTACTGACTATCATAGTGTCCTCTTGGCCACACTGCTGAAATAAAACCCACCACAAAGCAATATCCAATATGACGTCAAGAAATAAACTAATCACCCTTGTGCATTCCCTTAGTGACAGTCTTGTGTGCACCTTTGCCTATCCTACTGATGTCATGCAATACTACCCCTGTGGCTGCAGTATGGCTGATGGAAGGCTGCTAATTTTCAGTGGGGGGGACTGCAGTTGGCCTTGCTGCATTACCTCGAGGAGCTGGTGGCCAAATCGAGTGACGGTGTTTCTTCTGCTTTTTCTTTACTCTCCTCCTCCTCTTCTTGGTCAACCGCTGGTTGGGCAGGCTGGATTTCTTGGGTGTGTAAAATGAGGAAGGCACAAGGGTAGAGTTATGGCGAGGGGAAGGCGGTAAAACAAAAGGTGAATGCTCACACCATGTGCAGGTTGTAAATCAGAAGATATTTTGGGATGAGGGGGAAGTGGGTTGTGAGAAGGAGAATAACTTCTGAGGATACCAGCATCTTGCATCTATTCAGCCCCACCGCTAGCCAAGGGCTCAGCCATGCCATCACCGCCCCTCCAAGGGGGTGAGGTGGAGCTAGGAATGGGAGGTGTGCTTCGTGTTTGATACAGATTGTTGGTAGGTGAGTAATTGGGAGGGCGAGGGGAACTGTGCAATGAGCAGTTTGTGTGGCTAGTGGTGCAGTTGATAGGAGACGGCTTTAGAAGATGCATTCATTGACTTTGAACACTGATCTGAGGTCATGAAGCTTCTTTGGGCACTGGAGCCAGGTGGTGGGGGGGGGGCGCGACACTGCACTGACAGCCTCGGTGATGTGGTACTGCATCGTTCTTTCTGGAAGGCGTCCTGGTGCCTGTGGGTAGAGGACCTCATTTGCAATGTTGACCCCCTGCACAAAGCCGGAGTGATGTGTGCAAGACCCTGTGTGCCCATTCCATGGCTTGTTGAGCCATTTGTGCTAGTGCTGAAGCACTTTTACCATTTTGGGGGGGAACGGTAGGCAGTTCAGCTTTAAGTGTTGAGGTCTGCCATTTGGGAATAATGTTTAATGTTATTTGTACAGGAAGGAAGGAAGAAAGTAAGAAAGCAAGAAAGAAAGAAAGAAGTTAGTTAGTTGTAATGTGGGAAACGCAGCAGCCAATTTGCGCTATGTTGATGACCAGACAATCTGTTTTTGTTATGTTGATTGAGGAATAAATATTGGCCAGAACACTGGGGATAACTCCCCTGAGGTAACTCTAAGAGCTAAAACCCTCCCTATCTCTGTAATCTCCTCCAGCCACAAAAACCCCCGAGATATCTGCGCTCCTCTAATTCTGCCCTCTTGAGCATCCCTGTTTATAATCGCTCCACCATTGGTGGCTGAGCCTTCAGCTGCCTAGGCCCCAAGCTCTGGAATTCCCTCCCTAAACCTCTCTGCCTCTCTGCTTCTCTTTCCTCCTTTAGGACACCCCTTAAAACCTACCACTTTCACTTTTCAATGATTTTGATTTTTTTCATTTTAGAAAACAATTCCCCTTTAAAGGACTGACAACGCTTTCTAACATGACAGCCTGGCTTTAAGACAACCCTGCTCTTGCTTCAGGGAGGGACATTATGACCACACTACATTGGGCCTCCTGCTGAGAGTAGCACCTGAAAACCTGTCCTGCATGACAGGTTTAGTGCTGCATTCATTTAACTTAGCAGGCGGCACCAAAATACTGGTGCTGCCTACAGCATAATTTAGGACAGCCATTAATTTCGGACCTACTGCAATTTCTAGGCCATGGTTTCCAGTGGAGAAAAGAAGCCAGGGTGACAGAAAACCACTATTAACATACCTTCAGCATTTGGGAAAAAAATTCCAGATCCTTTAGTGCAATGACTAGAATCATTGTTTTGCAAAGATCCAATATTGATGTGCTTTAGCCTTTTCACTTCCCCCAAGTTTGAAATCAGCAGTCACAGGAGTGAATTCATCAATGAGTCAATGGAGCCACAAGAGGGCAGCAGAGTATGATTGAATAAATTCAGCCACGATCCCGGGTCAAGCAAATGAAATTCCTATCTCAATTGTTTATATGCACAGGTTCAATTTCCACATATGCCGCTGACAACCAGCCTTGCTTTGCTGCCACCAGTCTTGTCTCCACAACCACCATTGTCTGCAGTCCAACATTAAGTTGTGGATGAGCAAGAACTTTCTCAACAACAACAACTTATATTTATATAGCTCCTTTAACGTAGTAAAACATTCCAAGGCACTTCACAGGAGTGTTTTATGACAAAACAAATAATTTTGACACTGAGCCACATAAGAAGAAATTACGGCAGATGACCAAAAGCTTGGTGAAAGTGGTAGGTTTTAAGGGGTGTCCTAAAGGAGGAAAGAGAAGCAGAGAGGCAGAGAGGTTTAGGGAGGGAATTTCAGAGCTTGGGGCCTAGGCAGCTGAAGGCTCAGCCACCAATGGTTGAGCGATTATAAACAGGGATGCTCAAGAGGGCAGAATTAGAGGAGCGCAGATATCTCGGGGGTTTTTGTGGCTGGAGGAGATTACAGAGATAGGGAAGGATGAGGTCATGGGGGAATTTGTAAACAATGATGAGAATTTTGAAATTGAGGCATTGCTTAACCAGTAGCCAATGTAGGTCAGCGAGCACAGGGGTGATGGGTGAACGGGACTTGGTGCGAGGTAGGGCACGGCTGCTGAGTTTTGGATGACCTCAGGTTTAAGTAGGGTAAAATGTGGGAGGCCAGCCAGGAGTGTGTTGGAGTAGTCAAGTCTAGAGGTAACAAAGACATGGATGAGGGTTTCAGTAGCAGATGAGCTGAGGCAGGGGTGGAGACGGGTGATGCTATGGAGTAATAATCTTATGTAACATTGCCATCCTGTTCTGCTCAAACTTTCCAATCTAGCCCATCGATTCCATTTCACTCCCCTGTTACTCACTCAGGGTGAACCCAGTGGTATATAATCTCTGTGTCCAGTTTGATCCTGAGCTGATCTTCAAACCTCTTATCCTATCCATTTTCCGGAATATTCTATTTCCACTTTTCCCACATTGTCCACCTCCACCATTACCACACTTCCCCGCTGTTATATATGTAAACCTGTAAATACCATGTTTAACCAGCAGAGGGCTCATCCACTGGAGTCCCAAGGGATCCCACAAACCCTTGGGAGCACCTGCACATAAGGAGGCATCACAGGCTGGAGAGGCACTCTGAAGACCTGTAATAAAGGACTAGGGTCACACATTACTTTGAGCTTACAGTATCTGGTAAGATTCTTTATTCAAGACACAACAACTGGCGACGAGATACAGATGACGAACCCCACTGCAACAATGCAGAGAACCGTGGGCATCCTGGAGAAATTTTCGGAGGGAGATGATTGGGAAACCTTCGTGGAGCGACTCAACCAATACTTTGTGGACAATGAGCTGGAAGGAGAAGCGAACACTGCCAAGCGAAAGACGATCTGCCTCACGGTTTGCAGGGCACCAACGTATGGCCACATAAAAAATCTGCTCGCTCCAGCGAAACCCACAGAGAAGTCATGGGATGATGTGTGCACACTGGTCCTGGAGCATCTAAACCCAAAAGAAAGTGTTCTGATGGCGAGGTACCGGTTCGACATGTACAAGAGGTCTGAAGGCAAGGAAGTGGCGAGCTACGTCGCTGAGCTAAGGCGTCTTGCAGGACATTGCGAATTTGAAGGACACTTGGAGCACATGCTCAGGGACTTTTTTGTACTTGGCATTGGCCATGAAGTAATACTTCGCAAACTTTTGACTGTAGAGACCCCAAACTTGAGTAAAGCCATAGTGATAGCCCAGGCGTTTATCGCCACCAGTGACAATGCCAAACAAATCTCTCAGCACACGAGTGCTGCTGCAAGTACTGTGAACAAAGTAATGTTTTCGAATCGTAACGTACAGGGCAGGACCCAAATGCCTGCAGCTGCATGTCCGCAGATGTCTCAGAGTCCACCAACAAGGGTGGTGAATGCAAGGCCATTAACACCTTGTTGGCGCTGCGGGGGTGATCATCGTTTCCATTTATGCCGCTTCAAAGGATATGTTTGCAAGGGCTGTGGAACAATGGGACACCTCCAACATATGTGCAGGCTAGCTGCGAACCCTGCTAATCCTGCAAACCACCATGTTGCAGAGGAGGACAGATCCACAGTGGATCACGATAAACCAGAGCCTCAGACTGAGGAGGCAGAGGTATATGGGGTACATACATTTACCACAAAGTGTCCCCCGATAATGCTGAAGGTTGAATTAAATGGACTCCCGGTGTCAATGGAGCTGGACACGGGCGTGAGCCAGTCCATAATGAGTAAAAAAAAATGTCGATAAATTGTGGTGCAGCAAGGCTTCAAGGCCAGTCCTAACTCCCATATTCGTACTAAATTGAGAACGTACACAAAGGAACTGATTCCCATAACAGGCAGTGCTACCGTAAAGGTCTCCTACGATGCAGCGGTGCACGATTTATCACTCTGGGTGGTACCGGGCGATGGCCCCACGCTGTTCGGCAGGAGCTGGCTGGGAAAGATACGCTGGAACTGGGACGACGTCCGAGCGCTCTCGTCCGTCGATGACAATTCATGTGCCCAGGACCTGAACAAGTTCCCCTCGCTGTTCGAATCGGGCATCGAGAAGTTCCAAGGAGCAAAAGTGCAGATCCACTTGATTCCAGGGGCACGACCCATCCATCACAAGGTGAGAGCGGTACCATACATGATGAGAGAGAGGGTGGCGATCAAGCTGGACCGGCTGCAACGAGAGAGCATCATTTCACTGATAGAATTAAACGAGTGGGCCAGTCTAATTGTTCCAGTCCTCAAGGAAGACGGCACCGTCAGAATCTGTGGTGATTACAAAGTAACTATCAATCGTTTCTCCCTGCAGGAGCAATACCCGCTAAAAAAGGCAGACGACCTATTTGCGACGCTGGCGGGAGGAAAAACGTTCACGAAGCTGGACTTGACCTCGACCTACATGAAGCAGGAGCTGGAGGAATCATCGAAAGGCCTCACCTGCATCAACACACACAAAGGTCTCTTCATTTACAACAGATGCCCGTTTGGGATTCGATCGGCCATGGCGATATTCCATGGAACATGGAAAGCTTGCTGAAGTTGGTCCCGTGCACCGTGGTCTTCCAGAACGACATCTTGGTCACAGGTCAGGACACCATCGAGTACCTGCAGAACCTGGAGGAAGTTCTTAGTAGGCTTAATCGTGTGGGGTTCAGGTTAAAATGCTCGAAGTATGTTTTCTTGGCGCCTGAAGTGGAGTTCCTGGGGAGAAGAATCACGGCGGACGGCATCAGGCCCGTATTCGAAGACGGAGGCAATCGAGAACCCACCAAGACCACAGAACGTGACGGAGCTGCGGTCGTTTCTAGGACTCCTGAACTACTTTGGTAACTTCTTACCGGGTCTTAGCATACTTAGAACCACTGCACTTTTTACTGCGTAAAGGAAATGAATGGGTATGGGGTAAAAGCCAAGAAAATGCCTTTGAGAAAGATAGAAAACTGTTATGCTCAAACAAATTGCTTGTGTTCTATGATCCATGTAAGCGTTTGGTACTAGCATGTGATGCGTCGTCATAATGTGTCGGGTGTGTATTGCAACAAGCTAATGAATCTGGGAAATTGCAACCGGTTGCTTATGCATCCAGAAGTCTGTCTAAGGCTGAGAGGGCCTATAGCATGATTGAAAAAGAAGCATTAGCGTGTGTTTATGGGGTAAAGAAAATGCATCAATATCTGTTTGGGCTCAAATTTGAATTGGAAACCGACCATAAGCCACTTATATCCCTCTTTTCTGAAAGCAAGGGGATAAATACGAATGCATCGGCCCGCATCCAGAGATGGGCGCTGTAGGGGAGGACGAAAACCCCCTCATTTTAGCTAAAAGGAAAAGGATTGTGGGATCTGTCTGTGCTGCGATGTGAATTGAAACCGAGACGGTTTACCTTGGCAGAGCAGTGATTGGATGGGGGAGGACACCGGAGGGCCAATGGTGGGACAGAGTCAGCCTGAAGCATAGGGCTTTCAAGCCAATGGGAGAACACTTGCTCGAAAACTGTGGGACTGACTCATCGCCATTATCAGGCTATTGTCTTCCCCATGTTTACACTATGGAAGGAAATTATGCAGACCTTCAGAAAACTAGGGAACCCAAAACAACCCAAAGGCCTACACAATGGCTACAGGAGGCCAACGCAATCAACACCCACTCAAACCTTGAGTAGGTTAACATCAGTGGAAAAAACCCACAATAATCTAAAACTGCTGCATTTTTCAAAATCACAAAGCCCACCAATGGGAAGGATCGATTTCAGCAGGAGAGGCGGACTGGATAATCTGACTATAAAAAGGGGTTTCTGACGCATTGTGTGTGGTTCCCTGCTCTCGTGATCCAACAACCAGCAAGCCTCTCGACACTGAAGGAAAACCAGTGTCCAAAGACACCGAAGATAGAAGAAACAAACCACTAGACTGCAGAAGGCACAGTAGTGAGTATAACCTCTGGTCCCCGGAACTCCCAACTCAGTTAGGCCAGGAAAGGTGGGAGGTTGGGCATTGTACTGCTAAACTTGTGTAAAGATTTTCATTGTGTCCGTTTAGTGGGATTTAGGGGAATTGTTTTGTTGGTGTATTACTGTTTGTTGAGATACACCTTGTCAAATAAATTGGAAGCCTAAGTTCCTCTTGGAATCACTTTGTCTCAGTTCTATTGTATTACCTCTGCTGATCATGAGTCTTATGTCAGAACAGTGGAAGGGAAGCTAGGAGTGCCTCGAAAATGCTCAACTGTATGTCACAGGCTAGGGAAGAAGGAGTTAGGAGTGTTTGACACTCACAGGTGCCTCACAGGCGAGGCATAAGCTGTGGGGACGCACGCGTCTCAAAACCCCCTTCATAAGCTGTGGACACAGTCTCTCCAGGGGTGTTCTTGCAGCACTCAGGGTACCTCACAGGCCAGTCATAAGCTGTGAGGGCAGAAGCCCAGAGAGAGACACCCAAGGCACAACACTCCCCGAGAACCCCTTACAGCGCTCACATTGTCCGCATACAACTACGCCATCCGCCACAGTCCAGGTACAGAAATCTGTGCCGATGCTCTCAGTAGGCTGCAATTGCCCACCACAGGGGTGGAGATGGCACAGCCGCAGATTTAGTTATGGTAATGGAAGCATTCGAGAGTGAGCAATCACCTGTTACCACCCGACAGATTAGAACCTGGATGAGCCAGGACCCCTTACTTTCCTTAGTAAAAAACTGTGTGCTCCATGGGAGTTGGTCTAGTGTCTCATTAGAGATGCAGGAAGAAATAAAGCTGAACCAGCGGCGCAAAGATGAAATGTCCATACAGGCAGACTGCCTCCTATGGGGTAATTGGGTAATGGTGCCAAAAAAGGGCAGGGACTCTTTCATTAGTAACCTCCACAGTACTCACCCAGGCATTGTAATGATGAAAGCGATAGCCAGATCTCACATGTGGTGGCCCGGTATCGATGCAGACTTAGAGTCCTGCGTGCACAAATGTAATACATGTTCACAGTTAAGCAATGCACCCAGGGAGGCGCAACTAAGCTTATGGTCCTGTCCCTCCAAGCCGTGGTCCAGGGTCCATGTCGACTATGCAGGCCCATTCGTGGGAAAAATTTTCCTATTGGTTGTAGTTGCATACTCCAAATGGATTGAATGTGTGATAATGTCAGCAAGCACATCCGCTGCCACCATTGAAAGCCTGCGGGCCATGTTTGCCACGCTCGGCCTGCCTGACGTCCTTGTGAGTGACAATGGGCCGTGCTTCACTAATGCCGAGTCCAAAGAGTTCATGACCCGCAATTAGATCAATCATGCCTCATCTGCCCCGTTTAAACCAGTGTCCAACGGTCAAGCAGAGCGAGCAGTGCAAACAATCAAGCAGAGCTTGAAGAGGGTAACTGAAGGCTCACTGCAGACTCGCCTATCCCGAGTCCTGCTTAGTTACCGCACAAGACCCCACTCACTCACTGGGGTCCCTCCCGCTGAACTGCTCATGAAAAGGGTACTTAAGACAAGGCTCTCGTTAGTCCATCCTGATCTACACGAACAGGTAGAGAGCAGGCGGCTTCAACAAAATACATATCATGATCGCGCAAATGTGTCACGCGAAATCGAGATTAATGATCCTGTATTTGTGTTGAACTATGGACAAGGTCCCAAGTGGCTTCCCGGGTCGTGGCCAAAGAGAGGAGTAGGGTGTTTCAAGTCAAACTATCAAATGGACTCACCTGCAGAAAACACTTGAACCAAACCAAACTCAGATTCACGGACTCTACCTTTTTCGACCCTCCATCACATACCCAAGTGGCAACCGACCCAGCGGTTGACCACGAAGCAGAACCCATCACCCGTAGCAGCCCAGCAGGACTCACCACGCCCAACAGCCCAGCAAGGCCAGCTGTGCAGCAGCCCAGCGAGGGCCCAACGAACGACTCACCAAAACCAGCATTTGCACTGAGACGATCAACCAGGGAAAGGA
This sequence comes from Pristiophorus japonicus, assembly GCF_044704955.1. Taxonomy (NCBI): domain Eukaryota; kingdom Metazoa; phylum Chordata; class Chondrichthyes; family Pristiophoridae; genus Pristiophorus; species Pristiophorus japonicus. The sequence continues at coordinate 60,656,650 of NC_091981.1, forward strand.
AGGCCCCAGATCGACTCACATTGTAAATAGTTACACTATTGATTTTGGGGGGGGGGAAGTGTTGTTATATATGTACACCTGTAAATACCATGCTTAACCATCAGAGGGCTCATCCCCTGGAGTCCCAAGGGATCCCACAATCCCTTGGGAGCACCTGTACATAAGGAGGCCTCACAGGCTGGAGAGGCACTCTGGAGACCGGTAATAAAGGACTACAGTCACACATTACTTTGAGCTTACAGTATCTGGTCAGATTCTTTATTCGAGACACAACACCTGCCACTGAAAGCTTCACTCACATCTTCACCATCTACACATTCCAGGATCTACTTCTCCAATTTTTCCCACCAGCCTATCACACTCCACCCTAAGCAAGCTCCCGCTCATCCAGAAGTCCATCCCAGCACCCTGTGCCAGATTAAATCCTTCCCACCACCGCGCTTTCATCATCGCCCATGTTCACTGATCTCCATTGCTCCCCATCCCTCAACAGATTGAGTTTGAAATCTTGACCTTGTTTACAAGTCCCTCCACCGCTCATCCCTCTGCACTTGCAACCTCCACTAACTTGATGTGCAAGCCTGCATGCTTCACTTTTTAAGCTCTGAAATCCTTTGTGTTTCCCTCCCTCAACTCCAGTTCTGTGGAAGAATATTCAACTATCTTGGCCTCACACTCTGAAACTGTCTCCTTAAATGCCTTCCTCTTGCAACCTCTCCCCCCACTTCAAAAGCCTCCTCAAAACTACCATGTTCAACCATGACTCCCTTCTTCTATTACTGCTGGGCATCCATTTCACCTCACTGCAATGCCTTGGAACGGCTATTGCACTAAATATTGTACATAAATGCCAGTGGTTCGATATAACTTTTAAAAGCAAGGACAAATTTCAGAATTAACCCAGTATCAATCATTGTGAAAGCAATTTAGGTGGTACTTGTATGTGAACAATTCACTTGATGTCCAGTATTCTAGATTGTCACTTGACGTTAGGAAACTCAAGCAATATGTATTCTATGCAGGGATACCCAGGAAAGGTAATGGATCAATAAAGATATTTGGGGTTGTACACAGGCAGTATGAGGGAAAGCAAATAGGATTTTAGATAGTATATTAGGTTCCAATTGATTAGGCGAGGGAGGACCAGAGATCACAATTTTAGCAGAAAATGCTGGAAATACTCAGCAGGTCAGACAGCATCTATGAAAAGAGAAACAGAGTTAACCTTTCAGATCGATGAGCTATCATCAGAACTGGAAAATGTTAGAGATTTAACAGTTGTTAAGCAAGTGAATGGGCAGGGAAAGCGGGTGGGGAGGAAAGAACATGGTCTGTGATAGGATGGAAGGCAGGAGTGATCAAATGGCAAAATGGATAATAGTGCAAGGCACAGACAGGAAGGTGCAAATGGGACAAATAAAGAAACAAAAAATGGGTCCAGAGAGGTGTAAATAGCTACAGCAGATCCATTAGCAGCACCTGCTGTCGGGAAAATGGGAATTTGCTGAACTCACTATTGAGGCCAGAAGATGCCAAATCAAAAGATGAGGTGCTGTTCCTCGAGCTTGTGTTGGGCTTCATTGGAACAGTGTAGGAGGCCAAGTAGAGAGGTCAGATTAAGAGTGGGATGGAGAATTAAAATGGTAAGCAACTGGAAACTCAGAGTCATGCTTGCGCGGTATTGCAAGAGCAGGCGTTGCATTTCCTGCACTTGCACAGGAAGGTGCTGTGGAAAGGGAAGGAAGTGTTGGGGGTGATTGAGGAGCGGACCAGAATGTCGTGGAGGGAGCGGTCCTTCGGCATGCTGAAAGGGGAGGGGAGGGGAAGATGCTTTTAGTGGTGGGATCATGCTGAAGGTGGCGGAAATGGCAGAGGATGACCCATTGAATGTGGAGGCTGGTAGGGTGGAAGGTGAGATCAACGGGCACCTTATCATGGTTCTGGGAGAGAGCAGAAGGGTAAGAGCAGATGTGCAGGAAATAAGGTCAAGGGCCCTGTCGACCACAGTGGAGGGGAATCCTCAGTTGAGAAAACAAGGAAGAATATCAAATGCACTGATGTGGAAGGTGACGTCATCAGAACAGTTGCAATGGAGATGGAGAAACTGGGAGAATGGAATAGAGTACTTATAGGAAGCGGGGTGGGAGGAAGTGTAATCAAGGTAGCTTTGCGAGGTAGTGGGCTTATAGTAGACATTGGTGGACAGACTATCTACAAAAATGGAGATAGAGTTGAAGAAGGGCAGGGAAGAATCAGAGATAGACTATGTGATGGTGGGGACAGATGGAAATTAGAGGCAAATATGATGACATTTTCCAGTCCGGAGTGAGAACAGGAAGTGGCATTGATACAGCAATGTATCGGAAAAAGAGGTGAGGGAGGGTCCTGAGTAGGACTGGAACAAAGAATGTTCTAAGTATCCCATGAAAAAGCAGACATAGCTAGGAACCATATAGGTTTCCAGAGCGACACCTTTAATTTGGAGGAACTGAGTGGGGACAAAAGAGATATTGTTCAATCTGAGAACAAGTTCAGCCAGGCGAAGGAAGATGGTGGTGGATGGGGACAGGTTGAGCCTCCCTTCAAGGAAGAAGGGGAGGGCTGAGAGTTATTCTGGTGGGGGATAGAGGTGTAGAGGGACTGGACGTCCATGGTGAAAAGAAGACAGTTGGACTCAGGGGACTGGAAATGATGAAAGTGGCGGAGGGTGTTGGATGAGTCATGGATATATGTCAGAAGAGACTGGACAAGTGGAGATAAAATAGCACTGAGATAGTAAGAAATAAGTTCTGTAGGGCAGGAGCAGGCTGAAATGATGGGTCTGTGAGGTCAGTACTGTTTGTGGACCTTGGGAAAGAGGTAGAAGTGGGCTGTGCAGGACTGGGGGGAGGGAGGTTATGAGATTTGGAGGCCATGGGGGGGTGATATGCAGAAGAGAGGAGATCAGTGACAGTCTGGGAAACAATGGCTTGATGTTCAGCAGTAGGGTAATGGTCCAGGGAGAGGTAGGAAGAGGTGTCAGAGAATTGGTGTTCAGCGACCGCAAGGTTGAGGTGCTGTTCACCAAACAACAACAGCACCTCCCTTGTCAGCAGGTTTAATGACAATGTCAGGGTTTGCACCTGAGAGAACGGGAATGCTGCCAGCTCAGAAGGAGGTAGGTTAGTATGAGTGACGGGAGCAGAGAAATTGAGATGGCCGATGTCTGTTGCCTGGACTGGAGAATTTTGGCTATGAGGAAAAATTGGAGATGCTGGGTCTGTTTTCATTGGAACAGAGGAGGCTGAGGGGAGGTGTATAAAATTATGAGGGGCCTGGATAGAGTGGATAGGAAGGACCTGTTTCCCTTGGCAGAGGGATCAACAACCAGGGAACATAAATTTAAAGTAATTGGGGGGAGGTTTAGAGTAGATATGAGGGGAAATTTCTTCACCCAGAGGGTAGTGGGGGTCTGAAACTCACTGCCTGAAAGGGTGGTAGAGGCAGAAACCCTCACCACATTTAAAAAAATACTTGGATGTGCACTTAAAGTGCCATAACCGACAGGGCTACGGACCAAGAGCTGGAAAGTGGGATTAGGCTGGATAGCTCTTTGTTCAGCCGGCGTGGACACATTGGGACAAAATGGCCTCCTTCCATACTGTAAATTTCTATGATTTCTATGTCACGATGGCAATTCTCAATGAAAAGATCAAAGAGGGTAAGAGGCCAGAGGGAGGGGTTTAGTTGGAATGGGAATTCTGAAGACAAGAGAAAGGGGGGAAGACTCCTGGCCAAAGAAGTGAGCATGGCGGCGAAGGCGATTGAAGAAAAGCTCAAAGGTGTTTTGTTAAAGCGCCAGATGAGGCGGTGGATGAAAGTGAACAGCGGACCAGAACAACTCTGAAATAGAGTGAGTTGGGGCTGCTGAAGTGTAAGGTTGAGAGCGCGCATGTGGCAGTGCTGAGCGTCAATCTCAGGAAGGGGCGAGAGCAGTAGTTCGAGTAAGCTGAATTTCATGGAGATATCTGTGGTCAAGGGTGAATCCAAAACATAAAAGTGGAATTTGAGCTGGAATCCACATGGAATAAGTCTGAGCTCGACAGTCGCTGAGGAAAAAGATGTGGTTGTGAAAGCCAGTTTTAGTAGATATCTGATTAAACACGAGAAGGGAATCAGAAATCAATGAAGGTGAGCAAGGTAAAAGAGACAAATGGAAATCCCAATGGAGAGAAGAGCAGAACTTCTTCAAGCTGGGTCTTCCTGGAAGCTAAGTGGCAGTGAATAAAACAAGAAAAGAAAAGCAAAATACTGCAGATGCTGGAAATCTGAAATAAAAGTAGAAAATGCTGAAAGCACTCAGCAGGTCAGGCAGCATCTGTGGAGAGAGTAAAGGTTTATGTCAGGATGTGGTTCTTTTCCCAGAGAATAGTGGACCCCTGGAACAGACTGCCGGCTTGTGCACTGAACGTTGATTTGCTGAATTCCTTCAAGCTGGAACTGGATTTGTTTCTGGCTGGGCCAGAGATGGCCTGGTACAAAATGTAGGCACTGCATGGCATTATCAGGGCCAGAGGGACCTCCTGACCTAGTTTCAATCACCGAAAGGGGGCCGGGCAGGAATTTCCCAGATTTTACGCCCCCCCCAAATTTTCCTGGGTTTATATCTGGTTTTTCACCTCTCCCAGGAGGTCAAATGGTTTTGGGTGGGGTGGAGAGTGTATATATTGGTATCACAATTGTGTGGATCAGGCAGGATCTTTAAAGGATCTTTAACTATCCTTCGTTTTATCGTATGACCATTGAGTACAAAACAAAGATTATACCTCGGCTATATAAGAATCATTGAATCAATTAGCATAGGGGGATGCTATTTGGCCCATCATGCCCATTGAATGAGCTATCCAATTTTTTTCCTTTGAAGTAATTATCCAATTCCCTTTTGAATGTTACCATTGAATCTGTTTCCACCATCCTTTCAGGCAGTGCATTCCAGATCATAACAACTCGTTGCGTAAAAAAGAAATCACTTCACTGGCTCTTTTGCCGATTATCTTAATCTGTGTGGCGTAAAAATAAAAAAGGAAAGGTGGCTCAACCGTGGCTAACAAGGGAAATTAGGGAAAGTGTTAAATCCAAGGAAGAGGTATATAAATTGGCCAGAAAAAGAGCAAACCTGAGGACTACGAGAAATTTAGAATTCAGCAGAGGAGGACTTAGGAGGGGGGAAATAGAATATGAGAGTAAGCTTGCAGGAAACATAAAAACTGACTGCAAAAGCTTCTATAGATATGTGAAGAGAAAAAGATTAGTGAAGACTAATGTAGGTCACTTGCAGTCAGAATCAGGTGAATTCATAATGGGGATCAAGGAAATGGCAGATCAATTGAACAAATACTTTGGTTCTGTCTTCACTAAGGAAGACACAAATAACCTCCCGAAAATACTAGGGGACCGAGGGTCTAGCGAGAAGGGAGAACTGAGGGAAATCCTTATTCGTCAGGAAATGGTGTTAGGGAAATTGAAGGGACTGAACGCCGATAAATCCCCAGGGCCTGATAGTCTGCATCCCAGAGTACTTAAGGAAGTGGCCCTAGAAATAGTAGATGCATTGGTGGTCATTTTCCAACATTCCATGGACTCTGGATCAGTTCCTATGGATTGGAGGGTAGCTAATGTAACAGCACTTTTTTAAAAAGGAGGGAGAGAGAAAACAGGGAATTATAGACCGGTTAGCCTGACATCGGTGGTGGGAAAATGTTGGAATCAATTATTAAAGATGTAATAGCAGCGCATTTGGAAAGCAGTGACAGGATCGGTCCAAATCAGCATGGATTTATGAAATCATGCTTGACAAATCTATATTTTTTTGAGGATGTAACTAGTAGAGTGGATAAGGGAGAACCAGTAGATGTGGTGTATTTGGACTTTCAAAAGGCTTTTGACAAGGTCCTACACAAGAGATTGGTGTGCAAAATTAAGGCACATGGTATTAGGGGTAATGTAGTGACATGGATAGAGAAATAGTTGGCAGACAGAAAGCAAAGAGTGGGAATAAACGGGTCCTTTTCAGAATGGCAGGCAGTTACTAGTGGGATGCAGCAGGGTTCAGTGCTGGGACCCCAGTTATTTACAATATACATTAATGATTTAGACAAAGGAATTGAAGGTAATATCTCCAAGTTTGCAGATGACACTAAGCTGGGTGGCAGTGCGAGCTGCGAGGATGATGCTAGGAGGCTGCATGGGGACTTGGACAGGTTAGGTGAATGGGCAAATGCATGGCAGATGCAGTATAATGTGATAAATATGAGGTTATCCACTTTAGTGGCAAAAACAGGAAGGCAGATTATTATCTGAATGGTGACAGATTAGTAAAAGGGGAGGTGCAACGAGACCTGGATGTCATGGTACATCAGTCATTGAAGGTAGGCATGCAGGTACAGCAGGCAGTAAAGAAAGCAAATGGCATGCTGGCCTTTATAACGAGGGGATTTGAGTATAGGAGCAGGCAGGTCTTGCTGCAGTTGTACATGGCCTTGGTGAGACCACACCTTGAGTGTTGTGTGCAGTTTTGGTCTCCTAGTTTGAGGAAGGACATGCTTGCTATTGAGAGAGTGCAGCGAAGGTTCATCAGACTGATTCCCGGGATGGCAGGACCGACATATGAGGAAAGACTGGATCGGCTAGGCTTATACTCACTGGAATTTAGAAGAATGAGAGGGGATCTCACAGAAACATATAAAATTCTGACGACACTGGACAGGTTAGATGCAGGAAGAATGTTCCCGATGTTGGGGAAGTCCAAAACCAGGGGACACAGTCTAAGGATAAGGGGTAAGCCATATAGGACTGAGATGAGGAGAAACCTTTTCACCCAGAGAGCTGTGAACCTGTGGAGTATTCTGCCACAGAAAGTTGTTGAGTCCAGTTCGTTGGACATATTCAAAAGGGAGTTAGATGTGGCCCTAATGGCTAACGGAATCAGGAGGTATGGAGAGAAGACTGGGGTGGGGTACTGAAGTTGAATGATCAGCCATGATCATATTGAATGGCGGTGCAGGCTCGAAGGGCCAAATGGCCTGCTCCTGCACCTATTTTCTATGTTTCTATATTTCTGTGTCCTCTGGTTTAGCCTCCTGCCAGTGGAAACAATGGTCTAGAATTTCCCCAAAGCCCGCTAGCGCCCGATTGCTGCCTAAAAAACCGCTATGGCTGGGAAGATTATCACCGGTGAAAACTTCCCGAAATTTTTTTTTTAAATCCGCCCAGCGAAAAATATGGGCCTTGCATCCCCAATCTGGGCAAAAAAGTGCAATTTCGGCTAGATTGGGCGGTACTTAAAGAAAATGGCCGATAAATTTAAAAATCTATAAAAATTTACCCCTAGGCTGCGGATTGGGCCTAACACAAGAAAAAGAAAAAAAATAATTTTTCAAAAACCCTAATTAAAATATCAAAAAAACATTCCCAACGCACTTTTAAATTAAATCACCCCAAGAGATTTTGAAAATAAATAATAAAAAAACAAACACTTACCTTTTTCTTGTAGACCTACTTACCTACTGCCCAGCTCCACTGATCTTCCTGGGTGGTTAAAAACATTTTTTTTAATACTTACCTATGGGTCCCCGCTCAGCCAAATATCGCACCAGGGCGATCTGTGGATGGTACATGCCGACGGTCCGCGCCCCCCCCAGCCGGTGTTACTCGGGTGGGGCGGTCAGAGGTTCTGCCCCGCCCAGAATCTGCCCTGAAAAGGCCTCCCCAAAACGTTCCAACTCTTGTGAAGTTGCTTCTGCAATATGTTGCTGAAAATTTAGGTGGCTACCCAGGAAAAGAAGGCAACAGACTACTCAAAAAGAGTTTAGTCATTCTTAACCACTTACATATAGGGTCGAGATGACATGTTTGTTTCTGTCACTCCCTAAACTTTTGTGCCCCCCATGAGCACGATTGCCAAATTGGTACCAGAGTTTAATTTTAAGACAATTTTCTATTGTACGTCTGTCTCCTAGGGTCTGAATCGGGATTGTCTGAACTTATCATTCAGGATCCTTAACAGCTGCTAGGGAGAAGAAACCATCATTGACTGTGTTTGAGCTGTATTCAAATTGAAGTCCCAGAGGTGCAGGGCTAGTATTCAAACACACGGTGTCACAATCTCAGACAGTCCAACATTGAAGTACTGTCATTGGGCTCAAGTTTCGGACTCCCACTAGAACGGTGCACATCGGAGAGGACCCCCTAATTTGTAGAATAAAAGTTGCGCCGAATACTTACCTCGTGATTCTCCGATAGCTGTCGGCCCATTTCTAGCTCGGCGCTGCGCAGCAGGAGCTGCTGGGGGTGGAGCTACAGCCCTGCGCCAAAAACAGCGCCGGCAGCTGTGCGCGTACGCAGTGGAGGCTGCCGGCAGTAGCTCCCGGCCCTCCCAGCGCGTCCCGCCTCGAAGGGACGTCGCCACTATCCCGGGCCGAGTGGCCTGACACATCTTACCTCGGCGGCGGGGCCCGCCCGCCCGGCCTCTCACTGGGGGCGGGACCCGCCTGAAGAGTCGACGGCGGCAGCCCGGCAGCCCGGCATCGGCTGCATGCGGGCCTTGCTCTAAGTCCTCGGCGGGGCCCGTTCAGCTTCTTCTCTTCCCCCCCCCCCATTCATCTTCCCCCCTCTTCCCCCGTTCATCTCCCCCCCCTCCCACAGTTCATCTCCCCCCTTCCCCCATTCATCTCCCCCTCCTACCGTTCATCTCCCCCCTTCCCCCATTCATCTTCCCCCTCCCCCCGTTCATCTCCCCCCTTCCCCCATTCATCTTCCCCCTCCCCCCGTTCATCTCCCCCCTTCCCCCATTCATCTGGCCCCTCCCCCCGTTCATCTTCCCCCTTCCCCCATTCATCTTCCCCCTCCCCCCGTTCATCTCCACCCCTCCGTTCATCTCCCCCTCCCCCCCGTTCATCTCCCCCTCCCCCCGTTCATCTCCCCCCCTCCGTTCATCTCCCCCTCCTCCCCCGTTCATCTCCCCCTCCCCCTGTTCATCTTCCACCCCTCCCCCACATTCATCTTCCCCCTTCCCCCATTCATCTTCCCCCTCCCCCCGTTCATCTCCCCCCCTCCGTTCATCTCCCCCTCCCCCCCCGTTCATCTCCCCCTCCCCCCGTTCATCTCCCCCCCTCCGTTCATCTCCCCCTCCTCCCCCGTTCATCTCCCCCTCCCCCTGTTCATCTTCCACACCTCCCCCCCATTCATCTTCCCCTCCCCCCGTTCATCTTTCCCCCTCCCCCCGTTCATCTCCCCCTTCCCCCGTTCATCTTCCCCCTCCCCCCATTCATCTTCCCCCTCCCCCGTTCATTTTTCCCCCCTGTTCATCTTCCCCCTCACCCTCGTTCATCTCCCCATCCCCTCGTTAATCTCCCCCCCTCCGTTCATCTCCCCCCTCCCCCATTCATCTCCCCCTTCCCCCCTTCATCTTCCCCCCTCCCCGTTCATCTCCCCCCTTCCCCCGTTCATCTTCTCCCCTCTGCCCCGTTCATCTTCCCCTTCCCCCATTCATCTTCCCCCTCCCCCCGTTCATCTTCTCCCCTCTGCCCCGTTCATCTTCCCCTTCCCCCATTCATCTCCCCCCTTCCCCCGTTCATCTTCTCCCCTCTGCCCCGTTCATCTTCCCCTTCCCCCATTCATCTTCCCCCTCCCCCCGTTCATCTTCCCCCTTCCCCCATTCATCTTCCCCCTCCCCCCGTTCATCTCCCCCCTCCGTTCATCTCCCCTCCCCCCCCGTTCATCTCCCCCTCCCCCCGTTCATCTCCCCCCCTCCGTTCATCTCCCCCTCCCCCCCCGTTCATCTCCCCCTCCCCCCGTTCATCTCCCCCCCTCCGTTCATCTCCCCCTCCTCCCCCGTTCATCTCCCCCTCCCCCTGTTCATCTTCCACCCCTCCCCCCCATTCATCTTCCCCTCCCCCCGTTCATCTTTCCCCCTCCCCCCGTTCATCTCCCCCTTCCCCCGTTCATCTTCCCCCTCCCCCCGTTCATCTTCCCCCTCCCCCGTTCATTTTCCCCCCCTGTTCATCTTCCCCCTCACCCCCGTTCATCTCCCCCCTCCCCTCGTTAATCTCCCCCTCACCGTTCATCTCCCCCTCCCCCATTCATCTCCCCCTTCCCCCTTCATCTCCCCCTTCCCCCGTTCATCTTCCCCCCTTCCCCGTTCATCTTCCCCCCTCCCCCGTTCATCTCCCCCTTCCCCCGTTCATCTCCCCCTTCCCCCCGTTCATCTTCCCCCCTCCCCGTTCATCTCCCCCCTTCCCCCGTTCATCTTCTCCCCCCTTCCCCATTCATCTTCCCCCTCCCCCCGTTCATCTTCCCCCTCCCCCCCGTTCATCTCCCCCCTCCCCCCATTCATCTCCCCCCCTCCGTTCATCTCCCCCTCCCCCCCCATTCATCTCCCCCTCCCCCTGTTCATCTTCCACCCCTCCCCCCCATTCATCTTCCCCCTCCCCCTGTTCATCGTCCCCCCTCCCCCCGTTCATCTCCCCCTTCCGCCGTTCATCTTCCCCCTCCCCCCGTTCATTTTTCCCCCCTGTTCATCTTCCCCCTCACCCCCGTTCATCTCCCCCCTCCCCTCGGTAATCTCCCCTCCTCCGTTCATCTCCCCTCCCCCATTCATCTCCCCCCTCCCCGTTCATCTCCCCCCTTCCCCCGTTCATCTCCCCCCTTCCCCCGTTCATCTCCCCCCTCCCCCCGTTCATCTCCCCCCTTCCCCCGTTCATCTTCTCCCCTCTGCCCCGTTCATCTCCCCCCTCCCCCTGTTCATCTTCCCCCCTCCCCCGTTCATCTTCCCCCTCCCCCCATTCATCTCCCCCCTTCCCCATTCATCTTCCCCCTCCCCCATTCATCTTCCCCCTCCCCCCGTTCATCTCCCCCCTCCCCCCGTTCATCTCCCCCCCTCCGTTCATCTCCCCCCCCCCCCCGTTCATCTCCCCCTCCCCCTGTTCATCTTCCACCCCTCCCCCCCATTCACCTTCCCCCTCCCCCCGTTCATCTTCCCCCCTCCCCCCGTTCATCTCCCCCTTCCCCCATTCATCTTCCCCCTCCCCGTTCATCTTCCCCCTCCCCCGTTCATCTCCCTTCCCCCGTTCATCTTCCCCCTTCCCCCGTTCATCTTCCCCCCTCCCCCGTTCATCTCCCCCTCCCCCCGTTCATCTCCCCCTTCCCCCCGTTCATCTTCCCCCTCCCCGTTCATCTCCCCCCTTCCCCCGTTCATCTTCTCCCCTCCGCCCCGTTCATCTCCCCCCTCCCCCTGTTCATCTTCCCCCCTCCCCCGTTCATCTCCCCCCCCCGTTCATCTCCCCCTCCCACCGTTCATCTCCCCCCTTCCGCCCGTTCATCTTCACCCCTCCACCGTTCATCTTCCACCCCTCCCCCCATTCATCTCCCCCCTTCCCCCGTTCATCTTCTCCCCTACCCCCGTTCATCTTCCCCCCTCCCCCCGTTCATCTTCCCCCCTACCCCCATTCATCTTCCCCCTCCGCCCGTTCATCTCCCCCCTTCCCCCCGTTCATCTCCCCCTCCCCCGTTCATCTCCCCCCTTCCCCTCGTTCATCTTCCCCCCTCCCCCCGTTTATCTCCCCCCTTCCCCCCGTTCATCTCCCCCTCCCTCCGTTCATCTTCCTCCCCCCTCCCCATTCATCTTCCCCCATTCATCTTCCCCCCTCCCCCCATTCATCTTCCCCTCCCTCCGCTCATCTTCCCCCCTCCCCCCATTCATCTTCCCCTCCCTCCGCTCATCTTCCCCCCTCCCCCATTCATCTTACCCCACGTTCATCTTTCCCCTCCCCCCATTTATCTTCCCCCTCCCCCCGTTCATCTTCTCCCTCCCCCCCGTTCATCTTCCCCCCTCCCCCCATTCATCTTACCCCCCGTTCATCTTTCTCCTCCCCCCATTTATCTTCCCCCTCCCCCCATTCATCTTCCCCCTCCCCCCATTCATCTTCCCCCTCCCCCCATTCATCTTACCCCCCGCTCATCTTCCCCCTCCCCCCATTCATCTTACCCCCCGTTCATCTTTCCCCTCCCCCCATTTATCTTCCCCCTCCCCCCGTTCATCTTCCCCCACCCCCCGGTAATCTTACCCCGCGTTCATCTTCCCCCTCCCCCGTTCATCTTCCCCCTCCCCCCGTTCATCTTACCCCCCGTTCATCTTCCCCCTCCCCCCGTTCATCTTCCCCCTCCCCCCGTTCATCTTACCCCCCGTTCATCTTTCCCCTCCCCCGTTCATCTTTCCCCTCCCCCGTTCATCTTCCCCCTCCCCCGTTCATCTTACCCCCATTCATCTTCCCCCCTCCCCCCCGTTCATCTTCCCCCCTCCCCCCATTCATCTTCCCCCTTCCCCCCGTTCATCTTACCCCCTCCCCCTGTTCATCTTCCCCCCTCCCCCCCATTCATCTTCCCCCTCCCCCCGTTCATCTTAACCCCCCATTCATCTTCCCCCTTCCCCCCGTTCATCTTCCCCCTCCCCCCGTTCATCTTACCCCCATTCATCTTCCCCCCTCCCCCCGTTCATCTTCCCCCCTCCCCCCGTTCATCTTAACCCCCTGTTCATCTTCCCCCTTCCCCCCGTTCATCTTCCCCCCTCCCCCCGTTCATCTTCCCCCCTCCCCCCGTTCATCTTCCCCCTCCCCCGTTCATCTTTCCCCTCCCCGTTCATCTTCCCCCCTCCCCCCGTTCATCTTAACCCCCCGTTCATCTTCCCCCTTCCCCCCGTTCATCTTCCCCCCTCCCCCGTTCATCTTAACCCCCCGTTCATCTTCCCCCTTCCCCCCGTTCATCTTAACCCCCCGTTCATCTTCCCCCTTCCCCCGTTCATCTTCCCCTCTCCCCCCATTCATCTTCCCCCCTCCCCCGTTCATCTTCCCCCTTCCCCCCATTCATCTTCCCCCCTCCCCATCGTTCATCTTCCCCCCTCCCCCCTCCCCTCGTTCATCTCCCCCCCCGTTCATCTTCCCCCCTCCCCCCCATTCATCTTCCCATCTCCTCATCGTTCATCTTCCCCCTCCCCCTGTTCACCGTCCACCCTCCCACCCCGTTCATCTTCCCTCTCCCCCCTCTCTTCTCCCCCCCCTTTTCTCCCTGGTGCTACAGTAGGTGAGTAGAAATATTTTTTTATTTATTGAGTGACTTTTTATTATTTTTATTTTAAATTTTTAAATTTTTTTTGATTGATTTATTGGTTTTTATTTATTTATTTATCATTTATTATTGATGGTGACTCTTTATTTGTAAAAGTGAAGTGTTTAATGTTTGTAAACCTCCCTCCCCACCCCCCACCCCCCCATCTCTCGATCCCTACGCCTGATTTCTAAGTGCAGGCAAGGTTTTTCTGAGCATACAAAAATCTACACTTACTCCATTCTAAGTTAGTTTCAAGTAAGCTTTCGCTGCCTAAACTTGCAAAACAGACATAAGTGGCTGGACACGCCCCCTTTTGAAAAAAAATCTGTTCTAAAATGAAACTATTCTAACTCACTAGAACTGGAGCAAACTAAATGTCGAGAATTGTAATTTCTAAGATGCTCCATTCTAAACTAGTTGCTCCAAAAAAATAGGAGCAACTCAGGCCGAAACTTGAGCCCATTGTTTCCAATGGGCCGTTTCACATGATTATCTGTAACATTTGTACATTATACGTCCTATTTTCTTTTACAGCTACATTAACACTGAAACAAAAGCAAAGTATTTCAAATATTATTTGTAGGCCTTTAAAGCTAAGTCGACATTCAAAGTATAATTAATTTTTTATGAAATATATATAAAAGGGCACTGTCACCTTTTTTAATGTCCTACGCATGCAACACAATGGCTCTATTTGTGACACATTGAAAAAAGCCATTGGGCTAGATTTTGAGCCCTTGCCCATTGCAAGCACACTGTCCATTGTTTTCTGTGGTGTGTGAGGTAGAATCATATGATCATACAGCACAGAAGGAGGCCATTCGGCCCATCATGAATCTGCTGGTTCTTTGAAAGAGCTACCCAATTATTCCCACTCTCTGGTTTATTCCCTTAGCCATGCAAATGTTTTCTTTTCAAATATATATTAAATTCCCTTTCAAAAGTTATTATTGAATCTGCTTACACCACCCTTTCAGGCAATGCATTCCAGATCATAAAAACTCACTGCGTGATAAAATGTCTCTTCATCTCCCCTCTGGCTCTTTGCCAATTACCTTAAATCTATGTCCTCTGGTTACCAACATGCTGCCAGTGGACCCTGCCATTCTTGACAACTCAGAAGATCAACCTTAATGTGTCTAGAGAAAAGGCACCACATTACACGCATTATGTACTGTCCGATTCTTTTCACTTTCCCTCCCCAAAATCATGATGATTCCCCTTTAAATCATTTTGATTATGTTTTAAAATCTCGAGCTATTTAGTGTTATCAATTTGAACTGAAGGTTTGAACTCTTAAGTTCATCGATGCCTGAATGCGTAAATATGCTTCCAATTCCTTTCTTGCAAATACTCTGTTTTAAGTTTGATTTGTTATTCACCTATCATTAAGGAGTGACGCAGGCTCTATTGTAAACTTCCAGAAACACAATACGGATGAATATTATCCTGGATTTATAGACAAACAATCGACAAAACAAAGTAATAGACACATTTTGAACAAAGGGGAAACAAATGTGATGAAAGCATGCGGTGACAGTGCCTTGTGGTGACACAGGTTATCTTCGAGTGTTATTAGACAGTTATTAAACTGGCCAGACAGGAAAGACAGATACCATAATGAAATGTGGATTTGGAATGCACATTGCTGCCTGGGGACAGTACATCTCAAACAGTGCCAGTGACTATTAAAGGACAATACATTAGTGGCAGGAATCCTATCATTTGGAAGAATGACGCTTCAGATTGTTTGCAGGTGCTGCATGCTTCAAATGGCTGAGAAGAAAGAGAGCAAGAATAAGGGAGGGAGACGATAAAAAGCACAAGAAAGATCTCTTCAAACAGGCTCCATCTGCCTCGTTATGTGAAAAGCAGAATATATTAGCAGCCGCTTCATCACCACTTGTGACGGCCCTTGGAATAATGATGGCTGCTGCGGTTTGCCAAACCCAAGCCAAGCAGGCCGACTGGATGAATAAACATCAACCCCTTAAAACAGGGCGTCAGAGTGACAAGAGTTGAGGCGATGACTTGTACTGGATCACACATTAGTCAGTCTGCAACCTGCACTTAAAGATCACTCAGCTCCTCAGAATGACAAGGCATCTACTACATCCAGTAGTGAGTGTAAGATTTCAGACTTTCATTATTTTGCCTCAGCTGTCACACTTACTGGAAAAAAGGAATTCTGTGCAGAGCAGCACAAAGGCACATCAACCAGCGATGAAGCTTGAGGTCACATGCAACACCATTCGCGAATTTAGGGAAACGTTAACCTGATTGCTAAATAGGTTTACCGTAGTTTATGTTCCCTTCAAAATAAATCTCATAACAATAACGCAGAAGTTGAATAAAGCTTCCCTGTCAGAAGTAATCTTTGATAGATTCAACAGATCAGGATGAGATCACCCTTGATTGTTGAGGTTGTATTTTTTTAAGAAATATAAACAAAAGGTGTACTTGCATTTATTTAGAACCTCATTGCCTGGTCAAAATAGTGTATTAATTATATTTTGTTTTGGAATGCAGAGACTTATGTGTTTTTTGATTCCTTCACGGGTTGTGGGTGTCAATGGCAAGGCCTGTATTTATTACCTGTCCTTAGTTGCCCTGAGGTGGTGGTAGCCTTCTTCTTGAACCAGTGGTAGCAGTTTAATACAACTGAGTGTCATGCTAGACCATTTCAGAGGGCAGAGTCAACCACGTTGGTGTGGGACTGGAGTCACATATAGGCCAGACTGGGTAAAGACAGTAGGTTTCCCACATTATGTTTCATCTGACAGCTTCATACATTAAGAACAAGAGGATAACTAAATAAAGAGTAGGGCACATTAGAGACCATAAAGATAATCTGTGTGTGGAGACAGAAGATGTGGGTATAGTTCTTAATGAATACTTTGCGCCTGTTTTCACAAAAGAGAGGGGCGATGCAGACATTGCAATCAGGGAGGAGGAGTGTGAAATATTAGATGAAATAAACATAGTGAGAGAGGAAGTATTAAGGGGTTTAGCAGCTTTGAAAGTGGATAAATCCCCAAGCCCAGGTGAAATGTATCCCAGGCTATTAAGAGAAGCAAAAGAGGAAATAGCAGAGGCTCTGACCATCATTTTCCAATCCTCTCTGGCTACAGGTGTGGTGCCAGAGGACTGGAGGACTGCTAACATGGTACCTTTGTTTAAAAAGGGAGAAAGGGATAGACTGAGAAATTGTAGGCCAATCAGCCTAACCTCTGTGGTGGGAAAATTATTGGAAAAAATTCCGAGGGACAGGATAAATCTTCATTTGGAATTAATCAAGGACATGCAGCATGGATTTGTTAAGGGAAGGTCGTGTCTGACTAGCTTGATAGAATTTTTTGAGGAGGTAACAAGGAGGGTCGATGAGGGTAGTGCGTTTGATGTAGCGTATATGGAATTTAACAAGGCTTTTGATAAGGTCCCACATGGCAGACTGGTCACAAAAGTAAAAGCCCATGGGATCCAAAATTGGCTCAGAGGCAGGAAGCAAAGGGTAAAGGTTAATGGGTGTTTTTGTGACTGGATGGCTGTTTCCAGTGGGGTTCCACATGAGGTGGCTGAGATGAGACCTGATTGAGGTGTATAAAATTATGAGAGGCCGAGATAGAGTGGATAGGAAGGACCTATTTCCCTTAGCAGAGGGGTCAAGAACCACGGAGCGTAAATTTAAAGCAATTGGTAGGAGGTTTAGAGGGCATTTGAGTGAAAATTTCTTCACCCAGAGGGTGGTGGGGTCTGGAACTCACTGTCTGAAAGGGTGGTAGAGGCAAAAACCCTCACCACATTTTGGGCTCAATTTTCCCCAGTGATTTGCAGCATTTTTTTAGAGCAGGCTGCTTTTTTTAAGTTAAAAAAACCCCACAGTTTCCCCAATCAATTTGCACCAGTGTAACTCAATTATGATTTATTTAGGTACGTTTTTTTTAGCCAAAGGGAGCGTAACCTGCCAGCTGTGCCAATTCTGGCCATTTAGGCAAGTTTGGCCAGCTGAGAGTTACTCCAGTTCTTCTTAGGCCAGCGTATGTGGCCTCTGCAGAAAAACCTTCTGGAGAGTTAAAGAAATTGGCGCAGGTACGTGCAGCAGATGCCCAGACAGCAGCAGCAGGAAAGGTAAGAGAGAAGGGGAGAGAGAGGTGTGAGTGTGAGGGGGAGGGGGAGAGAGGGGGTGGGGGGAAGCCTTTCGGGTGTAGTTAGGTGCGGGGACTGGGAGGGAGAAGGTCAGTCGGCCTGAGCTCGGGGCGGGGGAGTGGACCGGGAGGCCACTTGGCCTAGGATGCGGGCGGGAGTGCGGGTCGGGAGGCCACTCGACCTGGGATAGGGGTGGTGGAGCAGACCAGGAGGCCATTCGGCCTGGGCTAGGGGCTGTGGAGTGGATCGGGAGGCCATTCGGCCTGGGCTAGGGGCTGTGGAGTGGATCGGGGGTGGGGGGGCATCGGCAAGGCATTCGGGACCAGAGTCGGGCGGGGGAATGGACCGGCAAGCCCTTCAGCCAGGGCTAGGGGCGGGGGGACCAGGACCGGCAAGGCACATGGGGCTGGGGTGGGGCGGGGTGGGGGGGTGTGGGTGTTGGGGAGCTGCAGCTGGACCAGCACCGACAAAGGGCTTGGGACAGGCTAGGGAAGCAGACCGGTAAGCCCTTCAGCCAGGGCAAGGGGCGGGAGCGCGAGACCGGCTTTAATAATTGAAGATAAGTTGCTGCAATATATTTTAATGTGTTTTTAAGTTGATGCAATGTGTCTTAATGTGTTTTTAAGTTGATGCAATGTGTCTTAATGTTTTGCGAGTTGGCTGTATGTTTCACTTTGCAGCCTCAACTCACATTGTTTCTCTGGTTACCATGGCAACCCGATCTTTTTGGCGCAGATTATGGCTCCACCCCCAAAACCAAAGGACAGGTTAGGCTGTGCCAAAATGAAGATATCCAACTGGGAAATTTAGAAAAAAAATTTTGTGGCATATTTGGGCCCCCAAAAAACGGGAGTAACTCTTCAAGTAGCCAAAAAAAAGCTTTGGGGAAAATTGAGCCCTTGGTAACCTGCAGGGCTACGGACCAAGAGCTAGAAAGTGGGATTAGGCTGGATAGCTCTTTGTTGGCTGGCACGGACATGATGGGCTGAAATGGCCTCCTTCCGTGCTGTAAATTTCTAAGATTCTATGAGGCTATGGTCACTTTTTTACTAAACAGGTTGAACCTTCTTTATCCAGAACTCCCTTATCCGGAACCACCCCTCGTCCGGAACCATTCCCGGCCACCGGGTGCCGCATGCGCACAACTCCGATGTGAACAAATTGAAGTCCTTCCTCGCTGCCGACTCCCGCAATCGCTGGCCTGACCCCGCGATCCACCGCACCCCCCGCCCCCCCATGATCTCTCAGTCGCACTACCAGCCCCAAGCCAGTCAGCCCTGATATGCCCTTGCTCAGTACCTGTACCATCCATTTTAACATGACCACCCTTTGTCCGGAAAAATCTGTTATCCAGAACATGCCAGGTCCTGAGGGTTCCGGATCAAGGAGGTTCAACCTGTACCAGTTTTTTAAGATTTTTTTTTAACTGAATTCAAATTCTCAAACTGCCATGGAGGAATTTGAACTCATGTTCTTCTGGATTATTAGTTTAGGTCTGCTGGATACTAGTCCCGTAGCATTTTATTTTTCAAAAATATACTTTATTCATATAAAACTTTTCACAATACCTTGTAAAATAGTTCAGTACCTTGCGGTCAGCAATTCCATACAATTCGTTTGGATGCTGACAGCAGTTCCATACAATGCACTTCATTTCAAGGTACAGTTTAGTACAATCCGTAAATCACGTTACATGTCGTACTGTACAAATAAGGATATTACATGGAGCAGATAAGAACAGGTTTACATTACATTCCAGGATATATTTCAATAATGATCATGAATCACGTTACATGTAGCACTATGCAGATGAAAGCAGTACACAGAACGGATGAGAATACATTTACATTTCTTTACAAGTTACTAAACAGTGCAGAGACTTTCATTATACATGGCACAACACAGGTGTTTTTCAGTACATGGTGCTCTATGTATACAAGCAGATTAACAAGTACAGCCCGAGGGGGGTCTGATTCCATCCCTTGGGTTTATCATGGCGGAAGGGCCTTAAACTGTGGCTCTTCCCCATCATGCCTTTGCGGCGACTGCACCAATCTTTAGTGCGTCCCTCAGCATGTACTCCTGGACCTTGGATTACGCCAGTCTGCAACACTCAGCCATGGACATCTCCTTGCTCTGGAAGACCAACAAGTTTTGGGAAGACCAAAGTGCGTCTTTCACCGAGTTGATGGCTCTCCAGCAGCAGATGATGTCTGTCTCGGTGTGCGTCCCTGAGAACAGTCCGCAGAGCATAGAGTCTTGTGTTACAGAGCTGCTTGGGATGAACCTCTACAGCAACCACTGCATCTCCTTCCAGACCTGCCTTGCAAAGGGGCAATCCCGAAGGAGATGGATGACAGTCTCGTCCGCACCACAGCCGACTCGGGGGCAGAGCGCCGTGTCTCTGAAACCCCGGCTGTGCATGAAGGATCTGACGGGTTGGGCCCTTCTCACCGCCAACCAAGCTACGTCTTGGTGCTTGTGTGAAAGCTCTGATGATGAGACATTCCGCCAAATGAGTTCGACAGTCTGCTCAGGGAACCGTCCGACAGGATCCATCATCTCCTTCTTTCGTAGGGCATCCAGGACTTTGCGTACCGACCACTGCTTTATGGCCTTGTGGTCAAAGGTGTTTTTCTTGAAAAACTTTTTCACGACGGACAGGTGATCAGGCATGGTCCAACTGGTTGGAACGTTCTGCGGCAGTCTGGCCAGACCCATCCTTCGTAACACCGGGGACAGATAGAATCTCAGCACATAGTGGCACTTGGTGTTTGCGTATGAAGGGTCTATGCACAGCTTGTTGCAGCCACACACAAAAGTGGCCATCAGGATGAGGGCCACGTTTGGAACGTCCTTTCCTCCCTTGTCCAGAGATTTGTACATCGTGTCTCTGCGGACACGGTCCATTTTCGATCTCCAGATGAAATGGAAGACAGCTCGGGTGACTGCCACAGAACAGCAGCGGGGTATGGGCCAGGTAGCATAACCATTACACTACCTTACCCCTATGTGGTCAAAATATGAGGGCTGATTCCTTGATTGGGCTGTCCCAGTGAGGAGTGTCACTTTCAGGGAGCACTGGTTGGGAAATTGCAGGCCCCACAACCCCTGAATCCATGGACTATCAGAGGCTGTGGGGCAGTTCTCGCAGTAAGCACAATGTCTACCTGAGACAACGCAATCAGTGAACTAGCCCTACAGTGGCAAGGAAGCATCAGAATTATGTTACCAATTGAATTTCCTCCCAAAAAAATAAATGTTTATTCCTAAAGCTAAGGAACCATTCAGCACCAAAATGAATCAAATATTAACTTTCCTCCCAAGGTTCCCTGCTTTTAAGACAGAAGGGATGGTGGTGGGGATGGGGGAGACTGTACATTGAAATGAGTTAGAGCATGGATGGCTTATTTGAATGACTTCTGAGATCTACATCACTGAGCGGGAATCAAAAGCTGGTAAAGAAATGAGCTGGAATTTAAAGGGCTAGAAATTCATTAACGTACCGTTTGGAGGCGGTAACCTGCGGGAGGCTGGACATTTTGTACCAGGCACGAAAGTCCCACTCCGCTCGCGAAATTCGGGTTACTGCTCCCAGAAGGAAGTGAAGCAAAACACTCCTCAGCAGCACTACGCACTGGGTCACGTAGCACTGCCACGTACGAGGGGCTTGTCCTTCAATTAAAGGGAAAGGCCCAAGCTGCAAACTCTGCAATAGAAAAAGGCACTTACTTGGAACACCGGGGAGCGGGGGTGCCGTGTGATCAGTCCGGAACTTAAGCAGAGTGCTGGGTTGAACGATTGCGACACCGACCCCACGAACAAACCGCGACCGGAGCGGCAATGGAAACGTCAGGTTTTTTTTCACAGCAGCCGGCCACCTTCCCTTTAATTTTTGCAGTCCCTGTTATTGCCCTGCACTGCTTCAGAGAGCGAAACCCAATTGTGCGGGAGTTAGCGGAGGCGCGAAAACGGAAGCACCGTGCCCCCACTGGTAGCACCCCGGGCCACTGTGCCTCCAGCGATGGCGTCATCGCCATGTGTGGTGACCCATTGTCCCCCCTCGGCAGCCCCTTTCCGCCCTGCGGCAGAAATTGACCAGCATCGCATGAGGCCACCGCAGGTGATGCCCGCGCCGGCCTCGCGGGTCATAAACCAGGCCAGTCACCCATTGCGGTACGAACCTTAAAGGGAAGGTGCGCTACGCCCTGCACCACCATCTTTGTTTTTTCTTCCTCTTACTGATAGGGCCATTCGCTGCTCTTTTCGTGGGGTCCGAGCCATGATCGTACAGCCTGGCACTCCATCTCAGTGCTGGGCTGCGGCCATAGCACCCCTTATACCCAGTGGCTGAGTGGAGGCCTTCAAAGAGCTTGAAGAGTTCGCATCATCCCTTCCCTTTAACGGAAGGGGTGGGCATTGGAAACACGTCAAACACAACATTACGCTCCACTTCCTGTGAGGGGAGGTAACCAGAATTTAGCGGGTGGGGTGGGACTTCCACGCCGGATCAAGAAGTCCTGCCTCTCTTCGGTTACCACCCCCAAACAGGGCGTTACCGAATTTGTGACAAATTGCTCCTTTTTATAGCCCTGTTAGCGCGCTGAGTACAATGGCATTTTTGCCTGGGGGAGGGGGGGGGCGTTAGCACATCTGGGGAAATTTCCCTGGAAGTTTGGGGTCGCAGTCCTGGCAGCCACGCACCCACGCGATTAACGCTCCGTGCCGGCGCACAACCGGCGATGACATCACTGCCGTACGCGCTGACTGCTCACTGTTCCGCGCCGACCTCTTTGCGCCCCGTGAGGGAGATGGTGGCCTTCTCATCGACCGGGCCGCCATCATGCAGCCTGGCATTCTGTTTTGGGTGCTGAGCTGCTGGCCCGGAAGATCGAGTCCCTGCTAGCCCAGTGGCTAGCCACCAAAGGGCCTGTAAAGTGCATAGCGGCCCATCCCTTTAATACCACCCCAGGAGCACCCCTCCAGGGAAGTGGAGCACCGGAGACAGCGTCCGCTTCCTTTGAGTGGTGCATGGCCCAATTCCATGTTGGGGGTGGGACTTCCGGACGGGGTGCTAAAAGTCCCGACCCCAAAAGGTTACCGCCTCCAATTGGGGTGAGGGCTAATTTTGCCCCCACAGCTGCTGTCAACAACAAAGGGGTGAAATTTGGTCGACACACGTTTGGGGCATTAACTTTTTTAGTTTTGAAAAGTTAGTGCCAGGCGCAAACGATTGCTAATTTCTGCTAAATTTGGTGTTAGCGTTCCACGAAGGAAGGAGGTGATAAATGAGATGCTAATTACCTCAGTGGGACGATGCAGGGGCAGGGTACTACCCAATTTCAGGTCACTTGTATTCAGCAATCATCCTTCAATCCTTGACACTGACTGATTCCAGCTCTTAAAGGGGAGGTTATATCAAGCTGCACCTGCTGATTTTCATGCCCAAGCACTGCGTCATTGCTTGTCTCACCCACAGGCAGCAGCTCAGAGACTGGCACTACGCAGTCCTTATAAGTTAGCTTAGCAGAGGGGTCTGCACTGGGTGATGCACCGGGACCTAGCAGGTTGCAGCAAGGTCAAGGAGAAAGGATAGCTCGGGTGTCAGATCCCCAGAGGGAGAGTTCATGCGCGAGTTCTGCTGCACAGGACTCAGATGAGGACCTTGTTAGGGAAGTGTTCACAAGAAGAGTGATGTCCATGCACTCCGACATGATGGGTGCATCGGCAAGGGTGCCCGACATCCTCTCAGCAATGGTAAGGAGCATGGAGGAGTCTGCCTCCAACATTGCACAGAGCTCTGCGCAGACCATGGAATCCATCCTTTCCAGCCTGCAGATGATGGTGGACTCCCAGAGAGACCATATGGATCCAGACCTCATGGCATGTGTCATGGGCTTCAGTTGCATCACAGGCGGAAGCAACGCAATATTTTAGTACTGTAATACAGACAATGGTTCGTGGCATCGAAGTTCAGACTGCTGTCATGCAGTCTCAGCTGGATGCCATGTCTGCTCTGACTGCTGCGATCACTGCTGAATCCACCACAGTCCACCAGGGATCTTATGTTGTGCTCCGGCAGATTGGTAGGGATGCTGAGGTGTTGCCCCGGGGGAGTGACAGTGGGTCAGTAGAGCAGGAACCTGCTGTCCTCTCTCAGGATGACAGCATTCCTGCTCCTACTGCTACCACACCACTATTGCACTTGTCGCTGCCTGTCATCCAGCCAGCCCAGACAGCCGCTGCCCAGCCTGAGGTGGTGCTCTGTAGCGCTGGGCCTTGCAGGCTCAGAGCTGGTCAAGGGCATCTTGCGAGGCCATCTGTAGTCTCTGTCCCTGATACACAGCAGCCTTCCACTGGCCGTGCTGCAGGCACAGGGGACACACTACGACGAAGAATAGGTAAAGCGCGAGCTTGATGAGGTGGCTGGAAGAGCAGTAGCACAGAAGCGCAGAATGCTGCCAGGATAGTGGGCATTGACGGTGAGGATTCAGCATGTGTGGTCGCACATCAACCTAAGAGGGGATGTAAGTTACCGCACAAGGGTGATTCTTAAATATAATTGTTGTTTATGATAGTGTTAATCATATGAGATGCATTTTAATTAAAATGTTGCATCTTTGTTGGTGTCTCTCATTTCAGTTTCGAGGCTATGGTATGGAAGGGGACGAGCACAGCAACCAGGAAGTGGGCTGGAATTCCCAAAGCTGCAACCAAAGTCTGATGAGGCGGTCATGGACCGCCCTGGCAGAATCACGATTGAATGGCTGCCTCCTCTGTCACTGCTGTTGCTGCACCTGCTCCTCCTCGTCCTTCTCCTGCTCCACCTTTTGTTCCTCCTGCTCCTCCTCTTACTCCGGCTCGACGCTGGCAGCCCTAGCGTGGTCCGGGCCACCATCGTGCAGCCCGGCACTCTGTCTTGGGTGCCAGGCTGCTGGCCCGGTTGCATGCTGCCCTGGTGGCTCAGTGGTGACTATCAGAGGCCTTGCAGAGTGCACCCTCCCCTTTAATCGAAATCAGGTGGAGCATCTGTATAGTGCTTCCCTCAGCAACCCCAGTAGCACCCTGGGACCTGTAACTAAAGGAGGCGGAGCGTGGGAGATTGGGCTCTGCTTCCTTTCAGGGGCAATTCCCGTCGGGGGCGGGACGACTTCTACCAGGTGCTAAAAGTCCAGGCCCCGGAAGGTTACCGCCCTAAGGCTGCTGTCAAAAACAAGGCCGCTGTCAAAAACAAGGGGGAGAATATTAACCACCAAGAATGGATGGTTTGGGGCAGGTGGGAGTAAAAATTTATGATTTTTACAACGGGAGTGCATTCCGGCTCCAACATGCCCACTTCTGAATTCGCCTCTCTGGCTGGGTACAGGGTTCCATCGACTGCACACATGTAGCAATTCGAACAGCGCCACATCAACCAGGAGTTTTTATAAACTGCAGCAGATATTCGTCCATCAATGTGCAGCTGGTGTGCAACCACAAGAAGAAGTTCATGCTGATCTGCACCAGATTCCCGTGGAGCTGACATGATGCCTTCATACTGAGGCAGTCCAACATCCCAGTCCTTTTCAATCCAGGAAGCAGATTTAAGGGCTGGCTCGTAGGAGACAAGTGATACCCATTTCAAACTCATCTCATGACAAATGTGAGGAATCCCACCAATGAGGTGCAGGAGCGCTACAACAAGAGCCACATGACCACCAGGTGTGTCATCGAGCAAGCCATTGGAATGTTGAAGATGTGCTTCAAGTGCCTAGATAGGTCTCGAGGCCCCATCAGTATTCACCAGCCAGGGGATTCATAATGACAGTGGTGTGCTGCGTCCTACTCAACATTGCATAGCAGAGAGGATTGCAGGTGAAGGAGGACAAAGGGGCACATCTCTCACCTTCATATGAGGAGAACATAGAGGAGCAGGATGAAGAGCTGGAGGAGAATGAAGATAGGACACCCATCACAAGACCAGCTGCTTACATTGCTGCCCGGGATGCCAGGGTTGCCCTAATATCACGAAGGTTCACCTAGTGTGAAATGTCACAAATTAAATCTTGAGGTCTGCTCCCTCCACCAGGACCACCCACACCCCCCTCCCCCTTTCCCCCTTTGAACTAAAAATCGGAACTCGGCAAGCACTGTAAACAAGATAGTATTGTCGTTTGGCAGAGCTGCATATGGCAGGGCGTACCCGACTGCATACGTGAAACCGGTGGCTGCTCAAAGTCCGCTAACGGGAACGAATCCGATATCACCGTGTTGGCGTTGTGAGGGAAATCATCGGCATCATCAGTGTTGGTTTAAACAGTATATTTGTAAAGGCTGTTCGAGAGTGGGGCATCTTCAGCGCATGTGTCCACAACTGAGCAAGCGTGCTGTGACACACCACGTGGAGGATGATGACCTGTCTAGCACAGATCCGGATATGCAATCCGAGATACCAGAGGAGGAAGTGTATGGACTGTATTCGTTCCTAACAAAGAGCAAACCGATGGTGTGCCGGTATCGATGGAATTGGACACGGGTGCGAGTCAATCAATAATAAGCCAGAGGACATTCGACAGGCTGTGGGATATAAGGTTGTGAGGCCTAAGCTGAGTGCAGTCAATGCCAAGTTGTGTACGTATACTAAAGAACTCATAATGGTGATTGGCAGTGCAATAATCAAGGTGTCATATGATGGTGCAATTCATGATTTACCGTTATGGATTGTTCCAGGCAATGGTCCAACGCTGTTCGGCAGGAACTGGTTAGAAAAAATCAAATGGAAGTGGAACGAGATCAAAACGTTGTCGTCGGAGGAGGAGGATACTCCACGTGCTCAAGTGCTGAGCAAGTTCCCCTCGCTGTTTGAACCAGGCATCAGAAATTTCACGGGAGCCAAGGTGCAGATCCACGTGGACTTGGATGCAAGACCCATCCATCATAAAGCTCAGGCAGTTCCGTACATGATGAGGGAGAAGGTCGAAATCGAACTTGACAGACTCCAGCATGAAGGGATCATATCACTGGTCGAATTTAATGAATGGGCCAGCCCCATTATTCCCGTGTTGAAAAGTGATAGCACTGTCAGGATTTGTGGAGATTACAAGGTTACGATCAACTGAGTTTCGAAACAGGATCAATACCTGATGACCTGTTTGCAACGCTAGCCAGGGGGGAAGTCGTTCACAAAACTGGATCTGATGTCGGCCTACATGATACAGGAGCTGCTCGACATGTTGGAGAAACTTACGTGCATCAACACTCATAAAGGACTGTTTATCTACAAGAGGTGCCGTTTTGGAATTCGCTTGGCTGCATATTTCAGAGGAACATGGAGAGTCTACTGAAGCCCGTCCCCAGAACCGTCGTGTTCCAAGATGACATACTGGTCACAGGTCGTGACTCCGCCGAACATCTGAACAACCTGGAAGAGGTTCTACATCATCTGGGCAAGGTGGGACTCAGACTGAAACGCTCGAAGTGCGTCTTCATGGCACCGGAGGTCGAATTCCTGGGGAGGAAAATTGCTGCTGACGGTATCAGGCCTATAGACTCGAAAACCAAGGCCATCAAAAATGCACCCAAGCCTCAGAATGTGATGGAGCTGCATTCATTCCTTGGTCTACTCAACTACTTCGGTAATTTCTTACCTAGATTGAGCACCTTATTAGAGCCACTGCACATGCTGCTAAGAAAAGGCGACAACTGGGTTGGGGGTGCGTCTCAAGATAGAACTTTTTAGAAAGCTACTAATTTGCTTTGCTTTAACAAGCTGCTGGTACATTATGATCCTTGTAAGCGTCTAGTATTGGCCTGTGATGCTTCGTCATATGGAGTTGGTTGCATGCTCCAACAAGCGAATGAGTCGGGAAAATTACAAACTGTTGCATATGCTTCAAAAAGTTTGTCAAAGGTGGAAAGAGCCTACAGCATGGTAGAGAAAGAAGCACTAGCCTGTGTGTATGGGGATAAAAAGATGCATCAGTAGCTGTTTGGTCTTCGGTTTGAACTGGAAACAGATCATAAGCCACATATTTCATTGTTTTCGGAAAACAAAGGTCTCAATACCAATGCATCGTCCCACATCCAGAGGTGGGTGCTGACATTATCTGCCTATGATTATATCATTCGCCATAGACCTGGCACTGAGAATTGTGCCGATACATTGAGCCGTCTGCCGTTGCCCACACCGGAGGCGGAAACGCCACAACCGGCAGACCTACTGTTAGTCATGGATGCTTTTGAAAGTGAAGGAACCCCTGTCACAGCCCAACAAGTTAAGACCTGGATCAGCCAGGACCCAATATTATCGGTTGTGAAACGCTGTATCCTTAGTGGTGATTGGTCTGCCATACCCAAGCAAATGTGTGAGGAGACCAAACCCTACATCTGTCGCAAAGACAAACTATCCATTCAATCAGATTGTATACTGTGGGGTAATCGTGTTGTTATGCCCAAGAAAGGCAGAGAGAAATTTGTGCATGATCTACATAGCACGCATCCCAGTATTGTCATGATGAAAGCCATTGCCAGGTCTCATGTATGGTGGCCTGGAATTGACTCTGATCTGGAACCATGTGTGCATCAGTGCAACACTTGCATGCAGCTAAGTAAAGCACCAGCGGAATCGCTGCTGAGTCTGTGGTCATGGCCATCTAAACCATGGTCCAGGATCCACATTGACTTTGCAGGTCTCTTCCTGGGAAAGATGTTCTTATTTGTGGTGGATGCTTATTCCAAGTGGATAGAGTGTACAATCATGTCATCCAGCACATCCACATCTACCATTGAGAGCCTTCGTGTAATGTTTGCTGCGCATGGTCTGCCTGACATCGTTGTAAGCGACAACAGATCTTGCTTCACCAGTATGGAGTTTCAAGAGTCCATGAAACTCAATGGTATCAAACATGTGAGGTCAGCACCATTCAAACCCACATCCAATGGACAAGCAGAGCGTGCGGTCGAAACCATCAAGCAGAGAATGAAACATGTAACTCAAGGTTAACTGCAAACTCGCTTGTCACGCATATTGCTTAGTTACAGGACAAGACCCCATATGCTTACCGGGGTCTCCCCTGCTGAACTAATGATGAAGAGAGGTCTCAAGACCAAACTCTCTCTTGTCCACCCTGACTTGAATAATCATGTTGAATACAGACGTCAAAGTCAGCAAGGGTATTATGATCGTGCTACTGTGTCACACGACATTTCTATCAATGATCCTGTGTATGTACTGAATTATGGTCAAGGTCCCAAATGGATCGCCGGTACTGTTACAGCCAAGGAGGGTAACAGAGTGTTTATCGTTAAGCTCAAGAATGGGCAGACATGCAGGAAACATGTCGATCAGATAAAGCTGCGGCACACGGATGAACCGGAACAGTCTGAGGAAGACACAATCAGTAACCAACCAACCTACCCTCAGTCATCAGAGGACTTCGCTGTCATCAATAAATCTGGACTTTCAATCACTGACATGGTCAATGAATTTGGACTTTCAATCCCTGACGTGGTCATTGCCACTCCTATCAGATCGACTACCCAGCCCCCAGTCATAACCGACTCAGAATGCTCGCCCAAGGCTGGAGTTGAACTGAGACATTCAACTCTGGACCGGAAAGCCCCGGATCGTCTCAATTTGTAAAAAGACCATGACTAATATCTTAAAGAGGGATATTGTCATGTATGTATGCTTGGGTTTACTATCCACCAGGTGGCGCCACTGTCGGAGGTCATTGGGCTATGCACACGTGTGTGCAGCCCAGGTATAAAAGGCCAGCCATCTTGTAATGTAATCACTTTGGGCCCTAATAAAGTGAGCCAGGTTTGTACCTGTTCGGAGTTTACAGTATTCAGTCTATTGAGTTATTGCATGCACAACAGACTCCACAATCCTCTCCACTATTGGGTGCATGGCACATCTGTCAGTACCTGGCGAAGCTGCTGGTGTACCTCGAGCATTCTCCTATTCAACGATAGCCCCCTAGGGTTCAGCATCTGTGTCCAGCTAACCAGAGCTTGGTGAGGATTGTGACACCCCAATACTGACTCTCCACAGCTGTCCCTGCCACCATTGTCTGCTCATGCTTACTTGTGTAATGTGAATCACCAACTGAAAACCCAACTAACTCTCCAAGTGGACCCACTGAAGTGCGAGTATCTGCGCTGGTGCATGGCTGCACATCCTGTGACAGTGCATCCTCAGTAGGAATGAGGTCCTCTGTTCATTCATCCTCATGGATGTCCTGCAACATTTACTGTATGTGTGTAGGCCCTGGATGACATAATGGATGATACGATTCAATCGTGGCAAAGTCACAATCTTGACAATCACCATACTCAGTCTTCTCATAGTTCAGTCATTGATGAAATGAAGTCAGCATATGTGTGTCAAAGATATTTGCAGTTCTGTCACCAGCTGCCTATGACCTCCCTGTCTCTCCATCTCTGACTGAGAGGGACGCAGATGTGCCACTTATCTCCAGAGCGATCTTCTCTGCATCAGAGCTGGAGTATTTGTAGCAGCTCACCTCCAGTCCTGTCCCTCTCCCTTGCGTTTTGCGCTCTCTTGTCCTACAAGGGATGAAAAAACAGTCCTGTGTGTGAGTGAAGGTGAGGTATTCACCTGATGGGCGCAGTACATTTGGTGAGGGTGACTAGGAGACACGTTCATCACATTGCATAAGGATTGGGTGAGTGTCAATTGAAATTGAAGGCTGGGTGCTGCTGGAAGTTGAGTGGGTTTGAGGGGTGATGTGTTAGAAAATACTTAGCAAGACAGTGTGGCAGAGTGGGGGGTGACTTAAAGCACAGGATTTAGTTGAATCAGAAAATGTACTCACTTTTTCTGACTTGGTTACATCATTAAACCACTTCCTACGTTTTATCCATGATCTGGGCACAACACCTTGTCACTCATCTCCTCAGCTACCTCCAACCACACTTCTTGGTGAGAGTAGCAGGTTTCTTTCCCCCATAACTTGTAGGTTACCTGTTGAAGCGGGAATTAAAGCGTTAAACATGTTTTAGATTAGGAAGGCAAATACACAACTTGCTGATGTGGCGAAATTGGCAGGTGCAACACTAGGACAATGGTGCAATACCAGAGCTAATGTCGTAGGCCTACGAAGTGGCTTCCTGTTGTTATTGAGAACTAAGAAGTAGTTTCCTGTTGTTATTCAGAACTAAGAAATAGATTCCTGTTAGTGGCTGGAGGCAGGATGTAGGATACATATGTTCATAGCTAAGGAGGATGTGAAACAATTAGCAAAGTTAAAATTGAACAATCTGTAACAAAGCGAAAAAAATTGTCACGCAGTAGAAAGACTGACCAATGATAATGTAAATGATGATTTTGCAAAGAATTCTGTATAAAAGAAGCAGCTCCTGAAGTGTTGAACAAGAACGGTTGGGAAGGTATCCAGTTAAGGAACTGGTGCAGACCATGTCTCCCTTGATCAAGCAATTAAACAATTCTTTTCTCCACAACAGGTCTGTGTTGAGTGTCTTTGTCATACTCCACATCAAATGGCGTAGTCTAGCAGGACGCACTCGGGCGAAAGACAGACGGACATTTGCAGACCATCACGAGTGCGTATATATTTTAAATACCAATCATAAATCCGATGTAATCTACCGCGAAACATGTCGGTCGCCTGGGGTGTCCGGACTTGTGAGGAAGGTCTGTAGTGGTGTAAAACACTTGAGGGTCACAATAGTAATTATCAAAGTAGGATCGGCTTTGTAGGTTTGTAATTGCAGACCCTAGGTTCGAGGAAACCAGGTTAAAGGGGGCAACGAACCGATAGAGGGGTAGATGTACCAAACATAGATGCATGCAAAGATATGCTAGGTTGGGGGCCGGAAGGTTCACTGAGTAGGTATTTTGCTGACGACCATAGAAAATTGATAGTTACTATGTTAAGTGACGGATGGGATCCCAAAGAATACCCCGCAAAACAAAAATTATGGTGGGAGAAACAAAAAAACAAAAAGACGACCAAAGCGGGTTTGATGGTGGTCAGTCAATGTTTGCAATATAAGGCCATGGCCAGGCCTCAGCTAGAAGAATTACATAGGTTAAGGATAGAAGTTTAAGACAGCAGATGGAGGGATGCTTTGGGCCCCTACGCAATGACCAGGACGACGAGATAGACAGTAAGACAAATGACGTGCCCCCGCCCTATGAGAAAGTAGTCCCAACTGCTTTGTAAGGGGATAGCAGCGACAACGAAGACAATACCTCCGTCGCACCAATGACAGTGAAAGTAGGAGGTCCCAAAGCAGGGGCACAAATATAGGGCCTTCACCCCCACTTTAAAAACAGTGGATACTTAAGGATTTGGGTGTAATAAAACCCCGCAACAGAAACATAGAATTTTGGAAGTACCTGCAATAAATGTATGACGTTCATGATATGCATGAACGGGGCATTCATCAACTAGTAAGGGCAAAGTGCCCATGTGACAAATGGAATACCCGAGCACAAAATTTTAGGGCTGGGACCTGGGTTCCCAATGTAAACGCAGCCCGGGCCACAAGGCTGGCTGCATACGACGGATTCAAAACCACCGTGCAGACTGTCTTGGGACCAAGACAGCCCAATTGTGGCCTTATAATGTTGGTAAAACAAAAGGAAAATGAGAATAGTAATGAATATGGAAAGCATTTATGGACAGCATATCAGAAGTCGTCAGGTCAGGCCAACCCAGACTGGAACAATATCCCCTTCTGTAAAATATTTAAAGATGGGTTGTCGGCAGAGCATCAGAAAATTCTCAAAATGGGGCCAATACGTACAATGGATTGGTACAATGGGCATGTCAGGTAGATAGCGAGACAACAAAACAGATAAAGATCAAGGTGGCAGCCGTGAGAGTGAGGAATAGTCAGGACTGTTATAACTGTGGAAAGATGAGACATCGAAAAAACGAGTGTAGATCATCCCCACAGAAATTCCAGAACTGCGGCAGAACCAGCCACCCCAAGGACCTTTGCTGGGCAAAAGTAGGGCGGGCAGGAAGGATAGGGACCAGATAAGAAAACCCCACAGGCTAACCTAACTGGAGCAACTAGGCAACAACTACTCCAGGCCTTGAAGGAACTGGGGCATGATTGAAGGTCAGTGGCCCCCCCTATGGAGTGAAGGTGACATTCACGTGACAGCAGTGTCAGGGGGCCGGCAGTGTGATATGTTAATGGATACTGGGGCAGCGGTCTCTATTACAGACATCCCCTTGCCAACTACCCAAAAAATCATGACAGTTAGGGGGGTGGAAGGGACCAATTTGATTGCCAAATTAAGCAAGGTTGTATTATTGGAAGTAGCTGGGATCTTACTACCGGCCCAATTTTACATAATGCCCAACAATGAGGGTATGATCCTAGGAATAGATTTATTCGATCAATTATGAGCGCTGGTGGACCCCCAGGGAAAGAAGGTAATTTGGGGAAAGGCCAATGGTCAGAAGACAAGTGTGTCAGGAAGGCAAGATAGGTTTGATGGACATGCTGAAGTAGGAAGTGCCCAGATCATAACAATGGATTGGGATGCGCTTGGACAGTGGAGGGCCATCTGACGGCACGTCAGTGGGGTTTGGGAAATGTCCAAGCAAGACTGTGGGTTGGTGGGAGGGGGAGGGGGGGCCCTGTGGTGATCCCAGGACCCGAACATAAACAATATCCCATTAAACCAGAGGCAATGACCGCCGTAAAACAAATCATTAAGGCGTTATTAAATAATAGGATACTTAGAGAAGCGGAAGGAATTACCAACTCCCCGGTATGGCCAGTAAAGAAGCAAGTCGGGTCATACAGGCTGACCATTGACTACAAGCTTTGAATAAGGTAACCCCCAGCACCCCATTGTGGCAAGCCCCGCTACCATATTTAGTGGGTTGAAGCCCGAACACCAGGTGTTCACGGTACTAGTCATAACCAACGGCTTTTGGTCCATACCCCTGGCAAAGGAATCTCAGGATAAATTTGCCTTTATGGTAAGTGACTTGGATGCAGGTCCCACAAGGATGCCACAATAGTCCGGCAATATTTCATCGAACCATGAGCCGAGCCATAGAAAAAGTGGACCTGACACCATGCAGAAGTATGATACTGCAGTATGTAGCTGACCTGTTGATAGCCTCAGAAGATGAAAGGGGGCACACTGGCGCAATTATAGAGGTCCTAGAAGCCTTACGAGAAGCGGGGTTTAAGGTAAACTCCAAAAAGGCACAAATTGGACAAGCCACAGTACAGTACTTGGGACACGAGATCTCCCAAGGCACTCGGATAATGTCCAAGGATAGGAAAGAAGCCATTAGAATCATGCCTCGTCCAAAAACAGTCCGAGGAGTGTGTAAGGTACTGGGACTCTTTAACTACTGCAGGAATTATATACCCAACTTCGCAGCAATTGCGGAACCCATGCAGAGGTTGGTAAAAGGGGGAAAACCGTCCCTAGAGAGCATAGAATGGGGTCCCGAGCAAGAGACGGCATATGGAAATCTGAAGGAGGCCCTAATGAATGCTCCAGGATTGGGATTCCAGAATATGGTCCTCCCTTTCCACGTTTACTGTGAGAACCAAGAAGACTTTTATGGAGTTGTGGTAACACAAATGCATGGGGACAGAATGAGACCCATAGCTTACTATTCAATCCAAAAATCACCAGTAGCCACGGGCTTGTCCAGATGCGTGGCTGCACTAGACTGTGCCACATGGGCAGTCAAGGTCAACGAACCTGTCATGATGACAGGCGGAATTGTGCTACATACCAAACACATTCTGGTAGAAATGTTGAATACTGGAAAGCTCCAGGCCGTTTCCAATGTCCACCGAGCAAAGTGGGAAGCCGTTTTATTGCCCCACAATGAATCAATAAAGATAGTCAGAGACACCGGGGAAAACCTGGCAGAAGGGATCCTCTCTAGTGGGAAGCTCCACGAGTGTAACGCATTAGAATGGGAAGGTTCCGCAGGGAATGTAAGTGAGGTAGCTCTTGAAAACCCAGACCTCACATTGTATGTGGACAGATCCCACAGTACGTCGACGGCCACCCACATACGGGATGGGTGGTATTAAACCAGCATCTTGAGGTAGTGATGCAGGGAGCACTGGACGGATGCCTTTCGGCCCAAGTAGCAGAATTAACTGCACTATCGGAAGCCTTATTACTGGCAGAGGGAAAGAAGTGAATATATATACAGGTAGCAGGTATGCCTTTGGGGTAGTACATGACTACATGGTAGCATGGGAAAGAGAGGGTTTGTTACCTCTGGTGGCGAGGCCATCAAACACGATGAAAGTATAGAATTACTATTAGAAGCAGCCAGCAAACCAGCTAAAGCAGCAGTGATAAAGGTAAAGGCCCATCAACGAGTAGTGGATGAAATACAGCATGGAACTGAGGCTGCGGACAATGCCGCCCGAGAAGCGACCATATCCGCAGACATAAAGATAGAGTCAGTCTGTAGCATTACCTCAGAGGAGGACATAAACATAGTTAAACTGCATGGAGATACGAACGAGGAAGAAAGAGCAGAATGGGAGAGGAAGGGAGGATCACCTGGTATAGACTCCGTGTGGAAAAAGGACGGAGAGGTGTTGGCCCTTTCCTGCATTCGGCAAATGATCATGGAGTTACACCACGGCATTAACCATGCCGGGCAAAACGCCATGATATCCAATATCTCAAGGTTTGGTGGTGGCCGGGAATTGGGCGCGACGTT
This sequence comes from Pristiophorus japonicus, assembly GCF_044704955.1. NCBI lineage: Eukaryota > Metazoa > Chordata > Chondrichthyes > Pristiophoridae > Pristiophorus > Pristiophorus japonicus. Next base: position 60,691,638 of record NC_091981.1, read on the forward strand.
GCTAAACGTTGTCAGCACTGTGTTACATGCGCCCAACATAATCCTGGAAAAGCGATAAAAGTAAGGATGGCGCACCAACCCCGCCTACGGGGATCATGGGAAAACATACAGATTGATTTTACTGGACCCTTAATAAAGTCCAGGGGAAGGAAGTACTGCTTGGTGATTATTGACCAGTTTACAAGGTGGGTGGAAGTATTCGCCACCCGCAATTGCACCGCAACCACGGTAGCCCATATACTAGCGGAAGAGGTAATTCCTAGATGGGAGGTTCCCATTCAGATAGATTCGGACCAAGGGACTCATTTCACAGGCAAGGTAATGAAGGAAACTTGTAAAATACTGAACATTAAGCAGAAATTCCACAACCCTTACCATTCCCAGAGTTCAGGAATGAGAGACAGAATGAATAGAACCCTCAAAACCTCCCTGAGTAAAGCAATCCAGGAAACCGGATAGGCATGGCTGGAACTCCTGCCCACCATATTGATGAGACTGCGTGTTACACCGAACCGCACAACAGGACTCACCCCTTATGAACTAATGGCTGGATGAGCAATGAGGGAATAGTTATAGGAGAAGTAGAGTTAGGACCTTTACGTGATAGAATTAGGAAGTATGTGATGGAAGTATGTGATAAGTAGGCAATTGAAAGGTATGTGACAGGACGTGCGAGATAAGTAGGAAGAGGAAGATGAGGATAAAGGAACAAAAGGGAGGCAGAGGCAGGAGACGGAGGAGAGATGGGGGGGGGGGGGCGGAGAGGCCCGGGGCGGGGAACAGGAAGGGCCACTGTGCGGCAGAATTCTAAAAGGACAAAGGGTGTTAAAAAAACAAGCCTGAAGGCTTTGTGTCTTAATGCAAGGAGTATCCGCAATAAGGTGGATGAATTAACTGTGCAAATAGATGTTAACAAATATGATGTGATTGGGATTATGGAGACGTGGCTCCAGGATGATCAGGGCTGGGAATTCAACATCCAGGGGTATTCAACATTCAGGAAGGATAGAATAAAAGGAAAAGTAGGTGGGGTAGCATTGCTGGTTAAAGAGGAGATTAATGCAATAGTTAGGAAAGACATTAGCTTGGATGATGTGGAATCTATATGGGTAGAGCTGCAGAACACCAAAGGGCAAAAAGCGTTAGTGGGAGTTGTGTACAGACCTCCAAACAGTAGTAGTGATGTTGGGGAGGGCATCAAACAGGAAATTAGGGGTGCATGCAATAAAGGTGCAGCAGTTATAATGGGTGACTTGAATATGCACATAGATTGGGCTAGCCAAACTGGAAGCAATACGGTGGAGGAGGATTTCCTGGAGTGCATAAGGGATGGTTTTCTAGACCAATATGTCGAGGAACCAACCAGGGGGGAGGCCATCGTAGACTGGGTGTTGTGTAATGAGAGAGGACTAATTAGCAATCTCATTGTGCGAGGCCCCTTGGGGAAGAGTGACCATAATATGGTAGAATTCTGCATTAGGATGGAGAATGATACAGTTAATTCAGAGACCATGGTCCAGAACTTAAAGAAGGCTAACTTTGAAGGTATAAGGCGTGAATTGGCTAGGATAGATTGGCGAATGATACTTAAGGGGTTGACTGTGGATGGGCAATGGCAGACATTTAGAGACCGCATGGATGAATTACAACAATTGTACATTCCTGTCTGGCGTAAAAATAAAAAAGGGAAGGTGGCTCAACCGTGGCTATCAAGGGAAATCAGGGATAGTATTAAAGCCAAGGAAGTGGCATACAAATTGGCCAGAAATAGCAGCGAACCTGGGGACTGGGAGAAATTTAGAACTCAGCAGAGGAGGACAAAGGGTTTGATTAGGGCAGGGAAAATGGAGTACAAGAAGAAGCTTGCAGGGAACATTAAGGCGGATTGCAAAAGTTTCTATAGGTATGTCAAGAGAAAAAGGTTTGTAAAGACAAACGTAGGTCCCCTGCAGTCAGAATCAGGGGAAGTCATAACAGGGAACAAAGAAATGGCAGACCAATTGAACAAGTACTTTGGTTCAGTATTCACTAAGGAGGACACAAACAACCTTCTGGATATAAAAGGGGTCAGAGGGTCTAGTAGGGAGGAGGAACTGAGGGAAATCTTTATTAGTCGGGAAATTGTGTTGGGGAAATTGATGGGATTGAAGGCCGATAAATCCCCAGGGCCTGATGGACTGCATCCCAGAGCACTTAAGGAGGTGGCCTTGGAAATAGCGGATGCATTGACAGTCATTTTCCAACATTCCATTGACTCTGGATCAGTTCCTATGGAGTGGAGGGTAGCCAATGTAACCCCACTTTTTAAAAAAGGAGGGAGAGAGAAAACAGGGAATTATAGACCGGTCAGCCTGACCTCAGTAGTGGGTAAAATGATGGAATCAATTATTAAGGATGTCATAGCAGCGCATTTGGAAAATGGTGACATGATAGGTCCAAGTCAGCATAGATTTGTGAAGGGGAAATCATGCTTGACAAATCTTCTGGAATTTTTTGAGGATGTTTCCAGTAAAGTGGACAAAGGAGAACCAGTTGATGTGGTATATTTGGACTTTCAGAAGACTTTCGACAAGGTCCCACACAAGAGATTAATGTGCAAAGTTAAAGCACATGGGATTGGGGGTAGTGTGCTGACGTGGATTGAGAACTGGTTGTCAGACAGGAAGCAAAGAGTAGGAGTAAATGGGTACTTTTCAGAATGGCAGGCAGTGACTAGTGGGGTACCGCAAGGTTCTGTGCTGGGACCCCAGCTGTTTATATTGTACATTAATGATTTAGACAAGGGGATTAAATGTAGTATCTCCAAATTTGCGGATGACACTAAGTTGGGTGGCAGTGTGAGCTGCGAGGAGGATGCTATGAGGCTGCAGAGTGACTTGGATAGGTTAGGTGAGTGGGCAAATGCATGGCAGATGAAGTATAATGTGGATAAATGTGAGGTTATCCACTTTGGTGGTAAAAACAGAGAGACAGACTATTATCTGAATGGTGACAGATTAGGAAAAGGGAAGGTGCAACGAGACCTGGGTGTCATGGTACATCAGTCATTGAAGGTTGGCATGCAGGTACAGCAGGCGGTTAAGAAAGCAAATGGCATGTTGGCCTTCATAATGAGGGGATTTGAGTACAGGGGCAGGGAGGTGTTGCTACAGTTGTACAGGGCCTTGGTGATGCCACACCTGGAGTATTGTGTACAATTTTGGTCTCCTAACTTGAGGAAGGACATTCTTGCTATTGAGGGAGTGCAGCGAAGATTCACCAGACTGATTCCTGGGATGGTGGGACTGACCTATCAAGAAAGACTAGATCAACTGGGCTTGTATTCACTGGAGTTCAGAAGAATGAGAGGGGACCTCATAGAAACGTTTAAAATTCTGCCGGGTTTAGACAGGTTCGATGCAGGAAGAATGTTCCCAATGTTGGGGAAGTCCAGAACCAGGGGTCACAGTCTAAGGATAAGGGGTAAGCCATTTAGGACCAAGATGAGGAGAAACTTCTTCACCCAGAGAGTGGTGAACCTGTGGAATTCTCTACCACAGAAAGTGGTTGGGGCCAATTCACTAAATATATTCAAAAGGGAGTTAGATGAAGTCCTTACTACTCGGGGGATCAAGGGGTATGGCGAGAAAGCAGGAAGGGGGTACTGAAGTTTCATGTTCAGCCATGAACTCATTGAATGGCGGTGCAGGCTAGAAAGGCTGAATGGCCTGCTCCTGCACCTATTTTCTATGTTTCTATGTTTCTAAAACCCCCAGCGGTAGTACCCGAGGTGGGGGCAAGGGTAATGGTTAGGGTGTTACCAGAAAAATCTGGATTCGCCCCTCGATGGAACGGACCCTATGAGGTACTGATTAGCGGAGACACGTGTGCATGCATAAATATGAAAAGTGGGATACTGGTCTCAACTGAAAGAATATAAGGGACCTGACCAATGACTGACCCAAATTTGTACCAATATAGCTCTCTGAATGGTATGCAGAGGCATACTACAGTTGGGTAAATGGATTAGGAGGCGGACTAATAGGAGGGATGTGTATCATATTTGTAATGTTAAGCATAGTCGTTGTGATAATCTGGCTACAGGAGAAGACCCATGAGAGGAATAGGAATGGCCAAGTGGAGATGGTAAGGCTCTGACCCCAGTATGGGCTGTCCAGATTGTGTTTCCCCAAACATGTGACTCGAAAGGATGTGGTTGTTAGCCTTGTTGGGCCTGCTGGGACAGGCCAGAGGAACAGAATACACGGTGACGCTGTCCAACAGATACAACAGCGAGAGTATGATCACCGAGGATGAAAAGGGGATCACACATTACTTCAGGAACCAGAAGAAACAATGTTGGGAGTGTCACCCTAATTCTCACACCGTCTATAAAGGATCAGAGAGTGAGGATGGCGACCAATGCGTTAGTCCACTAGCCCCAGGGTACTGGAAGTAGGGTGTGATCCGGGACAGAAGTTGCCATATTGTCCTTGGATAGTCAAGACTGAAAGTGGGGGGGGGGGGGGGGGAGGGGGACAGACCTATAAAGACTTTGCGTGCCTGAATAATAGGGCCATAGCAGATCGGGCAGCACTTGGATGTTGGAGCTCAGAAATAACCTCTACACCCAAGCCAGAAACCCCGAATCCCCCACCACCAGATTGTCCACAAACAGAGGAAGAGGCAAGTGGAGGGCTGGTGATAAAGAAGACAAAGGAAAAGATACACTTTGGAATACGGCAGAAGATAATCACGATATTTCTAAATCTGACCGATCTAACAATCTCCAGTTTCTGCGGGTCAAAAACAATAAGCAGGTATAAAAATCTGACACTGCGGGCCTTAGATTGACCCGAGTCCAAGACCCTGAGGTTTATCACATTAAAAGGTAATGTTAGACGAAAAAGGGAGATATTAGAAATGATGGGCGCGTAGCCACGGTAAAGTCTATAGATCTCCAGATAGTAGAAGAGCAAGTTGACACACTCACCTAAACATAGAAACATAGAAACATAGAAAATAGGTGCAGGAGCAGGCCATTCAGCCCTTCTAGCCTGCACCGCCATTCAATGAGTTCATGGCTGAACATGAAACTTCAGTACCCCCTTCCTGCTTTCTCTCCATACCCCTTGATCCCCCGAGTAGTAAGGACTTCATCTAACTCCCTTTTGAATATATTTAGTGAATTGGCCTCAACTACTTTCTGTGGGAGAGAATTCCACAGGTTCACCACTCTCTGGGTGAAGAAGTTTCTCCTCATCTTGGTCCTAAATGGCTTACCCCTTATCTTTAGACTGTGACCCCTGGTTCTGGACTTCCCCAACATTGGGAATATTCTTCCTGCATCTAACCTGTCTAAACCCGGCAGAATTTTAAACGTTTCTATGAGGTCCTCTCTCATTCTTCTGAACTCCAGTGAATACAAGCCCAGTTGATCCAGTCTTTCTTGATAGATCAGTCCCACCATCCCGGGAATCAGTCTGGTGAATCTTCGCTGCACTCCCTCAATAGCAAGAATGTCCTTCCTCAAGTTAGGAGACCAAAACTGTACACAATACTCCAGGTGTGGCCTCACCAAGGCCCTGTACAACTGTAGCAACACCTCCCTGCCCCTGTACTCAAATCCCCTCGCTATGAAGGCCAACATGCCATTTGCTTTCTTAACCGCCTGCTATACCTGCATGCCAACCTTCAATGACTGAATTACCATGACACCCAGGTCTCGTTGCACCTTCCCTTTTCCTAATCGGTCACCATTCAGATAATAGTCTGTCTCTCTGTTTTTACCACCAAAGTGGATAACCTCACATTTATCCATGTTATACTTCAACTGCCATTCATTTGCCCACTCACCTAACCTATCCAAGTCACTCTGCAGCCTCATAGCATCCTCCTCACAGCTCACACTGCCACCCAACTTAGTGTCATCCGCAAATTTGGAGATACTACATTTAATCCCCTCATCTAAATCATTAATGTACAATGTAAACAGCTGGGGCCCCAGCACAGAACCTTACGGTACCCCACTAGTCACTGCCTACCATTCTGAAAAGTACCCATTTACTCCTACTCTTTGCTTCCTGTCAAAACAACAAGTTCTAACTCTAAGAGGGTTTCTGGAAAGGGGAAATAATAATGAGAAAATGCAGGCCCAATTGGGAGATGGGGCTGAACAAGAATTGTTACAAGTGGCCCACACACTAAGGGATCATGCCAAGACAATTAACTTAATAAACGCGAACCAAAAGTACAATAGCGAAAGCGGACAAAACAGCACGGTATGCGTCGGGTATGGAGCATGGATGATAAGTACAGTGGAACATAACTTAGAACAGCTACAAAATGGGGAGGTTCCAGATTGGATAACCAATGATGTAATCAGGGAATGGACCTTGAGAAAAAGGGAAACAGACGCCTGTGAAATCAGGCGAAACAGCCATGCATAGGGTCCTAAAACTAAATGTGTAACTGGTCATCAGAATATAATCGGATTTGTACTGTCAATACCACAATATGATGTGACCACGGGAAACCTCCTGTATAAAGTTGACAATATAGGAGAAATAAGAAACCAAACACGGGTCAGATACCGCAAACTGCACCAATACGTTATTAAGAAGGGAGATGATACCAAGGGTGTGTGCATTAAAGATTGTTATAAGAATAACCAGGTTGTTTTGTGCCGAGAACATTCCAAATTTGATCAAGATGACTGTGGATATAGCCGCACAGAAGGATGCATCCTGAGCATAATCCCTCTGATGATGGATTTCGAGCCAACAGCAGCACCACGAAGTAACGGGCACTGGTGTGTCAGCACCACGGCCACTAACATGACTGTGGGAGGAGTAACACACTGCCCCATCACTACCACTGACATTTGCTTTACGACCAGAGAAGAGGTTAATATTCAGGGACATATTATATACCCAGAATTAAAAGAAGAAACTATCAGTGGAATGGTGGTAGACGCTATAAAGGTGGGTACGAGGGCTTCGAAGAGCCTCAGGGAAAACCTATTCCCAAACTAAGTGAGGAACAGACAGCATTGGAGAAGAGTGTCCATGAACAACGACAAAAATACAATATCCTGATGAAAGAGATTGTTGAGCTGAAAAAGACACAAAGAAAGTGCTGGCCAATCAACTGTGGTATACACGACCATAGGATTTTGGACTTAATGTTCATGTATATCCTTGGATAAGAATTATGTCACATGTATTAGTGATAGTGTAGATGTTGGTTATACTTATGTTGCTGTTTGAATAGTGTTTTAGATGTAGGAGGAGAAGGATGAAAGCGCTGATAAAAGCCGCTCAGAAATACGAAACGAAGCCTTTGCTGAAAGTACTGTAACAGGGTAGATGAACCAAACCAACATGAATACCTGATATGAGTCGTGAGTTGCCCAATCCTATAGCCTGATCAACGAAATCGGGGCGGGAGACACACAAGTCCAGTAAGGTAAAAGAATTGGTCACGGTGGGTTAATAGAATAACCATGTGATCAAAGTGGGGATTGAAGTGGGAATTAAAGAGTTAAACACGTTTTAGATTAGGAAGGCAAAAACACAATTTGCTGATGTGGTGAAATTGGCAGGTGCAACACTTGGACAATGGTGTAATTCCTGTTATTCAGAGCTAATATCGTAGGCCTACAAAGTGGCTTCCTGTTGTTATTCAGAACGAAGAAATAGATTCCTGTTGTTATTCAGAACTAAGAAATAGATTCCTGTTAGTGGCAGGAGGCAAGATGCAGGATACATATGTTTATACCCAAGGAGGATGTGAAACAATTAGCAAAGTTAAAATTGAACAATCTGTAACAAAGCGAAAAAAATTGTCACGCAGTAGAAAGACTGACCAATGATAATGTAAACTTTGCAAAGAATTCTGCATAAAAGAAGCAGCTCCTGAAGTGTTAGACGAGAACGGTTGGGAAGGTATCCAGTTAAGAAACTGGTGTAGACCATGTCTCCCTTGATCAAGCAATTAAACAATTATTTTCTCCACAACAGGCCTGTGTTGAGTGTCTTTGTCATACTCCACATCACCTGTACAGGTATGCCAGGCCTAGTATAAAAAGCAGACCACCAGGTGTGATCCTCACTCTGGAGTTACATTAAATGGAATAAGGACACTACAGTTCAAGCACAACACATTGTCTCGTGGAGTCATTATTGGAGCATCTGAAGACATAACATTTGACGATGAGATTACGGACCTTCACATGAAAATGGCTAACTTTGGTACGTTGCAGCAGTTCTTCAATGGTGATGATTGGGAAGCCTTTGTGTAGAGGCTTGACCATTTCTTCACAGCAAATGACCTGGCAGGCGTCAATCCGGCCACACTGGCTGATAAGCGCTGGGGTTTACCTGCTAACCAGTTGTGGGCCCACGTCTATGGCCTCGTCAGGGACTTGCTGGCACCAGCGAATACAATGACCAAGATGTACGAGGAGCTTGTAAGGCTGATCCAAGAACAACTCAACCCCAAAGAGAGCATTCTCACAGACAGACACTGGTTTTATACACTCCAACGGCCTGAAGGCCAGGAGATCGGGAAATATACTGTAGACCTCAGGAGGCTGGCGGCACCATGTGGTTTCAGCAACCACCTCACCGAAGCGCTGTGGGATATCTTTGTCATCGGAATCGGCCATGAGGGCCTTCTTCATAAGCTACTATCTGCGGGTACCACAGTCACACTGCAGAAGACCATCTCCGTGAGCCAAGCATTCATGACCTCGACCTGCGGCTCTAGGCGGATGACTCATCCTCAGGACTCAAACCCGGAAGTACTGTGCACAGAATGGCGCCTTTTAGAGGCTGGACTGTAGAACATGAATCTTCTCAGGGGAGAGAGACAGGCCCCCGAGTCCCTTAACTCAAAGTCCGCCGAGGGGGGCTAATCGAGTAGCACCATGCTGGCGTTGTGGAGGGAATCATAGGGCTCACCAGTGCCGTTTTAAAGACTATGTATGTAAAGGCTGCAGCACAAAGGGCCTCCTCTAGCAAATGTGTAAAAGAAATATAACTCACTGTGTTGATGAAAAATCTGCAGATGACCATGAATCCAGCGCGGATTATGAAGCGATAGTCAGAGAGGCAGCTCAGCCCCACAATGAGGTATATAGCATGTTTACCTGCACCACCGAATGTTCTCCATTGAGAATGGAAGTCGAGATAAATGTGTAACTGATGATCAGAGTTGTGTACATGCAATAAGCAAGGAAAAGTCGCGCGATTGCGATCATGTAAAATGTGTAATTGATGATCAGAGTTGTGTACATGCAATAAGCAAGGAAAAGTCATGCGATTGCGATCGGAGCTACAGGTTATTTAAATAAGTAATGAAATGTTGTGTGTTGTAGGATTTCAACTGCATACAGTCAATGCAGCAGGCAATCACCCATCGGGAGCACACAGGTCCAGCGAACTACCCAATGCTGTAGCCTGCATTCCTGGGACCAGAGTGATGCACCATGGAGTGTGGCCACAAGCAGCTAATATATACTAGCTGCAGAGCAAGTGATTTCAGGAGGGCAACGGCACCGGTATCGATACCCTGCCCCCGATCGGCTCCACCTCTCAGGCGCCTGATGACACCAACCGCCACGAGCCTGAAAGATCAAACTGCACTAAGGCGCAGCCCCTAGACCCTATTGCCACCAAGGTTACACCCGGGAATGAAGGCTCTCCCAAATGGGATTGGGACCAGCCAGGATCTCAAACCAAATAACGCCCAGGCAAGTGAGTCAGCAGTTCCCTGTGCATTGCTAGACAACTGCTCCTCAGGGAGCAGCAGCGACCCGGGGCGCAAGGAGAGGGCAAGGAGGTCACAGGCATCTGTGAATCTGCCCGACGCTAGAAGCAATGGCAAAAGCCCCGAGAGCAGGCAACTTGAGCCAACCGGGTTCCCACTGAAAGCAGACTACCTGGACACCATCCAGCAGTTCTGGCACTAGTTTGTCCTCACGCACTGGTGCTGACCTCAGCACTGACTCCAAGTATATTCCAAGTATGTACCTCACCATTCAAATGTACTTACCTCACCACGTTACCACGAATGCAATACTGTAAATAAAAATTTTTTTTGGACTTGAATGTATATGAATGTAATGAGCCAACGGCACAATCTGTATGTGGGGGGGCGGGGGGAGAGAATGGAGTGGTCATGGACACACAAACAGAAACCACCAGCAACTCTACTGCCAACGAAACACCACCTACTCACCAAGATGGAAATGACCCTCCAAGGCTCAGCCAGATAGAGCTAAGCCCAGAGCACAGTCAATGCAAACACGATTTGCACTCAAGACTTGGGGGAGAGTGATGTCATGTATCCTACATGGTTACTGCTTGTACTATTACAAGGTGTGCCACCAGAGGGCACTGCAGTGAGAGACTTGTAGGTTACCTGTACAGGTGTGCCAGGACTTGTATAAAAGGCAGGCCACCATGTGTGATCCTCACTCTGGAGTTACATTAAATGGACTAAGGTCACTACAGTTCAAGCACAACACATTGTCTCGTGGAGTCATTATTAGAGCATCTGAAGACATAACAGCCACGTATATTCCTCCTGACATCACCCAGCAGTAATTCCAGTGAGATGTCTTTAAATTTGAGTGCTGCCCTCGCTCTATGTCCAGCTTCCATCCTGAACACCTCCAATTTCCATGTGTGCACTGTCCGCTTAAATAGAGCTGAGCTCACATCTTACTGGTGTGCATCATGCTAACTGCGCAGCTTGGAGAAGTGAAACCCAGAAATCAAAATTAATTGGTACAATTCCGTTGCGATTCCCGCTCATTTGACTTCTGGGTTTCACATTCCACCCCCACGTTCCATGCTCCATGCTACATGCTGCGACAATATTAAAAAGAAAACAAGCTTTTTTCTCTTTCATAGAATGGTAATGCGTCCAAAATCAGGATTTTCCATGAGAGGTGTTTCAAGGCACCTGCCCCTTTAAGAAGAAGGAGAGATGCCACCTCCAGTAGCCCTGCTCCCTTAAAGAGGCAGTGTGAGGCCACCTCTCTCTCTCTCTCTCTCTAACAACAAAATAGTTATAAAGATTTAGCAATGAGCATCCATCTTTCCCAATTGCTTTTCTGCAACTTTTTGCCTAATGTGGATTGCCAATGACATCACTGGGGGAAAGTGGAGTTGAGGTAGAAGATCAGCCACAATCTTATTGTGGATCAGGCTCAAAGGACTGAATGCTTCAATCAGGTTCTCTCTCATACAACTTGTTTTTTAAGGCTAAAGGATTATTATCATGGTTTTCTGACCTCTCTTTTGATTTGGAATTTCTATTGATTTGGATAAAGGTGCCAATTTCCAGATACAAGAAGATCCAGAAGTCATGGCTCATAACCATTAAAGGCAAAACTTTTTCTTCCTCTTTCACTTTCTCTTCCAAATACTTTTTTTCATCAAGCTGCCTGTTTTTGTTGCTTTGATTCACAGCACAGATAAACAGAAAAAAAGAAAGACTTATGCCTTTCATAACTTCCGGATGTCCCAAAGAGCTTGACAGCCAATTAAGTACTTTTCTGGTGTAGCCACTATTGTGATGTTCTAGAAACAAGGAAGAAAATTTCAATGCATTAGAACATAAGAAATAGGAGCAGGAGTCGGCCCCTTAAGCCTGCTCCGCCATTCAATAATATCATGGCTGAGCTGATCTTGGCCTCAACTCCACTTCCCTGCCCGCTCCCCATAACCCTTGATTCCCTTATCGTTCAAAAATCTGTCTATCTCCACCTTAAATATATTCAATGACCCAGCCTCCACAGCTCTCTGGGGCAGAGAATTCCACAGATTTATGAGCCTCAGAAGAAATTCCTCCTCATCTCTGTTTTAAATGGGTGACCCCTTATTCTAGATTCCCCCACGAGTGGAAACATCCTCTCTGCATCTACCTTGTTGAGCCCCCTCAGAATTGTATATGTTTCAATAAGATCACCTCTCATTCTTCTAAACTCCAATGAGTATCGGCCCAACCTGCTCAACCTTTCTTCATAAGACAACCCCTTCATCTCAGGAATCAACCTAGTGAACCTTCTCTGAACTGCCTCCGAGGCAAGTATATCCTTTCTTTGAGACCAAACCTGTACGCAGTACTCCAGGTGTGGTCTCACCAATATCCTGTAGGATTGTAGCAGGACTTCCCTGCTTTTATACTCCATCCCGTGAACATAAGTGGCTAGGCTTGCGTTTCACTAACCCATTATGTGGTGATCGTTAATTAGGCATTAGACGGCGAAGAGGGACATCATCAAGGTCCAGGTCGGTGATTGGAACGTGGGCAGGTACTGCAGGGGTGGCGAGATCGGTGCGAAGGAGCGGCAAGATCGGGGTGAAGGAGCGGCAGGAAATTGTAGAGGGACGTGATCGGGGCCCAGGAGAGGCGCGAGCTCGGGGCCAAAAGAGGCGTGGGCCCAGGGACAGCACGGGTCAGCCCACACTGCGATATGTGTGTGCAGTAGGCCCGTGCAGCAGAGCGGGTCTCCAGTCATCTTGGTTAATCCTTACCACTGGGCCAAGACCTAGCTCTGTCAAGCCCGTGTGGTGTCTGGTGTGCAACGGTTACCACACATTAAAAAAATCCACACACAGGCATCTTCCACCCTACACTATGTAGTTCAGGACCTGGAATATTAGGTCCTTCTGTGAAACACCTGTGAACTCATCCTTTTTTGGCGTGGAAGCAAGCCATCCTCGTTTTGAGGGACTGCCAATGATGATGATCATGATGATGATGTAATAAGCACAGGAGACAATTTGCACACAGCAAGGACGCACACACTGGAATGTGATAATGACCTGATAATCTGTTGTTAGGTAATAAAAAGGACGCACTTATTTGTACTGCAAAAATGGCCAACAGGCTCCACCTGTTACTTCTGATTGGTCCCCTTGGAGGATAAGCCACACGCTGAAGTTTCACAGGAATGTGTCACTGGATCTGCCCATCCCAAGGTCTCACTGACTTTGCAAATTGTAACTCGACCCACTTTGACTTCCTGAAGCGAGAGGACAGAGCTCCCCAGAAGACAGCAAGGGCCAACCAGAGTGTCTTACCCCAGTCCAAGTACTTCCCTCCCCCAGCCGTAGTGCCTTACCCCAGTCCAAATACTTCTCTCTCCCAGCCAAAGTGCCTTACCCAAGTGCATCCTCCCCCCCACCTTCATAAATGGGGCATTGTGTATGGATTGTTAATAGGTTTATTAGGTATGAAGTGAATCGTGACAGTGTCGTGACTTCTGGATATCATCCACTCCAACGATATCCCTTGTAGGAGGTTGGAAGAATGTGATCCGTCTTTCCTGAGTTCCGGCGGGGAGAGTCGGAGTCGGCGAGTCCTCGGGGGGGGGGGTGGGGGAGTTCGGAATCTGCGGGCGTAGCGAGTCTGGGGGGGGCGGTGGGTGGGGGGAGTCGGAGAGTTGGGCCTAGCGATTCCTGGGGGAGCGAGTCGGCGAGGGTATCAGTGGAGTCTCGGGTCTCAAGTCCTGCTTCTTGGCACCACGTGGACAGAATGATTCGGGGCCCGGGAGGGGACGGTGGGTGGAGCTTGACAGGGGGCGGGGCTTGTCACCTGTCGGTCAAAAAAATGCAGTCGGGCAGGGGCGGGGCTGGGCAGATGCCTGTCTGTCAAAGAAAAGTGCAAATAGTTAATCTCTAATAAAAACAGAAAATGCTGGAATACTCAGCAGGTTAGGCAGCATCTGTGGGGAGAGACACAGAGTTAATGTCTCAGGTCGATGACCCATCGTCAGAACTGGAAAAAGTTAGAGATGTCACAGATTTTTAAGCAAGTGTTGGAGCAGGGAAAAGGGGGAGGGGAGGAAAGATCAATAGGGAAGATCTGTGATAGGGTGGAAGGGAGGAGAGATTAAAAGACAAAAGGAGATGGTAATGGGGCAAGTTAAGAAATTAAATATGAGTATAGATGAGGTGTAAATGGTAATGGCACAATCATCAACAGCTGCCATGTGAAAAAAAATAGGGGGAGAGGTTATGGTCTGAAATTGTTGAACTCCTTGTTGAGTCCAGAAGGCGGTCAAGTACCTAGTCGAAAGATGAGGTACTGATCCTCAAGCTTATGATGAGCTTCATTGGAACAGTATAAGAGGCCAAGGACAGAGAAGTCAGAGTGGGAGTGGAGCAAAGAATTAAAGTGACAGGCGACTGGAAGCTTGGGGTCACGCTTGCAGACTGAACGGAAGTGTTCCCCAAAGCGATCACCCAATCTGGGTTTGGTCTCCCCAATGTAGAGGAGACCACATCGTGAGCAGTGAATACAATATATTAAATTGAAAAAAGTACAAGTAAATCACTGTTTCACCTCGAAGGAGTGTTTGGGCCTGGATGTTAGGAAGGGAGGAGGTAAAATGGCACGTGTTGCACCTCCTGTGCTTGCACGGGAAGGTGCCGTGGGAAGGGGAGGGTGTGTTGGGCGTGATTGAGGAATGGACCAGGGTGTTGCGGATGGAGCGGTTCCTTCGAAATACTGAGAGGGAAGGGGAGGGGAAGATGTGTTTGGTGGTGGGATCATGCTGGAGGTAGTGAAAATGGCAGAGGATGATACATTGAATGTCATCATCATCATAGGCAGTCCCATACCCCGAGCTTCTCCAGTGGATCCACACATGGCATCTCCATTGTCTCTCCTCCCAATACAGCAGGACACAGGCTGCACGAACTCTTGGCGCCAACTTGGGTAGGGTCATGACATGAGGGAGGGGTTAGGGTGAAGGGCAAGAGCCGGAGGTAAAAGATGTTCGGTGCGGGGGTTGTTGTTGATTTGTTGTTGTTTTGTTATTCTATTAAAGTTTTAAAAGTTTACAAAGCCCGTTCAAGTTCAAATTTTATTTAAGTGTCATAATTATGTTTAACAAGTTTACAATGTTTATTCAATTCTTTTGTTCACCTTAACCATTCCTGTGTAGTGTCTCATTTGCAGAATAAGAGTGGGAATAGTCAACATGGTGGGATAGAGTGGCCAGGCAATGGTCAAACGTGCCGTTCACTCTTCAAGCAAAGCGTTGAATTATGAGCTGCTGACATAAGGCTTTTGCAGTGGTGAAAGCTGCATGAGGCCTTCCCTGTGGTGGTGGTGGTAGCATGGGTTCCTCACCAGGCTCCTCGTCCTCGTCCTCATCCTCGACTTCGACTTCATCCTCGTCCTCATCCTCCCCCCACCTCCTTCTCCTCCCCGCCTCTCTCTTGAGGTGGTCCTGCAGTCCCCATTGGTAAATCCTGTCCCCTCATAGAAACATAGAAACATAGAAAATAGGTGCAGGAGTAGGCCGTTCGGCCCTTCTAGCCTGCACCGCCATTCAATGAGTTCATGGCTGAACATGCAACTTCAGTACCCCATTCCTGCTTTCTCACCATACCCCTTGATCCCCCTAGTAGTAAGGACTTCATCTAACTCCTTTTTGAATATATTTAGTGAATTGGCCTCAACAACTTTCTGTGGTAGAGAATTCCACAGGTTCACCACTCTCTGGGTGAAGAAATTCCTCCTCATCTCAGTCCTAAATGGCTTACCCCTTACCCTTAGACTGTGTCCCCTGGTTCTGGACTTCCCCAACATTGGGAACATTCTTCCTGCATCTAACCTGTCTAACCCCGTCAGAATTTTAAACGTTTCTATGAGGTCCCCTCTCATTCTTCTGAACTCCAGTGAATACAAGCCCAGTTGATCCAGTCTTTCTTGATAGGTCAGTCCCGCCATCCCGGGAATCAGTCTGGTGAACCTTCACTGCACAACCTCAATAGCAAGAATGTCCTTCCTCAGGTTAGGAGACCAAAACTGTACACAATACTCCAGGTGTGGCCTCACCAAGGCCCTGTACAACTGTAGCAACACCTCCCTGCCCCTGTACTCAAATCCCCTCGCTATGAAGGCCAACATGCCATTTGCTTTCTTAACCGCCTGCTGTACCTGCATGCCAACCTTCAATGATTAATGTACCATGACACCCAGGTCTCTTTGCACCTCCTCTTTTCCTAATCTGTCACCATTCAGATAATAGTCTGTCTCTCTGTTTTTACCACCAAAGTGGATAACGTCACATTTATCCACATTATACTTCATCTGCCATGCATTTGCCCACTCACCTAACCTATCCAAGTCGCTCTGCAGCCTCATAGCATCCTCCTCGCAGCTCACACTGCCACTTAGTGTCATCCGCAAATTTGGAGATACTACATTTAATCCACTCGTCTAAATCATTAATGTACAGTGTAAACAGCTGGGGCCCCAGCACAGAACCTTGCGGTACCCCACTAGTCACTGCCTGCCATTCTGAAAAGTCCCCATTTATTCCTACTCTTTGCTTCCTGTCTGACAACCAGTTCTCAGTCCATGTCAGCACACTACCCCCAATCCCATGTGCTTTAACTTTGCACATTAATCTCTTGTGTGGGACCTTGTCGAAAGCCTTCTGAAAGTCCAAATATACCACATCAACTGGTTCTCCCTTGTCCACTCTACTGGAAACATCCTCAAAAAATTCCAGAAGATTTGTCAAGCATGATTTCCCTTTCACAAATCCATGCTGACTTGGACCTATCATGTCACCTCTTTCCAAATGCACTGCTATGACATCCTTAATAATTGATTCCATCATTTTACCCACTACCGAGGTCAGGCTGACCGGTCTATAATTCCCTGTTATCTCTTTCCCTCCTTTTTTAAAAAGTGGGGTTACATTGGCTACCCTCCACTCTATAGGAACTGATCCAGAATCAATGGAATGTTGGAAAATGACTGTCAATGTATCCACTATTTCCAAGGCCACCTCCTTCAGTACTCTGGGATGCAGTCCATCAGGCCCTGGGGCTTTATCGGCCTTCAATCCCATCAATTTCCCCAACACAATTTCCTGACTAATAAGGATTTCTCTCAGTTCCTCCTCCTTACTAGACCTTTTATATCCGGAAGGTTGTTTGTGTCCTCCTTAGTGAATACCGAACCAAAGTACTTGTTCAATTGGTCCGCCATTTCTTTGTTCCCCGTTATGACTTCCCCTGATTCTGACTGCAGGGGACCTACGTTTGTCTTTACTAGCCTTTTTCTCTTTACATATCTATCGAAACTTTTGCAATCCGTCTTAATGTTCCCTGCAAGCTTCTTCTCGTACTCCATTTTCCCTGCCCTAATCAAACCCTTTGTCCTCCTCTGCTGAGTTCTAAATTTCTCCCAGTCCCCGGGTTCGCTGCTATTTCTGGCCAATTTGTATGCCACTTCCTTGGCTTTAATACTATCCCTGATTTCCCTTGATAGCCACGGTTGAGCCACCTTCCCTTTTTTATTTTTATGCCAGACAGGAATGTACAATTGTTGTAGTTCATCCATGCGGTCTCTAAATGTCTGCCATTGCCCATCCACAGTCAACCCCTTAAGTATCATTCGCCAATCTATCCTAGCCAATTCACGCCTCATACCTTCAAAGTTAGCCTTCTTTAAGTTCTGGACCATATTCTCTGAATTAACTGTTTCATTCTCCATCCTAATGCAGAATTCCACCATATTATGGTCACTCTTCCCCAAGGGGCCTCGCACAACGAGATTGCTGATTAATCCTCTCTCATTACACAACACCCAGTCTACGATGGCCTCCCCCCTAGTTGGTTCCTCGACATATTGGTCTAAAAAACCATCCCTTATGCACTCCAGGAAATCCTCCTCCACCGTATTGCTTCCAGTTTGGTTAACCCAATCTATGTGCAAATTAAAGTCACCCATTATAACTGCTGCACCTTTATTGCACGCACCCCTAATTTCCTGTTTGATGCCCTCCCCAACATCACTACTACTGTTTGGAGGTCTGTACACAACTCCCACTAACTTTTTTTGCCCTTTGGTGTTCTGCAGCTCTACCCATATAGATTCCACATCATCCAAGCTAATGTCCTTCCGAACTATTGCCTTAATTTCCTCCTTAACCAGCAATGCTACCCCACCTCCTTTTCCTTTTATTCTATCTTTCCTGAATGTTGATGGCTAAGTTGTGTAGCATGCAGCACATCACAATTAACTCAGCGACCTGCTGAGGGGAGTGTTGCAGGCTGCCTTCAGAGTGATCCATGCATCGGAAGTACTGCTTGTCCACTCCAATTGTCTGTTCGACGATGTTGCATGTGGCTATATGGCTCTCTTTATAGCGATGCTCGGCTTCTGCCTGAGGGTTCCAGAGGTGGGTCATGAGCCAGGTAGCGAGGCCGTACCCTTTGTCCCCCAGCATCCAGCTCTGGCCTTGTGGTTGATGCTCGAACAGGCATGAGACACTGCTCTCACGCAAGATGAGAGCATCATGGATGTTCCCTGAATATTGTGCATTGACTGCCATGATGCGCTGAGTATGATCGCAGACGATCTGTACGTTCATGGAGTGGAATCCCTTTTGGTTTCGGTAAACCTCTGGATTGAGTAAAGGTGCTTGCAGGGCGATGTGCGTACAGTTAAGGGCACCCTAAACCTTGGGAAAGCCAGCAATTCATAATAAAACCTATAGCCCTCTCAGTCTGTGCCTCCTTGGTCATTGGGAAGTTTATGAAGTCCATCCTGCGTGCATACAGTGCAGTAGTCACCTGGTGAATGCAGCAATGTGTAGCATACTGCGAGATGGAGCATATGTCCCCTGCTGATGCCTGAAAGGAGCCAGAGGCATAGAAGGCAAGTGCCACAGTCACCTTCACCTTGACAGGCAGTACAGTCCTGTTGCCGCTGGTAGGCTGTAGGTCTGCATTTATGAGCTGGCATATCTCTGTGACCACCTCTTTTCAGAAGCACAGCCTTCTAATGCACTGTGCCTCAGAGAGCTGCAGATATGAGCACTGCTCTGTAAACTCGTGGGGGGTAAGGCCTCCTCCCCATATATCTGCAACCTCTTCGATTACGTTCATAATGATCATCAATAAGCCTTCTTTCAGCTCAGCGCTGTATAAATACAGCAGCCAGGAATAATGGCTGACATAGTATAGCCCCCATTTTTAAAAATGTCCTTAAATATCCTTTAAAACTTACATAAAACTTCACCGTGTAAAATTCAGCCTTCTTCTCCAAATCCTTTTATGTACTGAACTTATGCTCCGTTTTCAAGATGGCGCCGTTAGAGCCACTGCGTCCTGGGTCTGACCTGGGGTCAACTGATTTTTTTTGGCGGGTTCCCAGCGGACAGTAAATTGGGTGATATCGGCATATTTTCCGCCCGGGGCGATAGCACAGCATTGCACGCGATTGATGTCATCCAAACGGTGAAAACATCAGGCAGGCGCTAAGTTTTAGGGCCACTGCAAAACCACTGACGAAATTTCCACCTGGGTGCAAAATGTTGCGCAACTCGTTTAGCACCAAAAAAGTAGTTTTTGCGCTTCGCCCAAGCGAAAAAACGGTCGCAAACCTGTCGAAAATCTAGCCCAGTGAATCAGCAAAGGGATACAGACAGGCTAAGTGAGTTGGCAAACATTTGGCAGATGGAGTATAATGTGACAAAGTGTGAGGTTATCCATTTTGGCAGGAAAAATAAAACAGCAAATTATTATTTAAATGGAGAGAGATTACAAAATGCTGCAGTACAGAGGGACCTAGGGATCCTTGTGCATGAAACACAAACAGTCGTAAATCTGTGAAATTCGCTACCCCAGAGAGCTGTGGAGGCTGGGTTATTGAATATATTTAAGGTGGAGATAGACAGATTTTTGAAAGACAAGAGAGTGAAAGGTTATGGGGAGCGGGCAGGGAAATGGAGCTGAGCCCAAGATCAGATCAGCCATAATCTTATAGAATGGCGGAGCAGGCTCAATGGGCCAAATGGCCTACTCCTGCTCCTATTTCTTATGTTCTTATGTACAAAGGACAACATTTATGCAGTTTTTGAAATGGGAGATTGGTTGAGTTTTTATTGGTTCTCTGTGAAAGGGGGGGGTTCCTGGATTTACAGGTGCCTCTGCCATCATCCTTCCCCTTCAGGCAACGTAACAATGGGGGCAAGGGGTGAGGTGGGTGCCATGTTGAGTGGCAATGATGCATTCAAGAACCTTGGCGAGGAATGGAAGGTTGAATAGGGCAGTGGTTGAAGACCTGGATGGGGTCATAGGTGGACTCTTTAAAGAGAGCGCTGATGTCTGATGTTTTGAAAGGTAGAGGGACAATGCTAGATGTGATGGAGAAGTTAATTTTGTAAATGAGCACAACATTATGTGCTCAAGTCTCTGGAGTGTGACTTGTTAAGTGAATCAGAAGAGACTGAAAATTGGGGGGTAGCATACCTGTCATTCACTTTCCTTGTATGTGTGGCCGGCTGGCATGGCCACCAGTGCCAAGCAGGAAATTCCACCCTCAGTTTCGGGGCAATTGAAACATTGCTCCTGAGAACAACTCCAAGCTAGTACGATGGGCTTTTTTGGCAACAATAAGGGCCATTCATTGAATGTTCCTGGGCACTGTGGAATAAAATTCATGTTCCAGAACAGAATGTTCCTGGCTCATGTCATTCAAGTCTCAGTTCCCTGTGAAAGCGCTTTCCTGTGTTATTCCAGAATTTGAACATTTATTTAGATATAATTGAGGAATCTATTTCTTAATCCTGCCAGTCTTGCCTTCCTCTATCCTGCCCACTGCACCAGCTGAAATAACACATTCAATAGTGAGGTTGCCACTGCTATCATTCTGCTAATACTTTCCTGGTGAATAGTCTTAGGTTATGGTACGGTGGGAACATACAGCTCCAATGTGCTCAGCCTCGGGACCTTTTGCTATATTAAGAGTGCTATATAAATGCAAGTTGCTGTTCCACCACTGCCCTCTCCACCCTCATCTGCAATTCCAATTGCAAGGAGCTCAAAAATATCTTGATGTGAAATGATCTGCTAAGTTGCCTCAAACCCCTCTTGGCCCAATGCCTCCCCTTCTCTTGATGACTCCAGCAATAACTTTCTTTTATATAGCGCCTTTAACACAGTAAAATGGCTCAAGGCGCTTCACAGGAACATTTTCAAACAAAATTTGACACTGAGCCACATCAGTTTTAAGGATTGTCTTAAAAGGAGGAGAGAGAGGTGGCGAGGTTTAGGGAGGGAAATCCAGGGGATCTAGGCAGCTGGAGGCACGGCCACTAATGGTGCAGCCAAGGAAAAGGGGGAAGCACAAGAAGCCAGAATTGAAGGAGCACAGAGATCTTGGAGGGTTATACCGTTGGAGGAGGTTACAGAAATAGGGAGGGGTGAGGGGCTTGAAAACAAGGATGATAATTTTTTAATTGAGGCATTGCCAAACCAGGAGCCAATGTAGGTCAGATAGCACAGGGGTGATGGGTGAACGGGATGTGGTGCAAGCTAGGAAACTCACATTCTTGTCTATTGCCAAGAATACTTAGAAGGAAAGAATTTGCATATGTAGAGTACCTTTCAAGGCCTCAAAAAGTCCCAAAGTGCTTTAAAGTCAATGAAATACCTTTGAAGTGCAGTCACTGTTGTAATGTAAGCTTACTACTATCTCCACAA
Source organism: Pristiophorus japonicus (assembly GCF_044704955.1). Classification (NCBI taxonomy): domain Eukaryota; kingdom Metazoa; phylum Chordata; class Chondrichthyes; family Pristiophoridae; genus Pristiophorus; species Pristiophorus japonicus. The sequence goes on from NC_091981.1 coordinate 60,713,147, forward strand.
TACTAGCTGTCTCCACCTGGCCTCAACTCCACCAAGCACTTCTGAAACCATCAACCATACTTTAATCATCTCCGGGCACAACATCTATAATTATCAGTGGCTCCCTGAATTCCAACCTACGTAAGCACCAACTCATCCAAAACTCTTCCCCCTGCATTCTATCCTGTACCAAGTTGTGCTCATGTGTTATCTATCACCTCGTCAAACCCCCATCCACCAATGCATTACATAGAATTACATAGAATATTCAGTACAGAAACAGGGCAGTTGGATGAACCAGTCCATGCCAGTGTTTATACTCCACATGAGCCTCCTCCTAACCTTCCTCATCTAATTAACAACATCACCCTCTATTCGCTTATCTAGCTTCCTCTTAAATGCATCTTACTATTCGCCTCAACGACTCCCTGTGGTAGAGTTCCACATTCTCACCACTCTCTGGGTAAAGAAGTTTCTTCTGAATTCCTCATTTGATTTCTTGGTGACTATCTTATATTGGTGGCCTCAGTTTTGCTCTTCCCCACAAGTCTAAACATACTGAGTGGGGCTGAAATTGCCCCTGTTACCACTGCAAATCGGCGGCCATGCTGCGGAGTGGAGTGGTCACCGACTTTTCGTGAAATGGCCGCTGATAGCCCAATTGCCCTTCTGAGGTTTCTCGGCGGTGCCCGATCACACCCACCCACCCACCGCTCCGCTGCTGTCAATCCATGTTAAATGCGTCATCACCGTGCACACCCCCAATCTACCCTCCCTCCCCGACGGTGAAATTCTACTCTGAAAATCTTTGGCCCACCTGGTGGTGCCAAAACCTGTTTTTTCTGGGTGGTCCAGTGAGGCTTTGGCCTTCTGCAATGGTGGTGTGGCTTCCCTTAAAGGGGAGGGCGCACTGCTGCTGCCGCCATGTTTTTTATGTCGGCTGACTGCCATGTCGGCCCGACAATTATGCCCCCCGGCTCGGCCGGGCTACCAACAGGCAGCCTGGCACCCCCTCTTTGGTGCCAGGCTGCTGGCCCGGCCAAAATCCTCCCTGGAGGCCCAGTGAGTCGAAGTTTTAAAATCGCGAAGGCTCTCCCCTTTAAGTGAAGCGGAGAGCCGTGATGACCCGGCGCCGTGATGACATCATCGCTGCGGTCACTCCGCATTGCCCCCAACTTCCGCCCCTCAGGTGTTGCCAGCGCCGCGTATCCGCCCCTCTCATGTAGTCACTGCCCCCATTAAGAGCAACTTCTGGATCCGAATTAATAAAAAACAACAAAGAGTGTAATTTTGCTCAAGAAGCGACCCTCAACCAGCATTGTAAAGTCCTTACTCTACAGTATGAAACCACACGAGGCACATTCTGGGGATGTGACCTTAACTCTTTATTCACAGGATTCCAAAGACGATGACCCTGCGTGGGACCTCCCTTTTTATACCTGTGTGGTCAGGTAAGGAGTGTCTCCCACAAGTTCACCCCTTGTGGTCAAGGTGTGCATCTAGGTTGAGTGTATATAGTAATACAGTGGTGTTACATTGTGGTTACATACATGACATCACCTCCCCCCCCCCTCCCCCCAAAAGTCTTATTGGGATCACAGGTTTAGTCTTTCAGGTGGTCTACGCTTCCTCGTGGAGCGCCGCAGTTGGGGCTCTGGTTGTTGGACACTGACGTGAGTGTCTGTCACCTGTGATGATTCCGGCCTGTCCGTGCTGACCGCAGGGATTGTGATTTCTTCTGATTGCTCTTGTTGCTCGTTCACTGGCGGTGTTGTGAGCTCCATCTCATGGTCTTCTTCAGGTTCCTCCGTGTCGATGCTGAAACTTTTTTTTACTTGGTCTAGATGCTTGTGGCATATCTGACCATTGTTGAGTTTTACCACGATGACCCTATTCCCCTCTTTGTCAATTACAGTGTCCCCAAGCCATTTGGACCCCATGCCATGATTGAGGACGAAAACAGGATAATTTATTTTTATACATCTCCCCCTCGAATTACGGTCATGGTATTTTGTGACTTGCGCTTGCCCTCAACTATGTCGGTCAGGAATGGGTGAATGAGGGACAACCAAGTTTTGAGTGTCCATTTCATTAGTAGCTCTGCGGGCGGGACCCCCGTAAGCGTGTGCGGTTGGGATCTATAGGCCAGCAGGAGACGCGATAGACGGCATTGTAGGGAGGGTCCTTGAATCCTGAGCATACCTTGCTTAATGATTTGGACCACACATTCTGCCTGGCCATTGGAGGCTGGCTTAAACAACGCAGTCCTGACATGGTTGATGCCATTGCCCGACATAAACTCTCGGAATTCGTAGCTTGTGAAACATGGGCCATTATCACTAACCAGGATGTCCGGCAAGCCATGGGTTGCAAAGATCGCACGTAGGTTTTCCACGGTGGTGGATGATGTGCATGAATTCAGAATGATGCACTCGATCCATTTCGAGTACACATCTACCGCAATAAGGAACATCTTTCCCATGAACGGGCCCGCGTAGTCAACATGAATGCGTGACCATGGCCTGGTGGGCCAGGGCCACGGGCTGAGCGGAGCCTCCCTGGGGGCATGACCCAGCTGGGCACACGTCGGCACCTGCGAACACAGTGTTCCAGGTCTGAATCAATTCCAGGCCAACAAACGTGTGATCGGGCAATGGTCTTCATCAGCACAATGCCTGGGTGATCACTGTGGAGTTCCCTGATGAATGCCTCCCTGCCCTTCTGGGGCATAACTACCCAGCTGCCCCATAGTAGGCAGTCGGCTTGGATGAAGAGTTCATCCATCCGTCTGTGGAACGGTCTGACCTCCTCAGGGCATGCTCCGTGTGCGGGCGCCCAATGCCCAGTCAGGACACATTTCTTAATCAGGGATAGGAGAGGATCTCTATTTGTCCAGAGATGGACCACAAACCATTAACATCCCTGTTGTCAGATAGCAAGGCCATCAATGCCAACGCATCAGCTCGCATACAGCGATGGGCCGGTGCCGGATGGAGTAGTCATAAGCAGCCAGCGTGAGAGCCCATCACTCTAATTCAAACTTCCTACCAAAGAGGTACTGATGCATTTATTTTACACCATACACACATGTAAACGCTTCCTTCTCGACCATCCCATATCCTCGTTCTGCTTGAGAGAGCGACCTGGAGGCATAAGCCACAGGTTGTAGTTGACCCTCAACATTGCCCTGCTGCAAGACGCACCCAACCCCATAGGACGATGCAATACATGTCAGAATCAATTTTTTACAGGGGTCGTACAGGGTCAACAACATGTTTGAACAAAGTAGGTTTCGCGCCCGATCAAAAGCCCGTTCCTGACAGTCCCCCCAAAACCAATCGCAACCCTTACGCAGGAGCACGTGTAGCAGCTCTAACAATGTGCTCAAGTTCGGCAGAAAGTTCCCGAAATAGTTCAATAGTCCCAGGAATGAACGCTCATCGAATCGCCTCTGTTTTGGTGGGCCAAATCCTATCTGCAGCAATCCTCCTGCCCAGAAACTCAACCTCAGGAGCTAAGAACACATATTTAGACTTTTTGAGTCGCAGGCCTACCCGGTCCAGTCGGCTTAGCACCTCCTCCAGGTTGTGGAGGTGTTCCCCGGTGTCTCGACCTGTGATGAGGATGTCGTCCTGGAATACGATCATTCCAGGAATGGATTTAAGCAGGCTTTCCATGTTTCGTTGAAAAATCGCGGTCACTGATCGAATGTCAAACGGGCACCTCTTATAAACGAACAGTGAATCGAATTGCTGTAGGACTTGTGAGCATGAACTTCGCTCCACAGATGACATTGCATGAACATCCCCCCATTTCCAGTTCATCTCGGCTAACCAGCTCCTCCCCAACAGTGCGGGACCATTGCCCGGGACAATCCAGAGCGGCAGCCGATTCACTAACCCATTGTGTGTGACAGCCAACATTGCACTGCCTAGCACCAGAATGATTTATTTAGTGTAAATCTGTAATTGTGTCTCAATACATGCTAATTTGGGTCTACTGGCTTTAGGTGGCCATAGCTTCTCAAATTGCTGAACACCCATGAGTGACTGGCTGGCCCCAGTGTCCAGCTCCATGTGTACTGGGATACGGTTTAATAAAACCCTCATCATCATTGGTGGCATTTTGGTGTATGAACTGTGAATATTTGCCACATGGACCTGCTGAACCTCAGTGTCCATCGATTTGCCCCAAAAGTCATCCTGCCTCAAAGAACCCTCTTCTGGTCCATCCGCCTCATATATTAGACTGGTTGCAGACTTCCTGCACATTTGAGCTAAGTGGCCACTGAGATTGCAGTTCCTGCAGGCAAACTGTTGAAATCTTCAAGATCTAGCTGAGTGTTTTCCCCCACACCTCCAGCATGAGTTAAAGTTTCCATTGTTGGAAACAAAGGGGCTCTGGCCAGGCATTCCGCGCTGACTGTCCCTTTGACTGCTCTTAAGTACCCTATTAGTGGGTGTCAATGGCCCCATCCCGGGCCGCATTGTCCACTGTGATAGCGTGAATGTCCGTTCAGCCTGCCATTGTCTCTGTTGAAGTCCTACTCTGGGGTCTATTGCTGCCTGGGGAGTGTCAGACTGCCCCTGCCTGCCTGCGGGGCTCTGAGTCGCATTGATGATGTTGACTCCCTGATCCATCGCTGCATTAGAGGCAGAATTGCGCGCGTATATTATTTTCGTCTCTTCCTCCACTGCCGTAAAAGTTTGAGCTATCAACGCCGCCGCTTCCAAGGTCAAATCCTTGGTCTCAATTAATTTGCGGAGAATTCCCGCATTATCGATGCCCTCGATAAAGAAGTCCCTTAGCATCTCCCCCCTGCAGGAGTCTGTGAACTTACAGAGGCTGGCCAAATGCCGGAGGTCTGCTATGGTGTCCGGTATGCTCTGTCCTTCACGACGTCGGTGGGTGTAGAATCTGTGTCGGGCCATATGTATGCTACTCGCTGGTTTGAAGTGCACCCCAATCAATTTGCTAAGTTCTTCAAAGGCTTTGTCCGCCGACTTTTCGGGTGCTAGTAAGTCCTTCATGAGCGCGTAAGTCTTTGGTCCGCAGCTGGTCAAAAGATGAGCCCTTCGCTTGTCGGCCGCTGCATCCCCCAGCCATTCTTTCGTAATAAAGCTTTGCTGAAGCCTCTCGACAAAATCGTCCCAGTCTTCCCCAACACAGTACCGTTCCTCTGTGCTACCAGTGGCCATTCTCATGGGTCGTGAATTCCCGTTTCTCATCGCCAATGTAAAGTCCTTACTCTACAGTATGAAACCACACGAGGCACATTCTGGGGCCAAGGTCACTCTGTGACCTTAACTCTTTATTCACAGGACTCCAAAGACGATGACCCTGCGTGGGACCTCCCTTTTTATACCTGTGTGATCAGGTAAGTTCACCCCTTGTGGTCAAGGTGTGCATCTAGGTTGGGTGTACACAGTAATACAGTGGTGGTACATTGTGGTTACATACATGACAATCATCATCATAGGCAGTCCCTCGGAATCGAGGAAGACTTGCTTCCACTCCTGAAGTGAGTTCTTTGGTGGCTGAACAGTCCAATACGAGAGCCACAGACTCTGTCACAAGTGGGACAGGTAGTTGTTGAGGGAAGGGGTGGGTGGGACTAGTTTGCCACACGCTCTTTCCGCTGCCTGCGCTTGATTTCTGCACGCTCTCGGCGTTGAGACTCGAAGTGCTCAACGCCCCCCCGGATGCACTTTCTCCACTTTGGGCGGTCTTTGGCCTGGGACTCCCAGTGGTGATGTCGCACTTTTTCAGGGAGGCATTGAGGGTGTCCTTGTAACGTTTCCGCTCCCCACCTTTGGCTCGTTTGCCGTGAAGGAGCTCCGCATAGAGCACTTGCTTTAGGAATCTCGTGTCTGGCATGCGAACTATGTGGCCTGCGCAGCGAAGTTGATCGAGTGGGGTCAGTGCTTCAATGCTGGGGATGTTAGCCTGGATGTTGGTGTGCCTGTCCTCCCAGGGGATTTGTAGGATCTTGCGGAGACATCGTTGGTGATATATCTCCAGCGACTTGAGGTGTCTTCTGTACATCGTCCATGCCTCTGAGCCATACAGGAGGGCGGGTATTACTACTGCCCTGTAGACCATGAGCTTGGTGGTAGATTTGAGGGCCTGGTCTTCGAACACTCTTTTCCTCAGGCGGCCGAAGGCTGCACTGGCACACTGGAGGTGGTGTTGAATCTCTGCATCAATGTTTGCTTTTGTTGATAAGAGGCTCCCTAGGTATGGGAAATGGTCCATGTTGTCGAGGGCTGTGCCGTGGATCTTGATGACTGGGGGGCAGTGCTGTGCGGTGAGGACAGGCTGGTGGAGGACCTTTGTCTTACGGATGTTAAGCGTAAGGCCCATGCTTTCGTATGCCTCAGTAAATACGTCGACTATATCCTGGAGGTCAGCCTCAGAATGTGCGCAGATGCAGTCATCGTCCGCGTACTGTAACTCAACGACAGAGGCTGGGGTGGCCTTGGACCTAGCCTGGAGATGGCGTAGGTTGAACAGCTTCCCACTGGTTCTGTAGTTTAGTTCCACTCCAGCGGGGGGCTTGTTGACTGTGAGGTGGAGCATGGCAGCGAGAAAGATTGAGAAGAGGGTTGGGCGATGATGCAGCCCTGTTTGACCCCGGTCTGGACGTTGATTGGGTCTGTAATGGGTCCATTGGTAAGGATCACGGCCTGCAGGCGAAGGATGTTGACAAACTTTTTGGGGCATGTGAAACGGAGGTGGACGCTCCATAGACCCTTGCAGTGTCAAAGGCCCTTGTAAGGTCGAAAAAGGCCACTATAAGGGCTGGCGCTGCTCCCTGCATTTTTCCTGCCGTGCTGCAAAGATCATGTCCATTGTGCCCCGTGGGGGATGAAATCTGCACTGTGACTCCAGGAGGAGCTCCTCGGCCACAGGGAGAAGACGGTTGAAGAGAACTCTAGCGCCAACTTTCCCAGTGGCTGATAGCAGGGAGATTCCCCTGTAATTGCTGCAGTCGGACTTGTCCCCTTTTTTAAAGATGGTCGCGATCACTGCATCTCTGAGATCTCCCGGCATGCTCTCCTCCCTCCAGATGAGAGAGATGAGGTCATGTATCTGCGCCAACAGCGCCTCTCCACCATACTTTAGCGCCTCAGCAGGGATTCCATCCGCTCCCGCAGCCTTGTTGTTCTTGAGCTGTTTTATGACTTTTCCAACCTCATGCAACATTGGGGTTTCACTGAAGTGGTGGCGGGTCGCATGCTGCTGGATGGAGTCGAGAACACTCGAGTCAAAGGCAGAGTCTCGATTGAGGAGATCTTCAAAGTGCTCTTTCCAGCGGGCCCTGACAGCTTTGTTGTCCTTGATGAGTGTTTCCCCATTCTTGGCCAGTAGTAGGGTGGGGCCTTAGGGATTTGGACTATAGGTGGCCTTGACTGCGATGAAGAATCCTTGCACAGCATGGCTGTCGGCCAGTTGGTATATCCCCTGTGCTATCTCCATCCACCACCTGTTCTTTAGGTCCCGGGTTTCTTCTTGGACCTCAGCCTTGAGCCACCTGTAATGCTGCTTTGCTGCTCCCGAGTTGGGTTGTTGCTTGAGGCTCAGAAATGCTCTGCGCTTGCGATCTATTAGTTCTTGGATCTCCTAATCATTCTCATCAAACTGGTCCTGATGTTTTCTGGTTGAGTGACCAAGTGTCTCTTCACAGGCACTGGTTATAGAGGCCTGGAGGGCAGACCAAGCGCTGTGGGCATTCAGCATCTCAGGGTCATCAAGGCACGCCAGGTTAGCTGTGAGGTGCTGGCTGTATAGGGCTCTCTGAGCTGGGTCTTTAAGTGCCCCGGCATTGGCTTTTTTGCGACACTGCTTCTGCTGTCCTCTCTGCTTTGGGGCTATGTTACTGTCGATGATGGATCGGATTAGGAGGTGGTCCGTCCAGCAGTCGTCAGCTCCTGTCATGGCGCGGGGATGCGCACATCTTTGTGATCCCTGGCTCAGACGATGACATAGTCGAGCAGGTGCCAGTGTTTGGAGCGAGGGTGTTGCCACGATGCCTTGTATTTGTCCCTCTGGCGGAACAGGGTGTTGGTGATGAGGAGTTCATGTTCTAGACATTTTGTCAGGAGTAGGGTACCGCTGGAGTTGGCTTTGCCTAACCCCTCTCTGCCAATCACGCCCTCCCCCAGAGGGCTGAGTCTTTGCCGACCCTGGCGACCTCAACCACAGCTGCGGCAAAACCCATTGAAATGGGGTGCGTGCGCCCCGTTTTGGGCGGGGGGTAATTTTGGTCCCTTGTGTCTACCATATCAAAACCTTTCATAATTTTAAAGACCTCTATTAGGCCACCCCTCAGCCTTCTCTTTTCAAGTTAACAGAGACTCAGCCTATTCATCATTTCCTGATAGGTATACCCTCGCATTCCTGGTCTCATCCTTGTAAATCTTTTTTGCACCTTCTCCAGTTCCTCTATATGCTCTTTATAATATGGTGACCAGAGCTGCACACAGTACTCCAAGTGTGGTCTAACCAAGGTTCAATACAAGCATAACTTTTCTACTTTTCAATGCTATCCATCTAGGAATCAACCCGCGTGCTTGGTTTGCTTTTTTAATGGCCTTATTGACCTGCATCGCAACTTTTAGTAATTTGTGTATTTGTACTCCCAGAACCCTTTGGTCCTTTACCCCATTTAGATTCTCAGAAGGTGAAATTCATTATCGCCCCATTTGGAGGCGGTAACATCCGGGAGTTGCGAAACTTTGCATCAGGCACGGAAGTCCCGCCCCGCTCGATAAATTCAGGTTACCACCCCCAGAAGGAAATGGATCGATAAGCAGTACCTGGACGGACACCTCAGCATCCGTCTGAGGAGCTCTTCCCTCAATTAAAGGGAAAGGCCCATGCTGCCGACTCTGCAATAGAAAAAGGCACCTACCTGGACTACCGGGGAGCATCATGATGTCATGATCTCCGGGCGCAGGAGAACAGGGCACAACACCATAGTGCCACCGCTAAACTCACGGCGAATATGCCAGGAGTCATTGCCAGCATTGTGCCCAGGCAGTAAGGCATTTGTACACCGTTAACTTCCTCCCGAGGGTGCTAACGGAAGGCGCAATTGCACCGACTTTCTAGCCCTTATGTTCTAAGTAATATATGGCCTCCTTATTTTTCCTACCAAAATGTAATACCTCACACTTATCCATGTTGAACTTCATTTGCCAATTATGTTTATTCTGAAAGTTTATTAATGTCTTCTTGTAATTTGTTGCAGTCCTCCTCAGTATTGACTATCGCTCCCAATTTGGTGCTTTTGATTTTAAAATCTAAATCATCAATATAAATTATGAACAACCATGGTCCCAGCACTGAACCTTGTGGAACACCACCTCCCACCTTCTGTCACTGTGAATAGTTACCCCTTATCCTTGCTCTCTGCTTTCTGTCTTGCAGCCAGCGAGCTATCCATTCTGCTACTTGTCCCCTGACTTCACATGCTCTGACCTTATTCATTAGTCTATTTTGTGGTACTTTATCGAAGGCCTTTTGGAAATCTAGATATATTACATCTACTACTTTACCCTTATCTACGCTCGCTGTTACCTCTTCAAAGAATTCAGGGAGTTTGGTCAAGCAAGACTTTCCCTTTTGAAATCAATGTTAACAATTAATTATATATTTGGTTTCGAGATGTTTTTCTATTTTCTCCTTCAGTAGGGATTGCATTATATTTCCAGTATTGATGTTAAGCTGACTGATCTATAGTTCCCTGGACATGCTCTTTCTCCCTTCTTAAATATAGGTATAAGGTTAGCTATCCACCAGTCCTCTGGTGCCACATTGTTTTCGAATGAATTATTAAATATGTGTAATAGTCCCTCTGCTATCTCTTCCTTGGGTTCTTTTAGAATGGATGGATGTAATCCATCCAGATCCATTGATTTCAAAATCCTCATCGTTGTCTATAAATCCCTCCATAGTCCTGCTCCTTCTCATTCCTGCACCCTTTTGCACTCTTATATCCCAGCTCTCACTTTCCACTCTTCTGAATCTTGTCTGCTGTATCCCCCTCCGCGCCTGCTCCACCATCAGTGACAGGCCTTCAGCCAGCATGTCCTAACACTCTGCAACTTCCTTCCCAAAGCCCTTCACCTTGACATGTCTCTACCCATTTTGAAAAACCTCCTTTCAACCTGTCTCTTAAACTGCACCTCCAGCCACTTTGCCTGATCCCTCCCCTAATTTCTGGTCTGTATAACTCAGCTACTCATTGCATAAACTCACTTAACTGTTGGGGAAGCTTCTCTGGCATTAGTTCAATTCTTCCACAGCATTTTTATATAAATTTTAAATTAGTCTTCATTTTTCTTAATTCTGTTGAAAGAACATCATCATTTATTCCAAGCAATATAGCACATTAATCATTTCCTTCTTGCTGTACTGGTGAACTGGCTTTCTTTATTGTTTCTCCTCAATTGCCCCAGCATTAGTATATCCTCTTCACTGCTTGTTACCAATTACACACAATCAGACTATACGGCCCAACAGGTTTATGCTCCACACAAGCCACCTCCCACCTTACTTCATCTCACCCTCTCAATAAAAGGGGATTACACGATGAGCCAGGTGGAGCTATGACTTAACATAACTAATACACTCCTTGAGTTTGAAAACAACTTCAGTTATATTTCTAGTTTGTTCTGCGCCTTTTCTTTATATCACGAGAAGCAAAGATCACATGGGGTCGCCAAACAAGAATGGGTTAACAATTGTACTGTAATCACTCCCTTTGGATTGCACAATTACTCAACTTCTATCTGTAGTACAATATTTTATGGCAACTATTGCTTTCTTTTTTAATTGGTCTCAGGTTGCCAGCTGATGCTGGAAAGGCTGCATTTATTGAATTACCAAATTAAATCCTACAGAACTACTAACAAATGAAAGCATTTTTGCTTTCACTAACTCCTGAGGACTGCCGCAGCTCGTTCACATTAAAAAGAATTACAATTGTTAGTGAACCCAAGTGTTTTCATCGGCCTCTTGGCACTGCCTCTCATCTGCTTGAATCTCTTTGTCAGTCTTGAGCACAGCAGCACTGCTTTCCTACTTTGCATTAATAACTTGCAGTTTTCAAGGATGTATTCTCTGATGTAGCAATTTAGTGTTTTAGAAATGCCTTTTGTTATCAAAAATATGAAGGAATTACATTACAATGTTCACTGTTAGCTGAAGTACATGGGCAACTGGAAATATTAATATATAACGACTTTTTTTGCAGATGTATTTTGTGATTTTTTTCCCCCACAAATTAAATAAAACACAAGCTTTTTGCTAATGAGGGATTTTGAAAGAACAACACAATCATGTTTTTCCAGTAGCTAGTGTGGCAATTAAAAATGATGTGGGGCCTGGGGCACTTATCTAATACCTTCTACACAAATAGGCGCCAGGCTCAGTTAATGTTCCAGTCTACTAACTGCTACAAATGGGTGACGTGCTCATGTAGTCCTTAGTTGCGACACTAGATGGAGCAGTTCACCACAGGGGAATGTGGTGGTAACAAAGAGGATAGAAAGCTGATTTCATTTTTTTAACTCCATAAAGCTATAGTTTGGATCGACAGGAAATCGGAGTGGATTTGGTACCGTGGGTACAGGAAGACTCTGTGGCCTGCTCCACCAATTGGTGATTTATTTATTTCTTTGTGTTTTCAAGCAACCTTACTGACGTGTAATGCTCCCTTCATCAGTATTCTGTAAAAGTTCCAAAGTTTAATGTAAATCAATAAGATCAATGCAGAATACCTTGCAGAAATGTATCAGACGTAATCTCAATCATTGGGTTGAAACTGTTTCAATGTTGATTGATTGGCTAACAACCAGCTCAAAGTAAAATAATTAATTCTTAACATGACTTTTTGACTTAATTGAAATAAATGATTAACAGAGTGTAGTTTACCCTCCCATTGTGCAGATAAAGGCCCAGGATGAGGATGGATGCTTTCAGAAATAAGGAACAGCCCTATCAGAAGTTGCCCCATGAGTATTAGTGAGCTAAGCCTTGATTTTAACCAGGCAGTGGAGAGGAAGCAGTTAAACTAAAGCCAGTCACTCACTTCCTCTATTCCTTATCCCGATCTTAACTTGATCTTTTGAGTTTGCGAGCAGGACACCCACAGGATGGAAGCAGGGTCCGACTTTAAAAATGCAGTTTGGGTCCGATGATGTGATCAGCACCTGATCTGCAATGTTAGTTGAATACTTGAGCGGGGGAGCAATGTTGGCTTCCCTGTCAAGCAAACCTGCCTGCAGGTGGCTGGAGGTAAGTTTTAAAGTTCTATTTTAGGTTTCCTTGTGGACTAGGAGGGCCAGGAGTGATTCTCCAGGCCTCACAATGAAGCCATGAGACTCCCTCCTGATCATGGCCACAGCCTTCCCCTCCTCCCAGTTGTGACCAGATCCTCCCCTCCCCAGCCATAGCATTCCCCTTTTCCCCTCCTAACATCAGTTAGCCTGACATCAGAAGTGGGAAAAATGTTGGAATCAATTATTAAAGATGAAACAGCAGTGCATTTGGAAAGCAGTGACAGGATCGGTCCAAGTCAGCATGGATTTATGAAAGGGAAATCATGCTTGACAAATCTTCTAGAATTTTTTGAGGATGTAACTAGTAGAGTGGACAAGGGAGAACCAGTGGATGTGGCGTATTTGGACTTTCAAAAGGCTTTTGACAAGGTCCCACACAAGAGATTGGTGTGCAAAATTAAAGCACAAGGTATTGGGGGTAATATATTGACGTGGATAGAGAACTCGTTGGCAGACAGGAAGCAGAGAGTCGGGATAAACAGGTCCTTTTCAGAATGGCAGGCAGTGACTAGTGGGGTGCCACAGGGCTCAGTGCTGGGATCCCAGCTAATTATAATATACATCAATGATTTAGATGAAGGATATTGAGAGTATTATCTCCAAGTTTGCAGATGACACTAAGCTGGGTGGCGGTGTGAGCTGTGAGGAGGATGCTAAGAGGTTGCAGGATGACTTGGACAGGTTAGGTGAGTGGCAGATATAGTATAATATAGATAAATGTGAGGTTATCCACTTTGGTGGCAAAAACATGAAGGCAGAATATTATTTGAATGGCGACATATTAGGAAAAGGGGAGGTACAACGAGACCTGGGTGTCATAGTACATCAGTCATTGAAAGTTGGCATGCAGGTACAGCAGGCGGTGAAGAAGGCAAATGGCATGTTGGCCTTCATAGCGAGAGAATTTGAGTATTGGAGCAGGGAAGTCTTACTGCAGCTGTACAGGGCCTTAGTGAGGTCTCACCTGGATTATTGTGTTCAGTTTTGGTCTCCTAATCTGAGGAAGGACGTTCTTGCTATTGAGGAAATGCAGCGAAGGTTCACTAGACTGATTCCCGGGATGGCAGGACTGACATATGAGGAGAGATTGGAGTGACTGGGTCTGTATTCACTGGAGTTTAGCAGGATGAGAGGGGATCTCATAGAAACATATAAAATTCTGACGGGACTGGACAGGTGAGATGCAGGAAGAATGTTCCCGATGTTGGGGGAGTCCAGAACCAGGGGTCACAGTCTAAGGATAACGGGTAAGCCATTTAGGACCGAGATGAGGAGAAACTTCTTCACTCAGAGTTGTTAATCTGTGGAACTCTCTTCTGCAGAGAGTTGTTGATGCCAGTTCATTAGATGTATTCAAGAGGGAGTTAGATATGGCCCTTACGGCTAAAGGGATCAAGGGGTATGGAGAGAAAGCAGGATCGGGGTACTAAGGGAATGATCAGCCATGATCTTATTGAATGGTGGTGCAGGCTCGAAGGGCCGAATGGCCTACTCCTGCACCTATTTTCTATGTTTATATATTTCTCTGTTTCTAACTGCAGGGGACCATTCACACGAGTCCCTGGCTGCGGTCTCCAGCTTCCAGGCACCCACTCCTGCCTGCTGACCAGATCGTCGCCGAAGGAAACATGATCAAAAGCCTGTCAAAGAGGTAGATGTTACGGAGCGTCCTGGCCGATGGTTGGGCAGGACTCTGGAAATATTGATACAAATGAGGCCTTGCTGTAAAGATCGGCAGGGCCTCCACGTCCCTGACCTTGCCAGGTTCATCACCTGCTACTGAGTTCCCCCGCAGCCTTCCCCACCCCCGCACCCTTCCCACCCCCACTCCACTCCCCCCCCCCCCCCCCCGTAAAAATCGTGGCCCCAATGTCTGAACTAACAAACAAGCTTAGAGATTGGCGTTTCACAAAATAGGGGAATGGCTGTGGTTTCCCGAGAGAGGGAAAATTGTTTAATGTACTTTTTAGTGTTTTGAACACTCTTAGTTCAAATTAACTCTATTTATTTTGGAGATCTCAGACAGCCATGTACAGATTAAAATGGAGTTCCTCATCAGACAAGCAAGTTTCTTAAATACTGATCCAGGACTCTAGATCTCCTAACTAGAGGGCGCTATACATTGTTACAGTTTAAAGTTCCTGAACCACAAAATTGCCGAACTCAATTAAAAATAATGAAGCATATAACATAGAATTCTCTATAAGGAAAAATGGTTCATGAAGCAGCTACATTGGAGCAATGTCCAGTAGTAAAATAGAGCCTGCCAGCTTTCCACAGAATATTCAACTTTTCAGACTTGCTCATGAGATGTAGCCTGAAATTGTTATTTGGTATAAACAAATAGAAAATGCAGTTTATCCTCAATCTAAACAACATTCCTGTGATGTTTTGCAAACGTCCATTATTGCAATCAATTTTAAGACAGCAACAACTACTTGCATTTATATAGCGCCTTTAGTGTAGTAAAATGTCCCAAAGTGCTTCACATTTATAAAACAAAAGATTGTCACCGAAGGAAACATTAGGACAGGTGATCAAAAGCCTGGTCAAAGAGGTAGATGTTACGGAGCGTCTTAAAGAAGATGAGAGAAGTGGCGAGACAGAGAGATTTTGGGAAATGCCAATTTCCATGAACTGTGGAGATAGCTTTTTCAGCGCAAGTCTTGTTATTCCACCTAAAATATTTCACACACAATGCAGCACTAATAAAGCTCCTGCAGCTGTTTGGGTTAATTGGTAGCACTCTCCTCTCTGAGTCAGGTCGTTGACTCAAGCCCCACTCCAGGGCTTGTGCTCATATTCTAGGTTGACACTTCAATGCAGTACTGGGGGAGTGCTGCATCGCCTGAGTTGCTGGGGTAGATCTTGACTTTCTGTGATAGTAAAATGGAGGATAGAGATTTGGCATCCCGTTTTACATCTTTCCCGATTTCCATTTCCATTGACTTCAGAGCCACCTCCCAGCAGCTGACCTGGTCTCGTGCATGGGTGTGAGTGGGCTTCAGCACCTTGCAGTGATATTTTTCCCTGTTGAAACAGCTGAGCAGAAAGGTACACCATTAATTCAAGTAGGATGAAAACAAGAGTTGGGGGTGTGAAATGAAGGAACGCATAATCTATAATCAAGTAATCACCGGCTCAGAGGAGAATGATGGGATAATTACAGTTTATGTACAAAGACTTAGAACGAGCAGCTTTTGAAAGCTGCTCATTTAAAGTAATAGTACTCAGAAGCAGACTCTGTTGCTAA
Organism: Pristiophorus japonicus; assembly: GCF_044704955.1. NCBI lineage: Eukaryota > Metazoa > Chordata > Chondrichthyes > Pristiophoridae > Pristiophorus > Pristiophorus japonicus. The sequence goes on from NC_091981.1 coordinate 60,728,726, forward strand.
AGCAGCCAGAACTGCATTGCAGGGACCCTGTGCTACAGGAGGGGATACATCTCCTGCAGAGTCAACTGTTCAGATGTGTTTTGATCCTTTTTTATTTTGAATCTGTAATTATAACAAGACATTTGTACCACCAGACACAAATAGCGACAACGGTTTTCAAAATGGTGGTGTGCTCCTTGAACGTTCAGATATAATTATTGTTTTAGTACATGCTAGCACGAGCTTCCTGGGTCATCCATAAGACACTCACAGCTGGATTGCAAGTGCCAAACTACTCCACATGTTACTTAGCAATGTAGGAGTAGGCCATTCAGCTCCTCAAGCCTCTTCTGCCCTTCAATTAGATCACGACTCATCTGTATCTTAACTCCATCTACCTGTCTTGGTTCCATATCCTTAATATCTATGCCTAACAAAAATCTTATAATCGATAGCTTTAACATTATCAATTGTCCTAGTCTCAACAGCTTTTTATGGGGTGAGAGTTCCAGATTTCCACTACCCCACTCCACTGTGACAAAGTGCTTTCTGACATCACCCTTTGAACGGCCTAGCTCTAATTTTAAAATCTTGTTCTAGACTCCCCGACCAGAGGAAATAGTTTCTCTTTATCTACCCTATCAAATCCTTTAATCATCCTAATTAGATCTCAATTAGATCACCCCTTCATCTTCTATACTCTCGGGAATACAATCTTAGTCCATGCAACCTGTCCTCAAAAGTTAACCCTTTTAGCTCCAGTATCATTCTGGTGAATCCGCGCTGTGCCTCCTCCGAGGCCAATATATCCTTCCTGGAGCGTAGTGCACAGAACTGAACACAATGCACTAGACGTGGTTGAACCAGAGCTTTTACAACGCTAGCTTAACTTCCATCCTTTGTATTCCAGCCCCCTCGAGATAAAGGCCAGCATTCCATTAACATTTTAAATTATTTTTTGTACCTGTCCACTAGCTTTTAGTGATCTCTGTACTTGGACCCCTAAATCTCTCTGCTCCTCCACAGTCCCTAGCTTCTCGCCATTTAGAAAATACTTTGATCTGTCTTTCTTGGGTCCAAAGTGGATGACCTCCCATTTCCCCACATTGAAATCCATAGTTTTGTCCTCTCACTTTATCCATCAATGTCCCTTTGCAGCTTTCTGCATTACTTACTGTGCCATCTAAGTGTCTTCAGCAAACTTGGATATTTAGCTCTCCATACCATTTAAGATGTTTGCAATATGTAACATACCATTACTTAATGCAACTGTAGAACAATTACAAAACAGAAGAAGTTACTAAAAAAAATGCAACAAAATAGTTTTGAGCCTCTATTTATGTTTAGTGCAGGGAGTACCTGAGCCATAGAGACTAGGAAGGCCCCAAGTGTTTATCCCTCGGTTTTGATGAGTAAGCTGATCTCAGCTATGGCAATGAAAGGGGTAGTACAATTTGCCACAACACCCTTGGGCTCAGGAAGGGAAAGTTGGCCATCGTTATCCAATGGCCCCGAGTGTGCAGCTATTGGCCAAGAGCAGAGTGGGGCTTTGACTGTTGCCCTCTGGAGCTTGACCAGGCTTTTGACACTCATTATCAGGCCCGAAGGATAACAATTTGAGCTATTTACCAGGGCAGTCTGGGAACTATACACCAGCAGATCAGGTTGACAGTACCTTCAGGAAAAGGAGAAAAAGAATATTGGCAGTAAAAGAGGGGAAAGGAAGTTTTCAGTTAAAATAAAAATAGGGGTTCAGGGTAGCTACTCAGACTGGCAGAAGGTTGGAAGTGGTGTTTCACAGGGATGGGTGCTGGGACCATTGATGTTCACAATTTACATTAACGATTTGGACTCGGGAATCAGAAGTACAATTCCAAAATTTGTGGATGACACCAAAGTGTGAGGTAAAGTTAGTACTGAGGAAGACTGTGACAAAATACAAGAAGACATTAATAAACTTGCAGACTGGGCACGTCATTGGCAAATTAATTTTATTATAGTTAAGTATGAGGTGATGCATTTTGGTAGGAAGAATAAGGAGGTCACATACTGTTTGGATACTAGGGCATCCTGCAAGCTCTGCAGGACTTATGAGGGGCCTCCACTAGGCCACCGGGGATGCACAGGCACTTTCCATTGCGAGGCAAAAATGCAGCAATGGGGCACTGCGCACGGCGATGACGTCATCACAGGAGACGCAGTGGCCCGAAGTGCTACCGGCAGGATCGGGGCGCTACCGGTTTTGTGCTTCCGCTAACTGTCACGCAATTTCAAGGGAGCTGGTAGCGCCCACCCCCGCCCCCCCCATCCCAGTGCGAGAAATGGTTTGCACCCTGTTAACACCCTCAGAGGCACTAACGACAGGAGCAAACCATGGAATTTCTCCCCCTGAGTCTAAATAAGGTAGAGGAGCAAAGGGATCTAGGGGTACAGATACGTGAATCACTAAAAGTTGTGATGCAGATTAATAAAGCCACAAAAAAAGCCAAACAAGGACTGGGGTTCATTTCTAGAGACATTGAATTGAAAAGCAGAGACATTTTGTTAAACGTGTATAGAACCTTAGTTCTGTGTACAGTTCTGGTCTCCATATGATAAAAAGACTAAAAGGCACTGGGGAAGGTGCATAAAAGATTCACAAGGCTGATACCAGAACTGAGAGGATATACTTATCAAGAAAGGCTGCACAGGCTGGGGCTTATTTCTCTAGGAAAGAGAGGTGACCTGACAGAGATCGTTATGATTATGAAAAGATTTGATAGGATAGGTAAGATTATGTAGAGAAAATGTTTCCACTTGTGGGGAGTCCAAAACTAGAGGTCATAAATATAAGATAGTCACCAATAAACCCAGTAGGGAATTTGCGTGTTTTATGCAATGTTCATGTAAAGTTTCTGCTAATGTGGTGTCAAACATTGAAACCTTTATTTTCAACATTTTGTGTTCTTGAACAGATTTGTCGGCACCTTTGGAAATGGCTTAGTGAGTTGCAGTGAATGGTGAGGCATAACGGTACCCCTGCAATGGTGATGAGTGTGAAAGGAATGGCTTGGGATTCTGTAATGACATTCAGAACTTGCAATGGAAATGGAAACAGATGCAAAGCCTCAATCCCTATGTGTAGCCTATTGTCCCCACCAGACTGGTTCAGCAATTCCTCGCTTCCTTTATTCCTCTGCAGCAATCTCCAATCACGACTGTGCGAAAAGGCACTTGAAGTAGTCCTGCACCTCCAGTGGAAATTCTACTGCAACTCCTTCACCATAGACATCCTTACTAGCTCCCAGCTCCCTGTGGGCTTCAATCTATGATGCTAGAAAGAAAGTCATGCATTTATGTAGCACCTTTCACGACCCGACGACACCTCAAAGTGCTTTACAGCCAATGAAGTAGGTAAATGATATTTCACTGAGGCAGTGGGAGCAGCAGCGGGAGCTGAGGCAGAGGCTTAAAAGGCAAGGCTCAACAGGCAACATTCGAAAGGGACGTCAGAGTTTAAAGGTGACGTCGGCACAAGGGAAGTAACTGATAGGTGAGTGTTTTTTTTTTCTCTGTTAAGTTAGTACTTAGTCTTTAAATAAAGGTTAGTTAAATCAGCGGATTGCTGAATTGTTGCTGGATGTGTTTTGTCAAGGATTAGAGTTTATTTTTGCTTGATATTTCTGAGTCTAACTAGAGGGATGCCAGGCCAGCTCAGTCCTATGGATTGCAATCCTGTGGCATATGGGAAGTCCTGGATGCTGCGCACAGCCGGGACGATCACGTGTGCAGGAGGTATCTCCAGCTGCACCAACTCGAGCTCCGCAGTTTGGAGCTTGAGCGGCGGCTGGAGTCACTGCGATGCATCCGCGAGACTGAGAGCGACGTGGATAGCACGTTTCTAGAGGTGGTCACCCCACAGCTTAAGAGTATATAGGCAGAGAGGGAGTGGCTGACTACCAGACAGAAGAGGAGGACTAGACAGGTAATGCAGGAGTCCCCAGAGTCCATCTCGCTCTCCAACTGGAAGTCTCTTCTGAGTACCGTTGGGGGCGACGGTGCCTCTGGGGAGTGCAGCCAGAGCCAAGACTACGGCACCACGGGTAGCTCAGCTGCACAGGGGGGAGGAAGAAGAATGGAAGAGCTATTGTGGTAGGGGATTCAATAGTCAGGGGAACAGACAGGCATTTCTGTAGCTGCAGACGTGACTCAAGGATGGTATGTTGCCTCCCTGGTGCCAGAGTCAAGGATGTGACCGAGCGGCTGCAGGGCATTCTGGGGGGAGAGGGTGAACAGCCAGAGGTCGTGGTTCACATCGGGACCAATGACACAGGTAGAAAGAGGGATGAGGTCCTGCAGGCAGAGCTTAGGGAGCTAGGAGAGAGATTAAAAAGCAGGACCTCAAAGGTAGTAATCTCCAGATTACTCCCGGTGCCATGGGCCAGTGAGCACAGAAATAGGAGGATAGAGCAGTTGAATGCGTGGGTAGAGAGATGGTGCAAGAGGGAGGGCTTTAGATTCCTGAGGCATTGGGACCACTTCTGGGGGAGATGGGAGCTGTACAAGTCAGACAGGTTGATCCGCAACAGAGTCAGGACCAATATCCTTGCCGGGGGGGGAGGGGGGGAGAAGGGGGGAGGGGTGGAGTGCGGGGTGCTAGTGCTATTGGGGAGGGTTTAAACTAGCTTGGCAGGGGGATGGAAACCTGAAAATAGATTCAGTAGGGAGGGGAGTAAAGCTGGAATTAGAAAGCAAAAATGTAGAAAGTAAGTTTGAAGGACAGAGGAAACAAGCAGGAAAAAAGGGTAAAATTTTTTTTTTAAAGTTCTTTGTCTAAATGCACGTAGCATTTGTAACAAAATAGATGAGTTGACAGCACAAATAGATACAAATGGGTAGATCTGATAGCCATTACAGAGACATGGTTGCAAGGTGACCAGGACTGGGAACTAAATATGGGGTTTTTGACGATTCGGAAGGACAGACAGAAAGGAGAAGGAGGTGGGGTAGTACTGCTAATAAAGGATGGTATCAGTGCATTAGTGAGAAATGATATTGGCTCAGAAGATCAAGATGTTGAATCAGTTTGGGTGGACATAAGGAATAATAAAGCGAAAAAGTCGCTGGTGGGCGTAGTCTATAGGCCTCCTAACAATAGCTGCACTTTTGGATGGAGTATAAATCAAGAAATAATGGAGGCTTATACAAAAGGACCGGCAATAATCATGGGTGATTTTAACCTTCATATTGATTGGACAAAGCAAATTGGCCAGCGTAGCCTTGAGGAGGAGTTCATAGAGTGTATCCGCGATAGGTTCCTTGAACAGTACGTTGCGGAACCAACCAAGGAGCAACTATCTTAGATCTAGTACTGTGTAATGAGGCAGGATTAATAAATGATCTCGTAATAAAAGATCCTCTGGGAATGAGTGATCATAGCATGGTTGAATTTCAAATTCAGTTGGAGGGTGAGAAAGTTGGTTCTCAAACCAGGGTCCTAAGCTTAAATAAAAGAAACTACAGAGGTATGAGGGCAGAGTTGGCTAAAGTAGACTGGGAAAATAGACAAAAGAATGGGATGGTTGATGAACAGTGGCAGACATTTAAGGAGATATTTCATAACTTGCAACAAAAATATGTCCCAATGAGAAGGAAAGACTGTAAGAGAAGGGATAACCATCCGTGGCTATGTAAGGAAATAAGGGAGGGTATCAAATTGAAAACAAAGGAATACAATGTGGCCAAGATCAGTGGGAGGCCAGAGGATTGGGACATTTTTAAAAGCCAGCAGAGAACAACTAAAAACATGATTAAGAGAGGGAAGATAGATTATGAAAGTAAACTAGCACGGAATATAAAAACAGAAAGTAAGAGTTTCTACAGGTACATAAAAAGGAAAAGAGTGGCTAAAGTAAACGTTGGTTCCCTGGAGGATGAGACTGGGGAATTAATAATGGAGAACAGGGAAATGGCAGAAATGTTGAACAAATATTTTGCATCAGTCTTCATGGTAGAAAACACTGAAAACATCCCAATAATGGATAATCAAGGGGCTATAGGTAGCAAGGAACTTAATACAATCACTATCACTAATGAAGTAGTACTAGGTAAAATAATGGGACTAAAGGCGGACAAGTCCCCTGGACCTGATACTTACATCTTAAGAGAAATGGTTGCAGAGATAGAGGATGCATTGGTTGTAATCTATCAAAATTCCCTGGATTCTGGGGCAGTCCCAGCAGATTGGAAAAGTGCAAATATAACACTCCTATTTAAAAAAGGAGGCAGACAAAAAGCAGGAAACTATAGACTAGTTAGCCTAACCTCTGTCATTGGGAAAATGCTGGAGTCTATTATTAAGGAAACAGTAGTGGAACATTTGGAAAAGCATGATTCAATCAAGCAGAGTCAGCATGGTTTTATTAAAGGGAAGTCATGTTTGACAAATTTGCTGGAGTTCTTCAAGGATGTAACTAGTAGAGTGGATAAGGGGGAACCAGTGGTTGTGGTGTATTTGGATTTCCAGAAGGCATTCGATAAGGTGCCATATAAGAGGTTACTGCACAAGATAAGAACTCACGGGGTTGGGGGAAATATATTAGCATGATTAGAGGTTTGGCTACCTAACAGAAATCAGAGTTGGGATAAGTGGGTAACTTTCCGGTTGGCAAACAGTGACTAGTGGGGTGCCGCAGGGATCGGTGCTGCGTCCTCAACTATTTGCAATCTATATTAATGACTAGTATGAAGGGACCAAGTGTAATGTAGCCAAGTTTACTGATGATACAAAGATGGGTGGGAAAGCAAATTGTGAGGAGGACACAAAAAATCTGCAAAGGGATATAGACAGGCTAAGTGAAAGGGCAAAAATTTGACAGATGGAGTATAATGTGGGAAAATGTGAGATTATCCACTTTGGCAGAAATAATAGAAAAGCAAATTATAATTTAAATGGAGAAAAATTGCAAAGTGCTGCAGTACAGAGAGACCTGGGGATCCTTGTGCATGAAACACAAAAAGTTAGTATGCAGGTACAGCAATAATCAGGAAGGCAAATGGAATGTTGGTCTTTATTGCAAGGGGGATAGAGCATAAAAGCAGAGAAGTCCTGCTACAACTGTACAGGGTATTGGTGAGGCCACACCTGGAGTACTGCATACAGTTTTGGTCTCCGTATTTAAGGAAGGATATACTTGCATTGGAGGCTGTTCAGAGAAGGTTCACTAAGTTGATTCTGGAGATGAGGGAGTTGAGTAGGTTGGGCTTATACTCATTAGAGTTCAGAAGAATGAGAGTTGATCTTATTAAAACTTATAAGATAATGAGAGGGCTCGACAAGTTGGATGCAGAGAGGATATTTCTACTCATAGGGAAAATAAAGCTCGGGGACATAGTCTTAGAATAAGGGGCCACCCATTTAAAACTGAGATGAGGAGAAATTTCTTCTCTCAGAGGGTTGTAAATCTATGGAATTCTCTGCCCCAGAGAGCTGTGGAGTCTGGGTCATTGAATTAAGGAAGAGATAGACAGATTTTTGAGCGAAAAGGGAGTTATGGGGAGCGGGCAGGGAAGTGGAGCTGAGTCCATGATCAGATCAGCCACGTTCTTATTGAATGGCGGAGCAGGCTCGAGGGGCCGAATGGCCTGCTCCTGCTCCTATTTCTTATGTTCTTATGTTCTTAAGTACTTCTATGATTTGTCCTCACTGTTGTTTTGTAGGAATTGCGCCAGCCAATTTGTATACAGTAAGGTCCCACAAACAGCAACATAATAATGACCAGAAAATCAGTTTTAATGATGTTGGTTGGGAATAAATATTGGCCAAGACACCGGGGAAAATTCCCCTGCCTGTCTTCAAAATAGTGCGATGGGATCTTTTACAAGGAAAGAAAAGGAAGGAACGAAAGGTGACATGAGGTAAAACTTTTTTACGCAGCAAGTGGTTTATATCTGGAATGCACTGTTGGAAAGGGTGGTTGAGGCAGATTCAATCATGGCTTTAAAAAGGGAATTGGATAAGTACCTGAAGGCAAAAATTTGCAGGTCTACTTGGAAAGGGCAGGGGAATGGGACTAGCTGAAGTGCTCTTGCAGAGAGCTGGCATGGACTCATTGGGCCAAATGGCCTCCTTCTGTGTTGTAACCATTCTATTATTCCATATAGTGCCTTTTTGAAGTACTTTTTGAAGTGTAGTTACTATTGTAATGTAGGAAACACGGCAGGCAATTTGCGCACAGCAAGCTCCCTCATATAGCAATGTGATAATGACCAGATAATCTGTTTTAGTAATGTTTATTGAGGGATAAATATTGGCCAAGATACATGGGATAACTCCCCTGCTCTTCTTTGAAATATTGCCATGAGATCTTTTATGTCCACCTGAGAGAGCAGACACGGCCTTGGTTTAATATCTCATCGAAAGACAGCACCTCTGACAATTCAGCACTCCCTCAGTACTGCACTGGAGTGTCTGCCTAGATTTTGTGCTCAAGTCTCTGGAGTGGGACTTGAACCCACAATCTACTGACACAGAGGTGTGAGTGCTGGGAACAAAATTGAGGCTGGAAGTGAAATTCGGGCACAGATTTATGACGTCCCTAGGAATAAATTGCTCTTGGCAGAAAAGTCTCGAATTGCAATTGAAAAACAAATGTGTTGATGGGATTTGGCTGTCACTGGCAAGGCCAGCATTTATGGCCCATCCCTAATCGTCCTTGAGAAGATCGTGGTGAGGTGCCTTCTTGAACCGCTGCAGTCCGTGTGGTGAAGGTACTCCCACAGCGCTGTTAGGGAGGGAGTTCCAGGATTTTGACCCAGCGACGATGAAGGAACGGCGATATACTTCCAAGTCAGAATGGTGACTGGGAGGGGAACGTGAAGGTGGTGATGGTAGATTATGCAGAAAACGAGAAAGTGCTGCTTTAGTTTTACAACAAAACTTAGCTTTAGACCACCAGAGAACACAAGCACACACTCAGCAGCAGGCTGTGAAGGAATGTAGATGCTTATACACCCCAGGACATCAGTGATTGAATCCGTCCCACTTGAACACTACATATTTACATTTTTAGAAAACACACCACTATTTTGTGTGTCAGCCGTGGCTCAGTTGTAGCACTCTTGTCGCTGAGTCAGAACAACGTGGGTTCAAGGCCATCAGCACAAAATCTAGTTGACACTCCAGTGCAGTACTGAGGGAGCGTGACACTGTCAGAGGTGCTATCTTTCAGATGAGACGTTAAACTGTGGTCCTGTTTGCTTTCTCAGATGGATGTAAAAGATCTCAAGGCACTATTTTGAATAAGAGCAAGGGAGTCCTGGTAAAATAAAAACAGAAAATGCTGTAAGTCTCAGCGGGTCAGGTAGCATCTGTGGAGAGAAAAACAGAGTTAACGTTTCAGGCCCTGGCCAATATTAATCCCTCGACAACACCACTAAAATAGATTATCTGGTTATTATCACATTACGGTTTGTGCTCAAATTAGCTGCCACATTTCCTACATTACAACAGTGACTACATTTCAAAACGACTTCATTGGCTTTATAGTGCTTGGGATGTTCTGCGGTCACAGACAGCAAATGGCCACCTATGAGCAGCCACCATGATGGCAATAAGCTTGTAAAGTTTGGAGCTGCTTTTTAAAGGGACTGACATACTAGAACTTCTCAAACTGGGCTCAATGCAGGTTCGGCAAAATCAGATTTGTATTTCAGTTTGCTGTTCATCTTTCGAGGGATAAATGCAGTGACTGCCAACCAGGAAATTTCCCATAGGAGATGCATCACATAACCTCAATCAATACATGATTTGAAAGAATGCTTTTGGATTATATCCACATGTAGTTTTCATTCCAAAAACAACTTCACATTGTTCCCAAACAGCTGAAAATAGACAGAGCGACTGGGGAAGATTTTTGCCTTATTTAAACAATGAGGCAATATGATCAGTCAAAAGAGCCATGTAATAGATGAATCCCCCAGTAGCTGGCAGTGACGGACTTTTTCCACACACTACATGAAAGTTAGCTCGCAGACAAGTCCTGAAAAAGATCTATTGAAAATCCCATTTATTTGGAAAGCTGTAATCACCACATCTGTCCTGGGAATCTGGCGTGTTGAGATTTGTCCTGCTGATGTGCACTTAATGATAAGGTGAATGACACCACATTCGTTCACAGCAATCAGTTAGTTATTCTATTCCTGTCAGAACCCAAACACCATGAACAGGTGCACACCTGCGAGGAATGCCCAAGGTCCACAATTACCTGACCTTCATCTGCTCATACACAGAACTGTTGGCTTCCTTCCTATCCAGTCCCAGCCTCTGAGGGGTCTCGGTAGAGTAGATAGGGAGAAACTTTTCCACTGGCAAGAGGGTCAGTAACCAGAGGGCACAGATTTAAAATAATTGTCTAAAAAGGCCAGAGGGGATGAGAGAATTTTTTTTCTACACTGTGAGTTGTTATGATCTGAAATGCGCTGATTGAAAGGGTGGTGTAAACAGACAATAGTAACTTTCAAAAGGAAATTGGATCTCTACTTAAAAGGAAACATTAACATGGCGATGGGGAAAAAGCAAGCACTAATTGGTAGCTTTTTCAGACAGCACAGGCACGATGTGCCGAATGGCCCCCTTCTGTGCTGTATGATTCTATGGGAGGAATTTTAACATGGACGAGCACATGGGTTTGGGAGGAGGTGAGAGGGGTCAAAGCCAGTTCAATTGACAGCATGTCGGGAAGCCGACTCCAACCTGCCGACTTCCGCATTTCACTGAAACGTATTAGGCTGCATATGCACAACCCCCTCATGGGAGGAGAGGCGGGTTGCCAATTAGCATATATTAATCACTCAATTAGAGCGATATTGACACAGATTTTGCAGCTTGACGTGTGATCCACGGTTTTCCGGGCTTCCTGAAACTCACCAGTAAAAACAAGGCGAGAACACAGCAGCAGTTGAGGGGGTCAATCAATTGTCTGAAAGTATGGCATTACATACTCAGTACTCACAGCTGATTTCTTACATGCTAGTGGGAAAGAGTGTTCACAGTACTTTTGCTGAAAGTTGACTTTCTACATTTTGGATGTTTCTTCTACACTTTGATCAATCAGATCAGAATGGGTGCCGCTTATGCTCTTAGATTCGACCTCTGATGAGGACCAAGGTGACCAGCAACAGCACCAGCAGCATCCTGCAGGTTACAGATCTGTAGCTGCACAGGAGATAGGGGAGAAGCAGAGAGGTGCAGCTTGCAGGAGGCCATACACACCACACAGGGTCTACAGGCAGAGGATAAGCTTCCTCAATATATCGGAACAGCCGTGTTTCAGGGGGCTCAGGTTGTCACGTCAGGTGGTAGCAGACATCTGCAGACTGCTGGAAGAAGACCTGCTGCCAGCTGGACCTGGTGCCCATGTTTTACCAGTGGCTGTCAAATGCACCACCACAATCACATTTTTGTCTCTGGATCCTTCCAGGGCTCTACTGTCAACATATGCAGGATCTCCCAGTCGGAGGCCCACAAATGCATAAGACAGGTGATTGGTGGCTTGTTCACCAGGGCCTCCAATTATGTCAACTTTGTCTGCGATGATGCCAGTCAGAATGAGTGGGTTTTCGGGTTTACATCTCTGGCTGGCATCCCGCAGATACAGGGTGTCGTTCGACTGCACACACGAGGCAGTCAGGGAACCCCTCATGTTACCCAAGAGTATTCATCAACCGCAAGGGCTTCCACTCCATCACTGTGCAGCTGGTGTATAACCACAAAAACATCTTTATTCAGGTGTACGCTAAATTCCCGGGCAGCTGCCATGGTGCTTTCATCCTGCGACAGTCCAACCTCCCTGATGTCGTCACACCTGGAAGCAGAGTTAACGGGTGGCTGCTCAGAGAAACTTAAAACATGGATGATGACACCTCACCCCGAGGAACGATGCCCAAGAGCACTACAATCAATGCCATATCATCACCAGGCCATCGGCATGCTGAAGATGCGCTTCAGGTGCCTCGACAGATCTGGAGGCACCCTTCAGAACACACCAGCTAGGATCTCCAGAATAGTCATGGTGTGCTGCACTCTGCACAGTATTGTACAGAAGCGAGGGTTGCACCTGTAGGGGTATGGTAGCATAGTGGTTATGTTACTGGATTAATAATCCAGAGGCCCAGACGAGTGATCCGACAACATGAGTTCTAAATCCCACCACAGTAGCCGTGGGGTTTAACTTCACTTAAATAAATCTGGAATAAAAAGCTAGTATCAGAATGGTGACCATGAAACTGCCCATCTGGTTCGCTAATGTCCTTTAGGGAAGAAAACCTATTGTCTTTACCCAGTCTGGGCCTATACGTGACTCCAGACCCACAGCAATGTGGTTGACTTTTAACTGCCCTCTGAAATGGCCTAGAAAGCCAATCAGTTGTATTCAAGAAGACAGCTCAATACCACCTTCTTGGGGCAACTAGGGATGGGCAATAAATGTTGGCCGTGCTGGCGATGCCCACATCCCGTGAATGAATAAAAAAAAGATGAACAAGGCACAGAGCGCAGATCTTCTTTGGAGGATTCTAATGAGGAGGAGGATGGTGATGAGGGCAAAACACCACCAGCTGCGCACATTGATGCCCAGGATGCAAAGAGTTCCCTGACGATTGCGAGGTTCTCTTAGGTTCTACCCATGGATTCTGTTGCAAGGGCGAACTCGGCCATCAGGACATGAGGCTGCATGCCAGGTACTGAATGGCGGGGGGGGCAACGGGTTAGAAGTGGAATTGCTTTGAGTGGAGTCCCCACTTCCATATCCCCTTTTGCCATCATCACGCTCATGGCTTAGCCACACTTTATTGCTACCACTATGCTGGAGAACACTTTGCTGCAGCTCGGTGGGCTGCTGCAAGGCCAAGGCTAGGGTATCTGTCATCCTATTTAAGATGGCATCCAGAGTCTGCAAGCCCTTGCTCAAGTCTTGCATGGACTCGTTTGATTTCCGTGTTTGATGTTCCATGTAGTTGGCCAACAGATCCACCAGAGACCCAATTCATGTACGGACCAGGGTGAAGCAAGGCTGTGTCATTGCACCAACGCTCTTCTCGACCTTCCTTGTTGCAATGCTCCATCTCACCATCAGTAAGTTCCCCATTGGAGTGGAGCTAATCGGGAAACTGTTCAACCTCCGTCGCCTCCAGACCAGATCCAAGGTTGTTCCATCCTCTGTCATTGAACTACAGTATGCAGATGACGCTTGTGTCTGCACACACTCAGAGGCCGAATTCGAAATCATCATCAACATGTTCACCGTAGCGTACAAGAGCATGGGCCTTACACTAAACATCCATAAAGCAAAGGTCCTCTACCAACCTACCCCTGCCACACAGTACTGCCCCCCGGTATCAAAATCCACAATGAGGCCTCGGACAACGTGGACCATTTTCCATACCTCGGGAGTGTACTGTCAACAAGGGCAGACGTCGATGACGAAGTCCAACACCGCCTTCAGTATGCCAGTGCAGCCTTCGGTTGCCTAAGGAAGAGAGTGTTCAAAGACCAGAACATAAGAACATAAGAACATAAGAATTAGGAACAGAAGTAGGCCATCTAGCCCCTCGAGCTTGCTCCGCCATTCAACTAGATCATGGCTGATCTGGCCGTGGACTCAGCTCCACTTACCCGCCCGCTCCCACTAACTCTTAATTCCCTTATTGGTTAAAAATCTGTCTATCTGTGATTTGAAAACATTCAATGAGCCAGCCTCAACTGCTTCCTTGGGCAGAGAATTCCACAGATTCACAACCCTCTGGGAGAAGAAATGCCTTCTCAACTCGGTTTTAAATTGGCTCCCCTGTATTTTGAGGCTGTGCCCCCTAGTTCTAGTCTCCCCGACCAGTGGAAACAACCTCTCTGCCTCTATCTTGTCTATCCCTTTCATTATTTTGAATGTTTCTATAAGGTCACCCCTCATCCTTCTGAACTCCAATGAGTAAAGACCCAGTCTACTCAATCTATCATCATAAGGTAACCCCCCCATCTCCAGAATCAGCCTAGTGAACCGTCTCTGTACCCCCTCCAAAGCTCGTATATCCTTCCTTAAGTAAGGTGACCAAAACTGCATGCAGTACTCCAGGTGCAGACTCACCAATACCCTGTACAGTTGCAGCAGGACCTCCCTGCTTTTGTACTCCATCCCTCTCGCAATGAAGTTCCAACATTCCATTTGCCTTCCTGATTACCTGCTTCACCTGCAAACTAACTTTTTGGGATTCATGACCCCCAGGTCCCTCTGCACTGCAGCATGTTGTAATTTCTCCCCATTCAAATAATATTCCTTTTACTGTTTTTTTCCAGGGTGGATGACCTCACATTTTCTGACATTGTATTCCATCTGCCAAACCTTAGCCCATTCGCTTAACCTATCTAAATCTCTTTGCAGCCTCTCTGTGTCCTCTACACAACCCACTTTCCCACTAATCTTTGTGTCATCTGCACATTTTGTTACACTACACTCTGTCCCCTCTTCCAGGTCATCTATGTATATTGTAAACAGTTGTGGTCCCAGCACCGATCCCTGTGGCACACCACTAACCACCAATTTCCAACCCGAAAAAAACCCATTTATCCCGACTCTCTGCTTTCTGTTAGCCAGCCAATTCTCGATCCATGCTAATACATTTCCTCTGACTCCGCATACCTTTATCTTCTGCAGTAACCTTTTGTGCGGCACCTTATCGAATGCCTTTTGGAAATCTAAATACACCACATCCATCAGTACACCTCTATCCACCATGCTCGTTATATCCTCAAAGAATTCCAGTAAATTAGTTAAACATGATTTCCCCTCCAAGAATCCATGTTGCGTCTGCTTGATTGCACTATTCCTATCTAGATGTCCCGCTATTTCTTCCTTAATGATAGCTTCAAGCATTTTCCTCACTACAGATGTTAAACTAACCGGCCTATAGTTACCTGCCTTTTGTCTGCCCCCTTTTTTAAACAGAGGCTTTACATTAGCTGCTTTCCAATCTGCTGGTACCTCCCCAGAGTCCAGAGAATTTTGGTAGATTATAATGAATGCATCTGCTATAACTTCCGCCATCTCTTTTGATGTTTAATTCCCAGTCTTGGCCACCCTGCAACCACGTTTCTGTAATGGCCACCAAATCATACCCATTCATAATGATTTGTGCCGTCAAGTCATTTACTTTATTTCGAATGCTGCGTGCGTTTAGGTAGAGTGTTTTAATACTAGTTTTTAAACCATGATTTTTAGTTTTGACCCCTCCTGCAGCCCCTTTATATTCATACATATTGTCCCTTCCTATCACCTTGTGGTTTACACTTACCCCAGTGCTACTCTGCTCTGTTGCCTCCTGCCTTTTGCATTCTTTTTTGGGGTCCTGTTCATCTGAGCCGTCACCCACTCTAACTAGCTCAGAGCCCTCTCCTGGGTTCCGAATACTTCTCGCATTGAGGCACCGAGCTTTCAGGCTTGCCTTTCTATTACACTTTGACCCTTTAAAACCGGCACAAAGCTCATGGTCTACAGAGCAGTAATGATACCTGCCATCTTATATGCTTCAGAGTCATGGACTATATAGCAGTCACATCAAAGCACTGGAGAAGTACCACCAATGCTGCCTTCACAAGATCCTGCAAATCCATTGGCAGGATAGGCACACCAACATCAGTGTTCTCGCTCAGGCCAACATCCTCAGCATCGAAGCATTGACAACGCTCGATCAGCTCCGATGGACAGGCCACACCGATGCGAGACTCCCAAAACAAACGCTCTACTTGGAGCTCTGATACGGCAAACGAGCCCAGGTGGGCAGAGGAAACGCTTCAAGGACACCCTCAAGGCCTCCTTAAAATAGTGCAACATCCCCACCGATGACTGCTCAAAGTGGGAGAGAATAATCCGGGAAGGCGCCGAACACTTCGAGTCTCTTCGCTGGAAGCAAGCGGAGACCAAACACAAACAGCGGAAGGAGCGCACGACAACCCAAGCATTCCAACCAACCTGCCCTTCAACAAAAGTCCCTTCAACCGCCGTCTGCCCAAACTGTGACAGAGACTGTAGTTCCCGCATTGGACTAATCAGTCACCTGAGAACTTATTTTTAATGTGGAAGCAAATCATCCTCGACTCTGAGGGACAGCCTAAGAAGAAGTTGGCCACTCTATCCATGCAAGAAGACATATTACAGTGCCGTGCAACATCAACCCACTTATGCTTGAGGCGGACTCCTTAAATCTCTCTGCAATAGTGGACAGTGCACTTGGAACATCTGTCAGTACATCGCACATTCTCTGCTGCTGTCCAATGATTATCCTCTTGATCGATGGTCCCCAGGATACACATCTGTGTCCAGCTGAGCAGTTCTTGGAGAGGCCTACTCCCTTCAATGCAGACTCTCCACTGCTGTCCCCACCACCACCATTTGCTCTTACTCACTTGTAAAATGTGAGCCAGCAGGTGAAAACCCAACGATCTCTCTTACTGGTTCCACCGAAGTATGAGAATCTGAGCTGGTACATGGTATGCATGAGTTGTGTGATGGCGTATGATTATGCTCCTCTGATGAATCATCGTCTGTGACCTGCTGTACATGTGAAGGCCCTGCCAGAGATAAAAGACATGAATGAGTATTGGCAAAGTAAGAATGTTGCAAATTCTCATTACGAACATGATCATATTTCACTCGCTGTTGATATCAAGTCAGCACGACTGAATGCTGTATGAAATGTGCCAGTCTGATATTTAATTGTGCTACCAGGTAGCTGGGAAGTTCCCATCTCCCTATCTCTGACAGCAGGCATGCCGAGACTCTGCTGATCTTCAGCGCCTCCTCTTCTGCAATTGTGAGCTGCAAAATGGCTGGAGGGCTGCCTCGGGTTTCTGTTTCTCCCTGGTTTCTGTGCTCTCTTCTCCTGCATATGATCATCCGATGGAGGCATTGCATAAGGCTGAGGGCGAGTGTCAGAGGTGGATGAATGGATGGGGATGTGAAGAAGTACATGGAGAGAGGGATGGTGCACCTGCAAGGTAAGTGGGTGTGAGGAGTGATGTGATGGCATAACTTGAGAAAGCAGAGCGTGGGTGTGGGGTGATGCACACAGCAGGATGTAAGTGAATGTACCACTATACTCACCTTTCCTAATCTGATTAGGTCATTAAAGCACTTCCTGCACTGTATCCAAGAGTGTGGCGCTATGCTCCTGCTGCTAACCTCCTCGGCAATCTCCAACCACGCCTTCTTGCTCTCTACTGCAGATTTTTTCCTCGCATTGCTGGGGAATAGTATCTCCCTTCGGCTCCTCACAGCCCTCAGCAGCACCTGCTAAACTATTCAGCTAATTTAGTAACACAGCATTCTTCCTCCTTTCTTCTCTTGAATTCCAACACATCCAAATTGCATCTTTGCATTGTCCCTTTAAATACTGGAGTTGAGGTCGCATTACGTGGATCCTTATCCTGCCCGCTGCCGCTGATTGGAGGGAAAACCCGGAAATAAAACTATATATGGGCTCAATTTTCCCCAAAGCTTTTTTTTGGCGTACTTGAAGAGTACACTAAAAATAATGTTCTAAGTTTCCCCATTGGATTTCTTCATTTTAGCATGGCCTAACCTGTCCTTTAGTTTTGGGGATGGAGCCTTGATCTGCACCAAAAAGATAGGGCTGCCACGGTAACTAGGGACACAATGCGAGCTGAGGCTGCAAAGTGAAACATACAGCCAGCTCCCAACACATTAAAACACATTGCATCAATTTAAAAACACATTAAAATATATTGCAGCAACTTATCTGCCGGTCCATTCCCCCGCCTGACATCCCAAAAAATGGCGTCCCGGTCCCGGTCCCCGGGTCTCCCTCTCTCTCTCTCTCTCTCTCTCTCTTTCTCTGTCCGGGCATCTGCTGCACTTACCTGCGCCAATTTCTTTAACTCTCCGGAAGGTTTTTCTGCAGAGGCCACATACACTGGCCTAAGCAGAACTGGAGTAACTCTCAGCTGGCCAAACTTGCCTCAATGGCCAGAATTGGCGCAGCTGGCAGGTTACGTCCACTTTGGCTGAAAAAAAAAACCTAAAAAAATTGTAACTAACTGAGTTACGCTGGTGCAAATTGATTGGGGAAACTGTTTTTTTTTTACTTAGGCCAACAAAAGCAGCCTGTGCCAAAAAATGCCACAAGTCACTGGAGAAAATTGAGCCCAAAATGTGGTGGCTGTGTTTAAAAAGCCACTGACCGACACGCTTAACATACTTCCAGATTTCCCATGCGATATCGGAGGCCTCCATTCCCAGCAGGTCTCACAGATAAGAACGAGGCCTATGATTATATGAATCCCCATTTGGCTGACGCATCTGAAATAACACACTGAAGTTACCAAGACCAAACCCAGGAAAGCTGCAAGTTACAGCATTTCACAAACAACGGCAATATTAAAAGCTTATTAAAAAGCACCCGTTCCTTAGCATGCTTCAAATATACCAGGTGTGGCATAAGATTAATGTTTATTGAGTTCTTATAGTCTGGCTAATATCAAAATATTACTTATATTGGAAAAAATCAGTTTAAAAAGGGTGGGGAGTATTGCATACCTGAACGGCATGTTTCGCACTGAAAAGGATAATATTGGTCTGGCTCATTGAACTGACTCCCACTCCTGAATAATTTTCTTAATTGCTGTTTTAGTCAACTTGTGTCAGTCAATTAAAGTTGTATGTAATATTACTGGGACAATGTGGAGTAAGGGCAATTACTGTAAGTGCTGGGTGGGTAGCAGACATAGCGCTAAACAATCAGAAGTAAATATTTAGTAATATTTCCATACAACATAGTTAGAGGGTAAATCTGTTCCTAACAGTGGGATAGATTTTGACTTTGTGCGATAATGTAAAATGAATGATAGCGAATCGGCCAATCAAGTCTCTCCCAATCAAGTCAAAATCTACCTGAGTGTGTTGACCTTTGGAATCTTTTTTAAAAATTCACCATTAGAAACACATGACTTTGCTCAATGGAAGCTTCAGTATATTTGAGTGTACTAAAATTAACACATAGCCGGGTATCTAATCTGAAAGCATCTGCAACAATCCTGCTCGAACTAGTTTAATATCACATGATCTTCAGCTCATAGTGGTGTGACGACAGGTGAAAGACTCGCTACCTTGCCAAGTGGCAACACACCAATTGGCAGAGAGTAAAGTAGATCGTAGAGGCCATCACATGATGGTCAACAGAGAATCAGTGAAGCTGTACTATTATTTGCAAGAAGGTGTCATACCTGAAGAAAAGTGCCAAGGTGAGAAACAAAGTAACCACGAGAAAATGTTTGCAGAAACTGTATATGTCAGAAGCTATTGATGCCACACAAGTTCCAGCCAATGACCATCTCCAACAAGAGCTGGTCTAACCACCTCCTCTTTACATTCAACAGTATTACTATCACCAAATGCCCCACCATTAACATCCTGGGGATCACCATTGACCAGCAATTTAACTAGACCAGCCTCATAAATACTGTGGCTACAAGAGCAGGTCAGAGGCTGGATATTCTGCAATGAGTGACTCACCTTCTGACTCCCCAAAGCCTTTCCCTCATCTACAAGGCACAAGTCAGTGGTGTCATTGAATGCTCTCCACTTGCCTGGATGAGTGCAGCTCCAACACTCAAGAAGCTTGACACCATCCAGGACAAAGCAGCCCACTTGATTGGCACCCCATCCACCACCATGCACCGTAGCTGCAGTGTGTACCATCTACAAGATGCACTGCAGCAACTTGCCAAAGCTTCTTCGACAGCACCTCCCAAACCCACGACCTCTACTGCCTGGAAGGACAAGGGCAGCAAGCACATGGGAACACCATCACCTGCAAGTTCCCCTCCAAGTCACACACCATTCTGACTTGGAAATATAATCACTGTTCCTTCATCGTCGCTGGGTCAAAATCCTAGAACTCCTCACCTGAACAGTACTGTGGGCTCAGGTTTAACACACTCAGGTAGATTCACACACGGTCTGCAGCAGTTCAAGAAGGCACCACCTTCTTAATGGCAATTAGGGATGTGCAATAAATGCTGTTCCTTGCCAGCAATGCCCACATCTCCTGAACAAATTAAAAAAACAATGCCAATCAAAGTAAATGACAGATGGCAGAGGTGTTTGCATGAGTACCTGAGTATACCAAACTTGAACTGGCCCAGTAGCCAGCTCATGTATTTTTCCTCAGTCACATTGAGGTGGTCCTGCCACAGCTGTGCACACACTGCCTGGGGCAATAATGGATCTTGATGGCACTCCTCCTAAGGCCTCAGACCTCCATGCCATCCTTTGTATTCCTCCTCCTCCTACTCCAACTCCAACATAAATAGTAAAATAAAACTCATTGAAGCATAAAAATATTTTTTTCTCTTTTTTTTTGTTTGACAAATCGTTTTTTTGAAGATGTAACTAGTAGGATGGATAAGAGGGAAACCAGTGGATGTAGTGTATTTGGGTTTTCAAAAAGCATTTGGTAAGGTGCCACACAAGAAGTTATTACACAAAATTAGGACTCATGGGATTAGGGTTAATATATTAGCATGGATTTAGGATTGGTTCATGGACAGAAAACAGAGTGTGGGAATAAATGGGGCTTTTTCGGGATGGCAGGCTGTAACTGGTGGGGTACCACAAGGATCAGTGCTTGGGCCTTCGCTATTTACAATCTATATTAATGGGCCTAAGATTCCTGTCGGAGGCTTCCTTCGGACGGACCTGATGGTCCCGGAGACGCCTTCAATTCCAGTCAGAGGCCTCGATTCGATGTGTAGCATACAGGAAGAGGACTTCCTCGCACGCACAAAAAATCTGGAGACACGGGGGCCTGGACCACTAATCACTCTGCATTATTTTCATTGATAATAACGGGAACTCCGTTTCTCCGAGTTCCCATTACTATCAATGAGAATAACCCCCTAAAACACAGAAACACAACATAATAAAAAAAACTCACATATTTAAAATTAATTGAAATTAAAGTTAATTAAATGTTTTAGAAAAAATATATAGTTTTTAGATTTTTTTTTATGTGTTTTAATAGGGTTTAAAATAAACTTACCTTAATGGACAGAGTTTTTACTCTAAAAATCTGCATTTAAATTTAATTTTTATATGTTTTAAAACTCTTACTCTGGTTAAAGTAGGCTACGTGCCTGCTTTTACCAGGCATACAAATTTCAAGGACATTCACTAGGCAAAAGATGGACAAATAGCCCAATCTCTGCTGCGCGGATGTCCTTCCTGCAGAGTTGCGGAGGATCTGTCAAGCGAAATCTTGACAGATCGGAAAAACAGCTTTTGCGAGGCCTCGACGAGTCTGTACGTATTCCGTATGAACCCGGCAAGGTCGGGATTTTACCGCCATTGATTTAGGTGAAGGGACTGAGTTTAACGTATGCAAAGTTGCTGATGATACAAATTTAGGTGGGAAAGTAAGCTGTGAAGGAGGTCGGAAAGAGGCTGCAGGGAGATATAGACTGGTTGATTGAGTGAACAAGAACATGGCAAATGAAATACAATGTGGGGAAGTGTAAAGTTATCCACTTTGGGAGGAAAAACAAAAAAGCAGAATATTTGTTGAATGGTGGGTGAGAGACTGGGAAATGTTTGCATTCAGAGAGACCTGGTGTCGTTGTACATGAATCACAGAAAGTTAATATGCAGGTACAGCAAGCAATTAGGAAAGCAAATGGTGCATTTACCTTTGTTACAAAGGGATTAGAGTATAAGAGTAAAGAAGTCTTACTACAATTATACAGGGCATTGGTGAGGCCACACCTGGAGTACTGTGTACAGTTCTTGTTGTGTTCAGAATAAATCCACAGGACTGTATTGCTAGCTCAAACTCTTTATTCAGACTCCAGAGTGCCGAGGCAGCATGGTGAATCATCTATTATACTTGCTTGCCCCAGGGTGCACAGGTGACCCTCAGGTCTTCCACAGGTATGCCCCTTAGTGGCAAGTCTTATATTTTGGTAAGGTTTACATACATACATACATAACATCACTCCCCCCCAAAGTCTTATGTGCAAGTTATTTGCAAGTTGAGGCGATCTGGCGCCCCGCATCCCCGGATCGATCACCTGGGTTGAAGTCCTGACGTGGTGGGTTCATCCTTGTGGTTGATGGCGAAGTCGATTGTGTTAGTGGGTCGCTGGGGGCCAGGTCCTTTCACGGTTCCTGGTTATCTGTAGTTCGCAGTTTGATCTAGTCCAAATGCTTTACACGTTAGCCCAGTGCACGGTTTCACAATCAAACGCCCTGTTTCCCTCACATACACTCCATTCCCCCCCTTGGCAAATGCAGTGCTAGTGGCCCAACTGGAGCCCTGAACATGGTCTACATCACTTATTCTGATGTCGCGTGGGGGAGCCGTGCGATCATGGTGCATTCTCTGCTGATGGCCTACAGAAGGCTCGGTTCTGAGTGATTCTGTCTGGTGACTGCGTAGCACCCAGGATAGCCGGGTCTGTAGGTAGTCCACCGTGACGCGCGTGGTGCTTGGTTTAGTGATTTGGGCTGCCTACTCCGGGTTATTGTCGCTGACCCTGAGGTCTAGCAAACTCAGGGTGGTCGCAATGGCCTTGAGACTTTCGGTAGTGGCGGGAGGCCTCGTGGTCCCTGTGGATCCTGGGCCATAGTATGGGGGCCCCGGACCACCGATTGTGTGCAGCCGCCCTGCCTTATTTTGCAACGTTGGGTTGGGCCTTTCGTCTTTGTAACGGATAGGTTGCAACATCCCGTCTAGCAGTTCACCTTTGGCAGGCGGTAACATGGAATCCTGGCTGGTCCAGGTCCTAAACTGGGGGGCCATTACAGTTGACCCCTCGCTTTCTAGCACTTTCGCAACCGCGAGTGGGTCTACAGGCTGTGCCGTTTCCACACCGGTGGTGGGCAATGGTAGCCAACTGAGGGCATTAGCACCGTTCTCAGTGCCTGGCCCATGACGGATCATGTTACAGTGCACAGACAGTGTTAGACATTCTCAAAACAACACATCGATTATGGTGCCTCTGCTCTCCAAAACTTGCGGGATGGGCAGCTTGTCTGAATCGAGCACATATTGGGACACACTTTGGTACGTCTCTTTAGTCCCGTGAGTACAGGCTGCTGCCTTGGTTAACTTATTGGATACATGTTCAATCGTTTGGGGCTCGCTCGCTACTTTTGCTTGTGCAGAACACTCCCAACCCCGTGTGGTAACATATCACTTGCCACGAATACTTTGTTAGATACATATACAACTGGTTGGGGTTCGCCCGCTACTTTGGCTTGTTGTACAACACACCCGACCCCGTGTGATAACACATCACTTGCTACAAGTACTTTGTCAGATACATATACGACCGGTTGGCATTCGCCCACTACTTTGGCTTGTTGTAAAGTCCCCCCGACCCCATATAATGGTACATCATTGGCCGCGAAAGACCGCTCACATGGGTTACATAGTGCAAACAACTTATTGGAGCATGGTGGGTTCCTGCCCTTCTCAGCGGCCGCCCCTTTACCTTTGCCCCAAACTCAGTTGTCTTCCTTACTGGGCAACACATTCCTCCATTCCATTCTGGACGCTCTCTCACCCCATGGTCTGGACGCATCTTCGTCCCGTGGTCTGGACGCACCTTTGTCCCGTAGTCTGGATGCCTTCTCAGTCGTCTTCCTTACTGGGCGACACATTCCTCCGTTCCATTGTGGACAATCTCTCGTCCCGTGGTCTGGACGCACTCTCGGTCCGTAGTCTGGATGCCTTCTCGTCCCATGGTCTGGATGCCCTCTCGTCCTTGTCCGTGATGCCGATTGCCATGATCTTCCTCCCCAGGGATTTTGCCTCTGGCGCCGGGAAGACGCATTCAGATCATTTCAGCCAGATCCCACTCCGCATGGTCGACCTGGAGTCTCTTCCATCGTCGCCAAGAGGTTGTCGGCTTCGGGTGGTGGGTACTGCGCCTGTACCACTGCTCGGTTGATCTTCACCTCCTTGTGGTCGTGATGAACGGCTTGTGCCTCGGAGATCTGCACTTCGATGTCTGGTTCAGCTGTAGGTGGAGGTTTGCTCAGCCCTTGAGAAGAAGAGACGTCGTTCGTCGGAGAAGATACGCAGAGTTCCCAGTTCTATCGAATCTTCCCCATCCACCTTCTACCAAGCAGCGTTGGCTCATCATCTGAAACAATCCACAATGGTAAATCGTGCACTGCTCCCTCATGGGATACTCTTATGTCTGCACAACCAATAAATGGTATCAGTTCCTTGGTGTAGGTGCGCAGCTTTGCCTGAATCAGGATCAGCTTGGGTCGCTGGGCTTCATCGCCCCACAGCCTCTCGGGTGCCTTCTGGCTCATAACTGATTGACTCGTTCCCATGTGTAGTTCCATGGAGACTGGAGTGCAGTTAAGTTCAACTTTGAACATTATCGGAGGGCTTTTGGTAGTGAAGGTGTGTATCCCATATACTTCCTCTTCATCCTCAGGTTCAGTTGCCTCTCCTGCTCATTCATCGTGATGCTCGCTGGATCGGTCGTCCTCTCCTGGCTCTGCCATATGGTGAGTCAGAGATCGTTTGCACATTCGCTGGAGGTGCCCCATTGTTCCATAGCCCTTGCACACATAGGGCTTGAACCGACATTGATGAACTCTATGGCTGCCCCCGCAGTGCCAACATGGTGCTAATGGATACGCATTCACGGCCCAAGGCGGACTCTGAGTCACTCTAGGCCTAGGTCTGGCCTTTGCAGTCATGTGGGCCCTGCCCTGTGCCGTTCTGACTGCTGAAAACATTATTTTATGCACAGTACTTGCCGGTGAGCTTCGATTCTGTGAAGGTATCTGTTCTGTGTTATCACTCGTGGATATGAAGGCTTGGGCTATTGTGATGGCCTTGCTCAGATCTAGGGATTCGGCAGACAGCAGTTTGCGAAAAATGACCTCATGGCCCATTCCAAGCACGGAAACACCCTGCAACATTTTCCCCAAGGATCCGGCAAAGTCACACTGCCCCGCAAGGCGTCTTAGGTCGGCGACAAAACTCGACGATGCGTGTAAAAGTGATACCTGGCCATCAGGATGCTCTCCTTTGGCATGAGGTATTCCCTAACCAGCGTACACAGCTTTGTGTAAGACTTGTCCATTGGTTTGTCCGGTGCCAGCAAATTTTTGAGCAGGCCATATATCGAAGACCCACATATGGTGAGGAGAATCACCCTGCACTTGATCACCGTCTCAGCCATGTCCAATTTGTTGGCCACTAAACGAAGGCTTCCCAATCAGCACCCTCAACAAATCTCTCAAGGATACAAATGGCAGCCATTACCACTTGAATGTTCGTGATCCGTTATTCATTGCCAATTTGTTGTGTTCAGAATAAATCCACAGGACTGTATTGCAAGCTCAAACTGTTGTGACCTTGGTCTCTTTATTCAGACTCCAGAGTGCCGAGGCAGCATGGTGAATCACCTTTTATACCTGCTTGCCCCAAGGTGCACAGGTGACCCTTAGGTCTCCCACCGGTGTGCCCCCTAGTGTCAAGTCTTACATTTTGGTAAGGTTTACATACATACGTACATAACAGTTCTGATCTCCTTATGTAAGGAAAGACATACTTGCCTTAGAGGGAGTGCAACAAAGGTTCACTAATCTTGTTCCTGGGATGAGAGGATTGCCCTATGAGGAGAGTTGAGTAGACTAGGCCTATATTCCTTAGAGTTTAGAAGAATAAGAGGGTGATCTAATTGAAACATATAAAATTCTTAAGGAGTTTGACAGAGTTAATGCTAAGAAAATGTTTCCCCTGGCTGGAGAATCTAGATCATGGGGTCACGGTCTCAGGATAAGGGGTCGGCCATTTATGACTGAGTTGACGAGACATTTCTTCACTTAAAAGATTGTGAATCTTTGGAATTCTCTACCCCAGAGAGCTGTGGATGTTCAGTTTTTGAGTATATTCAAGACAGAGGTTGTTAAATTTTCAGCAACTAAGGAAATTAAGCGATATGGGAATAATGTGGGAAGGTGGAGTTGAGGTAAAAGATCAGCCATGAACTTGATGAAGGCAGAGCAGGCTCAAAGCACCAAATGTCCTACTCCAGCTCTGAGTCCTTATGTTCTAAGTCTGTCCTTTCAATGTCTCTTGTTCGACTGTGTGCTAGATCATTACTGGCCCTCTCCACTAACTACTAAATTCCCATCTGGTAGCTCAGCAGTGACGATGGGGCCCAACGAATTCACTCCGCTGTTGTCGGTTGTGAACTAGCCTGGCTGCTTCAGTCATGTGTATTCCTTTCTGTGATAAGTCACTCTTGGCATTGTTTATCCAGTGCTTTCCTGGTCTTCCTCAACTTCCTGCTCCATATACCTCTGGGTGCAGGACCATGACACGTATTCTAGCAGTTTCCTTTCTTGAACCTTAACACGGTTTCATTTCATTATATAGAGCAGGAACAAATTTTTACATTCACTGTTCATTAGTCCTTAACAGGTAATTACCAAGCCAAAGCACGGCCTCATGATGCCCAAATGGTGACCCGACAGCTCTGAATTATGGGGATATAGTCCTACAGGAGATATATTGGTAGACAGCCAGGAATAAATATAATACAAATATATTGTATGTTTTAGCTTTCTGTTCAATTCAGGGAGAAAAAGAATGGACCTGACGGACATGCTCTGCTGTGACTGTCACTAATCCAGTTTGTTTCAATGTCAGAAGATTATCCGAGACAAGCCTAATATCTGATGTTATCCCTTGCACCACACATGTATTCTGCGCATCCACTAAACTGATAGATTAGAATTTATTTCCCTGGAGTTAATCATCCTGACAAAATGCTTGAAGTGTTGTTGCTGGCACTGTCACAGGTAAAGAATAGAACTTATTCATGCTGTGCTATTTGGTTTGAACAAACTGGCATAAAGCTTACAGCTGAACATCAGTGCATGTCGATACTGTAGACAACAAAACATCAGGGTTGATTTGAACTCTGGGCAGGAGTCAGGTGGGAGTGAATGGCATTGCCATTCAGAGTCCGAGCCCAATTTTAACAGCCGGGACTCATTTGAATGCCGGCACTTAGCTGCTTGGGCGATTCCGGCGGAAAATGGCAGCAGCCGGTGGGGGAGGATGAAGATCATGCGCTCCGTCGGCATCGAATGGGGGGGGTTCCAAAGGTCTCGGAGTGATGGGGGTGGGAGAGTTGTGTGAGGGAGAGCCCGGGACTTTTCCTGTGGGGATTGGAGGAACTCTCCTGCTCCTCTGGGCCACACTGAGGAAAGTTTTTGTTTTACTTACCTTAGCGGGACTTGCTAAGTTCCCGACAGGCTTACCTGGCGGGTTCGGTGCACCGGGCACCCCGCTCAGGAGTCCCATGTAAGTCATGGGGTCACACTTTCCACTTATTAGCGAGGGTCTCGTCAGAATCTGGTGGGAAGCTCATCCACCGCCAAAACCAACGGATCGCAGATTGGCGGGAATGGAGCGCGAAATGGAGCTGCCCTACCTTAACTGTCAAACCCGCTCCCCATTCCTTTTTTACAGATCGGGGGCAATTAAAATCCCACCGATTGTCTTTCCTGTTTAAATTATACATTATAATCAGGATAGCGATTTGGCACTGGAAAATTAGGTTAAATTCATGGCGTGCAATTTAAATTGCGACAGTCTGTCACTAATCACTTACATGTACAAAATGTTGTTGCACTCTTTATTTATCTCCATTATCTGTGCCACCCGAAAAGCAGCTGGAATAGACTTTTCCATTGGCAGTCCAGTTGCCAGGTGCAGGAGCTCTAGTGGTACACTGAAGGGAAATCCTAGAGGATTAGGTTACATACACTTACAACCATTTTGCGTGCTTGTGTTTGCACTCGTCGCTACGGCCACTTTATTTGCATGTAGAAGTTATATTTGAAGGCATGTGGTATGAAAGGGAATTGTAGGAGCAGAACATGATTTAATCACCTCATAGTAATGGCCTGAGAGCAGATTGCCCTCTTGATTGGCAAATGATGTGGTAGGTGGGCAGGGAGAACCAGAGAGAAGAAGAAAAATACAAAAATTACAGAAACAGAAAAGGCTCTGTTCTGGTAGTTTGTGGCTCAAATCTAAACTTGTGTAAAAACTGAAGTAATCGTCTCTGATCACAAGCAGATAGTTGCTAGAAGGAAAGGGTCTGCATATATCACACTTACTTTCTCTATTCTGAGAGGCCACACATCTCAAGTGATTCTTGCTTGTTGTCAACTTGTGCTGCCCAGCAAGCTATGCACGATTTCACAGCTCGTCTGTTGATGCCAGGGAACCCACGCTTTCAAGTAGAAATGAGTTTGCCTTGGTAGCCCCTATATGTGAGGCTCATTGCAGGATCTTGTAATGTTTCTTGAATAATGATTGTGTCTCCTCCGAAGACAACTAAATCATGAGTTACTGGTATTTCTTCTCTTATTTTAAAGTGCTTTATGTGCCATAGGAATATATGAACAGGAATATGCCATTCAGCCCTTCGAGCTTGTTCCTCCCTTCAATTAGATCATGGCTGATCTGTATTGTAACTCCACATATCCACCTTGGTTCTGTAGCTCAAAATACCCTTACCTAAAAAAATCTATTAATCTCAGCTTTGAAAGCTTCAATGGCTTTTTATGGAAAAGTGTTCCAAATTTCCACTACTCTTTGTGAAGATGTGCTAGCTGACATCACCTCTGAATGACCGAGCTCTAATTTTAACATAAGAACATAAGAAATAGGAACAGGAGTAGGCCATACGGCCCCTCGAGCCTGCTCTGCCATTCAATACAATCATGGCTGATCCGATCATGGACTCAGGTCCACTTCCCTGCCTGCTCCCCATAACCCCTTATTCCCTTATCGGTTAAGAAACTGTCTATCTCTGTCTTAAATTTATTCAATGTCCCAGCTTCCACAGCTCCCTGAGGCAGCGAATTCCACAGATTTACAACCCTCTGAGGGAAGAAATTCCTCCCCATCTCAGTTTTAAATGGGCGGCTCCTTATTCTAAGATTATGCCCCCTAGTTCTAGTCTCCCCTATCAGTGGAAACATCCTCTCCACATCCACCTTGTCATGGCCCCTCATAATCTTATAAGTTTCGATAAGATCACCTCTCATTCTTTTGAATTCCAATGAGTAGAGGCCCAACCTACTCAACCTTTCCTCTTAAATCAACCCCCTCATCTCCGGAATCAACCTAATGAACCTTCTCTGAACTGCCTCCAATGCAAGTATATCGTTTCATAAATATGGAAACCAAAACTGGATGCAGTATTCCAGGTGTGGCCTCACCCATACCCTGTATAACTTTAGCAAGACTTCCCTGCTTTTATACTCCATCCCCTTTGCAATAAAGGCCAAGGTTCCATTGGCCTTCCTGATTACTTGCTGTACCTGCATACTAACCTTTTGTGTTTCATGCACAAGTACCCCCAGGTCCCGCTGTACTGCAGCACTTCACAATTTTTCTCCATTTAAATAATAACTTGCTCTTTGATTTTTTTCTGCCAAAGTGAATGGCCTCACACTTTCCAACATTATACTCCATCTGCTAAATTTTGCCCACTCACTTAGCCTGTCTATGTCCTTTTGCAGATTTTTTGTGTCCTCCTCACACATTGCTTTTCCTCCCATCTTTGTATCATCAGCAAACTTGGCTATATTACACTCGGTCCTTTCTTCCAAGTCGTTACTATAGATTGTAAATAGTTGTGGTCCCAGCACTGATCCCTGTGGCACCCCACTAGTTACTGATTGCCAACCCGAGAATGAACCATTTATCCTGACTCTCTGTTTTCTGTTAGTTAGCCAATCTTCTATCCATGCTAATCTATTACCCCCAACCCCATGAACCTTTATCTTGTGCAGTAACCTTTTATGTAGCACCTTGTCAAATGCCTTCTGGAAGTCCAAATACACCACATCCACTGGTTCCCCTTTATCTATCCTGTTCATTACATCCTCAAAGAATTCCAGCAAATTTGTCAAACATGACTTCCCCTTCATAAATCCATGCTGACTCTGCCTGACCGAATTATGCTTTACCAAATGTCCTGCTACTGCTTCTTTAATAATGAACTCCAACATTTTCCCAACCACAGATGTTACACTAATTGGTCTTTAGTTTCCTGCTTTTTGTCTGCCTCCTTTTTTAAATAGGGGCGTTACATTTGCATTTTTCCAATCTGCTGGGACCTCCCCAGAACTTTGGTAAATTACAACTAATGCATCCACAATCCCTGCCGTTACTTCTCTTAAGACCCTAGGATGCAAGCCATCAAGTCCAGGGGATTTATCCACCTTTAGTCCCATTATCTTTCACAGTACCACCTCCTTAGTGATTGTGATTGTGTTAAATTTCTCCCCCGCCCCCCCCCCCCCTCATAGCCCCTTGACTATCCAGTGTTGGGGTATTGTTTGTGTTCTCTACCACAAAGACTGATACGAAATATTTGTTCAGAGTTTCTGCCATCTCCATGTTACCCATCACTAATTTTCTGGCCTCGTCCTCTAAGGGACCAACATTTACTTTAGCCACTCTTTTCCTTTTTATATACCTGTAGAAACTCTTGCTATCTGTTTTTATATTTTGTGCTAATTTACTTTCATAGTCTATCTTCCCTTTCTTATTCATTTTTTTAGTCATTCTTCGCTGACTTTTAAAAACTTCCCAATCTTCTGTCCTCCCACTAGTTTTGCCCACTTTGTATGCCCTTGTTTTTAATTAGATACCGTCCCTTATTTCTTTAGTTAGCCACAGTTGGTTATCTTTTCTTTTACACCCTTTACCTCCTCACTGGAATATATTTTTCTTGAGAGTTGTGAAATATCTCCTTAAATGTACGCCACTGTTCATCAACCGTCCTATACTTTAATCTATTTTCCCAGTCCACATTAGCCAACTCTGCCCTCATACCTTCATAGTCTCCTTTATTTAAGCATAGTACGCTGGTTTGAGATCCAACTTGCTCACTCTCCATCTGAATTTGAAATTCAACCATATTATGATCACTTATTCCAAGGGGATCCTTTACTAGGAGATTGTTTATTAATCCTGTCTCAGTACACAGGACCAGATCTAAGATAGTCTGCCCCCTGGTTGGTTCCATTACATATTGCTCAAGGAAAACGTCCCTTATGCACTCTACGAACTCTTCCTCAATTTGATTTGTCCAATCAATATGGAGGTTATTGCTGTTCCCTTTTTACAAGCTCCCACTATTTCCTGGTTTATACTCCGACTAACAGAGTTGCTACTGTAAGGGCACCTATTGACTCCGCCCACCAGTGACTTTTTCCCCTATTATTCCTTATCTCCACCCAAATTGTTTCAATATCCTGATCATTTGAGCCAATATTGTTTCTCACTATTGCAGTGATTCCATCCTTTATCAATAGAGCTACCCCACCTCCTTTTCCTTTCTGTCTGTCCTTCCGGATTGTCAAATACCCCTGAATATTTAAATTCCAATCTTGGTCACCTTGCAGCCATGTCTCTGTAATGGCTGTCAGATCATAACCATTTGTATCTATTTCTGCCGTCAACTCATCTATTTTGTTACGAATGATACATACATTTAGACTATGGGGTCAAGTTGCGGGTTGCGCCTAGAATGGTGCAGCCCCGCGAGCCACGCCTGATTTCCACGCTCAAAACCGCGCCAAAAACTGACCTCGGTATTCTCCCCTCCCTCAGGTGGATCCAGGCCTTCGGCGCAGCACAGACCAAGCTCGTGGGAGGCGGAGCCAGGTCCCGGCACTGAAAACAGTGTCGGGACCTCTGCACATGAACGCTACAGTGTGTGCACATGTGCAGTAGCTCCAGGTGCCCGAGGCTATGTGGGAGGGGCCCGAAGCATGCCGCCCCTAGCCCTGGCCGAATGGGCTCACTGGGGCGGCGAAGATCGACTGGACCTCCATCCTCGAGCTCCTGCTCCGGCTCCCTGCCCCCGCCCCCCCTCCCTGTTCAGCTCCCGCTCCCTCCGGCTCTCTCCCGTATCCCCTCCAGCTCAGCTCTCTCCCGCACCCACCCCCCGCCAGTTCCTGCTCCCACTCCCGATCTGGCTCTCTCCCGGACCCCGGCCCCCCCCCGCCGGTTCCGCTCCCACGCCGCTGCCTGCCGCTCCCCTTCCACCCACCCCACCCACCCCCCACAGCTCCCGCTCTGCTCCCGCTCCCCCCCCCACCCTTTCAGGTCCAGTCCGGTCCGCTCCTCCTCCTCCTCTCCACGTCTTCAGCGGGGCCTGCCCACCCGGCATCTTGCTGGGGGCGGGCCCCACCTGAAGTCTTCGGCCCGGCTTCCTCTCGTCGGCTAGGCCCGTTCAGCCTCCCGCCCCCCTCCCCTCTCCTCCCTCTCTCTCCCCCCTCTCCCTCCCTCTCCCCCCCCTCTCCTCCCTCTCCCCCCCCTCTCCTCCCTCTCCCCCCCCTCTCCTCCCTCTCTCTCCCCCTCCCTCTCCTCCCTCTCTCTCCCCCTCCCTCTCCTCCCTCTCTCTCCCCCTCCCTCTCCTCCCTCTCTCTCCCCCTCCCTCTCCTCCCTCTCTCTCCCCCTCCCTCTCCTCCCTCTCTCTCCCCCTCCCTCTCCTCCCTCTCTCTCCCCCTCTCCCCTCTCTCCCCCTCTCCCCTCTCTCCCTCTTTCCCTCTCCCCGCTCCTCCCCTTACCGCCCCCCCCCCCACCTCTCGCTGTCAGAAACACAAAGACACTGACAGAGAGAGAGAGACACTGACAGACAGACAGACAGAGAGAGACACACTGAGGGGGCCTCGTCTCAGCACGCTGTTGGAGGGTTCCCAGTGCTGCAGTCGGTGAGTAGAAATGTACTTTTTTATTTATTTATTTTTAAATTATTTTTTTATTTTTTATGAATGATTTATTGGTTGATTTATTGATTTATTTATCATTTATTATTGATGATGGCTCTTTATTTGTAAAAGTGAAGTGTTTAATGTTTGTAAACTTTCCTTCCCCCCCTGCATCTCTCTTCCCTATGCCTGATTTTCTAAGTGTAGGCAAGGTTTTTCTGAGCGTACAAAAATCTACACTTACTCCATTCTAAGTTAGTTTGCAGTAAGTTTTCTTTGCCTAAACTTGCAAAACAGGCGTGAGTGGCCGGACACGCCCCTTTTTGAAAAAAAATCTGTTCTAAAATGAAACTGTTCTAACTCACTAGAACTGGAGCAAACTAAATGGTGAGAATTGCAATTTCTAAGATACTCCATTCTAAACTAGTTGCTCCAAAAAAATAGGAGCAACTCAGGCCGAAACTTGACCCCAAAGTATTTTTAAATTTGTTTTTTTACCCTTTTTTCCTGCTTGGTTTCTCCCTCCTTCAAACACACTTTCTTTATTTTTGCTTTCTAATTCCAGCTTTACTCCCCTCCCTACTGAATCTATTTTCAGGTTCCTATCCCCCTGCCAAGCTAGTTTAAACCCTCCCCAACAGCACTGGCAAATCCCACCACAAGGATATTGGTCCCGGCTCTGTTGAGGTGCAAACCATCCGGCTTGTACAGGTCCCACCTCTCCCAGAAGCGGTCCCAATGCCTCAGGAAACTAAATCCCTCCCGCCTGCACCATCTCTCCAACCACGTATTCATCTGCTCTATCCTCCAATTTCTGTTCTCACTAGCTCGTGGTACCGGGAGTAATCTGGAGATTACTACCTTTGAGGTCCTGCTTTTTAATCTCTCTCCTAGCTCCCTAAACTCTGCCTGTAGGACCTCATCCCTCTTTCTACCTATGTCATTGGTCCCGATATGGACCACAACCTCTGGCTGTTCACCCTCTCCCCCCAGAATGTCCTGCAGCCGCTCAGTGACATCCTTGACCCTGGCATTAGGAAGGCAACATACCATCCTGGAGTCACGTCTGCAGCCTCAGAAACACCTGTCTGCTCCCCTGACTATTGAATCCCCTACCACTATAGCTCTTCCATTCTTCTTCTTCCCCCCTTGTGCAACTGAGTCATCCATGGTGCCGTGGATTTGGTTCTGGCAGAGCCACCATCACCCTCACCGGTACTCAGAACAGAGTACCGGTTGAAGAGCAAGATGGACTCGGTGGATTCCTGCACTACCTGCCTAGTCCTCCTCTTCTGTGCGGCAGTCACTCAATCCTGATCTGCCTGCACACTCTTAAGCTGTGGAGTGACCATCTCTAGAAACTTACTATCCACCTAGCTCTCAGTCTCACAGATGCACTGCAGTGACTCCAGCCGCCGCTCAAGCTCCAAACCATGGAGCTCGAGTTGGTGCAGCTGGAGACACCTCCTGGTCGTCCCGGCTGCACGAAGCATCCAGGATTTCCCACATGCCACAGGATGTGCAATCCACAAAACTGAGCTGCCCTGCCATCCCTCTCATTAGACTCGGAACTATCAAGTAGAACCAAACTCTAAACCTTAGCAAAACACACCCAGCAGCTACTCAGCAAACAGCTGATTTAATTAATTAGTTCTCCTTAGATAATAAAGATCACTTATCTATTTGATTGCAGTTCCTAACTTAAACAAATACCCAAAGTTTTCTAAAGAAAAGAAAAATACTCACCAATCCACCATCCAATCGCTTACCTGCTTGGCTGTGATGTCACACTTCGATTTTGATTCTTTTTACTTCTTGTTCCTTACTCCTGTCACTGCTGTAGATAGCTTCTCCTGAACTGCTGCCGCCTTTTGAAGAGCCGCGCCCGGTCATCTCTCGCGATGCTTGCCCTTCGACCTCTTAAGGTTATGCCCCCTTGTTCTGGACTCCCCCCACCAGACAAAATAGTTTCTAATGACCTTATCAACTCCTTTAATCATCTTAACCACCTCAATTAGATCTGCCTTTAATCTTCTATACTCAAGGGAATACAAGCCTTGTTTTATGCAACATATCCTCTTAATTTAACTGTTTTAGCCCTGATTTCATGCCTTTCCTGTTATGCACTGTTTACTTGTATGGTCACACTGAATTGCAACTTGTGCTGCTGAATCTTTCTTTTTTTCTTGTCAAGCATCATGAGGTCTGAGTGCTTTTGGAGTCACGTACTGTGCGACGAGCCTGATGAACTATTTAGTAGTGTGGTTCCCAATGAAATCTGGGTTCTGGGATTGTTGTGTAATTTGCTGGATTTTCTTTCCATGAGATACTCTACACGGGTTGCCTAAGCTGCAGCCCGTGAGTCATGTGCAACCATTGGCAGTCCAGCCCCCCGAAGCCCAGGCAACTCCATTTTATTTGTGCTTGTATTTCTCATTGGATTGTCCTGTTTGAATTTGGTGGCTTAGTTTCAGCACTGTTAACTTATTGGTGGCTAAATCCACAATCAGAACTCTAAGATCTACTACCCGAGCTATATCCAAATTAATAGGAATTTAGTTTACACTTCATATGGAGATCGTGGTGCTCTACAGTCACCTTACATGGCTGCAATTTCAACCACCACCTCTGGAACTGAAGCAAAGGTATTCCATGTCAGCTTTCTCAAGGTAGATAAAGGGTTTATGGTTTATAATAAGCTTAAATGGGCAAGCATGCATATACGTGGAAATGTTGTATATCCCGTGCTGTTCCAAGTGCTTCACATTCAATCTGGTTTTATTGTAGATGATAGTAAATGGCTATCATGACTGACCATTTTTCCTGTTCCCAGTCTTATCAATTTGAATTAGCATTTTCCAATTCCAAAATGGGAGTCTTGGTCACTCTTGGCTGCCTTCTGTGGTACTGAAAAAAATACAATATTTTATGAGTTAGTGCTCCTCTTGGAGACTCACTCAACAGGAGGGCCTTGGAGGCTCGGAGGGAACATACTCCCAATTTTTAAAATAATAATTGTCCCATTTATCCTTCGGGGTAGGTCGTTTAAAATCATATCTGGTTTCTTACATTGCATCAGTGACTACACTTCAAAAAGCACTTCATTAGCTGTAAAGCGCTTTGAGACATCTGGTAGTCGTGAAAAGCGCTATATAAATGCGAGTTTTTCTTTCTTCTTGGTATAAGGTAAATCCAGAATATTACTCCAAAGTATGTCAGAGCAGTAATACCAGAAGACATAAATTTAAATGCATTGTCGTATAAATTTAAAACAGATGTTAAAATTCTTTTTAGCTCAAAGGCTGATCAATGTTCTGTTGGGTAAAGCAGTGGAGTCAATAGGCCAGATTTTCCAATCAGCCTTATTTTGATGTTTAAAATAAATGGATGATGCCAGGATCAAAATAACACCAATCAGAAAAATATAGATTAAAAATTTTATGGGAACGTAAAATCCAGTTGAATGTCAGGCTGGGAGAGCTGGAATACTAAATGGACAAGGTACAATGGGCTAACAGGCCATTTCTTGTCCTTGACTGTTATTATATAGAGGGATGAAATATTCTTATCCTCTTGGCTGCCTTCTATTGCTTGTCAGAAAACAGTCTGAAACACTAATCACAGACTGTTCGAGCCTGTTGTGAGTGCAGAGTGTTGTGATAGAATGTATTCTATGCTGATTTCAATCCAGTTTCAAATCCAATTTGATTTCAGATCCAACTCAGAAAACTGGAATGAGGAGAAATTGCTTCACTCAGAGGGTTGTGAATCTTTTGAATTCTCTACCCCTAAGGGCTCTGGATGCTGAATCGTTGAGTATATTCAAGGCTGAGATAGATTTTTGGACTCGAGGGAAATTAAAGGATATGGAGATTGGGCAGGAAAGTGGAGTTGTGGTTGAAGATCAGCCATGATCTTATTGAATGGCGGAGCAGGCTCGAGGGGACATATGACCTACTCCTGCTTCTAATTCTTATGTTCTTATGTTCTAAACCTGTCATCTGAAGAGGACCAAAATTAAACTAGCTCTAATTCAGTGATTTCAGTGGATTCAAAATTCAGGTCTCTTTAGATCTGGAATCTGTTGCTTGACCTTAATGACTAGGTAAATACAATTTGAGCTTTAAAGAACTTTTCACAGCACTTTTCATGCCTTTACTTTCTGTATGTAATATTATTCAGCATTATTACAGCACCTGAGCTCTGGCCTGGCCAGTAGGAGATACTCACACCTCACTTTAATGCAAGCAAACAAGAAGGTCTCTGCCAATATTATGTAGTGGGGTAATTAACTTTAAGGCCCTACCACTGAATTGGAGTTCCTTACTGAAAATAAAATAGGTTAAAATTTACTGTTGATGATATTCGTGGGCAAGTGCTTATTGTGTTCAGATGACATTCCTCCATCTGCTATTTTAGTGACGGCATTAATACAATTGAAATAAAGGAGTGAAGGCCTAGGTCTGAACAGCAGACAGAGGGATGTCAAATGAACATGTTAGGCATTCATCTGCTAAAATTGGCAATTGTAGCACCTAGGCTTATCAGTGTGGAGAGATTGGTTTAGTATTTGGGGTGTCGCATGTACAGGGTTGTCATCATGAGGGGCGATGGGGAAACAGACAGACAATAAGCCACATTATAACCAGACAATGAAGGTTTTTGCAGCATTCCAGCTTCCTCCCTTCTCCAGAAACAGATTGTAAATCCATGTGCTGTGCACTCAGTTACCACAATACAGCCTGCAGAGTATGGAAGGGTTTTGCTGCAAATTAACCACATGGCGCTGCAAATTTAAGTTGATGAAATCCATATTTAGGAAAAAAAACGTTATCTATCTTCGTTAAAATGAATAACGCAGAAAGTTTTTGTTTCATACCATATGGTTGATATCTAACATCTTGTTCGTGAGAGAGACTATTCACCGGAATTTGTGGATTAGCTAAAAGAATAATTTTTAGATATACTGAAAAATAATGTTCCAGGAATCCCAGTTGGCTCCTTCCCGTGGGCGATCAGGTAAAAAAACGTAAAAAAGAAGCGCACTTACCTGAAGCTGCTGCGCCCATACGAGTTCCCGATCCTGAGGCCTCCGCTGACTGCGCATCGCAGCACGTGCATGTCAGGACATGTGCAGGGCTGGAGCTGCAGTCACATGGCTCTTGGCAGCCAATCAGGTAAAGTATGTTCTTATTCATAATAATGGGAACTCCGTAAGTTGGAGTTCCCATTAGTACAGAAATATAGAACATAGAAATTTACAGTGCAGAAGAAGGCCACTTCGGCCCATTGCATCTGCGATGGCCGACAAAGAGCTGCACGGCCCTTGGTCAGCAGCCCTAAAGGTTACATATAAACCTATGAACAATGTCGGAAAGGCAAAGAGCACCCAGCTCAACTAGTCCGCCTCATACAACTGTGACACCCCTTATACTGAAACATTCTACACTCTAGTCCAACCGGAGACATGTGATCCCCTGGGAGAGGCAAAAACCAGATATAGACCCAGGCTAAATTAGGGAGAAAAAATCTAGGAAAATTCCTCTCCGACTCACTCAGGCAATCGAAACTAGTCCAGGAGATCACGCTGGCCGCATTCTATTCCCTGCAGTACCTACCTTTATATCTGCGCCATCCAACAAAAGGTCATCCAGTCTAATCCCAATTACCGGCTCTAGGTCCGTAGCCCTGCAGGTTACTGGACTTTAAGTGCCCATCCAACCATCTCTTAAAGTGGTGAGGGTTTCTGCATCCACCACTCTTCCAGGCAATGAGTTTTAGATCCCCACAACCTTCTGCATAAAGAAGCCGCCCCTCTCAAATCCCCTCTAAACTTTTCACCAACCACCTTAAAACTATGCCCCCTTGTTTTGGACCCCTCCACCAATGGAAATAGGCCCTTACTATCCATTATGTCCAGGCCCCCTCATTATTTTGTACACCTCAATGAGGTCTCCTTTCAACCTCCTCTGTTCTAATGAGAACAAACCCAGCCAATCTGTCCTCATAACTAAGATTCTCCATTCCAGGCAGCATCCTAGTAAATCTCCTCTGCACCCTCTCCAGTGCAATCATGTCCTTCCTATAATACGGTGACCAGAACTGCACGCAGTACTCCAGCTGTGGCTTAACCAAAGTATTATATAATTTAAGCATAACCTCCCTGCTCTTATATTCTATGCCTCGGCCAATAAAGGCAAACATTCCGTATGCCTTCTTAACCACCTTATCCACCTGGCCTGCTACTTTCAGGGATCTGTGGACAAGCACTCCAAGGTCCCTTTGTTCATTTACACTATTAAATGGCCTACTGCTTCATGTGTATACCCTTTCCTTATTAGCCCTCCCAAAGTGCATCACCTCACACTTCTCTGAATTAAATTCCATTTGTCATTGCTCTGCCCAGCTGACCAGTAGATTGCTATCCTCCTACAGCCCATGACTTTCCTCTTCATTATCAACCACAGCGCCAATTTTAGTGTTGTCTGGAAACTTTTTAATCATATTCCCTGTATTCAAATCTAAATCATTGATAGATACCACAAAAAGCAACGGACCCAGTACTGAGCCCTGTGGAACCCCACTGGAAACATCCTTCCAATCAAAAAATCATCCATCAATCATTACATTTTGCTTCCTACCTGCAAGCCAATTTTGGATTATGAATGAGAACCCCCCCC
Source organism: Pristiophorus japonicus (assembly GCF_044704955.1). Taxonomy (NCBI): domain Eukaryota; kingdom Metazoa; phylum Chordata; class Chondrichthyes; family Pristiophoridae; genus Pristiophorus; species Pristiophorus japonicus. Next base: position 60,768,207 of record NC_091981.1, read on the forward strand.
CCCCAAACACCCAAAACACTAATAAAAAATAGAAAAAAATACACCACATATTTTGATTAATATCAATTAAAGTCATTTATGTATTATATAAAAAATATATATTTTCCGATTTTTAAAAAAGTTTTTTTTAATTATGGTTTAAAATAAACTTACCATCGTGGGAAGGGTTTTTAATAATAAAATGTATTTTTATAATTTTATTTTAAAATGTTTTTGTGTATTTTAAAACTCTTACTGTAAAAGTAGGCTTTTATCAGGTGCAAGAGTTTTCAGGACATTTACTGGCAAGATATGGGTAAATACTGCAATCTTGCCCATACAAATATCCTGGATGCCGAGATACGGAAGATCTGTCAAGCCGATTTTCAGCGCATGCGCATTGTGCGCTGGAAACCGGCGATGCCTTCCCGGGTCCGTACACACTCCGTGGGAATTTCTGCCCCGATACTTTTTTACTTTGTCATCCAGTGTAAGCATCAATTACTCTAGGATAGCACAGCCAGGTGCAGTGTAAAGTTTTATTTACTCTGCCACCCCTCGAAGAACAGTCCCCCTATGAGGTCATCATCATCATAGGCAGTCCCTCGGAATCGAGGAAGACTTGCTTCCACTCTTAAAATAAGTCCTTAGGTGGCTGAACAGTCTAATACGAGAGCCACAGTCCCTGTCACAGGTAGGATAGATAGTCATTGAGAGAAAGGGTGGGTGGGACAGGTTTGCCGCACGCTCTTTCCGCTGCCTGTTCTTGATTTCTGCATGCTCTCGGCGATGAGACTCGAAGTGCGGTCTTTGGCCAGGGACTCCCAGGTGTCAGTGGGGATGTTGCACTTTTTCAGGGAGGCTTTGAGGGTGTCCCTATAACGTTTCCTCTGCCCACCTTTGGCTCGTTTTCAGTGAAGGAGTTCCGAGTAGAGCGCTTGCTTTGGGAGTCTTGTGTCTGGCATGCGAACGATGTGGCCTGCCTAGCGGAGCTGATCAAGTGTGGTCAGTGTTTCAATGCTGGGGATGTTGGCCTGGTCGAGGACGCTAATGTTGGTGTGTCTGTCCTCCCAGGGGATTTGTAGGATCTTGCGGAGGCATCGTTGATGGTATTTCCCCAGCGACTTGAGGTGTCTACTGTATATGGTCCATGTCTCTGAGCCATACAGGAGGGTAGGTATTCCTACAGCCCTGTAGACCATGAGCTTGGTGGCAGTTTTGAGGGCCTGGTCTTCGAACACTCTTTTCTTCAGGCGGCCGAAGGCTGCACTGGTGCACTGGAGGCGGTGTTGAATCTCATTGTCAATGTCTGCTCTTATTGATAAGAGGCTCCCGAGGTATGGAAATGGTTCACATTGTCGAGGGCCGTGCCGTGGATCTTGATGACTGGGGAGCAGTGCTGTGCGGCGAGGACAGGCTGGTGGAGGACCTTTATCTGACAGATGTTTAGTGTAAGGCCCATGCTTTCATATGTCTCAGTAAATATGTCGACTATGTCCTGGAGTTCAGCCTCTGTATGTGCGCAGACGCAAGCATCATCCGCATACTGTAACTTGCCGACAGAGGTTGGGATGGTCTTGGACCTGGTCTGGAGAGGGTGAAGGTTGAACAGGTTCCCACTGGTTCTGTAGTTTAGTTCCACTCCAGCGGGGAGCTTGTTGACGTGAGGTGCAGCATCGCAGCGAGGAAGATTGAGAAGAGGGTTGGGGCGATGACGCAGCCCTGCTTGACCCCGTTCTGAACAGCGATCGGAACACCCAGTGGCGGCAGATGGGCCTCTCCTCCATGACGGCTGGATCTCTCCTTCCCCACAGGTGACCTCCTCCCATGAAGTACATATACAGGCGTGCACACACTCGCATACACAGATACTCATACACACTTGCGCACACATACACACACAAGTTCACATATACACACGTGAGCACATGCATACACACACACACATATGCACACACAAGCACACACACACACACATACACACACACCTGCACATACACACACACACGCACACATACACACATCTGTACATACACATTCACATGTGCACATACACACACGCGCACACATCCACATGCGCACACACATATACACCCATGTACACTCAGACACACATACGCATATGCACACATATATACATACACATGCTCACACACATGTGCGCATGCACATACATGCATGCAACTGCATATGCACACATGCACAAACTCACATGCGTACCTTCATACGTACACACTCGCACACACACACACGTGCACACACACACTTACTCACACATACACATGTGCAAACATACACACATACATGAGTGCCTATACACACGCTCACGCATACATACACGCCTGCTGTGTCGGTGTAAATATTTCCATTTCTTATACAAGCCGTGCTTATTTACTCTCTAATTGAGAGTTGGACAGTGGGCCATTCCGTGCTGTGAACTCACATCACTGTATTAAATCTATGCTGAGCTCAATGCAGGTAAGATTCTTGTGGTCAGCCAACAGAAAATACCTTTCTGCACTAAGGGACTTTGTCTGTCACCTTGGTCTCTCAATTTGGAACAAGTGAAATATTTGAAAAATCTCATTATTTGAGGCAGTTGGGAATTTAAAGCCAGGTCTAAGCGTAAAGGTTAATGGTCTAGGTCTACTCTGGTACCTCACCTAGCTCCCTAGTATGGGCCTGAAATTCCAGGGAATAGGGAGGGCTACAGCAGACTGTGAGGGGGAGTGTAATGTGGGGTGGAACTTGGATCAGCCTGGCTTCTGACCCAAGTAAAATGCGGCCCAAATCCCCCCCACCCCCGACCGCTCCCCCCCGCACGCTGCCCCCCCTCCCCCCCCCCCATCCTATCACCCCTATGTCTTCGAAATGCTTTGGGCCATATCCGGGAGAGTTCATGGTCTACTCTTGGAATTCAGCCCATTTGTTTTGCTCCCGAGGCCCAATGGAACTAATGCCAGCTGAGAAGTGCCATAAATTCTGTTGTGAGTCTAGTAAAAGCCTGAGGACTGCCCAAGAGATCGGTAGTCAACCCCAAAGGGGAGTGATTTTGCATTTAAAAGCATGTCGATTTGTAGAGGGAAATTTTGTTTTGCTTATTTCTCTGGCCTTTCCCAAGCTCAGGGTCCCCCTGCTTGTGCAGCTAGGTGCCTCACCGAGGTCTGCTCGTACACCAGGTGGGTGCCTCTGATAACCTCCATAGAGCTGCAGGTTATCCATCCATATTATGGAAGTCACCTGCGCTTGAGTTTTGGGACGGGGCCTTCATCAATGGACATGTATGGCCAGGAGTCCCAGTCTAAGGCGGAGCGGGGACCCATATATTTGAGGGCCTGTATCTTAAATAAACATTTCACAGGAAATACACCACAGCCAGCAATGAAGTATGAGAAATATTTCCACTTGTGAGTTGGCCATAACTGATTGCAATTTTCTTTGCGTGTGAGTTCTGCAGACACCTTTATTAGAGATATTTATAATTTTTCACTGCTGGTCAAAACATCTCCTCGGACAGGGGGAGTAAATTTGGTGATTTAGTGATCCCAGTGCAGATGGAAGTGCATCACAGGAATTCCGTTACAGAGGTAAGCTAGCTCGATTTTTTGACCATTAAAAAAAGTAGTCGCGAAACAATCATGCAGACCATAGACTGACCTCCATGCCTGAACTTCCAATGTGCACTGTCATCATGGACACACATTGTTGGGAGTGCTAAATTGGAAACTCTGCCCCTTTGAGGGTAAAATTCAAAGTCGGCGGGGATGCACAATGGGTGGTAATTGATCGGAGGCCTAAGTAAAATCACGCAGAGTGATCAATCCTTGGAACAGACTCTCTAGAGAGACAGCAGAAGCAGTTGGTATTGATTCATTCAAATGCAAATTAGATAGATTTCTTTCAGGAAAAAACCTTTTGAAATACAGTATATGAGCAATTTGAGACAAGTCATATGGTAAGTTTAACATGTTTGGAGGAACAAGTGACGTTGGACCTATAGTTCCTAAAGCTCTCCACCAGTGGTGTTTTCCTTGCCTCATGATGGGCTTTGGTCTTTATTCGTCTAGCAATTCTTAAGTTCCTTTAACAGATGTTCCTTTCACTACCGCCTGTTTTTGCACCAATTGAAGTTGAATTTCACCCCCAATATGTCTAATTATCTCTGACATCACTGTCAACTATGATGTGTTACAAGACATTGCTATCTGTTGTTTTCGGCTTGTCTCTGATCTCTGATCATTGTTTGCCACCACTAAAGCCTATGGCCTAGAACTTCTCTGCTGTAGTGCTGGCCATTAAGGCCGGTCTTGTTGAAAAAATGGCAGCCGCCTCACTTCCACCCGATTCTGTCGTGGGACACGGCGGCCACCATTTTGGTGAGGGCCATAGCGCTGCTGTTGACAGCACTGGCCTCTCAAATTTAAATAAGACAATTGTGATGTCAATCGGCATACAGTGCCTGATTTGACACCATGACTGCTATTTTGGTGTTCTCGCGTGCCATAATGCCCTGTCCTAAATAAGCACAGAAGAAATGCGTGAAGCAGCCCTGTGGAGACCCAGTCAGTGCTTCTTCAAGTGACATACACATATTTCAGGTAAGTTTGGATTTCACCTTTTGGACATTTAAAATTATTTTATTAATGTAGTGGCTTGGTACAATACATTTAAAAAGTTGGTAAAGTGTGCTGGGAGTGCAGGGAGTGCTGCTGGATGCTTGCAAGGCTTTGGATGTTAAAAGAAAGCCTCTGAGAAGACAGAACATGCTGGAAATATTCAGCAGGTCAAGCAGCATCTGTGGAGAGAGAAACCAAGTTAACATTTCAGATTGAGATGCTGCCTGACCTGCTGAGTATTTCCCGCATTTTCTGCTTTTATTTCAGATATCCAGCATCCGCAATATTTTGCCTTTGAGAAGACCACTTGCTCACAGTGAAGGGGGACATATGGAGATGAAATAGAGGCAACAAAGGGGACAAGCTGCTCACAGAGGGAAGAGGAAGATGCAGAAGAGGAGGAAACGGAAGGAAGGTGGCCACCCAGACAGCTGCCTTCTGGCCAGGATATCTGGGATGGAATCATCCGCCTGCAATACCAGTGACCACAACCCCAATTCCCCTTTCAATATTTGTCCCACACCTCGGAGAGGCTGTATTTCTTGGGTGTCTAAAATGAGGAAGGCACAAGGGAAGGGTTAGGTGAGTGGAGGGCGGAAAGCAAGAGCTGTATGCTTATACCATGTGCAGCTTCTAAATCAGAAGAGATTGTGTGATGAGGGGAAAGTGGGTTGTGAGAAGGAGGATAACGTATGCGGATATTAGCATCTTGTATTCTTTCAGCCTGCTGCTGGCCAAGGGCTCAAGAATGGCCAGCACCATCTGTTCCAAAGGGTGAGGTGAACCTAGAAATGTGAGGTGTGCCTTGTGTTTGGTAGAGATTGTTGGTAGGTGAGTAACGGGGAGGGTGGGGGGGAGGTTTGTGCTAGTGGTGCAGTTGGTAAGAGACGGTTTTTGAAGATGCATTCACTGACCTTGACCACTTGTTTGAGGTCATGAAACTGAGCCAGGTCATGGGGAATGACGCTGCTGGCAGTGACAACCTCTGTGATCTGGTCCCACGTCCTTCTTTCTGGAAGGACTCCTAACGGTCCTAAAGTGGTTTAGATACTATCTTTATTTTGCATCCAAAAACTACAGATCCTTTTTGGAGCAATAAGAAAAATAGCAGAAAAGACTTGCATTTTCATAATGTCTTTTTGTAATTCACGGCACTTCAGAACCAGTGAATTATTTTTGAAGCGTAGCCACTATTTATATGTAGGCAAATACAATAGGCCATTGAGCACACCAAGGTCCTACGAACAGCAGATGAGATGAATGAAAAGAAGGTTATAGCATAAGGAACTGGTGGATTAAGAGAAAAGTATAAAGACCATCTATATTGATCTTTTAATTTGGATTGTGGAAGCCAGTGTTTGTTAGACAGCGTTGCTGCGTTAAACTTCCTAGTTATGCCATGAAACTCATGATAGTCTTAGTCTGCTATTCTGACTATTCAGTCATTTTTGTTCCTCAACAGAGTCCTTCTGGCAGAAGCCCCAGAGTTTTAAGTTCAGGAAGACATGCATTGCCCTGAGAAACCAGCTACCCATGGATTTCACTTCTTAGGTGGTACCCATTTACATCAAGTAAGTTAAGCAAACCTGAAGAGCATTCAAAGGTTTTACATTTTAATCCATATTTGCACCTTTAATTTATCCATATTTCCACTAATCTCACTATTCTAAAGGACAATTTCAGAAATCCACAGGACCAAAGAACAATTATTTATTTCTGTGTCAACTTAGCTCAGTGGTAGTACTTTCGCCTCTGTGTCAGGAGGTTGTGGGTTCAAGAGCTGAGTGTTGTACAAAGGTGCCCTGGTAAAACTGAATTTAAAGGGGTTCAGGGGAAAAACTCCCCAGTGGTTCGAGTCATACTTGGCACAAATGAAGATGGTTATGATTCTTGGAGGCCAATCATCTCATCCCCAGGACATTGCTGCATCATCCCAGGCCCAATTATCTTCAGCTCCTTCATCAATGACCTTCCCTTCATCATAAGGTCGAAAGTGGGGCTATTTGTTGATGATTGCAATGTTCAGCTCAATTTATGATGCATTCGTTCTGCAGCAGTCTTCTGTATTTCAACCACCATAGCAAGTCAAAGGGTGGCTACTGGTTGACAAGGGTTGCCCATTGACGGCAAGCCATGACTCCACTCCACAACCCACGCATACATGCACAGCAGGCATACAACGAGTCCCATGTGCCACAAGAAATCTTATAGGGCAGACCATTGGCCTCCTAAAGCAGTACTCGGCTGAATGGGCCTCAAGATTTGTCGTGGTGTGCTCCATTATGCAGAGACAGCCCTTGCCACCACCAATTAGGTGGGAGGCTGAGCAGCAGGAGCACGAGGAGGAGGAAGGCGGAGGAGGAGTTGGATATAGAAGAGGATGAGGACGGGAGGTTGCAATCTAGACAGCCCCTTTCCGCCTGGGCTCTATGTGAACAAATAATTAATGAGCGATACCAATAACCTCGACCCCAATTCCTCAAGAGAATTACTCTCCCATGTGTGATATTTCCCAGTTTTGAAAACTATGGTGGCAAGAACAAATAGAGGTAGCCATTATTATTAATCTGGCTAGTTTTTCATTTACTTGTCAAGATAAAGAATGTCAGTACTAGGGAGCAGAATTTTTTTTGGCATTCAGTTCAGTACAAAGTCGTCGAACTGAGAGAAATATGCTTGTGATCTACTTTTCTCTTTTTAATCATTTAAAGGTGTGCTTATTTTCAGAGTGAGATATCAAAATGGATTACATTTAGAAAGCAAAATGAGCAAGCATTGATAGGTGTGTATCGACATCAGCCAGTATCAAACCAGATCCAGGACAGGTAGATGCAGAGTACAGTTTTCTGCCCTGATAACATTCCTGAACCCCAACTGCAGCAGCACGGCCTATGCTGATTGGGTGTGGCATTGTTATTTCAAAGTGATTATCTGCACCAACATTTTTGTGTGCTTCTGCGCTTGCGGTTTGTCACCGAGGTTCGGCTGCGCATGTGCAGTACCCCACAGTTGTGGCTGCACTGCAGTGTGGGCCACGCTGTGTTCAGCTCTGAGGGACAAGGCCCGTCACTGGGTGCTGGCTGGGGGGTGAAGAAAGGATCGAAAGGGGAGAGAGAGAGGGAATTGGAGAGAGAGAGAAGGGGGAGTGGGGGGGGGGGGGGAGGGGGAGAGAGGAAATCAGAGAGGGAGAGGGGAGAGAGAGGGGGGAAAAAGGGAATCTAGGGGAGAGAGGGGGAGAGAGAGGGAATCAGAGAGGGAGAGGGGAGAGAGGGGGGGGGAAAGAGGAAATCTGGGGGAGAGAGGGGGAAAGGGAGGGAGTTGGAGGGAGAGAGGGAACGGGGGGAGAGAGAGGGGGAAAGAGGGAATCGGGGGGAGAGAGGGAGGAATTTGGAGGGAGAGAGAAGGGAAGAGAGGGAATCAAAGGGAGAGGGGGAGAGAGAGGGGGAAAGAGGGAATCGGGAGAGAGAGGGGCAGAAAGAGGGAATCAGAGAGAGTGAGAGAGGAGAGGGAATCGGAGAGAGAGAGGGGGAGAGAGAGGGAATTGGGGGAGAGAGGGAATCGGGAGAGAGAGGGAATTGGCAGACAGAGGGGGAATCAGGGCAGAGAGAAACGAAATTGGGGGGAGAGAGAGAGGGAATGGGGAGAGAGAGAGAGAAGGTGAAGAGATAGAGGGAATCAAGGGGAGAGAGAGAGGGGGGAGAGAGGGAATCGGGGGGAGAGAGAGGGGGAAGAGAAGGAATCATGGGGAGTGGGGGTGAGAGTGGGAATCGGGGCAGAGCAAGAGGAAATGGTGGAAAGAGAGAGAAGGGAGAGAGGGAATCAGAGAGATGGGGGAGGGAGAGAGAGAACCAATCAGGAGGGGGAAGAGCGCGAATCAGAGGGAGAGAATGAAGATCAGGAACTCAGTGGGGTTGGTAAAGAGCATGGAGAGCACAGTGGAAATGGGGGATGAACATGTTCCAGGTCTAAAGGAGGGGGTTGAGAGTGAGGACGTGATCCAGATGAGAAGACAGATCATGTTCTTCCAACTCCACCCACTTTACACCACGTTCTCCCTCTTCTCCCCCTCGACCTAGCTGATTTTTTCGAAAAGCTTGGTGCGTGTGGCAAATGACATCACTGGACTGGACAAAATCCAGAAGTCACAATACTGTCACTATTCACTTCATATCCAGATTCACTCAACCAGGAAACACCAAGACTGGTTTGACAAGAATGACCAGGCGATCCAGGAGCTAATAAGCTGTAAGCGCAAGCCATTTCTGAACTTAAAGCAGCAACCCAATTCGGGTGCAGCAAAGTAGCTCTACAGGCGGCTGAAGATTGAGGTCCAACAAAAAACCCACGACCTAAAGCATGTGGGTGGAGAAAGCACAGGAGATCCAGCAGCTGGCTGACAGCCATAACGTGCGAGGATTCTTCAGTGCAGTTAAGTCCACCTACGGCCCAAGTACCCAAGGCCCCACCCCACTGCTGGCCAAGAACGGGGAGAAACATAGAAACATAGAAAATAGGTGCAGGAGTAGGCCATTCGGCCCTTCGAGCCTGCACCGCTATTCAATGAGTTCATGGCTGAACATGCAACTTCAGTACCCCATTCCCTCTTTCTCGCCATACCCCTTCATCCCCCTAGTAGTAAGGACTACATCTAACTCCTTTTTGAATATATTTAATGAATTGGCCTCAACAACTTTCTGTGGTAGAGAATTCCACAGGTTCACCACTCTCTGGGTGAAGAAGTTTCTCCTCATCTCGGTCCTAAATGGCTTACCCCTTATCCTTAGACTGTGACCCCTTGTTCTGGACTTCCCCAACATTGGGAACATTCTTCCTGCATCTAACCTATCTAAACCCGTCAGAATTTTAAACGTTACTATGACATCCCCTCTCATTCTTCTGAACTCCAGTGAATACAAGCCCAGTTGATCCAGTCTTTCTTGATATGTCAGTCCCGCCATCCCGGGAATCAGTCTGGTGAACCTTCGCTGCACTCCCTCAATAGTAAGAATGTCCTTCCTCAAGTTAGGAGACCAAAACTGTGCACAATACTCCAGGTGTGGCCTCACCAAGGCCCTGTACAACTGTAGTAACACCTCCCTGCCCCTGTACTCAAATCCCCTCGCTATGAAGGCCAACATGCCATTTGCTTTCTTAACCGTCTGCTGTACCTGCATGCCAACCTTCAATGACTGAGGCACACTTTAAGGACACCGAGGCAGTCAGAGCCTGCTGGAAGGAGCACTTCGAAGATCTCCTTAACTGAGACACTTCCTTCGACACGAGCGTCCTCGACTCCATCCCGCAGCATGCCACCATCTCAACAAAACCCCAGCCCTGCATGAGGTAGAAAAGGCCATCTGTCAGCTCAAGAACAACAAGGCATCAGGAGCAGATGGAATTCCCACTGAAGCACTAAAGTATGGTGGAGAAGCACTACTGGCACAAATGCATGACCTCATCTCTCTTATCTGGAAGGAGGAGAGCATGCCGGAAGATCTCAGAGATGCCATAATCATGACCATCTTCAACAAAGGGGACAAGTCCGACTGCGGCAACTACAGAGGAATATTCCCACTGTCAGTCACTGGGAAAGTCATCGCAAGAATCCTCCTCAACCATCTTCTCCCTGTGGCTGAAGAGCTCCTCCCAGAGTCACAAAGCGGATTCTGTCCACTAAGGGGTACAACGGACATGAACTTCACCGTGTTTGTACATGGCCTTCTTTGACCTCATAAAGGCCTTTGTCACTGTCAACCATGAGGGACTATGGAGCATCCTCCTCCGTTTCGGCAGCCCCCCAAAAGTTTGACACCATCCTCCACCTGCTCCATGATGACATGTAAGCTGTGATTCTGACCAACGGATCCACCACAGACCCAATCAACGTCCAGACCGGGGTCAAGCAGGGCTGCGTCATCGCGCCAATGCTCTTCTCGATCTTCCTTGCTGCATTGCTCCATATCACTCTCAACAAGCTCCCTGCTGGAGTGGTACTAAACTATAGAAACAATGGGAACCTGTTTAACCTTCATCGCCTCCAGGCTAAATCCAAGGTCGTCCCATCCTCTGTCCTCGAACTACAGTATGCCGACGACGCTTGCATCTGCGCATGTTCAGAGGCCGAACTCCAAGCATCGTCAACATCTTCACCGAGGCATACGAAAGCATGGGCCGTACACTAAACATCCGTAAGACAAAGGTCCTCTACCAACCTAACCCCACCACACAGCACTGCCCCCCGGTCATCAAAATCCATGGTATGACCTTGGACAATGTGGACCATTTTCCATACCTTGGGAGCCCACTATCAGCAAGGGCAGACATCGATGACGAGGTCCAACACCGCCTCCAGTGTGCCAGTGCAGCCTTTGGTCACCTGAGGAAGATAGTTTTTGAAGACCAGGACCTCAAATATGGCACCAAGTTTATGGTCTACAGGGTAATAGTGATACCTGCCCTCCTATATGGCTCAGAGACGTAGACCATATACAGTAGACATGTCAAGGTGCTGGAGAAGTACCACCAGCGCTGCCTCCGCAAGATCCTGCAAATTCACTGGGAGGATAGACACACCAACGTCAGTGTTCTCGCTCAGACCAACACCCCAGCATCGAAGCACTGACCACACTCAACCAGTTCCGTTGGGCAGGCCACATCGTCTGCATGCCCAACACGAGCCTCCCAAAGCAAGCACTCTACTCGGAAATCCTACACGGCAAGCAAGCCCCAGGTGGGCAGAGGAAACGTTTCAAGGACACCCTCAAAGCCTCCTTAATAAAGTGCAACATCCCCACTGACACCTGGGAATCCCTGGCACAAGACCGCCCTAAGTGGAGGAAGAGCATCCAGGAGGGCATTGAGTACCTCGAGTCTTGTCGCCGAGAGCATGCAGAAGTCAAGTGCAGACAGTGGAAGGAGCGTGCGGCAAACCAGACACCCCACCCACCCCTTCCTTTTACCACCATCTGTCCCACCTGTGACAGAGATTGTAATTCCCGTATTGGACTGTACAGTCACCTGAGAACTCACTTTTAGAGTGGAAGCAAGTCTTCCTCGATTCTAAGGGACTGCCTATGATAATCATGATCCAAGAAACCGTTTAACAATCCGTGACCTACACACAATGCCCCATCTATGATGGGAGGGGGGAAGGTCAGGAACTTGGGCAGGAGGAGAAGTTCAGGAATCTGGGGTGGGAGTGAGGGGATGGTTGTCGTGGGGGAAGATCAGGAACTTCAACAGGGGTAGAATGTCAGGAACTCAGGGTGGGGGGGTGAGAAGGTCAGGAACGTGAGCAGTCAGAGAAGGTCAGGAACTTGGTGGGAGGGGGTCAGGAACTTGGGCGGGCGGGGAGGTGGTCAGAAACTTGGTCGGGGAGGGGTTGTTGAGTAGGTTAGGAACTAGGGTGGTGATGGTGAGGAGGTCTGGAACTTGGGTAGGGGAAGTCAGGAACTTGGGCCGGGTATGGCGGGGGGAAAGTCAGGCACGTGGGCGGGGGAAGAGTTTCAGACACTTGGGGGGAGGATGTCAGGAACTTGGGCAGGGCGGGGGAGGATGTCAGGAACTTGGGCGGGAGGGTGGAAGACGTCAGGCACTTTACAGGGAGGGGGAGGAGGTCAGGAACTTGGGTAGGGGGTGAGGGGGTAGTAGGTCAGGAACTTGGGCGGGAGGTAGGGGGAAGGAGGTCAGGAACTTGGGCGAGGAGGAGGAGGAGGTCAGGAAATTGGGCAGTGGGGGCAGGAACCTGTTTGGGGGTGGGAGAAGGTCTTAACCTGCGAGGGTGAGCCCTGTTCTGTCTGGAGTCGGTAGTCAGAATGGCTTGAATTATACTTTGAAAAGTAACTGATTACGTACGCAGGGAGGATTTAATTACACATTCCAGAGAAATTGCTGGGTGTGTCTTTTCCTCCAAGGTGACCAATCACAACTTTAGGTGTTGCAAATAAACATGCCCTTTTTATTTCTCATGCCAGCCTCTGTGAGTGAGATTGCCAATTTAATGTCAATTGGTGCCAGATTATGAACAGTTTTATGCTGTGAACCTGTGCCCACCACAAGCTAGAGAGAATTAATTGAATTCATTCATATACTAGGCCTTATAGTTGACAGAGAGAGTCAGTTCAAGCTGGAATCCAACCTGGTCAATAGTTGAATGGACAGGGTGATAACACTGATTTAGATATGTTCTGATGGTCTAAACTGCTCAAAAAACCAAGGCAACTGAGAAAAATAGAAGTTGATTCGGATCATTTGAATTTTGACAGAGCCAAAACAAACCTGAAGTCATCCAAAACTATATCTCCAAATTTTAAATGTTATCCTCGATAGACACCAACGTGGTCTGACAATGTTTCCAAATTTGTGTTCACGATACACTCAATATGGGCTCGTCAAAGTAATCAGTTTCAATTCATTGGAAAGGATTATTCTCTTTACGGTTTGAAGTAGAACTGACAGATGGAGGTTTCATGAATGTGCTGCAGTCTGTGGGAGAATAAAAAGCTGATGGTGTCTTAACTAAGAAGAAATCTGCTCAATAAAGATGTCATTTCAGTTTGAAAGTCACTCGAGTTGTAATATCTCTTCTCTAGAGGTGTAGGAGGGTTACATAAAGTGAAGGCCAAGTGCATCAGAGACACAGTGCAATCTCACAATGATTCTTCTCTGTCTGCCAAATAGGGCTTAGTAATGGAATTTTGATCTGCTAGATTTATGAATAGATTATTGCAGTGTGGGTAATCTTTCCTGGCTGACTGGTTGGCTGTTTTGACATGAACTACACAATGAATGGCCACACACTTGGAATATTCCGACAACTTGGAGTCAAAGAAGTGATGTAGGGGACTGACAAATACAATTGTCACCTGTGAGGTTTTATTGAGTTTAAAACTGCACTCGGATGATTTCCATGTCATAACAGATTTCAGCCTCAGCCCTGAGACAAATTGCCAATTTCGGTTGTTCATTGAGCTCTGTCATTGCCAGATGCTCTGTTGAAGCCAAGGTCAAACCTTGAGACATCAAGGTTTGAGACATCACTGTAGGAAAAAAGGGAGGCAGCGCATTATTAATATACAGCTGACCTCAAAGATAATACTGCTTCCTCTTTTCAGAAAAGAAAAACTTACAGTTAAACTAGCGTAGCACAGATAACCACAGGAAGTCCTTTCAATACCAATGACGGTTAGTGGTATTCTAATGAAAGGTAATTTACATGCACCATAATTTTGTACTACTTCAGAACATCTAGCATTTAATATTAATGTTTTATATCTGGAACACAAAGTTTCTTCTTCAAGGTGCACATCCATTTCAACAGCCACCCACAGCATCATTTCCCAAATTGGTGAATTTGGAAAAGAATGTACTTTCATTCTTTACTGCTCCTGCTTGAAGCTTTAAAAAAAATTCATTCTCAGGATAAGGGCATTGCTGGTAAAGCCAACATTTATTGTCCAGCCCTAGTTGTCCTAGAACAGTTGACGATGGGCTTTCTTCTTGAACGACTGCAGTCCTTGCAGTGAAGGTGCTTCCACAATGCTACTAGGTAAGGAGTTCCAGGATGTTGACCACTGTAAGGAACTTTACTCTATAACCATGAGTGATCATTTCCCTGCCAGGTTGTGTCCAAGTCTGGTACAGTCAAAATCAAAGTGAATTATCACTTGATAATCAAAGCCACAAAATATGTGCAAAAGAAAAATAAAATCCTCTGTGAGATCAATTAATCACTAGACAATGTAAATGTTTTCTTACTGACATTCTTTCAGATTTCGTCCTAGTGATAGATTGTTCCCCATTCCTGAAGGAACCTATGTCACATACTATGACATATGTAACATCCTTTTTGCAATCCAACGATATACTGTCAAAAATGTTGAGTATGCCCAACCTGATGATCTGCATTGGTTTATCATAATCAAGCAGTCTAGAGTACAATAGACAGAGTTCTGGCCAATCACGTGGCAGTTTTAATAAAGTTCTAACCATTAGCTACAGAAAAAATAAGTTGCCATAAAACCTCCAAAACCTAGGGTCAAGACAGACCTGGGCCTCGCTTACTTCACTAACCTCTGCTCATACCCCCTTGCTGACTGCCTTGAATTTTTTTTCATATTTGTTCTAATGCAGAGGCTGAGTATTTTTTGAAGGCACGATGGGGAAACCATCTCTATTGCATCTATGGACAGAAGGCCATGGAGACAGGAACTCCATGGAGTGGAATTTCGGTCGCGCCTCTGTTGCAGCATTAACTTGGGCGGAGCGGTAAATTTTGCGCTCGGAAATGGTTTGCATCTCCAGCCGCAAAATTCATCAACTGGGCCCGAGTGTGGAACGGAGTGCTAATGTTGACGTTCCACACTTCTTTAGGGCACTAGGCCGGCTGAGCAAATGAAAATCCCAACATAAATAGCCAGCCTCGGAGTGGCCTAAGAGAGGCTTCCATGGAAAAAAAGAAATCTGAAAAAACACCACCAAAAACATTCCCAATACTTTCCTGACACCACATCCACATGAATCGCAAAAATAAAAAAACAATGACACTTACCTTAGGTAGACATTCCTTCCCTTACTGTGGTCACTACAGCTGGAACTGTCAGCATTCACAAGCGGTCCTACTACAGGGCGCTACGTATCAGGCGAGTTTCAAATTTCGAGCAGGTGTTGCAACCAGGGGTGTTGCACACCAGCTCGCCTCTCCCGGGTGGTACTGCTCCCAGCGGGGCACTGGAAGTGGGCCGCCCATCCAGAAATGCTTCTGCCGCCGTTATCGTCTCTCGGGGCTGAAAACAGAGGCGGCAACAAATCGAAAATCCAGCCCTAAGTTCTCACACACTTACAGAGCCAAGACCCCATCACATCACAGGTAAGTGCCCCGAAGAACATGGATTCCGATATGATTTCAGGCAGTCTGTTTTCAAGAAATTACATTGATATTGTGTGCTGTATAGGGAAAGATTGATTTATTTTATAGCCAGGTAGGAATGCAGTGTATTGATCCATTCTATGTTTTTCATCTGACACTGGATCCAATGCATTGACCAATTCCACATTTTGCATCTAAGCTGATGCAGTGCATTGATTCATCCTTTTTTTTATATCTGACACTTGCAGAATCTGATTAAGGAGTCCAATAAAGAGAGCAGGAAATAGAATGTCTGTCTAAGTGGGAGATTAGAGGCCAGACGTGTAGGAGATCTGAAGTTTGTACAGGTGGTGCAGTGAAAGCCACATTACATTGGAGCTGTTCTAATCTACATGAGGCTCTACTTATGGCGGTGGCTGATGTGACCGTGTAATTTAAAAAGAAATTTACAGTCATTCTGAGTTGTCCCGTAAACTACTTGACTTGAATTTTTGGGGGAGTAATTGGTCCATGTCGCACCCGTTCTGTGAAGGAAAATGACGGTTTGGGGGATGAATCTTGCGTGACAGTCTACGGTGTCTCGTTCCTCCTGGAAGTGCACTGGTTGCACAATTGGAAGCCAACGTCTTCCAAGAGTCCAGGGCACCCACCTGAAACAGGCGTTAGGCTCCTTAAATATGCTAATCAGGGTCGTAGAGCCTGTATTCGGACCTAGCTCCCAAATTCACCAGCAACTAGGCAGAGCACGCAGTGCGCAAGCTCAACTCAGATTTTCTGGGTCTACTGCGGCCGAACCAGAGACTGTTAAAAAATGTAAGCAAGTTTTCTTCACTTACATTTATGTGGAGCCAGGAGGAGCAAGAGTTCTGTGGGCCGCTGGTGGCCTGGACTTGTCACCCTCCTACCCTTCCTGTTCCACCTCCCAGGACCCACCTGTGAACCAGTTGATTTTGAGAAGGCCATAGTTTGCCAGTTTGGGTGCACATTCCAGGCTCCAGGTTCCGATAGATCTTTGAAACCAGTTGTTTATAAAATCCATTTGCATACCACACATCCCAGCAAAGTCCTACATGCAGCAATAGACTTGCATCAAGAGTACTCAAACCATTTAACATTATTTGTATGTGAACACTTTCCATTTCTACCATAGCAGGCAGTATTCCATTTTATACAAACTGTAGGAAGAGTGCGGTGGGTAAGTGGGCAAACAGAGGTAAGGGAATCAAGGGATATGGCAATAGGGCGGGAAAGTGGAGTTGAGGTAGATGATCAGCCATGATTCTGAATGGCCGTATAGCCTACTCCAGCTCCTATTTCTTATGTTCTTAAACATCTGTGGCAAATTCAGAGGTCATTTCTGCTATGTCTTGAATAAAGAATAAGACTAACTACTGCAAGCTCAAAGTAAGGTGTGACTGTAGTCCTTTATTACAGATCTCAGAGTGCCTCTCCAGCCTGTGAGGCCTCCTTATATATAGGTGCTCCCAAGGGATTGTGGGATCACTTGGGAGTCCAGGGGATGAGCCCTCTGGTGATTAGACATGGTATTTACAGGTTTACATACATAACAACACTCTCCCCCCAAAGTCAATAGTGTAACTATTTACAATGTGAGTCGATCTGGGGCCTTCCTTTCCCTGGTTGATCGTCTCGGTGCAAATGCTGGTTTTGGTGAGTCATTTGTTGGGCCCTCGCTGGGCTGCTGCGCAGCTGGCCTTGCTGGGCTGTTGGGAGTGGTGAGTCCTGCTGGGCTGCTGCGAGTGATGGGTTCTGCTTCGTGGTCAACCGCTGGGTCGGTTGCCACTTGTGTGTGTGTTGGAGGGTCAAAAAAGGTGGCGTCTATTGTGGATTTTCTGGATAGTCCGTAAATCTGAGTTTGGTTTGGTCCAAGTGTTTCCATTTGAGAGTTTGACCACAAACACCCTAATCCCCTCTTTGGCCAGAACAGTGCCAGGAAGCAACTTGGGACCTTGTCCTTAGTTCAACGCAAATACGGGATCATTTATCTCAATTTCGCATGACACATTTGCGCTATCATGGTATGCACTTTGTTGAAACCGCCTGCTCTCTACCTGTTCATGTAGATCAGGGTGAACTAACGAGAGCCGTGTCTTAAGTGCCCTTTTCATGAGCAGTTCAGCGGTCCAGTGGGCGAGTGGGGTCTTGTGCGGTAACTGAGCAGGACTCGGGATAAGCGAGTCTGCAGTGAGCCTTCAGTTACCCTTTTCAAGCTCTGCTTGATTGTTTGAACTGCTCGTTCTGCCTGACCATTGGATGCTGGTTTAAACGGGGCAGATGTGACATATTTCTTGGCTTTTACCCCATACCCATTCATCTCCTTTACGCAGTAAAGAGTGCAGGGGTTCTAACAATGTGCTAAGACCCGGTAAGAAGTTACCAAAATAGTTCAGGAGTCCTAGAAACGACCGCAGCTCCATCACGTTCTGTGGTCTTGGTGCGTTTTTGATTGTCTCCGTCTTTGAATCGGTGAGCCTGATGCCATCCGCCACGATTCTTCTCCCCAGGAACTCCACTTCAGGCGCCAGGAAAACGCACTTCGAGCGTTTTAGCCTGAGCCCCACACATTTAAGCTGATTAAGAACCTCCTCCAGGTTCTGCAGATGCTCGACGGTGTCCCGATCTGTAACCTGGATGTCATACTGGAAGACCACGGTGCGCGGGATTGACTTCAGCAAGCTTTCCATGTTCCTTTGGAATATTGCCGCGGCTGATCGAACCCCAAACGGGCATCTGTTGTAAATGAAGAGACCTTTGTGCATGTTGATGCAGGTGAGGCCTTTCAATGATTCCTTCAGTTCCTGCACCATGTAGGCCGAGGTCAAATCCAGCTTCGTAAACGTTTTCCCTCCTGCCAGCGTCGCAAATAGGTCGTCTGCCTTCGGGAGTGCGTATTGATCCTGCAGTGAGAAACGATTGATAGTTACTTTGTAATCACCACAGATTCTGATGGTGCCATCTCCCTTGAAGACTGGAACAATCGGACTGGCCCACTCGTTGAATTCTATTCGCGAAATGATGCCCTCTCGTTGCAGCCTGTCCAGCTCGATCTCCACCCTCTCTCTCATCATGTAAGGTACCACTCTCGCCTTGTGATGGATGGGTCGCGTCTCCGGAATCAAATTGCTCTGCACTTTTGCTCCTTGGAACTTCCTGATGTCTGGTTCGAACAGCGAGGGGAACTTGTTTAGGATCTGGCAACATGAGGTGTTGTCGACGGACGAAAGCGCTCGGATGTCATCCCAGTTCCAGCCAGCTCCTGCCGAACAGCGTGGAGCCTTCGCCCGGTACCACCCAGAGTGGTAACTGGTGCACCGCTCCATCGTAGGAGACCTTTACGGTAGCACTACCGATTACAGGAATCAGTTCCTTTATGTACGTTCTCAGTTTAGTACGAATGGAAGTCAGGACTGGACTTGAAGCCTTGCTGCACCACAATTTATCGAAAGTCTTTTTGCTCATTATGGACTGGCTTGCGCCCGTGTCCAGCTCCATGGACACCGGGAGTCCATTTAATTCAACCTTTAACATTATTGGGGGACACTTGTGGTAAATGTGTCCTTCAAATTCGCAATGTCCTGCAAGGCACCTTAACTCGACGATGTAGCTCTCCACTTCCTGGCCTTCAGACCTCTTGTACATGTAGAACCGATACCTCGCCATTAGAACGCTTTCCTTTGGGTTTAGATGCTCCTGGACCAGTGTGCACAACTCATCGTACGACTTGTCTGTGGGTTTCGCTGGAGCGAGCAGATTTTTCATGAGGCCATACGTTAGTGCCCTGCAAACGGTGAGGAGGATCGTCCTTTGTTTGGCAGCGTTCACTTCTTCTTCCAACTCGTTGGCCACGAAGTATTGGTCGAGTCGCACCACGAAGGTTTCCCAATCATCTCCCTCCTAAAATTTCTCCAGAATGCCCACGGTTCTCTGTATTATTGCGGTGGGGTTTGTCATTTGTATCTCGTCGCCAGTTGTTATGTCTTGAATAAAGAGTCAGACTAGATACTGCAAGCTCAAAGTAAGGTGTGACCGTGGTCCTTTATTGCAGATCTCAGCGTGCCTCTCCAGCCTCCTTTATATACAGGCGCTCCAAAGGGATTGTGGGATCCCTTGGGACTCCAGGGGATAAGCCCTCTGGTGGTTCGACATGGTATTTACAGGTTTACATACATAACAATTTCATTGATAACAACCCTCTACATGTGCCAGATATTACAGGTGTTTACATTTTTGCATGCGAAATGCTGCAGAAATAAATTAGATTGTTGCTTTTTAATGGAATTTACCAGAAACAAATTTCAGAGGAGGAAGGAATTATAGGATTTTTAAAAACTTTTCAGCTGTTTCCAGAACCTTCCTTGGAATGCTCTCAGAGTCTTCTCCTCCTCCCGCCCCCCCCGCCAAGTATTCCCGGATGGGTAACCATTATTCTACGTTAATGATAAACAATAACAGCTTGGTTAGAGTATATCAGAAGCGGCTCAGGTCATCATAAGCCACAAGAGCAAAGCTGTCATTTGAACCTTAAGATTGTGGTATGGCCCATAACTCATCCTAACCCAATCTCAGCCAGATGTTGACATGTCAGCTAAATATGACAGATAGGATCAACGGTATCCAAATTCCACAAGTTCTCAATATAGCAAAAATAAGGTTGGTGTAGTATTATTATTATACTACTAGTTGGCATTAACACATTTACTAAAGAGCATATTCTGACATTTACAAAGCATGCTAAAGACATCTGTGGGCACTTTGACATCCAATTTGACATAATGGCGTAAATCTTTGCTTTGTGCAATAGTGTAAAATGGGTAATACGAGTCAGCAGCCTATTTTACATCTCTCTCGATTTTTATTTCCGTTGACTTTAATGCAGTGAATATCTATTCCATTGGCTTGTGTAAATTGTCCAGTTTCAGAATCCTATGTGCAACAATGTTCCAAAATACCTCGTTACATAACTTTTAATGATTGAGTTATTTTTTTTATTTCTAAGAAGTCATGGTGCTGTAATTGGCTGCATTGCCTGAGGTGTCTAGTTGTTTACCATTGCTCAGAACCCTCTGAAAGTTAAATCATGTGCTTGAATGAAGGGATACAATAGCAGTGTTAGCAAAATCCTCTGTTGTATCATCTCACATCCTTTAAAAGAATGTTGTGATACTGGAAAATTATATAGTTCAATGAACTGTGTGAGTGTCAATTAGGCTTTCAATTCTTATGTGACAAGTGAAACATTGCATTTGAAATTTTACATTGCTTAGTTAAGTTTGGGACATGCTCAGAATAGCTGGAGGTGGCTTTATATCTTCATTTATGTGTATTAGAGAAAGAACACAAGCAAGGACAGCAGAGAATAGGATTAACCTAAAGGAGGAGAATCCTGGTGAAACTGTATAATCATTTGAGGAACGAGAGGAGGTCTATATAAAAAGTCCAGAATTTAGATACAGCATATAACTAGGAGTAGTTTAGCAGCAATAGGCCTGTGCTGAGATGTTTAGTGAAGAGAGAAAGCTACAAGTTAGTTTAATATTTGCTCGTCAGGAATTTTGATTCTCAATATAAAAACACATCCCCAAGCCCAGTTGGATAATTTGTTTGTTTGATGGTTGTAGCATGACTAACTTACAAAATCATTTTGTTGTCATTAAAAGTTGTTCTTCATCGCTCGCACCTGACTTTCATTCCTAATTGAGGTGGAGAGAGACTGTGGAGAATGGAATGGTAACGAATGTAGAAACAGCACAGATGCTGTTAAATTCGACACATTAGCGCCAGCTGTTAAGCGCAGCATACGCTGGTTGCCATCTTGGTGAGGGCGACAGCGTGGGCGGGAGGTGCCGGCAGTATACAGAGTGGGCAGATCGTGACGTCAGTCAGTGTGCAATGCTGATTCGATGCACAACCTGCCATTTTGGATGCCGCCATTCCAAACAACGCCCTCTCCTAAACACACAGGTACAAGTGACCTCCACCAGCGCTATTTAAAGGGATAAATGCAACTTGGAGGTAAGGTGATTAATTCTCTTGTACTGGCTCTTGAGTTTATATCAATTTTGGCTTGTCATTTATAACATTGTTAAAGTATATAGGGAGTGCTGCTGGATGTTGAGAAGGTGTTGGCTGGAACTGGAAGGCCTCTGACTATAACACCTATGGGCCAAAATTTCCATGTTGTGTGACTCCCATGAGCACCTTCGGGGGGCGCCAACGGTGCGTGAAAGTGTTTTTGCCCAGGGCAGGCGAGGGGAGACGGGGGGCACTACTGGCTCCCACGAAATTGTACGGGAGTAGCAGAGGCATGAATCCAGTAGCACCGCGCCCCCGCTGGTAGCGCACCAGGCCGCCGTGCCTCCGGCAATGACATCCTCGCGGTGCGCGGCAACCCCACAGCGGAAATTGGCCAGCACCCAGTGGGCGATGCCCACGCCAGCCTCGCAGGTTGGGAACGGGTCTGCACACCCATCACGGGGCAAAAGTTAAAGGGGAGGTGCGCTGTGCCGCCATTTTGTCCCCCCCTTATCATTCCAGCCGCTGCCCAACGATGCCGAGGGCTGCGGCAATGGCACCCCTCATTCCTGGTGGTTCAGTGAATGCCATCAGCGCTATGCAGAGAGGCCCAAAAGGAAGTGGAGCATGCGACATTGCGCTCCACTCCCTGTGAGGGGTGGTAACCCGAATTTCGTTTCTGGCCCTGGGGAGGTTACCGCCCCCAACCAAGGTGGCAGCCAATTTCACCCCTCTAGAGTGATGGGGTCTATAGTTGCAGTCCCCCTCGCTCTAGAGCATGATAGGGAGATTGAGCAGAGACAGCAAAGACAAGCTGCTTGCAGAGGGAGGAAGAGGAGGTGGAGGGGGTCTTACCCACCCAGTGTCTTCAGGGAGCACTTCTCCTACCTGCACCTATGCCAGGAGCATTGTATTTGGAGGCTCCACTTCACCAAGGAGGTGGTCACTGTTATATATGTAAACTTGTATTTACTCTGTACAGCCACCAGAGGGCTCATCCCCTGGAGTCCCAAGGGATCCATTAATCCCTTGGGAGCACAGGTATTTAAGGAGGCCTCGTAGGTTGGAAACACACTCTGGAGACCTGCAATAAAAGACTAAGGTCACACTTTACTTTGAGCTCACAGTGTTCAGTCTGACTCTTTCGCCATACATAACTACTGGCAATGAGATACAGATAGCGAACCCAAAGATGCAGAGAACAGTGGGCATCCTGGAGAAATTCTCAGAGGGAGATGATTGGGAAACTTTTGTGGAGCGACTCGACCAATACTTCGTGGCCAACGAGCTAGATAGGGAAGAGAGCGTTGCCAAATGAAGGGTGATCTTCCTCACCATCTGTTGGGCACCAACGTATGGCCTCATGAAGAATCTGCTCACTCCAGCGAAACCCATGAAGAAATCGTACGATGATTTGTGCACAATTGTCAGAGAGCATTTGAACCCAAAGGAAAGCGTTCTGATGGCGAGGTACTGGTTCTACACCTACAAAAGGTCTGCAGGCCAGGAAGTGATGAGTTATGTCGCCGAGCTAAGACGCCTTGCAGGGCATTGCAAATTTGAAGGACATTTGGAGCACGTGATCAGAGACCTTTTCGTACTTGGCATTGGCCATGAAACCATACTTCGCAAACTTTTGACTGTAGAAACCCCAACCTTGAATAAGGCCATAGTGATAGCCCAGGCGTTCATTGCCACCAGTAACAATACTAAGCAAATCTCTCAGCACACAAGTGCTGCTACAAGTACTGTGAACAAAGTAATGTTGTTTTTGAATCACAACGTACAGGGCAGGTCACACATGCCTGCAGCTGCACGTCTGCAGATGTCTCAGAGTCCACCATCAAGGGTGCTGAATGCAAGGCTATTACCACCTTGTTGGCGCTGCGGGGGTGATCATCGTTTCCATTCATGTCGATTCAAAGGGTATGTTTGCAAGGGCTGTGGAACAATGGGACACCTCCAACATAGGTGCAGGTGAGCTGCTAATCCTGTTAAATCTGCAAACCACCATGTTGCAGAGGAGGACAGATCCACGGAGGATCACGACAAACCAGAGCCTCAGACCGAGGAGGCGGAGGTACATGGGGTGCACACACTCACCACGAATTGTCCCCCGATAATGCTGAATGTTGAACTAAATAGACTCCCGGTGTCAATGGAACTAGACACAGGCGCGAGCCAGTCCATCATGGGCAAAAAGACTTTCGAAAGATTGTGGTGCAACCATGCCTCAAGGCCAGTCTTAACTCCAATTCATATGAAACTAAAAACTTACACGAAAGAACTGATTCCTGTAATCGGCAGTGCTACTGTAAAGGTCTCTTATGATGAAGCGGTGCACAAGCTACCACTCTGGGTGGTGCCGGGCGATGGTCCCACGCTGCTCGGCAGGAGCTGGCTGGGAAAGATATGCTGGAACTGGGACAACGTCCGAGCACTATCGCCCGCTGACGAAACTTCGTTTGCCCAGGTCTTAAACAAGTTCCCTTCACTGTTCGAACCAGGCATTGGGAAATTCCAAGGAGCAAAAGTGAAGATCTACCTAATTTCGGGGACACAACCCATCCATCACAAGGCGAGAGCAGTACCGTACATGATGAGAGAAAGGGTAGAGATCGAGTTAGACTGGCTGCAACGAGAGGGCATCATTTTACCGATTGAGTTCAATGAGTGGACCAGCCCGATCGTTCCTGTCCTCAAGGGAGACGGCATCATCAGAATCTGTGACGATTACAAAGTAACTATCAATCGTTCTCCCTGCAGGATCAATACCCACTACCAAAGGCCGACGACCACTTTGCAACACTGGCGGGATGAAAGACGTTCACGAAGCTGGATCTAACTTCGACCTACATGACGCAGGAACTGGAGGAATCATTGAAGGGCCTCACCTGCATCAACACACACAAAGGTCTTTTTATTTATAACAGAGGCCCCTTTGGAATTCGATCAGCGGCAGCGATATTCCAGAGAAACATGGAAAGCTTACTGAAGTCGGTCCCGCACACCGTGGTCTTCCAGGATGACACCTTGGTCGTAGGTCGGAACACAGCCGAGCATCTGCAGGACTTGGAAGATGTTCTTAGTCAACTCAACTGCGTGGGGCTCAGGTTAAAACGCTCGAAGTGTGTTTTCCTGGTGCCTGAATCGGAGTTCTTGGGAAGGAGGATTGCGGTAGATGGAATCAGGCCCACGAACGCGAAGACGGAGGCAATCGAGAACGCACCGAGGCCACAGAACGTGACGGAGCTGCGGTCATTTCTGGGATTCTTGAACTACTTTTGTAACTTCTTATCGGGTTTCAGCACACTGTTAGATCCATTGCATGTCTTACTACGGAAAGGGGATGAATGTGTTTGGGGAAAAGCCAAGAAAATGCCTTTGTAAAAGTGAAAAAATTGTTATGCTCAAACAAATTGCTTGTGTTGTATGATCCATGTAAGCGTTTGGTACTAGCATGTGATGCATCGTCATATGGCGTCGGGTGTGTATTGCAACAAGTTAATGATTTCAGGAAACTGCAACCAGTTGCTTATGCATCCAGGAGTCTGTCTAAGGCTGAGGGAGCCTACAGCATTGAGAAAGAAGCGTGAGCATGTGTCTGTGGGGTAAAGAAAATGCATCAATACCTGTTTGGGCTAAAATTCGAATTGGAAACTGACCATAAGCCACTCATATCCCTGTTTTCTGAGAGTAAAGGGATAAATACCAACACATCGGCCCACATCCAGAAATCACGTTGTTCGCATACAACTATGCCATCCGCCACAGGCCAGGCACAGAAAACTGCGCCGATGCTCTCCGTAGACTGCCATTGCCCACCACGGGGGTGGAAATGGCGCAGCCCGCAGATCTAGCCATGGCTATGGAAGCATTTGAGAGTGAGCAATCACCTGTCACTGTCCGGCAGATCAAAACCTGGACGAGCCAGGATCCCTTATTATCCCTAGTCAAAAGCAGTGTGTTTCACGGGAGTTGGTCCAGTGTTCCAGTGGAAATGCAGGAAGAGATAAAGCCGTTCCAGCGGCACAAAGATGAAATGTCTATACAGGCAGACTGCCTTCTGTGGGGCAATTGTGTAGTGGTTCCCTAGAAGGGCAGAAACACCTTCATCAATAACCTCCACAGTACCCACCCAGGCATTGTGATGATGAAAGCGATAGCCAGATCCCACGTGTGGTGGCCCAGTATCAATGTGGACTTAGAGTCTTGCCTTCACAGATGTAATACATGCTCACAGTTAAGCAATGTACCCAGGGAGGCACTGCTAAGTTTATGGTCTTGGCCCTCCAAACTGTGGTCCTGTCGACTATGCAGGCCCGTTCTTGGGTAAAATGTTCCTTGTGGTTGTAGATGCTTACTCCAAGTGGATTGAATGTGAGATAATGTCAGCTAGCACGTCCGCTGCCACTACTGAAAGCCTGCGGGCCATGTTTGCCACACATGGCCTACCTGATGTCCTTGTGAGCGACAATGGGTCATGTTTTATCAGTGCTGAGTTCAAAGAATTCATGACCCATAACGGGATCAAACATGTCACATCTGCCCCGTTTAAACCAGCGTCCAATGGTCAGGCAGAGAGAGCAGTGCAAACCATCAAGCAAGCTTGAAGAAGGTAATTGAAGGCTCGCTGCAGACTCACCTATCCCGAGTCCCACTCACTCACTGGGATTCCACCTGCTGAACTGCTCATGAAAAAAGCACTTAAGACAAAGCTCTCGTTAGTTCACCCTGGTCTACATGAACAGGTGGAGAGCAGGCGGCTTCAACAAAGTACATACCATGATAGAGCAAATGTGTCACACGAGATTGAAATCAATGATCCTGCATTTGTATTAAATTATGGACAAGGTTCCAAGTGGCTTCCCGGCACTGTCGTGACCAAAGAGGGGAGCAGGGTGTTTCAGGTCAAATTTTCAAATGGACTCATTCACCGGAAACACTTGGACCAAATCAAACTCAGATTCACGGACTATCCTGAGCAACCCACCTTGGACCCTACCTTCTTTGACCCCCCCAAAATACACACCAGTGGCAACTGGCACCACGGTTGACCACGAAGCAGAATCCATCATCCACAGCAGCCCAGCAAGACCCACCACACCAGGCAGCCCAGCAAGGCCAGCTGCACAGCAGCCCAGCGAGGGCCCAACAAATGATTCAACAATACCAGCTTTCATACCGAGACGATCAACCAGGGCAAGAGGGACCCCAGATCGACTCACATTGTAAATAGTTACACTATTGACTTTGGGGGAGGGGGAAGTGTTGTTATATATGTAAACTTGTTTTTACTCTGTACAGCCACCAGAGGGCTCATCCCCTGGAGTCCCAAGGGATCCCATAATCCCTTGGGAGCACAGGTATTTAAGGAGGCTTCACAGGTTGGAGAGGCACTTTGGAGACCTGCAATAAAAGACAAAGGTCACAATTTACTTTGAGCTCACAGTGTTCAGTCTGACTCTTTCTCCATACACAACAGTCACGGAACTCTGCCATCACTTGGAACAAGACCTGCTGCCTCAGAAGAGGGTGACGTCGTCTCTGCCAATAGCCCTCAATGTCACTGTGGCCCTGAATTGTTTTGTCGGTGGATCTTTCTAGTCTGGAACAGGCGACATAGGTAACAACTCCCAGTTCACCATCCGGGAGGTGGCAGAGGCTCGGTACTCCAGGAGAAGGAACTAAACAGAGAGAAGCAGGGGGAGCATGCACATGGCTTTGCAAGGATGTTGGGCTTCCCCATGGTGCAGGGCGTCATTGACTTCACACAGGTGACTTTGTGGGCGTCGCCTATCAATGCTGAGATGTATCGTGACTGCAAAGACTACCACTCTCTTAATATGCTGTTGGTGTGCGACCACGCCAGCACATCATGATAGTGACTGCCCGGTTTCCTGGTAGCAGTAATGATGCCTTCATCCTGTGCAGTCTGCTGTACCAGCAAACTTCCAGCCACCATGTCGAACCTGAGGGTAACTGCTCGGAGATAAGGACTATCCGCTCTACACCTAACTGATGACTCCCCTTCACAACCACAACCCCACCTCATATAATGAGAGCCATGCTGCCATCAGCAACCTCATCGAGCTGACCATCGTGGTGCTGAAGCTGGTTCTGCTGCTTTGACCACTGGTGAGGTGCTCTCCACTACTCACCAGAGCGGGTGTCTCATTTTGTGGTGCTCTGCTCCATCCTTCATAACTTTTCCATCATGAGGGAACAGCCATTGTGACCATGGGTTCCGCGACCACCGCAGGAGGAGGAGGAGAAAGAGGAAGAGAGGAGGCAGCCTGCAAATCCCCATTCCGGCCGGCTATCCGTGAGCATATCATCAGACTCCGCTTCTCCTGAATGAAACCCCGGATCCACATTGCTCAACATTTCCTCACCTTAACATCGCTCTGTCATGGAACATCACAGCGTCCTCTTGGGTACAATGCTGAAATGAAAGCCAACACAAAACAAACATTCCATACATAGGGAGCGAAATTGCCCCGTGCCCTGTTTGGGGTGCACAATTTGAATTAAATAAATATTTAGTGTCCGGCGAGATGGGCCGCTAAATGACGCTGAATTGGGGTCTTTGTCTGAAAAAAATATGCGGGGCGGTATCAGAGGCATGATTCTCCTCCGCGGGGCAGTACCTTGGCGTTAGCGGGGCACAAGGCTCAGCACTGCGCTGACGTGCTGTGTCAGGGAGCTGGTCCTGTGCTACCCTTTCCTCTGGGCCTGGCTGCAGCCCACTCGTACCCAGTGACTCACCACGTGCAAATCCCCTCTCGATACTACCCTCAAGTTTGTGCAGTGCCATTTTCTGAGCTTGTGCCTGGGAGCGTCAGATCGAGTGACGGTGTCTCTACTTCTTCCTGCACAGGCTGGGCTGCTGGCAGTTCTTGCGTATCCGAAAGGAGAAAGGCATAAGGGTCGGCTTGTGGTGAGGGGAGGGGGAAAGCAAGATGTGTCTGCCACCATCAGCAGCCTGTAAGTGAGAAGAGATTGTGGGATGAGGGGGGAAGTGGGATGTGAGAAGAAGGATTAGGTTTGATCATACCATCATCAGCAATGCTTTCAGCCTTGCTGATCGCCACCGCCTCAGTGATGGCCACTCCAATTATATCCAGAACTGTCTCCTCAAGTTGGGTCAGGTTCTGCAGCCGAGCTTGCCCCTTCCTGTTTCCCCCTGCTCGCGCCGTTGTGAGTCATCTTGGCCTGCAAGAGACAGGAAAGTGGGTCTGTGAGTGTGGTGCAATTTGTTTGGATGATGTGCCTGTCATGATTGAATAGCTGACATTGTGTGTAAGGTGTGAGATGTGGGTGTGAGGCTCACACAGTGGTATGTGTGTGAGGGTGGGGTGACATTATGATTGTGAGGTATAAGTCGTGATTGCTCGAGATTGTTGGTGGTGAGTGATGGAGATGTGTGTGGTGTATTGAGCAGTGTGAGATGATGGCAGACTGATGCAGATAATAGGATTATGTTACTTGAATATGCATTCACTCACCTTGACCACTCAGGTGAGGTCATTAAACTTCTTGAGGCACTGGATCCATGTGGCTGAGGGAAAGACTGGTGGCACTGATATCTTCAGCGAACTCCTCCTACTGCCTTCGAACAGTGTGTCTGGAAGGCCTCTTGCCGCCTCCCTGCAGGTAGAGGCCCTCTCTCCTCCTATAGTCCCCCTGCACCAAAGCCTCCAATGCTGCATCGGAGAACCAAGGTGTACTTTCACTGTTCTGTTGTGACATTGTGACTGGAGCTGGAGCAATGAGGTACTTCACTCATAAAGCACCTCCCCTTTAAGAAATATAGAAAGCCTTTTCCTCTGCGGGCAATCTTTAAATAGAGAACTAGTTCCTCTTGAGAGATCCTGGCCAATATTAACCCCTCAACTAACATCACTATAACAAATTATCTGGTCATTATCACATTGCTGTTTGTGGGAGCCCGCAGTGGGAAAATTGCCTTTTGCGTTTCCTAAATTACAACAGTGACTACACTTCAAAAGTGCTTCATTGGTTGCAAAGTGCTTTGGGACATCCTGACATCATGAAAAGTGCTATATAAATGCAACTTGTTTCTTTCTTTCTTTGGCCAGTACTATAGCTAACCAGAAAGTATATAATACTGGTACTTCCAGCACTGACATCTTGTGGGGTGGGGGGCGGTGGGGGAACTGTTTTTCTGAAGAAAATAATGAGCGAGGAAAAGAAGTCCATTCCTGAAATAATTTTGAAACAACTCATGTCAGCAGTCAGATGCTTCCAGTGGGTGATAGATTTTCAAATGATAGCTGGCTAATCATTAATGTTTGTGTCTTGCATTTCCAATTCTCTCTCACTGTCTCTCTCTTGGTGTGTTTTTGTTTTCCACATTCTATCTCTTTCTCTTTTTGAATTCTCTAACCTTGAATTTCCACAAGAATTGTCCCAATTTTCCATTGGCAAGGACACTGGGAGAAACGGCGTAAATAATTGTTTCCATCCATTGACGTCATTCTTCGGGGATTCAGCTGATCTCCGACCAAAGTTTCAGGAGAACCTTCTATCACCCCGGCAACTCGTTCTGAACAATGTTTGCTATTTTCTGGAGGTGGGGGGGGGGCAGCGGGGGGAGATAGATGTTGGATGCAGGTTAATATAGAGCAGCGGTTGCCAAACTGTTTTACTGAACTCCACTTCCCGCACAACTTTGGAGATCGATGTCCCATGCACACCCCCACTTTCTATGTAGGTGTCACTAGTAACCTGGTCACTTCAACAGTGACATTATTCATTTATTTTTCAACATCAGATGACGCCAAGTAAGCAGCAACACAGAATCCAACAGGGCAAAATAAGCTTTCCAGAAAACTGCAGAGCACCAGACAATAAAATAAGAAGTTTGAGTTCATCGGAAGAATACCATTATATTGTGCAGTGTGACCCTACTGCTGGCTTTAACTATAATAAGCAATGCCAATAGAAATCTACCTAAAATTGGTTTGCAAACAACAATGTGCAGCTGAACTGATCAGCTGCTTTGGTTTCGACTGATTATTTCTCATTTCAATATTACATTCTAAATGCACGTTCCTCTGTTTCTAAAAATATACCAATGACAGTCTACAGTAACTGAATACTAATTGCAGGTTGCTCTAAATGTTCTGATCCTTCTCTGTTCTAATTTTAATCGGGCCATAGGAGTTTCAGCGAGCAGGGCAATTATCACAGGAGTAAAGCAGTGCAACATTATCCAAGATGAATTGTAGTTAGCTCATTCCATCTACTCCACATGGCTCTTTATTGACTTTATTTATTATTTCTTTCCCATTTGTTCATCTATGTTTTTTTTGTTTAGTTACATTTTCTTGCTCACTAAGGATGAGAATGGACATTTTAACACTTCATGCGAACGCAATTTGCCTGCTATATGTGGTGGCCAGTAAATCCATCTGAATGAACTAAGACATTGGGCTCTATTTTCCCCAAAGCTTTTTTTTGGCGTACTTGAAGAGTTACACCCTGTTTTTTGGGGCCTAAGTACGCCAAAAAAAAGTTCTAAGTTTTCCCGATGGATTTCTTCATTTTGGCCTAAACATTCCTTTAATTTTGGGGGTGGAGCCTTGATCTGCACCAAAAAATTGGGCTGCCATGGTAACTAGGGACACAATGCGAGCTGAGGCTGCAAAGTGAAACATACAGCCAGCTCGCAACACATTAAAACACATTGCATCAACTTAAAAACACATTCAAATATATTGCAGCAAATTACCTGCCGGTCCCCTCCCCCGCCCCCGACATCCCAAAAAATGGCAGCCCTGTCCCGGTGTGTTTTTTCTCTCTCTCTCTCTCTCTCTCTCTCTCTCTCTTTCTCTGTCCGGGCTTCTGCTGCACTTACCTGCACCGATTACCTTACCTGCACCGATTACCTTACCTGCACCGATTTCTTTAACTCTCCAGAAGGTTTTTCTGCAGAGGCCACATACGCTGGCCTAGGCAGAACTGGAGTAACTCCTCAGCTGGCCAAACTTGCCTAAATGGCCAGAATTAGCGCAGCTGGCAGGTTACGCCCCTCTGTCTGCCCACCAGGTGTGGTGTGAGTTCCACATTGTAGTCTGCCTCTGGTTCTGCAGTGTTGTCCGTCAGGTTTGGCCATTGTCCATTTGTACCACCAGTAGCCTGTTTCCTTCCTTGCCTGTTACTGTACCTGCAAGCCATTTGGGACCCTTGCCATAGTTTAGTACAAACACTTTGTCCCCTATCTCATTCCACCTTCCCCTCGAATTTCGGTCATTGTACTCAGTTAGCTTCCTGCGCTTTGCCTCAACGGTTTCACGCATGTCTTGGAGGATTAATGAGAGCCTTGTCTTCAAGGTCCGTTTCATCAATAGTTGTGCGGGGGGAATTCCAGTCAGCGATTGCGGATGAGATCTGTATGCCAGCAGCAGTTGCGACAGGAGGCCCTGCAGTGTGGTTCCTTGGATTTTAAGCATGCCTTGTTTAATGATTTGCACTGCTTGCTCCGCCTGGCCATTGGAGGCCGGCTTGAACGGTGCCGTCTTGACGTGATTTATACCATAGTCAACTATAAAATCTTGCAAATCTATGCTGATGAAGCACGGACCATTATCACTGATCAATATGTTAGGAATGCCGTGCTTTGCAAACATGGCTCCAAGGCTCTCCACAGTGGTGGAGGTGGTGCTCGAGTTTAAAATGATGCATTCGATCCACTTTGAAAATGCATCAACGACTACGAGGAACATTTTGCCCATGAATGGGCCCGCATATTCTATGTGCACCCGCGACCACGGTTTGGTGGGCCGGGGCCAGGGGCTCAGGGGGGCCTCCCTGGGGGCATTACTGAGTTGGGCACAAATGGTGCACCGCCGCAGAGCTCCAAGTCCGCGTCAATGCCAGGCCACCAGACATGGGATCTGGCTATGGCCTTCATGAGAACGATCCCCGGGTGCTCGCGGTGGAGCTCCCAGACAAACGCCTCTCTGCCTCGCAGAGGCATAACTACTCAGCTGCCCCACATCAGGCAGTCTGCCTGTAGTGATAGTTCATGCATGCGCCTATGGAAAGGTTTGATCTCCTCGGGGCAGGCAACGCGAGCCTCTGCCCAGTCACCGGTTAAGACACATCTTTTGACTAAGGATAACGTGGGGTCGCTGGTCGTCCAGGCTCTGATTTGGCGAGCCGTCATGGGCGAACCTGTGGACTCAATGGCATTGATTGCCATGACTATCTCACAGTCCTGTTCGTCAGACCTTTCCGTGGTCACCAGGGGTAGCCTGCTGAGCGCGTCGGCACAGTTGTCTGTGCCTGGTCTGTGCCTTATGGTATAGTCGTAAGACACCAGCATGAGTGCCCACCGCTGAATGCGCGCCGAGGCGTGGCGTTTATTGCCTTGCTCTCAGAATGCAGGGACGTGAGGGGCTTGTGGTCGGTTTCTAACGCGAACTTGGCCCCGAAAAGGTATTGGTGCATCTTTTTGACACCGTACACGCACGCGAGTGCCTCCTTCTCCACCACACCGTACCTGCGCTCTGCCCGCGAAAGTGACCTGGAGGCATAAGCAATGGGTTGTAATTTACCCTCACCATTGACATGCTGTAAAACGCACCCAACCCCATACGCTGATGCATCACATGTAAGAACTAGCTTTTTACCTGGATCAAAAAAAGGCAAAACACTGTTGGAACATAGAAGGTTGCGTGCCTTATTGAAGACGCGTTCCTGGGCGTCCCCCCAAAACCAATCGCACTTCTTTCTGAGGAGCATGTGGAGAGGCTCCAGCAGCGTGCTCAAGTTCTGCATAAAGTTCCCAAAGTCATTGAGTAGCCCGATAAAGGCGTGCTGTTCCGAGACATTCCGGGGTCTGGGTGCTAGACGAATTGCTTTGGTTTTGGATTCTGTTGGGCGGATTCCATCAGCGGCAATCCTTCTGCCCAAAAATTCAACCTCGGGCGCGAGAAACAGACACTTGGATTTCTTAACTCTTAGGCCTACCCGATCCAACCGCTTTATTACTTCCTCCAAATTGCGGAGATGGGAGTCGGTGTCCCTGCCTGTGATGAGTATGTCGTCTTGAAACACAACCGTCCCCGGGATGGACTTGAGCAGACTCTCCATGTTGCGCTGGAATATAGCAGCTGCCGACCAGATGCCGAATGGGCATCGATTATACATGAAAAGGCCTCGATATGTGTTGATGGTGGTGAGTAGCTTAGACTCTTCGGTCAGTTCTTGCGTCATATACGCAGATGTGTGATCTAGTTTTGAGAAAAGTTTTCCTCCAGCCAATGTGGCAAATAAGTCCTTCGCTCTGGGCAGCGGGTATTGGTCCTATAGGGAGACTCTGTTTATGGTAGATTTCTAATCCCCACAGATTCGTATGGACCCATCACGCTTCATGACGGGGACGATGGGACTTGCCCAGTCGCTAAATTCCACGGGTGAGATAATGCCTTCCCACAGAAGCCTGTCCAGTTCATGTTCAATCTTTTCCCTCATCACATAGGGTACAGCTCTAGCCTTGTGATAGACCAGTCTAGCATCCTGCGTGATGTAGATTTTAACTTTAGCCCCTTGAAGGTACCCACACCTGGCTGAAAGAGATGTTCTAAATGACTTAGAACTGTTGAACAGGAGGTCCATTCCTCTGACGGATGGCGTGAACATCATCCCATTTCCAATTTAGTTTTGCCAGCCAGCTTCTCCCCAACAGTGCTGGGAGATCTCCAGGGACAATCCACAGGGGAAGTCGGTTCACCGTCCCTTTGTGTGTGACTGAGAGCATGGCGCTGCCAAGGACTGGGACAATTTCTTTGGTATAGGTCCTTAGTTTGGTGTCGACCCTTGTGAGTTTTGGTCTGTTGCTTTTGTGCGGCCACAGCTATTCAAATTGTTGAACGCTCATGAGAGATTGACTCGCTCCCGTATCTAGTTCCATGTTGACGGGTATCCCGTTGAGTAGGACCCTCATCATTACTGGAGGTGTCTTGTTGTAAGAACAGTGGCCATTGATCGTGTTGACCCGCTGTACCTCGGTGTCCCAGGCACTGTCCACACCGTCTTCTGGTCCGCTTTCCGACCCTTCCGATTCGTATACCAGCCGAGCTGCTGTTTTTTTGCACATACGGGCCAGATGCCCTGTATAGTTGCAGTTTCTGTAAACGGCATGCTGAAATCGACATCCCCTTGATGAGTGTCTTCCCTCACATCTCCAGCACAGACCGCTTCCGTTGTTTCCGAAGAATGATCTGCGACTGGCTGATCTCTCTTGAGCTTCTCTCAGTTTGTAGTTGATTGCTCACATTAAGGGCTGATGAGGTGTGAACGGCCGTTCATGTGGCCCTTGATGGCTTCTGGCACCACTGCCTGCTGTTGAGGGCCTGCTCTCCTGCCTTTGTCTGTGTGTGGGGGTAGCGGTTTGTTTCACAATGTGAACCCCTTGTTCCGATGTTTCAATAGTTGTCGTACCCGCAGTATAGATCAACCTCGTTTCTTCTTCTCCTGCCAAGAATGTCTGTGCAACCAGTGCTGCTGCCTCTAGGGTCAAGTTCTTGGTCTCTATGAGCTTTCGGAATATGCCTGCATGGCCTATACCTTCAATAAAAAAGTCTCTCAGTACTTCTCTCCTAGTTCATCAGAGAACTCACATAAACTAGCCAGCCTTCGAAGTTCCACCACAAAGTCGGGTATGCTCTGGCCCACACAGCGTCTGTAGTTGTAGAACCTGTGTTTGGGCATGTGTAGGCTGCTCGCTGGCTTCAGGTGGACTCTTACCAGTGTGCTCAACTCTTCAAACGACTTGCTTGCTGGTTTCTTGTGTGCCAGCAGGTCTTTCATTAAGGCGTATGTTTTCGAGCCACAGCTGGTCAAGAGATGGGCTCTTCTCTTGTCTGCCTTATCGTCGCCCAACCAGACATTGGTTACAAAGCTTTGCTGGAGCCTTTCTATAAAGTCCTCACAATTATCTCCAGCATTTATTTTTCATCTGAGCCGTTGGTCGTCATTCTGTGGATTCTGTGATCCCGTAACTCGTCGCCATTGTAAAGTCCTGTCCCTGCAATACAGACTCACACGAGGCACATGCTGAAGTCAAGGTCACTCAGGACCTGCTCTCGAATGCCACACTTGCCTGAGACCTGCCTTTATATACCTGTGTGAAACAGGTATGCAGTGTCTCCTGCAAGTGCACCCCTGGTGGTAAGGTATGCTTGTGGTTACAGGTCATATCTAGTTACAGTCATGGTAAGATACAGTTATGTACAGTAGCGTGAGATACATGACAGTTGCAAAGTGAGATGTTGATTGGATGCAGCCATAAAAAAATCGGGTTTTCTAAAGTTGGTCAGTACTGAACTAAACAAAATAGTTGCTTAATACATTTTAGTGCCATTTGCCCGATATAGGCGGTTGTCCATGATAAGCGGTGGGGACCGTATATCATCGGCAGGATGGAGAATTGAGCTCCCTCTACCCTGCACCAACAATATGTTTTCGCCCCAGTCTCAATAAAGTTTCGATTCATAATACTGTGAGACTGCTCAAACTCATTTCACACAGAGCCAGCTGAATGAGAAGATCATCATTCCAATCAAATCTAGGTCCCAAATCCAGATAAAAGTATATTGGGATAATATTTTTACAATTTATCATTTCTAGCACAGAGCTTCATGCAATGGAATTGCATATCAGGAATTCGGGGGTAAAAGGCAGCTTGATTCGCTGCCTGTACAATTTTCCATCCATTAAAATAAAGTGTAATTTTCACAATGTTTTTGTGCCAGTTCTGTTTCCTCCAGAAATGGTATCTAAAATTAACAAGTGGAAATTTTAGAATATATACTGCAACTGAATCAATTTTACCAGAATGTATCAGCAAAAACAAATGTTAAAAAGACAAATGTAATTGTTGACTAAAAAAGAAAGGAAAGAATTTATATGAGGAGTAAGGGAATAGAGGGTTATGCTGATAGATTTAGATGAGCAAAGACGGAAGGAGGCTCAAGTGGAGCATAAACGCCGGCATGGATTGATTGGGCCGAATGCCCTATTTTTGTGCTGTAAATCCTATGTAATACTATGTAAACTTGCATTCATATAGTGCCTTCTCCGGACATTCCAAAGCACTTTACAGCCAATTAAGTACCTTTGAAGTGTAATCACTGTTGTAATGGAAAGATGACCAGATTATCTGTTTTTTTAAGTGATTTTGGTTGAGGGAAAATGTTAGGCAGGACACTGGGGAGAACACCCTGCTCTTACTCAAAATAGTACCATGGGATCACATACTTTATGCGAGAAATTGAATAGATTAGCGGCACTTGTTAGCGCTGGCGAAGTGTGCTACTGGGGCACTGTCGGCTTATTGCCCGGGCACAGTGATATTGGCACCGCTCGCCAACTTGATTGCCGTTTTAGCGGCGGCTCAAAAACTTAGCGCCAGGGAATGCTGCGCCAGTGAGACTGTGAGGTCAATAAGGGTGCAATGCTCCATTAGCACCCCAATCACAATGTTGATTGTTTTCGCTGAATTTACTGATTGGCACAAATCATACCAGCAAAACCAAGCAGTCAGAAATGGTATTGGCACTATGGCAGCGATATATAAAGAAGATAATAGGCAACCGAGTCGTTAGGAGGTCAGATTGATTGCTACCTTCCCACAGATCATTTTGAATGCCTTCAGATTGTGTACGTAGTTGCTTTGTTTCTGGTGTTACAGTTTGTTCATTAGCATTTCTCTCAACTCTTGGACCTGTTGCTTTCACCCAGTCATGGGGGTTGTCCTGCCAATGCACCTTGGCATCCGGCATCTACTTTTAAGACGGCGGCTCCAGAGACACATCATGCCAAATGGGCCCAGAGGCAAGGGGCAGGGCCCACAGACATCGCAACAGGAGGCCTTACCTTTTTTTTAAAAATAGGGACGTTACATTTGCGGTTTTCCAATCAGCTGGGACCGTCCCAGAATCCAGGGAATTTTGGTAGATTACAACCAATGCTTTCACTATCTCTGCAGCCACTTCTTTTAAGACCCTAGGATGTAAGCCATCAGGTCCAGGGGACTTGTCCACCTTTAGTCCCATTATTTTACCAAGTACTTCTTAGTGATAGTGATTGTATTAAGTTCCTCCCTCCCTATAGACCCTTGATTATCCACTATTGGGATGTTTTTAGTGCCTTCTACCTTGAAGACTGATACAAAATATTTGTTTAACGTCTCTGCCATTTCCCTGTTCTCCATTATTAATTCCCCAGTCTCATCCTCTAGTGGACCAACATTTACTCTTTTCCTTTTTATGTACCTGTAGAAACTCTTACTATCTGTTTTTATATTCCGTGCTAGTTTACTTTCATAATCTATCTTCCCCCCCTTTATCATTTTTTTAGTC
The DNA here is from genome assembly GCF_044704955.1 of Pristiophorus japonicus. Classification (NCBI taxonomy): domain Eukaryota; kingdom Metazoa; phylum Chordata; class Chondrichthyes; family Pristiophoridae; genus Pristiophorus; species Pristiophorus japonicus. The sequence continues at coordinate 60,806,096 of NC_091981.1, forward strand.
GTTCTTTGCTGGCTTTTAAAAATTTCCCAATCCTCTGGCCCCTCGCTAGTCTTGGCCACACTGTATGCCCTTGTTTTCAATTTGATACCATCCCTTATTTCCTTAGTTAGCCATGGATGGTTATCCCTTCTTTTACAGTCTTTCCTTATCATTGGGATATATTTTTGTTACGAGTTATGAAATCTCTCCTTAAATGTCTGCCACTGCTCATCAACCGTCCCATACTTTAATCTATTTTCCCAATCCACTTTAGCCAACTCTGCCTTCATACCTTTGTAGTCTCCTTTATTTAAGCTTACACTGGTTTGAGATCCAACTTTCTCACCCTCCAACTAAATTTGAAATTCAACCATGTTATGGTCACTCATTCCTAGAGGATCCTTTACTAGGAGATCATTTATTAATCCTGTCTCATTACACAGTACCAGATCTAAGATAGCCTGCTCTCTGGTTGGTTCCGCAACATACTGTTCAAGGAAACTATCCCGGGTACACTCTATGAACTCTTCCTCAAGGCTACCTTGGAAATTTGCTTTGTCCAATCAACATGAAGGTTAAAATCGCCCATGATTATTGCCATTCCTTTTTTACAAGCCTCCATTATTTCTTGATTTATACTCCGTCCAACAGTGTAGCTACTGTTAGGGGGCCTATAGACTACACCCACCAACTACTTTTTCGTCTTACTATTCATTATCTCCACCCAAATTGATTCAACATCTTGATCTTCTGAGCCAATATCATTTCTCACTAATGCACTGATCTCATCCTTCATTAACAGTGCTACCCCACCTCCTTTTCCTTTCTGTCTGTCCTCCGAATTGTCAAATACTCCTGAATATTTAGTTCCCAGACCTGGTCACCTTGCAATCACGTCTCTGTGATGGCTATCAGATCATACCCATTTGTATCTATTTGTGCCGTTAACTCATTTATTTTGTTACAAAGCTGCGTGCATTCAGATAAAGATTTTTTTTAAATATTTTTTCCTGCTTTGATCCCACTTTCTGATTTACCTTTATGTTTATACATTTTGTCCTTTCCTGGCAAGCTCTGGTTTTTATTTCCCCCAGTGTTACCCTGCTCTATTGCCTTCTCCTTATTCTTTGACTGTTTTAATTTTCGCTCACCTGAATCCTCCCCCCTACTAATTAGTTTAAAGCCCTCTCTACAGCCCTAGTTATTTGATTCGCCAAGACCCTAGTCCCAGCACGGTCTAAGTGGAGCCCATCCCAACGGAACAGCTCCCTCTTACCCCAGTACTGGTGCCAGTGTCCCACAAACCAAAACCCATTTCTCCCACATCAGTCTTTGAGCCACATGTTTAACTCTCTGATCTTATTTACCCTATACAAATTTTCTCGTGGCTCAGGTAGTAAACCTGAGATTATTACCTTTGTGTTTCTGCTTTTTAATTTGGCCCCTAGCTGCTCATAATCCCTCAGCAGAACCTCTTTCTTTGTCCTATCTATGTTGTTGGTACCCACGTGGACCACGACAACTGGATCTTCCCCCTCCCATTCCAAGTTCCTCTCCAGCTCTAAGGAGATGTCCTTAACCCTGGCACTGGGCAGGCAACACAGCCTTCGGGACTCATGCTCTCGGCTGCAGAGAAACTTATCTATCCCCCTAATAATACTGTTTAAAAAAGGAGGCAGACAAAATGCAGGAAACTATAGCCTAACATCTGTCATTGGGAAAATTTTGGAGTCCATTATTAAGGAAGCAGTAGCGGGACATTTGGAAAAGCATAATTCAATTAACCAGAGTCAGCGTGGTTTTATGAAAGGGAAATCATGTTTGACAAATTTGCAGGAGTTCTTTGAGGACATAACAAGCAGGGTGGATAAGGGGAAACCAGTGGATGTGGTGTATTTGGATTTCCAGAAGGCATTTGATAAAAGGTTACTGCACAAGATAAAAGTTCATGGGGTTGGGGGTAATATATTAGCATAGATAGAGGATTGGCTAACTAACATAAAACAGAGAGTCGGGATAAATGGGCTATTTTCCGGTTGGCAAACAGTGGCTAGTGGAGTGCCGCAGGGATTGGTGCTGGGTCCTCAACTATTTACAATCTATACTAATGACTTGGATGAAGGGACCAAGTGTAATGTAGCCAAGTTTTCTGATGATATAAAGATGGGTGGGAAAGCAAATTATGAGGAGGACACAAAACATCTGCAAAGGGATATATGCCAAGTGAGTGGTCAAACATTTGGCAGATGGAGTATAATGTGGGAAAATGTGAGGTTATCCACTTTGGCAGAAGGACCACTTCACTATCAATGGCAGTCAAGGTCACAGTAGCTCTCAATTTCTACGCTGGTGGCTCCTTCCAGGCTACAGCAGGGGAAACAGCAAACATTTCACAGTTCGCAGTGCATTGCTCTATCCGGGGTATAACAGACGCTCTGTACAGCAAGAGAAAAGACTACAGGCTCAATTTTCCCCAGTTATCTGTTTTTTTTGGCGTGCGACCCTTTTTTGGCGTAAATTAAAATATCCAAGTTTCCCCAAAGTTTCTGCGCTAGCGTAACTCAGTTAGTTACGATTTTTTTAGGTTAGTTTTTTTTGCGTCATAGGGGGCGTAACCTGATGTCTGCGCCAGTTTTTCACATTTATGCAAGTTTGGCCAACTTACATTTTTCCTAGGACGGCCTATGTGACCACTCCCAAAAAACTTTCTGGGCACTTAAGAAAAACCAGTGCACATTAAAAATTCGGCGCAGAAAGACGCCATTGTTTTTATGCGAAGATTTGGAGGGAGTCAAGAAGACAAAGATTATGCATCATAAAGCTTCATTTTTTCAAAGTCAAAAGGGAGAAAATGGAAGTTTAATGCAATTCTTTAATTTTTAATTTTTTTCAAAGTACCACGCCACCACTGAACGTCTCCTCACCGGGCTCGGAGGGTCGGAACGTCGGCCGGTAGAATCGTTCCCTTGCCCGGCACCTGCACCTCCTCCAGAGTGAGTACAAGAGTGGGGGCTTCATCCTCCCCTTCCCCCTGCCCCTCCCCCTCCCCACCCCCTCCCCCCCATGCTCTTGGTCTGGAAGGTGGGATTGGAAGAGGTTCTCCTCTTCAGGCTCGTCCGAGTTAGAATCTTCTTCTGCATTGGCTTCAGCCTTGTCAGGGTTGGTCTCAAGTTCTGCAAAATATAACAGACGAATGGTTAACAGCAGAGGAGGGGGCAGGGTGGGTGGCATGAGTAGGCTCACACAGTGCAGGCAGCAGGCTCACTTGAAGGACCACGATGAATGATAGCGCATTGCATCAACCGAAGCGTAGTTGATGGAGCCATCCCCATGAACCAAACTAGGCTAGCCCGCGCAGTACTCGACTTTTAGCAAAGTCAGAATGCGGAATTTGCAGGATTTACCTTCTCTCCTGAGTGTGGGCCCAGCTTGTGCAGTACTGATTGCTTTTCTCCAGGCAGGACCCATCAAAGCAGTGACCCTGTCTTCCAAGGGTGTCAGTGGATGCAGATTTGCCGGGCCTCTTCCTGTTTGAGTTCTTTCTCGTTTGTTGTGTGCCACTTTCCTCTGCAAAGATGTAAATATAACTTTTTAGAGAGGGTATCTTTCTGCTCGATAGGACATACAGATAGTCACATTTACAATACAATTCCAGTAAATAAATGAAAATATTACTTACACTAACTACTTGACCAAGGTCCTGTCATTTCTTTTTGCAGTGGCCTCCAGTCCTTGGGGTGGCCACCATTGCACAGTAATCTTCTGCAAGTTAGTACCAGCGTTTCTTCATTTCTTTTGGTGAAACTTTTATGTGACCTCTGCTGGAGTCCAGCTCATGCCATCTGGCCTCAATTACAGTAACTAGTGCCTCCACTTCCTCTTATGAGAAATACTTGCTCCTTGAGCTGCATTGCGTATTGCAGCCTCGATTTTTCCACTGAGAATCAAAGTTTACACACATAACTGGCTCTTTAAAAATGGCCAAATGCAGACCGGGAGCTGTACTGGGCATGTGCGCCTATAGCAGTCACGTAAAAAACGTCATTTTTTTTGCGCATGCGCAGAAGGGGGGGGTATTGTTTTTTTCAGCGCAGACATTAGGCGCCACCCCCCAAAGCTAAAGGACAAGCTGCGTGGCGCCAATTAAAAAAATTAGAACGGGAAAATTTACAACATTTTTTTGGGAGTAGTCGGGGCCCCCAAAAAAACGGGCGTAACTCTTGAAATACGCCAAAAAACGGCACTGGGGAAAATTGAGCCCTACATTTCATGGAGCATGCTCAGGGAGAAGCAGCAAAAACGTACATGTGGATTTGCAAGGATAGCGGGCTTCCCCATGGTTCAGGGCACCATGGCATTGTGGGCACCTTATCACAATGCAGAGGTGTTCCGTAACCGCAAAGGCTACCACTCTCTGAATGTTCAGTTGGTGTGCGACCACAGGCTTCCTCACCATCAATGCTCGCTCTCCTGGCAGAGCCCACGATTCATTCATCCTGTGACAGACAACTGTCCCACGTCTCTTCCAACCACCAAATGGAGATCATGGATGGCTGCTCGGGGACAAGGGTTATGCCCTCACCACCTGATTGATGACACCCCTCCGCAACTCCAGCACTCGTGCTGAACACGCATATAATGAGAGCCATGCCGCCACCAGGAACATCAGCAAACAGACTGTCGGGGTGCTCAATCAACAGTTCCAATGCTTTGACCACTCTGGTGGAGTCCTGCAGTACTCCCCTCCCCTTTTCTTTGTTGTGTGCTGCATGCTGCATAACTCGGCCATTGAGAGGGCCTAGTCATTGCTACCAGAGAATGCAAGTCCACCTCAGGAGGAGGATGAGGAGGAGGAGGAGGTGGAGGAGCAGCAACGGAGGAGGGAGCGTGCCGATGTTGCTTCTGCAAGGGCGGTGCGACAATGCCTGCTTTTCCACTAAAGCACATATCACATGGCGATTGGGCTGCACCAACAAAGGGCTATGTGCACAGCACAGCGCCTATCACCCTGCACATGGCTAATGAAAAACACAACCAAATATGAACTTTAAAATGATCCATTTATTACAACTCCCAACACTACCTATAAGTACCCACAACAAACAACAACAATAAATTTGTCCAAACAACAGTTTGCTAATCAAAAATAACAAAGCAGAAGCAGCATCCAGAATATATTTACAAAGTAATCATCTGGCCATGTCAACAAAAGTGGGTTACTTCCCTTTTCTGGCATATTTCCCTCCCAGTCCCTTCTCCCCGCCCTACTGCTCCTCCTTAATGGGGCCATAGTGCCTGCAGTAAGGCTGATAGCAGTAATAGGTAAGATGCTTCAAAGAATCATAAGAGATACAATATATGAATACTTGGGTAGGGAGGGACATATTAGGGACACCCAACATGGCTTCATAAAAAAGAGGTCATGTCTCACAAATCTAATTGTATTTTTTGAAAAAGTTAAAAAGTTGGTGGATGAGGGAAGCCCAGTCGACATTGTTTCCTTAGATTTCCAAAAAGCATTTGACAAGGTACCGCATAAGAAGCCTCTGGTATTAGTGGAAATATATTGAGCTGGATTCAGAACTGACTGGCAGGACACAGGCAAAGAGTAGTTGTAGCTGGATTTCGATCTGTTTGGAGACCGGTCACCAGTGGTTTCTCGCAGGGATCAGCGTTGGGACCATTGCTTTTTACTATTTTTATTAATGATCTGGATTCAAGGGTTGACGGCACAATTTGCAAATTTGCAGATGATACCAAGATATGTGTGAGTGCTAGAACTGTAGAAGAGGCTCGTCTGATTCAGGAAGATATTAATGTGTTGGGAGACTGGGCTCAAGATTGGAAAATGATGTATAACTTAGAAAAGTGCAGTGTTATTCATGTGGGCAGGGCAAATGCTCAACATTCATAGACCCTCCAGGGAAAGGCATTAAAGATGGTGGAGATAGAAAGAACTTTGGGCATTCTAGTGCATACATCCTTAAAGGTACACGAGCAATGCCGTGCAGCGATAGCTAGAGCAAATAGAGTGTAGGGGTGTATCCATAGGACAATTGTGTATAAGACGAGGCGTACTGTCTTGTCCTTGTACAAGACCTTAATCAGGCCACAGCTGGAATACTGTGTCCAGTTTTAATCTCCTCACATGGTGGGTGATACTGAGGCCCTGGACTAATTCCAAGTCTAAAGCATCTTAGTTATCAAGATAGCTTAATAGAGATGGGACTCTTTACCTTAGAGCAGCGTAGATTTGGGGGGATATGATTGAGGTTTATAAGATAATGAAGGGAATAGACAATGTTCCAGCTGACAGTTTATTTCAATTAAATAGGTTAAGCAGGAGCAGGGGGCACAAATTGAAATTGTATAAGGCTAGATCTAGGTTAGATGTCAGGAGGTGGTTCTTTTTGCAGAGAATAGTAGACCTCTGGAACAAGCTGCCTTTTCATGTGGTAGATGCAGACTCGCTGAATTCTGTCAAGCAAAAGGTGGTTTTGTTTCTGGCTGCAGTGGAGACCACCTTTTACAGAAGGTAGGTACTGCAGGGAACTTAATGGCCAGAGTGATCTCCTGGGCTAGTTTTGATTGCCTAGATAGGTCGGAGAGGAATTTCCCAGATTTTTTCCCCCGAAATTGGCTGAGTTTTTTAATCTTTTTTTGCCTCTCTCTGGAGATCACTTGCTTTCGGGTGGGGTGGAGTGTATATGTTGTGATACACAAGGTATCGCAATTGTGTGAGACAGGCTTGATGGACGAGATGGTCTTCACCTGCCCGTCATATTTCATATGTTCGTTTGTATGCTCACTCTGCGACACAGAGACTGCAGATGGCCTTGCAGGATGCCCTCGACCAGCTCTGGGCCTGGAAGGCCTCGCTGCAGACTGCACCACCTCAGGGTGGGCGGCAGCTAGCTGGGGTGCAGACAGCGCCAAGTGCAATGGCGAAGTGGCAGTGGTGGGAGCAGGAAAGCTATCATCCTGAGAGAGGACAGCACCATCCATTTCAATCGACACACTGCCACTCCCCCGGGGCAACCCCTCAGCATCCAGAGCAATCTGCTGGAGAACAGATTGCTGGCCTGCTGTGGCACCGTGAGTTCCCCGTTGGACTGCGGGGAACCCAGAAACGATGGCAGCAGTCAGTGCTTGCGTGGCATCAATCTGAGTCTGCATGAGGCCAGACTGAGATTCAATGCCACCAACCACTGACTCCATTACAGCAGTAAGGTGTTACGTGGCTTCGGTCTGTGCTGAAATAGCTGCTGCCACCTCACCCATGATACGTGGCATGAGGTCCGGGTCCCCACCTTCTCCCTGCGAGTCTACCATCCTTTGCAAACTGCCAAGGATGGGCTCGAAGGTATGCTGGGAGACACGCACAATGCTGGAGGCAGACCCCTCCAAACTCCTAGCAAGTGCGTCCATGCTCTCGGGCACTCTTGCCATCGCACCCAGAAGTGGCAGCCTGTGGGTAGAAATGGAAGATGCGGTCCTCTCTCAAATTGACAGCATTCCAGCTCCCACCACTGCCACTTCGCCTTTGCACCTGCTGCTGTCTGCACCCCATCCTTCTGAAACTGCTGCCGCCCATGCTGAGGTGCCGCATTCCGCAGCCAGGCTTTCCAGGCCCAGAGCTGGCCGAGGGCTTCCTGCTGGACCATCTGAAGTCTCTGCGCCACAGAAGGAGCAGCCTTGCTGTAGGTACTGTGGCCACATTAAGGAGAAGCAGTAGACGTGGGAGGGGGAAAAGGAAAGAGGTGGGAAACATAGGAGTAAGTCCCAATAAGGATTTTTCACAACATGGCCATATCTCCACATCTTTTTTGAATATTACTCTGCATATATAGTTGTTGATGTTTCAGGGTTATTATTTGTGAAAGGTTGTTTGGAGAAATATTGTTCATTGGCATTGCAGTTTTATTTCAGACGGGAGGGTTGTTTGTATATATATTGTTGTGCTTGCTTATGGGTTGTTATATTTCGAGAGGTGTCGGTTCATTGCTAATTAGTGGCTGATGATAGTTCTGTGTTGTGCTGGTTGAGTGCACACTCTTGTTGAAGACAATAAATTCATGATTTGATCTTTCGATTATTACGATGTATATACTTTGAGATTTGCAGGGTGCTGCACGATGAGTTCAGCACATAGCGATGTGACTATGATGGGCACTTGCCATCTGTTGCATTATTCATTTGAATCGCCTCATGATGAGACACTGACGCACGGTGTCATGTTGCCTTGTCTGGGGCTGCTGATCCTCCTCCTGGTCTGCATCGCCATGCTGCGCCTCCTAGTCATCCTCTTCCTCCTCCTGAGGTGGAGCTGCAATCCCCGGCAGCAATGTCTGGGTCCTCAAGATGGCCAGGTTATGCAGCATGCAGCAGATAACGATAAAGAGGGAGACGCAATCAGGGCAGTACTGAAGGGTCCCTCCAGAGCTGTTGCTTCGGCACCGACTAGTCTGTTCTACGACGTTCCTGGTGGCGGCATAGCTTTCATTGTAGCGCTGCTCAGCAGGGGTGGTGGGGTTGCGGAGGGGTGTCATCAGCCAAGTGGCTAGAGCATAGCCTTTGTCGCCGAACAGCCAGCCACGACCTGCATGTAGTGGCTGGAAGAGTCGTAGCACATTGCTCTCCTGCAGGATGAAAGTATCGTGGTAGCCCTTGCGGTTTCGAAACACCTCCGCAGAATGCCTGCGCTGCCACGTGGGTACAGTCAATGACGCCCTGACCCATGCGGAAGTCCGTTATCTTGGCAAAGCCACATGTGTTCTTCTCCTGTTTCTCCCTTGTTATGCTGAAGTTGATGTATTCCATTCTCCTGCTGTATAGAGTGTCTGTGACTTGCCAGATGCAGCAGTGCACAGCAAACTGCGAGATGTTACAGATAGCCCCTCCCGTAGCCTGGAAGGAGCTGGTAGCGTAGAAGCTCAGCACTACTGTGGCCTTCACTGCCACTGACAGCGAAGTCTTGGTTCCGATGTCAGCCTCTAGGTCTGGGTGCAGGAGGTGGCAGAGCTCCGTGACCACCTCCTTGTGAAACCACAGCCATCTTAGGCACTGCTCCTCTGACATATTTATGTAGGAGAAGTGCTCCCGACATCACGATTTGGCTGGTGCTAAAGGGCGAGGCGGTAAATGTTAGTGCCGCCGCTAAATATGAACCAAATTTCGTGGCCGCCGCAAAAATAGCTGCGCCCGGGTGGTAAGCCATGAGCGACGCTTTACCGTCACTCCGGGGCGCTAATGGGTGGCGCTAACCAAACTAATTTCATGCCCTAAATGTCCTATTTCTGTCCCTATTTTCCTGTTTGATATAACCATCCATCAGTTCTATAAGTCTGTTGATTCCCAAGCTGATGTGTAGAAGGAATAAGTTACAGCTCATCATCATCATCATCATAGGCAGTCCCTTGGAATCGAGGAAGACTTGCTTCCGCACTAAAAATGAGTCCTTAGGTGGCTGAGCAGTCCAATATGAGAACCCCAGTCCCTGTCACAGGTGGCACAGATAATCTCCCTATTATCACTGCTGGGAAAGTCGTCGCTAGAGTCCTCCTCAAGCGTCTTTAACCCTGTGGTTGAGGAGCTCCTCCCAGAGTCACAGTGCGGATTTCGTCCCCTATGGGGCACAACGGACATGATTTTTACAGCGCAACAGCTGCAGGAAAAATTGCAGGTAACAGCACCAGCCCTTATACATGGCCTTCTTTGACCTTACAAAGGCCTTTGACACTGTCAACCGCGAGGGTCTATGGAGCGTCCTCTTCCGTTTCAGATGTCCCCAAAAGTGTCACCATCCTCCGCCTGCTCCACGACGACATGCAGGCCGTGATCCTTACCAGCGGATCCATCACAGACCCAATCCACGTCCGGACTGGGGTCAAACAGGGCTGCGTCATCACCCCAACCTTCTTCTCAATCTTCCTCGCTGCCATAAGTTACAGCAACACTACAGTGGTTAGCTGATCTGTCTGGTATGGGTTTGCTATGATGGATTAGCTTGAAAATGATTATTGTTTCAGTTAAAAAAAAAGAAAAGATTTAGAGACAACCACAATAAATGGAATGTAGTTATGGTTTTGTATCTCTATTTTTAAACCGTTACCTGAATGCTTTGTTTACCCATGGCAGGAGCAGTTCAGTTAAGTTTTTTCCATTAGCTGACGTTTGAGTGGTTTTTGAATGCAAGTATGTTCATGCCTCAAAAAATGTGTCGGAAGCTGAACCCACCAGTCTGATATTCTCAGTTCAGAATTTGCTAAATGTGTTTGAATGCTCTGATCAGGAAGCAATCTACTCATGCATACTAGACAGTCCCGTAGATAGCATCAGCGACTGGTTAGTAAGTAACAGTAAACCTGAGAGGGTGGAAAGTTTTCACTGAGCTGGAATAGAGTGGATTTTTGAAAAGTCTAGACTTTTAATTCCACTAACCAATACAGGGAAGATAATTTTATTTAGTTCCTACAACTTTATTTTTATGTAATTTATAAAAAATGCACAGTGCAAATGGTTCCAAACTCAATCTCCAAGTCCAGTAGCATGTAAGTGATTAAATGCTAGTTTGCAGGTGTAAAAGACAATTAAAAAGGATCATGAGGTATAATTTGTAAGAACATGGAAGTACTGCCGCAGTTATACAGAGTGTTGGTCAGATGTCACTTGGAGTATTATGTTCAGTGTTGGGCACCTCACCTTAGGAAGTGTAAGATAAAACTTACCTGCATGTTGTGATAGTGTTTTAATAATACTTTTGTTTAACTGTTATATGTTAAAAGTAATTAAAAGGAGTGTAAGCTTAGTTAACCATTTTTAGCAAAGCATGCTGGTAGATTTAGCCAACATTATGTTAACCATTTCTTAACTGCTGAGACAAACTTTATTTAGAGCTAGAGTGATCAAGGCAGAATAATCAGTAAGATAAAGGTATTCAGCATCAGCATGTAACATTTCTTATCCTAAATTGCAAAGCCAAGCTCAGTAATAAACTATGTGGAAAGTTGTCTGTGTAAAAGTTCTACAGAAGGAAGGGAGGATAGAGATAATGATTGACCATCTATAACACAATAGGACAGTCTAAGGCAGGAGTCTTAGAATGATGTATCGTAAGGCTTAAACAGTTGCAGGTTATGACAGCATTAGAAAGGGATGGAAAAGATATAAGAGTAGCAGCTATTAAACCCTGGAGGCAGTGCAAACACAGAGGAAGACTGGAGAAGAACTACAGTCAACAGAACACAGCAAGAGACAGCGCCACAGTCACTCAGTGGGCTTCCATTGAAGTTTCAAGGAACAGACTGTCTATCACCTTGTTGGGTATTATGTCTTTGTACTGGAAGTAAACTACTTAATAGAATCTATTGTGCTTATTTACAATATACCTGTACCCAGCGTGGTTTGTTGTGGTCACGGACAGGTTTCTTCAGACAGATTTTATAAATCTTACAGCAGGATATGCTGGCCTTGGAAGGAGTCCAGCAACAATTCACTAGGTATCACCTGGGATGAAGGAACTGTGGCTATAGGGTAATGAGTCCACAAAATGATGGCCGGGAGCCTCAATCGCAAGTTACACATCAGAAATATAGGTACACACTGGCTACTAAAATGAATGGTCTCAAAATCTTGTGCAGTTTGTACACAAATTTCAGATACACGCACCTGTTGGATAGGCTTCGTGTTGGCAGCACATACTCGTAAAAGGATCCCTACCTGGTAAACTCGGGTTACACAGATAAAGTCAGCAAGCACAGGTAAGAGAATCGGGGCCTATAGTGTTACAGGTCTATCTCCGACAAAACTCAAGCCAGGAATACACCCTCACTGAATTTGCCCTATATTCCCTATAGATGATAAGGTCTGTACAAAACTAGTGCTTTCATTCCACTTCTGATTGAGATATTTGAATTAATGAAAGGAACTATCAAGGTAGATTGGGAACAACTCTTACTTCTGATAGGAAAATCCAGAATAAAGAAATGTAGCCTTAGAATTAAGGAGAACGAAGAACTTGCATTTATATAGCATCATTCATGACCTCGGGATGTCCCAAAGCACTTTACAGCCAATGAAGTACTTTTGAAGTGTAGGCACTGTTGTAATGTAAGAAAATTAAACCAGTTAAATGCAAATGCAGGAAAAACTTCTTCATACAATGAGAATATGAAAGCACTGTCCCAGATGGCCATAGATGGCACATCAATTGAAGTATTTAAGAGGCTTACTTGGTAAGAAAGGGTGTTAAGGGATATGGAGAAAAGGCAAGGAATGGGCATTAAAGAGATAGAGCTGCCATGCCAAATAAAATGGCAGAATATTCTTAATGAGTTGAAATAATGTTGTGAAGCTCAGGTTTTGCCATCAAATGGAGAGCACCATTTTGTGTTACATGGTACCAAACAAAGAGTAATGAGATGCACCAATTTAAAATCTGCATTACCAATCACTTCACTCTGCACTCTATACTAATGGCAAACCTGCAGGACATTTTTACCATGTTGGCGAGGCCTCTTGATTGATGTGTTTAAGGTCTGTACAGAACCCACGCTTCTAGAAAATAAACAGACCAGCTCAGTTGTGAAATAGCACCTGGCGCCCTCATGACAGAACCGCCCCTACATGCTGCCGCTGGTGTGATATCCTGCTGCACATCTTTAGTTTAAGTTCCCTTATGAGAACTTTCACCTCTGTGCGACCTCCTTCAGAGAGGGAGTGACGGTAGTTTTTTTTAAACTTCAAAAATAGCAATGAGGAATTGACGGAAGATCATGTTCACTGTGTGTAGCAATCCTTTGTAGCATATATTTCTGCACAGTGTGAAGCTACTATCTCTGACATTTCAGAAGGGCCCTATAAATTGCTGGCTAGACTTCCAGAGAAATGACGTAAATGACAGTGGAAGCTCTGCAGAACTTCAGCGTCACCGGGTCAGATCTTGACTGTGCAATGATAGTCAATGGAAATAAAAATCGCGAGAGATATAAAACAGACTGCCAATTTACTATCACTTGTTTTACACTATTGCACAAAGTCAAAATCTACCTCACTGTCTTCTAGGCTCTCTAAAATTGTTTTATCTTCTGTCCATTCTGTCTGATTGTGGTTGCCATTGATTTAAGCCTCTGCGTAAATCTATAATTGTGGTTATAAGCAGAAATTCAATGAAATATTGCACATTACCATATTCATGCTTGATTGCTATTTGTTTAATGTTAACACTATTTCCTCAGATTAGTACACCATGCTACCTTGTACAGCCAAGCCAGCCCAAACTAGGTACATCTCCATGTAGCTTTCCAATGGCTTATGAATAAATGCACTAAACGGTATAGTGCTGCCATAAGAAAAATAGAGGGTCCTAGCTTCAAACCTAGGTCTTTGCTGAGTTAACATGTTTCAGCCAAGACCGCGGTTCTCCATGTTTACTCCACCCCCTCCCCATCTAAGGAGAAAAAAATAAATGAGTCAGGCCTGCCCCTCAAGCTCAAATAGCCTTCCAACATTCACAGGCCAGGCTCCTGTATGAAACAGGACAAGTGCTTGAAGGTTGTCAACACCTAAGGTTTATATCCCAACACAAATCATTGCCTTCAGAGACATGGTTGCAAGGTGACCAAGGCTGGGAACTGAATATTCAGGGGTATTTGACAATTTGGAAGGATAGACAGAAAGGAAAAGGAGGTGGGGTAGTTCTGTTAATAAAGGATGAGATCAGTGCATAGTGAGAAATGATATTGGCTCAGAAGATCAAGATGTAGAATCAGCTTGGGTGGAGATAAGAAATAATAAGGGGAAAAAGTCACTGGTGGGCGTAGTAACCTAATAGCAGCTGCACTGTTGGATGGAGTATAAATCAAGAAATAATGGAAGCTTGAAAGAGAGGTATGGCAATAATCATGGGCGATTTTAATCTTCATAGTGATTGGACAAATCAAATTGGCTAAGGTAGCCGAGGAAGAGTTCATAGAGTGTATCTGGGATGGTTTCCTTGAACAGTACGTTGCGGAACCAACCAGGGAGCAGGCTATCCTGGATCTGGTATTGTGCAATGAGATAGAATTAATAAATGATCTCATAGTAAAGGATCCTCTAGGAAAGAGTAATCATAGCATGGTTGAATTTCAAATTCAGTTAGAGGGTGAGAAAGTGGATCTCAACCCAGTGTCCTGATCTTAAATGAAGGCAATTACAAAGGTATGAAGGCAGAGTTGGCTAAAGTGGACGGGGAAAATAGATTAAAGTGTAAGACGGTTGATAAGCAGTGGCAGACATTTAAGGAGGTATTTCAGAACTATCAACAAAAATATATTCCAGTGAGAAGGAAAGACATTAAGAGAAGGGAGAACCATCTGTGGCTAACTAAGGAAGTAAAGGATGGTATCAAACTGAAAACAATGGCATACAAAGTGGCCAAGATTAGTGGGAGGCCAGAGGATTGGAAAATTTTAAAAAACCAGCAAAGGATGACTAAAAAATAATAAAGAGAGGGAAGATAGATTATGAGAGTTAACTAGCAAGAAATATAAAAACAGATAATAAAAGCTTCTACAGGTATATAAAAAGGAAGAGAGTAGATAATCACAATCACTAAGGAGGTGATACTCAGTAAGATAATGGGACTAAAGGCAGATAAATCCCCTGGACCTGATGGCTTGCATCCTAAGAGAAGTAGGGAAGGGATTGCGGATGCTTTGGTTTTAATTTACCAAAATTCCCTGGATTCTGGGGAGGTCCCAGCAGATTGGAAAACTGCAAATGTTATGCCGCTATTTAAAAAAGGAGGCAGACTAAAAGCAGAAAACTATAGACCAGTTAGCCTGACATCTGTGGTTGGGAAAATGTTGGAGTCCATTATTAAAGAATCAGTAGCAGGACATTTGGAAAAGCAAAATTCGGTCAAGCTGAGTCGGCATGGATTTATGAAGGGGAAGTCATGATGGACAAATTTGCTGGAACAGGGTGGATAAAGGGGAACCAGTGGATGTGGTGTATTTGGACTTCCAGAAGGCATTTGACAAGGTGCCACATAAAAGGTTACTGCACAAGTTAAAAGTTCACGGGGTTGGGGATAATATATTAGCATGGATAGAGGATTGGCTAACTAACAGAAAACAGAGAGTTGGGATAAATGGTTCATTCTCTGGTTCACAACCAGTCACTAGTGAGGTGCCACAGGGATCAGTGCTGGGACCCAAATTATTTACAATCGATATAAACGACTTGGAAGAAGGGACTGAGTATAACGTAGCCAAGTTTGCTGATAATACAAAGATGGGAGGAAAAAGCAATGTGTGAGGAGAACACCAAAAATCTGCAAAAGGATATAGACAGGCTAAGTGAGTGGGCAAAAATTTGGCAGATGGAGTATAAAGTTGGAAAGTGTGAGGTCATGCACTTTGGCAGAAAAAAAATCAAAGAGCAAGTTATTATTTAAATGGAGAAAGATTGCAATTGGCCGCAGTACAGCGGGACCTGGGGGTACTTGTGCATGAAACGCAAAATGATAGTGTTATATATGTAAACCTGTAAATACCATGTTTAACCACCAGAGAGCTTGTCCCCGGAGTCCCAAGGGATCCCACAACCCCTTGGGAGAACCTGTACTTAAGGAGGCCTCACAGGCTGGAGAGGCACTCTGGAGACCTGTAATAAAAGACTACGGTCACACTTTACTTTGAGCTCACAGTATCTGGT
Source organism: Pristiophorus japonicus (assembly GCF_044704955.1). NCBI lineage: Eukaryota > Metazoa > Chordata > Chondrichthyes > Pristiophoridae > Pristiophorus > Pristiophorus japonicus. The sequence goes on from NC_091981.1 coordinate 60,821,774, forward strand.
CAAACTCTTTATTCAATATACAACAACTGGCGATGAGATACAGATGACAAACCCCACCGCAACGATGCAGAGAACAGTGGGCATCCTGGAGAAATTTTCAGAGGGAGATGATTGGGAACCTTCGTGGAGCGACTCGACCAATACTTCGTGGCCAACGAGCTGGAAGGAGAAGTGAATGCTGCCAAACGGAGGGCGATCCTCCTCACCGTTTGCGGGGCATCAACGTATGGCCTCATGAAAAATCTGCTTGCTCCAGCGAAACCCACAGAGAAATCATATGATGATTTGTGCACACTGGTCTGGGAGCACCTTAACCCGAAGCAAAGCGTTCTGATGGTGAGGTACCGGTTCTACACGTACAAAAGGTCTGAAGGCCAGGAAGTGGCGAGCTATATCGCCGAGCTAAGACGCCTTACAGGACATTGCGAATTTGAAGGACATTTGGAGCACATTCTCAAGGACTTCTTTGTACTTGGCATTGTCCATGAACTGATACTTCGCAAACTTTTGACTGTAAAGACCCCAACCTTGAGTAAAGCCATAGCGATAGCCCAGGCGTTCATTGCCACCAGTGACAATAACAAGCAAATCTCTCAGCACACAAATGCTGCTACAAGTACTGTGAACAAAGTAATGTTGTTTTCAAATTGCAACGTGCAGTGCAGGCCTCACATGCCTGCAGCTGCACGTCCGCAGAAGTCTCAGAGTTCACCATCAAGGATGATGAGTGCTAGGCCATTAACACCTTGTTGGCGCTGCGGGGGTGATCATCATTTCCATTCATGCCACTTCAAAGGATACATTTGCAAGGACTGTGGAACAATGGGACACCTCCAAAGTATGTGCAGACGAGTTGCAAACCCTGCTAATCCTGCAAACCACCATGTTGCAGAGGAGGACAGATCCATGGTGGATCACGGTGAACCAGAGACTCAGGCCTAGGAGGCAGAGGTATATGGGGTGCACACATTTACCACAAAGTACCTCCGATAATGCTGAAGGTTGAATTAAATGGACTTCCAGTATCAATGGAGCTGGACACAGGCGCGAGCCAGTCCATTATGAGCAAATAGACTTTCGATAAATTGTGGTGCAGCAAGGCCTCAAGGCCGGTACTGACTCCCATTCGCACTAAACTGAGAATGTACACAAAAGAAACTGATCCCCGTAATCGGCAGTGCTACCATAAAGGTCTCCTGCGATGGAGCGTTGCACAAGCTACCACTCTGGGTGTACCGGGCGATGGCCCCACGCTGCTCAGCAGGAGCTGGCTGGGGAAGATACACTGGAATTGGGACGACGTCCGAGCGCTCTCGTCCGTCGATGACACTTCGTGTGCCCAGGTCTTAAACAAGTTCTCCTCGCTATTCAAACCAGGCATCGGAAAGTTCCAAGGAGCAAAAGTGCAGATCCGCCTAATTCCGGGGGCACGACCCATCCATCACAAGCCGAGAATGGTACCGTACATGATGAGAGGGTAGAGATCGAGCTGGACCGGCTGCAATGAGGGCATCATTTCGCTGATTGAATTCAACAAGTGCGCCAGTTCGATTGTTCCAGTCTTCAAAGGAGATGGCACCATCAGAATCTGTGGTGATTACAAAGTAACTAGCAATCGTTTCTCCCTGCAGGATCAATACCCACTACCAAAGGCAGATGATCTTTTTGCTGCGCTGGCGGGAGAAAAGACGTTAACGAAGCTGGACTTGACCTCGGCCTACATGATGCAGGAGCTGGAGGAATCATTGAAAGGCCCCACCTGCATCAACACGCACAAGGGTCTCTTCATTTGCAACAGATGCCCGTTTAGGATTCGATCAGCTGCGGTGATTTTCCAGAGAAACATGGTAAGCTTACTGAAGTCGGTCCCGCGCACCGTGGTCTTCCAGGACAACATCTTGGTTACAACTCTTTTGGGGGGGGGGGGACAAAATAAACATTAGATCAAGTGTCCCCCGATCTGGGGGACACTCCAGACACTTTTAACTGCCCCTTTATTTTTTTTAATGTTTTTTGGTTTATTGGGGTTTTTTTTGTGTTTTTTTTGTGATTATTTTTGGGGGGGCATTAAAACCATATATTTTACAAGTATCCCCTTTAAAAGGGGAGGGGGACACTAAAACCGGCAATTAAAACAAATGAAACTTTAAAACATATAAAATCAAATTAAAATTTGGTTGCTGGGGGTAACGATGCACTCCAGTCCCTCCGGCGCCCACCTCTCGCGGAAGGCCACGAGCGTCATCTTGGTTACAGGTCCGGACACAGTCGAGCATCTGCAGAACCTGGAGGAGGTTCTTAGTCGGCTTAACCATGTGGGGCTCAGGTTAAAACGCTTGAAGTGCATTTTTCTGGTGCCTGAAGTGGTGTTCCTGGGGAGAAGAATCACGGCAGACGGCATCAGGCCCACCGATTCGAAGACAGGGAAATCGAGAATGCACCAAGACATAGAACATGACGGAGCTGCGGTCGTTTCTGGGACTCCTGAACTACTTTGGTAACTTCTTACCGGGTCTCAGCACACTGCTACATGTCTTACTGCATAAAGGAGACGAATGGGTTTGGGGTAAAAGCCAAGAAAATGCCTTTGTAAAAGCTAGAAAACTGTTATGCTCAAACAAATTGCTTGTGTTGTATGATCCATGTAAGCGTTTGGTACTAGCATGTGATGCATTGTCATACGGTGTGTATTGCAACAAGCTAAGGAATCTGGGAAATTGCAACCGGTTGCTTATGCATCCAGAAGTTTGTCTAAGGCTGAGAGGGCCTACAGCATGATTGGAAAAAAAGCGTTAGCGTGTGTTTTTGGGGTAAAGAAAATGCATCAATATCTGTTTCGGCTCAAATTTGAATTGGAAACTGACCATAAGCCACTGATATCTCTCTTTTCTGAAAGTAAGGGGATAAATACGAATGCATCGGCCGCATCCAGAGATGAGCGCTCACGATGTCCGCATACAGCTACCCCATCTGCCACAGGCAGGCACAGAAAACTGTGCCGATGTTCTCAGTAGGCTGCCATTGCCCACCACCGGGGTGGAAATGGCACAGCCTGCAGATTTAGTCATGGTTATGGAAGCATTCGAGAATGAGCAATCACCCATTACCGCCCGATAGATTGGAACCTGGACGAGCCAGGACCCCTTACTGTCCTTAGTAAAAAAACTGTGTGCTTCATGGGAGCTGGTCCAGTGTCCCATTAGAAATGCAGGAAGAGATAAAGCTGTACCAGCGTCGCAAAGGTGAAATGTCTATACAGGCAGACTGTCTTCTGTGGGGTAATCAGGTAGTGGTACTAAAAAAGGGCAGGGACTCTTTCATTAGTGATCTCCACAATACCCACCCAGGCATTGTAATGATGAAAGCGATAGCCAGATCCCACGTGTGATGACCCGGTATCGATGCGGACTTAGAGTCCTGCGTGCACAAATGTAACTCATGTTTACAGTTAAGCAATGCACCCAGGGAGGCACCACTAAGTTTATGGTCTTGGCCCTCCAAACCGTGGTCTAGGGTCCATGTCGACTCTGCAGGCCCGTTCTTAGGTAAAATGTTTCTAGTGGTCGTAGATGCATACTCCAAATGGATTGAATGTGAGATATTGACGGAAAGCACGTCCGCTGCCACCATTGAAAGCCTGCGGGCCATGTTTGCCACACACAGCCTGCCTGATGTCCTTGTGAGCGACAGCGGGCCGTGTTTCACCAGTGCCGAGTTCAAAGAGTTCATGATCCACAATGGGATCAAACATGTTACATCTGCCCCATTCAAACCAGCATCCAATGGTCAGGCAGAGAAAGCAGTGCAAACAATCAAGCAGAGCTTGAAGAGGGCAACTGAAGGTTCACTGCAGACTCGCCTATCCCGAGTCCTGCTAAGTTACCACACGAGACCCCACTTGCTCACTGGGATTTCACCCGCTGAATTACTCATGAAAAGGGCACATAAGACAAGGCTCTCATTAGTCCACCCTGATCTACACGAACAGGTAGAGAGCAGGCAGCTTCAATAAAGCACGTATCATGATAGCACAAATGTGTCACGTGAAATTGAAATTAATGATCCTGAATTTGTGTTGAACTATGGACAAGATCTCTAGTGGCTTCCCGGCACTGTCATGGCCAAAGAGGGGAGTAGGGTGTTTCAGGTCAAACTTTCAAATGGACTCATCTACAGGAAATACTTGAACTAAACCAAATTCAGATTCATGGACTATCCAGAGCAACCCACATTAGACCCTACCTTTTTTGACCCCGCAACACATTCACCAGTGGCAACCGACACAGCGGTTGACCACGAAGCAGAAACCATCACCCGCAGCAGCCCAGCAGAACTCACCACACCAAGCAGCCCAGCAAGGCCAACTGCACAGCAGTCCAGCGAGGGCCCAACAAACGACTCACCAAAACCAGCATTTGCACCAAGACGATCAAACAGGGAAAGAAAGGCCCCAGATCGAATCACCTTGCAAATCGTTACACTGTTGACTTTGGGGGGGGAGTGTTGTTATATATGTAAATCTGTAAATACCTTCTTTAACCACCAGAGGGCTCATCCCCTAGAGTCCCAAAGGATCCCACAATCCCTTGGGAGCACCTGTACTTAAGGAGGCCTCACAGGCTGGAGAGGCACTCTGGAGAGCTGTAATAAAAGACTACGGTCACACTTTACTTTGAGCTTACAGTATCTGGTCAGACTCGTTATTCATACATAACAGATAGTGTGCAGGTACAGCAAGTGATCAGGAAGGCCAGTGGTATCTTGGCCTTTATTGCAAAGGGGATGGAGTATAAAAGCAGGGAAGTCTTGCTACAGCTATACAAGGTATTGGTGAGGCCACACCTGGAATACAGTGTGCAGTTTTGGTTTCCATAGTTACGAAAGGATATACTTGCTTTGGAGGCAGTTCAGAGAAGGCTCACTAGGTTGATTCTGGGGATGAGGGGGTTGACTTATGAGGAAAGGTTGAGTAGGTTGGGCCTCTACTCATTGAAGTTTAGAAGAATGAGAGGTGATCTTATCGAAACGTATAAGATTATGAGGGGGCTTGACAAGGTGGATGCAGAGAGGATGTTTCCACTGGTGGGGGAAACTAGAACTAGAGGGCATGATCTTAGAATAAGGGGCCGCCCATTTAAAACAGAGATGAGGAGTGATTTCTTTTCTCAGAGTGTTGTAAATCTGTGGAATTCACTGTCTCGGAGAGCTGTGGAAGCGGGACATTGAATAAATTTAAGACAGAAATAGACAGTTTCTTGAGCGATAAGGGGATAAGAGATCATGGGGAGTGGGCGGGGATGTGGAGCTGAGTCCATGATCAGATCAGCCATGATCTTATTGAATGGCGGAGCAGGCTCAAAGGGACTACTCCTGTTCCCATTTCTTATGTTCTTATTTTCTTATAAAGTAAACATTGGTCCCTTAGAGGATGAGACTGGGGAATTAATAATGGGGAACAGGGAAATGGCAGAGACTTTGAACAAATATTTTGTATCGGTCTTCACATTAGAAGGCACTAAAAACATCTCAATAGGGAGGGAGAAATTTAAAATAATCACTATCACTAAAGAAAAAGTACGTGGTAAAATAATGGGACTAAAGCTGGACAAGTCCCCTGGATCTGATGGCCTGCATCCTAGGGTCTTAAAAGAAGTGGCTGTAGAGATAGGGGATGCATTGGTTGTAATCTACCAAAGTTCCCTGGATTCTGGAGAGGTCCTAGCGGATTGGAAACCGCAAATGTAACGCCCCTATTTAAAAAAGGAGGCAGACAGAAAGCAGAAAACTATAGACCAGTTAGCCTAACATCAGTTGTTGGGAAAATGCTGGAAGTCCATTATTCATAGGAAGTCCCTCGGAATCGAGGAAGTCTTGCTTCCATTCTTAGAATGAGTCCTTAGATGGCTAAACAGTCCAATACGAGACCACAGTCCTTGCCACAGGTGGGACAGACAGTCGTTGAGGGTAAGGGAGGGTGGGACAGGTTTGCCACATGTTCGTTTCGCTGCCTGCGCTTGTTTTCTGCATGCACTTGGCGATGAGATTCGAGGCACTCAGCGCCCTCCCGGATGCACTTCCTCCACTTAGGGCAGTCTTTGGCCAGGGACTCCCAGTTGTCGGTGGCGATGTTGCACTTTATCAGGGAGGCTTTGAGGGTGTCCTTGTAATGTTTCCTCTGCCCACCTGGGGCTTGTTTGCCATGAAGGAGTACCGAGAAGAGTGCCTGCTTTGGGAGTCTCGTGTCTGGCATGCAAACAATGTGGCCTGCCCAGAGGAGCTGATCAAGTGTGATCAGTGCTTCAATGCTGGGGATGTTGGCCTGGTCGAGGACGCTAATGTTGGTGCGTCGTGCCTCCCAGGGGATTTGTAAGATCTTGCGGAGGCATCGTTGGTGATATTTCTCCAGTGACTTGAGGTGTCTACTGTACATGGTCCATGTCTCTGAGCCATACAGGAGAGCGGGTCCTGTAGACCATGAGCTTGGTGGTAGATTTGAGGGCCTGGTCTTCGAACATTCTTTTCCTCAGGCGGCCGAAGGCTGCGCTGATGCACTGGAGGCGGTGTTGAATCGCCTCATCAATGTCTGCTTTTGTTGATGAGGCTCCCGGGGTATGGGAAATGGTCCATGTTGTCCAGGGCCGCTCCATGGATCTTGATGACTGGGGGGCAGAGAAGAGGCTGGTGGAGGACCTTTGTCTTATGGATGTTTAGCTTAAGTCCCATGCTTTCGTACGCCTCAGTAAATACGTCGACTATGTCCTGGAGTTCAGCCTCTATATGTGCGCAGACGCAGGCATCATCTGTGTACTGTAGCTCGACGACAGAGGTTGGGGTGGTCTTGGACCTGGCCTGTAGACAGCGAAAGTTGAACAGGTTCCCATTGGTTCTGTAGTTTAGTTCCACTCCAGTGGGGAGCTTGTTGACTGTGAGGTGGTGCATGGCAGCGAGGAAGATTGTCCATTATTAAGTCCATTATTAAGGAAGCAGTAGCAGAACATTTGGAAAAGCATAATACAGTGAAGCAGAGTCAGCATGGTTTTATGAAAGGGAAATCATGTTTGACAAATTTGCTGGAGTTCTTCGTGGATGTAATGAGCAGGGTGGATAAGGGGGAACCAGTGGATGTCATGTATTTGGATTTCCCGAAGGCGTTCGTTAAGATGCCACATAAAGGTTACTGCACAAGATAAAAACGCGCGGGATTGGGGGTAATATATTAGCAAAGATAGCAGATTGGCTAACTAACAGAAAACAGAGAGAAAATGGGATAAATGGGTAATTTTTCAGTTGGTAAACAGTGACTAGTGGGATGCCACAGGGATCGGTGCTGGGACCTCAACTATTTACAATTTATATTAATGACTTGGATGAAGGGACCGAGTGTAATATAGCCAAGTTTGCTGATGATACAAAGATGGGTGGGAAAGCAAGTTGTAAGGAGGACAAAAAATCTCCAAAGGGATATAGACAGGCTATGTGAGTGCGCAAACATTTGGCAGATGGAGTATTGTGTGGTAAAGTGTGAGGTTATCCACTTTGGTAGGAAAAATAAAAAAGCAAATGATTATTTAAATGGAGAGAAATTACAAATTGCTGTAGTACAGAGGGACCTGGGGGTCCTTGTGCATGAAACACAAAAAGTTAGCATGCAGGTACAACAAATAATCAGGAAGGCAAATGGAATGTTGGCCTTTATTGCAAGGGGATGGAGTATAAAATCAGGGAAGTCCTGCTACAAATGTACAGAGTATTGGTGAGGTCACACCTAGAGTACTGCGTACAGTTTTGGTCTCCTTATTTAAGGAGGGATAATCTTGCATTGGAGGCAAATCAGAAAAAGTTCACTAGATTGATTCCTGAGATGAAGGGGTTGACTGATGAAGGAAGGTTGAGCAGTTTGGGCCTGTACTCATTGGGTTTTAGAAGAATGAGAGGTGATCTTATTGAAACAGATTAGATACTGAGGGGGCTCAACAAGGTAGATGCAGAGAGGATGTTTCCCCTTGTGGGAGAATCTAGAACGAGGGGGCATAGATTAAGAATAAACAGTCGCACATTTAGAACTGAGAGGAGGAGGAATTTCTTCTCTCAGAGGGCCGTAAATCTGCGGAATTCTCTGACCCAGTGAGCTGTGGAGGTGGGGTCATTGAATATATTTAAGGTGGAGATAGACAGAATTTTGAGTGATAAAGGAGAGAAGGGTTATGGGGAGCGGGCAGGGAAGTGGAGCTGAGCCCAAGATCAGATCAGCTATGATCTTATTGAATGGCGGAGCAGGTTCAAGGGGCTAAATGGCCTACTCCTGCTCCGATTTCTTATGTTCTCATTTTCTTCAGCAAAGTAACATAGGATTAGGAGTAAACCATTCAGCCTCTCGAACCTGCTCCGCCATTCAATTAGACTATAGCTGATCTGTAGCTCAATTCCATTTATCCAACTGAGATTCATATTCCTTATAAGAACATTTTTTTAAAAGATATCGCCATGCATTAAGCATAGTTGAGTGGTGCTGCGATCGTGGAACTGACTCACAGAGGTGACAAGAGATTGAGGATCAATAGACACCTAGAAAAGAGTTCAGGCTCAATCACTATTGGGAGTGGATTGATGATTATAGACATAGTGATAGCAGTACCTTTCTTCCAAGAGGAAGTTGGAGAAGGAATTTAGGAGTAAATGTTCATCTTTAGAACTCCTAATGCAGAGCTTCGCTTGCTGGGAGCACAAATTGGAAAACTGACCACACTGACCACAGGGTCTCTTCTATTTGGAAGTGCAGAAGATGAAAATGTATGTTTTAGCATTAAAGTAGGAGTCCACATGTGGTCTGGGTGGGGGAGGGGGGAAAGAAACTGCATGATGAATAATTATAATGCAATCTGGATAGGGCAGGCTTGATGGGCTGTATGGCCTTTCTCTCTCTAGACCTTTTACTGTTCTTAGCCTTCCCCCATCCTCTTGTTATCTATTCGTCTATAAGATAGCCCAAATAAAAATGATAAATACATCCTTTAGGAATAGCAACTAGGCATTATTTCAGTTGAAGCTGGATTTCCACTCTGATCTCTTAGTTGACAATCTAATGCTCTTGCGTATCTGGCTCCAATCCATCAAGGTTCAACTTTATTGACAGTCTAAATATATCAATTATTTACAAATATTGTGATTGTACAGTGACAAAAAGTCTCACTATCTGCATAGGATGCTGTATTGGTGAATCCTTTACTTGCCAGTGGCATTTACAGGTGATAGTGGGTTTACTTTTTCCTACAGATCTTTTTTTCATGTGGCGATTTATTTTTGCATTTAAACTAGTGTCTTCATACCACTTCTGAAGTGGAAACATGATGATGTTTAATTGCTCAACCTAGATTCTCAAATACACCTGTTGCTTACAACCTTTAGTAATGCAGTTGTTAGACTCCTCCAAAATTCACACTATTGTCAAAATAAGTTGTTTATGGAGAACAACAGCATAAGACAGAGGTATGAACCACTATTACCAATTTGAATCAGTAGAAAAAATAGGGGCCCATATCTGGTTTTAGCCTCTCCCAGGAGATCACATGTCTCTGGTTCAGGTGGAGTGTAGAATGTTTCGGTGCAAGGGGTGTCGCAGTTGTGTGGGGGGGATTGGGTGCTCTGTCCTTTCTGCCATTGTTCATTGTTCATAGGTTTATATGTAACCTTCAGGGCTGCTGACCGAGGGCCGTGAGTGGCTCTTTGTCGGCTGGTGTGGACACGATGGGCCGAAATGGCCTCCTTCTGCGCTGTAGATTTCTATGTTCTATGTTTCTATATGAAATGGGGTATGATAGCATAATGATTATGTTACTGTACTAGTAATCCAGAGGCCTGGACTAATGATCTGGAGACATGAGTTCAAATCCCACTACGGCAGCTGGGGAATTTAAATTCAGTTAATTAAATAAAAAGCTAGTAGCAATAATCCATTTCATTTGGTCCATTCCATTTCTCCATGCAAATGGTGAACCAGTGCCTGGACAAATGATCCGAAGACATCCGTTCAAATCCCACCATGGCAGCTAATCAATTAATTGAATATATCTGGAAGAAAAGGCTAGTATTGGTAATGGTGACCATAAAACTACCATATTGTCGTAAAAACACATGTGGTTCATTGATGTCATTTAGGGAAGGAAATCGGTCTTCCTTACCTGGTCTGGCTTATATGTGACTCCAGACCCACACCAATATGGTTGACTCTTAACAGCCCTCTGAGCTATACTAAAGCACTATAAAGAAGTATCACCACATGTACTGCAGCGCTTCAAAAAGTCAGCTCACCACGACCTTCTCAAGGGCAAGTAGGAATGGGCAATGAATGCTGGCTTTGCCAGCGATGCCCACATCCTGTGAATGAATATAAAAAGTTCTTCCCCTTAAATAGGGAGAGATTAGGAAATGTTGGTGTTCAGAGGGACCTGGGTGTCCTTGTAGACAAATCACTGAAAGTTAACATGCAGGTATAGCAAGCAATTAAGAAAGCAAATGGTATGTTGGCCTTTACTACAAGAAGATTTGAGTACAGGAGTAAAGACATCTTATTGCAATTATATAGGGCCGTGGTGAGGCCGCACCTGGAATATTGTGTACAGTTTTGGTCTCCTTACCTAAGGAAGGATAAATTGCCATAGAGGGAGTGCAACAAAGATTCACCAGACTGTTTCCTGGAATGGGGGGATTGTCCTATGAGGAGTGATTGAGTAGACTAGGTCTACACTCTCTAGAGTTTAGAAGAATGAGAGGTGATCTCGTTGAAACATACAAAATTCTTACAGGGCTTGACCAGGTAGATGCAGGGAGGATGATTCCTCTGGCTGGGGAGTCTAGAACCAGGAGTCACAGTCTCAGAATAAGGGGTCAGCCATTTAGGACTGAGATGAGGAGAAACTTTTTCACTCAGTGAATCTTTGGAATTGTCTACCCTAGAGGGCTGTGGAGGCTCAGTCTTTGAGTATATTCAAGATAGAGATCGATAAATTTTTGAATATTAAGGGAATCAAGGGATATGGGGACAATGCAGGAAAGTGAAGTTGAGGTAGAAGATCAGCCATGATCTTATTGAATGGCGGAGCAGGCTCAAGGGGCCGAATGGCCTACTCCTGTTCCTAATTCTTATGTTCTTTGACCTCATTTGATGTTTGAGTTAACCTACAGTGCTTCATTAAAGTTCCTCTGTGGGAAGTGGCAGTAATGACTGTAATTGGTATGTTAGCACCAGAAATAGCTTACTGTAACTGGCAATACAGCAGATTAGTTAAAGCTACTTTCAACTTAATTTTTTGTATCATAAAAATGGCATTGTTGAAGAAGATAATTTAAACTGTTTTAAGTAGGAAAACTAGAATGCCCTAAATTTCTGCTGACCAGAAGAGTAGAAGATTAACCGAAGAGTTGATTCACGATGCAACTAATTCTATGATCCCATGTTCCCAGCAGTGAAGTCGCCCTTGGAGGGAACGTGGGTTGGACCCTATTCTCATGGTACCTGCTGAGAGCCACACAATTTACCTTAATATGGGATAAAGCAAAATTTAAAGTTTTCTAGTGACGCTGAAGCATTTGTGAATTTAATAACATGATATAGAATATTTGTATTTTAAATGGTGTTGAGAAATGTTGCAGCTTTCAGTTATATATCTTAGAATACCCTGAGCTGCTGAAAGAATCCATTTTATTTCTAGGATGTTTTCTACAACGATACAAGTTTTTGCCCATAACTCTTATCCACATTCATGTAGGCACCTAGAAAGACAAAAACATTGGCCCCAAGATATTTACTGAAACATGAAAGCAGTGAGACACAAAGATTAAATTGATAATGGGTTTACATTTATTTTTACGGCACCTACTGTGTGCAAATCCTTTAGTTAATTCCAAAGGCTTTATGGCTAATCTTGCGAACTAATTTGAAAGAGTAATGAAGCGATCTGAAAGAGGTAGGGTGGCAGAAACAGTACATTGTTCTTTGGTTGAGAAAGTCTCAATGATGGCAAGGTGGTAAAATATTACATAGTGATACTTTGAAAACAAACACTGAGCTTGCATATTGATGATGAACATGCTACCTTCACACTGCTTGGATAATAAATAATGCACCGCCTGAACCCAGGCTCTGCTTTCATTTGAGAAATGTGATATAACTGCTATTCCTTTACTGATTTACAGTCACTACCAATAGTGGAATGTCCTCAGGGCCTCTTTATTCTGTTCTGCTATTCCAACATTTGCAAGATCTACAAGGTTCGAATCCAAACATGTTAGCTCCAACATAAAAAAAAGGCATGCAGTGAGTTTGGAAGAAAATGAAGTAAGTACAGTATTTAAAAATCTCTCTCTGACAGGCCCCAAGGAAAAATGCAATACCCTGTAGCAGCTGTTTTATTAAGAGTTTGCAGCACAGGAGGATTAGACAACTCAGCAACTTGCAGCCAGTGAGCAGCTGAGCCAAACAGATGAGGAAGGTCCCATGGTTGATCACTGCTCAGTGCTGAGTTAGCTGATCTCAGCTCAGATGACAGTTCAATTGGCTTCAGTTCTGCTGACCTGGGTGAGGGTGGTATAGCCAGTCATCCCACTCCTGATCACCTCCATTGGAAGTGCACGTGTCCGGATATTGGTCTGCTGAAATACAGAATATTACAGTTAGCTTTGGACTCCCAGGGTAGGAAAAGATATAAAAAATTAGCCAAGTCTCACACTCCTGATTGATGTCCAATGACCACTGCTGGAAAGTGCACTTGTGTGCACATCTGGTGAGGACGGATTTCACCACTTCTTGCCTCAATAGTCTGTTGACACTCATAGCCCAAAGAAATAACCAAAGCCTGTGTAACACTATCCCAATATTAGTCTACAAAAGACTGAGGAGGAGATATGTGAGGCAAAGGATTATTTCCCTATGGAGAATCTTCAAAAAACCATTTAATTCTACACAGCAAAAGTGAAATTTTCACTTATACAACTCACTTGCGCAAATCAACAAATGTAGACTAACCTGGTTTGGCATTTTGTTCTGGGATTTTCTGACCTGATGCATCTAACATTCCTTTGGCTGAATAGGATCATAGGAACATAGGAATTGCTTGATAAAAAAAGACCACGGTCCATCTAGTTCACTTTCTACCATCCTGGTAGTTGCATGATACAACAATAGTGGAGTTACTGACCAATCATGGCAATCAATCAATCAATTAGTATAAAACAGACCCAGACATGAGACAGTGGAACGCATTGGGAACCATAGATGCAAAGTCACCTGTTCCTCCCAAGCATGCTATATGTACCACGTGTCATCTCTCAAATTGCTCATAAGTAGTATCTCAAAATATTTTTTTCTCAATGCAATCTGTCTAATTTGCATTTGGACGAACCAATACTATCTGCTTCCACCATCTCTCTAGGCAGCTGTTCCATAGATTTACCACTCGCTCACTGAATTAACCCCCTCCCCCTACGATGATTGAGGATCAAAATATGGGGAACATGTCTTCAACATGTCACAAATACGCCTGTTGGACTAGCAGGACTCGCCAAGCTCTGCTCAGCGGGAGCCGTCAACGAACAGGATACCTCTTGAGCAGCAGCAGAGAATGTGTGATGTACTGTCAGGTGTTCCAAACGCACTGTGCACAATTGCAGAGAGACTGGAGGAGTCTGAAGCATGAGTGGCCTGATGTCACAGGCCTTAGTGTGATGTCTTCTTCCATGGAAAGGGTGGCCAACTGCATGGAGCATCAAACACGGCAATCACACGAATACATGCAGGCCTTCACCAATGGCATGCATACTCTGAATGCCACCTTAAATAGGATGAGTGGTACTCTAGCCTTGGCCGTTCATCACCCCACTGATCTGCAACAAAGTATTCTCCAGCTCAGGAAGTGGGGACTCGGCTCAAAGAGTGTAATTAAGAGAATGGGATACAGCTTTATAGGGAGACTTTGATGGAATGGCTTGGCGATACCAAGTTGCTTCCTTTAGTGCTGTTACTTGCTGTCATTGCATAACAATGATGCCGAGTGTGAGGGGTGGAAAGTAAGAAGGGGACCTTATAATGTAAATAGAGAGAGAGGGATGGATTAAGTTCCAAGGGATCTGGGGCTGAGTAACTTTGTGGAGGAGTATGTTTGGCAAGGCACAGTGGTGGGGATGTGATGACAGGCACAGCAACATCAAGGTAAGTGTAGCTTTATATTCACTTTTTCTGATCTTAGAAGGTCACTGAACTTTTTCCAGCCCTGGACCCAGGTGCAAGGCACTACTGAAATGGCTGTTATATCTTGGGCTATGTGAAGCCACGCTGCTGTAGTCTGCTGGGGAGACTTCTTCCTGCCATCCGCAGGGAACAGAACCTCCCTACTTGCTCTCACTCCCTCCACAAGATGATGAGCTGATTTCTGCCTCTCTAAGGTCATGGTGGAGACCTGCACTCACTCACACCAGGTCTGAAAAAGCAACTGTCAGCAAATGGGGCCATGGCCCCTTTAAATATATTGGCAAGAATTGCGTCATCTGGTGACGTCACCAAATCCGCTCCTTTTAATTGGGCCGGGAAACACGCAGGGCAGAGCTTACAAGGCCCATTAGGGGAAGATCTTTTTGGCCGGATCACCGCAGACACCATCTCTCGTCTTCACCCCGCCCAGATAGGGGAAATTGCGGCCATAATGTGGAGAAATGTGAAGTTATCCACTTTGGTTGGAAAAATAGAAAAGCAGAGTCTTTTTTAAATGGTAAGAAATTTGGAAATGTTGGTGTTCAGAGGGACGTAAGTGTCCTTGTACATGAATCACTGAAAGATAACATGCAGGTACTGCAAGCAATTAAGAAAGCAAATGGTATGTTGGCCTTACAAGAGGATTTGAGTAAAAGAATAAAGATGTCTTACTGTAATTATATAGGGCCCTTGTGCGACCACACCTGGAGTATTGTGTACAGTTTTGGTCTCCTTACCTAAGGAAGGATATACTTGCCATTGAGGGAGTGCAAAGAAGATTCACCAGACTGATTCCTGGGATGGGGGGATTGTGGAGAAATTGAGTAGAGTAGGCCTATATTCTCTAGCGTTTAGAAGAATGAGAGGTGATCTCATTGAAACATACAAAATTCGTACAGGGCTTGACAGGGTAGAAGCAGTGAGGATGTTTCCTTTGGCTGGGGAGTCAAGAACTAGTGGTCACAGTCTTAGAATAAGGGGTTAGCCATTTAGGACTGAGATGAGGAGAAATTTCTTTACTCAGAGTGTTGTATATGCTGACTATGAATGTGTAGTCACTGTGAGGTTGTATAAGATGGAGACTTGTTTACCTGATGTAACATTAATAAGGTTCACACCGTGTACATACATACTAGCACCACTAGAGGGTGTAACTGGTGGAGACCGGGGGTTTCTTACTCTGGTGGCAGGGCCCTGTATAAAAGGCTGCATGCCATGCTTGCAGAGCACTCTGGAGTTTGGAATAAAGGACCAAGGTCACTACAGTTCAAGTACAACACATTGCCTTGTGGAGTCATTCATAAGTACACTATAGACATAACAACTGGTGACAAGAATAAGAACTTTCACGTGATCATGGCTACCTTTGGCATACTAAAAGACTTTGCAGAGGGTGCTGATTGGAATGCCTTCACGGAAAGGCTCGAGCAATATTTCGTGACAAACGACCTGGCAGGGGAGATGGACACATTGGCGGAGAAGCGCAAGGCTATACTGCTGACCAGTTGTGGGCCCGAGGTCTACGGCCTCGTCAGGAACTTGCTGACACCCACAAAGGCCAAGGATAAGACATACGATGAGCTGACTGAACTATTTTGCAACCAACTTAAACCAAAGGAGAGCATCTTCACGGCCAGGCACAGATTCTACACGCATCGCAGACCTGAGGGCCAGGAGATTGCAAAATATGCTGCCGACCCCAGGAGACTTGCGGCACTGTGTGATTTTGGCACGCCCCTCAACGAAGCATTTTGAGACATCGTCATTATAGGAATTGGCCATGAGGGCCTCCTTCACAAGCTACTATCTGCCGATACCACAGTCAACCTGCAGAAAGCCATCGGCATCAGTCAGGCATTCATGACTTCGAGCTGCAGCACCAAGCAAATCATTCAGCCTGTGGACTCAAACCTGGCAAGTACTGTACATCAAATGGTGCCTTTCACAGGCAAGACTGTAGAACGTGGCTCTGCCCAGGGCAGAGAGCACAGACCTCAGGGTTCCAGAACTTAGAGTCCGCCGAGGGGTGCTAATCAAGTAGCACCATGCTGGTGCTGCAGAGGAAAACATAGGGTTCACCAGTGTCAGTTTGCGGAGTAAGTATGCAAAGCCTGTAACACGAAGGGCCACTTCCAGTGCATGTGTAAAAGAAGTACGACTCACCGTCTAGCAGAGGAGTTGGTAGATGGCTTTAAATCCAGCGGCGAGTATGATGATTTGGCCAGAGAGGCAGCTCAGCCCCAAGAAGAACTGTATGGAGTATAAACCTGCACCACCGATTGTCCTCCAGTGAAGATGGAAGTCGAAATAAACAGCGTTCCAGTCTTCATGGAAGTGGACACGGGAGCGAGCCAGTCAGTGATAAGCCAAGATGCCTTCGAGAGGCTGTGGAATGAAAAACGACCCGAGCTGGTTCCAGTGTAGGAAAAGTTGCGCACCTACACCAAGGAGCTGATCCCAGTCCTTGATAGTGCAGATGTAAGTGTAATCCATAATGGCGTGATGCATAAGTTACCCCTGTGGATTGTTGCAGGTGATGGCCAAACGCTACGCGGAAGAAGGTGAATGGGAAAGATCCAGTGGAAATGGGAAGACCTCTTCACTCCAACAATCGATGTCCCCCATGCTCAAAGGCAGAGCAAAACCTCACCTTCGCTTGGGCCAGGCACTAGAGAACAGACCAGCGCAGCACCTGAGGCACAGACCGTCCATCACGACTGCGTGGCAATGATCCGACCGGAACGATCTAAAAATACATTCCCGGCTCCAGTGGCAGGACTCCTGGGGAGGAAGATTGAATTCACAGGCACTCTTCCAGCATTTGTGGCAGAATCGCGGGAGAGAAGGATCAAGGCAGTCGACCTCGAGGACCGAGCAAGATGGCGCTCCTGCTGCAGCGATGAGCAGTGTGGCTGAAGAAAAAGATGGCCATGGCAACATCACGAGCTGCAACGCTGAGGGACCAACACGTGGGGTCCAACAAAGGATCTGATTGGGGTAAAGCCAGCAGGATTCTCTTCAAGGAGACCTGCAACCAACTGAACTCAAAGAGACATTGTATGCATGGCAATCAATGTAACAAACCGATTAAGATTGTGAACAGAATGTTGTTGCGAGATGTCAGCACTGTAAAGAACAGAATGTTGTTGCGAGATGTCGGTACTAGTCCTAATATATAGAACAAAATGTTGTTGTGAGATTTCGGGAATAGAGTGTCCCCTAGAGCAGCAAGCGAGCGAATTCGGGATGGTAAAGACGTGGGACCTGATACCCTGCCCCAGGTCTATCCCATGCTGCAGGCACCCAATGGCACCATTCACCACGGACCTGGAAACAAAACCGGCACCAATGCGCGCAGTCGGCCGCCGTTGCCCACCACCCGGGTGGAGACGGCGCAGCCCCCAGACCCAGTCGCTACCTCGGCCATGTCCGGGAGCAGAAGGTCAAGGACCAAGGCTGGGAACCCAACATCCAGGGGTATTCAGCATTTAGGAAGGATAAACATCAAGGAAAAGGAGGCGGGGTGGCGTTGGTGGTTAAAGAGGAAATCAATGCAATAGTAAGGAAGGACATTAGCCTGGATGATGTGGTATCGCTACGGGTGGAGCTGCGGAATTCCAAAGGGCAGAAAACGCTAGTGGGAGTTGTGTATAGACCACCAAATAGTAGTAGTGAGGTTGGGGACAGCATCAAACAAGAGACAAGGGATGTGTGCAATAAAGGTACAGCAGAAATCATGGGCGACTTTAATCTACATATAGATTTGGCTAACCTAACTGGTAGCAATGCAGTGAAGGAGGATTTCCTGGAGTGTATTAGGGATGGTTTTCTAGACCAATATGTCGAGGAACCAACCAAAGAGCTGGCCATCCTAGACTGGGTGATGTATAATGAGAAGAGATTAATTAGCAATCTTGTTTTGCGAGGCCCTTTGGGGAAAAGTGACCATAATATGGTAGAATTCCTTATTAAGATGGAGAGTGGCAAAGTTAATTCGGAAACTAGGGTCCTGAACTTAAGGAAAGGTAACTTCGACGGTATGAGGTGTGAATTGGCTCGAATAGACTGGCAGAGGATACTTAAAGGGTTGACGGTGGATAAGCAATGGCAAACACTGAAAGATCACATGGATGAACTTCAGCAATTGTACATTTACTCCTGTATGGAGTAAAAATAAAACTGGGAAGGTGGCTCAACCATGGCTAACAAGGGAAATTAAGGATAGTGTTAAAACCAAGGAAGAGGCATATAAATTGGCTAGAAAAAGCAACAAACCTGAGGACTGGGAGAAATTTAGAATTCAACAGAGGAGGACTAAGGGTTTAATTAAGAAGGGGAAAATAGAGTATGAGAGGAAGCTTGCAGGGAACATAAAAACTGACTGCAAAAGCTTCTATAAATATGTGAAGAGAAAAAGATTAGTAAAGACAAACGTAGGTCCCTTGCAGTCGGATTCAGGTGAATTTATAATGGGGAATAAAGAAATGGCAGACCAATTGAATCAATACTTCGGTTCTGTCTTCACGAAGGAAGATACAAATAATCTTCTGAATGTACTAGGGGACAGTGGGTCTAGTGAGAATGAGGAACTGAAAGATATCCTTATTAGGCGGGAAATTGTGTTAGGGAAATTGATGGGATTGAAGGACGATAAATCCCCGGGTCCTGATAGTCTGCATCCCAGAGTACTTAAGGGAGTGGCCCTAGAAATAGTGGATGCATTGGTGATCATTTTCCAACAATCTATCGACTCTGGATCAGTTCCTATGGACTGGAGGGTAGCTAATGTAATGCCACTTTTTTAAAAAGGATGGAGAGAGAAAGCGGGTAATTATAGACTGGTTAGCCTGACATCAGTAGTGGGGAAAATGTTGGAATCAATCATTAAGGATGAAATAGCAGCCCATTTGGAAAGTAGTGACATGATCGGACCGAGTCAGTATGGATTTATGAAAGGGAAATCATGCTTGACGAATCTTCTGGAATTTTTTGAGGATTTAACTAGTAGAGTGGACAAGGGAGAACCAGAGGATGTGGTGTATTTGGACTTTCAAAAGGCTTTTGACAAGGTCCCACACAAGAGATTGGTGTACAAAATCAAAACGCATGGTATTGGGGTTAATGTTATGACGTGGATAGAGAACTGGTTGGCAGACAGGAAGCAGAGAGTCGGGATAAACGGGTCCTTTTCAAAATGGCAGGCAGTTACTAGTGGGGTGCCGCAGGGCTCAGTGCTGGTACCCCAGCTCTTTACAATTTACATTAACGATTTAGATGAAGGAATAGAGTGTAATATTTCCAAGTTTGCGGATGACACTAAACAGGGTGTGGTGTGGGCTGTGAGGAGGACGCTAAGAGGCTGCAGGGTGATTTGGACAGATTAGGTGAGTGGGCAAATACATGGCAGATGCAGTATAATGTGGATAAATATGAGGCAATTCATTTTGGGGGCAAAAAACACAAAGGCATAATATTATCTGAATGACGGCAGTCTAGAAAAAGGGGAGGTGCAACGAGACCTGGGTGTCATGGTTCAACAGTCACTGAAAGTGGACACGCAGGTACAGCAGGCGGTAAAGAAAGCAAATGGTATGTTGGTCTTCATAGCTAGGGGATTTGAATATAGGAGCAGGGAGGTCTTACTGCAGTTGTACAGGGCCTTAGTGAGGCCTCACCTGAAATATTGTGTTCAGTTTTGGTCTCCTAGTCTGAGGAAGGACATAGAAACATAGAAACATAGAAAATAGGTGCAGGAGTAGGCCATTCGGCCCTTCGAGCCTGCACCGCCATTCAATGAGTTCATGGCTGAACATGCAACTTCAGTACCCCATTCCTGCTTTCTCACCATACCCCTTGATCCTCCTAGTAGTAAGGACTATATCTAACCTCTTTTTGAATATATTTAGTGAATTGGCCTCAACAACTTTCTGTGGTAGAGAATTCCACAGGTTCACCACTCTCTGGGTGAAGAAGTTTCTCCTCATCTCAGTCCTAAATGGCTTACCCTGTATAACTTTAGCAAGACTTCCCTGCTTTTATACTCCATCCCCTTTGCAATAAAGGCCAAGATTCCATTGGCCTTCCTGATCACTTGCTGTACCTGCATACTAACCTTTTGTGTTTCATGCACAAGTACCCCCAGGTCCCTCTGTACTGCAGCACTTCACAATTTTTCTCCATTTAAATAATAACTTGCTCTTTGATTTTTTTCTGCCAAAGTGAATGGCCTCACACTTTCCAACATTATACTCCATCTGTTAAATTTTTGCCCACTCACTTAGCCTGTCTATGTCCTTTTGCAGATTTTTTGTGTCCTCCTCACACACTGCTTTTCCTCCTATCTTTGTATCGTCAGTAAACTTGGCTACGTTACATTCAGTCCCTTCTTCCAAGTCGTTAATATAGATTGTAAATAGTTGGGGTCCCAGCACTGATCCCTGCGGCACCCAACTAGTTACTGGTTGCCAACCAGAGAATAAACCATTTATCCCAATCCTCTATCCATGCTAATATATTGCCTCCAACCCCGTGAACTTTTATTTTGTGCAGTGAGCTTTTATGTGGCACCTTGTTAAATGTCTTCTGGAAATCCAAGTACACACACACTGGTTCCCCTTTATCCACCCTGTTCGTTACATCCTCAAAGAACTCCAGCAAATTTGTCCCCTTCATAAATCCATGCTAACTCTGCCTGACCGAATTTTGTGTTTCCAAATGTCCTGCTACTGCTTCTTTAATAATGGGCTCCAACATTTTCCCAACCTCAGATGTTAGGCTAACTGGTCTATAGTTTCCTGCTTTTTGCCTGCCTCCTTTCTTAAATAGGGGCGTTAGATTTGCAGTTTTCCAATCTGCTAGGACCTCTCCAGAATCCATGGTATTTTGGTAAATTACAACCAACGCATCCACAATCTCTGCCGCTACTTCTCTTAAGACCCTAGGATGCAAGCCATCAGGTCCAGGGGATTTATCTGCCTTTAGTCTCATACTGAGTACCACCTCCTTAGTGATTGTGATTGTGTTAAGTTCCTCCCCCCTGCCTATAGCCCCTTGACTATCCACTGTTGGGATATTGTTAGTGTCCTCTACCATAAAGACTGATACAAAATATTTGTTCAGTGTTTCTGCCATCTCCATGTTCCCCATTACTAATTCCCCGGTCTCGTCCTCTAAGGGACCAACATTTACTTTAGCCACTCTTTTACTTTTTATATACCTATAGAAACACTTGCTATCTGTTCTTATATTTTGTGCTAGTTTACTTTCATAGTCTATCTTCCCTTACTTAATCATTTTTTTAGTCGTTCTTTGCTGGCTTTTAAAAGCTTCCCAGTCTTCTGTCCTCCCAATAGTTTTAGCCACTTTGCATGCCCTTGTTTTTAGTTGGATACCGTCCTTTATGTCTTTAGTTGGCCATGGATGGCTATCTTTTCTCTTATACCCTTTCCTCCTCACTGGAATATATATTTTTTGAGAGATGTGAAATATCTCCTTAAATGTACACCACTGTTCATCAACCGTCCTACACTTTAAGCTATTTTCCCAGTCCATTTTACCCAACTCTGCCCTCATACTTTCATATTCTCCTTTATTTAAGCTTTGGTGGGTTGTGGGGCTGGAGATTACGGAGATAGAGAGGGGCGAGGCCATGGAAGGATTTGAAAATAAGGATGAGAATTTTATTATGATTTTCTAAGTACTCTGTTACCAGTTCCTTAATAATGGATTCCAGCATTTTCCTGACAACTGTTATCAGACTAATTGGCCTGTAATTCTCGGCTTTCTCTTTTTTCTTGAATAGTGGAGTTCCATTTGCTACCTTCCAATCTGCTGGGATCTTTCCTGAATCTAGGGAGTTTTGGAAGACCACAACCAATGCAGCCACTATCTCTGCAGCCATCTCTTTTAGAACTCTAAGATGTAGGCCATCAGATCCAGGAGATTTATCGGCTTTTAGTCCCATTAGTTTCTCAAGTACTTTTTCTCTACTGATATTAATTACTTTAAGTTCCTCGCTCTCGTCAGCCCCTTGGTTGCCCATTATTTTTGGTATACTTTTTGTGTCTTCTTCTGTGAAGATAGATCCAAAATATTTGTTTAATGCTTTTGCCATTTCCTTATTCCCAATATAATTTCTCCTCAGCCTCTACGGTACCAATGCTTACTTTTGCTACTCTCTTCCTTTTCACATACTTGTAGAAGCTCTGACAATCTATTTTTATATTTCTTGCTAATTTACTCTCATATTCTATTTGGTCCCTTTTTATCAATTTTTTGGTTATCCTTTGCTGGTTTCTAAAGCTCTTCCAATGCTCAGGCTTACTACTATTCTTTACAACATATTAAGCCTCTTCGTTTAAACTAATACTATCCTTAATTTTTTTAGTTAGCCACAGATAGCTCACTTTCCCCATGAAGCTTTTATTTCTCAATTAAATGTATATTTGTGTCCAGGAGGTTGCTGTGATGTTATGTGACAGAGGGATGATATGATGGGGAAATGGTGAGCTTTTGGGCTAGATTTTCCACTTTTGTGCAGATTGCCCAAAAATGGGCGTTATTTCCGGCTTAGGCAGTAAATATGGGTTTTCAGATCGCCGGCTTGTCGTCCATTTTCAAAGTCCTTGTCTCCATTTTAAAAATTGGGCGTTACCGCGAGCGATCTGAAATGGCCGTTAGCTTTAAATCTCTCTGACCTTCTGCCATAAAGTGTCGCCGTCCTTAGCAACGCTCGTTTCTCGCGATTCAGGAGGTCAGGGGTCATCATTACATGCGCATAAGGGGAGACAAAGAGAGAGGGAGCAGAGAAGGAGTGAAGGCGTGTGTGGGTGTGGTGTGGGTGCTTGTTTGGCTGCTTTGGGAGGTATGAGGGAGAGTTTCGAGCTTTATAGTAAATTGTGCGTAAAAAGTTAGCTGTTACCAGCTAGATATTTTCACAAATGCGGTGCCTATAATGGAGGGTGTTGTGTCCTTAGATGCTCTAATAATGACTCCATGAGGCAATGTGTTGTACTTGAGCTGTAGTGATCTTAGTCCTTTATTTGCTAACTCCAGATTGAGGATCACACCTGGTGGCCTGCCTTTTAGACTAGGCCAGGCACACCTGTACAGATAACCTACAAGTTTCCCACTGCTGTGCCCTCTAGTGGCACACCTTGTGATAGTACCAACAGTAGCCATGTAGGATACATGACATCACTCTCCCCTAAGCCTTTAGTGCAAATCGCCTCAGCATTGATTGTGCTCTGGGCTTAGCTCTATCTGGGCTCTATCTGATTGACCCTTGGCAGGTCATTTTAATCTTGGGTGTGTGGTTGGTGCAGTAGAGTGCTGGTGGTTGCTGTTTGTGTACGTCCCTGACCACTCCATTCTCCCCCCCCCACCACCACGCCCCCCCCCCGCACCCCCCGCCCCCACCCACATATAGATATATGCCGGAGGCTCATTGCATTCATGTACATTCAAGTTAAGAAAAATAAGGTTGCATTACATTAGTGGTTCCGTTGTGAGACATTTACGTTAGACTGGTGAGATACATTATCGATGCAGTGACCGGTGCATAAGGACAAACTAGTTCCAGAACTGCTGGATGGTGTCCCTGCAATCTGGTGGCAGCATGGTACCCAGTGCTGGCAGTGGGAACCCGGTTGGCTCAAGTTGCCTGCTCTTGGGGCTGTTGCTGTGGTTCCTAGCGTCGGGCAGGTTCACAGATGCCTGTGACCTCTCTGTCCTTTCTTTGCGCCCTGGGTCGCTGCTGCTCCCTGAGGAGCTGTTGTCTAGCAGTGCACAGGGAACTGCTGACTCGCTGGCCTGGGCGTTGTTTGGTTTGGGATCCTGGCTGGTCCCGGTGCCTTTTGGGGGGACTGTAGCGGGTGACCCTTCGTTTACGGGTATGGCCTTGGTGGCGATGGGGTCTGGGGACTGCACCTTAGCGCAGTCTGCTCTCAGGCTCATGGCGGTTGGTGCCATTGGGTGCCTGAGAGGCGGAGCCGATCAGGGGCAGGGTATCGATACCGGTGCTGTTGCCCTGCTGAGGCCGCATGCTCTGCAGCTCGTGTGTGTTGGCTGCTTGTGGCCACACTCCATGGTGCATCACTCTGGTCCCCGGGATACAGGCTACAGCATTGGGTAGCTCGCTGGACCTGTGTACTCTCGATGGGAGTCTGCCCGCTGCATTGACTGCGTGCAGTTGAAATCCTACATCGCACAACTTTTCATTACTTATGATGTAGTTCCGATCGCGATCGCACGACTTTTCCTTGCGATTTGCATGTGTACAACTCTGATCATGAGTTACACATTTTGTCTCTAACTTACAGTTGCTATTACATTGCTTGAGTGTGTGGAACTGTCCCTTTAATTGTAGTGGGTTGCAGGCCTCCTTTAAGAGAGCCTTGCTTGATTTACCCCAAACCGCTTCTCCGTTTGGTGCCACCTGTTGCTCCATCAGCGCTGCACCTCGTGGTCTGGCCACGACTATCTTTTTCTTCAACGCCTCACCTCGTGGTTTGGGCGCCATCTTTCCTCCCTCCACGATGTCGACTGTGGTGATCTTCTTCTCTCCGGGTTCTGCCACCGAAGCTGGGAAGTCGCCTCTGAGTCCGATTTTCTTCCTCCGGAGTCCTGCCACTGGAGCCTGGAAGGTGCGTTCGGGTCGTCTCAGCTGGATCATCTCCATGCAGTCGTACCGAGCGGTCTGTGCCTCAGGTGCTGTGCTGGTCTGCTCTATGGTGCCGGATCCACCCTCAAGTGAGGGCTTGCTGTACCTCCGAACATGGAGGACATCGATCGCTGGAGGGTTGAAGTCTTCCCATTTCCAATGGATCTTCTCCATCTACCTTCTGCCAAGCAGTGTTGGTCCATCACCTGCAACAATCCACAGAGGTAACTTGTGCACCGCGCCATCATGGAATACCTTTACATTCGCACTACCAATGACTGAGATAAGGTCATCGGTGTAGGTGCGCAGCTTTGCCTGAACTGGGACCAACTTGGGTCGTTCAGCTTGATTGTCCCATAGCCTCTCAAAGGCTTCTTGATTCGTTACTGACTGGCTTGCCTCCGTGTCCACTTCCATGAAGACTGGAACACCATCTATCTCGACTTCCACCTTCAGCGGGGAACACTCGGTGGTGCAGGTAAACATACTACATACCTCATCGTGGGGTTGAGCTGCCTCTCTGCCAATCATTTCATAATCCTCGCTGGACTCATGGCCATCTGCAGACTCTTCATCGACACAGTGAGTCATTTTCTCTTACACATTCGCTGGAGGTGGCCCTTTGTGCTGCAGCCTTTGCATACATAGTCTTTAAAGCGGCCCTGGTGAGCCCTGTGATTCCCTCCACAACGCCAGCATGGAGTTACTTGGTTAGCCCCCCTCGGCAGACTCTGATTTAAAAGACTCGGGGACCTGTTCTCTCTTCCCTGAGAGGGTTCGCGCTCTACAGTCCAGCCTCTAAACGGAGCCACTCTGTGCACAGTACCTGTCGGGTTTGAGTCCTGAGGGTGAGTCATCTGCCTAGAGCCGCAGGTCGAGGTCATGAATGCCTGGCTCACGGAGATGGCCTTCTGCAGTGTGACTGTGGTATCCGCCGACAGTAGCTTGTGAAGAAGGCCCTCATGGCCAGTTCCAATAACAAAAATGTCCCGCAGCGCTTCGTTGAGGTGGTTGCCGAACTCGCACGGTGCCGCCAGCCTCCTGAGGTCTGCGGCATATTTTGTGATTTCCTGGCTTTCGGGCCATCGGTAGGTGTAGAACCGGTGTCTGGCTGTGAGGATAGAAACATAGAAACATAGAAACATAGAAAATAGGTGCAAGAGTAGGCCATTCGGCTCTTTGAGCCAGCACCACCATTCAATAAGATCATGGCTGATCTTTCACCTCAGTACCCCTTTCCTGCTTTCTCTCCATACCCCTTGATCCCTTTAGCCATAAGGGCCACATTTAACTCCCTCTTGAATATATCCAACGAACTGGCATCAATAACTCTCTGCGGTAGGGAACTCCACAGGTTAACAACTCTCTGAGTGAAGAAGTTTCTCCTCATCTCAGTCCTAAATGGCTTACCCCCTAATGCTCTCCTTGGGCTTGAGTTGCTCATGGATCAGGGTTATGAGCTCCTTGTACATCTTGGTCGTTGTCTTCGCTGGTGCCAGCAAGTCCCTGATGAGGCCATAGACAGTGGGCCCACAACTGGTTAGCAAGATAGCTCTGCGCTTATCAGCCAGTGTGGCCGGGTCATCTCCTGCCAGGTCGTTTGCTGTGAAGAAATGTTTGAGCCTCTCCACAAAGGCGTCCCAATCATCACCATTGGCGAACTGCTGCAACGTATCACGGGTAGCCATTTTCGCGTGAAAGTTCGTAAACTTGTCTCCAATTGTTGTGTCCTTAGATGCTCTAATAATGACTCCACAAGGCAATGTGTTGTACTTGAACTGTAGTGACCTTAGTCCTTTATTTGCTAACTCCAGAGTGAGGATCACACTTGGTAGCCTGCCTTTTATACTAGTCCAGGCACACTTGTACAGGTAACCTGCAAGTCTCCCACTGCTGTGCACACCTTGTGATAGTATCAACAGTAGCCATGTAGGATACATGACAGAGGGAGTGGAGGAGGTGACACAGCACGCTGTCGAGACTGATGCTGGCGAGAGCAGTGAGCTGGGAGAGAAACAATTGGGAGAACAAAAGAGAATGAGGAGGTTCTCGGATGAACCAAATGCTTCCGTCATGCAGAAGGTTGAGTCATGCTGGGGTGATTTGACCCAGGGAGGGCATGTGAAGCCCACCCGAAAGGCCTACCAGAAGATATGGATCGAGATAACCGAGGTGGTCTCGTCAGCGACCAACCAAGTGCGTGAGGGCAACCAATGCCGAAAGTGATGGAACAACCTTGTCGGATCTGCAAGAGTAAGTATTACATTTATTTATATGTACTTATATATTTACATAATTTGATTTATAAGAGTCATGAGTAACTTTAATCAGTTGTGAGGTCTTTTACTTTTATCAGGAATGTTGTGCTCAAAGCCTATGGTCACGGTGTACGTCTTTAGGTAAAGAATGATAATTATCATAATAATCATGATTATATCTGTCGGTTATGTGTTGTATCAGTCTGTGTGACAGTACCTAGCAATGATATCACTCAATGACATCATGCCATGTCATCCTGTTACCTTTTACAGAAGAAGCCATCGAGGAATATGGCCGAGCAGAGGTGAACGGGTGGGGGGCCACCAGTCATCAGCGACCTTACTGACATGGAGGAGCAGGTGATCTCACTAATGGGGACCCACCCCCAGCCGGCCACGCAGACAGCTGCAGACCCTGAAGTGATGCCACGTGAGTAAAGTATTCACCATTGCGTGATATAAAGTCAATAGATGCCACACTCACTTATGTCCGAATAATAATTTATGATAGATGATTGCTAAAAGTATCCTCTAAATAATGCTGGCCTCGTGAGAATCATTGCAATGCAGAATGTGTTGATGGGCATGAAATGTGATGTCTGTGATGATTTTGATAGCGGTGGTGCTTTTGTCGTGCATATGCTGTGTGTAGTGCTGGACTCACCTTGTGACCCTGGCACCCTCTTCTCCTCTAATAACATAATTTGTGTTTTGCAGCTCAGCCAGTAGCGTGGCCCCAGGCAAGACCACTGAGCCCAGAAGGTGGGGGCGCGGGGCCCGACTCGCCGGACAATCCTACATCTGAGGAGCTTCGATTCTCGCCCGTCAATCTGTTGGGTCCGTTGTCAACGGATGAGAGCGCAGACTTTGAGGAGTCTACATTGCCAGGCTCCGGAAGGCATTCAACCCCAAGGCCATCTAGTGCTCCTCCAGCCATTCCCACCTCCACTCTGGAGGTACCGGGCCCAAGCACCTCGCCACAGAGCACCCCAGGTGTCCGCAGGACGGCGCCAACTCCACGAGCACAGATGAGAGGGGCGACATGGTAGAGTTGTCCAGGAGGAGTGTAGACATAGGTGACCAGATCCTACAAGCATTGCAGGGCATATCCCGACAGCTGGCCAGCATCTCTGGCACCATGACGGAGTATGTTCCGCGGATGGCGGAGGCCCTGGAGGCGATAACCAGGAACACTGGTGGCACAAGCCTCCCAGTGGACCTGGAGCGCGACACTCCACCCCTAGGCTCCGCACCCCCAGTAACAATGACACATGAGAGGTAGGAGCAAGATCCTGCTTCTGGATCTGAGAATGTTCCCACCTTGGTGCCCTCCGCTCCCGTATCCGTGCAACCACCGGCTCTGCCTTCATCCCCCCCAATGAGGCACCGCCTGAGGAGCTCCTCGGCCAGGCAGTGTGGAGTGAGGGGGGTGGGGAAGGGGTAAAGGTGGGGAGAAGAAGGGGAGGGGTGAAGGAAAGTGAGGTGCATGTCCGCAGGTGATGGCCTTGTTATATCTCCATCTCGGTGTATGTAATTTGTTGTAAGGTATGGCGGGAGGGGGCCACCCTGTTGGTTTGCATTTGTGTTCTGTGTTGCTGGACATGTTGAACATTTGATTGATGTCAATGTTCTAAAAAGTGTTGTGGGGTGGGGTGGGGGTGGGGTGTTTTTGCCCATGATACTTATGATTTCAGACCAATGGTCGTATTAAATGTTTTTTATTTAACATAATCTTGTTGCGCATTGTCTCAGATCGCTGGACTGTTACACACTGGTGATTCCTTAACATGAAAGGATATAATTAAACTTAACTTCAATCAACTTAAACTTTAACTGGCACCAAGGTGATACCCACCACTGATGTCTGAGCTGCACACAAACGATGACCCCCCTGCGTGACACCCACACCGAGGCCGAGAAGCGATACAACGAGAGCCACAGAGCCACATACAATGTGGTCCATAAAACCATTAGTGTGCTTAAGCAGCGCTTTAGATGCCTGGAGCACTCAGGAAGGGAGCTACAATATAACCCTGTTCAGGTAGCTCAATTCGTGGTCGTGTGCTCCATGCTACACAACCTGGCTATCAGGAAGACAAGAATTGCCAGAAGGGACTGATGCTCCACCTCAGGAGAGAGAGGAAGAGGAGGATGAGGAGGTGGACGCTGACCTCGGCCCAGACAATCAGGCTGACTATGCAACCATGCTCACGCCCCCCCCCCTCCAGACTGCAGAAAATGGCCCGTGGTGGCTACATATCTGCAAGGCTCTTACATTAACAGCTCATAAATGAGCACTTTGCCTGAAAGAACGTTGCTGTTATTGGCCACATCATTTGTCACCAAGCATCCAGCATTGACCTTGTGGCTGACTGTTAAACATGTCAGATACAGCGCTCTCACGCAGGATGTGAACCTCATCGAAGCTGCCTGGAAATTTGGCATTCACTGCCATAATTATCTGGTTGTGGTCAACAACTAGTTGGACCTTCTCGGTTGCGAAAAACTTCTGCGTCCTGAGAAGGTGCCCGCATAGCGATGTGCGTACAGTGTATTGCTCCCTGCACCTTGGGGAAGTTAGCAATTCGGTAGAATCCTAGAGCCCTGTCAGTCTGAGCCTCCGTGGTCATAGGGAAGCTGATAAAGTTCATCCTACGTGCGTAAAGGGCTTCAGTGACCTGTCTAATGCAGCAATGTGTAGCATGCTGAGATATAGCGCAAATGTCGACCACGGAGGCCTGGAAGGAACAGGATGCATAGATCGATAGTGTCGCAGTGACCTTGACCTCGACGGACAGTTGATGTCCTGAAGGTGCTGGCAGACTGCAGATTTGCCCTGATGAGCTGGCATATCTCACTGATAACCACTTTGTGGAAGCGCAGTCTCCGACGGCAGGTGTCCTCGGATAAGTCGAGGTAAGACCGCTTCTCTCTGTAGGTGCATGGTCTGGACCTCCTCATCAATCTGGCACGTCTTAGATTGGGCACATAATGCTGTGGATTAGACGTTGTGCCATTTACACTCTGCAGCATCTGCGTTGTAATCAATGCAGGCTGAGAAATGGCTAGCCCCATTCCAATAACTATAAGTATAATGCCGATTGTTCACAAGCAATAAATTTACCCACTAAGACACCTACAGTAAAATCCATACGTCCACAGTATGATAAGATGTCTATTCAGATGGTCACATCACCTGGGAAGAACTCCAGAGTACATCCAAACTCCCCCGAAGTTGAAGCAGCCTTTTCAATGAAGCGACCTGCGATTTACAAAACGGCGTCCACACCGCTGTAATTAGTTCAGATCAATTCAACTTTTTCAGAGCGGTTTTGTCGGCGAGCGAGATTGTGGGCGAGATGTGTGTGAAGTGCTGAAAGTGACGCTGGGCGATATACTGGCCGTTAGTTTTGGCAAATATGATGTTTACGACAAAAAAAAGTGGACGTTCGGTATTATTGAATCTCGGCGTTAATTACATGCTGAAAGTAATGCTGGCCGATATTATAGGCGTTGAGTTTGCCCATTCTGATGATTCGGCCCAAAAAAAGTGGCCGACCGGTATTATTTTTTTATCGGCGTTACATACATGCCAAAAGTAACGCTCGGCGATAAGTGACCGAGAAATGGGCGTCAGTTTCCATTTTGTGCCTAAATGGATATATGGGCGATATATGGGTGTTACACCTCATTTCAGCATTAAAATGGACGTTAAGTGGGTGGTATGCATGCAAAAATTATGGAAAATCTAGCCCTGGTGTTTTATTCACTGGAATCGGAGTCTGATGAGACGTTCATGGACAGCCGGTCCGGAATGGGAATATGCTGCCTCCCTCCATCCTGTTCCTCTTCCTCATCCACTCCCTTCTCCTCACTCTCCTCCTTCTCCTGAGGTGGTCCTGCAATCCCTGGTGGCAAGGTTTGTGCCTTCTCCATGGCCAAGTTGTGAAGCATGCGGCAGACCACCACGAAATGAGAAATTCACTCAGACAAGTACTGAAGGGCTCCTCCGGAGCGGTCAAGGCACCCCGGTGGTCTACTTGATGATGTTTCTGGTGGCAGCATGGCTGGCATTATGAGTGCTGGCCACGAGTGATGGGGTTGCAAAGGGGAGTCATCAGCCAGATGCGGAGCGGATAGTTCTTTTCTCCGAGTAGCCACCCATGGATTTGACCTGGTGGCTGGCAGATTGCTCGCATACTGGACTGGTGCATGATGAAAGCATCATAACTGCTGCCAGAATAGCGGGCATTCACCATCATGATGTGCTGGGTGTGGTCGCACAAGAACTGCACATTAACTGAGTGGTGGCTTTTGCGGATACGGAAATCTCAGGATTGGTATATGGTGCTTGCAAAGCCAGTCGATATGTGCAGTCGATGGCGCCCTGTGCCATGGGAAAGCTGCATGCGTGATCATCCTGCTTCTTCCTGTTTAGAGAGAAGACAATGTAGTCCCTTCTCCTGGCGTAGAGAGCCTCTGTGAACTCTTGGATGCAGCGATGAACAGTGAACTGGGAGATGTTAGCTACGTCTCCTGCTGGATCCGCTGGCGAAAAAATGAAGGGCCTCGGTGACTTTGAGAGCTATTGTGAGTGTCGTGTTCGCCGTGCTCTGAGGCTGCAGGTCCGGTTACAGGAGGTGGCAGAACTCTGTGGCCACTTCCTCGGTGAAGCAGAGCCTCCTAATACACTGCTCCTGGCTTAAGTGGAGGTAAGAGAAGTGATCTATAAAGAATCTAGGTGGGTAAGGCTGCCTGTTGAGAGCCTGCCTGCCCCTCCTCCTCCTCACCCTGCATGCACCTTCTCTTCTTCGCTGCCTCGGCTCCTTCTCCCGAAGATACTCGAGGGCGAGGGGGACTGCCAGTAGAGTTCCATGACTGTGAGCAAGTGCTGTGAGCAGAAGCCTTTAAATAAGAATAAAGGTGTTCTTCACTTGCAGCAACACTCCCTGTTGTTACGCTCATAATAAATGGTGAGACTGAGTCATGTGTGTAATGAGCAAGTATGACCTTAGCTCCTTTATTACAATTCCAGAGTGCAGATACCTCGTGGGTGGCCTGCTTATATACTGTGCTCCCAAGGGATGCTGGGATCCCTTGAGACTCCAACAGGTGGTCAGATGTGATGCAGGTTACAAAGGATTAAATACATAACATCACTCCCCCATGAAGTCAACAGTACACATTTACAAGGTGAGACGATCTGGGGCTGTGCGCTCTCTTGTCGATCGTCTCGGTACAAATGCTGGTGTGGGTAGGTTGGTCAGTTCTTCACTGGGCTGTTGGGCAGCCGGCCTTGCTGGGCTGCTGGGGATGATGAGTTCAGTTTCGTGGTCAACTATGATGTCAGTTGCCACTTGTGTGTGTGTTGGAAGGTCAAAGTTGGTGGGGTCCTCTTCGGGTTGTTCGCAGCTGTTGGTGAACTGTAAATTGATTTGGTCCAAATGTTTTCTGTGCGTTTGTCCATTGGTCAGTTTGACCTGAAAGACACTACTCCCCTCTTTGTCTGTGACCATGCCGGCGAGCCATTTGGGACCATGTCCATAATTGAACACAAACACAGGATCATTTATCTCAATACCGCATGACAAATTTGCGCGGTCATGGTACACACTTTGTTGATGCCGCTTGCCCTCCGTGTGATCGTGGAGATCAGGGTGGACAAGAGAGAGCCTTGTTTTAAGTGCCCTTTTCATGAGTAGCTCAGCTGGGGGAATCCCGATGAGTGAGTGGGGTCTGGTGCGGTAGCTGAGCAGTACTCGGGACAACTGGGTCTGCAGGGAGCCTTCCAACACACGTTTCAAGCTTTGCTTGATGGTCTGAACTGCCCGTTCTGCCTGGCTGTTGGATGCGGGCTTGAACGGAGCAGATGTGACATGTTTGATCCCGGTGCTGGTCATGAGTTCCTTAAATTCAGCACTGGTGAAGCACTGCCCATTATCGCTGACTAGGACATCAGGCAAGCCGTGCGTGGCAAACTAACACTAGTCATTTGCATGGGTTATACAGGACAAGTAGTTTGTTAGAATTCAATAAGTTTCAGGCTTTTTTAAAGGCAGCCTCTTGTGAATTCCCCCATACCCAGTCATCTCCCTTGCGCAGTAGCGCATGTAGGGGTTCTAGCAGGGTGCTTAACCCAGGTAGGAAATTACTGAAATAGTTAAGGAGTCCCAGGAACGACCGCAGCTCCGTCATATTCTGTGGTCGCGGCGCATTCTTGATGGCCTCCGTCTTGGCGTCGGTGGGTCTGATGCCGTCTGCAGCGATTCTCCTTCCTAAGAATTGGACGTCCTGTGTCAGGAAAATGCACTTCAAACATTTCAATTTGAGGCCCACGCGATCCAACCGACTAAGAACCTCCTCCAGATTCTTCAAGTGTTCCATGGTGTCCCAACCTGTTACCAATATGTCGTCCTGGAAGACCACTGTGCAACGAACCGACTTTAGCAGGCTCTCCATGTTCCGCTGGAAGATCGCTGCACCTGACCGAATCCCGAACGGGCACCGGTTGTAGATAAACAGACCTTTGTGCGTGTTGATGCAGGTGAGGCCTTTCGAAGACTGCTGCGTCATGTAGGCCGAGGTCAGGTCCAGCTTGGTGAACGTCTTCCCTCCAGCCAGGGTCGCAAATAGGTCGTCTGCCTTGGGTAGCGGGTACTGGTCCTGCAGCGAAAAACGGTTAATCGTTACTTTATATTCCCCGCAAATTCTAACCGTACTGTCCTCCTTGAGTACCGGGACAATCGGACTGGCCCAGTTGTTGAATTCCACCGGCGCAATGATGCCTTCACGATGCAGCCTGTCCAGCTCGATTTCCACTTTTTCACGCATCATGTACGGTACCACCCGAGCCTTGTGATGGATGGGTCGCGTACCAGGAACCAAATGGATTTGCACTTTCGCCCCCGAGAAGCTTCCAATGCTTGGCTCGAATAACGATGGGAACTTGCTTAGAACCTGGGTGCATGAGGCATCATTGACGGACGAAAGCACTCGGATGTCGTCCCAGTTCCAGCGGATTTTCCCCAGCCAGCTTCTGCCAAACAACGTGGGGCCATCCCCTGGCACAATCCATAGCAGGAGTTCGTGTACTGCTCCATCATAGGAGACTTTGACTTCAGCACTGCCAATTACAGGGATTAGTTCCTTGGTGTAAGTCCTTAGTTTAGTGTGAATGGAGCTGAGCTTGGGCCTGGGTGCCTTCCTTCCTCATAGCCTGTTGGAGGCCTTTTTACTCATTATGGACTGACTTGCCCCCGTGTCCAGCTCCATAGAATGCCGTTCAGTTCAACTTTCAACATAAGAGATGGGCATTTCGTCATGAACATGTGTACCCGTACACTTCTGCCTCCTCAGTACAAGTTTCCAATTCAGTCTGATCCACTGTGGATCGATCTTCCTCTGCAACGTGGTGCTTTGCAGGGTTTGCAGGGTTTGCAGCTCGCCTGCACATTCGTTGGAGGTGTCCCATTGTTCTGCAACCATTGATGGGGCCGATGATCACCTCCGCAGCGCCAACAGGGTGCTAACTGCCTCGCATTAAAAGATGATGGTGGACTCTGGGTCAATTGAGGTCGGGCCACAGCAGCCAGCGTGTACATTCTGCCATGTACATTTCTGCTCAAAACCGACATTACTTTATGCACGAAACTTCTTTGTTCTGCAAAATCTGCTTAGTGTTGTCACTGGTGGATATAAATGCTTGGGCTATCGTTATGGCTTTACTTAGATTCGGAGTTTCTACAGACAACAGTTTGCGAAGGATCGTCTCATGTCCGATGCCCAGTACGAAAAAGTCTCTGAGCATTTGTTCTAGGAATCCCTCAAACTCACAATGTCCTGCAAGGCGCCTTAGTTCGGCGACATAGCTCACCCCTTCCAGGACCTCCGATTGTTGACACGTGTAGAATCAATGCCTCGCCATCAAAATGTTTTCCTTAGGATTTAGGTGCTCCCGGACCAGCGTACACAATTCTTCGGAGGATTTCACTGTTGGCTTTGCCGGGGCCAGGAGATTCTTCATGAGGCCATAGGTTGTTGCCCCACAGACAGTTAGGAAGATCGCCCTTCGTTTGGTGGCATTCTCGGCCCCTTCTAACTCGTTGGCCACAAAGTATTGGTCGAGTCTCTCCACGAAGGCCTCCCAATCGTCCCCCTTCTGAGAACTTCTCCAGAATGCCGACTGTTCTTTGCATTTTCGCACGGTTGTTCGTTACCTCGTTGCCAATTGTTATGCTCATAATAAATGGTTAGACTGAGTACTGTGCGTAACGAGCAAGTGTGACCTTAACTCCTTTATTACAATTCCAGAGTGCAGGTACCTTGTGGGTGGCCTGCTTATATACTGTGCTCCCAAGGGATGCTGGGATCCATTGGGACTCCAACAGGTGGGCCCTCTGGTGGTCAGGTGTGATGCAGGTTACAAAGGGTTAAATACATAACACCTGTGACCTCAGAAACTTTAAACAAGTTTAGAAAGCTGCAAGAATTGCAGAAACGTAGACAGAGCCAGTCAACCTGAGAAACCATGTCAGCTGCAAGTTGTTAATGATGATCCCTTTAAATAGTGCTGCTCGGTGCTCCTTCCTGCTGCTGAATGCTTGGTCAGCTGGTTGTGATTAAGAGAGGACAGTAAGTCGAGCGATGACCTTGAAAAAGACATATCATGCATCAAATGAGTATTGCACGCTCATTGACATCACAAACTGCCTCATTTCCATTTCTCTAGTAAGCACTGGCAATGGCAGCACTGCTGACCTGCCGAAAATGGCGGCCGCCATGGGACCCACTGAAAGTGAGCGGGAGCGAGTCGACCGCCATTTTTTCATCAAAACGGGCCTTAATGGCTGGCGCTAAACACTCAAATTTCTCAGCCTATACCTGCTGAAAGCAAGCCATTATAGAGTTCATAGTTTGGGAGGCCGTACAGAGCCTGCGAGGATGCAGGTTTGTGAAGATAGCAATGCAAAAGGTTCGTGCAGTGAAAATTTCATATTTTCGCTGCAACATTCGTTTTCACATTCAGCAGATTTAAAACCATTTTTGTACTACACCTCAAAACACAGCCTATATTGTCACTGTGACAGCAATGGGCACAGCAATCCCCATGTACCTATCCTGAGCCATCTCACTTTTCTTACATAAAGGTCACAAGCCCTGGAGGAGAAAGCCAGCATTACAGAATCATCACACACACCTCAGGACTCAGAGTCATCATATCAATGAAAGCAGGTACCATGCCACGACACACACATCTCAGAGGGCATGAGTGAATTTGAGGAGGGTGCACGGTGAGTCTCTGATCACCGGTGAGGTGAGCTAGATGATGGCAAGGAAGGGTTGGGTGTTGCTGTGCTGAGGTAGAGCACAGCTAGGGCCTTGCTGCGTTGTTTCAGGATTTTGGTCTCATAGTTTCACCAATGAAACTTAAGATATTCATGAACTCAAACTGACATGCAAGTGATTTGCCTCATTGCCTGAGGCAATGCAAGGAATGATAGCATTGTGAATTATCCCATCCAATTGATTAATGTCTGCAAGACTAATCCATAAGACTACCATTGAGCTGCAAACAGCATCAGTGACATCTCAGACACACAGGAGGTGAGACAGTTGATAAATATAGTAAAAATGTAGATCAAATATGAATGAAAGTTAATCATTAATATATATTATGTGTACAATCCACATTCATATACATGCCCCATTATTTACAATGCTTAATACTCATTCATATATATTCAACATTTTTATGATAGAATTTTTCCCCTCTATTTAATGGATAATTATGAATGGTTTTTGGCCCATATATTAATTTATCTCAACTGATTGCTTAAACCTGCCATCAGGTTAATAATTTTGGTACATGGCATCCTTCACTACATCGGCCTGAAGGTGCAAAGTAATTCCGATATAATAAAGAATGAAAAGAAATTACTTCAGAACTGTGTTCCTCCTCTCACACATAGCCAGACACATGTTGTGACCCTGATTAGGCGAAGTCTTCCCTGTGGAATCCAAAGAAATAAAGCAGAGACGGGTTCCAAAATTACAAGATGGCAAATCATACATGGTCAAGATTATACAAACAGTCATCTTCTGGTGAACTCCGTAATCCTCTGGGGCAGTTACTATTATCAAGAACTACTTTTATACTATTGTATTATCAGCGATTGATTATAAGCCTATGGCCTAGACATTATTTCTGATGATACTGGTGAAGGGACTCTCAACACATTTGTACAACAGCCCCTTGTAAATTATTTTACAGTTATGTTAGCCCATTGAAAGTAAATGAGTTAACACCTCTGTTAACTTACCAGACAGAGGAATATCAGACTAATAACAGCAACAGGAAATTCTAGGCTCAAAAACATCAACTGCGTACAGCAAGAAACAAGAGTCAGAAACAAGTACTTTGGGATAGATTTTCAACTTCGCCATCTGGGTGGTTAGCTTGTAGAGCAGATCACCCATTCTTTATAAAACCCATTCAATTTTCATTCTATTGATTTCAATGGAATGAAAGTCAGCGGGTTTCATAAAAGATTGTCAATCCACCCCCACCTCTGATTACCATTCAGATATTTGAAGATGAAAATTTACCCTATTATTTTGTTAATACTGGAGTACCACAATATTAGATTACCACATTATTAGATTATCACAAAGTACATAGTTCACCATTATATTTCTCTGTCCATTTATTGGGGCATAAGAACATAAGAACATAAGAATTAGGAACAGGAGTAGGCCATCTAGCCCCTCGAGCCTGCTCCGCCATTCAAAAAGATCATGGCTGATCTGGCCATGGACTCAGCTCCACTTACCCGCCCGCTCCCCATAACCCTTAATTCCCTAGTTGGTTAAAAAATCTATCTATCTGTGATTTGAATACATTCAATGAGCTAGCCTCAACTGCTTCCTTGGGCAGAGAATTCCACAGAGTCACAAACCTCTGGGAGAAGAAATTACTTCTCAACTCGGTTTTAAATTGGCTCCCCTGTATTTTGAGGCTGTGCCCCCTAGTTCTACTCTCCCCGACCAGTGGAAACAACCTCTCTGCCTCTATCTTGTCTATCCCTTTCATTATTTTAAATGTTTCTAAAAGATCACCCCTCATCCTTCTGAACTCCGAGTAAAGAGCCAGTCTACTCAATCTACCATCATAAGGTAACCCACTCATCTCCGGAATCAGCCTAATAAATCGTCTCTGTACCCGCTCCAAGGCTAGTATATCCTTCCTTAAGTAAGGTGACCAAAACTGCAAGCAGTACTCCAGGTGTGGCCTTACCAATACCCTGTACAGTTGCAGCAGGACCTCCCTGCTTTTGTACTCCATCCCTCTCGCAATGAAGGCCAACATTCCATTCGCCTTCCTGATTACCTGCTGCACCTGCAAACTAACTTTTTGGGATTCATGCACAAGGACCCCCAGGTCTCTCTGCACCGCAGCATGTTGTAATTTTTCCCCATTCAAATAATATTCCCTTTTACTGTTTTTTTTTTCCCCCAAGGTGGATGACCTCACATTTTCCGACATTGTATTCCATCTGCCAAACCTTAGCCCATTCGCTTAACCTATCCAAATCTCTTTGCAGCCTCTCTGTGTCCTCTACACAACCCGCTTTCCCACTAATCTTTGCGTCATCTGCAAATTTTGTTGCACTACACTCTGTCCCCTCTTCCAGGTCATCTATGTATATTGTAAACAGTTATGGTCCCAGCACCGATCCCTGTGGCACACCACTAACCACTGATTTCCAACCCGAAAAGGACCCATTTATCCCGACTCTCTGCTTTCTGTTAGCCAGCCAATTCTCTATCCATGCTAATACATTTCCTCTGACTCCGCATACCTTTATCTTCTGCAGTAACCTTTTGTGTGGCACCTTATCGAATTCCTTTTGGAAATCTAAATACACCACATCCATCGGTACACCTCTATCCACCATGCTCGTTATATCCTCAAAGAATTCCAGTAAATTAGTTAAACATGATTTCCCCTTCATGAATCCATGTTGCGTCTGCTTGATTGCACTATTCCTATCTAGATGTCCCGCTATTTCTTCCTTAATGATAGCTTCAAGCATTTTCCCCACTACAGATGTTAAACTAACCGGCCTATAGTTACCTGCCTTTTGTCTGCCCCCTTTTTTAAATAGAGGCGTTACATTAGCTGCTTTCCAATCCGCTGGTACCTCCCCAGAGTCCAGAGTATTTTGGTAGATTATCACGAATGCATCTGCTATAACTTCCGCCATCTCTTTTAATACCCTGGGATGCATTTCATCAGGACCAGGGGACTTGTCTACCTTGAGTCCCATTAGCCTGTCCAGCACTACCTCCCGAATGATAATGATTGTCTCAAGGTCCTCCCTTCCCACATTCCCGTGACCAGCAATTTTTGGCATGGTTTTTGTGTCTTCCACTGTGAAGACCGAAGCAAAATAATTGTTTAAGGTCTCAGCCATTTCCACATTTCCCATTATTAAATTCCCCCTTCTCATCTTCTAAGGGACCAACATTTACTTTAGTCAATCTTTTCCGTTTTATATATCGGTAAAAGATTTTACTAACTGTTTTTATGTTTTGCACAAGTTTACTTTCGTAATCTATCTTTCCTTTCTTTATTGCTTTCTTAGTCATTCTTTACTGTCGTTTAAAATTTTCCCAATCTTCTAGTTTCCCACTAACCTTGGCCACCTTATACGCATTGGTTTTTAATTTGATACTCTCCTTTATTTCCTTGGTTATCAACAGCTGGTTATCCCTTCTCTTACAGCCCTTCTTTTTCACTGGAATATATTTTTGTTGAGCACTATGAAAGAGCTCCTTAAAAGTCCTCCATTGTTCCTCAATTGTGCCACCATTTAGTCTGTGTTCCCAGTCTACTTTAGCTAACTCTATCCTCATCCAACTGTAGTCCCCTTTGTTTAAGCATAGTACGCTCGTTTGAGACACTACTTCCTCACCCTCAATCTGTATTACAAATTCAACCATACTGTGATCACTCATTCCGAGAGGATTTTTTACTAGGAGATCGTTTATTATTCCTGTCTCATTTCACAGGACCAGATCGAAGATAGCTTGTTCCCTTGTAGGTTCTGTAACATACTGTTCTAAGAAACAATCCCGTATGCATTCTATGAATTCCTCCTCCAGGCTACTCCGTGCGATTTGATTTGACCAATTGATATGTAGGTTAAAATCCCCATGATTACTGCTGTTCCTTTTTCACATGCCTCCATTATTCCCTTGATTATTGTCCGCCCCACCGTGAAGTTATTATTTGGGGGCCTATAAACTATGCCCACCAGTGACTTTTTCCCCTTACTATCTCTAATCTTCACCCACAATGATTCAACATTTTGTTCATTAGAGCCAATATCATCTCTCACAACTGCCCTGATATCATCCTTTATTAACAGAGCTACCCCACCTCCTTTCCCTTCTTGTCTATCCTTCCGAATTGTCAGATACCCCTGTATGTTTAATTCCCAGTCTTGGCCACCCTGCAACCACGTTTCTGTAATGGCCACCAAATCATACCCATTTGTAATTATTTGTGCCATCAACTCATTTACTTTATTTCGAATGCTGCGTGCGTTTAGGTAGAGTGTTTTAATATTAGTTTTTAAACCATGCTTTTTAGTTTTGACCCCTCCTGCTGCCCCTTTATATTCATACATATTGTCCCTTCCTATCACCTTGTGGTTTACATTTACCCCAGTGCTACTCTGCTCTGTTGCCTCCTGCCTTTTGCATTCTTTCTTGGGGTCCTGTTCATCTGCGCTCTCACCCACTCTAACTAGCTCAGATCCCTCGCCGGGGTTCCGAATACTCCTCGCATTGAGGCACCGAGCTTTCAGGCTTGCCTTTTTATTACACTTTGACCCTTTAGAATTTTGCTGTACAGTGGCCCTTTTTGTTTTTTGCCTTGGGTTTCACTGCCCTCTACTTTTACTCATCTCCTTTCTCTTTTTTGCTTCTGTCTCCATTTTGTTTCCCTCTGTCTCCCTGCATTAGTTCCCATCCCCCTGCCATATTAGTTTAACTGCTCCACAACAGCACCAGCAAACACTCCCCCGAGGACATTGGTTCCGGTCCTGCCTAGGTGCAGACCGTCCGGTTTGTACTGGTCCCACCTCCCCCAGAACTAGTTCCAATGCCCCAGGAATTTGAATCCCTCCCTGCTGCACCACTGCTCAAGCCACGTATTCATCTGCGCTATCCTGCATTTCCTACTCTGACTAGCACATGGCACTGGTAGCAATCCCGAGATTACGACTTTTAAGGTCCTACTTTTTAATTTAGCTCCTAGCTCCTTAAATTCGTCTCGTAGGACCTCATCCATTTTTTTTACCTATGTCGTTGGTACCAATGTGCACCACGACAACTGGCTGTTCTCCCTCCACTTTCAGAATGTCCTGCACCCGCTCCGAGACATCCTTGACCCTTGCACCAGGGAGGCAAC
Source organism: Pristiophorus japonicus (assembly GCF_044704955.1). Taxonomy (NCBI): domain Eukaryota; kingdom Metazoa; phylum Chordata; class Chondrichthyes; family Pristiophoridae; genus Pristiophorus; species Pristiophorus japonicus. The sequence goes on from NC_091981.1 coordinate 60,863,410, forward strand.
ATACCATCCTGGAATCTCGGTTGCGGCCGCAGAAACGCCTATCTATTCCCCTTGCAATTGAATCCCCTATCACTATCGCTCTCCCACTCTTTTTCCTGCCCTCCTGTGCAACAGAGCCAGCCACGGTGCCATGAACTTGGCTGCTGCTGACCTCCCCTGATGAGTCATCCCCCTCAACAGTATTCAAAGCAGTGTATCTGTTTTGCAGGGGGATGACCGCAGGGGACCCCTGCACTACCTTCCTTGCACTGCTCTTCCTGCTGGTCTTCCATTCCCTAGCTGGCTGGGGACCCTTCACCTGCGGTAAGACCAACTCGCTACACGTGCTACTCACATCATTCTCAGCATCGTGGATGCACCAGAGTGAATCCACCCTCAGCTCAAATTCCGCAAGTAGTATACACATCAGAAAATATGTATGTATAGATAAAAAGCCTATTCCAAAATGCTGGGAAATATGTCCAATAAAATATCAAAAATAAAAAATTTCCAGAGTTGGGGGATACATCTTATTAGAACCATAAACCATAGACAATATACCTATTTCTACCATTTCCACTACACCACTGAGTGCAGAGTTTTCCTGGTATATGGGCAGGACTGTCTAGATGTGCAACACATAGAGCTTGTACCTCAGGAGACCTCTACATCTGTCTTTTCCAAAAGTGCAATACAGCAGTATTACACAAGAACAAAGATAGTGCATTAGTGCACATAGCAAAAGGGGGCAGCATTAGATTAAACATATTGCACACAGGAAAGGAATCATTATATTAGTAAAAGCAAATATTCAATATTGTGAAGCTTACAGTTTTTTTTTAACAAAATAATATTGTCCAACGCAATGCTTAGAAAATGCATTTAGTGTCACATAAAAAAAACATAGAGAACAACCAAGCAATCAAGGATTGGATTTGTTAAAGGTGAGTTGTGTGTCAAATTTAATAGAGTTTTTTGAAGAAGTGACCAATTAGACAAATAATGGGAATACAGTAGATGTAGTTTATATCAATTTTCAGAAGGCATTTGATAAGGTACCTCACAAGAGGCTTGTTCGAACAATTCCAACGTATGGAGATAGAGGACATGTAGCAGCATGGATAGAAAGTTGGTTTATAAACAGGAAACAAATATAGGTTTGCCAACTCTGGTTGGACATGTTCCAGGACGTTTCATCACATGACCTCCTGCTATCAACCACTATGCTCCCATCATTGGTCGGCCATTGTTGAGACGCACCACCTTCTTGTCCCAATTGGAAAGTGATCTGACCATTAACTGACTGGATGATTCTTCACTGTTAGTCAAGCATCCTTTTTCCCCAATATTTAGAACTAATGAACAAAAATGTTAAGTAATGAACAAAAGTGTTCAAAGAAAATGAAAAAAAAACACTATAGGGGAGAAATTCGGAGCGTCGCATTTGGGACTTTAACTTTTAAAAGTTGAGAAAATTAGCGCCAGGTGCTAATGTTTTTTAATTTTTTTTTTAAATTGTGTTTGCGCTCCAGGAAGGAAGTGGAGCACTAAATCAAATGCTCCACTTCCTTCCTGAAGTGCAAGAGGCAGCAGCGGGGTGGTACTTGTGCAGCGCTGCCATGTTGGAAGGCTCCTTCCGTCCCTTAAAGGGAAGGGCCATCACTGCAGGCTCTGCAAAAGAAAAACTTACCTGCTCCCCGATGGCAACCGCAATGCAGCCCAATCAGCCCGATGCACGGCAGCAGAGTACCGGGCTGATCAAACGCGGGGGAAAAGCTGCGAAAAAAATTAAAAGACAGCTTTACTTACCTTGATCACCTCGCCTTTGAGCATCGCCCTCGAAGTGCCCGGCCTCCTGATGGACACCTTCTGCAGCTGCCAGTGTTTTCGCCCGGGGATGCTGCAGGGGGCGGAAACAAAGTTTGGGTGTTGGGAGCGACCGAGGCGATGCACACAGTGATGATGTCACGATCTCCAGGCGAAGGAGATCAGTGCGCAATGCCATACCGCCGCCAGAAATCTCCCATCAAATATAGCAGGAGTCAATCTTCTTGCTGCGCCCGGTTGACAAGTGCTTAGCGCCTTGTTATCGCCTCCCTGAACCAATAATGGGAGGCGCTAAAGAGACCAATTTCCAGGCCAACATTTTTAATACCCTATGGGAGAGAAATTGGGGTCATTTGCACCTCCCGCGCAAATGGGGCACAAACGACTTTTCACTCGGGCACAATGCCACTAACGACTCCCACTAAATTCCACGGGAGTTTAGCGCAGTGACCCGTTTTCGCCCCGGAGCGGAAATTCGGGAGTGACCCCTGAAGCTGTGCCGGATGATGATAGCGACAGTTTCAGCAATAACCCACTGACGGGCTGCTCGTTAAAGGGGAGGTGGCGTTCACAAGGAAACAATATCATCCGACTTACCGGTTGCATTGTGGTAATCATGGGGTCTGTGCCATGATCTGGCAGCCTGGCACTCCACAGAGTCAGCAGCTTGGTCCTCCCCTTTAATGAAAGGGAGGGCCCCTTCTACACGGCAACACTACGCGTCACAGCGCATAGCGCTGCACCCCTCTCCGATTGCTTCTGCTCTGCTCATACCCCACAGAGCAAGTGAAGCGCGTTATTTTGCACTGCACTTGCTCACGGGGCGGTAAACCGAATATCGCAAGCGAGGCGAGACTTGCGCACCTGCTGCAGGAACTCCCACCTCGTGGCGGTTACCGCCCCCAAATGGGGCGCTACGCAATTTCCCCCTGCTATGATTTTTCTCCCAGATTTCTTGCAACAGTATCTTGGAGATTAATCTTTAATTCCTGGAGAATCCAGGACAATCCCGGATGGTTTGTAACCCTGAATACAAGAGTAAAGAAGTAATGACAAATTTCTACAAAGCATTGGTTAGCCCACAGTTCAAGTGCTGTGTGTAATTTTGGGATCCCATTATGGAAAGGATACAAAAGCCATACACAACTTACAGCATAGATTCATCAGATGATACCAAGGATGAGAAACTTGAGATATTAGGCTATTTCCACTGAAAACTTTACAAACTTTATGGGGTCAAGTTTCGGGCCGCGCCTAGAACGGCGCAGCCCCCACCTGGACGCCCATTTTTTGCGCCTACAAGTACGACAGAAAAATACCTCTCAATTCTCCAGCTCCTTGCAGGTCCCTGGGAGCTCGGCGTGGCGCACACACAGCAGCGGGGGGGCGGAGCCACAGAGTCGCACTGATTCTGATAGTGGAGGGGGGCGGGGCTAATTTAAATGAGGCAACGTTGTGCTGGCAGCCCTGCACGTGTGCGTTGGAGCGTGCGCGCACACGCAATAGCCCAGAAACATTGGCACTTGGCCATTTTTAAAGGGACTTAAAGAAAAGTGTTGATTTGTCTCGTGTACCCCTGGAAAGGCTTGGGATTGAATTTTGGTGATTTTTTTGTGTCTGAAGGAGTGCTTTTAGCAACACTGTTAAATAAATCACCTACTGAAATCAGTGAGTGCTGCTTTTCACTGCTAAACTGCCAGAACAGGTGCTGCATTGGTGCATGCAAATTAAGGACTGTGTGTTTTGAAAAGTAAGAGTGTCAATTCAATACAGCAATGGAACAACGTCCACCAAGAACAAAGAATTTCTTGCATGAGTAAGTGGAGATATTAGTCAACGTCATTGAGCAGAGATGGCTGGAGCTAGATACCAGCAACAGAGGTCGCATAAAAGTGCCACCAAAAGAAATGAAAAAACGCTGGAACCAAGTTGCTGAAGATTACTGTGCAGTGGTGCATACCATGAGATCTGGAAGCCAGTGTAAAAAGAAATGGCACGACCTTGGTCAAGTAATTAGTGTAAGTAATAGTTTCCATTTTTAATGTAATCGTAATTGTAATGTGACTATCTGTATGTCCCAACCTGCAGAAAGACTCTCTCTGTAAAAAGTTATATTTTACTCTTTGCAGAAGAAATTGGCCCACAACAAAAGGGAAGCGACTCGAACAGGAGGAGGCGTGCCCAATCTGCATCCACTGACACCCTTGGAACAAAGGGTAGCTGCTATGATGAGTCGGACATGGAGTAAAGCAATCAGTACAGCACAAGCTGGGCCCGCACGCGAGGAAGAGGGTAAGTCCTGAAAATGCATCGTGGCCCTTCAAATCAACCTGCTGCCTGGCCTGCTATGTGTGAGAGTACTCATGCCACTCATCCGGCCCCCTCCCTTGCTGTTAAACATTTGATTGTTCTGGTATATTTTGCAGAACATGATGATGATGATGATGATGATGATGCCAACCCTGAGGCTCCTGAAGATACAGAACAAGAACCAGTACAACCAGATGCGGACGATCCAGACTGGATGATGGCGGTGATGACTGAAATGTCTACAGGGGAGAGCTTCCAAATTAATGTTTATGAGCCCCCATTAAGGGGCATCAGAGTTTCAATCCCTCGCATAAGTTCTGGTTCCACCTTCCATGGTTTTGATTCCGATGTTGCGGGTCCCAGTGGTGCTGGTGATATAATGGAGCTGTTTACACAAATTCACCCACTATCCCAGCCCGCGCCTCTCTCTCTAGTACTGCCGTCTGGAACACCGAGCGCCTCACCATCCCAGCCCCTCTCTCTCTAGTACTGCCGTCTGGAACACAGAGCGTCCCACCGTCCCAGCCCATGCCTCTCTCTCTAGTACTACCGTCTGGAACACCGAGCGCCTCACCATCCCAGCCCACGCCTCTCTCTCTAGTACTGCCGTCTGGAACACCGAGCGCCTCACCATCCCAGCCCGCGCCTCTCTCTCTAGTACTGCCGTCTGGAACACAGAGCGTCCCACCGTCCCAGCCCACGCTCCTCTCTCTAGTACTGCCATCTGGAACACCGAGCGCCTCACCATCCCAGCCCACGCCTCTCTCTCTAGTACTGCCTTCTGGAACACAGACGTCCCACCGTCCATGCCCGCGCCTCCCAGTGTAGTGGTGCCACGAGGCAGACCCAGGCAGAGGAGAAGGAGATTGGAGACACGCTCTCCTGAGATGCAGCGTGCAACAGATGCGACTCAGGTTGTGGCATTGGGTGTGGAGACCAATGACCTGACCCGATCACTCATCGGTAGCGTCAGTGCAGTGGGTGAAGAGGTGACGGTCCTGACGGGAGAAATAGCAGTAATGGCACGGGAAATGAGGGAGGGAATGTCCGAGGGAGTGCAATCGATGGCACAGGCCGTCAGGGAGGGCATGCAAGCGACGGCACAGGCCCTCATGGAGATAGCTGCTGCAATAAGGGCACACAGCCCCGCCAATCAAATGACACCCCCATGAAGAAGTGAACATTCACTGAGATGTGGATGAGACATGGTTGCAGCCTTTCTTTGCTGCTTTTGTTCTTGTTCTTGATGTAGCTGTAGTAGCGTTTTTCAAATTGAAATTGTTTTGTAAATTTTGTAACTTTACAACTTATAAGTGATCTTAGGGTTTTTTAAGTGATCTTATAGTGTAAATGCTCTCACATTTTGTACCTTATTTAATTTTGCACCTAAAAAGTGATCCTGAAGTTTAAGTGATCTTGAGAGTGTAAGATTTTTCAAATTGAAATTGTTTTGTAAGTTTTGTAACTTTACAACTTATAAGTGATCTTAGGGTTTTTAAGTGATCTTATAGTGTAAATGCTCTCACATTTTGTAACTTATTTAATTTTGCATCAAAAAAGTGATCTTGAAGTTTAAGTGATCTTCAGAGTGTAAGATTTTTCACATTGAAATTGTTTTGTAACTTTTGTAACTTTACAAGTTTATAAGTGATCTTAAAGTTTTTAAGTGATCTTCAAGAGTCATATTAAAAAGTAAAGTTTGATACAACAAATATTTTATTACAGTGACGTTAACTTTTCAATAAAATATTTTTTCATTAAAACTGATTCATCTTCCATTAACACAACACAACGGAGGAACAACTGCAAAGAAGAAACATGTCCATGCACAACAGTGGTCGCAGTAATTGAAGCGTTCACGGATGAGCTGCTGGCGTAGGGCTCGAGCAATCGTCAAAGGAGCACAATGGACCACCCTCCTCCGACCTCGTGCTCCGGCATCAGTCACTTGCATGCTTTCCTGATCGTCGTCATCATCCACATCCTGCTCTTCCGTAATACTACCATCAGGCACTGGACCCTCATGTGGGTCTTCTGGTTCCACTACCAGCTCCTGCTGCCTCATGATGGCTAAGTTATGAAGCATGCAGCACACAACAGTGAAGTGACCGACAATCTGAGGAGAGTATTGCAAGTGGCCTCCGGAATGGTCCAGGCATCGGAAACGCTGTTTCAATATGCCAATGGTCCTCTCAATGATGCTGCGCGTCGCAATGTGCTCCATGTTGTATTGACGGTCAGCTTCTGTCTGTGTCACGCGTAGGGGCGTCATGAGCCAGGTGGTCAGGCCGTACCCTTTGTCTCCCAGTAGCCAGCTCTGCCCTTCTGGCTGCTGCTCAAACATGTCAGATATAACGCTGTCGCGTAGGATGATCGCATCATGGGTGCTGCCAGGGTATCTCGCATCGACTGACATGATGCGCTGCTTGTCATTACACACGAGATACACATTGATGGAGTGGAAACCTTTTCTATTCCTATACTGCTCGGAATCCTCTACAGGTGCTCACAAGGCTATGTGGGTACAATCAATGCAGCCCTGTACCTTTGGGAAGCCGGCAATCCTGAAGAAGCCCACAGCCCTCTCATGGATCGCTTGTGCGGTCATTGGGAAATTGATGAAGTTATTCCTCCACGCATACAGTGCAGCCGTAACCTGGTAAACGCAGGCATGTATTGCACGTTGAGAGATGGCGCACACACCTCCAGTTGTAGCTTGAAACGATCCCGAGGCATAGAAAGCAAGTGCAGCTGTTACCTTCACTTCAACAGACAAAGCAGCCGGCTTTCTGCTTCTGGGCTGCAAATCTGCTCTCAGCATATCACAGATCTCAGCGACAATTTCTCTGCGAAACGCAGCCTTTTGACACAATCAGCCTCACTCATGTCCAGGTACGAGCGCCTAGCTCGATATTGCTGACGTGGGTAAGGTCACCTGCCCATTAGCCTACCGGCTATGACGTTCCTGGTGTGGTAAGCTCCAATCAATTCTCTCCTATGCAGTGAATTGATGGCAAACCATTGCGTAATCTGTGGTGTTGACAATGCAGAACCCATTCTGCAAATTTAAGTTTCAACCTGGCTATCTGGCTGCCTCTCCCTGTCCCAGGCCGAATGGCCTCAGTCTCCCTCGCAGCTCGAAGGCTGCTTGCTGTGTCTTCGGCTGCCGTCAGCCACTGCCGCCACCCCTATCCCGTGGCCGAATGGCCTCAGTCTCCCTCGCAGCTCGAAGGCTGCTTGCTGTGTCTTCGGCCACCAGTCAGCCACTGCCGCCGCCCCTATCCCGTGGCCGAATGGCCTCAGTCTCCCTTGCAGCTCGAAGGCTGCTTGCTGCTTCTTACAGGTAGGAATATTCAATATTTTTTCTTTGCTTTGTTTATAATTTTTTAGTCAGGATGGCTCTTTATTTGTATAAGTAAGACTGTTGAATGCTTGTAGAATTGAATTACTTCCCTTCCCCCCCCTCCCCCCCTGTTCCCTACACCTGATTTATAACCTGATTTGTAAAGTGTAGGCAAGGTTTTTCTGAACGTACAAAAATCTACATTTGCTCCATTCTAAGTTAATTTAGGAGTAAGTTTTCACTGCCTAAACTTTCAAAACAGGCGTAAGTGGCCGGACACGCCCCCTTTTGAAAAAAAAATCTGTTCCAAAATGAAACTGTTCTAACTGACTAGAACTGGAGCAAACTAAATGCCGAGAATTGCAATTTCTAAGATACTCCATTCTAAACCAGTTGCTCCAAAAAAATAGGAGCAACTCAGGCCGAAACTTGACCCCTATATGTGGCCCGAGCAGATAGAAAATGGGAGACCCCTGACATGTAGGGATGGATGAAAGTTTGATCTCGTTCTCCGCGAGGTTGCCAGTCACACTTGCATCACCCTGGAAGTATTTTCCCACAAGGTTGTGGAAAGCCAGTTACTATTGATCCACAATGGGTCAGAATAATGTGCCTGTCAGACATGGCATGAATGGAGTTATGGTCAGTGTTGCAAAAAGGGTTATCTTGGCTAACAGGCTAGCCGAAGTATCTCCGTGCCCCTTCCTCAATTCCTACGCTTGACTACTCTACTGATATGATGGGAAATGACGTGAGTATCACATGTAGCAAGTTGGTCTTACCGCAGGTGAAGGGTCCACAGCCAGATAGGGAATGGAAGACCATCAGAAAGAGCAGTGCATGGAAGGTAGTGCAGGGGTCCCCTGCGGTCATCCCCCTGCAAAACAGATACACTGCTTTGAGTACTGTTGGGGGGTATGACTCATCAGGGGAGGGCAGCAGCAGCCAAGTTCATGGCACCGTGCCTGGCTCTGCTGCACAGGAGGGCAGGAAAAAGAGTGGGAGAGCGATAGTGATAGGGGATTCAATTGTAAGGGGAATAGATAGGCATTTCTGCGGCCGCAACCAAGACTCCAGGATGGTATGTTGCCTCCCTGGTGCAAGGGTCAAGGATGTCTCTGAGCGGGTGCAGGACATTCTAAAAAGGGAGGGAGAACAGCCAGTTGTCGTGGTACACATTGGTACCAACGACATAGGTAAAAAAAGGGATGAGGTGCTACGAAACGAATTTAAGGAGCTAGGAGCTAAATTAAAAAGTAGGACCTCAAAAGTAATAATCTCAGGATTGCTATCAGTTCCACATGCTAGTCAGAGTAGGAATTGCAGGATAATACAGATGAATACGTGGCTTGAGCAGTGGTGCAGCAGGGAGGGATTCAAATTCCTGGGGCATTGTAACCGGTTCTGGGGGAGGTGGGACCAGTACAAAGCGGACGGTCTGCACCTGGGCAGGACCGGAACCAATGTCCTAGGGGGAGTGTTTGCTAGTGCTGTTGGGGAGGAATTAAACTAATATGGCAGGGGGATGGGAACCAATGCAGGGAGACAGAGGGAAACAAAAAGGAGACAAAAGCAAAAAGACAGAAAGGAGATGAGGAAAAGTGGAGGGCAGAGAAACCCAAGACAAAAAACAAAAAGGGCCACTGTACAGCAAAATTCTAAAAGGACAAAGGATGTTAAAAAAATAAGCCTGAAGGCTTTGTGTCTTAATGCAAGGAGTATCCGTAATAAAGTGGATGAATTAACTGTGCAAATAGATGTTAACAAATATGATGTGATTGGGATTATGGAGACGTGGCTCCAGGATGATCAGGGCTCGGAACTCAACATCCGGGGTATTCAACATTCAGGAAGGATAGAATAAAAGGAAAAGGAGGTGGGGTGGCATTGCTGGTTAAAGAGGAGATTAATGCAATAGTTAGAATGGACATTAGCTTGGATGATGTGGAATCTATATGGGTAGAGCTGCCGAACACAAAAGGGCAAAAAACGTTAGTGGGAGTTGTGTACAGACCTCCAAACAGTAGTAGTGATGTTGGGGAGGGCATCAAACAGGAAATTAGGGGTGCATGCAATAAGGGTGCAGCAGTTATAATGGGTGACTTTAATATGCACATAGATTGGGCTAACCAAACTGGAAGCAATACGGTGGAGGAGGATTTCCTGCAGTGCATAAGGGATGGTTTTCTAGACCAATATGTCGAGGAACCAACCAGGGGGGAGGCCATCTTAGATTGGGTGTTGTGTAATGAGAGAGGATTAATTAGCAATCTCGTTGTGCAAGGCCCCTTGGGGAAGAGTGACCATAATATGGTGGAATTCTGCATTAGGATGGTGAATGAAACAGTTAATTCAGAGACCATGGTCCAGAACTTAAAGAAGGGTAAATTTGAAGGTATGAGGCGTGAATTGGCTAGGATTGATTGGCGAATGATACTTAAGGAGTTGACTGTGGATGGGCAATGGCAGACATTTAGAGACCGCATGGATGAACTACAACAATTGTACATTCCTGTCTGTCGTAAAAATAAAAAAGGGAAGGTGGCTCAACCGTGGCTATCAAGGGAAATCAGGGATAGTATTAAAGCCAAGGAAGTGGCATACAAATTGGCCAGAAATAGCAGTGAACCCAGAGACTGGGAGAAATTTAGAACTCAGCAGAGGAGGACAAAGGGTTTGATTAGGGCAGGGAAAATGGAGTACGAGAAGAAGCTTGCAGGGAACATTAAGACAGATTGCAAAAGTTTCGATAGATATGTAAAGAGAAAAAGGTTAGTAAAGACAAACGTAGGTCCCCTGCAGTCAGAATCAGGGGAAGTGATAATGGGGAACAAAGAAATGGCGGACCAATTGAACAAGTACTTTGGTTCGGTATTCACTAAGGAGAACACTAACAACCTTTCGGATATAAGAGGGGTCAGAGGGTCTAGTAAGGAGGAGGAACTGAGGGAAATCCTTATTAGTCGGGAAATTGTGTTGGGGAAATTAATGGGATTGAAGGCCGATAAATCCCCAGGGCCTGATGGACTGCATCCCAGAGTACTTAAGGAGGTGGCCTTGGAAATAGCGGATGCATTGACAGTCATTTTCCAACATTCCATTGACTCTGGATCAGTTCCTACCGAGTGGAGGGTAGCCAATGTAACCCCACTTTTTAAAAAAGGAGGGAGAGAGAAAACAGGGAATTATAGACCGGTCAGCCTGACATCGGTAGTGGGTAAGATGATGGAATCAATTATTAAGGATGTCATAGCAGCGCATTTGGAAAGAGGTGACATGATAGGTCCAAGTCAGCATGGATTTGTGAAAGGGAAATCATGCTTGACAAATCTTCTAGAATTTTTTGAGGATGTTTCCAGTAGAGTGGACAAGGGAGAACCAGTTGATGTGGTATATTTGGACTTTTCGACAAGGTCCCACACAAGAGATTAATGTGCAAAGTTAAAGCACATGGGATTGGGGGTAGTGTGCTGACATGGATTGAGAACTGGTTGTCAGACAGGAAGCAAAGAGTAGGAGTAAATGGGTACTTTTCAGAATGGCAGGCGGTGACTAGTGGGGTACCGCAAGGTTCTGTGCTGGGGCCCCAGCTGTTTACACTGTACATTAATGATTTAGACGAGGGGATTAAATGTAGTATCTCCAAATTTGCGGATGACACTGAGTTAGGTGGCAGTGTGAGCTGCGAGGAGGCTGCTATGAGGCTGCAGACCGACTTGGATAGGTTAGGTGAGTGGGCAAATGAATGGCAGATGAAGTATAATGTGGATAAATGTGAGGTTATCCACTTTGGTGGTAAAAACAGAGAGACAGACTATTATCTGAATGGTGACAGATTAGGAAAAGGGGAGGTGCAACGAGACCTGGGTGTCATGACATCAGTCATTGAAGGTTGGCATGCAAGTACAGCAGGCGGTTAAGAAAGCAAATGGCATGTTGGCCTTCATAGCGAGGGGATTTGAGTACAGGGGCAGAGAGGTGTTACTACAGTTGTACAGGGCATTGGTGAGGCCACACCTGGAGTATTGTGTACAGTTTTGGTCTCGTAACCTAAGGAAGGACATCCTTTCTATTGAGGGAGTACAGCGAAGGTTCACCAGACTGATTCCCGGGATGGCGGGACTGACCTATCAAGAAAGACTGGATCAACTGGGCTTGTATTCACTGGAGTTCAGAAGAATGAGAGGGGACCCCATAGAAACGTTTAAAATTCTGATGGGTTTAGACAGGTTAGATGCAGGAAGAATGTTCCCAATGTTGGGGAAGTCCAGAACCAGGGGTCACAGTCTAAGGATAAGGGGTAAGCTATTTAAGACCGAGATGAGGAGGAACTTCTTCACCCAGAGAGTGGTGAACCTGTGGAATTCTCTACCACAGCAAGTTGTTGAGGCCAATTCACTAAATATATTCAAAAAGGAGTTAGATGTAGTCCTTACTACTAAGGGGATCAAGGGGTATGGTGAGAAAGCAGGAATGGGGTACTGAAGTTGTATGTTCAGCCATGAACTCATTGAATGACGGTGCAGGCTAGAAGGGCCGAATGGCCTACTCCTGCACATATTTTCTATGTTTCTATGTTTTTCTATGAAAAAGAATTCAAAGCATATTTGTACACTGTTTTTGCCATTGTAAGTCAAAAGTTAAGAAATTATGATTTGCATTGATTTACCACTCTTCATCTAACAGAACATTTCAGGCAGGTGCTACAACTGGCCTCCGTGTTCCTGGGATACAAGAGGGATAAAATCAGTCATTCTTCATCAGTATAAGGTCAAAATTGGGCTCAGCTGTGACAGACCCATAATTGAATAGCATTTTGATGTTCGCACCTAGTTTTTCCAAATGTAACACCAAGGAAAACCCGAATGGGTTGCCATCAGCATCAGAAAGCCTATCCTCATTAGTTAGGAGCAGGCTTGAAGAATGAGCAGCAGAGTGAGCATTTATGGATCTGAGCACCCTGCAAGAATTAGTATCTGCGAGAGAGAAACGAAGACAACTGGCGATGGGAGAAATCATTGAAAAAAGTTGGAAATGGAATTTCGCCCTGTTAGAAGGACATTTGTGGTCACATTAGATCTCATGATAATATTAGATTTGTGATACAGGAGTACTTTATAACCATTTTGATTCAGTATTTTTCTTGTTCGGTAATGATCAGAAAGTCAAAATCTTTTTGCTGACTGCATCACAGATTCTTGCTACATTGAAGTAAAAGATAGCTGATAGCTTTTTGAGAAAAAAGTTGAACGTGAAAGAAAGAAATAAAGACATGCATTTATATTGCGTCTTTCACGACCTCAGGACATTCCAAAGAGTTTTATAGCCAAGTAATTATTTCTTGAAGTAAATTCACTGCTGTAATGTAGAAAATGCAGTAGCCAAATTGTGCACAGCAAGTTCTCACAATGCGGTAATGACCAGATAATCTGTTTTAGTGGTGTTGGTTGAGAGATAAATATTGGCCAGGACACCGGGGAGAAATGCAGCAACATCAGTGTCCTCGTCCAGGCCAACATCCCCAGCATCGAAGCACTGACCACATTTGATCAGCTCCGCTGGGCAGGCCACATAGTTCGTATAGAAACATAGAAAAGAGGTGCAGGAGTAGGTCATTCGGCCCTTCGAGCCTGCACACCATGCCAGACACGAGACTCCCAAAGCAAGTGCTCTACTCGGAGTTCCTTCACAGCAAACGAGCCAAAGATGGGCAGCGGAATTGTTACAAGGACACCCTCAAAGCCTCCCCGATAAAGTGTGACATCCCCACTAACACCTGGGAGTCCCTGGCCAAAGACCGCCCTAAGTGGAGGAAGTGCATCCGGGAGGGCGCTGAGCATCTCGAGTCTCAACGCCGAGAGCATGCAGAAATCAAGCGCAGGCAGCGGAAAGAGCGTGTGGCAAACCAGTCCCACCCACCCCTTCTCTCAACGACTATCTGCCCACCTGTGACAAAGTCTGTGGCTCTTGTATTGGACTGTTCAGCCACCAAAGAACTCACTACAAGAGTGGAAGCAAGTCTTCCTCGATTCCGAGGGATTGCCTATGATGATGGTGATGGTGTGTCTGCCTAGATTTTGTGCTCAAGTCTCTGGAGTGAAACTGTGCAACACAGCTTCTGATTCAGAGGTGAGAGTACTACCACTGAATCATGGCTAACACTGAGAGAGAAGCTATACTGCTCCATCCTTACATTCTGGAACGGAATGGTGTGTCAGCAGATGATTTAGGCCCCCAATGTCCAGGACTGTGAGCTGGTAATTTTTAATGATGTAACTTTGTTATGATTACAATCCATCCATGTAATTTGCATTATGTAAGCATACTGAGCTAGGAGTGACACAAGAATCTTGGTATGATAGACAGGCCCCAGCCAGAGCATGCAGCCTGGCACAAAGAAGTGTGCAGGACAGCTGGAAGTTCAGACTTTGCTCTCCTAACAGTTGTCAGGAAACCATTAAAAATCCATTGGGTTTCCTTGAAGTACTTTCTGTTTATACTATAGTATTGTTAATTTCAGGGCTATAATAGTTCACCATAACAACCAGAGACAAGCATGGAAGCAGGCCAAAACCCGGCCAATTCAGTCAGACACTGTTCAAACAATGATTTTAAAAGCTTGCTTTTGGCCCAGCCCATAGCTTAATTCAAATATAATTAACCTTAGTTACAACATATTAGCGGAACTACCCTGGAGACACACAATTAACTTTAGCGTACCATAGTACTGCATTATTTTCTGTTTCTCGCATTCAAAAGTCTGTTTCAGCAGATTCGGACAATTTTCTAATCTACTAAGCAGTTATACCCTGCATGTATATGATAACATGATCTAATGCCCCATTTGCACTATGGAAGTGACATCACTGATGAAGGCACAGGTGGTGGCAGACACAGGGCTGTTACATTTTTCTGACTGTGGGCAGGATGAGATCTAAGCCCACCTGTACAGGCCAACAATGCGATTTTCAAACTGTGATTGTCAAGGTAGTTTCCATCATTGGGAATCACAAGAGTGCGGAGCATTATACTGAACAGTGATGTAGGTGTAAAGTTCACAGGAACTGTAAGATCAGGATCATTCCCCTCATCAACTCACTCTCTTGGTGCAGTACCGAAAGAGTGCTGCACTGTCGGAAGCGCCGTCTTTCGGATGAGTTGTTAAACCAAAACCCCGCCTGCCCGCTCAGGTGGAGTAAAACAACCATGGCACTTATTTCAAAGAAGAGCAGGGGATCTCTCGCTGGTGTCCTGGTAATATTTATCCTTCAATCAACATTACTAAAAACAGATTATCTGGTCATTCTCACAATGGTGTTTGTGAGACCTTGCTGTATATAAATTGGCTTTTGCGCTTTTTACTATAGTGACTACACTTCAAAAGTAGTTTATTGGCTGTAAACCACTTTTGGATGTCATGAAAGCTGCTATATAAATACTAGAGCTCCATTAAGCCCTGCCACTCAAAAAACTGCTGTTTATGAACAATTAATTCTTGTAGAGTTCATTTCTTGGGAGAAGTGCTTGGAACAGAAGTACTAGGGTTATCATAGGTTCATAGAAATGGCAGCATAGGAAGAGGTCATTATGCGTGTGCTAGCTCTTCAACTGGACCTATCTATCTGAATCACATTTCCCTGACCGTTTCCCACATCATTGTATATTCTTCTTTTTCAAATTCCATACCCAATTCCCTTTTAAATGATGTTATAAACACTAAATTTCTTTCTGTCCTACTCTCCCACTGTAAGTATGATGAGGAGGGCCTCACACCTGATCACTCACACTTTTCAGGGGGTATTTATAAATATGGGACAATTTGTGGTGCAACTGTAGTGCCCTACTCAGATAGTTGGGAGGTGGGGTGGGATGGGGTGGTTTGGGTTGAGAAGCAAAGAAATTGGCTCAAGCACTTTATTGCAAAGTAAATGGGCTGGCTGTTTCAGTCAAATACATTTTACATTTTTTAAAAGATAACCCATTTCTAAATAGGCCAGTTTCCTGCTGCAGTTCATAGCTTGTAGGGAAACTATGTGAAAGGGGCCTTTATCACCAAGTCACTACTTGGTCTCTTCCCTTAATTCTCTAGTACCTTCTCTTCCTTTGAGCACTTCTGTAATGACTCAAGAGTCTGGTTACTGTAAACTCACTCAGGTGCAACCTGATCCAGTCCAAGAGTGCCAGCGTGACAAAGACACCCAGCTTATATACAGGTGACCAAGCATACATGCCACATGCGTACAGCCCAATGACCTCCGACTGTGGCACTCTCTGGTGTCTGGTGACCCCCAAGCATTAATACATAACAACATCCCCCTTTCAAAATCTTAACAACAGTCTTTTTACAAATTAAGACGGTCTGGGGCTTTCCTCTCACGAGTTGATCATCTCAGTTCAACTTTGGCTCTGGACGAGCATTCTGAGTCCGTTAACACTGAGGGCTGAGTAGCCGATCTGATGGGAGTAGTCATAACTACATCAGAGACTGAAGGTTCAGAGTCAGTAATGTCAGCAGTGTCCTCTGATAAGTGAACAATGGTTGGTTGGTCACTGACTGCATCTTCCTCACTCGGTTCCAGTTCATCTGTGTGCCGCAGTTTAACCTGGTCAAGGTATTTCCTGCACGTTTGCCCATTCTTGAGCACGACAATAAACACTCTGTTACCCTCCTTGGCTGTAACAGTGTCGGTGATCCACTTTGGACCTTGACCATAGTTCAGTACATAACCATAGTTCAGATCATTGACCGAGATGTCACGTGACACGGCAACACGATCATGACACCATTGCTGACTTTGACATCTGTTTTCAACATGATCATTCAAATCAGGATGAACAAGAGAAAGCCTGGTCTTGAGCTTTCTCTTCATTAGTAGTTCAGCAGGAGGAACCCCAGTAAGCGTATGAGGTCTTGACCTGTAACTGAGCAATATACATGACAATCATCTCTGCAGTGAGCCCTGAGTTACACGTTTCATACTTTGCTTGATCGTTTGAATGGCACGCTCTGCTTGACCATTAGAGGCAGGCTTGAATGGAGCTGATCTCACATGTCTGATGCATTTGAGTTTCATGAACTCCTGGAACTCAAGACTTGTGAAACAACAATGTCAGGCAAACCATGAGTAGCAAACATGATCTGAAGGCTCTCAATGGTAGCTGTAGACATGCTGGATGACGTATAACACACTCTATTCACTTAGAATATGCATCTACTATGACAAAAAACATCTTTCCTAGGAACGGGCCCGCAAAATCAATGTGGATCCTCGACCATGGCTTGGATGGCCACGACCAAAGACTCAGCGGAGATTCCGCTGGTACTTTACTTAGCTGCATGCAAGTATTGCACTGATGCATGCATGATTCCAGATCAGAGTCAATTCCTGCCGAATAGCTTGGATCATTACCTGGGATAATCCATAATGGTAGCTCGTGAACCACACCGTCATATGACACCTCGATTGCTGCACTGCCGAGCACCGGTATGAGTTACTCAGTGTAAGTATGCAACCTGGCATTGACTGGACTCAGCTTCGGTTTCGCAGCCTAAGTGTCCCACAGCTTGTCGAATGTCCTTTGCCTCATTATCGACTGGCTCGCACCCATGTCCAGCTCCATTGATACAGGCACGCCATTCAGCTTCACATTAACGACTATCGGCTGGCCCTTGCTCAGGAACGAATACAATCTATTCACTTCCTCCTCGGGTTGCGTATCCGGGCCATCACTGAACTGGTCCTCATCAACCATGCGGTGAGCCGCACCACGCTTGTTCCATTGTGGACATATCATGTGAAGATGCCCCACTTTCGAACATCCATTGCATGAGTATTGTCTGAACCGACACTGAAGAGGCCAATGATTGCCCCCACAACACCAAAAGGGTGAAATCTGGATCGAACCAGTTGGCGGGCTCTGAGCAGTGGTAGGTTTCGCGTAAGCAGCTCTGCCCGAAGACGACGTCATCTTGTTTACAGTACTTGGCGTGGAACTCCAACTCGTTGATGATAACTGCCTCAAATTATCATCCGTCGTCATGCATGCCTGGCCAGTCGCGATGGTCTTTTTAAAATCCAGTGTCTCTGCAGCCAACAGCTTCCTGAGGATCGCATCATGACTGATGCCTATCACGAAGACATCACGCAGCATGTCTTCCAGCATGTTCCCAAACTTACACGGTTCAGGAAGACGTCGCAGGTCGGCGACAAATCCCGACCTGCCCTGGCCCTCAGCATGAACATGCGCGTAGAAACGGTAGCGTGATATGATGATCCCCTCTTTTGGCTTCAGATGGTTACCCACCAACGTACACAATTCCTTGTACACTTTTTCCGCCAGATGTACAGGCGAGAGAAGATTCTTCATGAGGCCGTAAATTTTCGGACCACAAAAGGTGGGGAGAACGGCCCTGTGCTTAACTGCGTAGGCCTCTGCCTCCATGCCATTGGCCACAAAATACTGATCCAGGCGGTTAACAAAATCTGCCCAATCCTCGCCCTCCATGAATCTCTCCAGGATTCCAAAAGTGCCCATTGTGCATGCGAAGGTTCTTAAATTACCTCGTCGCCAATTGTAATGACTCAAGAGTCTGGTTACTGTAAACTCACTCAGGTGCAACAGATCCTTCTTTATTCCAGCCCAAGAATGCCAGCGTGACAAAGATACCCAGCTTATATACAGTTGACCAAACACACATGCCACATGCATACAGCCCGATGATCTCCGACCGCGGCGCCCTCTGGTGTCTGATGACCCCCAGGCATTAATACATGACAAATTCACCTTGTTCCACCCCTCTTGCCACTCCTTTAAAATCCTCATTCTCTACCGTCCACCCAAGACCTACCTCAGATTTCTCCCCGAGATGTATTACCTCTTTTCTTCCCTCTGAATTACTCCATATCCTCAGTGATTTCAATCTGCATCATAGCTCTCTGTGCCCTCTATCCTCTGATTTCACTGCATTCCTGTCCTCCCTAAACCTCTCCTTCCATATAAATTCTTCTACCCATGTTCACCTTCTCAGCCTTGTAATTTTCCCTGGTCTCTCTACTCTCATGGTCTTGATCACTGACAAAACCATTGTGGACTATTTCTTTATATTTACCACCCATCTCCTCTTATCATCATTACCCCCCCCCCCCACCCCTCCACCCCCCCATCGCCTCCCCCCTCCCACCAACCCCACTTTCTTCTGTGACTATCTCTGGAAAAGACTCGCCCCCAAGTCACTTGGAAGTTTAGTCTGTCCTCACTTGGTTCCACTCTTATCTTATCTGATCACAGCTAGAACATCTCCAGCAGTGGCTTCTCTTCCTGCCCCTCAACTGTTATTTCCAGGGTCTCCAAAGTATCTATCATTGGCTCCCTTCTCTTTCTCATCTACGTGATACCCCTTAGCAACATAATCTGCAGATATGATTATGCTTCCACTTGTTCTCTGATGACACGCACCTCTACCCTGCCAGAACCTCTCCGAACCTTCCAACTTCCTCTGTGTTGTCAGTTTGTTTGTACAATATTCATTTTTGGATGAGCCACAATTTCTTGCAGTTAAACATTGATAAGGCCAAAGCCACTGTCTTCAGCCCCTGCCAGAACTTGGTACTCTTGAAACAAGTACTAAGATGTTTCCCATCCATAGTCTCAGGCTGAACCAGACTGTTCACAATATGGTGTTCTATTTGACTCCAAAACTGAGCTTTTGACCTTGTTTCATCTCTATCACAAAGACTAATTTCACCTCAATAATATTGCCTGCCTTCACCCCTGCCTCAGCCCAAATGCTACTGCAACTCTTATCCATGTCTTTGTCACCTCCAAACTCAACTCTTCCAATGTTGTCCTGGCCAGCCTCCCAAACTCCACAAATAATGTATACAAAATTCTAATGCCTATATCCTATCTTGCATCAAGTTCACTCAGCACCTTCCTGACTTACATTGGCTCCCAGTCATCAAACACTTCAGATTTAAAATTCTTATCCTTGTGTTTAAATCACTTCATGGGCTTGCTTCTCCCTATCTCTGTATCCCCCTCCAGCCCTACAACTGCCCCCCCAAACTCTGACTCTGACCTCTTGTGTACGGTGGCCGGTGCACCATCATTAGTGGCTGTGCATTCAACCATCTAGGCCCAGCTCTCTGGAATTCATTCCTTAAACCTCTCTGCCTTGCCACCATCCTCTCCTTTATTAAGACCCAACTTAAAACCCACCTATTTTCCATTCTCCTAATATCCCCGGTGTCCTGGCCAATATTTATCCCTCAACCAACATAACAAAAACAGTTTATCTAGTCATTATCACATTGCTGTTTGTGGGAGCTTGCTGTGTGCAAATTGGCTGCCGCGTTTCCCACATTACAACAGTGACTACACTCCAAAAGTACTTCATTGGCTGTAAAGTGCTTTGAGATGTCCGGTGGTCGTGAAAGGCGCTATATAAACATAAGTCTTTCTTTTTCTTTGGCTCAGCACCCGTTCTTTGCATCTCTGTTAAATGCTTTGAGGCTTTTCCTTCATTAAAGGTGCACCAGAATGCTAGGTTTGTACAGTCATTCTCTCGCCCAGCATTGCTATGATGCATTTGGAGGAATATCTGTTACATTTAGAGATGCTCTCCCATTTGTGGAAGGTGCACTATTAGCTCATGATCAGAAAAGTTCATAAATGTTGAAAAACCTAAGTGGACTCCTCCCTGCCCAAACACAGCTTTGTTTACAGCCCCAAGGCCAAAAAGTACTTAATTGACTGTAAAGTGCTTAGGCACATCCTGAGCTTGTGAAAGGCACTACATAAATGCACATGCACAGCACCCTCTTTACCACATGGTATATTATATCAAGCAGCTGTTTACAACATTGCATTTTATATCAGCACCCTCTTTACAAAGTGTCCTGTTATATCAGTGTCCTCTTTACAAAATGCCCTGCTATATCAGTATCTTCTTTACAAAGTGCCCAAGTATATCAGTACTTTCTTTACAAAGTGCCCTGTTATATCAGTTCCCTCTTTACAATGTGCTCTGTTATAGCACAAAATGATACATACTTTTCTGACATAGTTTCCAAAGTCATCATTGCAGTGGGAATCTATCATTTAGAAAAATGATGTAGGATGTGAATCATATAAAGTGTTAAGCACAACGATTAACAGGGTAACACAAAAGCAAATACTGCAGATGCTGCAAATCTGAAATAAAATGCATGAAGTACACAGCAGGTCAGACAGCCTCTGTGGAGAGAGAAACAGAGTTAACGGCCCAGAAATTCTGGCCTTCCCAGGTCCATACGGAGTGTGTACGGACCTGGGAAGGCATCACAAAAGCCGGTTTTCAGCGCACAATGCGCATGCACCGAAAACCGGCTTTTCCAATGCCTTCCCAGGTCCTCTGTATATCGTGAGCCAGGACATTTGCAAGGGCAAGATTGCGGTATTTACTCCTATCTTGCCCAGCAAATGTCCTCAAAACTCTTGCGCCTGATAAAAGCAGGCACATAGCCTACTTTTACAGGTGTAAGAGTTTTAGAATACACAAAAACATTATAAAATAAAATTAAAGAAGCACATTTTATTGTTTAAAAACCCTCCCCACTATGGTAAGTTTATTTTAAACCATAATTTAAAAAACTTTTTTAAAAAATCAGAAAAATATATTTTTTATAATACATAAATAACTTTAATTTCAATTAATAAAAATATGTAGTGTATTTTTTCAATTTTTTATTAGAGTTTTGTGTGTTTGGGGGGGTTCTCAAACATAATAATGGGAACTCCAACTTACGGAGTTCCCATTATTATTAATGAGAATATACTTTATCTGGATTGGCTGCCAGAGCCATGTAACTGCAGTTCCAGCCCTGCACACGTCCTGATGTGCACGCGCTCCGATGCGCAGTCAGTGGAGGACTCAGAACCGGGAACTCATGTGGGCACAGCAGGAACAGGTAGGTGCGCACCTGTTTTAATTTTTTTACCCAATCGCCCGCAGGAAGCAGCTGACCGGGATTTCTGGGCCAATGTTTCCAGTCGATTACCTTTTCCCAGAACTGGAAAAAGTTAGAGATGGGACAGGTTTTAAGCAAGTACAGAGGAAGGTTAAGGGAGAGGGGAGGAAACAACAACAATAGCAACTTGTATTTATATAGCACCTTTAACGCAGTGAAAAGGGACATCATCAAGGTCCAGGTCGGTGATTGGAGCATGGGCAGGTACTGAAGGAGGGGCGAGAGATTGTAGAGGGACGTTATCGGGGCCCAGGAGAGGCGTGAATTCGGGGCCCAGAAGAGGTGAAGGCCCAGGGGCAGCATGGGCCAGCCCACACTGCGATACATGTGCGCATTAGGTCCGTACAGCAGAGTGGGTCTCCAGCCGTCTTGGTTAATCCTTGCTACTGGACCAAGACCTAGCTCTGTCAAGCCCATGTGGTGGCTGGTGTGCAATGGTCACCACACGTTAAAAAAATCCAAGCACAGGCATCTTCCACCCTTCGCGATTTAGTTTGGACCTGGAATTTTAGGTCCATCATTGAAACACCTGTGAACTTTTTGACCTGGAAGCAAGTCATCCTCGAACAGCCATGAACTCATTGAATGGCGGTGCAGGCTAGAAGGGCCGAATAGCCTACTCCTGCACCTATTTTCTATGTTTCTATGTTTCTATGATTCGAGGGACTGCCTATGATGATGATGATTAATGCTGTAAAACATTCCAAGGCATTTCAAATGAGTGTTATATGAAAAAATTTGACTCCGAGTAACATAAGAAGAAATTAGGGCATATGACTGAAAGCTTTTTCAAAGAGGTAGGTTTTAAGGAGCATTTTAAAGGAGGAGAGAGAGGTAACGTGGCAAAGAGGTTTAGGAAGGGAGTTCCAGAGCTTGAGGCCTAGGCAATAGAAGGCACAAGCACCAATAGTTGAGTGATTATAATCAGGGATGCTCAAGTGGGCAGAATTTGAGGAGCGCAGGTATCTCAGAGGATTGTGGGGCTGAAGGAGATATCAGAAATAGGGAGGGGTGGGGTCATGAAAGGATTTGAAAACAAGGATGAGAATTTTGAAATCAAGGCATTGCTTAACTGGGAGCCAATGTAGGTCAGCGAGCACAGGGGTGATGGGTAAATGGGACTTGGTGCGAGTTAGGACACAGGCAGCCGAGTTTTGGATGACATAGGATAGAATGTGGGAGACCAGCCTAGAGTGTATTGGAATAGTCAAATCTAGAGGTAACATAGGCATGGATGAGGGTTTCAGCAGCAGATGGGCTGAGGTAGGGACAGAGACAGGCAATGTTACGGAAATGGAAATAGGCGGTCTTAGTTATGCCACAGATATGTTGTTGGAAGCTTATTTCAGGGTCAAATATGACACCTAGGTTGTGAAAAGTCTGGTTCAGCCTCAGACAGATGCTAGGGAGAGGGATGGAGTTGGTGGCTAGGGAACAGAGTTTGTGGCAGGGACTGAAGACAATGGCTTTGGTCTTCCCAATCTATAATTGGAGAAAATCGGAGAATGGACAAAAGGAAAGATTTGTGATAGGGTGAAAGCATCATAGAATCGTATAATCATAGAAATTTACATCACGGAAGGAAGCAATGTTGGCCCATTGTGTCCACGCCGGTCAACAAAGAGCTAGCCAACACAATCCCACTTTCCAGCTCTTGGCCTGTAGCCTTGTAGGTTACGGCACTTCAAGTGCACATGCAATTTAAATGAGGGTTTCTGCCTCTACCACCCTTTCATGCACTGAATTTCAGACCCCGCCATCCTCTGGGTGAAAACATTTCTCCTCAAATCCCCTTTAAACCTCCTACTAATTACTTTAAATCTATGCCCTCTGGTTGATGACCCCTCTGCCAAGGAAAATAGTTCCTTCCTATCCACTCTATCTCGGCCCCTCATAATGTTATACACCTCAATAAGGTCTCCCCTCAGCCTCCTCTGTTCCAAAGAAAACAAACCCAACCTATCCAATCTTTCCTCATAGCTAAAATTCTCCAGTCCAGGCAACATCCTCGTAAATCTCTTCTGTACTCTCTCTCGTGCAATCACATCTTTCCTGTAATGTGGTGACCAGAACTGCACTAGTGTTTAATACAGTTCAAGCATAACCTCCCTGCTCTTGTAATCTATGAAAGGCAGGAGGGATTAAATGGAACAGATATCAGAAGCATTGGTGTGGAAGATGGCATCATCAGAACAGATACAATGGAGATGGAACAACTGGGAGAATGGAACAGAGTCCTATAGGAAGGGGGTGGGAGGAAGTGTAGTCCAGGCACAGGGGATCTTGGTCAGTAGTCTCATCGAACGCAACCTCACACAGTGCCGCAAGAAGTTCAACGATCTCAATCGCGTGTTCAAGGTGAGTACATGCTTCAGCAAGTCCTACATACTAGCATTTGAACCTCTGTCTGTGCACACTGCGCAAACCACCATTACACCTTCATTCTCCCACAAAATATCTCTAACTACTGAAACTCACATTCTCATCTCATGCCCTGCCTACATTCACAGTTATTCAATGACGGCAGTCATATCTACAAAATACATAGCTAGATCTCTGACTCACATATATTCCTTTCTTTTGCAGGTCAAGATGGCACACAATAGGAGGGAGCAACAGAGGACAGGCAGGGGTGAACCTCAGCTCCAGCAGCTCTCAGACTTCAAGGAGTGAGTGCTGCGGCTCATTGGCCCGAAGGAGGTGGACGCTGTGGCCATTGGCGACGTCGACCCCGCTGGGTGCAAAAACGGTATCTTCTTCCCCTCTCCTTTTCTCATCCCACTTCCCTCTCACACGAGAAAGGATTCATCACTTTCCAGCTCCTAATACTGTCTGCATTCCATGCTCCATTTGTGCCCCCCTGCCCTCACCTTAATGCGAGTCTTGTGCCTTTATGCTTTCATATAATCAGCCAGAAGATAAGCAGCCTGTACCTGAGCCCCACCCCCCATGAGAGTGACGAAGCAGAAGGTGTCATGTATGTAACCACAATGTAACACCACTGTATTATTGTATACTCTCAACCGGTCAGGACTGGGTGAATGAGGGACAACCGAGTTTTGAGTGTCCATTTCATTAGTAGCTCTGCGGGCGGGACCCCCGTGAGCGAGTGCAGTCGGGATCTATAGGCCAGCAGGAGACGCGATAGGCGGCATTGTAGGGAGGGTCCTTGAATCCTGAGCATACCTTACTTAATAATTTGGACCGCCCGTTCCGCCTGGCCATTGGTGTCCGGCTTGAACAGTGCAGTCCTGACGTGGTTGATGCCATTGCCCTACATAAACTCTCAGAATTCGTAGCTTGTGAAACATGGGCCATTATCACTAACCAGAATGTCCGGCAAGCCATGGGTTGCAAAGATCACACGTAGGCTTTCCACGGTGGTGGATGACGTGTATGAATTCAGAATGATGCACTCGATCCATTTCGAGTACGCATCTACCACAATAAGGAACATCTTACCCATGAACGGGCCCGCGTAGTCAACATGAATGCGTGACCATGGCCTGGTGGGCCAGGGCCAAGGGCTGAGTGGGGCCTCCCTGGGGGCATTACCCAGCTGGACACACATCGTGCACCTGCAAACACAGTGTTCCAGGTCTGAATCAATTCCAGGCCACCAAACGTGTGACCGGGCAATAGCCTTCATCAGCCCAATGCCTGGGTGCTCGCTGTGGAGTTCCCTCATGAATGCCTCCCTGCCCTTCTGGGGCATAACTACCCGGCTGCCCCATAGTAGGCAGTCGGCTTGGATGGAGAGTTCATCCATCCGTCTGTGGAACGGTCTGACCTCCTCAGGGCATGCTCTGTGTGCGGGCGCCCAATTCCCAGTCAGGATACATTTCTTAATCAGGGATAGGAGGGGATCTCTGTTTGTCCAGATTTTGAGCTGGCAGGGTGTGATGGGGGAGCCTGCGCTGTCAAAGGCATCGACAGCCATAACCATCTCGGCGCTTTGCTCCGCTGCCCCCTCAGTGATGGTCAGTGGAAGCCTGCTGAGCGCATCAGCGCAATTTTCAGTGCCGGGCCGGTGCCGGATGGAATAGTCATAAGCAGCTAGTGTGAGAGCCCATCGCTGTATACGAGCTGATGCGTTGGCATTGATAGCCTTGCTGTCTGACAACAGGGATGTTAATGGCTTGTGGTCCGTCTCTAATTCAAACTTCCTACCAAAGAGGTACTGATGCCTTTTCTTTACACCATAGACACATGCAAGCGCTTCCTTCTCGATCATCCCATATCCCCGTTCTGCTTGAGAGAGCGACCTGGAGGCATAAGCCACAGGTTGTAGTTGACCCTCAGCATTGCCCTGCTGCAACATGCACCCAACCCCATAGGACGATGCATCACATGTCAGAACCAATTTTTTACAGGGGTCGTACAGGGTCAACAACTTGTTTGAACAAAGTAGGTTTCGCGCCCGATCAAAAGCATGTTCCTGACAGTCCCCCCAAAACCAATCGCAACCCTTACGCAGGAAACATAGAAACATAGAAAATAGGTGCAGGAGTAGGCCATTCGGCCCTTCTAGCCTGCACCGCCATTCAATGAGTTCATGGCTGAACATGCAACTTCAGTACCCCATTCCTGCTTTCTCGCCATACCCCTTGATCCCCCTAGTAGTAAGGACTTCATCTAACTCCTTTTTGAATATATTTAGTGAATTGGCCTCAACAACTTGCTGTGGTAGAGAATTCCACAGGTTCACCACTCTCTGGGTGAAGGAGTTCCTCCTCATCTCGGTCCTAAATGGCTTACCCCTTATCCTTAGACTGTGTCCCCTGGTTCTGGACTTCCCCAACATTGGGAATATTCTTCCTGCATCTAACCTGTCTAACCCCGTCAGAATTTTAAACGTTTCTATGAGGTCCCCTCTCATTCTTCTGAACTCCAGTGAATACAAGCCCAGTTGATCCAGTCTTTCTTGATACGTCAGTCCCACCATCCCGGGAATCAGTCTGGTGAACCTTCGCTGCACTCCCTCAATAGCAAGAATGTCCTTCCTCAGGTTAGGAGTCCAAAACTGTACACAATACTGCAGGTGTGGCCTCACCAAGGCCCTGTACAACTGTAGCAACACCTCCCTGCCCCTGTACTCAAATCTCCTCGCTATGAAGGCCAACATGCCATTT
This sequence comes from Pristiophorus japonicus, assembly GCF_044704955.1. Classification (NCBI taxonomy): domain Eukaryota; kingdom Metazoa; phylum Chordata; class Chondrichthyes; family Pristiophoridae; genus Pristiophorus; species Pristiophorus japonicus. Next base: position 60,890,010 of record NC_091981.1, read on the forward strand.
GCTTTCTTAACTGCCTGCTGCACCTGCATACCAACCTTCAATGACTGATGTACCATGACACCCAGGTCTCTTTGCACCTCCCCTTTTTCTAATCTGTCACCATTCAGATAATAGTCTGTCTCTCTGTTTTTACCACCAAAGTGGATAACCTCACATTTATCCAATTTATACTTCATCTGCCATGCATTTGCCCACTCACCTAACCTATCCAAGTCGCTCTGCAGCCTCATAGCATCCTCCTCGCAGCTCACACTGCCACCTAACTCAGTGTCATCCGCAAATTTGGAGATACTACATTTAATCCCCTCGTCTAAATCATTAATGTACAGTGTAAACAGCTGGGCCCCCAGCACAGAACCTTGCGGTACCCCACTAGTCACTGCCTGCCATTCTGAAAAGTACCCATTTACTCCTACTCTTTGCTTCCTGTCTGACAACCAGTTCTCAATCCATGTCAGCACACTACCCCCAATCCCATGTGCTTTAACTTTGCACATTAATCTCTTGTGTGGGACCTTTTCGAAAGCCTTCTGAAAGTCCAAATATACCACATCAACTGGTTCTCCCTTGTCCACTCTACTGGAAACATCCTCAAAAAATTCCAGAAGGTTTGTCAAGCATGATTTCCCTTTCACAAATCCATGCTGACTTGGACCTATCATGTCACCTCTTTCCAAATGCACTGCTATGACATCCTTAATAATTGATTCCATCATTTTACCCACTACCGATGTCAGGCTGACCGGTCTATAATTCCCTGTTTTCTCTCCCTCCTTTTTTTAAAAGTGGGGTTACATTGGCTACCCTCCACTCCATAGGAACTGATCCAGAGTCAATGGAATGTTGGAAAATGACTGTCAATGCATCCACTATTTCCAAGGCCACCTCCTTAAGTACTCTGGGATGCAGTCCATCAGGCCCTGAGGATTTATCGGCCTTCAATCCCATCAATTTCCCCAACACAATTTCCCAACTAATAAGGGTTTCCCTCAGTTCCTCCTCCTTACTAGACCCTCCGACCCCTTTTATATCCGAAAGGTTGTTTGTGCCCTCCTTAGTGAATACCGAACCAAAGTACTTGTTCAATTGGTCTGCCATTTCTTTGTTCCCCATTATGACTTTCCCTGATTCTGACTGCAGGGGACCTACGTTTGTCTTTACTAACCTTTTTCTCTTTACATATCTATAAAAACCTTTGCAATCCGTCTTAATGTTCCCTGCAAGCTTCTTCTCGTACTCCATTTTCCCTGCCCTAATCAAACCCTTTGTCCTCCTCTGCTGAGTTCTAAATTTCTCCCAGTCCCCGGGTTCGCTGCTATTTCTGACCAATTTGTATGCCACTTCCTTGGCTTTAATTCTATCCCTGATTTCCCTTGATAGCCACGGTTGAGCCACCTTTCCTTTTTTATTTTTACGTCAGACAGGAATGTACAATTGTTGTAGTTCATCCATGCGGTCTCTAAATGTCTGCCATTGCCCATCTACAGTCAACCCCTTAAGTATCATTCGCCAATCTATCCTAGCCAATTCACGCCTCATACCTTCAAAGTTAGCCTTCTTTAAGTTCTGGACCATGGTCTCTGAATTAACTGTTTCATTCTCCATCCTAATGCAGAATTCCACCATATTATGGTCACTCTTTCCCAAGGGGCCTCGCACAACGAGATTGCTAATTAATCCTCTCTCATTACACAACACCCAGTCTAAGATGGCCTCCCCCCTAGTTGGTTCCTCGACATATTGCTCTAAAAATGGTGTTCTGCAGCTCTACCCATATAGATTCCACATCATCCAAGCTAATGTCCTTCCTAACTATTGCCTTAATCTCCTCCTTAACCAGCAATGCTACCCCACCTCCTTTTCCTTTTATTCTATCCTTCCTGAATGTTGAATACCCCTGGATGTTGAGTTCCCAGCCCTGATCATCCTGGAGCCACGTCTCCGTAATCCCAATCACATCATATTTGTTAACATCTATTTGCACAGTTAATTCATCCACCTTATTGCGGATACTCCTTGCATTAAGACACAAAGCCTTCAGGCTTGTTTTTTTTAACACCCTTTGTCCTTTTAGAATTTTGCTGTACAATGGCCCTTTTTGTTCTTTGCCTTGGGTTTCTCTGCCCTCCACTTTTCCTCATCTCCTTTCTGTCTTTTGCTTTTGCCTCCTTTTTGTTTCCCTCTGTCTCCCTGCATTGGTTCCCATCCCCCTGTCATTTTAGTTTAACTCCTCCCCAACAGCACTAGCAAACACTCCCCCTAGGACATTGGTTCCGGTCCTGCCCAGGTGCAGACCGTCTGGTTTGTACTGGTCCCACCTCCCCCAGAACCGGTTCCAATACCCGAGGAATTTGAATCCCTCCCTGCTGCACTACTGCTCAAGCCACGTATTCATCTGCGCTATCCTGCGATTCCTACTCTGTGTAGTGGCTCCAACATCGTGCTCAAGTTCAGCAGAAAGTTCCTGAAATAGTTCAACAGTCCCAGGAATGAACGCAACTCCGATGTGTTGCATGGCCTGGGTGCTCGTCGAATCGCCTCTGTTTCGGATTCGGTGAGTCGAATCCTATCTGCAGCAACCCTCCTGCTCAGAAACTCAACCTCAGGAGCTAAGAACACACATTTAGACTTCTTGAGTCCAGTCGCTGTAGCACTTCCTCCAGGTTGTGGAGGTGTTCCTCGGTGTCTCGACCTGTGATGAGGATGTCGTCCTGGAATACGATCGTTCCAGGAATGGATTTAAGCAGGCTTTCCATGTTTCGTTGAAAAATCACGGCCGCTGATCGAATGGCAAACGGGCACCTGTTATAAACGAACAGTTCCTTGTGCGTGGTGATGGTGGTCAGTAGTTTAGATTCGTCGGCCAGTTCCTGGGTCATATAGGCTGAAGTGAGGTCCAACTTGGTGAACAGCTTGCCGCCTGCCAGCGTGGCGAAGAAGTCCTCCGCTCTCGGGAGCAGGTATTGATCTTGTTGGGACACCCGGTTGATAGTGGCCTTGTAGTCGTCACAGATCCTAACAGAGCCATCCGCTTTTAGGACGGGAACGATGGGGCTCGCCCAGTCACTGAATTCAACAGGCGAGATGATGCCCTCTCTCAACAGCCGGTCCAATTCGCTCTCGTTCTTTTCCCGCATCACATACGGCACCGCTCTGGCTTTGTGGTGCACTGATCTGGCGTCCGGGGTGATGTGTATCACTACTTTAGTGCCTTTGAAAGTCCCGACGCCAGGTTGGAATAGTGAATCGAATTGTTGTAGGACTTGTGAGCACGAACTTCGCTCCACAGATGACATTGCGTGAACATCCCCCCATTTCCAGTTCATTTCGGCTAACCAGCCCTTCCCCAACAGTGCGGGACCATTGCCCGGGACAATCCAGAGCGGCAGCCGATTCACTAACCCATTGTGTGTGACAGCCAACATTGCACTGCCTAGCACCGGAATGATTTCTTTAATGTAAGTCCGTAATTGTGTTTCAATACCACTGGTTCCCCTTTATCCATCCTGTTCGTTACATCCTCAAAGAATTCCAGCAAATTTGTCAAACATGACTTCCCCATCATAAAGCCATGCTGACTTTGCCTGACTACAGTTTGCTTTTCCAAATGTCCTGTTACTGATTCTTTAATAATGGACTCCAATATTTTCCCACAGATGTTAGGCTAACTGGTCTATAGTTTCCTGCTTTTTGTCTGCCTCCTTTTTTAAATAGGGGCGTTACATTTGCAGTTTTCCAATCTGCTGGGACCTCCCCAGAATCCAGGGAATTTTGGTAAATTACAACCAATGCATCCACTATCCCTGCCGCTACTTCTCTTAAGACCCTAGGATGCAAGCCATCAGGTCCAGGGGATTTATCTGCCTTTAGTCCCATTATCTTACTGAGTACCATCTCCTTAGTGATTGTGATTGTGTTAAGTTCCTCCCCCACCCCTTGACTATCCACTGTTGGAATATTGTTCGTGTTCTCTACCGTAAAAACTGATACGAAATACTTTAGAGTTTCTGCCATCTCCATGTTCCCCATTAATAATTCCCCGGATTCGTCCTCTAAGGGATCAACATTTACTTTAGCCACTCTTTTTCTTTTTATATACCTATAGAAACTCTTACTTTCTGTTTTTATATTTTGTGCTAGTTTACTTTCATAACCTATCTTAATCATTTTTTTAGTCATTCTTTGCTGGGACACTACGCAGGAGTGGTAGAATAGGTAAAGGCAGTGTTAAGAAGGGATATAAGGTTTTGCACAAGGGTGAATAGTCAATTTAATTGTTGTATGTATATGTGGTTAATGTTTTATGATAAAAATTTAACTGGAATGTTGCCTATTTGGTGCTGTCTCTCATTTCAGTTTAGGAATGAGAAATTGATGTAATGATGGAGACATGCAGATCAACCAGGAATTGGGGTGGAATTCATTGGAACCGAAGTTTGATGAGGTGCTCGCGGATCGCCCTTGCAGAAGGCTAATTGAGTGCCTGGCTACTCCGTCACTGCTGTGCTGATCCTCTTCCTCCTCCTCATCCTTATCCTCCTCCTCCTCATCCTCCACCTCCTCCTCCTCCTGAAGTGGTGCAGCAATGCCTGGTGGCAATGGCTGTGCCCTCATGATGGCCAGGTGGTGCAGCATGCAGCAGACGATGATGAAAAGGGGCACCCGCTCAGCCGAGTACTGGAGGACACCTCCCGAGCGGTCAAGGCAGCGGAACTGTTGCTTGCTCAATGATGTTCCTGGTGGCAGCATGGCTCTCATTATATGAGTGCTGGGCAGGAGTGTTGGGGTTGCGGAGGGGAGTCCTCAGCCAGGTGGAGAGCGGATAGCCTTGTCTCTGAGCAGCCAGTCGCGAGCTTGATGTGGTGGCTGGAAGAGAGCTGGCATAAGGGTCTGGCGCAGGATGAATTCATCGTGGCTGCTGCCAGGATAGCGGGCATTCATGGTGAGGATTCGCTGAGTGTGGTCACACACAAACTGCACATTAAGTGAATGGTAGCCTTTGTGGTTATGGAATAACTCAGGATTGTGATGCGGTGCCTGCAAAGCGACGTGGGTACAGTCAATGGCGACCTGCACCATGGGGAATCCCGCTATCCTGGCAAAACCACATGCACGCTCATGCTGCTTCTGTCTGGCGAAGGAAATGTACCCCCCTCCTTCTGTCGAGAGCATCTGTGACCTGGCCGAGGGAGCAATGCACCGCAAACTGAGAGATGTTGGAGATGTCTCCTGTTGCACATTGGAAGGATCCACTAGCATAGAAATTGAGCATTATGGTGACCTTGACTGCCACTGGGAGAACCATCTTCACCCTGGTCTGAGGCGTGAGGTCTGGTTGCAGGAGGTGGCAAAGCTCTGTGACCACGTCTTCGCTGAAGCGTTGCCTTTGAACACACTGTTCTTCAGTAATATTGATGTAGGAGAACTGCTGCCAGAATATCCTGGGAGGGTAAAGCCTCCTGTTGAGAGCCCTGTTGGCCCTTCTCCCTCTGGCCACATTTTGCAGTTTTTCTCTGTACCTCAGTTGCCTCCGATGGTGACGCTGGAGCGTGAGGTCCAGTGCCAGCACAGTCCCTATGAAACGATATAACTGTTGGAGTTTCAAATCTGCCCTCAATGAAAGTCAGGAATCTTTAACAGCCAGAACACTCCTTCAACTGCAAACCGCTCAAATTGGTCAAAATGCCTATCTGCCTATGTGAAACTAAGAAAGAAATATTATTGGCCAACTAGAACTTCACCGGATGCTGCCACCTTTAAATAGCACTCCTCCAGCCGACATCCAACTGAAACCCGACTGCTGAAGCTGTCGTTGTCAACGCCAAACGCGAAACCAGTGGGCGAGGGCCAATTTTTGTTCCGGGGTGCTGCACACAATGATCACGTCAGCAACGCTGGGTGCAGCAGAGCGGGATGTTACGTATTACCGCCGATGCAAATTGCTGCTGAATTTAGCAGGAGGCGCTGTTCTTGCCATGCCCAGTCACAAACTGATTTGCCGCAAGGGCGCTAATGGAGGCGCAATGTAGCCCAGTTTCTCCCCTATGGGGTCATGATGAGGGGAAGGTTGAGTAGAATAATCCATGGTTGAGAAGCTGGGGAGATGGTGCATGAAGAGAAGCTGAATTCATAAATCATTGAATAGCATTGCCATTATTGGGTAAGGCAATGGCATATGTGTCTAAATAAATATGAGAGATTATGGGGAAATAGTTGCGAACTGTAAAGGTCAACATTTATCCCTTACCTAACACTTAAAAAACACATGATCTAGTCATTTTTTTCATTGCTGTTTGTGGGAACTTGCTGTGCACAAATTGGCTGTTGCATTTCCTACATTACAACAGTGACTGATACGTCCTTACTATACAGTATAAATGCATACGAGGTCCATGCTTGAGAGAAGGTCAGTCTGTGACCTGTCCTTTATGTGATGGAAGTGGGTGGAGCTTGCCCTTTTATATCTGAAGGTCCAGGTTAGGAATGTCCCCCACAAGTTCACCACCTAGTGGTCATTGTTCTCACAGTGTACAACTTAGGTCAGATTATACATGGGTTATAATGCTGGTTGAATACATGACATCTCCTCCCCCCCCAAAGTCTTATTGGGATCACAGGTTGAGTCGCTCTGGTGGTTTACGCTCTCTTGTAGAGCGCCTGAGTTGGGGCTCCGGTTGTTGGGCGCTGGCTTGAGTGTCTGCTTTTGCGGTGCCTCAGGCCTGTCCGGACTGCCCACAGTGACTGGGCTCTCCTCCCTTTGGTTCCTGTGTTCGGTCACCTGTGGAGGAGTGAACTCTATATCGTGTTCTTCCTCTGCTTCTTCTATGGGGCTGCTGAACCTCCTTTTTGTTTGATCCACATGTTTGCGGCAGATTTGTCCATTGGTAAGTTTAACTACAAGAATCCTATTTCCCTCTTTGGCAACCACAGTGCCTGCGAGCCATTTGGGCCCTTCAGTGTAGTTGAGGACAAAAACAGGGTCATTTACATCAATACATCGTGCCCTCGCATTCTTGTCATGGTAGTCATATTGTGACTGGTGCCTGCTCTCGACAATTTCTTTCATGGTGGGGTGTATAAGGGATAACCGGGTTTTGAGCGTCCTTTTCATTAGCAGCTAAGCGGGTGGAACCCCTGTGAGCAAGTGTGGTCGGGATCTATAGGCCAACAGGAGGCGTGATAAGCGGCGTTGTAGGGAATCCCCTTGGATTCTGAGCATCCCCTGTTTGATTATCTGGACTGCTCATTCTGCCTGGTCGTTTGAGGCCGGCTTGAATGGTGCTGTTCTGACATGGTTGATTCCATTGCCTGCCATGTCAGAACTGAATTCAGTGCTTGTGAAGCACGGGCCATTGTCGCTGACCAAGATGTCCGGTAGACCGTGGGCGGCGAACAGTGCCCGTAGACTTTCTACCGTGGCAGAGGATGTGCTTGAATTTAAAATGTCACACTCGATCCATTTGGAGTAGGCGTCTACTACAATCAAAAACAACCAAAAATATTTCCCATGAAAGGAGCTGCGTAGTCCACATGGATGCATGACCAAGGCTTGGCGGGCCATGGTCAGGGGCTAAGGGGGGCTTCCCTGGGCGCATTACCCATCTGGGCACACGTGTTGCACCTGCGAACACAAAGTTCCAGATCTGTGTCTATCCCTGGCCACCAAACGTGTGACCTGGCAATTGCCTTCATCGTGACAATGCCCGGGTGCTTATTGTGGAGTTCTCTGATGAACACCTCTCTGCCCATCTGGGGCATGACTACGCGGTTTCCCCACAGTAGGCAATCGGCCTGAATCGAGAGTTCATCCCTGCGCCTGTGATATGGTTTAAATTCCTCAGGGCATGCCCTGTACGTGGCTGCCCAGTCCCCATTCAGGACACATTTCTTGACTAGAGACAATAGCGGGTCTCTATTTGTCCAGACTTTAATCTGACGGGCTGTCACGGGTGAGCCTTTGCTTCCGAAAGCTTCAACAGCCATGACCATCTCAGCAGCATGCTCGGTAGCCCCCTCAGTGGTGGCTAGTGGGAGCCTGCTTAGGAGCACGTGTAGCGGCTCTAGCAGCGGGCTCAATTTGGGAAGAAAGTTACCAAAATAGTTCAGGAGCCCCAGGAATGAACGCAGCTCCATCATGTTACGGGGTCTGGGTGCTCTCTGGATTGCTTCCGTCTTGGACGCAGTAGGGCTGATCCCGTCTGCTGCTACCATCATCCCCAAGAATTCTACCTCTGGAGCTAGGAAGACGCACTTCGCCTTTTTCAGTCGCAGCCCTACCCGGTCCAGTCTGCGTAGCACCTCCTCCAGGTTGTGGAGGTGTTCTTCAGTATTGTAACCCGTAATGAGGATGTCGTCCTGAAAAACCACCGTCCCTGGAATTGACTTGAGGAGGCTTTCCATATTTCGTTGGAAGATCGTGGCGGCCGAGCGAATCCCGAACGGACATCTGTTGTACTCAAACAACCCCTTGTGTGTCATGATGGTGGTCAGCTTCTTCGACTCACTCGCCAGCTCCTGGGTCATGTAAGCTGAGGTCAGGTCCAATTTTGAAAAAAGTTTGCCACCGGTTAGCGGCGCAAAGAGGTCCTCCGCTCTCGGTAGCGGTTACTGGTCTTGGAGTGACACCCGATTGATGGTGGCCTTGTAATCGGCACATATCCTGACCGACCCATCCGCCTTGAGCACCGGCACAATCGGGCTTGCCCAGTCACTGAATTCGACTGGCGAGATGATGCCTTCCCTCAGCAGGCGGTCCAATTCGCCTTCTATCTTTTCCCGCATCACGTACGGCACCGCTCTGGCCTTGTGGTGTACTGGCCTGGTGTCCGGGTTTATGTGAATCACTACCTTGGCCTCCATGAAAGTGCCAATGCCGGGTTGAAATAATGAGTCAAATTTGTCCAGGACCTGTGAGCATGATACTCGCTCCACAGAGGAAATTGCATTGACATCACCCCATTTCCAGTTCATGACAGCAAGCCAACTCCTCCCCAGTAGTGCAGGACCGTCCCCCGGGACAACCCAGAGTGGCAACCTGTTTTCCGAATCTTTGTGGGTCATGACTACTGTGGCGCTGCCTAGCACCGGAATGATCTCCTTTGTGTATGTCCGTAGCTGTTCGTCAATCGCCGATAATTTTGGCCTCCTGGCCTTGGACGCCCACAACTTTTTGAACTGTTTGATACCCATCAGGGACTGGCTGGCCCCCGTGTCTAGCTCCATTGATACTGGGATGCCATTGAGGAGCACTTTCATCATTATCGGTGGCGTCCTGGTGTATGAACTGTATACGTGCTCCACATGAACTTGCTGAACTTCAGCTTCCAACGATTTCCCCCAGCGTTCATTTCTGCAATTTCTGCAGGTGTTTTGCTCATCTCTGCAAGCTCCGGCTGAGTGTGTGCCTCCACACCTCCAACATGAGCTGCTGTTTGAAACAAAAGGTCCTTTGCCAGTCGATTGTCCCTGACAGCCCCTGTTATTGTCCTTGAGTGCGCCGTTAACAGGTGTTGATGGCCCCATTACTGGCCGCATTGTCCCTTGCAATGGCGTGAATTGCCGTTCAGCTTGCCATTGTCTCTGTCAAACTCCCCCTCTGGGTTCGACTACATGTTGGGGCATGCCCGACTGCCCTTGTTTGCCTGGAGAACTGTGTGCTGCTTTAACAATGTTGAATCTCTGTTCCAACCATTCCTTAACACAGTACCTCTCATCTGTTCTGCTCGTGGCCATGTTTGCGTGGTTTAAATCCCAGTTTCTCGTCGCCATTGATATGTCCTTACTATACAGTATAAATGCACACGAGGCCCATGCTTGAGAGAATGTCAGTCTTGACCTGTCCTTTATTCCATAGCACTCAAGTGATGGAAGTGGGTGGAGTTTACCCTTTTATATCTGAAGGTCCAGGTTAGGAGTGTCTCCCACAAGTTCACCACCTAGTGTTCATTGTTCTCACAGTGTACAACTTAGGTCAGATTATACATGGGTTACAATGCTGGTTGAACACATGACAGTGATGACACTTCAAAAAAGCAAGTCATTGGCTGTAAAGTGCTTTGGGACTTCCTGAGGTCATGAAAGGCCCTATATTAATTCAAGTTCTTTCTTTTTTCTTTTCAGAAAAAGTGCTTAACTTGGTGCAAAGAGGAAAAATGAAAGGTATATTAAGGAAGGGGAAGTACAGGCACACTAGGACAAAGCTGAATGACATAAACAGAGTGAGAGGAAAATTGAACACTTTAGTAATGTGAGGCATAAATTTATACGAAAGGAACACAATGTGAAGACCTATAATGTGCTGAAAAGCTTATGAGAATAAAAATGGGAAGTCAAAAAAAATGTGATGGCCAAAGCAAGCCAAGGGGTCTGTTTTAACTGCAAGAGCCAAAAATAGAGAAGGAAAAGTAAAACAAAACAAAACCACAGAGGACAATATTTCAAGTGCATGTGAAGCAATGTTCGCATCGATCACAGCTGCTGATCATTGTTTGTCAGCCCATAATTTCCCCTCTACCCGAATGCTAGTCATGCAAGGAAATGGAAAATAAAAACACTGCTATGTGAGTTCAAGTGTCCTCTGGCAGCCAACAAGGTTGGCCGGTATCTTTCTGTCCGGACCCTGTCTTCATGTCAGTCAGGAAATATGGATGGAAGTTCATGCCTGCTTTCACACTGTACTCAAAGTGAAGGAAGCTGCAGCAGAATTGGGGGGTGATTATGATCTGTCATAAAACAAAACAAGTTTGAGAGAAATAATTCTACAGTTCCATTCAAGTTTTGTGTATAATCAGCTATATTCAAAATAACTTGTTACTAGGGTCAACACATGGAATGGTGGGATTAAAATTTATCTTAGGCAGTAGCACAGAACTGGTGGTATCGCATAGGGTGCATGTTACACGCTCTGCCTGATATTCATTAACATTGACTTTAATAGCACTGAATATTTGGTGAGTTGTTTAACAGGTGGCCAATGTGATACCGCCCATTTTGCGTTATCTCTATTCACAGCACGTTCATTAGGTTCTTTCCTCTTTGATGTCTCTTTGTTTCTCAATAATGCTTCTTAAATAAAACACAGGCCGCAATATTATAAGCCTTGGCGGGTCCATGGCGGGCGATGTCGGTGTCAGGTCCCGACCCCAATGCTGTCTCCATGCCGGCCTCTGAAATTAATTGGGCTTGTTAAGCCCTGACCAGCGCATTAGAGGAAGAGGGTCTGGTGACATCATTTGATGATGCATCATCAGCAGGTTTCCTTAAAGGGACCATGTCAAATTTATTTTGACATTTGTGGTATTAGTGTTCTACAGCATTGAGGTGCTGCAAAACACTGACAAGCACTGCACAGAGGCACAGGACTGTACCCAGAGTCTCCCATGACTTACTCCATATGCTCATAGAGGGAGTTAGAGCACGCAGAGAGGTTCTCTTAACATAGAAACATAGAAAATAGGTGCAGGAGCAGACCATTCAGCCCTTCGAGCCTGCATCACCATTCAATAAGATCATGGCTGATCATTCACCTCAGTACCCCTTTCCTGCTTTCTCTCCATACCCCTTGATCCCTTTAGCTGTCAGGGCCATATCTAGCTCCCTCTTGAATATATCTAATGAATTGGCCTCAACAACTTTCTGCGGCAGAGAATTCCACAGGTTAACAATTCTCTGAGTGAAGAAGTTTCTCCTCATCTCGGTCCTAAATGGCTTACCCCTTATCCTTAGACTGTGACCCCTGGTTCTGGACTTCTCCAGTATTGGGAACATTCTTCCTGTCTCTAACCTGTCCAGTCCCATCAGAATTTTATATGTTTCTATGAGATCCCCTCTCATTCTTCTAAACTCCAGTGAATACAGGCCCAGTCGATCCAGTCTCTCCTCATACTTCAGTCCTGCCATCCCGGGAATCAGTCTGGTGAACCTTTGCTGCACTCCCTCAATAGCAAGAACGTCCTTCCTCAGATTAGGAGACCAAAACTGAACACAATATTCCAGGTGAGGCCTCACCAAGGCCTTGTACAACTGCAGTAAGACCTCCCTGCTCCTATACTCAAATCCCCTAGCTATGAAGACCAACATGCCATTTGCCTTCTTCACTGCCTGCTGTACCTGCATGCCAACTTTCAATGACTGATGTACCATGATACCCAGGTCTCGTTGCACCTCCCCTTTTCCTAATATGTCGCCATTCAGATAATATTCTGCCTTCCTGTTTTTGCCACCTCACATTTATCCACATTAAACTGCATCTGCCATGCATTTGCCCACTCACCTAACCTGTCCAAGTCACCCTGCAGCCTCTTAATATCCTCCTCACAGCTCACACCGCCACCCAGCTTAGTGTCATCTGCAAACTTGGAGATATTACACTCAATTCCTTCATCTAAATCAAATCTCTTCCCTTCCCATGGGTGGAAGAGACCTCCCCAGGACATCAACACAGCTGGTTGCCCATTGCAGAGGAGGGCATAAAGAGGGATGTTATCAAGAGGGCCTGGGTGCAGTGCCGCAAACATTTCAATTATCTCAGTAGATCACGAAACACGAGTACAAAGCCACACTCAACCTCATCCTGCTGGGTCTCTCATCACATCCCCATCACTCTGCCTTCCCTAACCTACTCCTGCACATCCTTACTCACACCAACTTACCTTGCACCTCCACCCATCCCTCTCTCTCTCTCTATCTATATTATCACATCCCCATCTCACAAGCCACCCCTCACACTTACCCTCATCCTTGTGCAATTATACCAACTAACACATAAGGGTAGGCACTTGAGTGTTTTATGCAATGTTCGTGTAAAGTTTCCGTTAATGTGTTGTCAAACCTTGAAATCTTTACTTTCAACACTTTCCATTCTTGGACAGATTTCTGTGCACCTTTGGAAGTGGCTTAGTGACTTGCAGTTACTGGTGAAACATAATGGAATGGTGATGAGTGTGAAAGGAATGACTTGGGCATTGTAGATATGCTTTATGTTGTTGGTGTGGGGTGGTGCCAACCTGGGCATCATGTGGCAGCCAGGATGTACAGCGTCAAGTGGAGCAAATCTGGCCATGGTGAGGCCATCCTTGGCATCCTGGGCAGCAATGTGGTAGGGTGTTGATGCTCTGTTCCCTGTGCAGGATCAATTTATCACAGAGAAGGTTGTTGTTGTTGTTAGTATTGCTGGTGTGCCTGGTGATGCTGGTGTTGGAACTGATCGTGGTCAGATTCTGAGGAGCAAGGTGAGAGAGCATCAACGACATCCATGCTGATGGAATGAATGGCATGTGAAGTTGAGATGACAGAAGCGATCTGTCAATGGTGGGAGAGATAATGAGGTCAGACTGGATGGCGACTTGTGTAAAGACTTGCAGCATTGCTGAATCTATAGTGGAGATGCAGTAAGAAAAGCTAGTGGTTAAGGACAATGGGCTAGAACCTCCACTTTTTTTGCCTGCTTAACGCCCATTTTACCACTGAAATGACGTATAACAACCAGATATCGCCTATTTTGGCACAAAATAGAAGCTGGCGGGCTTTTTTAGTATCGCTGAGCATTATTTTCCCAATGGGCTTAACGCTGAGAAAAATATTACTGCCCGCCCACTTTTTTGGGGCGGAATCAGCAGGATGAGCAAATTCAACACCCATAATATCGCCCAGCGTTACTTTCCACACGGAATTAACTTCGAGATTCAATATTAGCGCCCACCGACGGTTTTTTGTCGTAAAGAGCAATTTTACCTAAACTAGCGGCCATGGAGATCGGCCATCGTCAATTTCACCACCTCGCACACATATCGCCCACAATATCGCTCACTCAAAAAACGCCCACAAAAAGTGGAACTAACTGGGACGAATCACAGCGTTATTGACACCATGTTGTAGATCACATGTCGCGTGCTTTAAAAGACTGCTGTGCTTAAACCTCGGCGGAGTTCGGATGTACTCTGCAGATCGTTGGCGTTGATGTGAACATCTCTGAAAACATCTTGACCACACTGTGACCAATTGGAATTGAAGAGGTGTGCTCATCTGGACATTCCTTGTTTGTGTGCAATCGGTGGCAAACAGAACTACTGCAATGGGGTCTGTCCTTTCTCACCCTCTCTTGGTGACCAAATACATGCAGCAGACTCGACATCGCCGAAGGAACGCTGCACTGCATTATGTGCCCAATGTACAAAGTGACAGACAGATGAGGAGGACAAGACGTTACAACCCCGGCAAGTACAAGGAGAAGCATTACCTCGACTTGCCCGACACCACCTGCCTTTGGAGACTGTGCTTCCACAAAGAGGTTATCACTGAGGTATACCAGCTGATAAGGGCAGACCTGCAGCCTGCCAGCATCATCAGAACTGCATTGTCCACCGAGGTCAAGTCACCGCGGCACTGTCGTTTTATGCCTCGGGTTCTTTTCAGGCCACAACTGGCGACATTTGCGGTCTGTCTCAGCATGCCACACATCACTGCATTAGACAGGTCATTGAAGCCCTGTACGCACGCAGGAGGGACTAGATCAGCTTCCCTATGACCAGGAAGGCACACTGTGAGAGGGCTCTAGGTTTCTCCAGAATTGCAAACTTCCCCAAGGTGCAGGGAGCAATAGACTGTACGCACATCGCGATGAGGACACCTTTTCAGGATGCTGAGGTTTTCAGGAACCACAAGGGATTCCACTCCCTGAATGTCCAGCTGGTTGTCGACCACCAGCAAATTATACTGGCAGTGAATACTCAATTTCCGGTCAGCATCCATCATGCGCACATCCTGCGTGAGAGCATTGTTTCTGACTTGTTTAACAATGAGCCACAAGGTCAATGCAGGATGCTTGGGGACAAAGGATATGGCCTCGCCACCTGGCTGATGACCCCCTTGCGTGACACCCACACCGAGGCCGAGAGGCGATACAACGAGAGCCACAGAGCAACTCGCAATATCGTGGCGAAAACCATTGGAGTGCTGAAGCAGAGCTTCAGATGCTTGGACCACTCAGGAGGCGAGCTCCAATACCACCCTTAGCAGGTAGCTCAATTTGTGGTGGTCTGCTCCATGCTACACAACTTGGCTATCAGGAGGGGACAAGAATTGCCTGATGAGTCTGACAGTCCACCTCACCAGAGAGAGGAAGAGGAGGACGAGGAGCCGTCGCTGATATTGGGCCAGACAGGCTGATGCTGAAGCCATGCCCCCGCTCCCCTGTAGATTGCATGAAAGGGCCCGTGGTGGCATGATAGCTGCAAGAGCCTTACGTCAGGAGCTCATCAATGGTCGCTTTTCCTGAAAGAACATTGGTGTTATTTCCAAGGCTGACACATTGCTGGGTGTGTAAGTCATACATCAATGATGGGCATCATCTTGGTGACAGTTAAAGTTTACATTGATTGAAGTTAAGTGTGATTATACCCATTGATGTTAAGGAATCACCAGCATGTAATGGTGCAGCTATCTGAGCCAATGTGCTGCAAGGTTTTGTTAAATAAAAAACATTTAAGCTGAACATTAGTCTGAAATCATCAGTATTTCTGTACAAACCAGCTCTTCCCCCCCCCTTCTCCTCTCCACCTCTACCCTTTCCCCTTCACCTCTTGACTCCAAGCCACCTGGCCGAGGAGGTCCTCAGGCGATGCTTCATTGGAGGGGGTGATGGCCGAAGCACTGCTTGAATGGATACGGGAGAGGACGGTCCCGAGGTGGGAATGTGCTCTGAGCCATAAGCAAGATGTTGCAGCTGGCTCTCATATGTGGTTGGCAATGGGCGTGCGTCACCTTGGTGTGCAGTGTGGAAATCTGGGACCACTGGGAGCCCTCTGCCACCAGTGTTCCTGGCTACCAGCTCTAGGGCCTCCTCCATCCCTTCCATTTTATATGTTATTAGTTGGACAAAAACTCGGTGCCAACTATGTTCTTGGTGCGTAGTGGGCTTTTTGCTGCTGGTGAATCGCTGTCGTGCCTCCCACAACAGTCAGACAAGCACACACCACACCACAGCCACACATGCTTTCAGTGCCTCTGAGCTCCCTTTCTCTCTGTCTCGTCTTCTGCGCATGTCATGTTGACCCTTGACCTCCTGAATTGTGGGAACTGAGCGTGCCATGTCATTGCTAAGGGTGGCCACACTTTACGGCAGGAGGTCAGAAAAATTTAACGCTACCGCCCATTTGATATCGCTCGTGGTAATGCCCATTTTCAAAAATGTAAACTAGGTGTTTTGAGAATAGGCGAGAAGCTGGCGATCGGAAAACCCTTTTTTACCGCCCACGCTGGAAATAACGCCCATTTTTGGGCAATAAGCCCAAACATGGGGGTTTTAGCCCTATGCCTCAATCAGCTGGGAGCTTTGACTTGACATTTCAAGCTGTCAGCTCATCAGCTGATTCAATGGCCACTGACCTTCCGCCTCAGTTTCACAGACATGTTCGAGGCACAGCAGGAAACCAGTGGGCAGCCTGTCAATTCAAAAAGCTGTGGAAAAAACCATTGTAAACAAGCCACAAATTTTAATTGCTTCCTCTGCCATTGCCAGTCATGTCTGCTCAATGCTGGTAGACCCAACATTGGGAAAGTCCAGTTCGCGTTTTGACAGCAGGTTCCCGACCACCTGCAGCAAACAGTAATCTTGTGTAAAACCAATTCCAGTCACTTACAGCAGTGCAGTTTCCAGGTGTGAGTGAAAACCAACTCAAATTTCGGAGCTGACCTGCCACCGAGCCCATCCACTGAGCACCATCAAAATTTAAGCCACAGTTTCGCCCTTTAGCGGAGTGTATTGACAACACTGTCTCAGCCAATGAGTTGGAGGACAGGCTGCACGGTGCATCCAAATTTCCGCGCATGCACAGTTTTTCCATTGTAAAGCTGCTGAGCGGCCTGTGCGGGATCTCCAGACTGCTGTGCTTACTGGGAACATTGAGTGACACTACTATTTTTCGAGCATAACATGGGTGCATAGAATACTCATTTAGCAAATCTGTAAATTTTATGGCTGCATATAGTGACCCCACTATTCCCAGCCAGAATGGATATGATTGGCTAATTCCCCTTTAATCACACCTGGAGACTGCACTGCTGTAGGTGACTGGAATTGGTTTTACATAAGATTTTTATTTGTTGCAGTTGGTAGAAACTCTTTTTACATTAACTTTGTAAATAGAATTGCAAATAGATTTTGTTTGTTTTGCTGTTTGCTGAGTAAATAAACTTTGTTTGCTTTGCTGTTTTTTGGGTTTGCTGTAGAATTAAGCTGCATTTAGTGAATCCAATGTTCCCGCTAATGTTTTTGGGTGCGTAGTCCCTTTATCATTATAGGCAGTCCCTCGAAATCGAGGAAGACTTGCTTCCACTCTAAAAGTGAGCTCTTAGGTGACTGAACAGTCCAATACAGGAATTACAGTCTCTGTCGCAGGTGGGATAGACAGTGGTTGAAGGAACGGGTGGGTGGGGAGTATGGTTTGCCACATGCTCCTTTCGCTGTCGGCGCTTGCTTTCTGCATGCTGTCGGCAACGAGACTCGAGGTGCTCAGTGCCCTCCCGGATACTCTTCCTCCACTTAGGGCGCTCTTTAGCCAGGGACTCCCAGGTGTCGGTGGGGATGTTGCATTTTATCAAGGAGGCTTTGAGGGTGTCCTTGAAACGTTTCCTCTGCCCACCTGGGGTCGCTTACCGTGTAGGAGTTCCAAGTAGAGCGCTTGCTTTGGGAGTCTTGTGTCAGGCATGCGAATAATGTGGCCCACCCAATGGAGCTGGTCGAGTGTGGTCAGTGCTTCAATGTTGGGGATGTTGGCCTGATCGAGGACACTAACGTTGGTGCGTCTGTCTTCCCAGGGGATTTGTAGGATCTTGCGGAGACATCGTTGGTGGTAAACCTCCAGCGATTTGAGGTGTCTACTGTATATGGTCCACGTCTCTGAGCAATACAGGAGGGCGGATATCACTACAGCCCTGTAGACCATAAGCTTGGTGCCAGATTTGAGGGCCTGATCTTCGAACACTCTCTTCCTCAGGCAGCCGAAGGCTGCTCTGGTGCACTGGAGGCGGTATTGAACCACATCGTCGATGTCTGCCCTTGCTGATAATAGGTTCCTGAGGTATGGAAAGTGGTCCACGTTAGAATATAAAAACATAAGAAATAGGAGCGGGAGTAGGCCCTACAGCCCCTTGAGCCTGCACCGCCATTTAATACAATCATGGCTGATCCAATCATGGACACAGTCCATTTCCCTGCCTGCTCCCCATAACCCCTTACTCTCTTATCGGTTAAGAAACTGTCTATCTCTGTCTTCAATGACCCAGCTTCCACAGCTCTCTGAGGCAGCGAATTCCATAGATTTACAAACCTCTGAGAGAAGAAATTCCACCTCATCTCAGATTTAAATGGGTGGCTCCTTATTCTAAGATTATGCCCCCTAGTTCTAGTTTACCCTATCAGTGGAATCCTCTCTGCAATCACCTTGTCAAGCCCCCTCATAATCTTATATGTTTCGATAAGAATACCTCTCATTCTTCTGAATTCCAATAAGTAGAGGCCCAGCCTACTCAACCTTTCCTCATAAGCTAACCCCCTCATCTGTGGAATCAACCGAGTGAACCTTCTCTGAACTGCCTCCAAAGCAAGTATATCCTTTCTTAAATATGGAAACTAAAACTGTACGCAGTATTCCAGGTGTGGCCTCACCAATACCCTGTATAACTGCAGCAAGACTTCCCTGCTTTAATACTCCATCCCCTTTGCAATAAAAGCCAAGATTCCATTGGCCTACCTGATCACTTGCTGTACCTGCGTACTAACCTTTTGTGTTTCATGCACCAGAACCCCCAGGTCCCGCTGTACTGCAGCACTTTGTAATTTTTC
Source organism: Pristiophorus japonicus (assembly GCF_044704955.1). NCBI lineage: Eukaryota > Metazoa > Chordata > Chondrichthyes > Pristiophoridae > Pristiophorus > Pristiophorus japonicus. The sequence goes on from NC_091981.1 coordinate 60,908,851, forward strand.
TCCATTTAAATATCAACTTTCTCTTCAATTTTTTTCTGCCGAAGTGAATAACCTCACACTTTCCAACATTATACTCCATCTGCCAAATTTTTGCCCACTCACTTAGTCTGTTTATGTCCTTTTGCAGGGTTTTTTTGTCCTCCTCACACATTGCTTTTTCTTCCATCTTTGTATTGTCAGCAAACTTGGCTACGTTACACTCAGTCCCTTCATGCAAGTCATTAATATAGATTGTAAATAGTTGGGGTCCCAGGCCGCATTGTCCAGGGGCGCACCGTGGATCTTGATGACTGGGGGGCAGTACTGTGTGATGGGGTCAGGCTGGTGGAGGACCTTTGTCTTACGGATGTTTAGTGTAAGGCCCATGCTTTCGTATGCCTCAGTGAAGATGTTGACTATGACTTGGAGTTCAGCCTCTGAATGTGCGCAGACGCAAGCGTCGTCCACGTACTGTAGCTTGACGACAGAGGATGGGACGGTCTTGGATCTGGCCTGGAGACGACGAAGTTTGAGCAGGTTCCCACTGGTTCTGTGGTTTAGTTCTACTCCAGCGGGAAGCTTGTTGAGAGTGAGGTGCAACATTGCAGCGAGGAAGATCGAGAAGAGAGTTGGTGCGATGACACAGCCCTGCTTGACCCCAGTCCGGACATGGATTGGGTCTGTGGTGGATCTGTTGGTCAGGATCATGGCTCGCATATCGTCGTGGAGCAGGCAGAGGATGGTGACAAACTTTGGGGGCAGCCCATAGTCCCTCGCAGTTAACAGTGTCAAAGGCCTTTGTAAGGTCAAAGAATGGGCTGCACGGCCCACTCAAATTTCCCTACATGCACAGTTTTTCTATTGTAAAGCCGCTGAGCAGTCTGCGCGGGACCTCCAGACTGCTGCGCTTAATGAGAACATCAAATGACACTACTATTTTTCAAGCATAACATGGGTGCATAGGATACTAATTTAGCAGTGGAACAATCCGCAACAAATCTGTGGAAGCAATGGGCACACTGCTAAATATGTGGGTGCCTTTATTTTAAGATGTCTCAGGAAGATGTCTAAAAGAGGTGCTAGGCCCTTAAATTTGTAAATTAAGGGCTTAACGGTTGTAGATCGACCCCTTTTCAAAATCCATCGGCGATGGGTCTGCTACGCTTAGGAGTCTTCACTGGCCCCTGCGGCTGCCAACAAATGGTAAGTGTAACATTTTAATTTTTTCTAAAAAAACATTCTGTAGACCCGGGAGAAGTAGGAGTGCCCCCCCACCAGCGCACTACCCGTAGTCCGCTCGAAATCACCCTCTCAGGACTGAGGACCACTGCCAGCAAGCTCATGCCGAGTATACTGATGAGGTCTGAGGATCAATTTTTATCAATTCTTCGGCCTCCTGGCTTAGGTTTGCTCTATTTCTCTGAGTCTTGAGTAAAACTTCTAAAAAGTAAACTAGACAACATGGAGTAGATGTTTGCCTTTGATGCTCCCCACACGGAGCTTGGCCTGCTGGGAGCTCATTTTCAGAAGTCCTGCCCGTGGCCAATTTGCAGCCTCAGCAAATGTCTGCATTAATCGCTGGAAAATCATGTGAACCACAATCAGGTGAATGTCCAAATTCCCAAGATGTTCAGCTGGACCCTGAATTTCTGTGGGATTTGGCCTTTACCAATATGTCAAGTGGCACACTTCCAGCTCGTAATGAGCATTTCCTACCTCCCCTATTGGTGGCTTAGGAGGCCGTTTAGTGCCCAAAGAAACGGTGCTGCACGGCTGAATTTCAAGGCCAATGTCTGCTTTTTCCACCTCTGCTTGATCATGGTGTCTATAATCACAGCATTATCTTGCAAACATTTACTTGTTAAAGAGTTAAAAATACAGCTTCTAATAAGCCAACATTCTGGGTGTTGTAAGCTGTAATTGGCCGTTGCAGATTTAAAACTCATATTTTACCTCATAGCCCTCTGGTCTCCTTGAAATAGGCTATTAAAAGAATGGTTGCAGCCAGGAATTCTGCCAAGAGCCAGGTTTGGATTTTGGAAAAAGTCCCAACCTTACTTTGCTGCAGTCAAAAAATAACACCACAAGTCACTCCCTCCAGGAATAACCAGGCAGTCAGTACCCGAAGGCACAATATATCTGCTGAATAGGGAATTTCCATTTGGTTCTGGAGATTGTGGGCACTCTTCTTGGTATGTAGACCTGTCTGGAAAATGTGGCTAGTCATGTTTGGTTTCTTAACACTGCATTTTTCTCTATGGGTAAAGTTTAAAGAAAAGTAGATCTGAGGAGAGAAGTGAGGAAATCCAATAGAAGTCACGAGCATAGTTTCCTTACATACTTGGCATTTTGCTTCTATGTTAAAAATATGAGCCATTCAACTGGATTGGTCCCATTGCTGCAGATTGTACGATTGTCGTCTAAAAGAAATTGCTATTCCCCTTTAACGCTCACCCAGAGACCACCCCGCTGCATTTTCCCAAACCTCATTCCCAAACCCGACTCAAATTAATACCGCCAGTTTATAAATGGCTGTATGGAGAGGATCGCAGAAGCCCTGAAGCTGACACTGCATTGAGGACGCCATTTTATTGGCTAAAGATGAAGGTTTCACTTATTTTGCTCTGGAGGTTCTGCTAAGATGTTTCCTTCCATATTTAGTCAGCTCCGGAGGAAGAACAGTTTTGGACTGGGGACATAGAATGTCAATTCCCTCTGTTCCTAGTTTGAAGAGGAGGAGGATTAGGATATGGAAGAGGGAAGGTTGGGGATCACATAGACTGAGTTATCACAGAAAATATTTATCTCCTACATATATATACAAACTCAACAGGGTTTAGAGACCAATAAGTTCTTAGATTCCTCTGCATATCATAACCTCAGAAGGTAGTACATTTCCCCCAGGTTATTTGCCATTATGCCAGTTGTTGTTTGAAGACCTTTCTTTTTAATTCATTCCAGGATATGGACGTCGCTGGCAAGGCCAGTATTTATTACCCATCTCTAATTGCCCTTGAGAGGGTGGTGGTGAGCTGCCTTCTTGAACTGCTGCAGTTCTTGTGGTGAAGGTACTCCCACAGTGCTGTTCGGGAGGAAATTCCAGGAGTTTGACCCAGCAACAATGAAGGAACAGAGATATACTTCCAGTTATGATGGTGTGTAACTTGGAGGGGAACTTGCAGGTCAAGGTGTTCCCATGCACCTGCTGCCCTTGTTCTTCTAGGTGATAGAGGTCATGGGCTTTGGATGTGCTGTTGAAGAAGCCTTGGCGAGTTGCTGCAGTGCATCTTGTAGTTCGTACACACTGCAGACACGGTGCACCGGTGGTGAAGGGAGTGAATGTTTAAGGTGGTGGACGGGGTGTCAATCAAGCAGGCTGCTTTGTCCTGGATGGTATCGAGCTTCTTGAGTATTGCTGGTGCTGCACTCATCCAGGCAAGTAGAGAGTATTCCATCACACTCCTCACTTGTGCCTTGTAGATGGTGGAAAGGATTTGGGGAATCAGGAGATGAGATACTCGCCGCAGAATACCCAGCCACTGACATGCTCTTGTTATCACAGTATTTATGTGGCTGGTCCAGTTAAATTTCTGGTCAATGGTCACCCCCAGGATGTTGATGGTGGAAGATTTGGCAATGGTAATACCATTGAATATTAAGGGTAGGTGGTTAGACTCTCGCTTGTTGGAGATAGTCATTGCCTGGAACTTGTGTGGCACAAATGTTACTTGCCACTTATCAGCCCAAGCCTGAACGTCATCTGGGTCTTGCTGCAAGCGGGCATGGACTGCTTCATTTTCTGAGGAGCTGCGAATCATCAGTGAACATCCCCACTTTGTATGATGGAGGGAAGGTCATTGATGAAGCAGCTGAAGATGGTTGGGCCGAGGACACTGCCCTGAGGAACTCCTGCAGCAATGCCCTGGAGCTGAGGTAATTGACCTCCAACAACCACAGCCATCTTCCTTTGTACTAGGTATGACTCCAGCAAGTGAAGAGTTTCCCCCTTGATTCCCATTGACTTCAATTTTACTGGGGCTCCTTGATGCCACACTTGGTCAAATATTGCCTTGATGTCAAAGGCAGTCACTTTCATCTTACCTCTGGAATTCAGCTCTTCTGTCCATGTTTGGACCAAGGCTGTAATGAGGTCTGGAGCTGAGTGGTCCTGGTGGAACCCAAACTGAGCATCGGTGAGCAGGTTATTGGTGAGTAAGTGCCACTTGATAGCACTGTCGAAGACACCTTCCATCACTGATGATTGAGAATAGACTGATTGGGCAGTAATTGGCCGGATTGGATTTATCCTGCTTTTTGTAGACAGGACATACCTGGGCAGTTTTCCACATTGTCGGGTAGATGCCAGTGTTGCAGCTGTACTGGAACAGCTTGGCTAGAGGCATCGCTAGTTCTGGAGCACAAGCCTTCAGCACGACAGCCGATAGCCTTTGCTGTATCCAGTGTACCCAGCCGTTTCGAATCGAATTGGCTAAAGACTGGCTTCTGTGATGGTAGGGACCTCAGGAGGCCAATATGGATCATCCATTCGGCACTTCTGGCTGAAGATGGTTGCAAATGCTTCAACCTTGTAATTTGCAATCACGTGCTGGACTCCACCATCATTAAGGATGGGGATATTCATGGAGTCTTCTCCTCCCGTTAGTTGTTTAATTGTCTACCACCATTCATGACTGGATGTGGCAGGACTGCAGAGCTTTGATCTGATCTGGTTGTGGGATCGCTTAGCTCTGCCTATAATATGCTGCCTCTGCTGCTTAGCATGCATGTAGTCCTGTGTTGTAGCTTCCTCATTTTTAGATATGACTGATGCTGCTTCTACCGTCTCTTCTGCACTCCTCATTGAACCAGGGTGGGTCCCCTAGCTTTATGACCTGCAGCCTACGTCCATCTGGAGAACAGGTGTACGAGTCAAAGTCACCACTGTCCTGTATTTCTTTGCAACGGGATTCCTCAAGACATCACTTGGTGACCTTTGTCATGCTCAGACAGCTGCCCACCTATGTGTGAAGGAGATCACTAGTGCTCTCTTCAGATGGGCCATGCAGATCATTTCTTTCCAATGGAACTAGTGAGCTATCCAATTCTACAGACTAGCAGCACACTCCCATATGAAAGGAGCAATTGATGGTATGTACGTGGCACTCAAAGCTTGCCATGAAAACCCCTTCAATGTCTAGAACAGGAAAGGCTTTTGTTCATCCGTATCATTGCCCAACTCTGCCCCTGCCTTAGCTTCTCTGCTGCTGAAACAATCAACAATGTCTTTATTACTGTTATGCATGCAACCCTATGCAACCAGTATTACACCGCCACCATAGGGCGTACCTGTTGGAGTCCCAAGGGATCCCAGCATCCCTTGGGAGCACTGTAAATAAGCAGGCCTCCCATGCTGTACCAACATTCTGGAGTTAGAATAAAGGATCTAAGGTCACACTTACTCAAGTCTATAGTACTCAGTTACACCACTTTATTACATAAGAAGGAGTAGGCCATCTAACCCCGCGAGCCTAAACATAACAACTGGCGATGAGATAATGAACCATCAAGTGAAAAAACAGAAAACTGTTGGTATCCTGGAGAAATTCTCAGAAGGGGATGATTGGGAGACCTTTGTAGAGCGACTCGACCAATACCTCGTGGCCAACGAACTGGAAGAGGATGAGAACGCTGCCAAACAAAGGGCGATCCTCCTCACCATCTGCGGGGCAACAACCTATGGCCTCATGAAGAATCTTCTTGCTCCGGTGAAACCAACACCCAAATCGTATGAAGAACTGTGTACGCTGGTCCGGGAGCACCTAAATCCGAAGGAGAGCATTCTGATGGCAAGGTATCGAGTTTACACATATCAACGTTCTGAAGGCCAGGAAATGGCGAGCTATGTCGCCAAACTAAGGCGCCTTGCAGGACATTACGAATTCGATGGATTCCTGGAGCAAATGCTAAGAGACCTTTTTGTGCTTGGCATTGGCCATGAGGTTATCCTTCGCAAACTATTGACTGTTGAAACACCGAACTTGAGCAAAGCCATAATGATAGCCCAGGCATTTATGTCCATCAGCGATAACACCAAACAAATTTCGCAGCATAAAGAGGTTTTGGCAAGTACTGCACACAAAGTAACGTCATTTTCAGGCAGGAATGCATATGGCAGAACGTACACGCCTGCAGCTGCATGACCTCAGATGACCCAGAGTCCGCCATCAAATGTTAATGCGAGGCAGTTAACACCTTGTTGGCGCTGCGGAGGTGATCATCGAGCCCATCAATGGCGCTTCAAACACTATGCGTGCAAAGGCTGTGGAACAATGGGACACCTCCAGCGAGTGTGCAGATGAGCTGCAAACCTTGCAAACCACCACGTTGCAGAGGAAGATCGATCCATGGCGGATCAAACTGAACTAGAGACTCGAACCGAGGAGGCAGAAGTGTACGGGGTACACACCTTCACCACGAAATGTCCACCAATCATGCTAAAAGTCGAACTGAACGGAATTCCAGTATCCATGAAACTGGACACGGGTGCGAGTTAGTCCATCATGAGCAAAAAAGCCTTCGATAGGCTGTGGTGCAACAAGGCACACAGGCCCAAGCTTAGCCCCATTCACACCAAGCTGAGAACTTACACTAAAGAGCTGATCCCTGTAATTGGCAGCGCAGCAGTAAAAGTCTCCTATGATGGAGCAGTGTACGAACTCCCACTATGGATAGTACCAGGAGATGGCCCCACATTGTTCGGCAGAAGCTGGCTGGGGAAAATCCGCTGGAACTGGGATGACATCCGAGTGCTCTCGTCCGTCGACAATGCCTCATGTGCCCAGGTTCTGAGCAAGTTTCCGTTGTTGTTTGAGCCAGGCATCGTGTTGTATATGCATGCCTGTTTACTGTATGATGTCTGTAACACTGTTATGCAACACTGAATGTACCCTTACACTGTACACACCTTACCTGTACACCAGAGGGTGCTGCTGTTGGAGGCCCACGGGTTACCTGCACACTGCAGGTAACCCAGTGTAAAAAGCTCACTGCTTGGTGCCCTCACTTGAGGAGCTGCAAATAAAGGACTACAGGTCTACACAGTTTTAGTATCATACCCTGTCTTGTGGAGTCAATACTAAAGGTGTCTACATACACTACACATCAGAAATATCTCGGGGGTGAAGGTGCAGATCCACTTGGTTCCCGGTTAGAAACTGACCATAAGTCGCTCATATCGCTATTAATACCAATGCCTCTGCTCACATTCAAAGATGGGTGCTCACGCTGTCTGCATATAACTATGTAATCTGCCACAGACAAGGCACAGAGAACTGCACTGATGCTCTCAGTCGGCTACCACTGCCCACCAGCGGGGTGCAAATGGCACAGCCTGCAGACTTGCTGTTGATGATGGATTCATTTGAAAACGACAAGTACCCGTTACGGCCCGCCAGATCAGGACCTGGACTAGCCAGGATCCCCTACTGTCCCTTGTAAAAAAACTGTGTCCTCCATGGGAGTTGGTCCAGCGTCCTAGCGGAGATACATGAAGAAATCAAGTCATTCCAACGGCGCAAAGATGAAATGTCAATACAGGCGGACTGTCTTTTGTGGGGTAATCGCATAGTTTTGCCTAAGAAAGACAAGGAAGCGTTCATACGTGACCTACATAGTACCCCCCAGGCATAGTAATGATGAAAGCTATAGCCAGATCCCATGTGTGGTGGCCTGGCATCGACTCAGACTTGGGGTTTTGCATGCACCAATGCAACGTTTGCTCTCAAGTGAGCAATGCACCCAGGGAGGTACCACTAAGTTGTGGTCATGGCCCTCCAAACCATGGTCTAGGATCCACGTTGACTTTGCTGGCCCATTTCTAGGCAAAATGTTTTTGGTTGTTGTGGATGTTTATTCAAAATGGATTGAGTGTGTAATAATGTCTGTAAGCACGTCCACTGTCACCATCGAAAGCCTACGAGCCATGTTTACCACACATGGCCTGCCTGATGTCCTTGTCAGCGACAATGGGCCATGCTTCACCAGTGCTGAATTCAAGGAACTCATGAGCCGCAATGGGATCAAAAATGTCACATCTGCCCCGTTCAAGCCCGCATCCAATGGCCAGGCAGAATGGGCAGTCCAAACCATCAAGCAAAGTTTGAAACGCGTGTCGGAAGGCTCCCTGCAGACCCACCTGTCCCAAGTCTTGCTCAGCTACCGCACCAGACCCCACTCGCTCACCAGGGTTCCCCCAGCCGAGCTGCTCATGAAAAGGGCACTCAAAACAAGGCTCTCTCTTGTCCACCCTGATCTCCATGATCACGTTGAGGATAGACGGCATCAACAAAGCATGTACCACAGCCGTGCAAATTTGTCATGCGATATTCAATTCAATGACCCTGTATTTGTACTCAACTATGGACCTGGTCCCAAATGGCTTGCTGGCACTGTCATAGCCAAAGAAGGGAGTAGAGTGTTTCAGGTCAAACTCGCAAATGGACTAACTTGCAGAAAGCATTTGGACCAAACCAAACTGCGATCCACAGACAGCCACGAGCAACCCAAGAGGACACCACCAGCTTCGACCCTTCCACACACACACACAAGTGGCAACTGACATCACTGTTGACCACAAAGCTGAACTCACCATCCCCAGCAACCCAGTAAGGCTAGCTATACGGCAGCCCAGCGAAGAACCAACCAACTCACCTACACCTGCATTTGTACCTCTAGACTTGACTATTCCAACACACTCCTGGCTGGCCTCCCACTTTCTACCCACTGTAAACTTGAGCTCATCCAAAACTCTGCTGCCCGTGCCCTAACTCGCACCAAATCACGTTCACTGTTCACCCCTGTGCTCGCTGACCTACATTGGATCTCGGATAAGCAATGCCTCAATTTTAAAATTCTCATCCATGTTTTCAAATCCCTCCATGGCCTTACTCTCCCTATCTCTGCAATCTCCTCCAGCCCTACAACACTCTGAGATAACTGCGCTCCTCCAATTCTGGCCTCTTGATGGTTGCAAATGCTTCAGCCTTGTCTTTTGCACTCACGTGCTGGACTCCATCATCATTGAGGATGGGGATATTTATGGAGCCTCCTCCTCTCATTAATTGTCCACCACTGTTTTTAATCGCTCCACCATTGACTTTCAGCTGCAAATCCCCTAAGCTCTGGAATTCCCTCCCTAAGCCTCTCCGCCTCCCTACCTCTCGTTCCTCTGGTAAGACGCTCCTTAAAACCTACCTCTTTGACCAAGCTTTGGGTCATCTGCCCTAATATCTCCTTATGTAGCTTGGTGTCAAATTTTGTTTGATAACACTCCTGTGAATCGCCTTGGGACGTTGTGCTACATTAAAGGCACTATATAAATACAAGTTGTTGTTCAATTAGTGTGCAGCTAATGGAAGGCTTTCAGTTCTATAGCACCTTTCACAACCTCAGGAAATCCTAAAGCTCTTTACAGCCAATGAAGTACTTTTGAAGTGTAGTCACTTTTGTAATGTAGAAAATCTGGCAGCCAATTTGCATACAACAAGGTCTCATAAAGAGCAATGTGAAAATGACGAGAAACTTTGTTTACTGATGTTGGTTGAGGGATAAATATTGGCCAGGACACTGGGGAGAACTTCTCTGTTACTTTTGAAATAGTGTCATGGGATCTTTCATGTCCATCTGAGAGGGCAGACAGAGCTTCGATTTAACGTCTCATCCAAAAAATGGAACCTCGAATAGTGCAGTATCCCCTCAGTATTGCACTGGAGTGTCAGCCTAGATTTTTCTGCTCATGTCTCTGATGTAGAGGCAAATATCCCCATCCTCAACTGAGCCAAGGCTGAGATCTGGTGTGAAATGCCAGTCACCTTAACTTTCATGTTAATGCCCACCACCCAACAAGCTATCATAGTGTTTCCAGCACGCGCCAGTCTGCCACACCAATTCTGAGGACTCAAAGCGTTGTATTCGAGCAGTTGATTGGCGTTAACAATGGTGACATTGATATGGGTAACCAAAGAACGGTTGTACCTCTAATTGTGCATGGTCTTATCTCCAGTCACTTATCTCTCTGGAGTGTTTTGGCCATCAGCTAATAGACTTAGTGGAGCAGGGCTCAGGTTCTGTGTGTTCCAACAGCAATTGATGGGACCAATCAATGGGTTTTATTCAACATTTTCATTTACTGCTCCGACTCTCCCTACCACTGATGGCAGCCAAGAAAAATCCCACCACAGCGACTGAAGCCAGCCAAGCAGACATTAAACTATTTAATCATCCCGGAAGAAAAAGCTGCAAAAGTGGGCAGAAGTGAGGGCTGTCTGCTAGCAAGCCACTGATTGATTCACCACAGTCCTGACTTATAGCTGAACATCCTGAGCCCCGACTTGGACAGGGTAGCCCATTGAATGTGCAGACAGAGGATGGCAGAGCACAGAGAAGGTGAAGCACTGACGCTCGACTGTCTCAGACCCACTGACAACCACGTTCAGGGTCCAAGTATGGGTTTAAAATAACTAAATGTCTGTCAGTTTGAGTGCTCTGAGGAGCTATGTACTTTTCATTACAAACAAATTGTTTGGCAGCCTGAATGACACAGGCTGTAGGGAAATGCAAGACCATTACTGACTGACCAAGGCTGAAAACTAAAGGGAGGAACATTATTGTTCAGTTGAAGTTACTCTGTTTATGATAGGGCAATGACTGGTTACTGGAAAATGGCAGTCAATGCTAATTTTAATGTACTGTTGTATTAAGTTTTAGAAATGCTTTGATGTACAAGAACTGAGGGGTTCAGAGTTCAACAAGAATGATTGACAGATAATAAATATCAAGGATACATTTCAGAATGGAAGTGGGGTTATTTTTGTAGCACACACAATGAGTGGCATTGTTCTTCAGTGAAGCATTTCACAGTGTGTCATAGGTTGTCTGCTTATTTTCTTCATGAAATTGAGTCCAGCATTGTTGAGCTAAACAATACTCAGGATGAATAGAGCAAAATAGTAGAAGCTACTGAATGGGTAAACTATCATTTTCACTTTGTGTGTGGGTGGAATACAATTGGTTGAGGATCTTTCCCCTGTTATACATCCCACCTGATTTTCCTTTCCAGTCTGGGTGGAGTGTATAATGAGCGGCCGATCATATACCGGCAGTTTTCTGCCCCAGTCAAAAGTAACAATTACCCCCATACTTGGATGGCCCTCCACTGGCGTATAAAAACTAACCAACTGAGCTTCAAATAGAGGCACGGATTTAGACTTTAATATCAGTCTATAACAGTGAACCTGCAGTCTATCCTGGGTACGTATGGTATACGCAGAGAGCATAGTTTTACACTTTAATACTAGAATGCACCAGCTCACCTATCGTGTGTCCTGGGCTTTGCAATAGAAGGTGGTTCCAGTAATACCTGTAAAACAAGGATTTAAATATAACACTTAGTTTTAGGAAACCTGATCCTTGTTTAATTTTTTTTTGCATTTGAAGATGTGAAGTATAACACTGAAGACTTTTCAGTCAGTTTTTACTATGTTTGATGGTTCTTAATGACATTTTTTTGAATGTTGAAACATTGTGACATAGGACTAACTGGGATAATTCTGGAGTTCAGATCCATCTCCTGTGTCGAAGGATTGGGAGAGTTTGGGCTATTTTCTTTGATATAGGAAAGTTAAGGGGACCCTGTCCTCATGAAAAGGTATCTGGCAAGCCTTTTTGGGAATGGAAAAAAACCCTAAAGATTCCCTGTTAGGGAATATTTTACATATTTGTACTCTTTGCATTAAACATTGCCCACAGAGAGTGCATATTAAGAACAAAAGCAAAATACTGCAGATGCTGGAAAGCTGTAAGGACTTCACTTCATTCTCCAAGTTTCGCCATCTCCATCACATCTGTTCTGACGATGCCACCTTCTATACCAGTGTGTCCGATATGTCTTCCTTTTTCTTCAACCGAGGATTCCCCTCTACCGTGGTTGACAGGATCCTCGACTGTATCCGTTCTATTTCCTGTATTTCTGCTTTCAGCCCTTCCCCTCCCTCCCAGACAACGATAGAGTTCCCCTCCACACACACCAGCCTCCATGTTCAACGGATCATCCTTTCCAATGAAAGGTCATCGACCTGAAACATTAACTCTGTTTCTCTCTCCACAGATGCTGCCTGACCTGCTGAGTATTCCCAGCATTATCTGTTTTTATTTCTACTATCTCTTTATGTGACTTGATATCACATTTTGTCTGATGACACTTCTGAGAACCACTTTGGGACATATCTTGCATGTCCACCCATCCCTCTCTATTTACATTATCACATTCTCATCTCTCTGTCTTCTCAACCTTACTCCTGCACATCATTACTCAAACCAACATCCCTTGCACATCCACCCATCTCTCTCTCTCTATCTACAGTATTACATCCCCATCTAACTAACCACCCCTCACACTCACCCTCATCCTAATGCAATCATACCAACTAACAACACACAAGGAGGCCACTTGGCATTGCCACCCTACTCCATCATAGTCACCCTCTAAATATGTAACCTATCCATTCCATACACTCAGTCCATCACTCTCACTACTAGAGTAGTGTTAGAAATGGCGGAGAAGTACGCAGACCGAATCCATGATCTCATCACTCTCGTCTGGAAGAAGGAGAGCAAGCTGGGGGATCTCAGATACACCGTAATCGTGATCATTTTCAAGGAAGGTGACAAGACCGATTACGATAATTACAGAGGAGTCTCCTGCTGTCTGCCACAGGGAAAATTAAACTTGTCTTTTTTCCCTCCTTGCAGGAAAAGAGAGCCCACAATAAGAGGGAGAATAGCGGAGGTGGCCATCGATCATTGGCCACCTTAACAGCAGCAGCGGAGTTTGCCTTGGAGTGTCAGGAGTCGCAGAGCAGCTGGAGGTGGGAGATGGAGATAGGGGAGATCTCAGCAACCTGGTAACAGAATTACAGCTCATACAGCCACATGGCATACAGCGGTCACTCATATGGGGACTGATATTAGCAGTCAGTGAATGGTCATCATGCACATAATGGTATCTTGATACCGAACTCATCTTTTTACTCTCACACAGGTCCATTAATGGTCCCCACTGTCCAGGAGGAAGAGGAAGACGACTCCTCAGAGGAGCCTTCAGCCTCTGATGGTGCACCATCACCACACATAAGTGCACCCAGAACCAACGCAAGTACGCACACCTCAGTGGGTCCTATGCAAGATAGAGTAGTGTTAGAAATGGCGGAGAAGTACGCAGATCGAATCCATGATCTCATCACTCTCGTCTGGAAGAAGGAGAGCAAGCTGGGGGATCTCAGATACGCCGTAATCGTGATCATTTTCAAGGAAGGTGACAAGACCGATTACGATAATTACAGAGGAGTCTCCTGCTGTCTGCCACAGGGAAAATTATTTCAAGAATCCTCCTCAATCGTCTCCTCCCAATACTGATTCCGTCCACTTAGAGGCACAGTGGACTTGATTTTCACCGCGCGACAAATCCAAGAAAAATGTAGGGAGCAGCACCAACCTCTGTACATAGCCTTCTTTGACCTCACAATGTCCTTCGACTCTGTCAACCGAGAGGGATTATGGAGTGTCCTCCTCAAGTTCGGCTGTCCTCAAAAATTTGTCACCATCCTCCGTCTGTTTCACGATGACATGCAAGCCGTGATCCTTACCAATGGATCTACCGCAGACCCAATACATGTGCGGACGGGGGTCAAGCAAGGCTGTGTCATCGCACCAATGCTCCTCTCAATCTTTCTCGCTGCAATACTTCATCTCACTCTTAACAAGCTCCCCGCTGGAGTAGAGCTAATCTACAGGGCGAACAGAAAATTGTTCAACCTCCGTCGCCTCCAGTCAAGCATCAAGGTTTTCCCAACCTCTGTCATTGAATTGCTGTATGCAGACAACGTTTGCGTTTGTACACACTCAGAGGCCAAACTCCAAACCACCGGTGACACCTTCGCTGAAGCGTACAAGAGTCTGGGCCTTACATTAAACATCCATAAGATATAGGTTCTCCACCAACCTGCCCCCACCACACAGTACTGCTCCCCGATTATTAAGATCCATGACAAGGCTTTGGACAGCGTGGACCACTTTCCATACCTTGGGAGCCTCCTGTCAGTGAGGGCAGACATTGATGACGAAACCCAACACCGCCTTCAGTGTGCTAATGCAGCCTTCGGTTGCCTGAGGAAAGGAATGTTTGAAGACCAAGATCTCAAACCCGGCACCAAGTTCATGGTCTACAGAGCAGTAGTGATTCCCGCCCTCTTTTATGCTTCAGAGACAAAGACAATGTACAGTGGGCACCTCAAAGCACTGGAGAAGTACCTCCAATGCTGCCTCCGCAAAATTCTGCAAATCTATTGGCAGGATAGGCATACCAATGTCAGTGTTCTCACTCAGGCCAACATTCCCAACATCGAAGCATTGATCACACTCAGTTAGCTCCGATGCGTGGGCCACGCAGTCCGCATGCCTGATACAAGGCTCCCGAAACAGACACTCTACTCCGAGCTCCGTCAGGAAGGCAGAGAAAATGCTTCAAGGACGCCCTCAAAGCCTCCCTGAAAAAATATAACATCCCCACTGACACTTTGGAATCCCTGGCCCATGACCGCTCAAAGTGGAGAAGACAAAGTCGGGAAGGCGTTGAACACTTTGAGGGGCCGAAATTGCCCAACGCTGGAAATGGGACGCACCTACCGTGTTTCTGTTGTTTTTACCGGCGCGGTGGTGCGGTGGCCTATTGCGTGAAATTCTGCTCTTCGGCATTTTTGTTTCAGCGGATCGGAAATCAGTCATAATGGGGACGGATGTGCGGCAGTAATTAAAAGTTTGCACTCTAGAGTGGTGGAAGTTGGGGGCAGCTTAAAGAGGAGAGCCTGCGCGATTCTTTAAATTCAGTCCACTGGGCCACCAGGGAGGGTTTCGGCCAGGCCAGTGGCCTGGCACACAAGAGGGGGTGCCAGGCTGCCTGTTTGCGGCCCGGCCAAACCCAGAGGCATAATTGTTGGCCCTACATGGCAATTGGCCAACAAAAAAAACATGGCGGCAGCGGCAGTAGGTCCTCCCCTGTAATGGAAGCCGCACCACCATTTTAGAAGGACTCTAAGCTCAGTGCACCGGAAGAAAAAGCTGCCAGCCATCGGGGGGGAACATCGGCGGTGTGCGCTCTGATAACATACTTAGGACGGATCGGCAGCAGTGGAGCCGTAGCGGGGGGAGCAGGTCACCACCGGAGTGGAATTTTCAAAATGGCAGTCATTACACGAAAAATCAGCGACCATTGCACTCCGCAGCATGGCCGGTAACAGGCCTTAAGGGAAGGAGCAATTTTGGTCCCTGAGTCTCTTCGTCGGGAGCACGCGGTAGTCAAGTACAAACAGCAAAAGGAGCGTACTACAAACCAAGCACCTGACCCATCCGTCCCTTCAACTATCACCTGCCCCACCTGTGACAGAGTCTGTAAATCCCACATTGGACTCATCAGCACCTTAGAACTCATGGGTAGTGTGGAAGCAAGTCATCCTCGACTCTGAGGGACTGCCTAAAAAGAAGAGTAGTGTTATCACCTGGTGTCACACAACTCACAAGTGAGCAAGAGCAGATAACGAAGGCAGGGACAGCTGTGGAGACTCCTCACCGGAGGGCGCAGGACGCTCCTAGCCCTGCTCAGCTGCATGCAGACGCTGAGCTGCGGGGGCCATCCAGAAAGAGGACAATCCTGGAGGTGCAGTAAGAAGTGCAGGAGGCTTTGACAAGTTTTGCGACCACGATGTCTGCAAATGTGCAGACAAGGGAGGAGTCCATTCCAATATGAACCGCACCATGTCCCAGGTGATGGTGACTGTAGGCTCTTTCATGGATAGGATGGCAGCCTGCATGGAGCAGCTGATGCGCCACTTACAGGAGCACATGATCGCTATGGAGAATAGATAGCTATCCATGGAGAATAGATGGCAGATGCTCATAGACCTCCTCTCTAGGAGGGATGTCAAAGTAGACGTGGGTCCTCTGGCCCCACTGATGTGCAGCAAGGTGCTCTCTAATGCCTTGCTAGCAGGGAAGTGTGGGTGGCCCATGAGAGGGATAAGGATGAGAGGAGACATGGAAGTGAGAGCTCCCCTTCTCACACTTCTCCACCGTTGCACCGCACCCACCCCCATCCCCGCCGCCCCCCCTCCCCTCAGTCAGAGCCCCAGAAGGCTCCATGGATCGCGATGGTTGAGTCTGCCCCTGCACAGTCGCAGTAGGAACAGACTTTGGTGGGTGCATCACAGGCTCCAAACCCCAAAGGACATTCACCAAAAAGTGTCCATGCAGTTGCAGCAGGGAAGTGAACAGGCTGCCTCCACCTCTGCTGAAGCCACGTAGAAGCACACGGAAGAGAAAAATGAAACACAAGTAGATGCACAAGGGCAACCACCTGGGTGTTTTCATAAATGTTTTTGTAAAAATTCCATTACTGTGATGTCACAGATTAAAAATATATATTTTCACCACTTTCTGGTCATAGCTAAATTTGTGTGTAACTTTTAAGTGGCTTAGTGAATTGGATTGAATGATGAGACATAACAGTACCTCCAACAATGGGAGCCAGTATGAAAGGAATGGCTTGGTCATTGTAGGGATGCTTTATGGTGTTGCTGTGGGGTGGTGCCAACCTGCCACAGTATGTGGTAGCCATATGGGTATAATACCTGCAGTTAAGTAAATCTGGCCATGATGAGGCCTTCCCTGGCCTCACAGGCAGCAATGTGCTTGGGTGCTGGTGGGATCTGGACCACAAGTTCCTCCTGCTCCTCAGCTTCCAGCTGATGCTCCTCCTCTGAAGAAGAAGAAAAAGAAGAAGCTGTGCACTCAGAGCCTTGCACCTCATGCCACACTAATCCTTGCTTCTGCGCTATTTGTGCAGGACGCAGCAGACCATGACGATTCTGGAGACCCTGGTTGGTGCGTAGTGAAGGGCTCCACCAGATCTGTCAAGACATCTGAAGTGCATTTGAGCATGCCTATTGTCTGCTCTACGACACATCTGGTGGAAATGTGGCTTTCATTATATCTCTCCTGGGCTCGGTACTTGGCCTCCTCAAGGGCGTCATGAGCCATGTCTTCAGTGGATAGTCCTTGTCTCCAAGCAGCCATCCGGAAAGTCTGTTTGGAGGAGCGAAAACTGAGGGAGGGTGGTCTAGTGCAGGACAAAAAAATCATGACAGCTACCATGGAATTTGGCACACACATGCATGATGATCTTCCTATGGTTTGCAGACAAGCTGCACATTGAGGGAGTGGAAGCCCTTGCGGTTGACAAAGATTCTTGGGTGACGTGGGGGTGTCCTGATGGCCACATGTGTGCAGTCAGTGATGCCCTGCACCCGTGGTAAGCCAGCCAGTGCCCGCTCAGTAAATATGGCATCGGCAGACCTGTGTGATGCATTTATGGGTGGCTGACTGTGATATGTTGCAAATGTCTGCTGCAGATTCCTGGAAGGAGCCTGAGGCAAAGAGGTTGAGGGCATTGGTGACTTTGACAACAACTGTTAAAGCATTTCCACCGGTTCCTCTGGGCAGCAGGTCTTGCATCAGCAATCTGGAAATGTCTGCGATGGCCTGGTGCGATAGCCTGAGCCTCCTTTGGCAGTGCTGCTCTATGATGTTGAGGATGATCACCCTGTGCCCCTATACCCTGTGTTTGGGGTATTGCTCCAGCGCAGTGCAGTACTGCACAGATGCCCTCTGTCCTGTGCAGCATCAGATGGTTGTAGAGAAGGTTGTTGGTGCTGCTGTTGTTGGAATCATAGAATAATGGAATGGATACAGCATGGAAGAAGGCCATTTGACCCAGCTAATCCCACTCCCCCGCTCTTTCCCCGTAACCCTGCAATTTTTTTTCTTTCAGGTGCTTATCCAACTCCCTTTTGAAATCAGTGATTGAGTCTGCCTCCACCACCCTTTCAGGCAGTGCATTCCAGATCCTAACCACTCACTGCGTAAAAAAGTTTTTTCTTATGTCGTCTTTGGTTCTTTTGCCAATCACTTTAAATCTGTGTCCTCTGGTTCTCGACCCTTCTGCCATTAGGAACAGTTTCTCTCTATCTACTCTGTCCAGACCCCTCATGATTTTGAACACCTCTATCAAATCTCCTCTCAATCTTCTCTGCTTCTCCAATTATCCACGTAACTGAAGTCCCTCATCCATGGAATCATTCTCGGAAATCTTTTCTGCACCCTCTTTAAGGCCTTCACATCCTTCCTAAAGTGCAGTGCTCAGCAGTGGACACAATACTCCAGTTGAGGCCAAACCAGTGTTTTATACAGGTTCATCATAATTTCCATGCATTTGTACTTTATATGTCTAGTTATGAAGCCAAAGATCCCCATAAGCTTTTAAAACCATTTTCTCAACCTGCTCTTGTAAGACTTATCGTTATAAAACAGGTTTTAGCCTGCAAGATTTATGTCTTTTCTCTAGACTTTACAGAGTTAGGACATGTGAGACACACACAACACAGACTCATGATGTTTCGTTTCTCACCCCTATCCAGGGGTGATATTTACCTAGAATAATCGAAAGATATACAAGCAATCACGATAGCATCAAATGCATAATAATTTCTAATTATTAACCCGCGCCAACCTATCCCATTAAAGTACTTTTCAACAGTTAAAAATTGCCTATTCTCTAAGTGATTAAAAAGTAAAGACACTCACGCGAGAGGTAACTCCAGCCGTGGTCAGCAATTGGAAATTAACCCCGTGATTGTCAACTGACCAGGTCACCACTCACTCGACTGCACCCCTTGACCTCACAATTCACTGCCATCCTGGGTTGTTTGCCCACCGTGTATGTAATTGTCTAAGTTTAAAATAAATGAATAATCTTAAATGAATACTTTCCCTGCATAGGTCTTCTCATTTCTTATCACCACAGTTGCAGCTTTCTTCACAGTTCATAGAAAATTCAAGGATGTCACTTACTGCCCATGAAAATGTCTCTTCGCAGCTGTGAGATCTCTCAAAAGTTCATTAAAAGGTCCCTTGACTTCGCAAAGCATTTTGTGTCATTAAAAATTGGTCAACCCCAGGTTTAGCCATCTTGAAGCAGTTACAAGTGTTGTGTATGGAGAAGGAGTCAGACTGAACACTGTGAGCTCAAAGTAACGTGTGACCGTAGTCTTTTATTGCAGGTCTCCAGAGTGCCTCTCCAACCTGTGAAGCCTCCTTAAATACCTGTGCTCCCAAGGGATTATGGGATCCCTTGGGACTCCAGCGGATGAGCCCTCTGGTGGCTGTACAGAGTAAATACAAGTCCACATATATAACAATACTCCCCTGCCGAAAGTCAAAAGTGTAACTATTTACAATGTGAGTCGATCTGGGGCCCTTCTTGCCCTGGTTGATTGTCTCGGTGTGAAAGCTGGTGTTGTTGAATCATTTGCTGGGCCCTCGCTGGGCTGTTGTGCAGCTGGCCTTGCTGGGCTGCCTGGTGTGTTGGGCCCTGCTGGGCTGCTGTGGATGATGGGTTATGCTTCGTGGTCAACTGTAGTGCCGGTTGCCACTGGTGTGAGTGTTGGGGGATCAAAAAAGGTAGGGTCCAAGATGGGTTGCTCAGGATAGTCTGTGAATCTGAGTTTGATTTGGTCCAAGTGTTTCCGGTGAATTAGTCCATTTGAAAGTTTGTCCCGAAACACCCTGCTCCCCTCTTTGACCACGACAGTGCCGGGAAGCCACTTGGGACCTTGTCCTTAATACAAATACAGAATCATTGATTTCAATTTCGCATGACACATTTGCACTATCATGGTATGCACTTTGTTGAAGCCGCCTGCTCTCTACCTGTTCATGTAGATCAGGGTGAACTAACGAGAGCCTTGTCTTAAGTGCTCTTTTCATGAGCAGTTCAGCAGGTGGGATCCCAGTGAGTGAGTGGGGTCTCATGCAGTAGCTAAGCAGGACTCGGGATAGGCGAGTCTGCAGTGAGCCTTCAGTTACCCTCTTCAAGCCTTGCTTGATGGTTTGCACTGCTATCTCTGCCTGACCATTGGACGTTGGTTTAAACAGGGCAGATGTGACATGTTTGATCCCATTACGGGTCATGAATTCGTTGAACTCAGCACTGGTAAAACATGGCCCGTTGTCGCTCACCAGGACATCGGGTAGGCCGTGTGTGGCAAACATGGCCCGCAGGCTTTCAGTAGTGGCAGCGGACGTGCTAACCGACATTATCTCACATTCAATCCACTTGGAATACGCGTCTACAACCACAAGGAACATTTTACCCAAGAACGGGCCTGCATAGTTGACGTGTACCCTAGACCACGGTTTGGAGGGCCAAGACCATAAACTTAGCGGCGCCTCCCTGGGTAAATTGCTTAACTGCGAGCATGTATTACATCTGTGAACGCAGGAATCTAAGTCCGCATCGATACCGGGCCACCACACATGGGATCTGGCTATCGCTTTCATCATCACGATGCCTGGGTAGGTACTGTGGAGGTCATTGATGAAGGTGTCTCTGCCCTTTTTGGGGACCACTACTCGATTGACCCACGGAAGACAGACTGCCTGTATAGACATTTCATCTTTGCGCCACTGGAACAGCTTTATCTCTTCCTGCATTTCCACTGGGACACTGGACCAGCTCCCGTGAAGCACACAGCTTTTGACTAGAGATAATAAGGGGTCCTGGCTTGTCCAGGTTTTGAACTGCCGAGCAGCGATGGGTGATTGCTCACTCTCAAATGCTTCCATAACCATGGCTAGATCTGCGGGCTGCGCCATTTCCATCCTCGTGGTGGGCAATGGCAGCCTACTGAGAGCATCGGCGCAGTTTTCTGTACCTGGCCTGTGGCAGATGGCATAGTTGTATCCGGACAATGTGAGCGCCCATCTCTGGATGCGGGCCGATGCGTTGGTATTTATCCCTTCACTCTCAGAAAAAAGGGATATAATTGGCTTATGGTCAGTTTCCAATTCGAATTTTAGCCCAAACAGGTATTGATGCATTTTCTTTAACCCATAGACACACGCTAACGCTTCTTTATCAATCATGCTGTAGGCTCTTTCAGCCTTAGACAGATGCATAAGCAACCGGTTGCAGTTTCCCAAAATCATTAGCTTGTTGCAATACACACCCGACGCCATATGATGACACATCACATGCTAGTACCATGGATCATACAACACAAGCAATTTGTTTGAGCATAACAATTTTCTTGCTTTTACAAAGGCATTTTCTTGGCTTTTGCCTCAAACCCATTTGCTCCCTTTTCGTAGTAAGATATGTAGTGGTTCTAGCAGTGTGCTGAGACCCAGTAAGAAGTTACCAAAGTAGTTCAAGATTCCCAGAAACGACCACAGCTCCGTCACGTTCTGTGGCCTCGGTGCATTCTCAATTGCCTCCGTCTTCACGTTGGTGGGCCCGATGCCGTCCGCTGCAATCCTCCTTCCCAAGAACTCCACTTCAGGCGCCAGGAAAACGCACTTCGAGCATTTTAACCTGAGCTCCACGTGGTTGAGTTGACTAAGAACCTCCTCCAGGTTCTGCAGGTGCTCTACCTGTGACCAAGATTTCGTCCTGGAAGACCATGGTGTGCAGGGCCGACTTCAGTAAACTTTCCATGTTTCTCTGGAATATCGCCACCGCTGATCAACTTCCAAACGGGCATCTGTTATAAACAAAAAGACCTTTATGCATGTTGATGCAGGTGAGGGCCTTTGATGATTTCTCTAGTTCCTGCGTCATGTCGGCTGAAGTCAGATCCAGCTTCGTGAACGTCTTTCCTCCCACCTGCATTGAAAAGAGGTCGTCGGCCTTTACTAGTAGGTATTGGTCCTGCAGGGAGAAACGATTGACAGTTACTTTGTAATCGCCACAGATTCCGATGGTGCTACCTACCTTGAGGACTGGGACAATAGGGCTGGCCCACTCGCTGAACTCAATTGCTGAAATGATGCCCTCTCTTTGCAGCCGGTCTAGCTCGATGTCTACCCTTTCTCTCATCATGTACGGTACTGCTCTCACCTTGTGATGGATGGGTCGCGCCCCCGGAATTAGGTGGATCTGGACTTTTGCTCCTTTGTATTTTCCGATGCCTGGTTCGAACAGCGAAGGAAATTTGTTTAAGACCTGGGCACACGAAGTGTCGCCAGCGGGCAATAGCACTCGGACTTCGTCCCAGTTCCAGCGTATCTTGCCCAGCCAGCTCCTGCCGAGCAGCGTGGGACCATCGCCCGGTACCACCCAGAGTGGTAGCTTGTGCACCACCCCATCGTAGGAGACCTTTA
Organism: Pristiophorus japonicus; assembly: GCF_044704955.1. Taxonomy (NCBI): domain Eukaryota; kingdom Metazoa; phylum Chordata; class Chondrichthyes; family Pristiophoridae; genus Pristiophorus; species Pristiophorus japonicus. The sequence goes on from NC_091981.1 coordinate 60,931,153, forward strand.
TGGTAGCACTGCTGATTACAGGAATCAGTTCTTTTGTGTAAGTTCTTAGTTTCGTGCGAACTAAGATTAAAACTGGTCTTGAGGCCTTGTTCCACCACAATCTTTCAAAAGTATTTTTGCCCATGTCCAGCTCCATTGACACCGGGAGTCCATTTAGTTCAACATTCAGCATTATCGGGGGATAATTCGTGGTGAATGTGTGCACCCCATGTACCTCTGCCTCCTCGATCCGAGGCTCTAGTTCATTGTGATCCTCCGTGGATCTGTTCTCTTCTGCAACGTGGTGGTTTGCAGGTTTAACAGGCTTAGCAGCTCACCTGCACACTCGTTGGAGGTGTCTCATTGTTTCACAGCCCTTGCAAACGTACTCTTTGAATCGGCATGAATGGAAACGATGATCAGCCCCCGCAGCGCCAACAAGGTGTTACTGGCCTTGCATTCATCACCCTTGATGGTGGACTCTGAGTCATTTGCGGATGTGCAGCTGCTGGTATGTGTGGCCTGCCCTGTATGTTACAATTCAAAGACAACATTACTTTGTTCAGAGTACTTGTAGCAGCACTTGCGTGTTGAGAGATTTGCTTAGTATTGTCACTGGTGGCAATGAATGCCTGGGCTATTGCTATGGCCTTACTCAAGGTTGGGGTCTCGACAGTCAAAAGTTTGCAAAGTATGGTTTCGTAGCCGATGACAAGCACGAAAAAGTCTCTGAGTATGTACTCCAAATGTCCTTCAAATTCGCAATGTCCTGCAAGGCGTCTTAGCTCAGTGACATAACTTGCCACTTCCTGGCCTTCAGACCTTTTGCAGGTGTAGACACCGGTACCTCGCCATCAGAACGCTTTCCTTTGGTTTCAAATGCTCTCGGACCAGTGTGCACAAATTGTTGTACGATTTCTCTGTGCAGTGAGCAGATTCTTCATGATGCCATACGTTGGTGCCCCACAGACGGTGAGGAGGATCGCCCTTCATTTGACAGAGCTCTCTTCCCCATCTAGCTCATTGGCCACGAATTATTGGTCGAGTCACTCCACAAAATTTTCCCAATCATCTCCCTCTGAAAATTTCTCCAGGATGTCCACTGTTCTCTGCATCTTTGGGTTCACTAGCTATATCTCGTCGCCAGTTGTTGTGTATGGAGAAAGAGTCAGACTGAACACTGTGAGCTCAACGTAAAGTGTGACCGTAATCTTTTATTGCAGGTCTCCAGAGTGCCTCTCCAACCTGTGAAGCCTCCTTAAATACCTGTGCTCCCAAGGGATTATGGGATCCCTTGGGACTCCAGGGGATGAGCCCTCTGTTGGCTGTACAGAGTAAATACAAGTCCACATATATAACAACAAGCACAGTTATTAATAGAAAATGAGATGAAAAATGCTGCAGTCTTACACCCTGCCATCTTCAATGATGTGTGCACATATACATCTAGGTCCCTCTGTTCATGCACCCGCTTCAGGATTTTATTCTTTCATTTATATTTCCTGTCCCCATTCTTTCTACTAAAATTTATCACTTCACAATTTTCTGCATTAAATTTAATCTGCCATGTGTCTGCCTATTTTACCAGCCTGTCTATGTCATCTTAAAGCCTATCACTATCATCCTCACTGTTTACTATACTTCCAAGTTTTGTGCCATATGCAAATTTTGAAGTTGTGCCCTGTGCACCCACATCCAAGTCATTAATATATATCAAGAAAAGCAGTGGTCCTAGAACCGACCCCTGGGGAACACCACCATATACTTTCCTCCAGTCCGAAAAACAGCTGTTCACCACTACTCTCTGTTTCCTGTCACTTTGCCAATTTCTTATCCATGCTGTCACTGTCCCTTTTATTCCATGGACTTCAACTTTGCTGGCAACCTATTATATGGCACTTTGTCGATTTTTTTTGGAAATCCATGTATGCCATATCAACCTTCTCTGCTACCTCATCAAAAATCTGTCATCGTGGTCCAATTCTGAGGACCAAGGTGAAACAGTATAAACAGCACCTATGCTGATGGAGTAGATCCAGATGAAGTAAAGATGACAGAAGCAATCTGTCAATGATGTGATAGATGGTCATCATCATCATCATCATAGGCAGTCCCTTCAAACGAGGATGATTTGCTTCCACAACAAAAAGGGATGAGTTCACAGGTGTTTTTCAATGAAGGACCTAATATTCCAGATCCCGAACTACATCTTGACGAGTGGAAGATGCCTGTGCATGGATTTTTTTAACGTGTGGTGGCCATTGCACACCAACCACCACACGGGCTTGACAGAGCTAGGTCTTGGTCCAGTGGCAAGGATTACCCAAGATGATTGGAGATCAGTTCTGCTGCACGGGCCTAGTGCACAAACATATCGCAGTGTGGGCTGGCCCGCGCTGCCCTTGGGCCCTCACCTCTCCCGGGTCCCAATCACATCCCTCTACATTCTCTTGACCTGCGAGAGACCATCAGCAGCAGGTCAGGGCCATAAAAGGAGCGTTGAGCAGCAGCCATGGGCAGCGTGACGGCGTACCACTTCAAGGTACAGCACAAGCTGGTGCAGGAGGGCGACGGCAGCGAAGAAGGACGTCATCAGGGTCCAGGTCAGTGATTGGAGCATTGGCAGGTACAGCGGGAGCAGCAAGGTCAGGGTGAAGGAACGACGAGAGAATGTAGATAGGTGATGATAATGAGGTGACAGTGGATCCCACGTTTCTGAAAAGACTTGAAACCTCTGGAAAGTTAAATCTGTGCTGACAATGAACTCAGCAACAGCATCTGCCTTAGCAAAGTGATCAGGTGTCAGGTGGGAGTTTTTATTGTACTTTTCATGCTGTGCACTAATGAGCTGGATCAATGGCCACTCAACTTCTGCCTCAGGTTCACAGACATGGTTCCCGAGCTGTGGGATTCCCATGCTCATCTAAGGAAATTTGAAAGGTAGGGTTAAAAAGAGGTTGAAGGGTTGCTGCTGCACTGGCAAATGCAACATCCCTCTACTATTTAAAAAAAAGGTACTAACCCATTTATTTTGAAATAAATAGATGAATAGGCATTTGAATAAGAGACACATGAATATCACACAAATATATAGAATCTTGCATCACAGAAGGAGGCAATTCAACCCAAAGAGCTACTCAATTTTTTGCACTCTACTGTTCTTTTCCCATAGCCCTGCAAATTTTGCCTTTTCGAATATATTTTATATCCAATTCGCTTTTGAAAGTTCCTATTGAATCTGCTTCCTCCACCCACAGGCAGTGCATTCCAGTTCATAAAACTTGCTGCATAAAAAAATTCAGCTCATCACCTCCCTGGTTCTTTTGCCAATTGCCTTAAAATGTACTATTTCACATTTATTACGTTGAAGTGTGTTGTCACATATCTGCCCCTTCACTAACAAGTATATGTCTTTCTGTATTCTCTTCCATTATTCCTCATATTTTGCTGTAAGAACATAAGAAATAGGAGCAGGAGTGGACAATAAGGCCCCTCGAGCCTGCTCCGCCAGTCAATAAGATCATGGCTACCTCAACTCTACTTTTCCACCCTATCCCCATTTCCCCTGATTCACTTAGCATTCAGTAATCTATCGATCCCTGTCTTGAATATACTCATCGACTGAGCATCCACAGCCCTCTGGGGTAGAGAATTCCAAAGATTCACAACTCTTGGAGTGAAGACATTTCTCCTCATCTCAGTCCTGCTTATAACCCTCACTTTGATAAGAACATTTTATTCCCCTGCTTCCCAAAAAGATAGAAACTGGAGGACGAAAATCAAAAAATAATTTTTGAAATTAGAACACAAATTATACTGTGGAACTGAGGGCAGATTTCCGTATGCCAGGATCGCTAATCAGCGTATCGGGTATGTAGGCTGACATGTTTTCATTCATTTTTTACCAACGGAATGCGAAGCAGGCATGTCAATCTTCGCACCCAATATTCCGATTAGTGCTCCCAGTGCGATGACCCAGGGATGATCATTCGGAAAATCATTGGTTTGACTTTTTAAAAATTGCTTGCGGCTTCATTTCTTCTCAAAATAGTACTGCTACTGCTGATTGATAAGTCTTTTTTTCTATCTTCTCCCTGATGATGAGAGTATAATTCTGGAGTAAAGACCTGGTAAATTTTTATATTCGCTCACATAAAAAGGTGTGATACTCATAAATGATAGAATCAAACCCAAAGAACAGTTTAAGTCAATGGAAAGAAGTCTTTTTCAAAGATTTCATTTATTTAGCCACTTTCAATTTAGAAGATAGCTAGCTCATGAATAGTAATGGCTTTCTTGGATTCACTGGGTGCGAAATTCCATTGTTGTACTCCTCCGTTAGCACCTCCGGGGGGGTGTTAATGGGGCCCGAAAGTGTTTTTGTCCGGGATTGGGTGGGGGGGCTACCGGCTTCCATGAAATTGCACGAGATTAGGGAAGGTGCGAAGCAGTAGCACCATGCCCGGGCTGCTGCGCCTCTGCCAATGACATCATCGCCACGCGCGCCGACCCCTTTTTGACTCATGGCGGCCCGTTTTTGCCCCGCAGCAAATATTGGACTGTGCCCCATGAGTGTGCCATGGGTGATGTCAGCACCAGCCTCATGGGTCGTGAACCGGGCCGCACACTGATTGCGAGGTGAAACTTAAAGGGGAGGTGCGCACCGCCGCACGGCATCATTTTATTTTCGTCGACTTACCGGTTGGCCCCTTCTCTGTGCTGTGATCATACAGTCCAGCACTCCATTTCAGTGCAAGGCTGTGACCACAGCAACCCGCATCGCTAGTGACCTAGTGGAAGTCCATCAAAAGACCTGAAGAGCTTGCAGCAATCCTCCCCTTTAATGGAAGTGGAAGGCCCTTGAAAAGCGTCAGTGTGACACGGAGGGGCCATGTAGCGTTCCGATGTTTGCCCGGGTAGCGCCCCCAATCCCACCTTGAGAGGAAGTAGAGCGTGCGACATTGCGCTTCATTTCCTGTCGGGGCAATTAGCCCAATTTGACTTCCGGGGCAGGAATTCTGCGCCGGCACAGAATGTCTGGCCTCCGAAAGGTTACCGTCCCCAAACGAGGCAATTTCAGCCCCACTGTCTTCTGTGGTAACACTTAGGCCCAGATAATATGGGGCGGTGGGGAGGGAGCGGGGGTGGGGGTGGAGATTTAGCGGCCGGGAGACTTGAATCATTCTCTAGTACATTTTTTCTGGATTAATGGACTTTCCAACAGTTAACTGGTAGCTGGTAAGTAGCTGGTAAGCTAACTGAAAAACATTAAAGAATCAGTCCAATAAGCTAGATTTTCTCAGCAGTTGTATATTTCAAGAACATGCATTCCCACAATTTTTTTAACGGTTCATTAACTTCTCCCATTAAAAAAAAGAATACGGGAGAGATTTTCCACTTTTGTGCTTATCGGCCAAAAATGGGCGTTATTTCCAGCATGCGCAGTAAAAAAAGGTTTTCAGATCGCCGGCTTTTCACCCATTCTCAAAGCACCTAGTCTCCATTTTTGAAAATGGGCATTACCGTGAGCGATATGGAATGGGCGGTAGCGTTGAATCTCGCTGACCTTCTGCTGTAAAGTGTCTCCGTCCTTAGCAGTGGCATTCCAACGCTCGATCCCCGCAATTCAGGAGGTCAAGCGTCATCATGACATGCACAGAAGAGGAGACAAAGTGAGAGGGAGCTGAGAAGGACTGAAAGCGTGTGTGGCTGAGGTATGTGCTTGTTTGGCTGTTGTGGGAGGCATGAAGGAGATTCACCAGCAGCAAAAAGCCTACTAAGCATCAAGAACATAGTTGGCACTGAGTTATTGTCCAACAAAAAACATATAACATGGAAGGGATGGTGGAGGCCCTGGAGCTGGTAGCCAGGAACACTGGTGGCAGAGGGCTCCCAGTGGTCCCGGAGTGCGGCACTGCACCCCAAGGTGCCGCACCCCCATTGCCAACCACACAAGAGCCAGCAGCAACAGGGGGAAGGTTTGGTTTTTAAATAAATACTTTTTGGAAATACTGATGATTTCAAACAACTGTTCGGTTTAAATGTTTTTTATTTAACAAAACCTTGTTACGCATTGGTTCAGGTAGCTGCACCGTCACACACTGGTGATTCCTTAACATCAAAGGGTATAATTACACTTAACTTTAATCAACTTTAACTTTAACTATCTCCAAGGTGATGCCCACCATTGATGTATAACCTACACACCCAGCAGTGTGTCAGCCTTGGAAGTAACACCAAAGTTTTTTCAGGCAAAGCGCTCATTAATGAGCTCCTGATGACATCATCATCATTATCATAGGCAGTCCCTCGAATCGAGGATGACTTGCTTCTACGTCGAAAAGTTCACAGGTGTTTCAATGATGGACCTAAAATTCCAGGTCCGAACTAAATCTTGAAGGGTGCAAGATGCCTGTGCTTGGATTTGTTTAACGTGTGGTGACCGTTGCACACCAGCCACCACACAGGCTTGACAGAGCTAGGTCTTGGTCCAGTAGCAAGGATTAACCAAGACGACTGGAGACCAGCTCTGCGGCACGGGCCAAGTGCGCGCACATATTGCAGTTTGGCTGGTCCATATTGCCCCTGGGCCCTCGCCTCTTCGGGGCCCCGAACTCACGCCTCTCCTGGGCCCCGCTCATGTCCCCCTACAATCTCTCACCACTCCTTCGCCCCGACCTCGCATCTCCCTCAGTACCTGCCCACGCTCCAATCACCGACCTGGACCATGATGACATGCCTCTTCACTGCCGTTGCCCTGCTGCTCCAGCACATGCTGCTCCCTAGAGTCGTACGCCGCCACACTGCTCCTTCCACTCCCCGGCCTGCTCCGATGGTGCTCGCAGGCCGGGGGCCACGCAGACTGCTGGGCTAGGCCGCCACGCTGCTCCTTCTGCTCCTCTTGCAACTATCATGTAACCACGGGCCCTTTCATGCGGTCTACAGGAGAGCGTGGACATGGCTTCAGCATTAGCCTGATTGTCTGGGCCGATGTCAGTGTCCACCTCCTCGTCCTCCTCTTCCTCTCTCTGGTGAGGTGGACTGTCAGACTCATCAGGCAATTCTTGTCCCCTCCTGATAGCCAAGTTGTGTAGCATGGAGCAGACCACCATAAATTGAGCTACCTGCTAAGGGTGGTATTGGAGCTCGTCTCCTGAGTGGTCCAGGCATCTGAAGCTCTGCTTCAGCACTCCAATGGTTTTCGCCACGATATTGCGAGTTGCTCTGTGGCTCTCGTTGTATCGCCTCTCGGCCTCGGTGTGGGTGTCACGCAAGGGGGTCATCAGCCAGGTGACGAGGCCATATCCTTTGTCCCCAAGCATCCAGCATTGACCTCTTTGTGACTCATTGTTAAACAAGTCAGATACAGTGCTCTCACGCAGGATGTGAGCATCATGGATGCTGCCCGGAAATTGAGCATTCACTGCCAGTATAATTTGCTGGTGGTCGACAACGAGTTGGACATTCAGGGAGTGGAATCCCTTGCAAGTCCTTAAAACCTCTGCATCCTGAAAAGGTGCCCGCATCGCGATGTGCATGTAGTCTATTGCTCCTTGCACCTTGGGGAAGTTTGCAATTCTGGAGAATCCTAGAGCACTCTCACTCTGTGCCTCCCTGGTCAGAGGGAAGCTGATCAAGTCCCTCCTGCGTGCATACAGGGCTTCAGTGACCTGTCTAATGCAACAATGTATGGCATGCTGAGACAGACTGCAAATGTCTCCAGCTGTGGCCTGAAAAGAACAGTGCTGCGGTGACTTTGACCTCGACAGACAGTGCAGTACTGATGGTGCTGGCAGGCTGCAGATCTCCTCTCATCAGCTGGCATACCTCAGTGATAACCACTTTGTGGAAGCGCAGTCTCCGAAGGCAGGTGGTGTCGGGCAAGTTGAGGTAAGACTGCTTCTCCCTGTACTTGTGGGGGGGGGTGTAACATCTGGTCCTCATCAGTCTGGCACGTTTTACATTGGGCACATAATGCTGTGGAGCATACCTTCGGTGATCTTGAGTCTGCTGCATGTAATTGGCCACCAAGAGACAGTGAAAAAGGATAGGCCCCATTGCAGTAGTTCTCCATTTTCCACCGATTGGTCACAAAAAATGTCCTGATGAAGACACCTATTAAATTCCAATCAGTCACAGTATGGTCAAGATGTTTGCACAGATGTTCACATCAACTCCAAAGACCTCCAGAGTACATCCGAACTCCCCCGAGGTTGAAGCACAGCAGCCTTTTAAAGGATGCGACATGTGATGTAGAACATGGCATCTATATCGCTGTGATTAGTTCCGGTTAGTTCCACTTTTTCTGGGCATTTTTTGGGCGAACGATATTGTGGGCGATATGTGTGTGAGGTGGTGAAAGTGACACTGGACGATCTCATGGCTGCTAGTTTCGGTAAATATGTTCTTTACAACAAAAAAAAGTGAGCGGACGATATTATTGAATCTCAGCGTTAAATCAGTGAGGAAATTAACGCTGGGCGATATTATGGGCGTTGATTTCACTCATTGTGATAATTTTGCCCAAAAAAAGTGGGCGGGCGGTATTATTTTTTTCCCTGCGTTAAGCACATGGGAAAAGTAACGCTCAGCGATAAGTTTCCAAAAAATGCCCGTTACTTTCCATTTTGTGGCTAAATGGGCGCTATCTGGGCGCTATATGTCATTTCAGTGGTAAAAAGGCCGTTAAGTGGGCGTTAAGCATGCAAAAAAAGTGAAGGTGCTAGCTCCATGACCCTCAAATATTTGAGAACAAATAAGAAAAAGATTACATTTAGCTTTTTAGTTGAACTGTGCCATGGGGGTAATTTTAACCAACATCCCACCCCAAAACAAAATTGATTGGTTTTGATCTGGTGGGAAGTTAAAATATTAAAAATTTCAAATGCAAGTCCAACCCACCTCAACCCAGCCCACAACTGTTTTTAACGGAATCGGGCCGAGGGCTGGGCGGTTGTTCAAACCTTTTAAGGAGGCCTGATGCCTCTATTTTAACAAGGTTTCTATTTTAACTGGTGTCGGCCAGGTGTCCCATGCCTCAGGAAACCCGACAGGTTAAAGGAGACGAGACGGGCTTGATCCATAAGGTAAGTGTCTTTACAGCAGTGCTTATGAGCAAGAAGGAGCAGAAATGTTTCCTCAACGCTCAATAGGCTAACTCTGCAAAACACCACATCCCCAGCAAATCTGTCCAACCTGCTACTTCCACAATCTCCCCTGAACATCCCCCCCAGATCACTGACCCTCCAATCTCCCCTGTGCTTACTGACGCCCCAGATCTCCCCCTCCGTGCCACAATCACCGCCTCCCCCAAAGTGTCTCCAATTCCCCCAACTCCACCATGTCCCCACTCCCCCAACTCCACCATGTCCCCATTCCCCCCAACTCCACCATGTTCCCACTCCCCCAACTCCACCATGTCCCCACTCCCCCAACTCCACCATGTCCCCATTCCCCCCAACTCCACCATGTTCCCACTCCCCCAACTCCACCATGTCCCCATTCCTCCAACTCCACCATGTCCCCATTCCCCCAACTCCACCATGTCCCCACTGCCCCCAACTCCACCATGTCCCCACTCCCCCATGTCCCCATTCCTCCAACTCCACCATGTCCCCATTCCTCCAACTCCACCATGTCCCCATTCCCCCAACTCCACCATGTCCCCACTGCCCCCAACTCCACCATGTCCCCACTCCCCCATGTCCCCATTCCCCCCAACTCCACCATGTCCCCATTCCTCCAACTCCACCATGTCCCCACTCCCCCAACTCCACCATGTCCCCACTGCCCCCAACTCCACCATGTCCCCATTCCCCCCAACTCCACTATGTCTCCACTCCCCCCAACTCCACCATGTCCCCATTCCCCCCAACTCCACCATGTCCCCATTCCTCCAACTCCACCATGTCCCCATTCCCCCCAACTCCACCATGTCCCCATTCCTCCAACTCCACCATGTCCCCACTCCCCCAACTCCACCATGTCCCCACTGCCCCAACTCCACCATGTCCCCATTCCCCCCAACTCCACTATGTCTCCACTCCCCCCAACTCCACCATGTCCCCATTCCCCCCAACTCCACCATGTCCCCATTCCCCCCAACTCCACCATGTCCCCACTGCCCCCAACTACACCATGTCCCCATTCCCCCCAACTCCACTATGTCTCCACTCCCCCCAACTCCACCATGTCCCCACTCCCCCAACTACACCATGTCCCCACTGCCCCCAACTCCACAATGTCCCCATTCCCCCAACTCCACCATGTCCCCACTGCCCCCAACTCCACAATGTCCCCATTCCCCCAACTCCACAATGTCCCCATTCCCCCAACTCCACCATGTCCCCACTCCCTCCAACTCCACAATGTCCCCATTCCCCCAACTCCACAATGTCCCCATTCCCCCAACTCCACAATGTCCCCACTGCCCCCAACTCCACAATGTCCCCATTCCCCCAACTCCACAATGTCCCCATTCCCCCAACTCCACAATGTCCCCATTCCCCCAACTCCACCATGTCCCCACTCCCTCCAACTCCACCATGTCCCCACTCCCTCCAACTCCACCATGTCTCCACTCCCCCCCAGGAAATCTGCCCCCCAAAAATTCAAAGTTCGACCTTAATTCCTCCCCTCCTGCTCAGTGATCGCGCTTCAGTAAATATCGAGGCCCATGTGTCACATCCAACTATTAAAGTCAATTTGGTAGTTTTACTTTTCATTTGTTAATATTTTAATGTCATGGTGCCAGTGAGTTCACTCTTTGGCTGGGATTTACTGTCTTAATATTCCAGGAAAACATTAAGCGGAGAAATAGTGATGTCACAGATTGACACCATGTTGTAAGTTGACCTCTTTCTATCTTAAATCAGAAGAAGGGCAGTCTCTAGAAGCATGGGTTAACTAACCTTTAGATGTGCTGTAACAGTCATAAGAAGGATGGGTAATGATTTTTCAAGATCCTCCATTAAGTGTATTAAAATCTATCTATAGATTATTTGGCTAGTTTTATTTTGTGATTTCACTCTCACATTTCCAATAATTTTCTGAAGCTAAGGAAAGCTATTTCTAATTTTGTGCATTACAGTTCTGTAAATCAATTGTCCTGGTAGCTGTGACCAATCAGGAATACCATCAAGTTAAAGGATGCCCTTCATCAACTAAGAATTACCTAAGGCATACACTCTCAAACAGATCGTATTTTGTTACCATAGCAACTCACTGACACAATTTTCAGGCTTGGATTATAACACTCAGGTGCTTTCCAAAATCTTCAATCACCTATCCTTTTCTAGTTCTGTATTACAATAAACAAAAGTGTCTAACCTTCTTCTTTTGGCTCTCCCCTCCCATAGAACTGCTCAGCCTAGCCATTCTCTACTTGTCTCTGTCAATCTAGCCTATTTTTTTGTAGAATCCATGATATTCATCATTATCTTACAGGTGTCATTGTTATTCGATTGGGGAGGGCGTTGATCTATGCAATGAATCATAGAACTTTACAGTACAGAAAGAAGCCATTTAGCCCACTGCATCTGTGCTGGTTCTCTCAAAGAGCTATCCACTTCGCTGCCCTTTCCCCATACCCTTTAAATTTTTTTATTTTTATTTATCCAATTCCCTTTAAAAAAACTATTACGGTTTCTGCTTCCACCATAGTTTCTAACATTAAAAAAAATTCTCCAAACCTCTCCCTTTGTTTTTTTGATGATAATCTTAAATTTATGCCCTCCGGTTACTGGGCGGAATTTTCACGTGGCCACGCATGCAGGTCAGCAGTAAAGATTGGCAGCAATAGCAAGCGTGTCGGGAACCCGTCGTTATCCCACCACCTTGGTCATTTAACTCGGGCGGCTTTCAAGGCGCAACACGGATCGGTGGAGGTGGGCGACCTCATTGAAATCATCAAATGCTTGTTTACAGACCCTTAACAGTGATTTTAACGGCTGTTTCTGAGTTTTACTGAGGGAGAACGGGATTCATGGAAGCCGGGTGTCTCATTTGTGAAGGGGAGGTGGAAGTTCAGTGGCCATTGACGAGTTCATTCTTTGACAGCTGGAAAAAGCACATAAATACTACAACATTACACCTCATTACTTGTCTCATGGAAAGGCTCTTGCTCACTACATTTTGTCCACAGATTTAGGTGTGAGCACCTCAGAAGCCACTCTCGCCACATTGCTACTCACTATCACAACAGTGAGGGATTGGCCCTCTCATCTCCACTTTACTTGCGATCTATTACATCAGCATTGGTGCCACTGTCTCACTTTGGTCCTCAGAATTGGACCACGATGAGCCCCACCAACAACACCCGCCACAACAGCAGCTGCAACCACAACTGCAGCCTTCTCCTCAACGACTTGATGCTCCACAGCAGAAAAGGAGTCAACACAGGCCTGCAGCACACCGGGGGCAATACCCCCAACACAGGGTATATAGGCAGAGGATGGGCTTCCTCAACATGACTGAACAGCAGTGCTTCAGGAGGTTTCGGCTATCATGCCAGGTTGTCACAGACATTTGTAGCTTGCTGGAACAAGACCTACTGCCCAGAGGAGTGGGTGGACACTCCTTACCAGTAGCTGTCAAAGTCACCACTGCCCTCAACTCCTTTGCCTCAGGCTCCTTCCAAGGATCTGCAGCAGACATTTTTGGCACATTGCAGTCAGCTGCCCACAGATACATCACCCAGGATGACTGATGCCATGTTTCACAAGTCAGCCAATTATGCAAACTTTGCCACTGGTGAAGCCAGTATTACTGAGCGGGAGCACAGCTTTGCTGCTGGCTTCCCACAGGTGCAGGGTATCAAAGACTGCACACATGTGTCCATCAAGGCACCCCATCATCATCCAGGAGTGTAAATGAACTGCAAAGGTTTCCACTCCCTCAATGTGCAGCTCATCTGCAATCATAAAAAGATCATCAAACATGTGCCTAATTCCCTGGCAGCAGTCATGATTCTTTCATGCTGTGCCAATCCACCCTCCCTCAGCTCTTCGCACCTCCCAATAGACTTACCGCTGGCTTCTTGGAGACAAGGGCTATCCACGATGTGTCTCACGATCCCCTTGAGGAGGCCAGGTACTGAAGCCGAGGAGCGTTATAATGAGAGCCACATCTCCACCAGACGTGTCATAGAACAAGCAATAGCAATGTTGAAAATGCATTTCAGATGCCTTGACAGAACTGGAGGAGCCCTTCAGTACGCACCAGCCAGGGTCTCCAGAATTGTTGTTGTCTGCTGCGCGTTGCACAAAACAGAGCAGCAGCGATGATTGGAGCTGCAGGAGGAGCAAAGTGCACAGCACACAGCCTCTTCAGTGGAGGAGGAGGTGGAAGATGAGGAGGAGGAACCTAAGATGCAGATGACATTAGCAGCGGCACTCATTACTGCCCAGGAGGCCTGGGATAGCCTCATCATGGCCAGATTTACTTAGTTTACTCCAATGCATCCACATGCCTGCCACATGCTGTATGAAGTTCCCCCCCACCCCCCCACCCCACACAAGAATACCATAAAGAATCCCTACAATGACCACGTCATTCCCCTCACCCAAAGCCCCAATGCTTAGGTTTAAATAATGTATCACCATTCATTGCAAGTGACAAAGCCACTTCCAAGGTTTGAGGCAAAAATGGACAAGACCCAAAAGTGGTGCAAAGAAAAACATTTACATGTGTAACCAAAACAGCTGAAACTTAGCACTAACATTGTTTGATACACCCATGTGCATATCCTAGTGCATCTATTTTTGTGCCATTTTTCTTTGATGAGTGCTTCTATGGCTTCTGCAGAGGTAGTTGTAGGATGCTCACCTTACTGCTGCGATTCGTCAGACACGTTTGGCGGATGTCCTCTGGGTCTTCGAGCCTGTGAAGGCCCCATCAATGTCTGCTCCTCCTGTGACTGTGCAGTGGCAGATTTGGCCATCGGGGTCCAAGGAACCATGTGGGGCTCTGACTGAGGGGGAGGCAAAGGGGGAGAAGTGGGTGCACTTTGAGAAGAACACCCACTTCCATGTTCCCTCTCACCATCATCCCTCTCATGGGCCACCTGCACTTCCCTGCTAGCAAGGAGCTGGCTATCCCCTCGCTGCACAGCAGTGGGGTGATGAAGGCCTAAGTCAACGTTTATATCCCTCCTTGAGAGGAGGTCTATGAGCACCTGCCATCTGTTGTTCACAGCTAGCATGTACTCATGTGACTGACGCAATTGCTGCTTCATGCAGGTGGCCATCCTTTCCATCGCCGCCATCGCCTGCAACATGGTGATGCTCATGTTGGAGATGGACTCCTCCATTCTCTGAATATTTGCAGACTGCAAAAGATGCCAGAGCCTCATGCAATTGTTGCTGTTCCTCCAAGATCACCCTCTTTCTCAATGGCCTCCAAGGCTCAGCGTCTGCATGCAACTCAGCAGAGCTGGAGTGTCCTGCTCCCTTCGGTGAGGAGTCTCCACTGCTGTCCCTGTCAACACCATCTGCTCTTGCTCACATGACTTGTGAGACACCAGGTGGCAACTCAAATCTACGGCGCAAAGGATGCACAAAGGTGCGAATAGTTGCACTGGTACTGGCTGCGCTTGGGTCTGATGACGCTGTACCTACAGAAGCGGAGGTTCCTGTGAGGAGTCATCTTCCCCCTCCTGATGGACAGTGGGGGGTGGGGGGGCTGCAATTGATAGACCAGTGAGAGAGAAAAGAGATGAATTAGAAGTGTTTTAATAAGAATCGGTACCATTACCATTATGCACATGATGACATTTTGACATTTCACTGGCTGTTGACATCAATCACCATATGGTGACTGTTGTATGCCATGTAGCTTTATGATTCTGTCACTAGGCTGCTGGGGTGCCCCCTCTCTCTGCCTCCCATCACTAGCATCTCTCGAGCTCTTGAATTCTCCAGAGCCACCTCCTCTGCTGCTGTAAGATATGCAATTAATGGAGGGCCACCTCCGGTTTTCTCTCTCTCTCTGTTGTTGTGGGCTCAATGCTCCTGCAAGAAGGGAAAGAAGAGAGGTTTGAGTGAGAATGCTGGAATGAGTGTAACAAACGGATGGCTTACATCTGTAGAGGGTGACTATGAAGGAGTGGGGTGCTAATGTCAATGGCCTCCTTCTGTGGTGTTATTTGCTATGATTGCATTAGGATAAGGGTGAGTGTGAGGGGTGGTTAGTCAGATGCGGATGTTAGTATCTCCATAGAGAGGGATGGGTGGAAATGCAAGGTATGTTAGTGTCAGGAATGATGTGCAGGAGTAGGCTTGGGAAGGTGGAGTGCTGGGGATGTGTTGACGGGCACATCAGGATGAGGGTGAGTGTGGCATTGCACTCACCTTTCCTAACCTCATTGGATCATTGACTCATTACCTGCACTGTATCCAGGTCCCCCTCGCCACATCCCTACTGCTGACCTCCTCAGCTTTATCCAGCCAGGCTCTTTTTGGTTCTTGTGAAGGTCTCCTTTGTCTATCAGCAGGGAAGAGGACCTGCCCGCGTGCTCTGACAGCCTCCACAAGTGTATGCAGCGATTAATCAGAGAAGCATGGTGCGGACCTCTGCCTTTGGCTATCCATCCTTCCAAAGTTATATCAGTACTGTGGCCTTTCTTTGACACCTTCCACCCTCCTCTGGCAACATTCCAGTGAGTTGAGTGCAAGGCTGCTTTAAATATGGGCGCTGGAAACGAGTCATCGATGATGTAATCAGACCCGCACTATTTAATAGGGCCAGGAAATACGCAGGACTCTTTCAATGAGGCCATTAAGTGACAGTCGCTCTGAGCAGCCGGCCACTGTCTCATTGCTCCTCAATCCCGTTTAAAGTTTCCTGTGTCTATGTTCTCTGCTTATTCTTCCTCCCAAAATGTATCACCTCACATTTCTTCATGTTAAATTGTACCTGCCTATCTATCTGCCCAATCCATTAATTTGTCGATGTCCTCCTGAAATCACTCACAGTCCAGCGAAGGTGGACAGCAGTTTCCCAGCTGTCTGAATTCCAGGATTCAGGCTTACAATCCAAACATTCTTCAAAACAGCGCAGTGACAAATAAATATCCTTGCACTAACCTACTGATATTTAAAAAATAAATATTATTATTCATTCTTAGACTGTGGGTGCCACTGGCAAGACCGGCATTTATTGCTCATCCGTAGTTGCCCTCAAAACTGAATGATTTGCTAGGTCACTTCAAGAGGAAGTTGAGAGTTACCTACATTGGTGTTTGGACTGGATGCACATATAGGCTAGACCAGGGAGGGGCGGCAGGTTTCCTTCCCTAAAGGGCATTAGATATGAGGGAGCTACTTTAGATAATCACACAAATCACACAAACCATATTATAATGATCCCCAACTGGGGATGCCTGTTTCTACCAAAACTCAGACCATTGCAATGACATTTGTAGTCTGTGTGCCAGTAAATCCATAGTGACAAGTTGTGAAGTGTTCTGAAATCTCCAGTCTGTGACCCCAGTATAACCCATCTACACACCGATCTAGAAATGGATCGTGTATCAGCTTGAGGTAAGAAAGCTATTGCACACGATAAGGGCCATGTAATGCTCTAGTTAGATTTCCCCTGAACTTGTGGTGCAATATGTCTTTTATTTGGGGTGATACAAATATACAGCCGCTATTGGGGAAAAGTGGAGTTCCATGAATACTCAAACACCAACTGTGTCAGATTGGCTCAGTTGGTAGCACTCTTATGTCTGAGTCAGAAGGATGTGTTCACACCTCACTCAGGACTTGAACACGTAATCTAGGCTTACACTCCTGTGCAGCACTGAAGGTCAGAACAGATGTTAACCAAGGCTACAGGTGGATATGAAAAATCCCTATACATTATTTGAAGAAGACAAGTGAGTTCTCCTGGTGCCTAGGACAACACATCTCCCTCAATTAATGCCACCAAAAACAGATCATTCAGTCATTTATTCATTTACAGTTTGTGGGACCTTGCTGTGCACAAGTTAACTGCCTGCGTAACAGTAATTGCATTTCAAAAAGTAAGCAAGTTGTAAAGAGGTTTAGGAGATCCTGATGATGTGAAAGACATGTTGGGGGTGATTTTAAACCCCCTTCGTGCAGCGAGAATGGTACGTTTGAGGGGTTTAGATCTGGTCCAGTCCACTTACCGACCTGAGTTAACGTCAGCCGACATCGTATCTTCTGGATTTGAATGTATATGAATGTAATGAGCCACTGGCATAATCTATATGTTGGGGGGGGGGGGTGGGGGGCGGAGAGAATGGAGTGGTCATGGACTCACAAACAGAAACCACCAGCACCTCTACTGCCACCGAAACACCCCTACCCACCCAAGATAGAAGCGACCCTCCAAGTGTCAACCAGATAGAGCTAAGCCCAGAGCACAGTCAATGCATGAAGGCAATTTGCACTAAGGACTTGGGGGAGAGTGCTGTCATGTATCCAGACATGTTTACTGCTTGTACTATTACATATGATGTGCCACCAGAGGGCAGTACAGTGGGAGACTTGTAGGTTACCTGTACACGTGTGCCAGGCCTAGTATAAAAGGAAGGCCACCATGTGTGATTCTCACTCTGGAGTTATATTAAATGGACTAAGGTCATTACAGTTCAAGTGCAATACATTGCCTCATAGAGTCATTATCAGAGTATCCAAAGACATAACAATTGACGACGAGATTACGGACTTTCATGCGAAAATGGCTAACCTTGGTACGTTGTAGCAGTTCGCCAATGGTGATGATTGGGAAGCCTTTGCGGAGAGACGCGATCTTTCTTCACAGCAAACGATCTGGCAGGCGACAATCCGGCCACATTGGCTGATAAGCGCAGAGCGATCCTGCTAAGCAGTTGTGGTCTCACCGTCTATGGCCTCGTCAGGGACTTGCTGGCACCAATGAAGACAACGACCAAGACGTACGAGAAGCTTATAATGCTGATCCGAGAACAACTCAAGCCCAAAGAGAGCATCCTCACAGCCAGACATCAGTTTTAAACCCACCGATGACCCGAAGGCTGAGAAATCTCGAAATATGCTGCAGACCTCAGGAGG
Organism: Pristiophorus japonicus; assembly: GCF_044704955.1. NCBI lineage: Eukaryota > Metazoa > Chordata > Chondrichthyes > Pristiophoridae > Pristiophorus > Pristiophorus japonicus. The sequence goes on from NC_091981.1 coordinate 60,949,191, forward strand.
CTGGCGGCACCATGTGATTTCGGCGACCACCTCACCGAAACGCTGCGGGATAACTTTGTCATCGGAATTGGCCACGAGGGCCTTCTTCACAGGCTACTATCTGTGGATACCACAGTCACACTGCAGAAACATAGAAACATAGAAACATAGAAAATAGGTGCAGGAGTAGGCCATTCGGCCCTTCTAGCCTGCACCGCCATTCAATGAGTTCCTGGCTGAACATGCAACTTCAGTACCCCATTCCTGCTTTCTCGCCATACCCCTTGATCCCCCGAGTAGTAAGGACTACATCTAACTCCTTTTTGAATATATTTAGTAAATTGGCCTCAACTACTTTCTGTGGCAGAGAATTCCACAGGTTCACCACTCTCTGGGTGAAGAAGTTTCTCCTCATCTCGGTCCTAAATGGCTTACCCCTTATCCTTAGACTGTGACCTCTGGTTCTGGACTTCCCAAACATTAGGAACATTCTTCCTGCATCTAACCTGTCTAAACCCGTCAGAATTTTAAACATTTCTATGAGATCCCCTCTCATTCTTCTGAACTCCAGTGAATACAAGCCCAGTTGATCCAGTCTTTCTTGATATGTCAGTCCCGCCATCCCGGGAATCAGTCTGGTGAGCCTTCGCTGCACTCCCTCAATAGCAAGAATGTCCTTCCTCAAGTTAGGAGACCAAAACTGTACACAATACTCCAGGTGTGGCCTCACCAAGGCCCTGTACAACTGTAGTAACACCTCCCTGCCCCTGTACGCAAATCCCCTCGCTATGAAGGCCAACATGCCATTTGCTTTCTTAACCGCCTGATGTACCAGCATGCCAACCTTCAATGACTGATGTACCATGACACCCAGGTCTCATTGCACCTCCCCTTTTCCTAATCTGTCACCATTCAGATAATAGTCTGTCTCTCTGTTTTTAACACCAAAATGGATAACCTCACATTTATCCACGTTATACTTCATCTGCCATGCATTTGCCCACTCACCTAACCTATCCAAGTCACTCTGCAGCCTCATAGCATCCCCCTTGCAGCTCAAGCTGCCACCCAACTTAATGTCATCCGCAAATTGGAGATACTACATTTAATCCCCTCGTCTAAATCATTAATGTAAAATGTAAACAGTTGGGGCCCCAGCACAGAACCTTGCGGTACCCCACTAGTCACTGCCTGCCATTCTGAAAAGTACCCATTTACTCCTACTCTTTGCTTCCTGTCTGCCAATAGTTCTCAATCCACGTCAGCACACTACCCCCAATCTCATGTGCTTTAACTTTGCACATTAATCTCTTGTGTGGGACCTTGTCGAAAGCCTTCTGAAAGTTCAAATACACCACATCAACTGGTTCTCCCTTGTCCACTTTACTGGAAACATCCTCAAAAAATTCCAGAAGATTTGTCAAGCATGATTTCCCTTTCACAAATCCATGCTGACTTGGATCTATCATGTCACCTCTTTCCAAATGCACTGCTATGACATCCTTAATAATTGATTCCATCATTTTACCCACTACCGATGTCAGGCTGACCGGTCTATAATTACTTGTTTTCTCTCTCCCTCCTTTTTTAAAAGTGGGGTTACATTTGCAACCCTCCACTCCATAAGAACTGATCCAGAGTCAATGGAATGTTGGAAAATGATTGTCAATGCATCCGTTATTTCCAAGGCCACCTCCTTAAGTACTCTGGGATGCAGATCAGCAGGCCCTGGGGATTTATCGGCCTTCAATCCCATCAATTTCCCCAACACAATTTCCCGACTAATAAGGATTTCCCTCAGTTTCTCCTTCTTACTAGACCCTCAGACCCCTTTTATATCCGGAAGGTTGTTTGTGTCCTCCTTAGTGAATACCGAACCAAAGTACTTGTTCAATTGGTCCGCCATTTCTTTGTTCCCTTTTATGACTTCCCGTGATTCTGACTGCAGGGGACCTACATTTGTCTTTACTAACCTTTTTCTCTTTACATATCTATAGAAGCTTTTGCAATCCATCTTAATGTTCCCTGCAAGCTTCCTCTCGTACTCTATTTTCCCTGCCCTAATCAAACCCTTTGTCCTCCTCTGCTGAGTTCTAAATTTCTCCCAGTCCCCGGGTTCACTGCTATTTAGAAACATAGAAACATAGAAACATAGAAAATAGGTGCAGGAGTAGGCCATTCGGCCCTTCTAGCCTGCACCGCCATTCAATGAGTTCATGGCTGAACATGCAACTTCAGTACCCCATTCCTGCTTTCTCACCATACCCCTTGATTCCCCTAGTAGTAAGGACTTCATCTAACTCCTTTTTGAATATATTTAGTGAATTGGCCTCAACAACTTTCTGTGGTAGAGAATTCCACAGGTTCACCACTCTCTGGGTGAAGAAATTCCTCCTCACCTCGGTCCTAAATGGCTTCCCCCTTATCCTTAGACTGTGTCCCCTGGTTCTGGACTTCCCCAACATTGGGAACATTCTTCCTGCATCTAACCTGTCTAACCCCGTCAGAATTTTAAACATTTCTATGAGGTCCCCTCTCATTCTTCTGAACTCCAGTGAATACAAGCCCAGTTGATCCAGTCTTTCTTGATAGGTCAGTCCCGCCATCCCGGGAATCAGTCTGGTGAACCTTCGCTGCACTCCCTCAATAGCAAGAATGTCCTTCCTCAGGTTAGGAGACCAAAACTGTACACAATACTCCAGGTGTGGCCTCACCAAGGCCCTGTACAATTGTAGCAACACCTCCCTGCCCTTGTACTCAAATCCCCTCGCTATGAAGGCCAACATGCCATTTGCTTTCTTAACCGCCTGCTGTACCTGCATGCCAACCTTCAATGACTGATGTACCATGACACCCAGGTCTCTTTGCACCTGCCCTTTTCCTAATCTGTCACCATTCAGATAATAGTCTGTCTCTCTGTTTTTACCACCAAAGTGGATAACCTCACATTTATCCACATTATACTTCATCTGCCATGCATTTGCCCACTCACCTAACCTATTCAAGTCGCTCTGCAGCCTCATAGAATCCTCCTTGCAGCTCACACTGCCACCCAACTTAGTGTCATCCGCAAATTTGGAGATACTACATTTAATCCCCTCGTCTAAATCATTAATGTACAGTGTAAACAGCTGGGGCCCCAGCACAGAACCTTGCGGTACCCCACTAGTCACTGCCTGCCATTCTGAAAAGTACCCATTTACTCCTACTCTTTGCTTCCTGTCTGACAACCAGTTCTCAATCCATGTCAGCACACTACCCCCAATCCCATGTGCTTTAACTTTGCACATTAATCTCTTGTGTGGGACCTTGTCGAAAGCCTTCTGAAAGTCCAAATATACCACATCAACTGGTTCTCCCTTGTACATTCTACTGGAAACATCCTCAAAAAATTCCAGAAGATTTGTCAAGCATGATTTCCCTTTCACAAATCCATGCTGACTTGGACCTATCATGTGACCATTTTCCAAATGCGCTGCGATGACATCCTTAATAATTGATTCCATCATTTTACCCACTACCGATGTCAGGCTGACCGGTCTGTAATTCCCTGTTTTCTCTCTCCCTCCTTTTTTAAAAAGTGGGGTTACATTGGCTACCCTCCACTCCATAGGAACTGATCCAGAGTCAATGGAATGTTGGAAAATGACTGTCAATGCATCCACTATTTCCAAGGCCACCTCCTTAAGTACTCTGGGATGCAGTCCATCAGGCCCTGGGGATTTATCGGCCTTCAATCCCATCAATTTCCCCAACACAATTTCCCGACTAATAAGGATTTCCCTCAGTTCCTCCTCCTTACTAGACCCTCTGACCCCTTTTATATCCGGCCAATTTGTTTGCCACTTCCTTGGTTTTAATACTATCCCTGATTTCCCTTGATAGCCACGGTTGAGCCACCTTCCCTTTTTTATTTTTACGCCAGACAGGGATGTACAATTGTTGTAGTTCATCCATGCGCTCTCTAAATGTCTGCCATTGCCCATCCACTGTCAACCCCTTAAGTATCATTCGCCAATCTATTCTAGCCAATTCACGCCTCATACCTTCAAAGTTACCCTTCTTTAAGTTCTGGACCATGGTCTCTGAATTAACTGTTTCATTCTCCATCCTAATATAAAATTCCACCATATTATGGTCACTCTTCCCCAAGGGGCCTCGCACAACGAGATTGCTAATTAATCCTCTCTCATTACACAACACCCAGTCTAAGATGGCCTCCCCCCTAGTTGGTTCCTCAACATATTGGTCTCGAAAACCATCCCTTATGCACTCCAGGAAATCCTCCTCCACCGTATTGTTTCTAGTTTGGTTAGCCCAATCTATATGCATATCAAAGTCACCCATGATAACTGCTGCACCTTTATTGCATGCACCCCTAATTTCCTGTTTGATGCCCTCCCCAACATCACTACTACTGTTTGGAGGTCTGTATACAACTCCCACTAATGTTTTTTGCCCTTTGGTGTTCTGGTCTTCACCATGAGCCAGGTATTCATGACCTCGACCTGCGGCTCGAGGTGGATGACTCATCCTCAGGACTCAAACCCGGCAAGTACTGTACACAGATTGGTGCCTTTTAGAGGCTGGACTGTAGAACGTGAATCTCCTCAGGTGAGAGAGAACAGGCACCCAAGTCCCTTAACTCAGAGTCCGCTGAGGGGGGCTAATCGAGTAGCACCATGTTGGCGTTGCGGAGGGAATCACAGGGCTCGCCAGTTCCGTTTTAAGGACTATGTGTGTAAAGGCTGCAGCACAAAGGGCCACCTCCAGCAAATGTGTAAAAGAAATATGACTCACTGTGTTGATGAAGAGTCTGCAGATGGCCATGAATCCAGCATGGATTATGAAGAGTTCGTCAGAGAGGCAGCTCAGCCCCACGATGAGGTGTATGGTATGTTTACCTGCACCACAGAATGTTCCCCCTTCAGGATGGAATTCGAGATAAACGACGTTCCAGTCTTCATGGAAGTGGACATGGGGCGAGCCAGTCAATAATGAATCAAGAAGCCTTTGAGAGGCTATAGGACAATCAAGCTGAATCACCCAAGTTGGTCCTGGTTCAGGCAAAGTTGCGCACCTACACCAATGAACTTATCCAAGTCTTTGGTAGTGCGGATAGAAAGGTACTCCATGATGGCGTGGTGCACAAGTTACCACTGTGGATTGTTGCAGGTGAAGGACCAACGCTACTCGGAAGAAGGTGGATGGAGAAGATCCATTGGAGTTGGGAAGGTTTCTTCCCTCCAGCGATCGACGACCCCCACGCTCAGAGGCAAAGCAAGCCCCACCTGAGGTTGGATTTGGCACCCGAGGCACAGACTGCTCAGCATGACTGCGTGGAGATGATCCAGCTGAGACGACCTGAACACACCTTCCAGGCTCCAGTGGCAGGACTCCAGTGGAAGAAAATCAGATCAAAAGGTGACTTCCTAGCTTCGGTGGCAGAACTCGGGGAGAAGAGGATCACCGCAATCGACATCGTGAATGGAAGAAAGATGGAGCCCAAACCAGCGCTGAAGGAAAAGATGGCGGCAGCCAGATCATGAGTTGCAATGCTGATGGACTAACACATGGTACCAAGCAAAGAAGAGGATTGGGGTAAAGATAGCAAGGCTCTTTTAAAGGAGGCCAGCAACCCCCACACTTAAAGGGACAGTTCCACATTGTCAATCAATGTAATAGCAACTGTGAGTTAAATGTAAAGCTTTGTAATTAATGATCAGAGTTTTATACATGTAATAAGCAAAGAAAAGTCATGCGATTGCAATCGGAACTACAGTTTATCTACAATGAGTAATGAAACGTTGTGCGATGTAGGATTTCAACTGTATTCAGAGAATGTAGCGGGCAAACACTCATCGAAAGCACACAGGTCCAGCGGGCTACCCAATGCTATAGCCTGCGTCCCTGGGACCAGAGTGATGCACCACGGAGTATAGCCACAAGCAGCTAATATAGATAAGCTGCAGAGCAAGCGATCTCAGGAGGGCAACGGCACCAGTATGGATACCCTGCCCCTGATCGGCTCCACCTCTCAGGCACCCGATGGCACCAACCGTCACGAGCCTGAAAGAGCAAACTGTGCTAAGGCGCAGCCCCCAGACCCTATCCCCACCAAGGCTACACCCAGGAATGAAGGGTCACCCACAACGGCTCTCCCAAATGGGACCGGGACCAGCCAGGATCCCAAACCAAATAACGCACAGGCAAGTGAGCCAGCAGTTCCCTGCGCACTGCTAGATGACTGTTGCTCGGGGAGCAGCAGCGACCAGGGGCATAAGGAAAGGACAGGGAGGTCACAGGCATCTGTGAACCCGCCCGACGCTAAGCAACGGCAATGGTCCCGAGAGCAGGCAACTTGAGCCAACCGGGTTCCCACTGCCAGCACTGGACACCGCGCCACCACCAGACTACCTGGACACCATCCAGTTCTGGAGCTAGCTTGTCCTCACGCACAGATGCTGACACCAATAATTATTCCAAGTATGTATCAAAAATGTATCTCACCAGTCAAATGTACTTGCCGCACAACTGTAACACAAATGTAATGATGTAAATGTAAATGTTTTTTTCTGGATTTGAATGTATATGAATGTAATGAGCTACTGGCATAATCTATATGTTGGTGGGGGGGGTGGGGGGAGAGAATGGAGTGGTCATGGACTCACAAATAGAAACCACCAGCACCTCTACTGCCACTGAAACACCCCTACCCACCCAAGATGGAAGCGACCCTCCAAGTGTCAACCAGATAGAGCTAAGCCCAGAGCACAGTCAATGCATGAAGGCAATTTGCACTAAGGACTTGGGGGGAGAGTGATGTCATGTATTCAGACATATGATGTGCCACCAGAGGGCACTACTATGGGAAACTTGTACACCAGCTGTATGGTCACTAAGGTGTGCCACCAGAGGGCATTGCAGTGGGAGACTTGTAGGTTACCTGTACAGGTGTGCCAGGCCTAGTATAAAAGGCAGGCCACCATGTGTGATCCTCACTCTGGATTTATATGAAATGGACTGGATATATATCAAATGCATTGCCTCGTGGAGTTATTATCAGAGCATCCAAAGACATAACAAGACCCCCTCCCCGCAACCCTACTACACTTACCTGAAGGCAAAGCATGTTCCCTTAGGACCCCGGTGGCGGCTGGCTCCCGCCTCAATTCCCACTCCCACCCACTGGCCTAGACATCACACCTGCAGGCTTCGAGAGGGACACTAATTTCAAATGTGATCTTTCAGCAAGAATCAGCCGTGCATCCACATCCGCGGGTTCCCTAGGTTCGCCGTTCACTTGGGGCTCGTGAGCACCATACACGCCCTCCCCCTTTAAATTCGGGACCTGGTCATGGTCTTTCTTTGATGGTAGAAAATACCCGAGGGGAGTTACATGCCATTCAGGTGGTGAAGCAAATTTCTTTTAAAATTTAAGTTTTAAAAGTGTGAAGTACATCAACAGCAGCCAACACACACTGCCAGAAATCTACAATAAGGAGGACATTTATCAACAGCCATCAGAGAGTTTTAGGTTTATTTTCTGATGATCAATGACAGGATATTGGAGAGTAGAACCTGTCAACAAAACGACGCCAACTTCTGTGCAATGGATAATGTTGTACTGCTGCTGGTGTAGTAAACAATAAAGATTGCACAGCACAAATGCCAAACCGAGAATATAACCCATGTAATATTCCCCAATATCCTGTCACTTATCAGAAAATAAACTTACAGTCTCTCCTGAAAACAATGGAAGGGAAAAACATGGGCAGCCAATTCAATATGCACATTTTACACCATCGCCCAAAGTTAAAATTACCCCCACAGTTAGTAAATGTACAACTTGGTGTGAAATTGAGCCATGCATATCAGGAAGATTCCAGGTTTCATTCGTGACTTGTGCAGAGATAACTGATCTCAGCCAGTGTAAGGTTTGAAAATCCACGGCCGCATTTTATTGGAACACCCTAAGGACAAGAAAACTAAATGGGATCGTTCTATACATTTGAAATGAACATTTTTGGCCAAATAAAATCCTCAGACCAGACAGGCTGGGAAACATGTGGGCGGATACAGACATTGCGGAGTCTGGCTCACAAGCGAGACAGAGGCACTGGCCAATGGAGGAAAAGTGCATTCTGGCAGGCCAATCAGGGGTCGAGTCGGGCCTGAAGCGGGGAAATCCTCAACCAATGGGGACTACCCGGCCCAGTTTGAAAATATGACTCACCCCTAATCAAATTATGAATATCTTCTGATTAAACATTCAAAGCTATCTCCCCGCCCAAACATACACAATTGGGTACAAATATAGGACCTAGAGAACCACTGGGAGAACAGAGAGGAAGCCGCTGGAGCAGTGAGGAAGGAGAGAAGCCGCTGGAGCAGTAGGAGAAGGAGTCGAGAAGCAGTAGCAGTCACAGACCGACAGAAACCGAGAGAGAATGGAGACGGACTGTTACCGGACCTACCATCGAACGGGCCCTGGACTCGACTTGTGTGCAGAATATACAAGCCAACTACCGAGAGGCTCAACATCGTCTCAAGAAGCCGACCCGTACACCGAATGATGCTCCGAGACCAACCAGCTGAAGAAGCGGAGACCGAAGTAACTGGGAGAGGCAACATTCACTCCAGCTACGCCGTAAACCAACCATCCTAAGGCTAAAAGGAATAACTGTCAAAAAGGGATCGTAAGTATTATCCTGGGGTTTTCTTTTCCCAACTGTCAGCCTAGGTCAGTCAGGTAAAAAGGTGGGGGGGGGGGTGGGGGTGGTGTTAGAACTGTCTTGTAAAGGTAAAATTGTGTAAGGTTTTCGTTGTGTCCGTTTCTTCCCATAGATGTTCATAGTTTATAAGTGTGTGTCAGATATGTCTTTTGATGAAGTTTGACTTTGTTGGAAACTTACCGTGGTTAATAAATTGGACTTGCCCGTTTTTTTTTGTTCCAAGGACCACTTGTCTCTGGGTGCTTTGTTTTTCCTTGTGGAAGCTCATAATCCACCAAAATACTGAGCTTAGAACCAGATAGGGGTGCTAGGGCACTTCGCAACCGCCAGTTTAGTGGTCAGCGAGCCATAAGCTGTTGGACCGTCCCCTAGAAGGGACAGAGAGGCCCAATACACCAACAGCCACCAAAGGCCCCCGTAATTGGGCAGAGCAAAAACCCCCTATACACATGGCAAGCCAGGTTGGAGCTCAGTGGGAGAAGGTGGTACTGGGAAAATCTAAAATGGAGGAGAGAATCACGGACTATGTTTTCTCCAAGGTCAATTTTGCCAAAACATGGGTTCATAACCTGACCAGGGCGCCACATCCAGCGGACGCAGCAGCCCAATGGACAGACGGGCCTACACATTACAAAAAGGTAGAAAAGGCAATTTGGCTGATATGTTTAACTAGGCAGGTTCGGGAGTTAGACCTCCAGGTAGGAAAATTACGGGAGGAATTAAAGGATGCCGTTATAACCTCAGCGGCCAGGGGGGCCGCGGGTACTAAGGTCACAGAAGAGTTAATAGAGGAAAGGAATAGAAGGGCACGTTTAGAGGAAACGTTCCGCAACCATCAGGAATACCTGCAGAGTCAGGTTATGGTGTCACGGGCTACGGAACAGAAGTACAGGGAGCAGAGTACAGCTCATGCCCAGCAGATCCAAGATAACTGATCTCAGTAACTGGTCCAATTAAGGGATTTGCGCACAGCCTATAAAGTTAACACCAAAATAAGTCATGAGAAGGCAGATCATGCCCCTTGCCATAAGCGGATCCAATCCCTCCTCCAGGCTCTGTCCCAGGTAAAGGGGGCAGTCTGTCTGTTGGGGCCCAGGGAGGCAACCAACGAGTCAGGGTATTGGGGAGTGGAAGAGGATCCGGCGGCAGAGGACAGTCGACTGCCTCCTGAGGCGCCGGGAGTGTGTCCGGCAGGCCTTACGGAGGATCAGAGGGTGCAGCTCAAGAAACCCACAGGGCATGGGATCGGCCAGATAGAGCCGGTCCAGCCAAAGGGGTATGGGACACCCGCAGAAAGGGTCGAGTCTGCAGATTTAAATTCAGAGGCAGTTGAGGATGAGGAAAAGGGGGAGCCAGTGGTGGTGTCTGCCGCGGGACCGATGTGCCCGGCTGTGCAGAGGAAGTACGGTCCCCCACAAGGTGCACAACCCCAAGGACCGCTGGACAGCGAGTTTATCATTCCGCATTCAGTTGCTGCATTAAAGGCCATGGTGTCACATATCCCAAAGCTCACTAGACTGGGAGATCCGTATGCTCACTTCCTGGAGATAGCGCAGGCAGTGGACATGAACACATGCGACAACGCGGAAGCAGTTAAAGTGCTCCTTTTTTCCATTGACGGGAAGATCTACCAGGCTCTTCCCCCAGATTGTCGCGGGGGACAAAGCACCCTCGCAGCACTACAAAGGGGTATCCAAGAGGCCATGGGGTGGAATGAAGGGAGTCCCTTTGAAAGGATAGCGAAAACACGCCAGTTAGCAGGAGAGGCCCCGCAGATATATGTGGAAAGGTTATGGCTGGTCAACAGCACAGCATGTGGTGGCCTGCTTGTCAGAAACAACCTTACAACGGAACAAAGGGAATCATGGTTTTGCACCATAATTGCGAACAGCCTGCCCAGTGTCAAGGAAAGGGCAGATCTCTGGTTCATCCCGGGAGACCCCAATCTCACCGAAGCCATCGTGATAGGCAGACTGGCTGCCACACGGCGGTGGGATGGGGAAGAAGAGGGGAAGCCAGAGAAAACAGTAAAAGGCCGGGTGCATGCGGTGCAACCCAACCAAACCCCCAGGAGAGAGTGGCATCAGGAGGGTGGACATCCTCCCGGTAGAACGGGGGTGTACTATGGGTGCAGTAAGCCTGGCCACTACCACAGCAACTGCAGGGGCAACCCCTACTGCGTGAAAGAAGTAAAAGCACCCACGGAGGTGAAACCGGGTAATGAGAAAGCGGGTGCCACAACAGTGTTTGAAATCGCTGTAAAAACCCTCAGGCAGCTGCTGACAGGTCCCGGCCGTATCAATGTACCGGTTGGAAGAGAGATCACCACAGCTCCCATACGGCAGGTACCGTGACTAGCAGCCACCAAGCCTGCCTACCTGTGTCCGCTGGACTATACCTCGTGGGGAAGACCGTGGGTAAAAATGGAGTTGGAGGGGAACCAGGGAACTTACTTGTTGGACACGGTGGCTTCAAGCATCCTTGTCCACACAGAGGACCCGGCCTCCTCGCCCCTGTCCAGCGGTGTGCCCTACGAGCTGGTCGGCTTCACGGGGAACGAAAGAACAGGATATTTTTCAATCCCACTGACCCTTAGGTTGGGAGCACTGACCACCAAATGGAAGTGCATCCTGATAAGGTGGGAGCAGGCTAACAAAGGTATATTGGGGGCCAAATTCATTATAGCCCACCATATCCTGGTGGATCTGTGAAATCACTGCTTATGGGTAACAGTGGATCCAGGTACAAACAACGAAGTCATGCTTATAGAAAGGATACAAGACAAAGGGGCTCTGTGTACTGTGAAGCCAAAAGGGGGTTATGACTTAGAGCTTCTGGTCAGGGACACCCCGGCAGAGTACAGGGCCTATGTGCGAGCCAGTCTCGCAGCATTTGCCACCCACAAACACGACTGTGGGAGAGTCACCGGAGTAGAGGTCAGGATAGATGGGGATCCCATGTCCCGACCTCAGAGGCAGCATAACTTCCCCAAAGAGGTAGAAGCCGACTTGGAAGTGGCACTGAGCTCACTGGTGGAGCAGGGTGTGTTGAGACCCATAGCCATGCACATGAACTCTCCCCTGTGGCCGGTCAGAAAGCCGGACAACTCGTGGAGGGCCACCATGGACTACCGGGTGCTCAACAGAAACATCCCGGCTTGTGCTCCTACAGTGGCAGCAGTGGTAGACCTGATCAGGGAAATCCCTGCGTCTGCAACCACCTTCATAGTCCTAGACATTTCAAATGGCTTCCGGTCTATCCCTGTGAGGAGAGAGGACCAGTACAAGTTTGCTTTCACCTTTAAGGAACAGCAATATACTTGGAGCTGCCTCCCTCAGGGATTTAACAACAGTCCCAGCATCTTCCACCAGTGCATGGCGAACTGTTTGAAGAGCTTCAGCCAGCCACAACAGTTGGTGCAGTATGTGGGCGACCTGCTCCTTTTCACTGACAACAGTAAAGAGCATGGTCCCCTGCTGGCAGAACTGTTGGCTGTGCTCAAGGAGGGGGGTTTTAAGGTCAACCCCAAAAAGGCCCAGATAGGGTTAAAGGAAGTAAAATTCCTGGGTCTAACACTCAGAGCAGGGGAACGAGGTATAGATGAGGCCCGAAGGCAAGCCGTGCAGGCACTCCCGGTACTGACCACCGTATCCGGAGTCAGATCTTTTTTAGGGATCACAGGCTACAGCAGAGATTTCATAGAAGATTATGCAGCAACTGCAGCCCCTCTCCTCAGGCTCCTACACAAAGGGGTCGAGTGGGAGTGGGATCAAGGCTGCCAAGCTGCATTTCTTCAGTTGAAACAGAACCTGCAGAAGCCACCTGCACTGGGGGCTATTGATGGGGAAAAGGATTTCTATTTAGAAGTAGCAGCCAGCGGGGCAGTCTGAGTGCAGTGCTTTTACAGGAAAGGCACGGACAGCTGAGACCGGTGGTGTACTCCTCTAGAGTCCTTGCAGAGGTGGAGAAGGGGTACTCCAACTGTGAAAGGCATCTGTTAGCCACTCACTGGGCTGTGAAAAGAGCACAGGTTTTTACAGGAGTATCCCCTATCACACTTCTCACCCATCACACCCCAACCCAGATGTTGTTAGATGGAAGAATAAAGGATGGAACAGTCAGCAGTGCCAGGATCACTCGCTGGACCCTCCTCCTCTCCCAAATGGCCATCAGGGTCAGGGCCCTCTGCGAGCCCAGGCTCGTAGCTAACCTCATATATGCAGGAGAGCCACTTAGATGCTCAGTAGACGGGGTTTGGGACACCGACTTTGGATTTCGGGCAGGGGTACATCCCACAGGCCGCGAGATCTATGTCGATGGATCCAGTTCGGTGTCCGCGTTTCCAAGACTCACGGGCTGCGGAATTTGGGACCCCGAGGCAGGCATAGCCAGCACCCTGAGCGCCCAGCAGGCTGAACTGTCAGCGGTGATGTACGTGGTGACTCACCCCGAGGAATTCCCCACCCCATACACGATTTCTTCGGACAGTATGTTTACTTGCAATTCGTGTACAGGGTATCTGACTATTTGGTCACGCAGGGGGTACACATCCGCAGATGGGAAGCCCCTGGTAACCAAACTCCTGTTAGTCAGGATAGTGGCAGCCCAAGGGAACAATAGGGACGTCTACATCCACAAGGTTAAGACACATTCTAAGACAGAGCCCAGGGCAGAGGGTAACCAGTGGGCGGACCTCCTGGCCAGAGAAGGAGCCAAGACAGGTCGCTTCTGGGACCTCTATGAGAAAGGCAGGGTGATAGCAGCTAGAGGCAAGCCAGGGAAACAAGGGAGCACAGGGGTGGCAGTGGCCCCGGACCTGAGAACGGTTCAGGCACAGGACCCCGTCCTCAAGGCCGCCAGAGCAACCATCCTAAGTGGAGGAAAGGCAGAGAGCCCATACAGTGCCGCAGATATAGCTGTCAAGGAAGCGATGCTGTTTAAAGGGGACAGGTGGGTGGTACAAGCACAACACCAGCGGGAGTTCCTACAACTGGCCCATGAGGGTCCAGGTGCGGGACACCCCGGGCCAGAATCCACCTGGCAGAAGAAGGAACAGGCAGCATGGTGACCAGATCTCCGGAACGATGTCCGTGATTTCTGCGCAGCCTGTCTGGTGTGTGCAGCCAACAACCCAGACCCCTAGAAAAGAAAGGCATCCATGGGACACATCAGGTGGGTAGAAGGACCATGGCAGTCGATCCAAATCGACTACATAGGGCCCCTACCAACCGCCCAGGGGGGGTACAAGTACTGTCTAGTGCTGGTGGATGTATTCTCCAAATGGGTGGAAGTCTTCCCTTGCCGAACAGCTACTGCATTGGGGATGGCCAAGATCCTGGTCAGGGAAGTGTTCTCAAGGTGGGGTCTGCCGCAGTTTGTGGAGTCCGACCAGGGAAGCCACTTCACCGGCCAGGTGATGCAGGCCACCTTAAAGGTACTGGGGATTAAAGCACGGTGGCATGTGGCATACAACCCCAGTCCTCAGGCCCTGTAGAGAGCCTCAACCGCACCATCAAGGAAAGGTTCTGCAAGGAGAGTGGGAATTTACCCAACAGATGTGTGGAGGTCTTGCCACTGGTCCTTATGGGGATCCGGGCCAATCAGTCGAAAAGCACAGGGTATTCACCCCATGAGCTAATGACTGGGAGACCCATGAGGACCCCAGTACACACATTGGTGCCGGGTCTCACCGAAGGACAGCTTCAGGAAGCTAACCGAGGTCGCTTTGCTAGGAATCTGCTGGAACAGCTGCAGTAGATTCACTGGCAGGCAGCCACCAACATGGGAAGACAGCACTTTAGTAACAAGCTACTGCTGGAACCCCGTAGCCACCACGACTGGGAAATAGGCGACCAGGTCATGGTACGCAGCTTTGCCAGGGTGGGGGTGTTCGAGCCACTGTACATGGGGCCCTACAGTATAGTGGACAAGGCGAGCCCTATGGTTTATGCGGTCCAATTACCCCGCCGGGTAAAGTGGTACCACATAAACCAATGCAAGCGGTTCGACCCTACTAGGACAGGAAAAAGGAAGGCTCCCACAGGTAAAGAAACCTCACGGGAGGCAGAGGACATTCCGGTGGATGTGGAGGCTGTAACAGAGGTCAAGCCCGGCTCCGAATCCCCACAACCTGGAATAGTCCACTGCCACAGAAGGACCATCACACAGCAGAGTGAAGTGGCACAGCCTGATAGGCAGGAAAGGGACTTAGCACAGGAGAAGGGAGTCCTGTGCAATAAAACGACAGGGCAGGTAGAGGAAGGGATAGACCAGTGGGAGGACCTCGTGGTGCAGCCCGTAACATGGGACTCCGCGCCCCTGATTAGGCGTAGTTCCACAGTGGGGCAGCCTGGGATGCCTTGGCCCCCCGTATACCTTCCCGCCCGTCCCAGAGTCAAACGAGAAAAGAAGAACAAGAGTGGCAGACTCTGTGCGGTAAAAGGGACACCACCGAAAGACCCGGGAAAGATCCCAGACACCGAAGGGCTCACAGAAATGGAAGCAGGACATTTAAAAGAAGTCCACCTGCAAACCCTACAAAAGGGGGCAGTCCGGCTCCTGGGGCAAGGTCAGCAAGATGGCCGACAAAGCCAAGTCAGTATCAGAGACTGACCAGGCCCCCCGGAGATGGGTGGCATTGTATATAGCCTGGTGTTCTGTATATAGTTTAGGGAGATTTTAAAGTGAGGTGATGGCGTTTTTATATTGTGATGTCACTCCAGTCAAGCCTGAAGAAGTCTCAGGCAAGGCTGTGTTCAATCTTGTGTTCCAGAAAATGCTCCGGACCGTCGCGATGTTATTTACCTACCTGGGGACCTGCACCAGACAGAAACTCGACATCGAGATGTCTTTGACATACGGGTGCTCCAGGGGCAGGGCGCCAATCGTGACCATGGGAGAAGGGATCATGGAGGCAGAAGGCCAGGCCACCTACTTCCACAGGGGAGATGGCCTGGGTGGTTGGGTTCGAATTCCACCCGGTATTCGAGCCACGAGAGTTTTACCTATGGGGCGGCCTCCATCCCTTGCCCCGAAATCGAGATTGCCACGTCCCGGGTTAGGGTGACAGAGGGAAGGAGAGTGTGTTTAACGTGTGTTGGGGACATAAATCCACCCACACTATTTTGGGTGTAGTTGTGCGAATGCCAGTGATGGAGCCATCCGCCAAGCCAGCACCTCTGTACCGCGTGGAGAACATTGGAGTCATTCGCGGGGGGGGTACACGTCTGTTTCGCAACGGTCCCAACCTAGGTCATTGTGTGGGAGTGCGCAATGAGGGGTACAGACCTATCTGGCTGCCGTAGCCGGGGAGCACAGGTCATCCTGTGTCCCCAGCACTTGAACGCCTTCGGGAGGCCACAGTGCGGGTTTAGCACTGCTGTGGCAGAACCTATAAATTGTACGATGGAGGTGATGGCACCTGGCCATGTACCTCCACAGATAACATATGTAGGTGGTGGGACGTATTGTGTTGCCACGACTGCCCACCGGTATAGACACGGCCCGAGTAAGTGGTGTGATATTCCGGACAGCAGTTTTTGCTTTAAACCTTGGGCAGAAGTTCAAGTGGCCCAGTAAGGGATCATCACAATCCCAGAACCCTCCACGGTCCACCTCACGGTACAGTATAACGCGAGTGATCTGCAGAACTATGTTGCCCATTTTGGGTACCCCATACCCTTACTACCTGAGAAACTCACCGCCCTGTTGAAGGCAGTGGATCTCAGCCAAAAACATTATTACACCCAACAGCAAAAAACCAAAGACATAGCCCTCGAAATCGCGGACATACAGTCACCAGCGTGGTGGGAATGGGGTACGAGAGTAGATTTTGGCTTCGCATGGCCTCCCACACACTGGTGATTGTACAACTGGTCATTGTCCTATGTCTCATCATCAATGCCTGCAGATCCAAAAGAGCCCGAACAGCACGGGGTTATCTTAAAATATTCCAGAAACAACAGAAGGACAGCCCAGTCTAACACACAAGAATGCCATTTTGTTTCCAGGTGGTTTTAAACAGAAGGGAACGTTCTGGTTTATCATAACACCACGAAAACTCGTACCTGGAAACTGACTGGCACTGTCAACTACGTAAGCTGTTAAAACTATCCATGACAGAACACAATACGGACTTACTTATCACAGATAAACATTTGTACAGTGTAAATACATCTGTTCGATATGCTGTGATGGCGGAAAAATCTTTCAAGGAATGCAAGGAACACGCGACATGATGTGCTGTAATTATGTACTTAACTCTATGTAACTAAAAGCAAAAATGGTACCTTGATTGTAGTTTACCTGTAAAGGAGCGTGGATAGTGCACAACTTATGGATAGAAATATTGTTTGTGCACATTGGTTTATGCGGGTCTATAGTTTAGAGTAATTATGGGGATGGCTGACACTTGGGAAGCTCCAGGATTTTCTTGCAAACCTTTTGACACATTCCGTCTATGTCTGGGTGTGTCAAGATGGGGGAGTGTAAGGTTTGAAAATCCACGGCCGCATTTTAAGGACAAGAAAACTAAATGGGATCGTTCTATACATTTTAAATGAACATTTTTGGCCAAATAAAATCCTCAGACCAGGCAGGCTGGGAAACGTGTGGGCGAATACAGACATTGTGGAGTCTGGCTCATAAGCGAGACAGAGGCACTGGCCAATGGGGGAAAAGTGCATTCTGGCAGGCCAATCAGGGGTTGAGTTGGGCCTGAAGCGGAGAAATCCTCAACCAATGCGGACTACCCAGCCCAGTTTGAAAATATGACTCACCCCTAATCAAATTATGAATGTAAACCATTATCTACCTAATCAATATGGACAGTGGACAATAGCCCTGAGATCACTGCGGTGATTGACTCCCAGGAATGTTACAATGGACCAGCAGACATTGTGGCACCAATGTGCACGGAAACAATACCCTTATCCTCACATCTACCTGTACCCGTGACATCTTCTGATTATATTGAGGAGTCTGGCTCACAAGCGAGACAGAGGCACTGGCCAATGGGGGAAAAGTGCATTCTGGAAGGCCAATCAGGGGTCGAGTTGGGCCTGAAGCGGGGAAATCCTCAACCAATGCGGACTACCCGGCCCAGTTTGAAAATATGACTCACCCCTAATCAAATTATGAACGTCTTCTGATTAAACATTCAAAGCTATCTCCCCGCCCAAACTTACACAATTGGGTACAAATATAGGACCTAGAAAACCACTGGGAGAACAGAGAGGAAGCCGCTGGAGCAGTGAGGAAGGAGAGAAGCCGCTTGAGCAGTAGGAGAAGGAGTCGAGAAGCAGTAGCAGCCACAGACCGACAGAAACCGAGAGAGAATGGAGACGGACTGTTACCGGACCTACCATCGAACGGGCCCTGGACTCGACTTGTGTGCAGAATATACAACCCAACTACTGAGAGGCCCAACATCATCTCAAGAAGCCGAGCTGCACACCGAATGATGCTCCAAGGCCAACCAGCTGAAGAACCAGAGACCGAAGTAACTGGGAAAGGCAGCATTCACTCCAGCTACCCCGTAAACCAACCATCCTAAGGCTAAAAGGAATAACTGTCAAAAAGGGATCGTAAGTATTATCCTGGGGTTTTCTTTTCCCAACTGTCAGCCTAGGTCAGTCAGGTAAAAAGTGGGGGTGGAGGGGGTGGTGTTAGAACTGTCTTGTAAAGGTAAAATTGTGTAAGGTTTTCGTTGTGTCCGTTTCTTCCCATAGATGTTCATAGTTTATAAGTGTGTGTCAGATATGTGTTTTGATGAAGTTTGACCTTGTTGGAAAATTACCGTGGTTAATAAATTAGACTTACCTGTTTTTTTTGTTCCAAGGACCAGTGTTTTGTTTTCCCTTGTGGAAGCTCATAATCCACCAAAATTCTGAGCTTAGAATAAGATGGGGTGCTAGGGCACTTCGCACCCGCCAGTTTAGTGGTCAGCGAGCCATAAGCTGCTGGACCGTCCCCTAGAAGGGACAGAGAGGCCCAATACACCAACAGCCACCAAAGCCCCCCGTAATTGGGCAGAGCAAAAAGCCCCTACACCGGGCTGGTGGTCGGGTCACTACAGTTGGCTTTAGTGTCTAGTGAAGGGGGATTAAAATCGGCTCGGTTGCTATCCAGTAATTTTGCTGGAAACTGCATGTGGGGAAACGTTGAATGTGCAGAACACCAGGCTTGACTGATAAGGCTCCCATGCACCTGCTGCCCTTGTCCTTCTAGGTGGTGGAGATCGTGGATTTGGGAGGTGCTGTCGAAGAAGCCCTGGTGAGTTGCTGCATTGCATCCTGTAGATAGCACACTGCAGCCAAGGTAAACTACTGTGAAGGAAGTGGATGTTTAAGATAGTGGATCAGCTGCCAATCAAGTGAACTGTTTTGTCCTGAATGCTGTCAAGCTTCTTGAGTGTTGATGCAGCTGCACCCATTCAGACAAGTGGAGAGTATTTTTATACTTAAGAGGGGTCAGTTCCCAGCATTTCCAGGAAGAGGTTGAGTCCACGGGCGTTGTCTATCCACAATCTATGTCAGCTTTGACTGAAGCAAATAGAGAATTTTTTCTCAGCTGTGCTGCCAAGAAGGAATTGTGCAAGCTGCCTTTCAGAGAAGGAAATATTTTTTTCCTACCCTTCTATCAAGGAGTTCTTACCATGGAGTTCACTGTGGGCATTCCCATATATGTCCTTATTTTGGAAGCAGAACAGAAGCAGGAGGAAGATGAAATGAAAAAGGCACACAAGATAAGACCACCGTTCCATGAGAGTCTATAGACCATTCTACTCCCTTCAGGATGTATCAGAAGAGGTCATCTTAAGGAGGTTCAGTAACCCCCTCTTTGACCAAGCTTTTGACTACCCCTCTTAATATCTCTTTCTTTGGCTCAACATCAATTTTTATCTGATTGCAATTCTGTGAAGCGCTTTGAACATTTTTCTATGTTAAAGGCACTATATAAATGCAAATTGTTGTTGTTGTAAGGGGGCATTGAAGGAACTGAACAACTGAACTCCAAATATCCTCTCAAACATAAAACAGAGAACAGACATACTACAGAATGCTGGACTTCACATCTCAAAGTAGTGTTACGATGCACATATATATTTCTACATATGTATGATGATCTTGGGGACTATGAGGAGAGCTTTACTGTAATGAAGGAAGCCTCTCGGCAAAATGGAATGAAGTATGTATCGATCAAGAAGCATGAGCGAATTTCACTACCACATTTTTCCAAATTAGCATCAGCGTAAATCTTTATATCAACAATAATTTAAAGGGTTAAATTTGTAAGTTGTAGTAGTTGTAAGGTTTAAATAACTAATTGTTTTTGTGACAAATTGTAAATGATGTGCTAGTTTATTTTTCAAAGAATGTTATAAAATTACCAGCAGCAGCTCACAAAGTTTTTTGTTGGATATTTCCAATTACTGTGCTGGTTGGTGTAAGCTTCTGGATGGTGCTAAAGAAAATTGGGCTAAACCACCTAATTCTAACACAGTCAGTTACTTCTCTGTGAAATATTGTGAAATCTTGCTCTGTGTAACAACCAGCATACTTATGTGTCTGGAGTAATGTTTATGAAAAATATTGCTACGGATTGGTAACTTTTTTTTCAAGAAAAAAGTGGTCTTGAAGTGGTCAGGTGATACGTTCCAAATCAAGCTACCAGTTTGTCAGCAGGCGTTTAGTTTTTTTGGCTGCAGTGTGAAGGCAGCAAAGATTCCAGACAACTATTTACATTCCCATTAGCAATCCTGTGCATGTGTTGAGGGGAAAGTCGTCCGCATAATCTTCTGGCCTAAGCTAAGAAAAATTTGAAGAAAATGGGGTCAATTTTGAGCATCCTTGTCTGGCGTTAACAGGGTGATAAGGCCTCAAAATGGGATCAGTAGCCTTACTGCCTCATTAACATCAGCAATGCGACTGGCTCCATTTTGAAAGGGGCCTACTACTGGGTGTCCATAGCACCCACCTGTTTCAGGAGATAGGCCTCTTTTAATATGGAAATCCAGTTCTTATGACATCAATAGGATACTGATTTTATGTCATAGGTCCTAGATTCCCATCTAAGGTAGGAATTGGTCAGAGCATGCGCAGTACAAACTTTGATCAGTTCCATGGGCATTGGAAGAGAAAAGGCACTCTAAAGTTAAGTCTTGAATTATATTTGTGGGCCGACAAAAATAAACCTGGGCCGCTGCCATCCCAGGAACCTCACCCTTCGCGATGGCGATTCCCTCCTGTCCCCAGAACATACCTTGCAGGCGGCAGCTCTGGTCCAATTTCCAGTCTTCAATCTGATGAGCAATTGGGTGAACGACCGACTCTATCGACGCCTAGCGGCACGCAATAGTTTCGGGATACAACACTGCACCCCAAGGTGCCGTACCACCAACCAGCACGATAGATGCGAGACAGAAGGAAGAACTTCCTTCTGACTCGGAAGATGATTCTTCGCAAATGTATTCTCCTCGATCCACTGGGGTCATTCTGCCGACGTCAGCCTCACCCCCACAGCAGCAGTCCTTGAGGTGCACTGCTGCAAGACGTCCTGGCCCCGTTACTCGGGGATTACATGGGAAACTGGGGGTTACAATAAGGGGGGTCAAGTTAGAGGAGTGAAGTGTGGCTGCAGGTAGGGAGGGGGGAGCTGTATATTATTGTTCTGTTCTTATTTTTAAAAATGTGTTGATTGTTGACTGTTGGGGATGGTAGGAGGATGTTCTTGTTATATTGTTGTGTTAAAAATTGTGTTTACTGTTGGGGGTTGGGGGGGCGGTGTTATGTATGTTTGTTAAAAAAAATTAAAAAGCAGCTGTTAAATTATTAATTTTTTTTATTTAACTTTACAATTGTTGTGAAGTGTCTTCCAATAATGTAAGGTAAAACATCAATACAAGGGTTGCAAACAATGGCCATGGCCAGGCCAGATAAGGATGAAACATAATGCAACTGTCACCAACGTAACTTCACGCAAAGCGTTCATTTATGAGCTGCTGATGTAAGCGTTTTGCAGTTGCATAGCTACCACGGGGCTTTTCCAGTGGTGTGGAGGGGGGGGGCATGGGGGCATGGGTTCATCGCCAGGCTGATTGTCCTCCCCGACGTCCTTGTTCTCCTCCTCGTCCTCCTCTTCCGCCTCCCCTCTCTCCTGGAGTGGACCGACTGGAGAATTTAAATAAGGCTCGAGCCTCAAAATCACAGGGGTAACTTCACCACCAGGATTGGCAGCAGACCCAAAAGAGGTGGACCGACAGTCCCATCTGGCAATTGTTGTCCTCTCCTGATAGCTAGGTTATGCAACATGCAGCACACCACAATGAACTCAGGTGGTAATCTAGGTTGCCTCCTGAGTGGTCCAGGCATCTGAAGAGCTGCTTCAGAACTCCAATTGTCTTTTTGATGATATTGCGTGTGGCTATATGGCTTTCGTTGTAGCGCTTCTCAGCTTCTGTCTGGGGCTTATGCAGTGGGGTCATGAGCCAGCTAGTAAGGTTATCCTTTATCCCCCAGCATCCAGCCATGCTTATAGTTGACAATGAGCTGCACATTCAGGGAGTGGAATACCTTTCGGTTCCAAAAATACCTCTGCATCCTGTAAAGGTGCTCGCAGGGCGATGTGTGTATAGTCTATTGTCCCCTGCACCTTGGGGAAGTTTGCTATTCTCGAGAACCCCAAAACCCTCTCACTCTGTGCCTCCCTGGTCATAGGAAAGTTTATAAAGTCCATCCTGCGTGTGTAAAGGACTTCAGTCACCTGTCGAATGCAACACTGTGTGGCATGCTGAGAGGCACCACAAATGTTGCCAACTGAGGCCTGAAAGAAGCCCGATGTGTAGAAGGAAAGTGCCACAGTAACCTTAACTTCAATGGGCAGTGCGGTCCTGATGGTGCTGGTAGGCTGCAGATCTCCCTTAATTAGCTGGCATATCTCACTGATGACTTCCTTTCGGAATCGCAGCCTTCTACCGCATGTGTTATCGGACAAGTCCAGGTATGATCGCTTATCCCTGTAAATGCGTTGGGTGTAAGGTCTCCTCCTCCTCAGCAGTCTGCCACCTCTTTGATTGGGCACATAATGCTCTTCAATGAACCTTCTCCCATCTCTATTCTGCAGCATGTGAGTAGTCATCAATACTGGTTGAGAAATTACAAGCCCCATCACTACAAATCACTATAAATGCCCTAATCTGTCTTCTTAAATTGTCCTCAACAAATACTGATGTGTCCTTACTATACAGTATAAATGCACACGAGGCCCATACTTGAGAGAAGGTCACTCTGTGACCAGTTACCTTTATTACCAAGACCTCAAGTGATGAAGGTGGGTGGAGCTTCCACTTTTATACCTGAAAGTCTAGGTTGGGAGTGTCTCCCACAAGTGCACCCCTTGTGGTCAATGTTCTCAAGGTGTATAACTTAGGTCAGCTTATACATGGTTTACAATGATAGTTGAATACATGACATCACCTCTCCCCCAAAGTCTTATTGGGATCACAGGTTAAGTCTCTCTGGTGGTTTACGCTCCCTTGGAGAGTGCCTGAGTTGGGACTCCAGTTGTTGGGCGCTGGCCTGAGTGTCTGCTGTTTGCGGTGCCTCAGGCCTGTCCGGACTGCTCACAGTGACTGGGCTCTCCTCCACTTGGTTCCGGTGTTCGGTCACCCGTGGTGGAGTAAACTCTAGGTCGTGTTCTTCCTCTGCCTCTTCTATGGGGTTGCTCAACCTCCTTTTAGTTTGATCCACGTGTTTGCAGCAGATTTGTCCATTGGTAAGTTTAACTACCAAAACCCTATTCCCCTCTTTGGCAATCACAGTGCCTGCAAGCCATTTGGGCCCTGCAGTGTAATTAAGGACAAAAACAGGATCATTGACATCAATACATTGTGCCTTCACATTCCTGTCATGGCAGTCACATTGTGACTGGCGCCTGCTCTCAGCAATTTCTTTCATAGTAGGGTGTATAAGGGATAACCTGGTTTTGAACGTCGTTTTCATTAGCAGCTCTGCGGGTGGAACCCCTGTGAGCGAGTATGGTCGTGATCTATTGGCCAACAGGAGACGTGATAAGCGGCTTTGTAGGGAACCCCCTTGGATTCTGAGCATCCCATGTTTGATTATCTGCACTGCTTGTTCCACCTGGCCGTTTGAGGCCGGCTTGAACGGTGCCGTTCTGACATGGTTGATTCCATTGCCTGCCATAACGTCCTGGAATTCAGTGCTTGTGAAGCACGGGCCATTGGCGCTGACCAAGATGTCCGGTAGACCATGGGCGGCGAACATTGTCCGTAGACTTTCTACCGTGACAGAGAATGTACTTTGAATTTAAAATGGCACACTCAATCCATTTGGAATAGGCGTCTACTACAACCAAAAACATTTTTCCCATGAAAGGATCTGCATAGTCCACATGGATGCGTGACCATGGCTTGGCGGGCCAGGACCAGGGGCTAAGGGGGGCTTCCCTGGGTGCATTGCCCAGCTGAGCACACGTGTTGCACCTGCAAACACAAAGTTCCAGATCTGCATCTATCCCTGGCCACCAAACGTGTGACCTGGCAATTGCCTTCATCATGACAATGCCCGGGTGCTCATTGTGAAGTTCTCTGATAAACACCTCTCTGCCCATCTGGGGCATGAATACTCAGTTTCCCCACAGTAGGCAATCGGCCTGAATTGAGAGTTCATCCTTACGCATATGAAATGGTTTAAATTCCTCAGGGCATGCCCCGTACGTGGCTGCACAGTCCCCATTTAGGACACATTTCTGAACTAAAGAGAGTAGCTGGTCTTTATTTGTCCAGACTTTAATCTGACGGGCTGTCACAGGTGAACCTTCGCTTTCGAAAGCTTCAACAGCCATGACCATCTCAGCATCATGCTCAGTTGCCCCCTCAGTGGTGGCTAGTGGGAGCCTGCTGAGTGCATCGGCGCAGTTTTCAGTGCCCGGTCTGTGCCGAATTGTGTAGTCATAGGCGGCTAACGTAAGTGCCCACCTCTGTATGCGGGCTGATGCATTCGCATTTATGGCCTTGTTGTCGGCCAAAAGGGACGTTAGGGGTTTGTGATCTGTCTCCAGCTCAAATTTCCTGCTAAACAGGTACAGGTGCATTTCTTTTACTGCATATACACATGCTAGCACTTCCTTTTCGACCATCCAGTAGCCCCTTTCTGCCTGGGACAGACTTCTGGAGCCATAAGCTACAGGCTGTAACTGACCATTGGCATTCACATTCTGCAACACACACCCGACCCCATAGGATGACGCATCGCACGTTAAAACACATTTCTTACACAGGTCATATAACGTGAACAGTTTGTTGGAGCATAACAAATTGCGTGCTCTATCAAAAGCCCTTTCCTGGCTGTCCCCCCAGACCCAATCGCAACCTTTGCGTAGGAGGAGCACGTGTAGCGGCTCTAACAGCGTGCTCAATTTGGGAAGTTGCCAAAATAGTTGAGGAGCCCCAGGAATGAACGCAGCTCCGCCGTGTTACGGGGTCTGGGTGCTCTCTGGATCGCTTCCGTTTTGGATGCAATAGGTCTGATCCCGTCTGCTGCTACCCTCCTCCCCAGGAATTCTACCCCTGGAGCTAAGAAGATGCACTTCGCCTTTTTCAGTCGCAGCCATACCCGGTCCAGTCTGTGTAGCACCTCCTCCAGGTTGTGGAGGTGTTCTTTAGTATCGTGACCCGTGATGAGGATGTCGTCTTGAAAAACCACCGTCCTTGGAATCGACTTGAGGAGGCTTTCCATATTTCACTGAAAGATCGCGGCGGCCAAACGAATCCCGAACGGACATCTGTTATACTCAAACAACCCCTTGTGTGTCGTGATGGTGGTCAGCTCCTTCGACTTGCTCGCCAGCTCCTAGGTCACGTAAGCTGAGGTCATCTCCAATTTTGAAAAAAGTTTGCCATCGGATAGAGTCGCAAAGAGGACCTCCACTCTCGGTAGCGGTTACTGGTCTTGGAGTGACCCCCGATAGATGGTGGCCTTGTAATCGGCACATATCCTGACCGACCCATCCGCCTTGAGCACCGGCACGATCGGGCTCGCCCAGTCACTGAATTCGACTGGCGAGATGATGTCTTCCTTCAGCAGGCGGTCCAATTCGCATTCTATCTTTTCCCGCATCACGTACAGCACCGCTCTGGCCTTGTGGTGTACTGGCCTGGCGTCCGGGTTTATGTGAATCACTACCTTGGCCCCATGAAAGTGCTGATGCTGGGTTGAAATAATAAGTCAAATTTGTCCAGGACCTGTGAGCATGATACTCGCTCCACAGAAGAAATTGCATTGACATCGCCCCATTTCCAGTTCATGACAGCAAGCCAACTCGTCCCCAGTAGTATGGGACTGTCCCCCGGAACAATCCAGAGTGGCAACCTGTTCTCCGAATCTTTGTGGGTCATGACTACCATGGCGCTGCCTTGCACCGGAATGATTTCCTTTGTATATGTCCGTAGCTGTGTGTCAATCGGCAATAATTTTGGCCTCCTGGCCTTGGACACCCACAACCTTTCGAACTGTTTGATACTCATCAGGGACTGGCTGGCCCCCGTGTCTAGCTCCATTAATACTGGGATGCCATTGAGGAGCACCTTCATCATTATCGGTGGCATCCTGGTATATGAACTGTATATGAGCTCCACATGAACTTGCTGAACTTCAGCTTCCAGCGATTTCCCCCAGTATTCATTTGGCCTAGGAGGGCTTACATCGGGCCCGTCCTCCTCGTACATCAACCTGGCTGCAGGCCTCCTGCACATACGTTCCAAGTGACCGCTGACGTTGCAGTTTCTGCAGGTATATTGCTGATACCTGCAAGCTCTGGCTGGGTGCTTGCCTCCACACCTCCAGCATGAGTTGGAGGCCCTATTGTTGGAAACAAAAGGTCCATTACCAGTTGATCGTCTCTGACTGTCTCTGTAACTGTCCTTAAGCGCACCATTAACAGGTGTCGATGGCCCCATTTCTGGCTGCATTGTCCATTGCGATGGCATGTATCGCCGTCCAGCTAGCTATTGTCTCTGTTGAATTCCCCCTCTGGGTTCGACTATATGCTGGGACATGTCCGATTGCCCTTCTCTGCCTAGAGAACTGTGTGCCGCGTTAACAATGTTAACTCCCTAGTCGTTTGCCGCACTTGAGCCAAGATTTGTTTCATACATCATTCTGGTCTCTTCCTCCCCTGAGATAAATGTCTGGGCTATCAGAGCCGCCGCTTCCAAGGTCAAGTCTTTGGTCTCAATCAGTTTCTTGAAAACCCCAGCGTGCCCGATGCCCTCATTAAAAAATCTCACAGCATCTCCGCTCTGCATGCATCTGGGAACTTACATAGGCTCGCCAGTCGCCGGAGATGTGCCACGAAGTCTGGAACGCTTTGCCCTTCTCACCGCCGGTGCGTGTAAAACTGGTGTCTCGCCATGTGCATGCTGCTCGCCGGTTTAAGGTGTTCCCCGATCAACTTACTGAGCTCTTCGAACATCTTGTCCGCCGGCTTCTCTGGCGCTAGAAGTTCCTTCATCAGGGAGTACCTTCTGGATCCACAAACCGTTAGGAGATGAGCCCTGCGTTTGTCAGCCGAATCCTGTCCCAACCATTCCTTAGTGACAAAACTTTGCCGTAGTCTCTCAATAAAGTCGTCCCAATCATCACCAATACAGTACCTCTCTTCTGTGCAACTAGTGGACATGCTCGGTTGGTTTAAATCCAAGTTTCTCGTCGCCAATGATATGTCCTTACTATACAGTATAAATGCACACGAGGCCCATACTTGAGCGAAGGTCACTACCAAGACCTCAAGTGATGAAGGTGGGTGGAGCTTCCCCTTTTATACCTGAAAGTCCAGGTTAAGAGTGTCTCCCACAAGTTCACCCCCTTGTGGTTAATGTTCTCAAGATGTACAACTTAGGTCAGCTTATACATGGGTTACAATGATAGTTGAATACATGACAAATACAATATAAACTGGAAATTAACCACAATGTGATTAGATGATTCGGAAGATTCAAAAACGCCCTTAAAGTCACTCACAAATTGCTTCTCCTCCCAACCACTTCCAACAGCCTTTTATTAAAGATCCTCTGCATTACAAAATGGCGTCCATAGTGCCGAGTTAAGGTCAGGTGAGTGCAGCTTTTCTTGAGCAGCGATCATTTGGGAGAATTATGGTTGAAATGCCGAAAGTAGCACTTGGCGATAATCTGGGTGATAATCGGGCACTAGTTTCCATTATAAGCAGTATTCTGGGCCTTGCACGATGATGACGTCATATGTATATTTTTTTAAATAGGCCGGGCGATGCAGCTCATTTCTGTATGCCAAAAGTTGTGCCGGCAATAAATGGGCTATAATCGGGCACTAGTTTCCATTTTTCAGCAAATATGGGTGATAGCCTGAATCTCAGCGCTGAATGGGCGCTAAATGGGCAATGATGTTCCGAAAGTCTAGCCCTATGGGGGAGAAATTTGGGGTGCTTGCGCCTCCTGTTCACTTCACAAAGGAAGTGGTCACTGAAATCTGCCAACTGTTGCAGACAGAACTGCAGCCTCAGAGCAGGGTGAGAACAGCATTGCCAGTGGCTGTTAAGGTGAGCATGGCCATGAATCTTTATGCGTCGGGCTCCTTCTAGACTGGAGCAGGCAACATTTCCAACATCTCCCAGTTCGCCATGCAGTTGTATAAGGGAGATCTGTATGCAATGAGAGATTGCATATTTCATTCTCTGGTGCCAGAGAGAAACAGGCAGAACCAGGATAGCAGGCTTCCCCATGGTGCAGGGTGCCATTTACTGCACACATGTTGCTTTTGCGGGCGCCGCATGTGAATTCAGAGATGTATCACAACCGGAAGGGATTCCACTCTTTCGATGTCCAGCTGGTGTGTGACCATACTCAGCACATCATGTAGGTCAATGCTCGGTATCCCGGCAGCAGTCATGATGCCTTCATTCTACGGCAGTCCGCTGTACTGTCCGCATTTGAGCTGCCAAAACAAACCAGAGGGTGGCTCTTGAGTGTCAAGGGCTATCCACTGACCATCTGGCTCATGACTCCAGTGCGTAACCCAAGCATATATGAGTAGCATGCATATAATGAAAGCCATGCTGCCGCAAGGAATATGATCAAGCAGATCATTCGGGTGCTTAGCTAATACTTCCACTTTTCTGGAGGAGACCTGCAATACTCACCAGAGTGCATCTCAAGATTTGTCGTGGTCTAATGCATGCTGCACAACCTCGCCATCATGAAGGTACAGCCCTTGCCACCAGGTATGCGGTGAAGAGCTGAGGAGAAGGAGCAGTTGGAGGAGGAGGAAGAAGAAGAGGAGAGGGAGGAAGAGGAGGAGGAGTAGGAAGGGAGGAGGTAACCAACACAGTCTGTTTCTGGCCAGGTTGTCCGTGATCAACACAGCCGACTACAGTACCAGTGAATGCAACCTCCAGTTCCCCATTCACCAACAGTTCCACACTGTACCTTCCCTCTGTTACTTGCCTCACATTGGCCACAGTGCTACAAAAAAAGCCAGCACGAATCAAACATTGCAAACCAAATTTTTAAATCAAATGATCCAATATTACAAATCAAAGTTAACTAATGACCCTTGTGCATCCCCTTTGTGTCTGACTTTAGTGCCTTTGCCTGTCCTAGTGCTCCTAGGCAGTGCTACCCCAGTGGCTGCAACATGACTGGTGGAAGGCTGCTGAATTTAGTACAGGGAGACTGCAGTTAGCCTTGGAGGATAACCTTGAGCAGCTCTGGGCCTAGAAGTCCCAGTTTCAGACTGCACCAGTTCAGCATGGATGGCAACAGTCCGGGCTACCTGACTAACATGCAAAAGCAAGGGTACTGGTGGAGTAGCAGCAGTGCAAGGAGGAATGCTATCATCCTGAAAGAGGACAGCAGGTTCATGCTCCACAGAGCCACTGCCACTCCCCCATGGCGGTGCCTCAGCAATCCTAGTAATCTGTTAGAGGACAGATTGCAGGAGTGCTGTGAACCCCTGCCAGCCCCTTTCAGTACTGGTAACTGCAGCCTTGATGGCAGCAGTCTGATCTTGCATGGCAGCAAGTTAGGCTAAGCTAGGCTTGCGTGTCAGTAAGCTGAGCTTGCATGTCAGAAGTCTGAGCATTCACTGCAGCACCCAGATGTTGGGTGGTTTCTGCTTATGCTGCAATGGCCATCAAACACTGCATTGTGGTTGGGTCCACACTGCACTAATGGAGTTGGCCATCACTTCCATGGTGGAAACGATGGGCTCCAAGCTCTGCAGAAAGCCCGGTGCAAGGTTGGTGCTAGACTCCTCCATGCTCTCTGACATTACACGCAGGCTTTCTGGCAAGCCTGCCAATGCACCAAGCATTTGATTGTGTATACCCATCAGTCTTGTTGTGTAGGCCGCCCCATTGAAAACCTCATCTGAGTCCTGTGCAGTATAACTCATGTGCGACTTTGCCCTTGAGGGAGCTGGCACCTGCGCTACCCTTTCTCCCTGCCCTGGCTGCAGGCCCCTCATGACTGGTGCCTCACCACCTGCAGATCTTTCCTGTATCCTAGCCTCTAAATTACATGCAGTGTCAGTATCTGAGCTGGTGGCTGCGAGTGTGAAATCGAGGATGGTGCTGTGCCTTCAGCATCACAGCCTTCTTCCTCTGCCAGTTCTTGTTCCTCCACCACTACCTGGCCAGGTTGCTGTTCTTGGCTATCTGAAAGGAGAAAGGCACAAGTGTAGGGTTGCAGGTGTGGGAATTGACGGGGTGGGTAGGGGTGGAAAAGCAAGAGGTGCAGGCTTACACCATCTGAAGCTTGTAAATCAGAAGAGACTGTGGAATGAGGGGGAAGTGGAATGTCAGGAGGAGGATTGGGTATGAGGATACTGTCATCGTCGACTGTTTCAGCCCCACCACTGACCAGGGGCTCAGCGAAGTGTGAGCGTGGTGCAATGTGTTTGGGTGATGTGCCTATTATAGTTGAATAGCTGGCAGTGTGTGGAAGCTGTGAGATGTGGGTGTGAAGCTTGCAGCAGTGCTAAGTGTGTGAGGGTGAGGTCAAGCTATGAATGTAAGATATGAGTAGTGATTAACAGAGATTGTTGGTAGGTGAGTGAATGGGTGTGGTAAACTGAGATATATCTGAGCCTAGTAGTTTAGTTGTAAGGATATGTCATTTGAAGATGAAGTCACTGACCTCGACCACTTGTTTGAGGTCAGTAAACATCTTGCGGCACTGCATCCAACCCCTCGGGACTACACTGCTGGCATTAACCGCGACGGCAATCTGCTCCCATTGCCTTCTCACAGTTTGTCTGGAGGGCCTCTTGGCCCCCTGTGGATAGAAGACCTCGCTCCTCCTGTCCACCTCTTGCACCAAGGCCTCCAGTGCTGCATCGCAAAATCTTGGAGCTCGCTCTATTCCCTGTCGCGCCATTAGTATGTCTTCTTCCTCCTCAGAATGTCTTCCTTAGCCACTTCCAGCAATTGCACCAGGTAGCTCCCAATCTGTTTTAGTGATGTTGGTTGAAAAATACATACAGCATTGGTTAATAACCTACAGGAATGATAAGGTTTGATTTCTGAGTTCACACTCCTGGTGCAGAGCTTCACCCACACGTCAGAATTTCAGGCATCACGAAAATTAAAATGGGGCTGAAATTCCTGGGCTGGGAGAGTGTGCAATGGAGGGAATCATTGCAAGGGGAGTAGGGGCAGGAATTTGGGGCAGAATCCGAATGCACTAGCTTTCACCGCTGAAACACTCCATCCTAAATTCTGTTGGGTGTGTGGGCATGTCATCTGTCCACTGCCAGCTTTAGGTATGTCTCTGGGGCCGTTTCTCAGCTACCCTGGGAATTCTGACCACTGCACCTTGAGAGTGAGTACATCATCATCATAGGCAGCCCTCAGAATCGAGGAAGACTTGCTTTCACTCCTGAAGTGAGTTCTCTGGTGGCTGAACAGTCCAATACGAGAGCCACAGACTGTCACAGGTGGGACAGACATTCGTCGAGGGAAGGGGTGGGTGGGATTGGTGTGCCGCACACTCCATCCGCTGTCTGCGTTTGACCTCTTCACGCTCTCGACGTTGAGATTCGAAGAGCTCAACGCTCCCCCGGATGCACTTTCTCCACCTAGGGCAATCTTCGGCCAGGGTCTCCCAGGTGTCAGTGGTGATGTTGCACATTATCAGGGAGGCTTTGAGGGTGTCCTTGTAATGTTTCTGCTGCCCACCTTACAGGTTCTGTAATGTATTTGCTTCGTGGGTTCTTTGCTTAAGAATTCATAGCAACACATTGCTATTAAGAACGAATTGGTTTATTAGCAAAAGATTGAACAATCACACTACACATTACCAGTTCATCCACCAGGCTCACAACCACCTGCCTCATCGTGGATCCCCCGAACCCAACCGGCGGGGGTTTTATTGAGACTTGTGAACATCACGTGACTGGCTAAGTCACTCCCAACTCAACAGTTCTACAACTATTTTGAGTTGTATCAGTAAATAAGTGCCCCCCTGATTAAAGGGGGGGGGGCACTCCAAAAACGTTTCAAGTGCCCCCTTGTTTTTTTTTGAGAGCACCAGAAACAGGAATTATACACGTGCCCCCTGGCTAACAGCGGGGGGAGAGAGGGGGGGCACTACAACCGGCAAATTAAACAAATTAATTTTTAGACATAAAATCAAATCAAAATTTGGTTGCTGGGGGTGATGATGCACTCCAGTCCCTCTGACGCCCAGCTCTTGTGGAAGGCCGCGAGCGTACTGGTGGACACTGCGTGCTCCATCTCCAGGGACACCCTAGCTCAAATGTAACAGCAGAAAAGAGACAGGCAGTTGGGCTGAACGACCCCCTCAACCGCCCGCTGCCTGGACCGGTTGATGGCCCCCTTGGCCATGCCCAGGAGCAGTCCTACGAGGAGACCTTCCGACTTGCCCGGTCCCCTCGGCACAGGGTGCCCAAAGAGCAGGAGTGTGGGATTGAAATGTAACCAGAATTTGAGGAACAGCCCCTTCAAATATTGGAAGAGGGGCTGCAACCTCACACATTCAGTAAAAACATGGAACACGCACTCTTCCAGACCACAGAAATTGCAAACGGCCTGGGAGCCCGTGAACCGACTTAAAAACATATTGCACGGGACTGCTCCGTGCAACACCCTCCAGGCCAAGTCCTCAATAAATAGAGAGAGGACTCCCGAGTAGAGTGCACTCCATTGGGGACCCCCGCCTCCTCTGGATGGTAAGATGGTGCATCATGGCATGTCCGATGGCAGACGATGATGGCAACATGGAGAGTGTGCAAGAGCAGCCCATACAGGAATCCCCTCTGCGCAGAACTGAAAGGCACGGAGGGGATTTCCCCGAGGAGGCTCAAGTTGTGAGGCGCAGTTCCCGAGGGAGGTTTCGGTGCTTGGCGCCGACGAGGAATTCCATCCGTACGGGGGTCAGTTCGGATGGGATCACCCCACATGCTTGAGCCTCCTCAACACACCTAACGGAGTCAGGACCCAGTGCTGTTTTTAGCGACTCGATGGCATTGGCCACGCGCCGGACGTCGGCCCAGGATAGGCGCCGTGCCAGCACTTCTGGCGCCATCCAGCCCGCTCCTCCGCCATCGAGCAGGTCCCTGACCCTGGTCACCTCACCAGCTACAGCCCTCTCGTCTGCCTGCCACCTAAAACCGCGGTCGTGGAGGTACGGATTCCTGCAGGAATGCCACCACTCCAGATGGGGGAGAGCTGCGCTTGGTGGCGACTCTGGTCCAGACCTTGATGAGTTCCTGGTAAAAGACAAGCAGCCCCTGCATGGCGGTCCTGATGCCCCCCAAGCTCACAAACAGGAGCTGCGTGTCATAATTGAGGCTGTACTGCTGGCAGAAGAAATACGTCGCCAGCGCACACCATCTAGGAGGGGGCTCGACGTAGAGGTATTGCTGCAGGGTCTGAAGATGGAAAGTCGCTAGCTGGGTACTGACGCACACCAACGCCTTACCACCCTCCCTAAGCAGGAGATTCAGAACCGCAGCAGAGACCCGGTGCTTTCTGTTGTTCCAGAAGAAATCCACCAGCTTCTTCTGTATCTTAGCGACAAACGCAGGGGGAGGAGTCAAAGTGACCAGCCAGTACCACAGCATAGCGGCCACCAGCTGGTTTATGACTAGCGCTCAAGCCGTTGTAGGACAGCACTCAGAGCAGTCCTGTCCAGCACCCTAGGCGAGCGGCGACCTTGGCCTCCAACTCCTGCCAGTTCGCTGGCCAGGCTTCCTCGTTTGGGCTAAGGTAGACTCCCAGAAAGAGGAGATGGGTCGTGCTCCAGGCAAAAGGCCTGAACTCCTCCGGCAGGCAGTCCACCCGCCTCTGATACACTAGGAGTCCGGAACATTTCTCCCAGTTGATCCTGGCGGAGGATGCGGCCGAGTAAATCTCCTGACACTCATGCATCCTCCGCAGGTCAACGGGATCCTCGACCATGAGGAGCACGTCATCGGCGTAAGCTAAGAGGACGACCTCCACGCCCGGCCCTTGCAGAGCCAGTCCCATCAACCTCTTCTGCAAGAGGCGCAGGAAAGGCTCCACGCAGATGGCATATAACTGGCCAGACATGGGGCATCCCTAGCGCACCTCTCCCCCAAAGTGAAGGGGTACCGTCAAAGACCCGTTAACCTTAATCAGACACTCCGCGGCGGCATACAAAAGTCGGATCCAGGCGACGAAATGTGTCCCGAACCCGAAAGCATGCAGAGTTCCAAACAGATACTTGTGATACACCCTGTCGAACGCCTTCTCCTGGTCTAGGGAAAGGAAGGCAACCGACAGACCAGCCTCCTGGGAATGATGGACCAGGTCCCGGACCAGATGGATGTTATCGTGGATTGTCCAGCCCGGGACCATGTAGGACTGGTCAGGGTGGATCATGTGGTCCAGCACGGCGCCAAGGCGAGCAGACATCACCATGGCAAAAATTTTGTAATCTGTGCTGAGGAAGGAGACCGGGCGCCAGTTCTTAAGTAGGCGGAGATCGCCCGTCTTAGTCAGCAGGATGATGACTGCCCTGCACCAAGAGAGGGGCATCTCACCGGTAGCCAGATTTTCCCCAGGACTCACGCGTAGTCGCCCCCGCAAGTTGTCCAAGAGCGTCCTGTGGAACTCCACGGTCAGCCCGTCCAGCCCCAGGGATTTTCCCCTCGAGAGCTGGTCGAGGGCACCGGTTAGCTCCGCCAGACTTAGCGGAGTGTCCAGATTTTCGGTGCCCTCTGGGCTGACCATCGGCAGGTCCTCCCACAAAACTCTACGCGCTTCCTCGCTGGACGGATCTGGAGAGAACAGAGCCCTGTAGTAGTCTCGGGCCCTGTTGCTGATGCCCTCCGAATCCGAGACCAGAGATCCGTCGTCGGCCAGCAGCGTCAAGAGCTACTTACTTCTTTCCAGTGAGTAGAACAAAAGGGGGACGCGGTCCAGGTCCTGGAGCAACCGGATCCACGACCTCACGAACGCGCCTCGGGACCCGACAAGCTGCAGGTCCTTGAACGCGTCAACAGTTCTACAACTATTTTGTTGCAAACAAAAACAAACATTAAATCAAGTGCCCCCTGATTAAAGGGGGGGGACACTCCAAACAGTTTTCGAGTGCCCATTTTTGTATTTTTTGTTTTTTTGGGGGGTTTTTTGGTGTTTTTTTGGGGGGGGTTTTTCAGGGCAGTATAAACACAAATTAGGTAAGTGCCCCCTGGCTAAAAGGGGGGCCACTAAAACCGGCAATTAAACAAATTAAACTTTAAAACATATAAAATCAAATTAAAATTTGGTTGCTGGGGGGTTTGATGATGCACTCCAGTCCCTCCGGCGCCCACCTCTCGCGGAAGGCCGCGGGTGTACCGTTGGACACCGCGTGCTCCATCTCCAGGGACACCCTGGCTCGGAGGTAACCGTGGAAGAGAGGCAGGCAGTCGGGCTGAACGACCCCCTCGACCGCCCACTGCCTGGACCAGCTGATGGCCCCCTTGGCCATGCACAGGAGCAGTCCTACGAGGAGGGAAGCCGTCGGACCTACCCGCTCCCCTCCGCACAGGGTGCCCAAAGATCAGAAGTGTGGGACTGAAGTGCAGCCAAAATTTGAGGAGCAGCCCCCTTAAATAATGGAATAGGAGCTGCAACCTCGCACATTCCATAAAAACATGGAACGCGGACTTCCCCAGACCGCAGAAATTGCAGGCGGCCTAGGAGCCCGTGAACCGACTTAAAAATTTATTGCACGGGACTGCTCCGTGCACCACCCTCCAGGCCAAGTCCCCAATAAAGAGGGGGAGGGCTCCCGCGTAGAGTGCACTCCATCGGGGACCCCCGCCTTCTCCGGACGGCAAGATGGTGCGCCATAGCGTGTCCGGACGGCAGACGAGGATAACAAGGTGGAGAGTGCGCAGAAGCAGCCTGTACAGGAAACCCCTCCACGCAGAACTGAAAGGCACGGAGGGGA
Organism: Pristiophorus japonicus; assembly: GCF_044704955.1. NCBI lineage: Eukaryota > Metazoa > Chordata > Chondrichthyes > Pristiophoridae > Pristiophorus > Pristiophorus japonicus. The sequence goes on from NC_091981.1 coordinate 60,985,383, forward strand.
TTTCCCTGAGGCGGCTCACGAGGGAGGTTTCGGGGCTTGGCGCCGATGAGGAATTCCGTCCGGACGGGGGTCAGTTCAGACGGGATCTCCCCACGTGCTTGAGCCTCCTCGACACACCTAACGGAGTCAGGGCCCAGCGCTGTTTTTAGCGACTTGATGGCATGGCCGGGCGCCGGACGTCGGCCCAGTTTAGGCACTGTGCCAGCGTGTCTGGCGCCATCCAGCCCACTCCTCCGCCATCGAGCTGGTCCCTGACCCTGGTCACCTTGCCAGCCACAGCCCTCTCGTCCGCCTGCCACCTAAAAATGCGGTCGTGGAGGTACGGATTCCTGAGCAGCGGCTCCTGCAGGACAGCCGCCACTCCAGACGGGGGAGAGCTGCACTTGGTGGCGACTCTGTTCCAGACCCTGGTGAATTCCTGGTAGAAGACAGGCAGCTACCGCATGGCGGTCCTGACAACCCCCAGGCTCACAAACAGGAGCTGCATGTCAAAATTGAGGCTGGACTGCTGGCGGAAGAAATACGTCACCAGTGCACGCCACCTAGGAGGGGGCTCAACGTAAAGGTATCTCTGCAGGGTCTGAAGACGGAAAGTCGCAAGCTGGGTGCCGACGCACACCAACGCCTGACCGCCCTCCCTAAGCGGAAGACGCAAGACCGCAGCAGAGACCCAGTGCTTCCTGTTGTTCCAGAAGAAGTCCACCAGCTTCTTCTGTACCTTGGCGACAAACGCAGGGGCAGGGGTCAAAGTGACCAGTCTGTACCACAGCGTAGCGGCCACCAGCTGGTTTATGACTAGCACTCGACCCCTGTAGGACAGCACTCGGAGCAGTCCTGTCCAGCGCCCTAGGCGAGCGGCGACCTTGGCCTCCAGCTCTTGCCAGTTCGCCGGCCAGACTTCCTCGTCTGGGCTAAGGTAGACTCCCAGAAAGAGGAGATGGGTTGTGCTCCAGGCAAAAGGCCTGAGCTCCCCCGGCAGGGAGTCCACCCGCCACTGACCCACCAAGAGTCGGGAACATTTCTCCCAGTTGATCCTGGTGGAGGATGTGGCTGAGTAAATCTCCTGTCACTCACGCATCCTTCGCAGGTCAACGGGATCCTCGACCATGAGGAGCACGTCATCGGCGTAAGCCGAGTGGACGACCTCCACGCCCGGCCCTTGCAGAGCCAGTCCCGTCAACCTCATCCGCAAGAGGCGCTGGAAAGGATCCACACAGATGGCATATAAGTGACCTGACATGGGGCATCCCTGGCGCTCCCCTCTCCCAAAGTGAAGGGGCACCGTCAAAGACCCGTTAACCTTAATCAGACACTCCGCGGCGGCGTACAAAACTCGGATCCAGGCGACGAAATGCGTCCCGAACCGAAAGCGCACAGAGTTCCAAACAGATATTCGCGATCCACCCTGTCAAACGCCTTCTCTTGGTCTAGGGATAGGAAGGCGACCGACAGACCAGCCTCCTGGGAATGGTGGATCAGGTCCCAGACCAGATGGATGTTATCGTGGATTGTCCGGCCCAGGACCATGTATGACTGGTCAGGGTAGATCATGTGGTCCAGCACGGCGACAAGGCGAGCAGACATCACCCTGGCGAAGATTTTGTAATCCGTGCTGAGGAGGGAGACCGGGCGCCAAGTAGGCGGAGATCGCCCTTCTTAGGCAGCAGCACAATGACTGCCCTGTGCCACGAGAGGGGCATCTCCCCGGTTTCCAGACTTTTCCCCAGGACCCGCGCGTAGTCGCCCCCCCCAAGACATCCCAGAACGCCCTGTGGAACTCCACGTTCAGTCCATCCAGCCCCGGGGCCTTTCCCCTCGAGAGCTGGTCGAGGGCACCGGTCAGCTCCGCCAAGCTTAGCGGAGCGTCCAGATTTTCGGCGCCCTCCGGGCCGACCTTCAGCAGGTCCTCCCACAAAACTCTACACGCTTCCTCGCTGGACGGATCCGGAGAGAACAGAGCACTGTAGTAGTCTCGGGCCCTGTTGCTGATGCCCTCCGAATCCGAGACCAGAGATCCGTCGTCAGCCAGCAGCGTCAAGAGCTGCTTACTTCTTTCCAGCGAGTAGAACAAAGGGGAGACGCGATCCAGATCCCGGAGGAACCGGATCCACGACCTCACGAAGGCGCCTCGGGATTCGACAAGCTGCAGGTCCTTGAGCGCGTCAACAGTTGTACACATCTGTGAGCATACTCACAGGTGCATACATTACAGGTTCCTTTGTGTGCCTAGAAATAGCCTGAAAAATGTCAGGAGGCAACCCACAGAGATTACTTACCTTTTGCATGATTTCCTCATCAACTGTCTACCTAATAATAAAAATGTTTTACTTTTCATCTTTGGCATCTTAAGGCCCTCAGGCACACTCATGAGGGTAGGAGGGGACCACTCCGAGTTGTCACTGGCCATTCAGGACGAGCATCTCTGTTGCTACTCCAAGTTGCAGACCATCCACCCTGATTATTAGGATGACCCTATCCCCAGAATTTGGGACCAGGTCAGCATCTTCTCCAGGACATGACAGGACAGGAGCCCCACCTCACCCCACCACACTTCCAGCAGTGAAGCTCCAGGAATTTTGGCCCCTTAATGTCTATTTTCAATGTTGCCTATCATGTTTGAATCAGTCTCTCGCCCTTCTATTTCTTTATGTTTCTCTGATATCCTTCTGCACTTACACACCCTGTATCTTTATTTATTTTGACTCCTTTCCAGAGTAGCTATTTTCCTTGCTTTTTAGGTAATAAGAAAATAGAAAACACTGGTGAAATAAAATCAGACCATGCTCGAAGTGCACTGAGCTCTGTCTATCCATACTGCCTCCTCTCTTCATAAATTAGACTTCTATTTATGGCTGTTGGCTTGGCATTTCCCACTAGTATGTCCCACTTTGGGCCCAATTTCCATCTCTCTTGCTACCCATAAGACCACATCCAAACCTTGGCCTCATATTTAATCCACCGATGCAGTTTCACACAGCAGGCATGGTAGTTCTTCAGATAGAAACATAGAAACATAGAAAATAGGTGCAGGAGTAGGCCATTCATCCCTTCGAGCCTGCACCACCATTCAATAAGATCATGGCTGATCATGCAACTTTAGTATCCCATTCCTGCTTTCTCTCCATACCCCTTGATCCCTTTAGCCGTAAGGGCCACATCTAACCCGCTTTTGAATATATCTAACAAACTGGCCTCAGAATACCACAGGTTCACAATTCTCTAAGTGAAGAAGTTTCTCCTTATCTCGGTCTTAAATGGCTTACCCCTTATCCTTAGACTATGACTCCTGGTTCTGGACTTCCCCAACATCGGGAACATTCTTCCTGCATCTAACCTGTCCAATCCCGTCAGAATTTTATATGTTTCTATGAGATCCCCTCTCATTCTTCTAAATTCCAGTGAATATAAGCCTAGCCGATCCAGTCTTTCTTCATATGTCAGTTCTGCCATCCCGGGAATCAGTCTGGTGAACCTTTGCTGCACTCCCTCAATAGCAAGAATGTCCTTCCTCAGATTAGGAGACCAAAACTGTACACAATATTCTAGGTGTGGCCTCACCAAGGCCCTGTATAACTGCAGCAAGACCTCCCTGCTCCTATACTCAAATCCTCTCGCTATGAAGGCCAACATGCCATTTGCCTTCTTCACCGCTTGCTGTACAAGCATGCCAACTTTCAATGACTGATGTATCATGACACCCAGGTCTCGTTGCACCTCCCCTTTTCCTAATCTGTCACCATTCAGATAATATTCCGCCTTCCTGTTTTAGCCACCAAAATGGATAACCTCACATTTATCTACATTATACTGCATCTGCCATGCATTTGCCCACTCACCTAACCTGTCCAAGTCACCCTGCAGCCTCTTAGCATCCTCCTCACAGCTCACACTGCCACCCAGCTTACTATCATCTGCAAACTTGGAGATATTACACTCAATTTCTTCATCTAAATCATTGATGTATATTGTAAATAGCTGGGGTCCCACTAGTCACTGCCTGCCATTCTGAAAAGGACCCGTTTATTCCAACTCTCTGCTTCCTGTCTGCCAGCCAGTTCTCTATCCACATCAGTACATTACCCCCAATACCATGTGCTTTAATTTTGCACACCAATCTCTTGTGTGGGACCTTGTCAAAAGCCTTTTGAAAGTCCAAATATACTACATCCACTGGTTCTCCCTTGTCCACTCCACTAGTTACATCCTCAAAAAATTCTAGAAGATTTGTGAAGCATGATTTCCCTTTTATGAATCCATACTGACTTGGACCGATCCTGTCACTGCTTTCCAAATGCACTGCTATTACATCTTTAATTATTGATTCCAGCAATTTCCCCACCACCGATGTCAGGCTAACCGGTCTATAATTCTCTGTTTTCTCTCTCCCTCCTTTTTTAAAAAGTGGGGTTACATTAGCTACCCTCCAATCCATAGGAACTGATCCAGAGTCTATAGAATATTGGAAAATGACTATTTCTAGGGCCACTTCAGACTAGGCCCTAGGGACTTATCGGCCCTCAATTCAATCAATTTCCCTAACACACTTTCCTGATTAATAAGATCTTAACTCTGAACAGCTCCAGGGAAGTGGGTATGCACAAACTTTTTAGGCAGCTTCAAGTTGAGGGATGTAGGTTTCTCTGTGCTCGCCAATATATTTCAATTCTTTGTTCTTGACTCTTCGGTGTAGTACCTCACCGACCTCATGAGTACCGTGTACTAAAACCCTTGTGCTGGTATTGCAGTCACAACTGGAAACCAGAGAGTGGCACAAATCGGGCAAAAAAATCATGAGGAAAATGGCCATATTAAAAAGAGTTCCAGACCACCATTAAATCCGAGCCTGGCTGGTTCTCCAGTTTTTGTACATTTGAAACAAAGGAATGCTATTGGTGATTGCATTGCAATACACTGGCAAAACATAACAGGATGATCAAAAATACAATTCCAAATGGGTAAAACAGAACAGAAAAAGCAAAATACTTTGGATGCTGGAAATCTGAAATAAAAACTGAAAATGCTGGAAACATTTAGCAAGTCAGGCAGCATCTGTGGTGAGAGAAATGTTTCAAGTCGATGATCTTTCATCAGAAATGGAAGCAGTTAGAGATTTAACAGTTTGTAAGTAAGTGTAGAGTCAGGGAAAGGGGAAGGGGAGGAAAGAACAAAAGGAAAGATAGAATGGAAGGCAGGAATGATAACATGGTGGTGCAAAGCCAAAGTGGGTGGTAATGAGTCAAGTAAAGAAACAGCAGATGGGTCCAGAATAGATGTAAATAATAACAACATAACCATTTCCAGCACCTGCTGTTGGAGAAAATGGGAGCAGTGGTTATGATTTAAAGTTGTTGAACTCAATATTGAGTCAGGAAGGCTGTAAAGTGTCTAATCGAAAGATGAGGTGCTGTTCCTTAATCTTACGTTGAGCTTCATTGGAACAGTGTAGGAGGCCGAATTCAGAGAGGTCAGAATGGGAGTGGAGCGGAGAATTGATGTGGTATTACACAGGTAAAACAGAACAGGATTGATCCAAAATACAACACTACACAGGTAAAACAGAACAGGATTGATCCAAAATACAACACTACACAGGTAAAACAGAACAGCACATGTTACTATTTTAACAAAGCACCAATTTTAGGCAGCCAAGGTGTCCACTGGGAACAGGTTGGGCCTTCATGAATATATGCAAATATGGGTCCTGTGATGTTATTAGGGCCCTAATGCGACTTTTAGATTCAAAAATAAAAGTTCGCCAGCAGTCAACACGCTGAGAAAAATGCCGTGGCCTAGATATTCGGGGCTTTAGTGCCAACCGTTATGACCCATTCTGAAGAGAAAATGGCAGTCAACTTGCTTCCACACACTTCCGGTGGGTCCTGTGGCGGCCACCATTTTTGGAGATCAGCAGTGCTGCCATTGCCAGTGCTCGCTGCAGAAATGGAAATGAGGCAGTTTGTGACGTCAATGAGTGTGCAATACTCATTTAACACATGATCTGCCACTTTTGACGAAACCGCTCGACTTACTGTCCTCTCTTAATCACGACCAGCTGACCAAGCATTCAGCAGCAGGAAGGAGCACCGAGCAGCACTGTTTAAAGGGATCATCATTGACAACTTGCAGCTGACATAGTTTTTCATTTGACTGGCTCTCAGTTTCTGCAACTCCTGCAGTTTTCTAAACTGTTTAAAATTCCTGAGGACACAGACATTTTGCTTCAAGTGGAAAACACCTTTATTCTTATTTAAAGGTTTCTGCACACACCACTTGCTCACAATCATGGGGCTGTACTGGCAGTCCCCCTCACACTCGAATATCTTTGGGAGGGGGAGCCGAGGCAGCGAAGAAGAGAAGGTGCTCACAGAGAGAGGTGGAGAAGGGACAGGAGGGCTCTCAATAGGAGAACTTACCCACCTAGGATCTTGCGAAAGCAAATCCCTTACCTGCACTTAAGCGAGGAGCAGTGTATTAGGAGGTTCCGCTTCACCAAGGAGGTGGTCGCAGAGTTCTGCCACCTCCTGCAACTAGACTTGCAGCCTCAGAACAGGAAGACCATGGCTCTGCCAGTGTCCCTCAAGGTCATCGTGGCCCTCAATTTCTTCGCCAGCAGATCCTTCCAGTCTGCAGCAGGAGACATAGCTAACATCTCCCAGTTCACCGTTCATCACTGCATCCGGGAGTTCACAGAGGCTCTCTACTCCAGGAGAAGTGACTTCATTGTCTTCTCTCTGAACAAAGAGAGCCAGGACGAGCACGCATGTGGCTTTGCCAGGATGGCAGGCTTCCCCATGGTGCAGGGCGCCATCGACTGCACGCACTCGACTTTGCAGGCACCGTGTACCAATCCTGAGATGATCCATAACTGCAAAGGCTACCACTCACTTAATGTGCAGTTGTTGTGTGACCAGGCCCAGCACATCGTGATGGTGAATGCCCGCTATCCTAGCAGCAGGCACAATGCTTTCATCCTGCACCAGTCAGGTGTGCCACCAATATTCCAGTCACCACGTCAAACCTCAGAGACAAGGGCTCCGCACCTGGCTCATGACTCCCCTCCGCAACCCCAACACTTGTGCCTAGCAGCCATATAACGAGAGCCATGTTGGCACCAGGAACATCATCGAGCAGACCATCGGTGTACTCAAGCAACAGTTCCACTGGCTTGACTGCTTGTGAGGAGCCTTTCAGTACTTAGCTGAACGAGTGTCCCATTTCATGGTGGGCTGCTGCATGCTCTACAATTTGGCCATCATGAGGGCGTAGCTCTTGCCACTAGAGACTGCAGGACCACCTCAGGAGGAGGAAGAGGATGAGGAAGAGGAGGGAGGGAGGAGGCAGGCAGCAAATCCCCATTCTGAACATGCTGTCCATAAACGACTCATCAGACTCCGACTCCAGTGAATGAAACACCAGGTCCCCATTGCTCACCACATCCTCATCACACCATCCCTCTGCCACATAACATCACAGTATCCTCCTGGGCACAAAGCTGAAATGAGAACCACCATAAAACACAAATTCCAAACAAAAATCATAAATTTATCTTACTCCAATCAAAATGACAATATCAACTGATCACCCTTGTCAATCTCTTAGTGCCTTTTGTTCGTGCGAGTTCCAGTGCTCCTACGCAGTGCTCCCTAGTGGCTGCAGCATGGCTGGTGGAAGGCTGCTGACTTTCTGTGGGAAAGACTGCAGATTGACTTGCATGATGACCTCAACCAGCTGTGGATCTAGAAGGCCCGGCTGTAGACTGCACCACTTCGGCATGGGAGGCAACAGACTGGCCTAGCTGGATGGCTGGCAAGGTCAATGACAGAGTAGCAGTGGTGGGAGCAGGAATGCTGTCATCCTGAGAGAGGATAGTAAGTTATTTTTCCATAGACCCACTGCCATTCCCCTCGGGCGGCGCCTCTGCATTTTTATCAATCTGTTGCAGGGTGTCACGCATGCTGTGACACCCTGCAAGCCCCTTTCTACACTCATAAACCCAGCCACGATGGCAGCACTCTAAGCTTCCACTGCAGCAGTGAGATGTTGGGTCACTTACGCCTGTGCTGCAATGGAAGCCGCGACATCGGCCATTACACGCAGTATCATTGCAGGGTCCATAAGGTCTATCCTGGAGTTGACAATCATTTCCATCCTGGAAATAATGGGCTACGAGCTCTGTGCTAAGCCCCGTTCAATGTTGGAGGTGTACTCATTCATGCTCCTTGACACTGACCAGAGGATCTCTGGCAGGCTTGCCAGAGCACCTAGCATTTCCGTGGGCATGGCCATTACACTCCTTCTGAAGGCCACTCCATCGAGGTCATCATCTGAGTTGTGAACATCAGAACCCGTGCACGATATCACCCTCCGAGGAGCTGGCCCCCAAGCTACCCTATCCCTTGGCCTGGCTGCAGCCCACTCGTGCCCGGTGCCTCACCATGTGCAGATCCTGCCTCTTTACTACCCTTTAAATTCCACATGGTGTCATTTTCTGAGCTGGTATCTGCGAGTGTCAGATGCTATGACGATGTGTCTTCTTCTTCTCCTCCATCACTCTTCTCCACAACCTCAGGGACAAGCTGGCCTGCTGGCAGTTCTTGAGTATCTGAAATCAGAAAGGCACAAGGGTCAGGTTGTGGTAAGGGTGGGGTGGAAAGCAAGATAACCATGCATACACCATCAGCAGCTTGTAAGTGAGAAGAGATTGTGGGATGAGGGGGAAGTGGGATGTGAGAAGGATTAGGTAGGACAATACCATCTTTATCAAGAATGATTTCAACTTCTCCAGTGGCCTCCGTCACTGCCTCTCCAATAATGTCAAGGACTGATTCTTCCGGTCAATGAGATTCTGAATTGCAGTTTAGCAGCCTCCCGTCTGCAGTTGCTCCCTCCTGTTATGTGCCACCGCTGCCTGCAAGAGAAAGGGAAGTGTGCAGTGAGTGCAGTGCAATGTGTTTGCGTGATGTGCCTTCCATAGTTGAATAGCTGTTAGTGTGTGTAAGGTCTGAGGTGTGAGTGTTGCAGCAGTGGTGAGGTTGTGAGGGTGAAGTAAAGCAATGATTGTGAGGTATGAGTGGTGATAGCTAGAGATTGTTGGTAGGTGAGTGATGAGGGTATGGTGCATTGAGCAGTGTGTGAGTCTTGTGGTGCAGATGGTGGGACATAGCATTTTCTGAAACCTTCACTCACCTTGACCGGCCGTGTGAGGTCATTAAACTTTTTTCGGTACTGGACCCAGGTCTATGGGACCACACTGGTTGTCGTGATGGAGTCAGCTATCTCCTCGCACAGCCTTCTGAAAATGGCCTTGGATGGCCTCCTGCCACCCTGCAGGTACAGGACAGCCTGCTTTTGTTGCATGGCCACGACCAAGGTGCCCAGTACAGCATCCGAGCATCTTTGTGCTCGTTCCCTTGGTTGCTGAGCCAGGTCTTCATCCATAATGACAATGAGGTGCTTTGCAAAGGAACCTCCCCTTTAAGTAGTGCAGAGAACCAAGGTCAAACATTAGTGTCTATTAAACTGCACCCAATATTGCTTCTCCCAACAGCCCCCCCGCCCCTCCCCCAGTTGAGCGCTAAGCCAATTAACAACACACTTAGCACTGAGATCAATGCTCTAATAATTATAATGAGCAAGCAGCATGAATTTTGCACCAGTTTGATTGAGCGCAGGCAAATAGCGCAAGCCCATGACCACTAGTTTTTGGGCCATGTCCAATTTCTAGGCCAGTGCGTTTGGATTCCAGGGGCAATTGGCACCAAAGCCTGCAAGCACTCAGATCATTAGTATCTGTTTCGTAATGCATTTTGGGATTCCACCAGAGAATTTGCCTTGGAGATTGTATTTTTTTTGCATTTATTCTATTACACACCCTCAATAGGCACATGCCCATTCTCGGTACATTGATTTCGTTGCACAAATAGGAGAAGAAAGAAGAATAGCAACAGTAGCAGTGAGCCCGACCACAAGGAGCAGCAGTTCGGTCTCTTCGGAGCTAGCAGGAGAGGAAGGCTGCTGGAAGCAGGCTGTATCCAGTCCAAAGCATTTACAGACCCAGAGTGAGTTTCCTGGTTCTGTCAGAAGAGAAGTGTCTGAGGAGGCTGCGTTTCTCCAGACTGGGTGTCGCAGACTTCTTCAAACTCTTGCAACAAGATCTACTAGCTGGTGGCCATTCTTTGCACATGAATCTCATTACTGCCCTTAACTTCTTTGTCGCAGGTTCTTTCCAGGGTTCTATGGGGGACATTCACACATCTTGCAATTCATAAGCGCATCAAGCAAGTCACCAATGCCCTCTTTGTCAGGATTAATGACTGCATATCCTTCCCAATGGGGCCAACAGTCCGAAGGAAACGGCTCTGGGATTTGCTGGAGAGGTTGACTTCCCTTGTGTGCAGGGGGTTATAAAATGCAAATATGTAGCCATCAAGGCACCAGGAAACCAGCCAGGAGCATTCATTAACAGGAAGGGATTTCATTAAATGAATATGCAGTTGGTCAGTGATCACCACCACAGAATAATACAGGTCTGTGCCAGGTTTCCAGGCAGCTGTCACGATGCCTTCATCCTGCTTCAGTCAACCATTTCCCCACTATTCCACCCATCAAGGAAGGTCAGAGGATGGGTGATAAGAGACAAGGGCTATACCTTCCTCACATGGCTGAAGATAGGCCCTCAGTAACCCCAACCAGAACCATGGGACCACCAGAATAATCACTGAGCACACAATTAAGCTCCTGAAACAAAGGTTTAGATGCCTGGATAGGTCAGGGGCCTCGCTGTAGTACCACCCACAGAGAATCTCGTATTGTGTAGTGTGCACAACCTTGCTGTCCAAAGAGGGTTGCACATTGAGGAGGAACAGCACGAAGAACTCCCTTCATTTGACGAGAAAGATTTGGGTTAAGGTGGGGAAGAAGCAGAAGAGGGAGGGCCACTGCAACACTTTGCAGCCGGATATGCCAGGATTGAGATAATTGCTGAGTGTTTCAGTTGACTTGCTCATTGCCCTGAAATGTTACACAATCTACCTTTACATTAACGTACCTCCTTCACCATTCCCTCATCCCTGCAATAAGGAACAATTAAACCATTCAATCAACTATCATATTTATGACAATGCAGACTCAGGGCTGGATTTCGGCTTTTACCATTTTGGGGCACAAATCGGGGCGGAGCGCAAAAGTTTGCGGCTAGAAATAATTTCTGCCCTTGTCATGTATTTTCGGCCAAAAAGTCATCTGGAGGAGCATTGGCGTAAAGTCAGGCATTGCACGACTGACCTTGTGCGCCGGAGCCAAAACTTTTAGCGGTGAAGGAGACGGCCATTTTGTGCATGCGCATTGGATATTTTTTTTTCCTTCTTGCTTTCTTTTCCGGTCGCAAACGGAAATGCAGGGCACGGCAACTTCCTGCGCGCATGTGCATTTAAACCGGCCCACTTCAGCCACTTCTGCTGAGATGGAGGATCAGGAGGGAAGGCAACGCACCTGACACTTCAGCCGGGAAGCTAGTGAGGCCTTAGTCAGTGTGGTGGAGAGGAGGTGGGCCTCACTCCATCTTGCAGGGGGAGCCAGACCGCTCCCTCCTGTGTTTAAACGAATATGGAGGGAGATAGCACAAGAGGTCTTTGCTGCAGACATTGCCGCACACAGTGCCGAAAATGATTCAACAACCTCACGAGGTGAGTGCTATTTTTATCTATGCATGCCTCCATTTCTTGTAACATTAATCTCACACACTATGTGAAGTCTTTCATTTATCTGGTCCCTCTTAACACTCATTGGGGTGCCTTTCACAATGCATAACAAAGATGAAGGCTTAGATCAGCAACCATTGACTTTAACTGATCTATCCACATAATTTCTTGCATTAAAATCTTCCCTATCAATGAACTTCACCTGCTCCGATCGCTTTCTGAAAGATCACATACATCTCCCATGGTAGATGCCTGAAGCCAGCAAATGCATACTGACGAACCACATGCAACATTGCAACAGATTGAAATGAGGCCTATACAACATAAACACAGCATCACCTATTCTACTGTGGTAGGCATATGTGGCCCAACAGCAGAGAGACCCTTTTTGAACCCTTCTTATTTTTCTCTTTGCAGTCAAAGCACTCCCACAATCGAAGGGAGCAACTGCGGACAGGTGGGGGTCTGCCTCAAACTCTTCCTCTAACGGATATAGAGGAGAGGGTCTCTGCCCTTATCGGAGTGCCCTATCGGACAGTTGCCGGGGGCGATGCTGAGCCCCCATTGGTAAATGAGGGTATGTACATGGATCGCGTTACTGAATCCACTGCACTGTGAGATATAATGGAGTAGTGGTGACCACAGAATAAACCTGTGCCAAGCCACCCTCCTCATGCCACCCTGCCCCCTCCGCTCATCTGTTGTTTTCTACTTCCAGATGACCAACGAGAGGCGCCCCGTCCCTCGAGGGAGCCCTCCACTTCAGGCCAGGTGGACGAGGACGAGGCAATGGAGGGCACTGATCCGGCGGAGCATCCGAGCCCACCAGTCACAGCCTCCGGATTAAACTCCTCAGGGACGAAGCAGAGTTTGCGGAATCAGAGGCTCCTGGCCCCAGTGGCGTACAGCAACGCAGTGCCGGGGTGGAATCGTGCAGACCAGCTCTCCGGAGGGTGAGTTAGCAAAATTGGTCTGCTAACAGACAGACAGACCTTGAACTGGATCTGGTGGAAATGTCCAGGGAGAGCACAGTGGTGCAGCGTGACCTTATTGATGCATTAGGACGGATCCCAGCGAGCACTGACAAGCTCACTGCGACTGTTGCAGATTGTCGTTGCGAGTCGGGAGTCCAGCGAGGCCATCATTGCCCGTGGGGGATAAGGCCTCCTCCCCAAACGTCTGCGACCTCTTCAATTCCATTGCAAACCATGGACAATAAGCCTTCTTCCAGCTTGAAGCTGCCTGCCAATTGCAACCAGCATGATTTGCCGTCTAACTAGCATTGCCCCCATTGAACTCCCTTACTGAATTTGAAAACAAAGGGTTAACTCACATAAAAGTGGTGCCTTAAAGTGCAGCTTTCGGCGCGCAACCGTGGCAGTCACTGACAACTGCGATCTAAGATTCTCCAGCCTACCTTTATATATGGCACCAATTGAGCCTGCTGCACCCTGGGACCACCTGCTTTTTTTGGATCGGGTTCTGGGGCAGATGCCAAATCAGGCGCAATGTCCGAAAGTTCCACCAGGGGTGCTAGCGTAGCCTTGCACGATGATTGACATCATCCTGACGGTCAAAACGGAGGGCGGGGCAGTAAGTTTTTGCGCCACTGCAAAACCATTGCCGAAACTTCTGGCTGGGTGCAAAATACTGGGCACCCGTTTGACGCCCAGAAACACCTTTTCCCGCCCTGCCGAGGCGCAAATTAGCGGAAAATCCAGCCCATAACCTGCTAACAAATCACACTGCAGGCAAAAATGCCCAATGTGAACAATTTCCAGGAAATCAAATTTCATTCAAGTGTCAAACCCTATGTGCCTTTTTACAATTATTTTTTACCAACTCTACTCCTCCTATGAGATGCTCCACCACTGGCATGAGCATAGCTGGTGCAAGGCTTCTGTTGCTCAAGGACCCGAGAGATGCTTATGGCCAACTCTCTCTGGGAGCTTGGGCCTGGGAGTGGGCTGGCTGCAGACTGCAATACCTCAGCTGCTGCTGGAGCAGTCTGGTCCGGTTGGCCTCGTGGTGGGCATTGGTTGAGGGGGTGACAAGGGAGCAGAGAGCTCATATGGTTAATCGCTGAACATAAATGGATATTCTTTGGTTTCAGTCAGTTATTACATTTCATGAGATCCACAAGAAGTTATTGTTGAATAGAAATTTCTGTTCTTCACGAACAGCCTTTAAGCAAAGACAAGAAAAGGAGGGTAGGGAAAGAACAAAAGGGAGAGGTATGTGATAGGATGGAGGTTTTTTTCCCTGGCCGCCCCCTCTCGCCCCCCACCCCCCACAACCAACCCTTTTCCCCGCCACTCCACTTTTTCCTGGCTCTGTATATTCTTAAAAGCTGCTCATCCCTAAAAACCTTCTAGTTCTGATGAAAGGTTATTGATCTGAAACTCTGTTTCTCTCTCCACAGATGCTGCCTGACCTGTTGAGTGATTCGAACACATTTTTATTTCAGATTTCCAGCATCCACAGAATTTTGCTTTTGTTCACTGTTAAAAATCCTGTACTTGAAAATGTAAATAAGCCATTCCAGGAAATTCTTCTGAGACTGTACTTTTAAGGGATCATTTCTATTGTTTGTAACTTGTGAAATATGTGCTAAAGTATCTAAAATTCCTATTTTTTCCAGTTCCATAATTTTCCACCAACGTGGCAACATCTTCACATCCCTAGATCTTACTTTTAATAAAAACAGCCCATGTATATTTTTTGGATTTCCTTGCTTTTCCCACAATAAGGTTTCCATTCAGTTGCTGTCCATGTGAACAGCTGAGAGTGTTTGTCAGTCCACTTCCAATATTTTTTGTGTTACTCTAGGTCAAGCTGGGTCTAATTCAAGTTTCGGTTTATGGAAACTCTGAAGAGAAATTGAAGGTTCTGGAGTGTACGGCACCTGTGTTCATCCTTTTAAGTGAACTGCCATATTTTCTTACCACTGCTCTATAAATAGCTTGTTTACGAGCAGTCACAGTTTAACCAAATGCTATCACTTACTCTCATGCATTCACAAGTTTGATTTACGTCAGTCTCTCTCTCCCCCTCCCCTAGAAAGCCTAATTTCTTTACAGCACTGTAAAATCAACCCTCTTATATGGAAAGATAATTCTCCACAGATTCTTTGGTCTGGATTGAAATATATGTATATTATGTATATACATATATAAACCAATCTTAAATCTGATTATTTTCCATACAAACAACTTAGACTATCCAAATGTGGATTCATAATTTTTAGACCACCCACGATCATGTGAACAAGTTTGTTTAAGCAATGCATTCTTTTCTACTGAATACTATGGGCTGGATTTTCAGTTCTCTATAGCCTTAGTTAGTGGCCAGCGGGGGCGTTAATGCGGGTATTAGAGCTTAGCGATCGGGCGCACAGCTTTAGCGCCCCAACCGAAAATTCATTAGAGGCTCACCGGGGGCGCAAACCGCTAGCGCTTGGCTGCTGATGATCACTCCGATCATGATGTATTCCTGGTGCAACATGCATGCTTGCGCCCCAGTTGCTAACTTCGGTGCGTGCGTCTCATTGAGCATCCGCCAATAACAACGTCTGGAAAAACAGTCGGTACAGGCTTGCAGACGATAACTGGTGGCTACTTAAAGGGATGAGGAAGCGTTTCCCTCGGAGGTCACAGTCAATGCAACATTTATAAACAGCACATTGGTGAACCTCCAAGTTTGTAGCGGCAGACAGACGTAAGAGCATAAGAACATAAGAAATAGAAGCAGGAGTAGGCCAGTTGGCCCCTCGAGCCTGCTCAGCCATTCAATAAGATCATGGCTGATCTGATCATGGACTCAGCTCCACTTCCCTGCCCGCTCCACATAATCCTTTACTCCCGTAGCGCTCAAAAATTTTCTATCTCCGCCTTAAATATATTCAATGACCCAGCCTCCAAAGCTCTCTAGGGCAGAGAATTCCATAGATTTACAACCCTCTGAAAGAAGAAATTTTTCTTCATCTCAGTTTTAAATGGGCAGCCCCTATTCTATGTCCCCTAGTTTTAGTTTCCCCTTTGAGTGGAAACTCTGTCGAGCCCCCTCATTATCTTATGTTTCAATAAGATCACCTCTCATTCTTCTGAACTCCAATATGTATAGGCCCAACCTACTCAACCTATCCTCATGTCAACCCACTCATCTCCCTAATCAACCGAGTGAACCTTCTCTGAACAGCCTCCAATGCAAGTATATCCTTCCTTAAATACAGAGACCAAAATTGTACGCAGTACTCCATGTGTAGCATCACCAATACCCTGTACAGTTGTAGCAGGACTTCTCTGCTTTTATACTCCATCTCCCTTGCAATAAAGGCCAACATTCCATTTGCCTTCCTGATTACTTACTGTACCTGCATAATAACTTTTTATGTTTCATGCACAAGGACTCCACAGGTCTCGCTATACTGCAGCACTTTGCAATTTTTCTCCATTTAAATTATAATTTGCTTTTCTATTATTTCTGCCAAATTTTTGCCCACTCTCTTAGCCTGTCTATATCCCTTTGGAGATTTTTTGTGTTCTCCTCACAATTTGCTTTCCCACCCATCTTTGTATCATCAGCAAACTTGGTTAATTTACACTCGATCCCTTCATCCAAGTCATTAATATAGATTGTAAATAGTTGAGGACACAGCACCAATCCCTGTGGTACCCCACTATTCACTATTCATGGGGGGGAGGTGCTGGGGTGGGTGATCAGCCATGATCTTGTTGAATGGTGGTGCAGGCTCGAAGGGCCGAATGGCCTACTCCTGCACCTATTTTCTATGTTTCTATGTTTCTATGTTTCTATGTTTCACTATTTGCCAACTGGAAAATGACTAATTTATTCCGACTCTCTGTTTTCTGTTAGTTAGCCAATCCTCTATCCCTGCTAATATATTGCCCCAACCCCGTGAGCTTTTATCTTGTGCAGTATCCTCTTATGTGGCACCTTATCGAATGCCTTCTGGAAATCCAAATACACCACATCCACTGGTTCCCCCTTATCTACCCTGCTCGTTACATCTTCAAAGAACTCCAGCAAATTTGTCAAACACGATTTCCCTTTCATAAAATCATGCTAACTCTGCTTGATTGAATCATGCTTTTCCAAATGTTCCGCTATTGCTTCCTTAATAATGAACTCCAGCATTTTCCCAACGACAAATATTAGGCTAACTGGTCTATAGTTTCCTGCTTTTTGTCTGCCTCCTTTTTTTAAAAAGGGGCGTTACATTTGCGGTTTTCCAATCCGCTGGGACCGCCCCAGAATTCAGGGAATTTGGTAGATTACAACCAATGCATCCACTATCTCTGCAGTCACTTCTCTTAAGACCTTAGGATGTAAGCCATCAGGTCCAGGGGATTTGTCTGCCTTTAGTCCCATTATTTTACCTAGTACTACTTCATTAGTGATAGTGATTGTATTAAGTTCCTCCCTACTATAGCCCCTTGATTATCCATTATTGGGATATTTTTAGTGTCTTCTACCATGAAGATCGATACAAAATATTTGTTCAACGCCTCTGCCATTTCCCTGTTCCCCATTATTAATTCCCCAGTCTCATTCTCCAGGGGACCAATATTTACTTTAGCCACTCTTTTTTTTTATGTACCTGTAGAAACTCTTACTAAAAGTTTTTATATTTCATGCTAGTTTACTTCCATAATCTATCTTCCCTCTCTTAATCATTTGTTTAGTCGTTCTCTGCTGGCTTTTAAAAATTTCCCAACCCTCCAGCCTCCCACTAATTTTAGCCACATAACAGTTCAGCTTGAGAAAAAGTCACTTCTAAAATTTTAATGGGGCATTACTAGTTCACCAGCATTGCAGTCTACATGCTCTAGCAAAGCGGCGTGAAGAGAGAAGGGCTGTTGGCCATGTTGGCAGCCGAAGGAGGAGAGCCCCTAGACGTCGGGGCAGGAGGCCTTACCCCCCATGGCTTTATCGGCAGCAAAGCTTATACCTGGACCTGTTCGAAGAGCAGTGTGTCAGAAGGCTGCGTTTCCGAAAGGAGTTACAGAGATATGCCATCTCCTGAAGGTTGACCTGCAACCTCACATCGGCATCAGGACTGCGCTGCCCATCGCAGTGAAGGTCACGCTGGCACTCACCTCCTATGCCTCCGGCTCCTTCCAGGCTGCATCAGGGTTCATATGCAGTGTCTCACAATTCGCAGCACATCGCTGCATCTGCGACTTCACACAGGCTCTCTACACCACTCGAATGGACTTTATTGCCTTCCTGATGACCATGGAGAAACAACATGAGTACACATGTGGGTTCCCTGGGTTAGTGGGCTTCCCTAGGTTGCAAAGAGCAATTGACTGCATGCACATGGCCTTGCGAGCATCATTCCAGAATGCAGAGGGCTTCAGAAACAGAAAGGGATACCACTCCCTAAATGTGCAGGTGGTATGCGACCACACGCAGTGCACCCTCGCAGTCATTGCTTGCTATCCTCGAAGCGCACATGATGCGTTTTTCCTCCAGGAGAGCCACAACTGTTTCAGCCACCATGGGAAGGCCGAGGCTGGCTGCTCAGGGACAAGCGATACTGTCATGTATGTAGACCATGTATACTAACTGTATAGTCACATAAGGTGTGCCACCAGAGGACACTGCGGTGGGAGACCTGAGGGTCACCTGCATAGGTGTGCAGGGCCCAGTATAAAAGGCTGCCCACCATGCTTGTGCCTCACTCTGGAGTTGCAATAAATGGGACTAAAGTCACAATAGCTCAAGTACAATACTAGACCTCGTGGAGTAATTCATAAGAGTATTAAAGACTTAACAACTGGCGACGAGATTATGAACTTTCACGCAAAAATGACTAATGTTGGTGCATTAGAAAAATTCTCAGAGGGTGAAGATTGGAAAGCCTTTATGGAGCGGCTCGACCAATATTTCGTAGCAAACGACCTGGTAGGCGATGATCCGGCCACGCTGGCAGTTAAGTGCAGAGCTATCCTGTTGACCAGTTGTGGGCCCACGGTCTATGGCCTCGTCAGGGACTTGCTTGCACCAGAGAAAATAATGATCAAGTCATACGAGGAACTGAAAATGCTAATTCGGGACCAAATCAAACCGAAGGAGAGCATCCTCACGGCCAGGCATCGATTTTATACACCCCGCCGCCCCGTGGGCCAGGAAATCGCGAAGTACGCTGCCGACCTCAGGAGGCTAGCAGGACCGTTTGAATTTGGCACATCCCTCGCCGATGCGTTGCAGGAC
Organism: Pristiophorus japonicus; assembly: GCF_044704955.1. NCBI lineage: Eukaryota > Metazoa > Chordata > Chondrichthyes > Pristiophoridae > Pristiophorus > Pristiophorus japonicus. Next base: position 61,004,321 of record NC_091981.1, read on the forward strand.
GTCTTCGTAATTGGCATCGGTCATGAGGCCCTTCTTCAAAGGTTACGTCTGCCGAAACCACCGTCACTCTGCAGAAGGCCATTAACATCAGCCAGGCGTTCATGACCTCAAGCTGCAGCTCCAAGCAGATGATGACTCACTCTCAGAACTCAAACCCGGCAAGTACAGTAAATAGAATGGCACCTTTCACAGGCAGAACTATTGAACGTGAATCTGCCCAGAGCAGAGTGTACAGGCCCCTGAGTTCTTTAACTCAGAGTCCATCGAGGGGTGCAAACATAAGTCAAGTAGCACCATGCTGGCATTGCGGAGGGTAATCACAGGGCTCATCAGTGTCGGTTCAGAGACTATGTGTGCAAAGGCTGCAGCACAAAGGGCCACCTCCAGCGAATGTGCAAAAGAGCTGTGACTCACCACATGGAAGAGGAGTCAGCAGATGGCTGTGAATCCAGCGTGGATTTCGAGGAGATGGCTAGAGAGGCAGCTCAGTCCCAGGACAAAGTGTATGGAGTATATACCTGCACCACAGATTGTCTTCCAGTGATAATGGAAGTCGAGATAAATGGAGTTCCAGTCTTCATGGAACTGGACACGGGGATGAGTCAGTCAGTAGTGAGCCAGGAAGCCTTTGAGAGGCTATGGAATGAACCAAGCTGGTCCCGGTTCAGGCAAAGCTGCGCACCTACACCAAGGAACTGATATCAGTTGTTGGTAGTGTGGATGTAAGTGTATCCCATGATGGCGCGGTGCATAATTTATCATTGTGGATTGTTTCAGGTGATGGACCAAAGCTACTTGGAAGAAGATGGATGGGGAAGATTAATTGAAACTGGGAAGACTTCATCCCTCCAGTGATCGACGTCCCCCATGTTCAGAGGCAGAACAAGCCCCCACCTTCGGTTGGACTGGGCACCGGAGAGCAGATCCGCGCAGCCCCCGAGGCACAGACCACTCATCATGACTGCGTGGCGATGATCCGGCCAAGATGACCCGGTTTCAGTGGCAGGACTCCTGGGGAGGAAGATTGGATCTGAAGGCACCTTCCCAACTTCAGTGGCAGAATCCCTGAGAAGGAAGATTGCGGCAATCGACATCATGGACAGGGAAAAGATGCCGTCCAAACTATGAGATGCAGCGCTAATGGAGCAGCGACACATGGTTCCACACAAGGAAGAAAAATAGTAAGGCCATTTTAAAGGAGGCCAGTAACCAATGTAAAAGTCCAGCTGTAATGAGCAAAATGTTGTTGAGCGATGTCGGGTGCAAATTGCAATCAGCCAATGTAGCAGGCGAACACCTAACGGACGTATACAGGTCCAGTGGGCTAACAATGCTGTAGCCTGCGTCCCGAGGACCAGAACGATGTATCATAAAGTGCCCCCACAGCTGACAGAAATAGACAAGCCGCAGAGTAGACGATCCCCGGAGAGCAGAGGCACCAGTAGCGATACCCTGTCTCAGATCAGTTTAACATTGCAGGCACCCAATGGCATGAACCGCCACGGGCCAGAAACAGTAAACTGAGTCTATGCTCACAGTCGGCTACAGTCGCCCACCACCCGGGTGGAAAAGGCGCAGCCCACAAACCCACTTGCCACCATGTCAATGCCCAAGAGCGAAGGGTCAACCGCAACGGCTCCTCCGAAGGGGACCTGGACCAGCCAGGATCCCAAACTAGAGAATGCTCACAACGGTGCCCTCAAGGAAAGCAAGTCAACAGTCCCCTGCGAACTGCTAGACAAGACGAGGCAGCCCCACCATCGCTTAGATGAAATACTCACTCGCTCAGACCGCTTCCCAGGGAGCAGCAGCGACACTGTGCAAACGAAAAGGACAGGGAGGTCACAGACACATCAGCTGTCTTTGGGCCTGCCCGACACTAGGAGTAACGGCAAGAGCCCTGAGCTCCAGAAACTCGAGCAAAATGAGCTCACCTCGCCCACAGACCCACTAGCATGGGGCGCTGCACCGCCACCAGACGACCCGGATCTCATCCGGCCGTGCTAGAACTGGACTGTCCTTGTGTACCTGTACTGATATACCTGTACTGATCATGTAAATGTACCACACAAAAAGAAACACAACTGTAATCCACCCAACAAATGTACCAAGATGTAAATGTAAAACCCATGTGATGAACTTGAATGCAACTTGCATGTAACGGGCCATTAGTGTGATCTCTGTGTGGGGGGGAGAACCGGAGTCACAACCAGAAACCACGGGGACCTCCACTGGCAACAAATCTCACTACCAACCCACCCAAACTAGAAGCAACCTTCCAATGGTCAACCAGGAAGAGCAAAGCCCAGGTCACCATCAATATATGAGCCAATTTGCATTAAAGACTTGGAGGGAAGTGATGTCATGTATGTAGACCATGTATACTAACTGTATAGTTACATAAGGTGTGCCACCAGAGGACACTGTGGTGGGAGACCTGAGGGTCACCTGTATAGGTGTACAGGGCCCAGTATAAAAGGCTGCCCACCATGCTTGTGCCTTAATCTGGAGTTACAATAAATGGGTCGAAGGTCACAACAGCTCAAGTACAATTCTAGACCTTGTGGAGTCATTCATAAGAGTATTAAAGACTTAACAGATACGGCCTGGTCACCTGGCTAATGACCCCCCTCCACAACCCACCACAGAGCCGGAGGAATGCTACAATGAGAGCCATGCCGCCACCCGCAACATCATAGAGCAGACAATAGGGCTTCTATACCCCTCTCAACAGGTCCCACTATTCATTGTCATGTGCTGCATGCTGCACAACTTGGCCATCATGAGGGCCCAGGCCTTGCCAGCAGGGATCACAGGCCCACCTCAGGAAGACGTGGAGGAGGGGGAGGAGGAGGAACAGGAACAGGAATGTGCTGACACCCCAAATGTCCAGCAAGAGGACCAGGAGCAGTCACAGAGGAGACATCGTGCCAATGTTGGCTGCGGCAGGGCTATTCAGAGATGGGTCATAACTGAATACTTCGATTAAATGGAAGGAGCTGAGCAATGCAGCTAATAATGGCCATGCATTGTGCCATGTAAATGCCACATCTCCGTTACAATTCCACAGTCATACACCAGAGTCTAAAGGAGACAGCCAAAGTAACACTTTATTAAACTCACAGCTATAACATCCCCAAAAACCCCACACCCGCAAATAAATCAACATGGAGCACCCACTGATTCAATGAAAAAAATAAACATCAGACCTTGGACTTTTTCATCAAAACACCACATGGATGCGCAGGCAGGCAACCAACAAGCACACTGCTTCTCAGCCGATGTCAGTTGATGTCCTCAGGCTGAGTCAGGAGCTAGAAGGTGAGAGACGCTTGGATGGGCGAGCCATGTCTGGGGAGGCTATAGAGAGCTTTGAGGGTGTGTGCAGCAACGAGGAGCATGGTCTGGCACACATAGAGAAGGTGTGGGCAGTGTGAACAGTGAGGCTCACATGAAGGCATTGCAAGGATAATGTAACGGGTACTCACCCTGACGAACCTGGTCAGATTATTGAATTTCTTCCGACATTGAGTCACGTCCTTTGCACCGTGTCACGGGCAGAAACATGCTGTGCGACCTCCCTCTACAGCCTCCTAAATGCACTAGGGGATGACCTTCGTCCCCCTCCAGGCAGCAGGGCATTTTGGCGCCATTCCACGGGCTCCAACAGCGGCTCAAGGGCCGCGGCTAAGAAGCAGTGCGCTCGTTGGCTGCCTGTCTGCGCATCCATCCTCCCGCTCTCAGGTGAGTGAGAACCTTGAACTGCGTATGCTCAAACTTGATTTGAAGCGCCTTTAAGAGAGAATGTTTCCCCTCATGGGGCAATCTAGAACTAGGGGGCATAGTTTCAAAATAAGGGGTCGCCCACTTAAAACAGAAATGAGGAGGAATTTCTTCTCTCAGAGGGTCGTGAATCTTTGGAATTCTCTACCCCAGAGAGCTGTGGACACTGGGTCATTGAATATATTTAAGGTGAAGATGGACAACTTTTTGAATGATAAGGCTTATGGGGAGCTGGCAGGGAAGTGGAGTTGAAGCCAAGATCAGATCAGCCATGATCTTATTGAATGGCGATGCAGGCTTGAGGTGCCAAATGGCCTACTCCTGCTCCTATTTCTTATGTTCCCGGGATCTAATTTGGAGTTCCGCGCATGCACAATGGGCATGCACAATGGGTCCGCAAAATGTAACAACCAAACTTTCATTATGGCCCCCCCCCAGCTCTGATGTGCAACCAAATCTGACAAATTTCTGGGAGGGAGGCACAAACTCTTTCAAGGCACAACAGAGGCGTGACCGAATTTCTCCCCCAAAGTGTTTGGAACTGTACTGATAACACGTATTGTTTCAAAAGGGTTGTGTTCCAGTCACTTGCTGGATGCTACTTTAATATATTAAATCTGGTGAATCTTACATTTTGTTACTAAGAGCCACAGGATTCAATTGAACAAAATTGAAGAGCGTAAACACGTCAAGATGGCAAAATTAAACACAACCATCAGAATTGCTGCCACAGAGGCAATGTTTGCATAAAAGGGTTAATTTACGAGGCCAAACTCCAAGCATGGAGCCTCACTAAAGGCCGAGGAATTCGGTTGCGTAGAGCCTGTTGTTTGGGCATTACCGGGCCGAATTGGGGCCAAAGTGTTGCCCAAGCAGTGGTGCACTTCTGGTGCGGGCCCCATCTTGGTGAGGGCGGTATGGGGGCCGTTAGGAATGTGCATCAGAAGTATGGTAAGTGGGCAGATTATGGCATCAATCATTTTCATCGTCATCGCTGAAGCTAATGCCGTCTCTTAACCTCGCACAGCTGAACATGTGTTCAGCAGCAGGAAGGACACCCCCACTAGTGCTATTTAAAGGGTTCATCGCCAACTTTCAGGTAACTTGCTTTTTGATTTCTACTGGCTTTGTGTAAGCTTGTGAAATTTTTGGAGCCTGCTAGAGTTATTTAAAGTTGGTGAGGTGACAGGTGACAGTGGTGTTGCAAGTAGAGAAGGCTTTGCTTCTGACTTCAAGGGTTCTGGTCAGATCACTTGCTCCCAGTCATGGGTGATCAAACTGTCATTCCCCCTTGATCTGCAGTATGACAGGACGATGGAGCAGAGGATGCAAAGAGAATAAGCTGCTCACAGAGGGAGGAGGAGGAGGGAGAGAAGGGCTCTCAGCATGCGGCCTTATCCATCTAGGGTCTTCTGAGAGCAATTCTCTTATCTCAACCAGTGTCTGAGGCGTCTGCGCATTATGAAGGAGATGCTCACAGAACTCTGCCATCCAAACCTGCAACCTCATACCAGGGCAAGGAAATCGCTGGCAGTGGCTGTGTAAGGGGGTGGACCCTGGGGTCAGGTTCACCTCTGACTAACTTGAGCGGTTCAAATCGCTCCCACTCCCTTGGGTTCTAGACTCTCGGTTTATTTGGGGAATGTGACAAAGTGCAAAGGACAACTAGTTTGGTGCAAAAGAACTTTGACTTTATTAAAGACAAGAAAATACAATGTCAAAATTTATAATCACTCTAATAAAGAACAATACATTACACATTCAAAGGGGTTACAGTAAAAATTACACCTCCCACCTCCCAATACCTAATTCTAGCTAGGTTGGACTCCAGGGAAAGTAGGGACTATGCTTACCAATCCTTTCTGGTCAGTTAGCGGTAGTTCACAATTTCGGGGTTCATTGAAATCTGTTGGTTCTGATAGCCGTACCCCGAACGTCGGAGAAGACTTCTAGCTGCACAATCTTCAGTTGGTTTGAGTCCGCTGATGCGGTAAGGCGCGTTTTGGATCTATGGGGTAAGTACCCGGTTTTCTTCATTAGAAATAGGTTCAAAGTCTCTTTAGGTAATGTTTTCACCTGTTGGTAGTCAGGCCTTAGATTGTAGAGTGGAAACTTTCGATTCTTCGGTTTCTTCCCGTTGAAGTTTTGTTTTGAGTTTGGTCGATCGCGGTAGATTTCCATTAATACCATGTTGGCTGTGGTCGGTTGCTGCCGCGATGGTGATGTTCTTCCTTCCTTCAGGACTTTGAGGCTGGAGAAGTTAGTTTGCAACTGTCGCGTTGGTTTCTCTCCTTGTCTTGATGACACAAGCGTAGTGTGGCACTAGGCGCAGTGTGGCATACCATCTGTTAAAACAAGGGGTTAGTTATACGGTTTGAGTGGTTCTAATTTTCGTGCCAAATCAGTTCAGAATTGTTTGTTTAAATTTGGCAGGCTTGACTCTTCTTTGTAATATTTTGGCAGGCTCATTAAAAGTTCATATGTTTTGGTGGGTTGATGTTCGAAAACTGTTTCCTGATGGAAATATTAGCTTGGTAATCGCAATGTCCTTTTGTGCTTAGTTTTTCGCATACAGGCTAGATTGGGCCTCTTTGTGATGTATATGTTGAAACGGTTTTCCAGATTCAGGTTGATGGTTGGCTATCTCTGGGTTACTTGCTGTCATGTTAATGTCTCTTGTGGAAAAGGATTCTTAAATACCCATTTCTCCAGACAAGTTAATTTAGTCCCAACACCCAGACAATCCTAATAATCAAGTTGTCTCCTGTTAGTTCTTTAGGCCTGCCCACAGCCTTGAATTTGTCTTTTAAAAGTCCAAAATTCGATTAAAGTTCGTAGTTTCTTCCATAAGCACTTTAGGATTTCAAACCTTCTGGTAGATAGTCCAAACACAGTGGGGGTGGAGGGGGCGGATCTCATGAATTTTGCACCCTTTCAGCTGTGAGGGCAATCATGGCCTATAACTCTATTTATTCCCTTACCATCAATGTCCTCCCTTACTCTATTCTTTCCTATGCTATTGTTGGGGGTTTTTGCTCTGCCCAATTACAGGGTCTTTGGTGGCTGTTGGTGTATTGGGCCTCTCTGTCCCTTCCAGGGGATGGTCCAGCAGCTTATGGCTCGCTGACCACTAAACTGCCAGTTGCGAAGTGCCCTAGCACTTCTATCTGACTCTAAGCTCAGAATTTTGGTGGATTATGAGCTTCCACAAGGGAAAACAAAGCACTCAGAGACAAGTGGTCCTTGGAACAAAAAAAAACGGGTAAGTCCAACAAGGTCAAACTTCATCAAAACACATATCTGACACACACTTATAAACTATGAAAATCTATGGGAAGAAATGGACACAACGAAAACCTTACACAATTTTATCTTTACAAGACATTTCCAACACCACCCCCACCCCCCCTTTTTACCTGACTGACCGAGGCTGACAGTTGGGAAAAGAAACCCCAGGATAATACTTACGATCCCTTTTGACAGTTATTTTTTTAGCCTTAGGATGGTTGGTTTATGGGGTAACTGGAGTGAATGTTGCCTCTCCCAGTTACTTCGGTCTCCAGTTCTTCAGCTGGTTGGCCTCGGAGCGTTGTTCGGTGTGCGGCTCGGCTTATTGAGACAATTTTGGCCTCTCGGTAGTTTGGTTGTATATTCTGCACACAAGTCGAGTCCAGGGCCCGTTCGATGGTAGGTTTCCCAGCCGGTAACAGTCCATCTCCATTCTCTCTCGGTTTCTGTCTGTCTGTAACTGCTACTGCTCCTCGACTCCTTCTCCTACTGATCCAGTTGCTTCTCTTCTCTCGTTGTTTCCGTAGGTCTTATATTTGTGTCCAATTTAGTTCTGGCTTTTTCACGCCCAAACTCAGTTGGTGGTCCATTGTGTAAGTTTGGGCGGGGAGATAGCTTTGAATATTTAATCAGAAGATGTCACAGGTACAGGTAGATGTGAGGACAGGGGTATTGTTTCAGTGCACATTGGTGCCTCAAAGTCTGCTGGTCCATTGTAACAGTCCTGGGAGTCAATCGGTTTGGGCCTCCCCTTTGATGAGTCATCACCGCAGTGATCTCAGGACTATTGTCCACTGTCCATATTGATTAGGTAGATGATGGTCCACATTCATAATTTGATTAGGGGTGAGTCATATTTTCGAACTGGGCCGAGTAGTTCCCATTGGTTGAGGATTTCCCCGCTTCAGGCCCAACTCGACCCCTGATTGGCCTGCCAGAATGCACTTTTCCCCCATTGGCCAGTGCCTCTGTCTCGCTTGTGAGCCAGACTCCACAATGTCTGTATCCACCCACACGTTTCCCAGTCTGCCTGGTCTGAGGATTTTACTTGGCCAAAAACGTTCATTTAAAATGTATAGGACAATCCCATTCTTAGTTTTTTTGTCCTTAAGGTGTTCCAATAAAATGCGTCCGTGAATTTTCGAACCTTACACTCCCCCATCTTGACACACCCGGATATAGACGGAATGTGTCAAAAGGTTTGCAAGAAAATCCTAGAGCTCACCAAGTGTCAGCCATCCCCATAATTACTTTAAACTGTAGACCCGCATAAAGCCATGTGCACAAACAATATATCCATAATTTGTGTATTACCCACGCTCCTTTACAGGTAAACTACACACAAGGTACCATTTTGCTTTTAGTTACATAAAGTTAAGTACATAATTATAGCAAATCATGTCGCGTGTTCCTTGCGTTCCTTGAAAGATTTTTCCGTCATCACAACATATTGAACAGATGTATATACACTGTGCAAATGTATATCTGTGATAAGTAAGTCTGTATTGTGTTCTGTCATGGATAGTTTTAACAGCTTACGTAGTTGACAGTGCCAGTCAGTTTCCAGGTACGAGCTTTCGCGGTGCTACGGTAAACCAGAATGTTTCCTTTTGTTAAAAAAAAACACCTCGTTCTGTGAGCCTGATCCGAGGCCAGCCAGTCCTCCTTGATCAAGGTGTTTATTGTCCGGGCATGAGCTTCCAGCTGGGCAATAATTTCTTTCAGATGCACAGTCATAGCCACCCCCTCGTGAAACGTGGAACCCAACACATTATTCTCTTTCCCTAGGATGCTGCGCAGCTGTGACTTTAACCCATTGATCTGTAGGGCCAGCTGCACATCATCCAGGCTGTTCATGATGGATGCCCCAGTGTTAAATCCGGTGAAAAAGTCATTCATGACCCTCCTGCATTGTCTGCCCCACTCGGTTGTATCTTGTTGTCTATACAGGTCCGCCACATTGACGTCCCCAAAGTCCAGCTTGTAGAAGCTCATGAACATTTCTGTCAGTAGAGCTTGGTACAACAACTCAGTTTCTCTGGGGCAGGAGGCAGGTAGGCGTACTTCTGTCAGGTTTAGAATTACTGTTAGCAACAGCATAATGTACTCTCTGTTATACTAACTTATCTGTCGGTACTAACACTAGCCCATTCCCAGGTCCCCTAGTGGTGGGCGGACATCCATAACTGTCAATGGGCTTGGGCGTGGGCAGGGGTTTCTTCATCTGAGCCAGCAGCTCGGTGGCGTTGACTAGTACCCGGAGGGAGGGAGCACACAGTCTTCCCTGCTGCGATCCCATTCCATCCCCTTCCCCGAGTCCTTCCACCATCTGGCAAAGGCAATGGACAAACCCACTGGGCACACCTGGGCTGACCCCCTTAGGCATGTATACATCCCCTGATCATGGGCCCACCATTTCTCCCAACACACAGTGACCCCCCCCCCACCGACCCCGGTGACCCCGTGATCGTCCGGTAGGTGTCATTGCTCAGACATTCCCAGTCTGAGCTGCTGTCCTCGACGTCCATGCTCAGTTTCCTGAGCCACCACCAGCGTCCCAAAGGTATGTCCCCAACACACGTTAAACACACTCTCCTAACCCGGGACATGGCCATCATAGGTAAAACTCTCGTGGCTCGAATACCGGGTGGAATTCGAACCCAACCACCCAGGCCATCTTGTGGAAGTAGGTGGCCTGACCTTCTGCCTCCATGTTCCCTTCTCCCGTGGTCACGATTGGCGCCCTGCCCCTGGAGCACCCATATGTCAAAGACATCTCGATGTTGAGTTTCTGTCCGGTGCAGGTCCCCAGGTAGGTAAATAACATCGCGACGGTCCGGAGCATCTTCTGGAACACAAGATTGAACATAGTCTTGCCTGAGACTTCTTCAGGCTCGACTGGATTAACATCACAAAATAAAAACACCATCCCCTCACTTTAAAATCTCCCTAAACTATATACAGAACACCGGGCGAGATACAATGCCACCCGTCTTCGGGTGGCCAGGTCAGTCTCTGATACTGTCTTGGCTTTGTCGGCCATCTTGCTGACTTTACCCCAGGAGCCGGACTGCCCCCTTTTGTAGGGCTTGCAGGTGGACTTCTTTTAAATGTCCTGCTTCCATTTCTGTGAGCTCTTCAGTGTCTGGGATCTTTCCCGGGTCTTTCAGTGGTGTCCATTTTACCGCACAGAGTCTGTCACTCTTGTGCTTCTTTTCTCGTTTGACTCTGGGACGGGCGGGAAGGTGTACGGGGGACCAAGGCATCCCAGGCTGCCCCACTCTGGAACTACGCCTAACCAGGGGCGCGGAGTCCCATGTTACGGTCTGCACCCCTTGGTCCTCCCACTGGTCCTCCCTTCCTCTACCTGCCCTGTCGTTATACTGCACAGGACTCCCTTCTCCTGTGCTAAGTCCCTTTCCTGCCTAGCAGGCTTTGCCACTTCACTCTGCTGTGTGATGGTCTTACTGTGGCAGTGGACTATTCCAGGTTGTGGGGCTTCGGGGCCGGGGTTGACCTCTGTTACAGCCTCCACATCCACCGGAATGTCCTCTGCCTCCCGTGAGGTTTCTTTACCTGTGGGAGCCTTCCTTTTTCCTGCCCTAGTAGGGTCAAACCACTTGCATTGGTTTATGTGGTACCACTTTACCCGGTGGGGTAATTGGACCGCATAAATCATAGGGCTCGCCTTGTCCATTATACTGTAGGGCCCCATGTACAGTGGCTCGAACACTCCCACCCTGGCGAAGCTGCGTACCATGACCTGGTCGCCTATTTCCCAGTCGTGGTGGCTACGGGGTTCCAGCAGTAGCTTGATACTAAAGTGCTGTCTTCCCGTGTTGGTGGCTGCCTGCCAGTGAATCTACTGCAGCTGTTCCAGCAGATTCCTAGCAAAGCGACCTCGGTTAGCTACCTGAAGCTGTCCTTCGGTGAGACCCGGCACAGATGTGTGTACTGGGGTCCTCATGGGTCTCCCAGTCATTAGCTCATGGGGTGAATACCCTGTGCTTTTCGACTGACTGGCCCGGATCCCCATAAGGACCAGTGGCAAGACCTCTACCCATCTGTTGGGTGAATTCCCTGTCTCCTTGTGGAGCCTTTCCTTGATGGTGCGGTTGAGACGCTCTACAAGGCCTGAGGACTGGGGATTGTACGCCTTATGCCACCGTGCTTTAATCCCCAGTACCTTTAAGGTGGCCTGCATCACCTGGCCGGTGAAGTGGCTTCCCTGGTCGGACCACAAACTGCGGCAGACCCCACCTTGAGAACACTTCCTTGACCAGGATCTTGGCCGTCCCCAATGCAGTAGCTGTTCGGCAAGGGAAGGCTTCCACCCATTTGGAGAATACCTCCACCAGCACTAGACAATACTTGTACCCCCGCCTGGGCGGTTGGTAGGGGCCCTATGTAGTCGATTTGGATCGACTGCTATGGTCCTTCTACCCACCTGATGTGTCCCATGGATGCCTTTCTCTTCTGGGGGTTTGGGTTGTTGGCTGCACACACCAGACAGGCTGCGTAGAAATCACAGACGTCGTTCCGGAGATCTGGCCACCATGTTGCCTGTTCCACCTTCTGGCCCGGGGTGTCCCGCACCTGGACCCTCATGGGCCAGTTGTAGGAACTCCCGCTGGTGTTGTGCTTGGACCACCCACTTATCCCCTTTAAACAGCATCGCTTCCTTGACAGCTATATCTGCGGCACTGTATGGGCTCTCTGCCTTTTCTCCACTTAGGATGGTTGCTATGGCAGCCTTGAGGACGGGGTCCTGCGCCTGAACCGCTCTCAGGTCCGGGGCCACTGCCACCCCTGTGCTCCCTTGTTTCCCTGGCTTGCCTCTAGCTGCTATCACCCTGCCTTTCTCATACGGGTCCCAGAAGCGACCTGTCTTGGCTCCTTCTCTGGCCAGGAGATCCGCCCGCAGGCTACCCTCTGCCCTGGGCTCTGTCTTAGAATGTACCTTAACCTTGTGGGTGTAGGCATTCCTATTGTTCCCTCGGGCTACCACTATCCTTACTAGCAGGGGTTTGGTTACCAGGGGCTTCCCATCTGTGGATGTGTACCCCCTGCGTGACCAAATAGTCAGATACCCTGTACACGAATTGCAAGTAAACATACTGTCCGAACAAATCATGTACGGGGTGGGGAATTCCTCGGGGTGAGTCACCACATACATCACCGCTGACAGTTCAGCCTGCTGGGCGCTCAGGCTGCTGGGGAGTTTAAGCGCCAAGGCTATGCCTGCCTCGGGGTCCCAAACTCCGCAGCCCGTGAGTCTTGTACCCGCGGACACCGAACTGGATCCATCGACGTAGATCTCGCGGCCTGTGGGATGTACCCCTGCCCGAAATCCAAAGTCAGTGTCCCAAACCCCTTCTGCTGAGCATCTGTGTGGCTCTCCTGCATATATGAGGTTAGCTGCAACCTGGGCTCGCAGAGGCCCCTGACTCTGATGGCCATTTGGGAGAGGAAGAGGGTCCAGCGAGTGATCCTGGCACTGCTGACTGTTCCATCCTTTATTCTCCCATCTAACAACATCTGGGTCGGGGTGTGATGGGTGAGGAGCGTGATAGGGGATAGTCCTGTGAAAAACAGTGCTCTTTTCACAGCCCAGTGAGTGGCTAACAGATGCCTTTCACAGTTGGAGTACCGCTTCTCCACCTCTGCAAGGACTCTAGAGGAGTACACCATCGGTCTCAGCTGTCCGTGCCTTTCCTGTAAAAGCACTGCACTCAGACTGCCCCGCTGGCTGCTACTTCTAAATAGAAATCCTTTCCCCCATCAATAGCCCCCAGTGCAGGTGCCTTCTGCAGGTTCTGTTTCAACTGAAGAAATGCAGCTTGGCAGCCTTGGTCCCACTCCCACTCGACCCCTTTGTGTAGGAGCCTGAGGAGAGGGGCTGCGGTTGCTGCATAATCTTCTATGAAATCTCTGCAGTAGCCTGTGATCCCTAAAAAAGATCTGACTCCGGATACGGTGGTCGGTACCAGGAGTGCCCGCACGGCTTGCCTTTGGGCCTCATCTATACCTCGTTCCCCTGCTCTGAGTGTTAGACCCAAGAATTTTACTTCCTTTAACCCTATCTGGGCCTTCTTGGGGTTGACCTTAAAACCCCCCTCCTTGAGCACAGCCAACAGTTCTGCCAGCAGGGGACCATGCTCTTTACTGTTGTCAGTGAAAAGGAGCAGGTCGTCCACATACTGCACCAACTGTTGTGGCTGGCTGAAGCTCTTCAAACAGTTCGCCATGCACTGGTGGAAGATGCTGGGACTGTTGTTAAATCCCTGAGGGAGGCAGCTCCAAGTATATTGCTGTTCCTTAAAGGTGAAAGCAAACTTGTACTGGTCCTCTCTCCTCACAGGGATAGACCGGAAGCCATTTGAAATGTCTAGGACTGCGAAGGTGGTTGCAGACGCAGGGATTTCCCTGATCAGGTCTATCACTGCTGCCACTGTAGGAGCACAAGCCGGGATGTTTCTGTTGAGCACCCGGTAGTCCACGGTGGCCCTCCACGAGTTGTCCGGTTTTCTGACCGGCCACAGGGGAGAGTTCATGTGCATGGCTATGGGTCTCAACACACCCTGCTCCACCAGTGAGCTCAGTGCCACTTCCAAGTCGGCTTCTACCTCTTTGGGGAAGTTATTCTGCCTCTGAGGTCGAGACATGGGATCCCCATCTATCCTGACCTCTACTCCGGTGACTCTCCCACAGTCGTGTTTGTGGGTGGCAAATGCTGCGAGACTAGCTCTGCCGGGGTGTCCCTGACCAGAAGCTCTAAGTCATAACCCCCTTTTGGCTTCACAGTACACAGAGCCCCTTTGTCTTGTATCCTTTCTATAAGCATGACCTTGTTGTTTGTACCTGGGTCCACTGTTCCCCATAAACAGTGATTTTGCAGATCCACCAGGATATGGTGGGCTATAATGAATTCGGCCCCCAATATACCTTTGTTAGCCTGCTCCCACCTTATCAGGACGCGCTTCCATTTTGTGGTCAATGCTCCCAACTTAAGGGTCAGTGGGATCGAAAAATATCCTGTTCTTTCGTTCCCCGTGAAGCCGACCAGCTCGTAGGGCACACCGCTGGACAGGGGCGAGGAGGCCGGGTCCTCTGTGTGGACAAGGGTGCTTGAAGCCCCCGTGTCCAACAAGTAAGTTCCCTGGACACAGGTAGGCAGGCTTGGTGGCTGCTAGTCACGGTACCTGCCGTATGGGAGCTGTGGTGATCTCTCTACCCCCTGCTACATTGATACGGCCGGGACCTGTCAGCAGCTGCCTGAGGGTTTCTACAGCGATTTCAAACATTGTTGTGGCACCCGCTTTCTCATTACCCGGTTTCACCTCCGTGGGTGTTTTTACTTCTTTCACACGGTAGGGGTTGGCCCTGCAGTTGCTGTGGTAGTGGCCAGACTTACTGCACCCATAGCACACCCCCGTTCTATCGGGAGGATGTCCACCCTCCTGATGCCACTCTCTCCTGGGGGTTTGGTTGGGTTGCACCGCATACACCCGGCCTTTTACTGTTTTCTCTGGCTTCCCCTCTTCTTCCCCATCCCACCGCCGTGTGGCAGCCAGTCTGCCTATCACGATGGCTTCGGTGAGATTGGGGTCTCCCGGGATGAACCAGAGATCTGCCCTTTCCTTGACACTGGGCAGGCTGTTCGCAATTATGGTGCGAAACCATGCTTCCCTTTGGTCCGCTCTAAGGTTGTTGCTGACAAGCAGGCCACCACATGCTGTGCTGTAGACCAGCCATAACCTTTCCACATATATCTGTCGGGCCTCTCCTGCTAACTGGCGTGTTTTCGCTATCCTTTCAAAGGGACTCCCTTCGTTCCACCCCATGGCCTCTAGGATACCCCTTTGTAGTGCTGCGAGGGTGCTTTGTCCCCCGCGACAATCTGGGGGAAGAGCCTGGTAGATCTTCTCGTCAATGGAAAAAAGGAGCACTTTAACTGCTTCCGCGTTGTCGCATGTGTTCATGTCCACTGCCTGCGCTACCTCCAGGAAGTGAGCATACGGATCTCCCAGTCTAGTGAGCTTTGGGATATGTGACACCATGGCCTTTAATGCAGCAACTGAATGCGGAATGATAAACTCGCTGTCCAGCGGTCCTTGGGGTTGTGCACCTTGTGGGGGGCCCGTACTTCCTCTGCACAGCCGGGCACATCGGTCCCGCGGCAGACACCACCACTGGCTCCCCTCTTTCCTCAGCCTCAACTGCGTCTGAATTTAAATCTGCAGACTCGACCCTTTCTGCGGGTGTCCCATACCCCTTTGGCTGGACTGGCTCTACCTGGCCGATCCCATGCCCTGTTGGTTTCTTGGGCTGCACCCACTGATCCTCCGTAAGGCCTGCCGGACACACTCCCGGCGCCTCAGGAGGCAGTCGACTGTCCTCTGCCGCCAGATCCTCTTCCATTCCCCAATACCCTGACTCGTTGGTTGCCTCCCTGGGCCCCAACAGACAGACTGCCCTCTTTACCTGGGACCGAGCCTGGAGGAGGGATTGGATCCGCTTATGGCAAGGGGCATGATCTGCCTTCTCATGACTTATTTCGGTGTTGACTTTATAGGCTGTGCGCAAATCCCTTAATTGGACCTGAAGCTCTTAGACCTGCTGGGCATAAGCTGTACTCTGCTCCCTGTATTTCTGTTCCATAGCCCGTGACACCATAACCTGACTCTGCAGGTACTCCTGATGGTTGCGGAACGTTTCCTCTAACCGTGCTCTTCTATTCCTTTCCTCTATTAGCTCTTCTGTGACCTTAGTACCCGCCGCCCCCCTGGCCGCTGAGATTATAACGGCATCCTTTAATTCCTCCTGTAATTTTCCTACCTGGAGGTCTAACTCCCCAACCTGCCGAGTTAAACATATCAGCCAAATTGCCTTTTCTATCTTTTTGTAATGTGTAGGCCCTTCTGTCCACTTGGCTGCTGCGTCCGCTGGATGTGGCGCCCTGGTCAGGTTCTGAACCCAGGTTTTTGCAAAATTGACCTTGGAGAAAACATAGTCCGTGATTCTCTCCTCCATTTTAGATTTTCCCAGTACCACCCGCTCTGAGGTAGTAAGCTCATTCTCCCACTGAACTCCTACCTGGCTCGCCATGTGTGTAGGGGGTTTTTGCTCTGCCCAATTACGGGGTCTTTGGTGGCTGTTGGTGTATTGGGCCTCTCTGTCCCTTCTAGGGGACGGTCCAGCAGCTTATGGCTCGCTGAAGGTCGCTGACTAAACTGGCGGTTTCAAAGCGTCCTGGCACCCTATCTGGTTCTAACCTCAAAATTTTGGTGGATTATGAGCTTCCACAAGGGAAAACAAAACACTCAGAGACAAGTGGACCTTGGAACGAAAAAAAAAATGGGTAAGTCCAATTTATGGTAAGTTTCCAACAAGGTCAAACTTCATCAAAACACATATATGACACACACTTATAAACTATGAAAATCTATGGGAAGAAACGGACACAACGAAAACCTTACACAATTTTATCTTTACAAGACATTTCCAACACCACCCCCACCCCACTTTTTACCTGACTGACCTAGGCTGACAGTTGGGAAAAGAAACCCCAGGATAATACTTACGATCCCTTTTGACAGTTATTTTTTTTTTTGCCTTAGGATGGTTGGTTTACGGGATTAGATGGGGGGAGGGATCTACAAGTGAAGTGAATGTTGCCTCTCCCAGTTACTTCGGTCTCCGGTTCTTCAGCTGGTTGGCCTCGAAGCGTTGTTCGGTGTGCAGCTCGGCTTCTTGAGACGATGTTGGGCCTCTCGGTAGTTGGATTGTATATTCTGCACACAAGTCGAGTCCAGGGCCCGTTCGATGGTAGGTTTCCCAGCCGGTAACAGATCGTCTCTGTTCTCTCTCGGTTTCTGTCTGTCTGTGACTGCTACTGCTCCTCGACTCCTTCTCCTACTTCTCCAGCTGCTTCTCTTCTCTCGGTGGTTCCGTAGGTCCTATATTTGTGTCCAATTTAGTTCTGGCTTTTTCGCGCCCAAACTCAGTTGGTGGTCCATTGTGTAAGTTTGGGCGGGGAGATAGCTTTGAATATTTAATCAGAAGATGTCACAGGTACAGGTAGGTGTGAGGACAGGGGTATTGTTTCAGTGCACATTGGTGCCTCAAAGTCTGCTGGTCGATTGTAACAGTCCTGGGAGTCAATCAGTTTGGGCCTCCCCTTTGATGGGTCATCACCGCAGTGATCTCAGGACTATTGTCCACTGTCCATATTAATTAGGTAGATGATGGTCCACATTCATAATTTGATTAGGGGTGAGTCATATTTTCGTACTGGGCCGGGTAATCCCCATTGGTTGAGGATTTCCCCGCTTCAGGCCCGACTCGACCCCTGATTGGCCTGCCAGAATGCACTTTTCCCCCCATTGGCCAGTGCCTCAGTCTCGCTTGTGAGCCAGACTCCGCAATGTCTGTATCCGCCCACACGTTTGCCAGCCTGCCTGGTCTGAGGATTTTACTTGGCCAAAAATGTTCATTTAAAATGTATAGGACGATCCCAATCTTAGTTTTCTTGTCCAATAAAATGCGGCCGTGGATTTTCGAACCTAACACTATCTTTTCCTGTTTTGTTTATATTTAGGTTGGTTACGTTTCTTGTAGATCCCTCCCCCCATCTAATTAGTTTAAAGCCTTTGACACCTCCCTATTTACTTTTTCCGCTTGGACACAAGTCCCATCCCAGTTCAGGTGGAGCTCGTCCCATCGACACAGCTCTTTTCTGTCCCAGACCTAGTGCCAGTGTCCCATGCCAGTGTTCCTGGGATGGCAGGACTGACATATGAGGAGAGATTGGATCGACTGGGCCTGTATTCACTGGAGTTTAGAAGGATGACAGGGGATCTGATAGAAACATATAAAATTCTGACCGGACTAGACAGGTTAGATGCATGAAGAATGTTCCCGATGTTGGGGAAGTCCAGAACCAGGGGTCATATTCTAAGGATAAGGGGTAAGCCATTTAGGAATGAGATGAGGAGAAACTTCTTCACTCAGAGAGTTGTTAACCTATGGAATTCCTCACTGCAGAGATTCGTTGATGCCAGTTCATTGGATATATTCAAGTTAGATATGGCTCTTACGGCTAAAGGGATTAAGGGGTATGGAGAGAAAGCAAGAAAGGAGTACTGAGGTGAATGATCAGCCATGATCTTATTGAATGGTGGTGCAGGCTCGAAGGGCCGAATGGCCTACTCCTGCATCTATTTTCTATGTTTCTATGAAAAGGAACCCCTGTTTCCCGCACCAGCTCTTTAGCCATGTTTTAATTCTCCTGATCTGTCTGTTTGTATACCAATTTACCTGTAGCTCAGGCAATAATCCAAAGATTATTAACCTCAAGGTCCTGCTTTTTAATTTAGAGGCTAACTCCTGATACTCTTTCAGCAGGACGTCGTCCCTGTTCCTACCCTTGTCATTTGTTCCAACATGGATGAGGACAACTGGATTTAACCCCTCCCTTTCCAAGTTCCTCTCAGGCCACCGTGAGATATTTCTTGCCCTGGCAACACAAACTTTGAGATTCTCATTCTTGGCTGCAGAGGACACTATCTATCCCCCTAATTATAGAGTCCCCTATTACTACCACATTTCTATTCTGATCTTCCCCCCACCTTGGACAGCTTTCTGAGCCATGGTGCCTTGGTCTACATTATGTCTGTCCTCCCTGCAGTCTTTCTCCTTGTCTTCACAGGTGGCGAGTACATTGTACCTGTTTGACAGGTCCAGTGTCTGCAGGATCTCCTTCTCAACCTCTCCAAAATCCCTGCTACCTGGTGCCCTAACAGTCACACCCTTCCTTTCCTGAACCTGTACTTTCCTCTGGGGTGTAACTGTATGCTGGATAAAACTGTCCAGAAAATCCTCCCCCTCCCTTATGTGACAGAGTGTCTCCAACTTGCACTCCAGCTCAATGACTGAGCCGGAGAGATTCGAGAGGGAGACATCTCCTGCAGACATGTTCACTCGCGACAGTCTCACTGTCCACAAACTCCCACATACTGCAGTCCAGATACATAACCTGCTCTGCCATATCTTAGTCTAGCCTTATTTTATTTATTAATTAAAGTCTTTTTTCAATTATTATTTATAGTTATATTAATTATTTTAACTAGTTAAGCTATAAGTTTAATACAGTACTTTATAGTTTTCCGCACCTAGTTTAAACCACAGTCCGAGGTCAGTTGAATATTTTCACACTTGATTTTTCCTCATCCTTTTCCATAACTACTCTAAACCTAATGATATTGTGACCATTGTTTCCCAAATGGTCACCCACCGAAGCATGCTCCACTTGCCCAACTTCATTCCACAGAACTAGATCCAGCACTGCTTTCATCCTCGTTGGGCTGGAAGCATACTGATAAAGCAAGTTCTCTTGTACACATTTCAGGAATTCTTCCTCTTCTTCTCCCCTTACACTGTTATTTTCCGAGTCTATATTAGGATAATTGAAATCCCCCATTATCATTACTCTAAAGTTCTTGCATCTTTCTTGCATATTTCATGGCCTATCGCAGGGGTTCTCAACCTTTTTGCTTCTGAGGCCCCCCTCCACACAACACAGAAGGACATAAGAATTAGGAGCAGGAGTAGGCCATATGGCCCCTCGAGCTTGCTCTGCCATTCAATAAGATCATGGCTGATCTTTGACCTGAAATTCCAACTTACCGTCCGATCCCCATGGGTTGGAAATTCATCAGTTTTCTACCCATTTACTTTTGTTTTACCGCCGTTTTTTGGCGGAGATAATAATTTACCGCTGGCAGCAAATTTATCAGTGGTTATCTGCCAGCCCTTTTTTTCACTGTTTTTATGATGTCAATTGGTGTGCAATGCCACAAATTACTGCCGGTGGTAATTTCATCGTACTGCCATTTTTACCAGCGGCCAAAACAAACGGCGTGGAAACTGAAGTCTTACCTGCTCAGACCCATGACGCACCCAACGGTAATGACACCATTTTGAAAAACAGAGCAGAAGTTCAGTGCATAAAAGGATTTTGAGATAAGGCTGTGTTTTACACAGTGAGCTTTATGTGAGTTCATAGTTCTTTTTAATGACTATTTGAGCACATTGGAGGACATTTGAGGATATTTGAGGATATTTGAAGACATTTAAAAGAATGGGGCCTATAATATCTCTGCCAATAATGCTGGCTACTTTTTCTATGCACAATAGAGCTGGAAGAAGGCTTTTTCAATAGCATTATGAGCATAATCAAAGAGCTTGCAGAATTATGGGGAGGAGACCTTACACCCAACGAGCTTTCAGGGAACAGCGCTTATACCTGCACCTGTCATCTCCCCCTGGAGAAGCTCGGGGTATGAAAGGCTTCTGAGTCGGAAAGCTCTTGTTCTGCCTCCCCACTCACAGGTGCTGTCGGTCTGGGTGGTATGACACTAGGGGCTGAGTGCCAAAAGTCGAGACCATTAATTGACGCAGGGCATTAACAGCCTCAGTGTTCTCTACACTGAGATCGCAGCAACCATCTCACAGATTGTGCGGCGATGTTGCCGGAAATGCCACCCAGGGCCTGGAGGAGCTCTCGACCCAGTTCGACGCTCTCCCTTGACACCATGTCCAGGTTTGCGAATGCCTGTCTTTCAGCAGACCGGCTTTGCCAACTCAATCTCCATAGAGACGGCATATGGGGTTCTACCCTGGGGGTGCATTGCTACACACCTCTTGGACCCGCTGCCTCCAAAGAAGTTGTGGCTGCAGCTAAAAGATGTGCTGACTCCTCCAACCCCTCCACCCCCAGCTCTTCCTCCACCCCCAACCCCTCCTCCACCACCCCCTCCACCCCCCACTGACAACACCCCATTCGCAACATCTTGAGCATGTTGTTCCTCCAATGGGTCATCAGTGCACCCCTCATCTTCCTCTTACTCTTCCTCTTGGACCTACACACGATGGGCTGAGGTGGAGGCTTGCATGTGGCTAAGAGGCATATGCGATTCCTCATCTGCAAAATAGGAAACAACAGAGGAGTGGTTAGCAGCAGGGGAGGGGACAGGGTGACATGAGTACGGTCACATAGCGCAGGCTTATTTATCGTTATATGTCGTCGAGCGACATTACCCAAACCCAAGTCCACAGACACTACATGACATGACCCCCAACCCAGCCCAGGGATTTTTCAGGATTTACCCTCAGTTCCAATCATGGAATCAGCCCCGAACGTAGTTGATCTTCCATGGGCACCAATCAGGGCTGCCACTCGTTCCTCCAGGTCAGTCAGAGGTGATGGTATGAGTGGACCACCGCTTGTCTGTCGTTGCTTGTGCCGATTGTGTGACAGCTTTTTCTGCAAAAATTACAATACCAATGGTTACCAGAGTGCCCTTCTGCTCTTGTGGCACAGATAGCCACCAAAACACTTATATCATACTGTGTGCATTTAATGCAGTCCTTTGTTTAATGGCCCTGGAAGCTGCATGAGATTCATGAGGAAGACATCAAAGTGCAGAAACATCTTTTAAGATCTCAGAAAGCCATCTTAATAATGTGTAAAGATCATTCATGGCAAATGAGGTGCAACACTAAATGCCTACTGTTGTGTATGGAGAAAGAGTCAGACTGAACACTGTGAGCTCAAAGTAAAGTGTGACCATAGTCTTTTATTG
The DNA here is from genome assembly GCF_044704955.1 of Pristiophorus japonicus. Lineage (NCBI taxonomy): Eukaryota > Metazoa > Chordata > Chondrichthyes > Pristiophoridae > Pristiophorus > Pristiophorus japonicus. The sequence goes on from NC_091981.1 coordinate 61,026,037, forward strand.
CAGGTCTCCAGATTGCCTCTCCAACCTGTGAAGCCTCCTTAAATACTTGTGTTCCCAAGGGATTATGGGATCCTTTGGGACTCCAGGGGATGAGCCCTCTGGTGGCTGTACAGAGTAAATACAAGTATACATATATAACACTCCCCCCACCCCCCACCAAAGTCAATAGTGTAACTATTTACAATGTGAGTCGATCTGGAGCCCTTCTTGCCCTGAGTGATCGTCTAAGTGTGAAAGCTGGTGTTGTTGAATCATTTGTTGGGCCCTCGCTGGGCTGCTGTACAGCTGGCCTTGCTGGGCTGCCTGGTGTATTGGGCCCTGCAGGGCTGCTGTGAATGATGGGTTCTGCTTCGTGGTCAACCGTGGTGCCAGTTGTCACTGGTGTGTATGTTGGGGGATCAAAAAAGGTAGGGTCCAAGGTGGGTTGCTCAGGATAGTCCGTGAATATGATTTTGATTTGGTCCAAGTGTTTCCGGTGAATGAGTCCATTTGAAAGTTTGACCCGAAACACCCTGCTCCCCTCTTTGGCCACGACAGTACCAGGAAGCCACTTGGGACCTTGTCCATAATTTATTACAAATACAGGATCACTGATTTCAAACTCACGTGGCACATTTGCACTATCATGGTATGCACTTTGTTGAAGCCGCCTGCTCTCTACCTATTCATGTAAATCAGGGTGAACTAACGAGAGCCTTGTCTTAAGTGCTCTTTTCATGAGCAGCTCAGCAAGTGCGATCCCAGTGAGCGAGTGGGGTCTAGTGCGGTAGCTAAGCAGGACTCAGGATAGGCAAGTCTGCAGTGAGCCTTCAGTTACCCTCTTCAAGCCTTGCTTGATGGTTTGCACTGCTCTCTCTGCCTGACCATTGGACGCTGATGTAAACGGGGCAGATGTGACATGTTTGATCCCGTTACGGGTCATGAATTCTTTGAACTCAGCACTGGTAAAACATGGCTCGTTGTCGCTCACCAAGATATCGGGTAGGCCCGCAAACATGGCCCACAGGCTTTCAGTAGTGGCAGCGGACATGCTAGCCAACATTATCTCACATTCAATCCACTTGGAGTACGTGTCGACAACCACAAGGAACATTTTACCCAGGAATGGGCCTGCATAGTCAACGTGTACCCTAGACCACGATTTGGAGGGCCAAGACCATAAACTTAGCGCACCTCCCTGAGTACATTGCTTAACTGCGAGCATGTATTATATCTGTGAACGCAGGGCTCTAAGTCCGCATCGATACCAGGCCACCACACATGGGATCTGGCTATCGCTTTCATCATTACGGTGCCTGGGTGGGTACTGTGGAGGTCATTGATGAAGGTGTCTCTGCCCTTCTTGGGGACCACTACTCGATTGCCCCACAGAAGATAGTCTGCCTGTATAGACATTTCATCTTTGTGCCGATGGAACGGCTTTATCGCTTCCTGCATTTCCACTGGGACACTGGACCAGCTCCCATGAAGCACGCAGCTTTTGACTAGAGATAATAAGGGATCCTGGCTTGACAAGGTTTTGATCTGCCGGGCAGTGACGGGTGATTGCTCACTCTCAAATGCTTCCATAACCATGGCTAGATCTGCAGGCTGCGCCTTTTCCACCCCCGTGGTGGGCAATGGCAGCCTACTGAGAGCATCGGCGCAGTTTTCTGTGTCTGGCCTGTGGCGGATGGCGATGGACACCGTGAGCGCCCATCTTGGATGCAGGCCGATGCGTTGGTATTTATCCCTTTACTCTTGGAGAACAGGGATAGAAGTGGATTATGGTCAGTTTTCAATTCGACTTTTAGCCCAAACAGGTATTGATGCATTTTCTTTACCCCATAGACACACGCTAACGCTACTTTCTTAATCATGCTATAGGCTCTCTCAGCCTTAGACAGACTCCTGGATGCATAAGCAAAGGTTGCAGTTTCCCAAAATCATTAGCTTGTTGCAATACACACTCGACGCCATATGACGACGCATCACATGCTAGTACCAAACGCTTACATGGATCAGACAACACAAGCAATTTGTTTGAGCATAACAATTTTCTCGCTTTTACAAAGGCATTTTCTTGGCTTTTGCCCCAAACCCACTCATCCCCTTTTCGTAGTAAGACATGTAGTGGTTCTAAAAGTGTGCTGAGATCCGGTAAGAAGTTACCAAAGTAGTTCAGGAGTCCCAGAAACGACCGCAGCTCAGTCACGGTCTGTGGCCTCGGTGCGTTCTCAATTGTCTCCGTCTTCGCATTGGTGGGCCCGATGGCATCCGTCGCAATCCTCCGTCCCAGGAATTCCACTTCAGGCGCCAGGAAAACGCACTTGGAGTGTTTTAACCTTAGCCCCACGCGGTTGGGTTCAACTAAGAACCTCCTCCAGGTGCTGCAGATGCTCGACTGTGTTCCGACCTGTGACCATGATGTCATCCTGGAAGACCACGGTGTGCGGGACCGAATTTAGTAAGCTTTCCATGTTTCTCTGGAATATCGCCGCTGCCGATCGGATTCCAAATGGGCATCTGTTATAAACAAAAAGACCTTTGTGCGTGTTGATGCAGGTGAGGGCCGTTGATGATTCCTCCAGTTCCTGCGTCATGTAGGCTGAAGTCAGATCCAGCTTCGTGAACGTCTTTCCACCCGCCAGCGTTGCAAAGAGGTCGTCGGCCTTTGATAGTGGGTATTGATCCTGCAAGGATAAACGATTGATAGTTAATTTGTAATCGCCACAGATTCTGACGGTGCCATCTCCCTTGAGGACTGGGACGATAGGACTGGCCCACTCATTGAACTTGATCAGGGAAATTATGCCCTCTCTTTGCAGCCGGTCTAGCTCGATCTCTACCCTTTCTCTCATCATGTACGGTACTGCTTTCGCCTTGTGATGGATGGGTCGCGCCCCCAGAATTAGGTGGATCTGCACTTTTGCTTCTTGGAATTTCCCGATGCCTGGTTCAAACAGTGAAGGAAATTTGTTTAAGACCTGGGCACACGAAGTGTCGTCAGCGGGCGATAGCGCTCGGATGTCGTCCGAGTTCCAGCGTATCTTTCCCAGCCAGCTCCTGCCGAGCAGCATGGGACCATCGCCCGGTACCACCCAGAGTGGTAGCTTGTGCACCGCTCCATCATAGGAGAGCTTTATGGTAGCACTGCCAATTACAAGAATCAGTTCTTTTGTGTAAATTCTTAGTTTTGTGCGAACTGGAGTTAAGACTGGCCTTGAGGCCTTGTTGCACCACAATTTCTCAAGTCTTTTTGCCCATGATGGACTGACTCGCGCCCGTGTCCAGCTCCATTGACACCGGGAGTCCATTTAGTTCAACATTCAGCATTATCAGGGGACAATTCATGGTGAATATGTGCACCCCATGCACCTCTGCCTCCTCGATCTGAGGCTCTCATTCATCGTGATCCTCCGTGGATCTGTCCTCCTCTGCAACATGGTGGTTTGCAGGTTTAACAGACTTTGCAGCTCACCTGCACACTCGTTGGAGGTGTCCCATTGATTCACAGCCCTTGCAAACGTACTCTTTGAATCGGCATGAATGGAAACGATGATCACCCCCGCAGCGCCAACAATGTGTTAATGGCCTTGTATTCATCACCCTTGATGGTGAACTCTAAGACATCTGCGGACGTGTAGCTGCAGGTATGTGTGACCGGCCTTGTACGTTACGATTCGAAAACAACATCACTTTGTTCTCAGTACTTGTAGCAGCACTTGTGTGCTGAGAGATTTGCTTTGTATTGTCTCTGGTGGCAATGAACGCCTGGGCTATCACTATGGCCTTACTCAAGGTTGGGGTTTCTACAGTCAAAAGTTTCTGAAGTATGGCCAATGTCAAGTACGGAAAAGTCTCTGAGCATGTGCTCCAAATATCCTTCAAATTCGCAATGTCCTGCAAGGCATCTTAGCTCGGCGACATAACTCATCACTTCCTGGCCTTCAGACCTTTTGTCGGTGTAGAACCGGTACCTCGCCATCAGAACGCTTTCCTTCAGGTTCAAATGCTCTCGGACCAGTGTACACAAATCGGCATACGATTTCTCCATGGGTTTCACTGGAGTGAGCAGATTCTTCATGAGGCCATACGTTGGTGCCCCGCAGACGGTGAGGAGGATCGCCTTTCGTTTGGCAGTGCTCTCTTCCCCACCTAGCTCGTTGGCCACGAAGTATTGGTTGAGTCGCTCCACAAAAGTTTCCCAATCATCTCCCTCCGAGAATTTCTCCAGGATGCCCACTGTTCTCTTCATCTTTGGGTTCGCTATCTGTATCTCGTCATCAGTTGTTGTGTATGGAGAAAGAGTCAGACTGAACACTGTGAGCTCAAAGTAAAGTGTGATCTTAGTCTTTTATTGCAGGTCTCCAGAGTGCCTCTCCAACCTGTGAAGCCTCCTTAAATACCTGTGCTCTCAAGGGATTATGGGATCCCTTGGGACTTCAGGGGATAAGCCCTCTGGTGGCTGTACAGAATAAATGCACATATACATATATAACACCTACCTATAGCAACATGTGTCAGATTTACAATGCAAGTTACCAAGGAGTGCATGAATAGAAATATTACTTACTCTCGCGGCCCCACAAAGGTCATACCACCTCATCCTGCATTGCTCGATGACCCTGGGTATATCATCTGCTGAGGACACCTCCTCAGCAACAGCAGTTGATAACCCCCTTGCAAGGGCTGGGGTGGGGGATGGGTGTTAACCTCGACCCCTTGCACTAAACTACTTTCTATGGCAGTCACAAGTGCCTCTTGGGAATCCTGACTGAACTTCCTGGCCTTCTGCCTGCTTAGAACGTTGTGCTGCATCTTCTATTTTTTTTCAAAAATGGAAGACTGAGAGCTGGGTGTACTGTGCATGTGTGGGTACACCCTAACCCTGACCAGAATCGCAGGGGAAAAAAAAAAAATCGGGAAGAAAAATTGTGCGTGCGCAGAAGGTGCACTTTTTTTCGGCGGTTAAAAACCTATTGTGCAAGGTTGAAAAAACCGTTACCGCTTCCGCCGATTATCATTGACCAAACTTGCGGCCTTCCGTCATAGCGGTATTTCGGCAGTAATAAAGAAACTCGATTCTCAAATACCGCCGAAATACCGCCGAAAAACCAGTGGTAGCGGTTTTTCATGAATTTCCAGCCGCACGTCCCTTGATTCCACTAGAGTCCAAAGATCTATCCATCTCAGCCTTAAATATACTCCATGACTCAGCATCCACAGCCATTTTAGATAGAGAATTCCACAGATTCACAATCATCTAAGTGAAGAAATTCCTCCTCAGCGCAGGCTTAAATGGCCGACCCCTTATCCTATGCCCCCTTGTTCTAGACTCTCCAGCCAGAGGAAACAATCCCTGTCAATCCCCCTCAGAATTTTAGATGTTTCAATGAGATCATCTCTCATTCTTTTAAACTCCAGAGATTATAGGCGCAATCTACTCAATCTCTCCTCATAGGACAACCCTCTCATCCCAGGGACCAATCTAGTTAACCTTCATTGCACCACCTCTAAGGCATGTATGTCCTTTCTCGGATACAGAGACCAAAACTGTGCACAGTACTCCAGGTGCAATTGTAATAAGACTTCCTTACTCTTGTACTCCAACACCCTATCAGTAAAAACCAACATGCCATTAAACTTTCTAATTGCTTGCTGTGCCTGTATGCTAACTCTCTGTGTTTCCTGTCCGAGGACACCTAAATCTCTCTGAATACCAACATTTAATAATTTTTCACCATTTCAAAAATATTCTATTTTTCTATTCTTCCTACCAAAGTGAATAATCACACATTTCCCCACATTATGGGCCCAAGTTTCCACATGATTTGCGCCTGATTTTTAGGAGCAACTGGTGGAGAATGGACTATCTTAGAAATCGCAATTCTCCACATTTTTTTTTCTGCAGTTCTAGTCAGGTAGAACAGTTCTACTTTGGAACAGAATTTTTTTCTTCAAAAGGGGGCGTGTCCGGCCACTGACGCCTGATTTCAAAGTTTCCACAGTGAAAACGTACTCTAAACTAAAGTAGAATGGAGCAAGTGAAGATTTTTGTAGAACTGAAAAACCCTGTTCTACACATTAAAAAATCAGGCGCAGGTTACAAATTAGGCGTCCAGAACGAGGTGGGGGGGGGGGAAGGGAAGTCATTAAATTCTATAATAAATCCTTATTTATACTTCTACAAATATTATACAAATAAATCCAACCTGAATAAACATTTATAACCAAAGAAAAGATTAAATAAACCATCTTCCTACCTGTGTGAAAGTGCTTCAGGCAGGCCTTTCGGGACCGAAGGCTGAACGGGCCGGCCCGAGACTTCGGGCAGGGCCCGTCCCCAGCACCAGATTTACAGGTAGGTGGCGTTGGGTTGGGTCGGGTCGGGGAGGGGAGGTTCGGTTCGGGTCGGGGGGGAGAGAGAGGGAGAGGGGGAGAGAGAGGGAGGGGGAGAGAGAGAGAGGGAGGGAGAGAGAGAGAGAGGGAGGGAGAGAGAGAGAGAGAGGGGGGGAGGGAGAGAGAGAGAGAGGGAGGGAGGGAGGGAGAGAGAGAGAGAGAGGGAGAAAGAGAGAGAGGGAGGTGGGGGGCGGAGGGAGAGAGAGAGAGGGAGGGGGGGAGAGAGAGGGAGGGGGGGAGAGAGAGGGAGGGGGGGAGAGAGAGAGAGAGACAGGGAGGGGGAGAGAGAAAGAGAGAGAGGGAGAGAGAGAGAGAGGGGGGGGGGAGATCAGGTCGGATCCAGTCCGGGAGCGGGAGTCGGGTCGGGTCCAGTGGGGGTGGGGGGGGGGGGGGTCGGGAGCGCGGGTCGGGTCGGGACAAGTCGGGGAGTCGGGGAGCGGGAACAGGAGCGCGGGTCGAGTCGGGTCAGTCGGGGTGGGGGGGGGAGCGCGGGTGTCGGGTCTGGTCCGGAGGCAGGGGGGGAGGCGGGGAGCGGGTGTCGGGTCTAGTCTGGAGGCGGGGGGGGGGGGGGAGCGGGTGTTGGGTCTGGTCTGGAGGCGGGGGGGGGGGGGGGAGCGGGTGTTGGGTCTGGTCTGGAGGCGGGGGGGGAGGAGCGGGTGTCGGGTCTGGTCCGGAGGCAGGGGGGGAGGCGGGGAGCGGGTGTCGGGTCTAGTCTGGAGGCGGGGGGGGGGGAGGAGCGGGTGTCGGATCTGGTCCGGAGGCAGGGGGGGGGGGAGGAGCGGGTGTTGGGTCTGGTCTGGAGGGGGAGGGGGGGGGAGCGGGTGTTGGGTCTGGTCCGGAGGCAGGGGGGGAGGCGGGGAGCGGGTGTCGGGTCTAGTCTGGAGGCGGGGGGGGGGGGGGGGAGCGGGTGTTGGGTCTGGTCTGGAGGCGGGGGGGGAGGAGCGGGTGTCGGGTCTGGTCCGGAGGCAAGGGGGGGGGGGGAGCGGGTGTTGGGTCTGGTCCGGAGGCAGGGGGGGGCGGGGAGCGAGTGTCGGGTCTGGTCGGGAGGGTGGGGGGGAGCAGGAGCTGGCCGTGGGAGGAGCCTTATTCACACAGCCCCAGTGAGGCCATTCAGCCAGGGCTAGGGGCTGCGTGCTTCGGGCCCCTCCCACACAGTTCGGCGCCTGGAGCTACTGCACTTGCGTGCCCACTGTAGCGCGCATGTGCAGAGGTCCCGGCACTGTTTTCAGCGCAGGGACCTGGCTCCGCCCCCCCACAGCTCGTGCTGGCTGCGCGTAGGGCCAGAGGACCTACAGGTAGGTGGAGAATACCGAGGATATTTTTAGGCGCACTTTGTGGCGCGAAAAACGGGCGTCCAGGTCGGGACTGCGCCGTTCTAAGTGCGAGTGGAAACTTGGGCCCTATATTCCATCTGCCACCTTATTGCCCATTCACTTAACCTGTCTATATCCCTTTGCAGGCTTTTGGCCTAGAAATTCGGGTCATTTGCGCCTCCCATTAGAGCACCTGGGGATAATAAAAGGGCGCAAGTGACTTTTTGCCCGTGCGCGGTGCCCCATTTGCACCCTGGACCCTAAATTGGGTATCACCCCCTGAAGCTGCAACGGGCGATGCCAGCGACAACTTCAGGGGCCATGTACAGAGCAGCCGGCTGCTTGTGGGGCACAACTTAAAGAGGAGCTATGGGCCATTACAAAAATCATTCAGCCGATTTTGCCGCGCATCCCGTTGATGCTTTGAATGCGGAGTCCATGCCGTGATTGGTCAGCTCGGCACTCTGCTTGTGTGCAGGCTGTTGGCACGACACCCCTCCTCCCAGGTATCCAGGGAGGCCACTTTCATTACTGCAGAGTTTACAGTTTGGGCCTTTCCCTTTAATTAAGGGAAGAGGCCAACCTCCACGGCAGTGCTACGTGGCCCAGTCTGTAGGGTTGCGCCCACTCCCAGCCGGTCCGCTCCACTACTGCTCCAGAAAAGAAATGGAGCACGTTTCGGGGGCAATAATTCCAATTTAGTAAGTGCCATAGGACTTTCTCGTCCGGCACAAAATGTCCCGCTTCCCATACAAATGTTACCGCCCTCAAACGGGGCGTGACGGAATTTTTCCCCTTTTGTGTCCTCCTCACAGCTTACTTTCCTACCTAACTTTGTATCATCAGAAAACTTGGATACATTGTACTCGGTCACTTCATCCAAGTCTTTAATATAGATTGTAAATAGCTGAGGCCCAAGCACTGATCCTGTGGCACCCCACTCGTTACAGCCTGCCAACCTAAAAATGACCCGTTTATCCCTACTCCTGTCCATTAACCAATCCTCTATCCATGCTAATATATTACCTTCAATTCCATGAGCCTTTATCTTGTGCAGCAACCTTTTATAGGTACCTTATCAAATGCCTTTTGGAAATCAAAATATACTACATTCACTGGTTCCCGTTTAGCTACCCTGCTAGTTACATCCTCAAAAAAACTCCAATAAAATTATTAACATGATTTCCCTTTCATAAAACCATGTATTTTTCTGTATAAAAATTAGTTATCCAATTAAACAGATATATTTATTATTTTGTTTTACTTACTTAATGTGAAACTTGGATGGTTGAATTAAGATGGGCCGAATGTCCCAAGGAATTAGCCCCAGTTTTCATCATAAAATTATAAATAATGGATCCCACAAAGAGCTGCAAGTTTCTAAACCTACGCAGAACTCGACATATGCGGGGATGTCTATAAAAATATTAATAAATACTCAACATAATATTTTGAAAGTTAGGAAAAAGTATCAAAATTCTCAAAGAGGTTTGTTAATTTTTAATCACTTGGAAGTTTGTGACCAACAGTTGAATGGGATGAGGAGGCCCACGCAGAGTATAAGAAGATTGCCGCCAGCTTTGCAGCAGCAAAATAAACACAGCTTCTGCTGCAGTCACCTTTAAAGAAACATTTCAGTATTTATTCAGTTTGCTTTCCAATAGTTATTAAATTGAAATCCAGTTTTAATAATAACAGAAGCCGAAAGTGATAGACTGGCACACAACATGTCGCCCGATGTTAAGGTCAGCCTGACTGTTATCTCTCCCTACCACCCACTATTAGTATATTACTTTCCAGCACCTAGATAGATTGCTACAAGTGCCAGCACTTTGCACGCAGTTTAATTCATCCTTTTTTTGCCTCTTGTTGCCAGCTCCAAGCTCTGTAAAGGGTTCCTGTGTGTTTGGCTTTCAGATGTCAGTCAGTACCTGGGTCAGGGTTAGCACTTTACCCAGCACATCTATATCCGCGTTGTCATATTTGACGCGGAGGGGCTGTGCCGGCTTCTTCTCCAACTCGGTCAGGCGAGAGGTCCCACTGTCTCGTGCCAGTCTACGGGCATGTTGCGGCTGCACTGCGGACAACCCGGGCTCAGGTTGTGCGAGCTGGCGCCCCGTGAGCTACCCTGTAGCAGATTGAGATCATTCTGACTTCCTAAAGGCTCTGTGCTCCTCACCTCAATCCTTATTGGTTGCACTGAGCTGTTTTCCCACAGCTCTGCCCTCCCGCTATAAATAAGGGCACACAGAGCATCACTCCCAGTCAGTGATAAGAGGTGGTGCTGGGTGGAGGATAGTGTAGGCGAGAAACCTATTTTTGGCAGACCCCTTGAAACCTTCTCATAGACCTCTAGGTGGCTGCGGTCCCCTGGTTGAGAACCTCTGCTCCAAACCATCAATTTGGAGAGATAACATAAACTAGTCTTGTATTCCCTGGAATATAGATGGGTAAGAACATAAGAAATAGGAGCAGGTGTAGGCCATTCAATAAGAGCATGGTTGATCTTCTACCTCAACTCCACTTTCCTGCACTGTCCCCATATCCCTTGATTCCTTTGATTGTAAGGGGTAATTTGATTTTAGCAATTTTAGCATTTTTTACCATTTTGAAATGAATTGATAAGGTAGAGAGAATAAAGCACGAAAAGCGATAGATGTTCATTCAATTAATAATTTTAAATATGTGATTGATAGATTTTTGCTAGCCAAGGGTATAAAAGGATATAGACCAAAGGCGCGTGGATGGAATAAGGATACAAATCAACCATGATCTCATTGAATGGCAGAACAGGTTTGAGGGCTGAATGGCCCACTTCTGTTTCTATTTCCCCCGTCTGATTCCTCCTATTTCTGGACTACCCTTTATTCAAATGCTGTTTGTCTCACCCACTCCTCTGTGCATCTTGTAACTCCTCTCTAAAACCCCTCCCCCCAGCCAAATTAGTTTAAACCCTTATCCACAGCACTAGTTAATCTCCTAGCAAGGACATTGGACCCAGCGCTGTTGAGGTGAAACCTGTCCGTCTCCGAACTGATCCATCCTGCCCCAAAACTGGTCCCAATGCCCCTGGAATCTGAAGCCCTCCTTGCTGCACCATTTCTCCAGCCATGTGTTAACCTGCCTTATCATACTACTCCTATACTCATGAGCACATGGCACTGGGAGTAAGTCAAAGATTACTATCTATAACTTCCTCACTAGCTCCTGAAACTCTGTCTGTAGGACTTCAACCTTTTCCTAGCTATGTCATTAGTTCCAACATGGACCACGACTTCTGGCTGTTCCCCCGCAGAATGCTCTGCACCTGTTCAGTGATGTCCTTTACTCTGGCACCAGGGAGGCAACACATCATGCGATTCTCATGTCAGCGGTTGCTGAAATGCCTGTCTATCTCCCTGCCTATCAAATCCTAAATGACCAGTTCATTTCTACACTTTGCTGTGCTCCCTATGCATTCACTTGCTCCATGGTGCTATGGATGTGCTTTAGACTGCATTCCCCCAAGGTGTCAACCGGTTTGACAGTGCCACACTCCAAGAGGGTTCCTGAAGTTCCTGCCTCTTCCTACGCTACCAGATGCCACTCATTACTATCCTTCTGAACTCTCTGAAGCTGTGGGGTAACCACCATGTGGAACGTGCGCTCCAGGAAATTCTCAGCCTATTGTATGCCCTGTGTTGGTTCCAGCCAAACCCTGAGCTTGAGATCAAGAAACTGGAGGCACCTCTTGCACACCAGGTTATTCAGCACACATGAGGCATTCTGGGTTCCCAAATGGCACAGGAATTGCAAGCAAGGGGTCTCCACTATCCCATTATTTTGCTTAAAACTCTGTCTACTTAAGGTTTTAATATATGTCTCTTATGTTAAATCTATGGGCCTAAAATTCCAGCCTTGCCGGGTCTGTAGGAAATGCGCACGGACCCGGTAAGGCCTCGCAAAAGCCGTTTTTTGGGGTGCAATGTGCATGATCCGAAAACTGGCTTTTCCAAACTGTCAAAGATTTCTCTTGACAGATCCTCCGCATTCACAAAAGAAGGACATCCGCGCGGGAGAGATTGGGCTATTTGCCCAACTTATGCCAGGGAATGTCCTTCAAACAGCGTAAGAGTTTTAAAACGCATAAAAATTAAATTTAAATACACATTTTTATAGTTAAAAACCCTGTCCATTAAGGTAAGTTTATTTTTTAACATGATTAAAACATATTAAAAAAAATTCCCAAAAATATATTTTTAAAAAACATTTAATTACACTTAATTTCAATTAATTTAAAATACGTGAGGTGTTTTATTTATTTATTATGCTGTGTTTGGGTGTTTTTGGGGTTTTTCTCATTGACAGTAATGGGAACTCGTACAAACGGAGTTCCCATTTTTAGCAATAAGAATACTGCATCGTGATTGGTTGTCCAGGCCCACGTGACTCCAGCTTCTGCTTACATACTTCGAAGACAGGTCCCCATGCACTGCGCAGTGAACCTAGGTCTCCGACCAGAATCGTAGGTTGCTCCGGGAACAACAAGTAGATTCGCAGATTTCTTTCGGGCCGGAGGCGTTCATATGAAGGATGCCTCCAACCTCAGTTTCAGGCCCAATATGTTTTCGTTTGATAGCCCCTCACTCCTATTTATTATTTATTTATTTATTATTTATGTGTGCTAGATTTTTATTAAGTGCAAATCAGATCCCTTTAATGTTGGTATGCTAATTTTAATGTTATCCCCTTAGATCTAACTAATTAGTCTGATTATTTATATATTAATTTCTGTTGCCTCTTGGTTTAAATGACTTAGCACCTCTTGCCCCTCTGCACCAAATTCCCGCTCTCACCGAATTCCCATCATCACTCTGTTTAGCAATTCTATTCAGATTTCAACCAGATAAGAATCTACAGTGCAGAGTTAACTAGTGACTGTTTAAAAAAAAAAGAAAAATTCAATTGATAATCTCAATCCAATTAACTATACATATATCTCTTTAAAAGGCACAGTCACATTTGGGTCAAATATTTCAGGGCCTTTTTACCATATTTATACTCTAGATTTGGATATTTTTTAGCCTCTCTGTTTCACACTCTCATAGGTGGGCCCTCACTCCCATCACCTTGAGAGCTTTACACTTGCCCTGATTTCTAAGTAGGTTTAATAGTGTGCCCAGGAAAACAAACAGTAAACCCTTCTTTTGAGTGCTTTAGCTACCTGTTTTATCCCATGTCTGGGAGTAGCAGCAGAATTACGTTATATTTAACCTTTTAAGTCAGTGGCAGTGAAGGAACTGCCAAACAAATTTACTCAACAGTAATAGAATAAGTGAATACATTATAGAAACTTAACATATATTTTCACAGTAATTATTAAACTTTGCTAACTTTTTGTATAGTAGAATATCACAAACAGTTTGCAATTCTGAGTTCAACTAATTGTAATCATTCTTCTTATAGAGTGATGTTTTCCTTTCACCCATCAACTGTGACACTTACCCATCTTAACTAATACACTTCAGAAATACCAAATTGTGTTTGATACCTCCAGATAAAGCTAATTAATTTGAGAAGTCCAGGTTAATAAATACCTGCAAAATAGTTACCAGAATTAAGTAATTGTCTGCAAAAAATTGTTTTAAAGCTGCCAATCAGGCATATATTTGAACAAGTCACACAGCGCATTTGAATTGTGTGCCTTGGCTCCTCCCTCTAAGCAAACTATTTGGATACAACCAGCCAATTGGCAAAACACTGTATTAAGTTAAGCAAGGACATGATTTCCAGAAGCAAAGCTGATGTTAACCCCTTATGTACCATGTTTGAACTAAAGAAACCCATAGCAAGCTAAACCTTACAAAAAATGCATCATTTGTGTCACAAGATAGAAACATAAAAAATAGGTGCAGGAGTAGGCCATTCGGCCCTTCAAGCCTGCACCGCCATTCAATAAGATCATGGCTGATCATTCCTTCAGTACCCCTTTCCTGTTTTCTCTCCATACCCCTTGATACCCTTCACCGTAAGGGCCTCTCTCTTGAATATATCCAATGAACTGGCATCAACAACTCTCTGCGGCAGGGAATTCCACAGGTCAACAACTCTCTGAGTGAAGAAGTTTCTCCTCATCTCAGTCCTAAATGGCCTACCCCTTATCCTAAGACTATGTCCCCTGGTTCTGAACTTCCCCAACATTGAGAACATTCTTCCCGCATCTAACCTGTCCAGTCCAGTCAGAATCTTATATGTTTCTATGAGAGCTCCTCTCATCCTTCTAAACGCCAGTGAATAAAGGCCCAGTTGATCCAGTCTCTCCTCATATGACAGCCCAGCCATCCCTGGAATCAGTCTGGTGAACCTTCGCTGCATTCCCTCAATAGCAAGAACGTCCTTCCTCAGACTAGGAGACCAAAACTGAACACAATATTCCAGGTGAGCAATATTGCAGTAAGACCTCCCTGCTCCTATATTCAAATCCCCTAACTATGAAGGCCAACATACCATTTGCCTTCTTCACCACCTGCTGTACCTGCGTGCCCACTTTCAGAGACTGATGAACCATGACACCCAGGTCTCGCTGCACCTCCCCTTTTTCTAGTCTGCCGCCATTCAGATAATATTCTGCCTTCGTGTTTTTGCCCCCAAAATGGATAACCTCACATTTATCCACATTATACTGCTTCTGCCATGTATTTGCCCATTTACCTAATCTGTCCAAGTCACCCTGCAGCCTCTTAGCATCCTCCTCACAGCTCACACCGCCACCCAGTTTAATGTCATCTGCAAAGTTGGAGATATTACACTCTATTCCTTCATCCAAATCGTTAATGTATATTGTAAAGAGGTGGGGTCCCAGCACTGAGCCCTGCGGCATCCTACTAGTTACTGCCTGTCATTCTGAAAAGGACCCGTTTATCCCTACTCTCTGCTTCCTGTCTGCCAACCAGTTCTCTATCCACGTCAATACATTACCCCCAATACCATGCACTTTGATTTTGTACACAAATCTCTTGTGTGGGACCTTGTCAAAAACCTTTTGAAAGTCCAAATACACCACATCCACTGGTTCTCCTTTGTCCACTCTACTCGTTACATCCTCAAAAAATTCCATAAGATTCATCAAGCATTATAAATTAAGCATAATAAGATTCATAAATCCATGCTGACTCAGTCCGATCCTGTCACTGCTTTCCAAATGGGCTGCTATTTCATCCTTAATGATTGATTCCAACATTTTCCCCACTACTGATATCAGGCTAACCGGTCTATAATTACCCACTTTCTCTCTCCCTCCTTTTTTTAAAAGTGGCGTTAAATTAGCTACCCTCCAATCCATAGGAACTGATCCAGAGTCGATAGACTGTTGGAAAATGATCACCAATGCATCCACTATTTCTAGGGCCACTTCCTTAAGTACTCTGGGATGCAGACTATCAGGACCCGGGGATTTATCGGCCTTTAATCCCATCAATTTCCCGCCTAATAAGGATATCTTTCAGTTCCTCATTCTCACTAGACCCACTATCCCCTAGTACATTTGGAAGGTTATTTGTATCTTCCTTTGTGAAGACAGAACCAAAGTATTGGTTCAATTGGTCCGCCATTTACATGTTCCCCATTATAAATTCACCTGAATCTGACTGCAAGGGACCAACGTTTGTCTTTACTAATCTTTTTCTCTTCACATATTTATAGAAGCTTTTGCAGTCAGTTTTTATGTTCCCTGCAAGCTTCTTGTCATACTCTATTTTCCCCTTCTTAATTAAACCCTTAGTCCTCCGCTGTTGAATTCTAAATTCCTCCCAGTCCTCAGGTTTGTTGCTTTTTCTAGCCAATTTATATGCCTCTTCCTTGATTTTAACACTATCCTTAATTTCCCTTGTTAGCCAAGATCAGACAGGTTAAGAGCAAGGTTATGAAAGAGTCTGAGAAAATCTGTCCTTGATCCACAATAGTTTCACAGCATATGTTAACAAGGTTATGCTGTCTCCAGAAAAAGAAACATACCTTTAGGAAAAGTCCTGTTAATTAACATTGTGTAAAAAACTACTGAACAAACAACCCAAAGGAAAGTTAGAGATCTGTTCCATCAAATATTTCCACGTATTAGACCCTGTCGATACTTTTTGCAGGTCTGATATCTGTTCTACCACCATTTGTGCACTCTTGTGTTATCAAGTTATACAACGTATGGCTAATAAAAACATGGTTCAACCAGTTAACTTACAGGGCTGGTTTAAACTATATCAATGTGCAGTTGGAGCTGGGAGTGGCTTGTGTATCTATCCAGGCACTAGCCAGCTCGAGTTACTACTTGATTAATGGCAATACAGTGTCAACGTATAGGAGTAATTAAAAGGGATGGTTGGGAAAATCTCCCGAATCCAACAAAATATTCACAGATGGAGAGTCCATCTCTATCAATCATCACGACTGTTGGGCATTTACAAGATTGATACATTACCTTTCGCACCAGTGAACAACTAATTCTCTGAGATCAGAGAATAATATCGCACAGAAGGAGACCTTTTGGCACATCGTGCCTGTGCCGGCTCTTTAAAAGAGCTATCCAATTTGTCCCACTCCCCTGCTCTTCCCCTGCAGCTCTGCAAATTTTACTATTGAATCTGCTTCCACCACCCTTTCAGGCAATGTATTCCAGATCATAACAACTCGTTGTATTAAAAAAATTCTCCTCATTTCCCCCTAGCATTTTTGCCAATTATCTTAAATCTGTGTCCTCTTCTGGTTAAAAATCTGAACCATAACGCCCGTGAAACAATTGTTATCAGCACTGCACAAACAATCTAGACACTATACAGATCCCAAAGATGACCACTGACTGAATATTTTACTCAATTATGTTATTATTGAGCTTTAAATCCGTACAGTTTCTTATTTAGAATTCAAGATACGTTCTGCTTTTCTTTGGTGAGCGTGTGTATACTGTTTATCTATGAAAGGTCAGTGATAACCTTTTCTTCAGTTTGTGGAAGAAACAGCAGGATTAGATGCTTCGATGCCCATCAACCATCAGTCAAATCAGACAGTTTGATGATTTATTGTTCAATGAATCCTCATTTATGTAACACGACTGACATGCCAATGTCACATTTTTGAAATAAATGAAGAATCGTGTTGGATATTAAAAATCTGGTAGAAGATAGTTAAAAACTTTACAGATTTTAATGATTGTCATAGAACCTACTACCAAATTTTGTAATTATAAGTATTTTAACAAATTGGCAATGCCTTGGTGTATTAGTCTGGTGTAAATGTTTTTTCTATTGGCACAAAAGAATCCTTCATCACCGGTTCTTGGCTGGTATATTTTTTTCACGGTTTTGACAATGCCAGATTTTCACTTTAGCACATTGCGACAGTTGAAAATAATACTGCCTGGTATTATTAAAGTAAAGAAATGCATTAATTAGGGCTTGTGGTTTCCTTACCAGTGTTGGATTAGAATTCTTCTCCCCCCCCCCCCTCCCCAATTACTGAGTGCAATTCTCTGCTATTAATAAAGCCAATTAGTTCTCTCTCATAATGAAGCCAAACTGCCCGATAGCACGTTAGTCACCAATAACAGCTGTCGTTAAGATGGTTGACGAAAATGTGGTCATGCAGGAGAAAGATGATTTTATGCAAATTATACTTTTATTATCTCCGTGCCATACAATTTGCCTTGTATTACCTGCTTGTGTCCTGAAGGTATTAACTCTTGTTGAAGTATGATTCCACAGCCTTTAGCTGCTCCTCTGTGGCAGCGAGTGGGGTGACCAGCTCGGTGGAGGAACCCGCCTTCCCAGGGTTTCCAGATCTGGACGCTCCTGGCCCCAGTGACCTGCAGCAACGCCCAGAGCAAGGGGAAGCTCGGGGGCCAGCTCTACGGAGGGAAAGTCGGCCCAGAAGTCCTGCTCAGAGACAGGCAGATGAGGACCTGTATTTTGGAGGCTATGTCCAGGGAGTCCATGCAGATGCACCACAAGCTTATGGGTGCATTGGGGAGGGTGCTGCTGGGCGGGAATGTACTTGCTGTGAGTGTGGGAAAGGCCGCCTCAAGCATTGCCCATGCCTCTCAGCAGTCCACTGAGCTCATCCTTGCCTGCCTAAACCGGGAAGTGGGCTCACCGAGCGACAGTGGGGTCCCAGAGGTGATGGCGCATGTCATGGTTGATATGGCAGCAGCCATGACATCACAGGCTGAAGCCACGCAACCTCTTCATGATGTCATGCAGTCACTGTTTGCTGGCATGCCCTCTCAGACTGTTGCATTTCAAGCTCAGTCTGCTCTGGTGCAGTCTCGGAGGGATGCCATTCTCTCTGTCATCTCTCCAGTCGGACGGGGAACAGACGGTGCTGCAGCAGGTCAGCTATCTGTGAGGGCACATATTGCTCCTGATGCTCTGGTTCTGCTCTAGAGTGGCAGTGGGCCGCTAGAAATGGAAGGTGCTGTCCTTCCTTAGGTTGACAGCATTCCAGCTCCCACCACTGCCAGTCCACTTTTGCACCCGTCACGGCCTGCACCCCAGCCATCAGAGACTGCTGCTGCCCATTCGGAGGTGGTACAGTCAGCAGCCGACCTGTCAAGGCCCACACCTGCTCCAGGGCATTCTCGTAGGCTGTCTGTCCTGTCTCCCTCAGACACAGAGCAGCCCTCAGCAGCCTTGTTGCAGGCACTGAGGCCACATTGAGGAGGAGCAGTAGGCATGGGAGTGGGGGAGGCAGAAGATTGCAAATGCTTGCGCAAAACGCACTAATAACATGTGTCCCCATGGGGTGTGTTACGCTCATAAAGTACTGTGAACAATGACCAAGTGTGACCTTAGCTCCTTTAATAAAACTCCAGAGTGCAGGTACCTCGTGGGTGGCCTGCTTATATACAGTGCTCCCAATGGATGCTGGGATCCCTTGGGACTCCAACAGGTAGGCCCTCTGGTGGTAGTGTGATACAGGTTGCAAGGGGTTAAATACATAACAGGGTGTTTGTACATATTTTGCTAGTGGTCATTATGTATTCTGTTGTTTGAAAGGGAGGTAGCTCCAGTTTTTATTAATTGCAGGTGTGGAGTTTTTGGGGTTGTTTGAGGGATGTAAATAAATAAAATGTTACTTTGACCATTTACTTCAGCCTCAGGTATATGACTGTGGACTTGAGATGGAGACGTAGCATTATCGTTGCACAATGCACAGTCACCATTTAAGGGAACCGGTGCATTATGATTTGTTGCCGAATAGCCCTTGCGCCGGAACCATTGGCATGCTGCCTCCCCCGTGGCTGCTGCTGGTCCTCGTCATCTTGCTCGATATTCGGGGGCTCACCGGGTCCTGTTCCTCTTACTCCTCGTCCTCCCCCTCAATGAACACCACAATGAATAGTGAGCCCTGGGTGAGGGAAATATTGAAGGTTGCCTCCAGAGCGGTCGAGGCATTGGAATTGCTGCTTCAGCAGCCCTTTTGTCTGCTCTATGATGTTGCGGGTGGCGGCATGGCTCTCATTATAGCGTTCGCCAGTTCAGTGGTGAGGTTGCCGGGGGGGGGGGGGAGTCATTAGCCAGGTGGCCAGGCCGTATCCCTTGTCCCCGAGCAGCCAGCCTAGGCCTCCCGTGGGGGCTGAAATAGTCGAGGAACCGTGTTCTCCCGCAGTGTAAAAGCGTCATGTGCGCGTCCAGGATAGCAAGGATTGACTGCGAGGATGCACTGCGTGTTGTCGCACAACAGTTGTACATTTAGGGACTGTTATCCCTTTCTGTTTCTGAATACCTCTGTGTTCTCGAATGGTGCTCGCAAGGCCTTGTGCGTGCAGTCAATTGTTCCTTGCACCCTCGGGAAACCCACTATCCTAGCAAACCCACATGTGCGCTCATCCTGTTTCTCCCTGGTCATCGGGAAGGTAATAAAGTCCATTCTGCATGTGTAGAGAGCCTGCATGACGTCGCGGATGCAGCAACGTGCTGCGAATTGTGAGACGCTGCATACGCCCCCTGATGCAGGTTGGAAGGAGCCGGATGCATAGAAGGTGACACCGTGACCTTCACTGCAACGGGCAGCACAGTCCTGGTGCCGATTTGAGGCTGTAGGTCTGCCTGCAGGAGATGGCATATCTCTGTAACGACCTCCTTTTGGAAGCGCAGCCTTCTGACACACTGCTCCTCGGGCAGGTCCCGGTATGAGTTGGTGAGAGGGGAGCGACCTGTCAAAAGCCCAGCGGGAGATCGTGAGCCAGCGGCAGTTGGTGAGAGGGGAGCGACCTGTCAAAAGCCCAGCGGGAGATCGTGAGCCAGCGGCAGTTGGTGAGAGGGGAGCGACCTGTCAAAAGCCCAGCGGGAGATCGTGAGCCAGCGGCAGTTGGTGAGAGGGGAGCGACCTGTCAAAAGCCCAGCGGGAGATCGTGAGCCAGCGGCAGTTGGTGAGAGGGGAGCGACCTGTCAAAAGCATACCGGTGCAGCTACAGCGGGAGAGAAAGCAAAATAGAAGTAGAAAGTAATCAAAAAGTGACGTCACAGCCAATGGGGTAAGTGATTGGCTGGTGTTGGGTGAGTAGCTTTTCTTTTATTTTTTATATCAGTAAGTGAACTATAACATTGTTATTACCAATTTAAGGGTATCTAAGGTTAAGACATGGCAGGAGAGCTCAGTCATGTGATATGCTCCTCCTGTACCATGTGGGAACTCGGGGACACTTCCGGTGTCCCTGACGACTACGTGTGTGGGAAGTGTATCCGCCTCGAGCTCTTGACGGTCCGCGTTGCAGAATTGGAGCTGAAGGTGGATTCACTCTGGAGCATCCACGATGCTGAGAATGACGTGAGTATCACGTGTAGTGAGTTGGTCTTACCGCAGGAGAAGGGTCCACAGCCAGATATGGAATGGAAGACCAACAGGAAGAGCAGTGCAAGAAAGATAGTGCAGGAGTCCCCTGTGGTCATCCCCCTGCAAAACAGATACACTGCTTTGAGTACTGTTGGGGAGGATGACTCATCAGGGGAGGGCAGCAGCAGCCAAGTTCATGGCACCGTAGGTGGCTCTGCTGCAAAGGAGGGCAGGAAAAAGAGTGGGAGCGCGATAGTGATAGGGGATTCGATGGTGAGGGGAATAGATAGGCGTTTCTGCGGACGCAACCGAGACTCCAGGATGGTATGTTGCCTCCCTGGTGCAAGGGTCAAGGATGTCTCGGAGCGGGTGCAGGACATTCTGAAATGGGAGGGAGAACAGCCAGTTGTCGTGGTGCACATTGGTACCAACGACATAGGTAAAAAAAGGGATGAGGTCCTACGAAAAGAATTTAAGGAGCTAGGAGCTAAATTAAAAAGTAGGACCTCAAAAGTAGTAATCTCGGGATTGCTACCAGTGCCACGTGCTAGTCAGAGTAGGAATCGCAGGATAGCGCAGATGAATACATGGCTTGAGCAGTGGTGCAGCAGGGAGGGATTCAAATTCTTGGGGCATTGGAACCGGTTCTGGGGGAGGTGGGACCAGTACAAACCGGACGGTCTGCACCTGGGCAGGTCCGGAACCAATGTCCTAGGGGGAGTGTTTGCTAGTGCTGTTGGGGAGGAGTTAAACTAATATTGCAGGGGGATGGGAACCTATACAGGGAGACAGAGGGAAACAAAAAGGAAGCAAAAGCAAAAGACAGAAAGGAGATGAGGAAAAGTGGAGGGCAGAGAAACCCAAGGCAAAGAACAAAAAGGGCCACTGTACAGCAAAATTCTAAAAGGACAAAGAGTGTTAAAAAAACAAGCCTGAAGGCTTTGTGTCTTAATGCAAGGAGTATCCGCAATAAGGTGGATGAATTAATTGTGCAAATAGATGTTAACAAATATGATGTGATTGGGATTACGGAGACGTGGCTCCAGGATGATCAGGGCTGGGAACTCAACATCCAGGGGTATTCAACATTCAGGAAGGATAGAATAAAAGGAAAAGGAGGTGGGGTAGCATTACTGGTTAAAGAGGAGATTAATGCAATAGTTAGGAAAGACATTAGCTTGGATGATGTGGAATCTATATGGGTGGAGCTGCAGAACACTAAAGGGCAAAAATCGTTAGTGGGAGTTGTGTACAGACCTCCAAACAGTAGTAGTGATGTTGGGGAGGGCATCAAACAGGAAATTAGGAGTGCATGCAATAAAGGTGCAGCAGTTATAATGGGTGACTTTAATATGCACATAGATTGGGCTAGCCAAACTGGAAGCAATACGGTGGAGGAGGATTTCCTGGAATGCATAAGGGATGGTTTTCTAGACCAATATGTCGAGGAACCAACTAGGGGGGAGGCCATCTTAGACTGGGTGTTGTGTAATGAGAGAGGATTAATTAGCAATCTCATTGTGCGAGGCCCCTTGGGGAAGAGTGACCATAATATGGTGGAATTCTGCATTAGGATGGAGAATGAAACAGTTAATTCAGAGACCATGGTCCAGAACTTAAAGAAGGGTAACTTTGAAGGTATGAGGCATGAATTGGCTAAGATAGATTGGCTAATGATACTTAAGGGGTTGACTGTGGATGGGCAATGGCAGACATTTAGAGAACGCATGGATGAATTACAACAATTGTACATTCCTGTCTGGCGTAAAAATAAAAAAGGGAAGGTGGCTCAACCGTGGCTATCTAGGGAAATCAGGGATAGTATTAAAGCCAAGGAAGTGGCATACAAATTGGCCAGAAATAGCAGCGAACCTGAGGACTGGGAGAAATTTAGAACTCAGCAGAGGAGGACAAAGGGTTTGATTAGGGCAGGGAAAATGGAGTACGAGAAGAAGCTTGCAGGGAACATTAAGGCGGATTGCAAAAGTTTCTATAGGTATGTAAAGAGAAAGAGGTTAGTAAAAACAAACGTAGGTCCCCTGCAGTCAGAATCAGGGGAAGTCATAACGGGGAACAAAGAAATGGCAGACCAATTGAACAAGTACTTTGGTTCAGTATTCACTAAGGAGGACACAAACAACCTTCCGGATATAAAAGTGGTCAGAGGGTCTATTAAAGAGGAGGAACTGAGGGAAATCTTTATTAGTCGGGAAATTGTGTTGGGGAAATTGATGGGATTGAAGGCCGATAAATCCCCAGGGCCTGATGGACTGCATCCCAGAGTACTTAAGGAGGTGGCCTTGGAAATAGCGGATGCATTGACAGTCATTTTCCAACATTCCATTGACTCTGGATCAGTTCCTATCGAGTGGAGGGTAGCCAATGTAACCCCACTTTTTAAAAAAGGAGGGAGAGAGAAAGCAGGGAATTATAGACCGGTCAGCCTGACCTCAGTAGTGGGTAAAATGATGGAATCAATTATTAAGGATGTCATAGCAGCGCATTTGGAAAATGGTGACATGATAGGTCCAAGTCAGCATGGATTTGTAAAAGGGAGATCATGCTTGACAAATCTTCTGGAATTTTTTGAGGATGTTTCCAATAAAGTGGACAAAGGAGTACCAGTTGATGTGGTATATTTGGACTTTCAGAAGGCTTTCGACAAGGTCCCACACAGGAGATTAATGTGCAAAGTTAAAGCACATGGGATTGGGGGTAGTGTGCTGACGTGGATTGAGAACTGGTTGTCAGACAGGAAGCAAAGAGTAGGAGTAAATGGGTACTTTTCGGAATGGCAGGCAGTGACTAGTGGGGTACCGCAGGGTTCTGTGCTGGGGCCCCAGCTGTTTACATTATACATTAATGATTTAGACGAAGGGATTAAATGTAGTATCTCCAAATTTGCGGATGACACTAAGTTGGGTGGCAGTGTGAGCTGCGAGGAGGATGCTATGAGGCTACAGAGTGACTTGGATAGGTTAGGTGAGTGGGCAAATGCGTGGCAGATGAAGTATAATGTGGATAAATGTGAGGTTATCCACTTTGGTGGTAAAAACAGAGAGACAGACTATTATCTGAATGGTGACAGATTAGGAAAAGGGAAGGTGCAACGAGACCTGGGTGTCATGGTACATCAGTCATTGAAGGTTGGCATGCAGGTACAGCAGGCGGTTAAGAAAGCAAATGGCATGTTGGCCTTCATAGCGAGGGGATTTGAGTACAGGGGCAGGGAGGTGTTGCTACAGTTGTACAGGGCCTTGGTGAGGCCACACCTGGAGTATTGTGTACAGTTTTGGTCTCCTAACTTGAGGAAGGACATACTTGCTGTTGAGGGAGTGCAGCGAAGATTCACCAGACTGATTCCCGGGATGGTGGGACTGACCTATCAAGAAAGACTGAATCAACTGGGCTTGTATTCACTGGAGTTCAGAAGAGTGAGAGGGGACCTCATAGAAACGTTTAAAATTCTGACGGGTTTGGACAGGTTGGATGCAGGAAGAATGTTCCCAATGTTGGGGAAGTCCAGAACCAGGGGTCACAGTCTAAGGATAAGGGGTAAGCCATTTAGGACCGAGATAAGGAGAAACTTCTTCACCCAGAGAGTGGTGAACCTGTGGAATTCTCTACCACAGGAAGTAGTTGAGGCCAATTCACTAAATATATTCAAAAGGGAGTTAGATGAAGTCCTTAGTACTCCGGGGATCAAGGGGTATGGCGTGAAAGCAGGAAGTGGGTACTGAAGTTTCATGTTCAGCCATGAACTCGTTGAATGGCGGTGCAGGCTAGAAGGGCTGAATGGCCTGCTCCTGCACCTATTTTCTATGTTTCTATGTTTCTATGAGCGTTGCTGCCAGACAAGCCGTGGGGTTAAGACCTCCTGCCCCGATATCTAGGGGATCGCCCCCTTCGGCCGCCAACATGGCCAACAGATTTTTTCTCTTGACACCGCTGTCATGTATTCAACCAGCATTGTAACCCATGTATAATCTGACCTAAGTTGTACATCAATCGGGTGTCACTCCAAGCCCCGTACCCACTACCGAGAGCAAAGGACCTCTTTGCGACGCTATCCGGTGGCAAACTTTTTTCAAAATTGGACCTGACCTCAG
The DNA here is from genome assembly GCF_044704955.1 of Pristiophorus japonicus. Classification (NCBI taxonomy): domain Eukaryota; kingdom Metazoa; phylum Chordata; class Chondrichthyes; family Pristiophoridae; genus Pristiophorus; species Pristiophorus japonicus. The sequence continues at coordinate 61,050,638 of NC_091981.1, forward strand.
CTTACATGACCCAGGAGCTGGCGAGTGAGTCGAAGAAGCTGACCACCATCACGACACACAAGGGGTTGTTTGAGTACAACAGATGTCCGTTCGGGATTCGCTCGGCCGCCGCGATCTTCCAACGAAATATGGAAAGCCTCCTCAAGTCGATTCCTGGGACGGTGGTTTTTCAGGACGACATCCTCATTACGGGTTACGATACTGAAGAACACCTCCACAACCTGAAGGAGGTGCTACACAGACTGGACCGGGTAGGGCTGCGACTGAAAAAGGCGAAGTGCGTCTTCCTAGCTCCAGAGGTAGAATTCCTGGGGATGAGGGTAGCAGCAGACGGGATCAGCCCTACTGCGCCCAAGACGGAAGTGATCCAGAGAACACCCAGACCCCTTAACACGACGGAGCTGCGTTCGTTCCTGGGGCTCCTGAACTATTTTGGTAACTTTCTTCCCAAATTGAGCACGCTGCTAGAGCCGCTACACGTGCTCCTACGCAAAAGTCGCGAATGGGTCTGGGGGGACAGCTAGGAAAGGGCTTTTAATAAAGCACGCAATTTGTTATGTTCCAACACTCTGTTAACGCTATATGACCCATGTAAGAAACTTGTGTTAACGTGCGATGCATCATCCTATGGTGTCGGGTGTGTGTTGCAGCACGTCAATGTCAAGGGTCAGTTACAGCCGGGAGCTGATGCCTCCAGGAGTCTGTCCCAGGCAGAAAGGGGTTACGGGATGGTAGAGAAGGAGGCGCTCGCATGTGTATATGCTGTAAAAAAATGCACCAGTACCTGTTTGGCAGGAAATTTGAGCTGGAGACAGATCACAAACCCCTAACGTCCCTTTTGGCTGACAACAAGGCCATAAATGCAAACGCATCGGCCCGCATACAGAGGTGGGCACTCACGTTAGCCGCCTATGACTACACAATTCGGCACAGACCGGGCACCAAAAACTGCGCCGATGCACTCAGCAGGCTCCCACTAGCCACCACTGAAGGGGCTACCGAGCATGCTGCTGAGATGGTCATGGCTGTTGAAGCTTTCGGAAGCGAAGGCTTACCCGTGATAGCCCGTCAGATTAAAGTCTGGACAAATAGAGATCCGCTATTGTCTCTAGTCAAGAAATGTGTCCTGAATGGGGACTGGGCAGCCACGTACAGGGCATGCCCTGAGGAATTTAAAACCATTTCACAGGCATAGGGATGAACTCTCGATTCAGGTCGATTGCCTACTGTGGGAAAACCACGTAGTCATGCCCCAAATGGGCAGAGAGGTGTTCATCAGAGAACTCCACAATGAGCACCCGGGCATTGTCATGATGAAGGCAATTGCCAGGTCACACGTTTGGTGGCCAGGGATAGACGCAGATCTGGAACTTTGTGTTCGCAGGTGCAAGACGTGTGCCCAGCTGGGCCATGCGCCCAGGGAAGCCCCCCTTAGCCCCTGGCCCGCCAAGCCTTGGTCACGCATCCATGTGGACTACGCAGTTCCTTTCATGGGAAAAATGTTTTTGGTTGTAGTAGACGCCTACTCCAAATGGATCGAGTGTGACATTTTAAATTCAAGCACATCCTCTGCCACAGTAGAAAGTCTACGGGCAATGTTCGCCGCCCACGGTCTACCGGATGTCTTGGTCAGCGACAATGGCCCGTACTTCGCAAGCACTGAATTCCAGGACTTCATGGCAGGCAATGGAATTAACCATGTCAGAACGGCACCGTTCAAGCCAGCCTCAAACGGCCAGGCAGAACGAGCAGTGCAGATAATCAAACAGGGAATGCTCAGAATCCAAGGGGGTTCCCTACAAAGACACTTATCACGCCTCCTGTTGACCTATAGATCCCGACCACACTCGCTCACAGGGGTTCCACCCGCAGAGCTGCTAATGAAAAGGACGCTCAAATCCCGGTTATCCCTTATACACCCCACCATGAAAGAAATTGTCGAGAGCAGGCGCCAGCCACAATATGACTACCATGACAGGAATGCGAGGGTGCGATGTATTGATGTAAATTACCCTGTTTTTGTCCTCAACTACGCTGCAGGGCCTAAATGGCTCGCAGGCACCGTGATTGCCAAAGAGGGAAATAGGATTCTGGTGGTTAAACTTACCAATGGACAAATCCGCCGCAAACACGTGGATCAAACAAAAAGGAGGTTCAGCAACCCCATAGAAGAAGCAGAGGAAGAACACGATGTAGAATTCACTCCATCACAGGTGACCGAACACTGGAACCAAAGGGAGGAGAGCCCAATCACTGTGGGCAGTCTGGATAGACCTGAGGCACCGCAAACAGCAGACATTCAGGCCAGCGCCCAACAACCGGAGCCCCAACTCAGGCGCTCTACAAGAGAGCATAAACCACCAGAGAGACTCAATCTGTGATCCCAATAAGACTTTGGGGGGGAGGTGATGTCATGTATTCAACCAGCATTGTAACCCATGTATAATCTGACCTAAGTTGTACACTGCAAGAACAATGACCACTAGGTGGGAGAAACTCCTAATCTGGGCCTTCAGGTACAAAAGGGGAAGCTCCACCCACCTTCATCACTTGGAGTGTTAAGGAATAAAGGACAGGTCACAGACTGACCTTCTTTCAAGCATGGGCCTCGTGTGCATTTATACTGTATAGTAAGGACCTATCAACCGCCTTGCTGGAGCATATACAATGCGACGCTGGTGAACTAGTAATGCTCCCGTTAAAGTCTTCAAATTCATTTGTTATCAAGCTGTACTGTTGCGTCTGTCTGCCGCTGAAAACTCGGAGGCTCACACACCGTGCTGTGTAAACATTGCCCTGACTGTGACCTCTGAGGAAAGTACATCCTCATCCCTTTAAATAGCCACCAGTTAACGACTGTGGAAAGTTGTACCAACTGTTTTTTCAGACGTGATTATTGGCGGGCGCTAAATGAGGCGGCCGTACATAATTTAGTGAGTGGGGCGCAACCGTTGTCATTGCACCAGGTTTGACGTCATGATCTGACTGAAAGTCAGCAGCCAGGCACTAGCATCTGGCGCCGCCGGTAAACCGCAACTAGATTTTTTGGCGGGACGCTCCAAGCTGCGTGCCCGGTCGGTAAGCTATTACGCTCGCATTAACGTCCCTCCTGCCGCTAACTGAGGCACTAGACAACTGAATTTCCATCCCAAAGAGTCTACAAAGGGATATGGATGGACTAAGTAAGGTGGCAGTTGGAGTATAAAGTAGGGAAATGTGAGGTTATTCACTTTCGTATGAAGGATAGAAAAACAGAATATTTTTTAAATGGTGAGAAACTTTAACTTGTTGGGGGCCGATAATTGTCCCTTTCGATAAGGCCTCTGACCACCGGATAGCGACAGCCACGGGCGGCGCAGAATGGCCGCCAACTCTCTATGGAGGGGCCGCCATTTTAGAAATTGCTCTTCCTCAGGAGCTCTTCCGCAGGCCGGTGCACTCTTTAGCCGCCCTTAAAGAGGAGGACACACTGCCACGGCTACCATGTTATTATTTTTTGGCAGCCGACTGCCGAGTCAGCTCGAAAATTAAGCCCCCGGCTTCTGCGAGGCCGTCAACAGGCAGCCTGGCACCCCCTCTTGGGTGCGAGGCTGCTGGCCCAGCCGAAACCCTCCCTGGTGGCCCAGTGGATCGAATTAAAATGAATGCAAAGTTCGCAGCAGCTCTCCCCTGTAACTAAAGGAGGTGGACAAGTGGTCGGTGCATTTTCTGGTGACATGGGCCCACTGGTGTAAGCTAAGTTAACCTTGCATTAATAAGTGCATTCCGGGCAGAAACATGAGTAGTGTTCTCATCACCCTCCTCCTCCCCCCTCCTCCTCTTCTTCCGAATTGTCCGAGGATGATCTGAGCTGTTTGCATTGTTCCTCCCTGCTGTGCAATGTTCTGCAGAGAACAGCACACCACGACCATACTCTCCACTGCTGTCCCTGTCTCCACCATCTACTCTTGCTCACTTGTGAAGTGTGAGTCACCAGGTGAAAACCCAACTCTCTGCATTACTGGTCCCACCAAAGTGAGAGTATGTTAGCTGGTGCTTGGATTAAATGAGTCTCGCGATGGTGTACCCTCAGAATGACTCAATTCCCCTGAGGACTCGTCACTTGCCGCGTCCACTGATTCCTGCTGCACACTTGAAGGCCCTGTGGGAGATAAGGGACAAAAATTAGTGCTGGCAAGGTAAGAACATTACAATTTATCACTGTGAAGATGATCACTCGCTGTTGAAACCAAGTCAATGTGACTAAGTGCCATATGACATGTGGGTGGCTTTTATGTAATTGTGTTGTCAGGTAGCTGGGAACTCCCCATGTCCCCATTTCCGACAGCCAGTGACGTCGAAACTCTACTTATTCCCAGCGCCTCCTCCTCTGCAGTTGTGAGTTGCATGATCTACGGATAACCCCCTCCAGTTCTCTCCCTCTTCCTGTTGTTCTGTGCTCTCTTCTCTTGCAAGGAGGGAAAGAACAGACGTATGAGTGAGTGTAATGGCACGTGATCACCTGATGGATGCAGTGCATTTGTTGAGGGTGACTATGAGGGAGAGGCATGAAATTGCATAAAGATGAGGGTGAGTGGGAGTGGTGGATGGATAGATAGGGATTTGAGGAAGTACATAGTAAGAGAAGGATGGGTGCATGTGCAAGGTAAGTGGGCGAGAGGAGTGACGTGCTGAAGTAGGCTGGAGAAGACAGAGTGAGGAGGTGGGGTGATGCACACAGCAGGATGTAGGTGAATGTGCTACTGTACTCACCTTTCCTGACCTGCATAAACCACTTCTTGCACTGACTCCAGGAGTGTGGCAGCTTCTCCTGCTGCTGAATTCATGGGCAACCTCCAATCTCAACTGCAGACTTCTTCCGCCCATTGCTGGGGTAGAGTATCTCTCTCCGACTCCTCATCGCCCCCAGCAGCACATCTAGGGAGGCATCAGTGAAATGAGGCACAGCCTTTGCCCATCTGGACTCCATTATTACACTTATTTTTCTCTTCTTTCCACCTCCAAACTCCTTCAAATTGCATGTTTGGATTGTCCCCAAAATACGGGGTTTGAGATAGCGTCGTGCGAGTCCACACCACGCCCAATGCCTCTGATTGAATGGGAAACCCAGAAGTAAAATGATAATGAGGTGGCTGTGTTAAAAAGCCTCTGACTGATGCATTTAACATACTGCCAGGTTTCCTGCTCGCTATTAGACACTCAAGCTCCCAACACGTTGCAAACTTAAAATCGGGGCCATGGAGTCTGAACCAGGAAGTGACACAATATTTAATTCAATGCCATATCACGTACAGAAAGCAAAATAAAGAAAGAGAAAGGACGATGGGATTAAGAGAGAAAGATAAGAGACAGAAAGAAAAAGTTTTTAAAAGTTATTTAATTTTGCTAATTTTTAAAATTTCAAACAATAATTAAAATCTGAAGGAATGCGACTCCACATTTGTAAAAGTTAATTATCAGTGCCACAGAGGTTGTTTGGCAATAATCAAAACTTGTCACGCCATTGGATGTTGGATTCACTTGTATAGAATACAGCGATGACAGGCAACCTTAATGTGTTCTGTGTGCTAAGGTGCTGGCAAAGGAGAACATACAGTCACGCAGGCCTCATCACCATCTGTAAGCTAAGCATTAAGCTGTATTACACTGAAATAGACAAGCCCTAAATTTGGCTGGTGGATTTAGTGGGTATCTATTGCATTACGACAGCAACTTCACATCGTTCCATGTCTTTCAATGCCGAGTCTCTCAGTGAGATACTATTATAGCAAAGTTTCTGTAGGAGCAGGGCAGCTCAGACAGCAACTTCCTGAGTTCTGCCTTTAACTGCAGATTTGTGGTCCAGACAATGTAGAACCTCTTCCAGGTTGTTCAGAGGTTTGGCGGTGTCATGACCTGTGACCAGGATGTCATCTTGGAACAAGACAGTTCTAGGGACGGACTTCAGTAGACTCTCCATGTTCCTCTAAAATATGGCTGCAGCCGAACGAATTCCAAAAGGACACCTGTTGTAGATAAACAGTTCTTTATGAGTGTTGATGCACGTAAGTTTCTTCGGTGTCTCAACCAGCTCCTGTGTCATGTCATTCATTCATAGGCAGTCCCTTGAATCGAGGATGACTTGCATCCACGTCAGAAAGTTCACAGGTATTTCAATGATGGACCTAAAATTCCAGGTCTGAAGTAAATCTTGAAGGATGGAAGATGCCTGTGCTTGGATTTTTTTTTTAACGTGTAATGGCCGTTGCACACCAGCCACCACACGGGCTTGACAGAGCTAGGTCTTGGTCCAATGGCAAGGATTAACCAAGACGACTGGAGACTTGCTCTGCTGCACGGACCTAGTGCGCACACATATAACAGTGTGGGCTGGCCCGTGCTGCCCCTGGGTCCTCACCTCTTCTGGGCCCCGAACTCATGCCTCTCCTGGGCCCCGATCACGTCTCTCTACAATCTCTCGCCGCTCCTTCGCCCCGACCTCGCCGCTCCTCCTGTACCTGCCCATGTTCCAATCACCGACCTGGACCTTGGTGACGTCCCTTTCACTGCCGTTGCTCTCCTGCTCCAGCACGTGCTGCTCCCTGGAGTGGTACGCTGCCACGCTGTTCCTTCCACTCCCCGGCCTGCACCGATGGTGCTCGCAGGCCGGGGACCGCGCAGACTGCTGGGCTAGGCTGTCACGCTGCTCCTTCCAAGCCCTGGCCTGCTCCGATGGTGCTCGCAGGCCAGGGGCCACGCAGTGGGAGTCGGAACGTCGCATTGACCATGCGCCAGGAGAGAGTTTTACTCCACTTCAGCTTCAGAGCAGGCCGGGGAGTGGAAGGAGCAGAATGGCGGCCTAGCCCAGCAGTCTGCGCGACCCCCAGCCTGCGGGCACCATCAGAGCAAGCCGGGGAGCGCAAGGAGCAGTGTGGCAGCTTGTGTCATGTAGGCCGACATCAGATCCAGTTTAGTGAATGACTTCCTCCAGGTTAGCGTTGCAAACAGGTCATCAGCCTTCGGTAATGGGTATTCAAAACTCGGTTGATCGTAGCCTTGTAGTCTCCACAACTCCTGCCATCGCTCTTCAACACAGGAACAATGGGGCTGGCCCATTCGTTAAATTCGACTGGTGATATAACCCCTTCACGCTGCAGTCTGTCCAGTTCAATTTTGACCTTCTCCCTCATCATATACGGAACTGCCTGAGCTTTATGATGGATGGGTCTTGCATCCGAGTCCACGTGGATCTGCACCTTGGCTCCCGTGAAATTGCCGATGCCTGGTTCAAACAGCGAGGGGAACTTGCTCGGCACTTGTGCACATGGAGTATCCTCCTCCGACGACAAGGCTTTGATATCGTTCCAGTTCCATTTGATTTTTTTCTAGCCAATTCCTGCCGAACAGCATTGGACCATTGCCTGGAACAATCCATAATGGTAAATCATGAACCGCACCATCATACGGCACCTATACTACTGCACTGCCAATCACCTTGATAAGTTCTTTAGTGTACGTACGCAACTTGGCATTGACTAGGCTCAGCTTAGGCCTCACAGCCTTAGTATTCTACAGCTTGTCGAATGTCCTCTGGCTCATTATTGATTGATTCGCACCCGTGTCCAATTCCAACGGTACCGGCACACCGTTAAGTTTCACATTAATCATTATCGGTTGGCTCTTTGTTAGGAACGAATACAGTCCATACACTGCCTCGTCTGGTATCTCGGATTGCATTTCTGGATCCACGCTATACTCCATCCTCCATGCGGTGTGTCACAGCACGCTTGCTCAGTTGTGGACACATGCACTGGAGAAGCCCCAGTCTCGAACAGCCTTTACAAATGCACTGTTTAAACTGACACTGATGAGGTCGATGATTGCCCCCACAACGCCAACATGGTGAAATCGGACTCATTCCCATTGGCGGACTTTGGGCAGCCATAGGTTTCGCATATGCAGTCGAGTAGGCCCTGCCTTATGCAGCTCTTTTTCCAATCTTTTTTACAGTACTTGCCGAGTTCAGATTTTTCGATGATATCTGCTTTAAGTTTTTGTCCGTCGTCATGCTTGCCTGGGCAATCGTGATGGCCTTGCTCAAATCCAATGTCTCCGCTGCCAGTAGCTTACGCAGGATCACCTCATGGTTGATGCTGATTACAAAGAAGTCCCGCAGCATGTCTCCCAAAGAGTTTTCAAACTTATACAGTCCAGGTAGACGTCTTAGGTTGGCAACAAATTCCGACACATCCTGGCACTTAGAACGAACATGCGTGTGGAATCGAAATCGTGAGATGATGATGTCTTCTTCTGGTTTGAGATGGTCACGTACCAGAGCACACAAGTCCTTGTCCGTTGGACTTGCAGGCAAGAGAAGATTCTTTATGAGTCCATAAATTTTCGGACCGCAAACCATGAGGAAGACCGCCTGCGCCTAACTGCGTCAGTGGGTTCCTCCATTTTGTTGGCCACGAAGTACTGGTCCAGGAGAGCTACAAAATCTGCCCAGTTCTCTCCCTCCACAAATCTCTCCAGAATTCCAATTGTGCTCATTTTTGCATGAGAAGGTTCTTAAGTTACCTCGTCGCCAAATGTTATGTATGTAATAACTCGATAGACTGAATACTGTAAACTAACACAGGTACAAACCTGGCTCTGCTTTATTAGGGCCCAATGTGATTACATTACATGGTGGCTTGCCTTTTATATTTGGGCCGCACACAAGTGAGTACAACCCAATGACCTCCGACAGTGGCGCCACCTGGTGACTAGTAACCCCCAGCATACATACATGACAGATAGCAGCTTAATGCTTAGCTTCCAGATGGTGATGGTGCCTGCATGACTACATGCTGTCCTTTGCCAGCACCTTCGCACACAGAACACATTGAGATTGCATGTCATCGCTGTATTCTATACAAGTGAATCCAAATTCCAAATGGCTTCCTGTTCATAAGCTATGTTGATGATCCAGGCTCTTTGTCACCACTATGCTTTGTTCTCCCCTCCACAATTAACAGCACTAAGGGTTTCGTGGAGATGACTCATTCCCCTGCTCAGCCAAAGTGCACCGAGGCCAATTTTAGTGCCCAAGTCTCTCTAATGTCAGCTACCTCAGCACAGACCAGGTTTGCAAACCTGGAGCTTTCCTGGCCTCTTCAGACTAGTCCTTCTTTTCTCCAATAAAAATAATATCAGCTCTATGTCTCCCCTTTCATGCCTTAAAGCCATAAATAAATTCAGAATCTGCCCTTTCTGTTCCCTGAGCTCTCTGAGTGGATCAATGCTTTGAACCGAGTACTCAGCATTCCCAATTGCCCAGCACTCCCAATTTTCATCATTGAAAACAATAGACAGAAAATGTTGAGCACTGAACTGGGCTCACCTAATGTCCTCACCTGATTCTCCACTCCAGGTGAAGAAAGCTTTGTTACAAAAATTCTGGCCTTGATTTTAATGAGGGAGATGGGGTACAGTGTACGGGAGCCCCAAGTGCTCAGCACACCCGGGGAGTGTGGGCATGATGGAGGCCCGGCCAATCTTAATCGCTGTGCCTCATTACTAGAACTTGAATTGGAGTCTCGCCCGAACATCGCCAGGTGCATTACCTGGCCGGTGGGCAGGAGTGGAAAATCGCAGGCAGGAGGCCGTAACCATGGACCCGCTGGATTAATTCCCAGCAGTCAGGGGGTGGGTCGGGGATTAAAGGTGATTAAGGATTGGGGAGCCCATGGCAAAGAAGGCTCAAGGCTTTCTTGTGAGACCCAGAGGAGTGTTCCTGCTTCTCGTGGCCCACAAGGAAACCTAAAAATAAATTGCAACCTACTTGCCTGGGCCTCTGCTAATGCACGATCACCTCCCTACAGGTGTGATGGGGAAGCCGTCACTGCTCATCCCCTCAAGCCTCGGACTAAAACAGCAGATCTGCATATTTAAAGAGGACCCCACTGGCTTGGGCAGGTATCCTTTTCGCCTGTTCAAAAAAAACAGGTTAATATTCAAACCCATTGGGAATGTTGTGGGATCAGAGCAGGTAAGTCGTTATTCCTCATTTTAACTGCCCTCCCTGCCCAGTTTTCATCAGGCAGAGGGAATTAAAATTGGGGGCACTTATATCACAAGATTACACTGTAACCTCCTTCCATAGCCTCCCCAGAGAAATAAAATCAGGTCTTTATAAAGAGATACAAGAGATATCAATCCAGCTCTTTCTTTAAAGTTGCAAATTGACTTCTAAATCAACGACCTCCTCTGTTCACTTCTAAACCACCATGGTCATTCACAGTGACATATCTCACTAATATAAAGCTAGGTAAAGAAATTATAAAAAGAACCCTATTAACTTTTTAAAGAAAATTATCCAATATCAACTAAAATACAAAAACTACTACTCACCATTTTTTGGCTGATTTTTCCAAGTTTGTGCTGTGGTGAGCAACCTCACACCAGCTGCAAGTATCGGGAAGTTGGGCCTGGGATTGGGATTGCGGAGGCCGGGACTTGAGACCTGGGAGCCGGGGGAGGGAGAGCGATGTTCGAGGCTAGGAGCCGCGGCGATGGGGAAATATGGACTAGTGTCAATGGGGGGTGGCGGGCGGAGGAGAGTGGTGGTAATGGGTTCCTTTAATGTGGGATTGGCAAGAGCATTCCTTTGCATATGCTTAACACCTGTCTCAACTGTCGGTAAAAGACACATATATTTTGTCCTTACCTAATATGGCGTTGGGCCCACTTGTGACTGGAATGTGCTCTTGGTCCGACCCGCGATACAGACCAAATTCTAGGCCATTGGCTGCTGGGGGGCTGGTATAATTTGTTCACAAAATCCTACACCAGGTTTCTGCCACGAACAAAACATTTATTTTGCTCGTCTTCCACCAAGCTAGACGCCAGCACTGCAAACAATGCAAATGAAGGCTAAAATCATGTTTGCAGTCACCCTATCATGTCAATCATTTTGAAAACAACCAACAAGAATGGGAACTGCACTATTATAATTCTATCTCTGTCCTTTGCTCCCTACTGGAAGCTTGGAATCAGAGAATTACCCCTAAAGGTCATGGTACAAGGATAGTTTCATCAATGAAAATGTCAAGAAATAATTGGACTCACACTTTAGTCATTAAAATACAATGCAAGCATGAAACATGTTATCAATCCATTGAAACTGTCTATTAATAAATAATTAACAGTTCCTCACCATTTGGTCCAACAAATGCACGGAACAGTTTATATTCCAAATTAGTGAGCCTCACAAAGGCATCATTTTGCATCAAGGCTCCAGAGGAATCTCAAAAGAGTAGCACTCTATGCTGTCAATTTGGTATTGATAAATTAATTTGCATTTATACTGCTTTTGATCTGTGTGTGACAGATTGATATTTCACAAAAGTTTAATTTTCGAAGGATTGAAGTCTGTCTTATGCAACACCAATCAATTTAGTTTACATTTCAAAGGGGAAGGTGATAGAAGTGTGGTGTGTTAATCAGGTGTAAGCCAATATCAATGATGGGCTCCCTTCTTGGATATATAGACCATGATGATTATGGATTTGATCCCTATGTTGTCCTGAAAAATTTCCAACAGACATAATTTAGAGTGCACAATTTTACGTTCATTATTAATGCCTCCAAGCTCTACCCCTGTAAAATGAGAGCACAAGGTCCAATTTCTGCACCAAAACCGGCATTTCTTAGCATCTCATAGGTATTGATTTTAACTTTGCCCACAGGCCAGGAAATGGGTGGCAGTGGGTCGGACACCTGTTTTACACCCCGCCTGGTTTCAATACATATTCTGCCCCACCATCTGCCCAGATAAGGGCATGTTTCCACTCCCAAACCGCGCCCCTCACCCCCACAGAATTTCAGGCCTCAAAGAGTTTTTTCTGCTCATGGAGTAGTGGATATGTGATGTCGGCTCCAAGTGGGGGAGTTGATGCTTATTAATAAACAATGTTCAGAACTATATATTTTGGAAAAATTCTCATTTTGAATATACATGGTTTATAAATTCTTATATTAAAATAGATATTTAGAGATACAAAACATAGGAACACACAAAAATGACATGCAGGAAAGGCCAGCTAGCCCATCGAGCCTGCCCCACATTTTGATGGCTTGAGCATCATGATGAGGTACCAAATCCCCACCCCCCCACCCTCCCCTGTCCCCCACTCCCACAACCATGTCATCTCCCGAGAGAGGCAAAAATACAAATAAAAACCCAGGGCCAATAAGGGGACAAAAATACTCTGGGAAATTCCTCTCCAACCCCCTCATTTGATCCAAACCAGTTCAGCAGATCTCATGGACTAATTGTTTTCTCTAAAACTTATCTTCTATATGATGTGATCTCTGTCCCAGTCCAAAACCAGTCTAGTCCCCCCTTGAAGGCATGCAGAGAGGCTGGCCAGAAGGTCCCTTTCATATTATAACATTCAAATTCCACAAGCACTGCATGGAAAAGAGAGCAGACATTCTTTCTTTCTGCAAGTGTCAGTTCTTGCCAGTTGGGCAATCCATCTCTTCTAGCCATACAAGTCTACGAATTGGACACAATCTTCTCTTCATTGGCTGTGTTTAATATTGAGTAGTTTCCAGGTATCCATCCAGGTTCTGCTGATTACAGAAATCATGTTCAATTACTCACTAGCCAGCTCCTGTGCCAAAAATGGCTGCCTTCAGCAACTCGCACACAATAAAATAATTTTCCTGATTTTAGAGCTCAACATCTTTTCTGTGGTTGAGTGAGTTTATACGAATTGTAATCTGGTGATATTAATGGGTGAAACCTTATAGAGGGGTCAAGGACTTAGTTTCTGGTTTGTTAAACTAATTAATCCAATTATTGTAATATGCTCTGATTTGTCATTTTAATTACTATTCGTGATAAATTACCATACGGAATACAGAAAATGCTGTGTTCACAGATCAGCTGTTAATAATATGAGCTATTCAGGCATTTTTAGCACCAAAAGTGCCCTTGTGCTCCCATGGGATGATCTTCTCCTTGGAGCTTAAAGGGAAAAGTAGTTGGATAAAGCTGACAAACCATAAAATGCCTGTAACCAATAATCTAATGTAACAAATAATCAAATTTGAACAAATAATTTGGATCTGTCTTCACTAAGGAAGACTCAAATAACCTTCCGGAAATATTGGGGTTCGAGGGTGTAGCGAAAAGGAGGAACTGAAGGAAATCCTTATTAATCAGGAAATTGTGTTAGGGAAATTGATGGGATTGAAGGCCGATAAATCCCCAGGGCCTGATAGGCTGTATCCCAGAGTACTTAAGGAAGTGGCCCTAGAAATAGTGGATGCATTGGTGATCATTTTCCAACCTTCTATTGACTCTGGATCAGTTCCTATGGACTGGAGGGTAGCTAATGTAACACCACTTTTTAAAAAAAGGAGGGGGAGAGAAAACAGGGAATTATAGACCGGTTAGCCTGACATCGGTGGTGGGGGAAATGTTGGAATCAATTATTAAAGATGTAATAGCAGTGCATTTGGAGAGCAGTGACAGGATCGGCCCAAGTCAGCATGGATTTATGAAAGGGAAATCATGCTAGACAAATCTTCTAGAATTATTTGAGGATGTAATAAGTAGAGTGGACAAGGGAGAACTAGTGGATGTGGTGTATTTGAATTTTCAAAAGGCTTTTGACAAGGTCCCACACAAGAGATTGGTGTGCAAAATTAAAGCACATGGTATTGGGGGTAATGTACTGACGTGGATAGAGAACTGGTTGTCAGACAGGAAGTAGAGAGTCGGAATAAACGGGTTCTTTTCAGAATGGCAGGCAGTGACTAGTGGGGTACCGCAGGGTTCAGTGCTGGGATCCCAGCTATTTACAATTTACATCAATGATTTAGATGAAGGAATTGAGTGTAATATCTCCAAGTTTGCAGATAACACTTAGCTGGGTGGCGGTGTGAGCTGTGAGGAGGATGCTAAGAGACTGCAGGGTGACTTGGACACGTTAGGTGAGTGGGCAAATGCATGGCAGATGCAGTATAATGTTGATAAATGTGAGGTTGTTCACTTTGGTGGCAAAAACAGGAAGACAGAATATTATCTGAATGGTGACAGATTAGGAAAAGGGGAGGTGCAACTAGACCTGGGTGTCATGGTACATCAGTCATTGAAGTTTGGCCTGCAGGTACAGCAGGCAGTAAAGAAGACAAATGGTATGTTGGCCTTCATAGCTAGAGGATTTGAGTATAGGAGCAGGGAGGTCTTACTGCAGTTGTACAGAGCCTTGGTGAGGCCACACCTGGAATATTGTGTTCAGTTTTGGTCTCCTAATCTGAGGAAGGAAGTTTTTGCTATTGAGGGAGCAGCAAAGGTTCACCAGATTGATTCCCGGGATGGCAGGACTGACATACGAGGAGAGACTGGATCAACTGGGCTTGTATCCACTGGAGTTTAGAAGAATGAGAGGGGATCTCATAGGAACATATAAAATTCTATCGGGATTGGACAGGTTAGAGGCAGGAAGAATGTTCCCGTTGCTGGGGAGTTCCAAAACCAGAGGTCACAGTCTAAGAATAAGGGGTAAGCCACTAGTTACAGCCTGCCAACCTGAAAATGACCCGTTTATCCCGATTCTCTGTTTTCTGTCTGCTAATCGATCCTCTAACCATGCTAATATATTATCCCAACCCCATGAGTGCTTATCTTGCATAGCAACCTTTTATGTGGCACCTTATTGAATGCCTTTTAGATATCCAAATATACCACATTCACTCGATAACCCATAGTGGGTCAAAGTATAATATACATTATATATAAACAAATCTCCATGTAATGGGGTAGAAATTGGTCGCCCTTGTGCCTTTTACCAAGTGAAAACTGGAGGCACAAAGAACCAATTTTGGTGTGCAACGTCCCGCTTCTGATCAGTGCCTGCATTACGGCCACGGCATTTTAATTTAGGCTCCTTTGTAGGTATTCAGAGATGCTGCCTAAAATAGGCGTTAAGCACCCTAAATATGAAAATGAGGGGTTGAACTCCTGTTTTATGTTCCCTCGATGAAATTGGTTAGCAATCAGCAGAGCAGATGATGGGCCTGGTCTGCTTAGGATTCTTCAGCACCCTGTGCGGTCGCCAACAAAATGTAAGTAATTTTCTTTTTAAAAAAGATCATCAGTTCTGTGGAGCCAGGAGGAGAAGGAGTGCTGCCCCAACTCCACAATACTCATCACCAGTCCCACACATGTTGTTAGATCACCCCTCCCTGCCCCAGGTCTTAGCTTTGGGCCACTGCCAGAGAGGCAAGGGGCTCGATAATTCATTTCTTCGAATGGGCAAGATACCTATGACAGGCCGGACAGTCGCCTGCAACTTGCCTAAATTATTAAGATGAGGCCCGAGGCCCAAATTTGAGCCAGCCTTGGGTCTCCTGGTTGTGGAAGGGTAGCGCTGATTCTGGATACCCTAAACAAGCCTAGGTAAATTTCTGCCCCGATGTTTTTTAAGAACTGAACATATGTTTGAGCCCATCATCCACTGAGTTTTCAGTATGTCATGCTGCACAATAAGAGCAAGCATGCCCAAGGGCATCGGTGATGACGTGAGAACCAGCTGTTCATCCACCATAGAATTTTGAAGTTTATAGCACAGAAGGAGGCCATTCGGTCCAATATGTCATTGCCAGCTGTTTGTTAGAACAATTTAAACTAATCCCACTGCCTTGCTCTCTCCCCATAGCCATGTATCTTTCTCTGTGTCAACTGTTTATCCTTTTTTCCCTTAAAAGAAACAATTGTCTATTTCAACCATTCCCTGTGGTAAATCATTCCATGTTCCAACTCTCTGCATAAAGAAATTTCTCCTCACATCTCTCATCGCTCTCCTAGTGACAATTTAATGTAACTGACTCCCAACAATATTATTCACCATCAATTTATCAAAATACTGTATAATTTGAGACATGGATTGTGTGTGGTCTGGAGGAGCCAGTGAGACAGAATGGCAAGTAAAATAAATGGTACAAAACATTTTTGGAGATCAAAAAATACTTGTTAAAAAAAGCAGTTTGTTCCTTGCAGGTTCTCAAGTCCTTCCCTGCTTGCACTGTCTCTTCACCCTCTGTCTAATGCCACATTTATCTTAGAGGATGGTCTCCTGTCAGTACACCATCTGAGACAAAGCAGACTCCGTGACACTGGTTGGCGACATCAATGGAGTGAACTTCCTCGAAGTATCTCCCGTTCCGTGGCCGTAACTTTGGCAGATGTTCGGTAGAAACCCCGGTTAGTGGCCTAAATGGGGTTTCTGCCAAAGTGGTGGCGGTGAGCCCCCAAGGAGAATTCCACCACCACACCCCCACTTAAAAGAGATTTTCCCAGGGTGCCTCTAACCACCGGATGCTGGTAAATAGAAGCAGCTGTTAACAGCTGGGTCTCCCATTTTTGGGCCTGGCTGCAGTGTGGGAAGCCTAATGGAAGTATATCTAAATGGCACGCTCCCCAAACAACACCAAAGAAAGCATGACATGGCTACAAATGGATTTTACACCCACTGCCTGTTATCTGTGCAGCTGGTATGGAAAGGAGAATTTGTGGTCATTTGTTAAATATTAGCTTTTCATGCTTGAGATTTCACTGCGTGAAAGTACTGATTTGGAAATTTCAGTATCTCTAAACCAGTGATTGTAAAAGATCACATGGCATTATTTCAGAGTCAGAAGGCTGTAGGTCCAGAGGCTTGAGCACAGAAACCTAGGCTGATACCCCTCAGTAGTACTGAGGCAGCACTGCACTGTTGAAGGTGCCTTTTTTCAGATGAGATGTTAAACAAAGGCCCTATATGCCTTCTCAGGTGGTCATAAAATATCCTATGGCACTATTTCGAAGAAGAGGAATTTTCCCGTGGCCCAGCCAATATCTATCCCCCAACTAATATCACTAAAACAGATTATCGGGTCATTATCGGTTGCCCCATTTCCAACATTACAACAGTGACTACACTTCAAAATTACTTCAATGGCTGTAAGGCACTTTGCAACATCCTGAGGTTGTGAAAGGTGCTATATAAATGCAAATTTTTTTTCATGTGAGTTGGAACTGGTTTGCTAATGTCCCTAGGATCTTTTACAATTGCTGGTTTAGAGATACTGAAATTTCCAAATCAGTACTTTCACACAGTGAAATCTCAAACATGAAAAGTTAATACTGTATTTAACAAAGGACCACACATTGTCCTTTGCGTGCCAGCTGCACAGATTGGCCTGGAGTCTTTAGGAAGGGAACATTAATCTCCAGGACATTGTTGCGAGCAATTCTGGAGAAAATTAATGGGGGCACCAAAGAAATTGCATGTTTTTTCATTTTAGAATCATAGAATACAATCATAGAATGATACAGCACACAAGGAGACATCTTACCAGTGCCAACTCTTTGGTAGGGCTATCCATTTAAAACCACTCTCCTGCTCTGTACTCATAGCCCTGTAAATGTTTCCCCTTGAAGCATTTATCCAATTCTCTTTTGAAAGTTACTGCTGAATCTGCTTCCACCCTTTCAGCACTGCATTCCAGCATCCCAGATCACAAAAATTTGCTGTGTAAAAAATGTTTCCTTAGGTTGCCTCTGGTTCTTTTGCCAATCATCTTAAATCTGTGTCCTTTGAATACCTCTATCAAGTCTTCTCTTAACCTCTCGGCTCTAAGAAAAACAACCCCAGCTTCTCCAATCTCTGCACATAACTGAAGTTCCTCAAGATAGGGCTAGAAATTCATTATAACCCAGGAATGGGCGGTATAATTAGAAAGGTTGGGAGGTGAAATTGCCCCATTTTTAGAGGCCTGTTAGCATCTGCGGGGGGCGCTAATGGGGCGGAGGAGACTTTTCGCCCCGGGGAGGAGGCACTACCGCCTTCCGGGAAATTGCCCAGGAGTTTGCGGAGGAACTGCCCCAGGCCGGCGCACAACCAGCAATGACATCATCGCCGTACAAGGCGACTGTTCACCGCCCCGCACCGACCCCTTACCAGCCCCTGGGGGAAATTGCCCCACAGGCCACATTCAGCGGCAGGGGCAGGAATTCTGCATGTGAGTTCTGCTGGATAGGGCTCAGAGGAGCACCTCGATGGGGAGGCATTTAGAAGAAGGGTGATGGCCATGCACACGGAGATGATAGGTGCAATGGCAAGGGTGCCTGAGAACCTCTTGGCAATGATGAGGAGCGTGGAGGAGGCCACTTCCAACATTGCACAAAGTTCTACACACACCATGGAGCCCATCATTTCCAGTCTGCAAAGGATGGTAGACTCCCAGAGAGACCATGGCGACCCAGACCCGATGACGCGTGTGATGGGTAATCTGGCAGTTTCCATTGCAGCACAGGTGGAAGGGACGCATCTTAGTGCTGTAATGCAGTCTATGCCTGGTGGCATCCAATATCAGACTGATCTCATGCAGTCTCAGTTTGATGCAACATAAGCTCTGACCGCTGCCATCGTGGCTGGGTCTACTACTGTTGACCTGGGCTTTCACAGTGTCGCAGCAGGCCACCAATCTGTGCTCCAACAGATTACTAGGGATGCTGAGGTGCTGCCCCGGAGGAGTGGCATTGCGTTAGTGGAGCAGGAACCTTGTGCCCTCTCTCAGGATAACGGCATTCCTGCTCCCCCCACTGCCACTCCGCCATTGCTCTTGTCGCTGCTTGTGATCCAGCCCAGACTGCTGCTGCCCATGCTGAGGTGGTACAGTCTACCGCCGGACCTTCCAGGCCCAGAGCTGGTCAAGGGCATCCTAAAAGGTCATCTAAAGTCTCCCGCACGGACACTCAGCAGCCTTTCACCAGCCCTGCTGTAGCCACTGGGCCAACACTTCATCAGAACACTAGAGTAGGCAAAGGCACAGTAACGAGAGGAACTAAGGGATTGCACAAGGGTGAATAGTTAATATTGTTGTTGTGAATATGTGTTCACTGATTATTGATAAATTTATTCATTCAGTTTGGATTCTTTAATGGTGTGCCTCATTTCATTTTGCACGATGATATGGCCTGCAACAGGGATGGAATGATAGGGATGTGGTGAGCAATGGAGATCTGGGTTTAGTTCATTCGAAACGCAGTCTGATGAGGCGGTCACGGATAGCCCTTCTGAAAGGCTGGCTGAGTGATAGACCCTCCCTTGTTCCTCGTCCTCCTCATCATCCTCTTCATCTTCCTCTTCCTCCTCCTGAGGTGGTCCTGCAATCCCTGGTGGCGAGGGCTGGGCCCTCATGATGGCTTAGTTGTGCAGCATGCAGCAGATCACCAAGAAATGGGACACCAGCTCAGCCCAGTATTGGAGGGCTCCACCCGAGCAGTCAAGGCAGCAGAACCGTTGCTTGATGATGTTCCTGGTGGCAGCATGGTCCTCATTATATGAGTGCTGGGCAGGAGTGTTGGGGTAGTGGCGGGGAGTCATGAGCCAGGTGGAGAGCAGGTAGCCCTCGTCTCCGAGCAGCCGTCCACGAGCCTGACGTAGTGGCTGGAAGAGTGCTGGCACACTGGTCTGGCGCAGGATGAAGGCATCGTGGCTGTTGCCAGGATGGTGGGCATTGACATTGAGGATTCGCTGTCTGTGGTCACGCACCAACTGCTCATTAAGTGATTGGTAGCCTTTGCGGTTACGGAAGATCTAAGGATTGTTATGCAGTGCCCGCAAAGTCACATTAGTGCAGTCAATGGCGCCCTGCACCATGGGGAATCTTGCTATCCTGGCAAAGCCAGATGCACGCTTGTCCTTCTTCTCTCTGGTGTCGGGGAAGAAAATGTAATCCCTTCTTCTACTGTAGAGAGCCTCAGTGACATCCCGAGTGCAGTGATGAAGGAAGAACTGCGAGATGTTAGCTATGTCGCCTGTTGCAGACTGGAAGGATCCTCTGAGAGAGTCGTGGTCACCCGGATTTGAGGCTGAAGGTCTGGTTGTAGCAGGTGGAAGAGTTCTGTGACCACCTCCTTGGTGAAGCGGAGCCTTCTAATACACTGCTCCTCACTTAATTGGAGGTGGGAGAAGTGCTCTTGGGATACCCTTGGAGGGTAAGGCCTCCTGTTGGCCTCATGGCCCTCCTCCTCCCTCTGGCCACATGTTCCAGTCTTCCTCGCTGTCTCTGCTCCCTCCCCTGTAGATCCTGGAGGGTGAGGCCGACTGCTAGTACAGCCCCATTAATGTAACCAAGTGTAGCATTCTTGATTTTTTTCAAGAATAAATGTAGCTACATTTTAGTTGCCACAACACCTCTTACAGTAAATAACCTAGAAATCACGGAATGAGACTGTTGCACTATGTGAATCTGACAAGAAAGCTCTGAAACTCCACTAACCTAAAGCTGTAACTCAGTACTAATGCTCCCGTTAAATAACGCTCCTGGAGCCCGCTTCCTGGTACTTCAAGCCAATCCCTGTCGCTGTTTCCTCCAGGCGCTAAGGTAGGTAGCAACAATCAATTTTGCAAATCGGGCGTTCAGTGAGCGTTGCACATTCACTGGCATCACGATCCACCTGGGGTTGAAGCTCCCAGCGACAACTGTTAGCAGTGGCACTGCGGGGGGGGGGAGCGCGGGATTTGGCGTGTGGCTCTAATGCTCCAGCACCCCATTAGCGCCAACTGCTCATGCTAACAGGAGGCGCTAAAGTAATGAATTTTCCTCCCTATGATATTAATATTTTTTTTGAACACTCCTGTTTATTGTTATAAAAATATTGGAGGTGGGAAAAAAGCTGTTTGACTGACAGTCAAGAATCATCCAATTGGGTAATAAAGAATGTTTTCGCTTTCTAATTGGCTTGGGAAGGGGGTGCGCCACAGGATGGCAGTGTTGGGGGGGTACCACAGGATGGCAGTGTTGGGGGGGCACCACAGGATGGCAGTGTTAGGGGGGGTACCACAGGATGGCAGTGTTGGGGGGGCACCACAGGATGGCAGTGTTAGGGGGGGTACCACAGGATGGCAGTGTTGGGGGGGTACCACAGGATGGCAGTGTTGGGGGGGGTACCACAGGATGGCAGTGTTGGGGGGGTACCACAGGATGGCAGTGTTGGGGGGGTACCACAGGATGTCAGTGTTGGGGGGGTACCACAGGATGACAGTGTTGGGGGGCACCACAGGATGGCAGTGTTGAGAGGGCACCACAGGTTGGCAGTGTTGGGGGGTACCACAGGATGGCAGTGTTGGGGGGGCACCACAGGATGGCAGTGTTGGGGGGCACCACAGGATGGCAGTGTTGGGGGGGGTACCACAGGATGGCAGTGTTGGGGGGGCACCACAGGATGGCAGTGTTAGGGGGGGTACCACAGGATGGCAGTGTTGGGGGGCACCACAGGATGGCAGTGATGGGGGGGTACCACAGGATGGCAGTGTTGGGGGGTACCACAGGATGGCAGTATTGGGGGGCACCACAGAATGGCAGTGTTGGGGGGCACCACAGGATGGCAGTGTTGGGGGGGGTACCACAGGATGGCAGTGTTGAGAGGGCACCACAGGATGGCAGTGTTGGGGGGGCACCACAGGATGGCAGTGTTGGGGGGCACCACAGGATTGCAGTGTTGGGGGAGTACCACAGGATGGCAGTGTTGGGGGGCACCACACGATTGCAGTGTTGGGGGAGTACCACAGGATTGCAGTGTTGGGGGGCACCACAGGATTGCAATGTTGGGGGGGCACCACAGGATGGCAATGTTGGGGGGCACCACAGGATTGCAGTGTTGGGGGGCACCACAGGATTGCAGTGTTGGGGGGGTACCACAGGATGGCAGTGTTGGGGGGCACCACAGGATTGCAGTGTTGGGGGGGTACCACAGGATGGTAGTGTTGGGGGGGTACCACAGGATGGCAGTGTTGGGGGGCACCACAGGATTGCAGTGTTGGGGGGGTACCACAGGATGGTAGTGTTGGGGGGGTACCACAGGATGGCAGTGTTGGGGGAGTACCACAGGATGGCAGTGTTGGGGGGTACCACAGGATTGCAGTGTTGGGGGGCACCACAGGATTGCAGTGTTGGGGGGGTACCACAGGATGGCAGTATTGGGGGGCACCACAGAATGGCAGTGTTGGGGGAGTACCACAGGATGGCAGTGTTGGGGGGGCACCACAGGATGGCAGTGTTGGGGGGGTACCACAGGATTGCAGTGTTGGGGGAGTACCACAGGATGGCAGTGCTGGGGGAGTTCCACAGGATGGCAGTGTTGGGGTGCACCACAGGATGGCAGTGTTGGGGGGGGTTCCACAGGATGGCAGTGTTGGGGGCACCACAGGATGGCAGTGTTGGGGGGGGTACCACAGGATGGCAGTGTTGGTGGCACCACAGGATGGCAGTGTTGGGGGAGTAGCACAGGATGGCAGTGTTGGGGGGCACCACAGGATTGCAGTGTTGGGGGGGTACCACAGGATGGCAGCGTTGGGGGAGTACCACAGGATGGCAGTGTTGGGGGCACCACAGGATGGCAGCGTTGGGGGAGTAGCACAGGATGGCAGTGTTGGGGGGGTACCACAGGATGGCAGTGTTGGGGGGGTACCACAGGATGGCAGTGTTGGGGGTACCACAGGATGGTAATGTTGGGTGACCAATGGTGGGAGCGGGTGGGCGGGCAGCTGGAGGAAGCAGGTCATGTGATGAAATCTCGAGGAGTACATTCAATGAAAATTGGCAAATCTAGTTGGGGCACGATCATTTCATCCACAGGATGGATGAAGCCAGCAAGACAAACTGGCCAATAAAGCCTTGCTCCATAAAGTTTACTAGTATTCACTGTACCAATGAACACAGGACAAATACTCTGAGGACACTAATAAGGCATTATCTTTTGGGGATGGTAACTAAGGATGTTGCTCTCCCTAATTTACAGTGCAGTAGCGCAGCTGGTTGGTCACTCGACCGGTAGCAGAGTGTATTTCATTGGTCACACATGAGCATGCTGCCGTGGCAACCTGGCCGCTATGCCTGTGCAACACCATTGACTCATGGCATTGTCAGATGAGGTTAATGACTCGCCAAATGCCACAGGCTTTCTGCAGTGCATTATGTCATTGCTGCCTCCAGGCCAAGGTCTGGAACTCTTTGCTCTGTGCAGCATTTATCATGACTACAGTTACACTGCTGGCAGGCACTAATGCCCAGTGGAAAATGGCTCTCCCTGATCTCTAGTATAGAATCATAGAATGGTTACAGCACTGAATGAGGCCATTTGGCCCGACGAACCCATGCCAGCTCTCTGCAAGAGCACTTCAGTTAGTCTAATTCTCCCGCCTTTTCTCCGTAGCCCTGCAATTTTTTTTCCTTCGGGTACTTATCCAATTCCCTTTTGAAAGCCATGATTGAATCTGCCCCCACCATCCTTTCAGGGGATGCATTCTAGATCATAACCACTTGCTGTAAAAAAGTTTTTCCTCATGTCGCCTTTGGTTCTTTTGCCAATCACCTTAAATCTGTGTCCTCTGGTTCCTGACCCTTCTGATAATAGAAACAGTTTCTCTCTATCTACTCTGTCTAGACACCTCATGATTTTGAACTCCACTTCTCAAATCTCCTCTCAACCTTTTCTACTCTAAGGAGAACAATCCCAGCTTCTCCAGTCTATCCGCTTAACTGAAATCCCTCATCCTTGGAATCATTCTCGTAAATCTTTTCTGCACCCTCTCTAAGGCCTTCACATCTTTCCTAAAGTGCGGTGCCCGGAATTGGACACAGTACTCCAGTTGAGGCCGAACCAGAGTTTTATAAAGGTTTATTGCCTTTCCTTGTTCTTC
Source organism: Pristiophorus japonicus (assembly GCF_044704955.1). Taxonomy (NCBI): domain Eukaryota; kingdom Metazoa; phylum Chordata; class Chondrichthyes; family Pristiophoridae; genus Pristiophorus; species Pristiophorus japonicus. The sequence goes on from NC_091981.1 coordinate 61,074,364, forward strand.
CTACCAAAGTTTATCACTTCGCACTTTTCAGCATTACATTTCATCTGCCATGTCCACCCATTTCACCAGCCTGTCTATGTCTTCTTGAAGTCTATCACTATCCTCCTCACTGTTCACTATACTTCCAAATTTTGTCATCTGCAAATTTTGAAATTGTGCCCTGTACACCCAAGTCTACATCATTAATATATATCAAGAAAAGCCATGGTCCTAGCACCAACTCCTGGGAAACACCACCGATACCTTCCTCCAGTCCGAAAAACAACCATTCACCACTGCTCTCTGTTTCCTGTCACTTATCTAATTTCGGCTGTCACTGTCCCTTTTATTCAATGGGATCAACTTTGCTGGCAAGCCTATTATGTGGCACTTTATCAAATGCCTTTTGGAAGTCCATGTACGCCAGGTTAACCCTCAGCAACTCTCTCTGTTACCTCATCAAAAACATCGATCATGTTAATTAAACACGATTTGCCTTTAACAATCAGTGCTGGCTTTCCTTAATTAATCCACATCTGTCGAAGTGACTGTTAACTTTGTCCCTGATTATCGTTTCTAAAAGGTTCCCCATTAACGAGGTTAAACTGACCGGCCTATAGTTACTGGGAACAAGGGTGTAACATTTGCAATTCTCTGGTCCTCTGACACCACCTCCGTATCTATGGAGGATTGGAAGATTATGGTCAGTACCTCCACCATTTCCTCCCTAACTTCCCTCAGCATCCAAGAATGAATCCCATCCGGTCCTGGTGACTGATCATCTTTAAGTACAGACAGCCTTTTTTTTTCTAGTACCTCTACTTTATCAATGCTCAAAGTTCACCTAACCACCAGAGACCCAGGCAGACATCATGATTCTTCAGTAGCCACCGTGACCATCACTTAAAAGTATGAGGGGCGAATTTCGGTTACGCCCCATTTGGGGGTGGTAACCGAGGAGAGGCGGGACTTCCTGTGCCCAGCGCGGAAGCCCCGCCCCGGCCAGGAAATTCCGGTTACCGCCCCTCACAGGAAATGGAGTGCAATGTCGTGCGCTCCACTTCCTTTTGTGGCGGGTTCAGGGGCGCTATACGGGTGGGTTCTGGAGCGTAGCGCTGATGCATTTCAATGCCCCTCCCCTTCCATTAAAGGGGAGGGACACTGAGAACTGCAGGCCCTTTGAAAGCTTCCACTGGGCCACCAAGGCTAAGGGTTGCCCTGGCCGCACACCGGCACCAAGACAGAGTGCCAGGCTGCACGATCGTGAAAGGAATGGCGAATGGCCCATCCCATAAGGGTGTAGAAATAAAAGATGGTGGCATGCAGTGCAGCGCACGTCCGCTGTAATGTTCACCCCGCATTGGGTGACCGGCCCGGTTCACGACTCATGAGGCTGGTGCGGGCATCACCCATGGTGTCCTCACGGGGCGCTGGCTAATTTCTGCCGCAGGGCAGAAAAGGGCCACCACAGGGAGAAAAGAGGTCACCGCGCATGGCAATGACATCATCACCGGAGATGCAGTGGCCCGGGACATTACCGACGGTGGTAACATGAGGTGCAGAACAGGGCAATTTTGGCCCCATGTTTTTTAATGCCACTGCCCTCTGCAAATGATATAGTTTAGACACAGTGGTGATGCAGTGAAGTGTTCAGAGTTGCTAGGCACTGAACTTTATTCATAGAAGTCAGTTTAGGAGCTAGTTACAAGATTCATTCAACTTAATTTTTGCCCATTTTTGGACCACTTTTCTTCATCTTTTTCCTCTACTGAGCACATTAGGTTTGCACGAAGCTTTGTGCCAATTGCTTGAAATTTGTTTCCAACCCCTTCCCACCACTGCACCCCCTGCCCCCCAGCCCCCCAGCAACCCCCCCCGCCACCACACCCAGCATTATTAATGACAACAATGGGTTGTCCAATGGGAATCCACCTGTCTGAGGTGCTTGGAAGAGGATGAGGAGAACCAGCAGAGGGACAGCAGACAGGGCAGGAAGCACAACAGGTGTGCTGTGACCATCCATTGGTACACACATACACACAGAGCAGAACATAACCTCACTTTAGCAAATAATTAGTGCTAGAGCTTCATAATTATTTAGTGGCAACGTCAAAAAGTACTTCATTGACTGTAAAACCCTTTGGGATGTCCTGAGATTGTGAAAGGCGCTACAGAAATGCAAGACTTTTTCTTTGACTCACAACACAGATGCAGACACAAGACACCTGCTGCACAGTATCGTACCTCACATCAGTCACTTTCTTGATCTTCTTCCAGAATTTCAAAAGGGATAAATGACTTGTGGCTGCTACCAGAATAATTGGCATGTGTATCTAAGGTGCTCATCGATGGAAGCCTTTCCTGTTCAGATAGATGCATCCATTCACATCAAGTGTGTTTTGGGCTACGGTCACTAGCACCCAGTATATTAAAGAAATCTGCTGTTCAAAGAACGCCGATTTGGTTCCCAGTAGCTGCTACTGAAACAGGAGAGGCTGATAATGAGGTGTCCTCCTGAGAAAGGTGGCGGGGACTTCAAGTCACTGCTGAGTGACTGATACAGCAGCATCCATTCTTAAAATAGCATAGAACATGACAGCAGCAGTCAGCTTCACTGGCACCAGAAGTGCGAACATTCTGATAACCCTAGTGCTTACAACGGCTCTATCATCTCTTCAAACAGGCCATTAAAATATTTGCGTATTGAACTTAAATCTGTGCAAACTATGGGGTCAAAATTCCTTTACATCCCGTCGGGTTTCCGAGCATGAATTCAGCGTTGGGCTTGTAAATTTCGTAGCCGGACTTCTGCTGCCAAAAATGGGCACAAAACTTGCCCGCCGCCATATTAGTAAAGGTGAACATTGGGTGTCCTTGGCAGCCGCCCGATCTGAATGCTGGTATAATTACAATATGTTAACAGGGGTCCTGTGTTTGAATTAGGATCCTTAGTGTGCTTTTAGTTTGTGAGGGTGAAATTACAGTGAGAATGAACAGAGTGTGAGATAGCCAAGAACCCTGCACATGTGCCACTCACGAGGACCCTGACTCAACCTATCCACAAGATCTCCATTTCTTGCTCCTTAAGTGGGGAGAGGACCTGACTCAATGCTCTACCTCCTCCCATCCTCGCCTCTTTTATATTACTGTTTGCCAGCTTTGTCTGTAAGGAAGAAGGGAGTGTTAGTGGTCTCCTAGTGAGATGGTTTGTAGATGTGCACTTCAAGGTTGAATAGTGATGCTGGTGTGTGAAGGGTGACAGAGTTATGAGGAGGTGAACACAGTACTTGTGAGCAGAGTAGGAGATGTAAAGTGTGGCATTAGGAGCAGAAGGAAGTGGAGTATAGTGTGGAGGAGAGTGCTGGTACTTGGGGAAGGGAATGGTGGTGAAAGCTGGGATTCCAGGTAGTGCAGGGTTATGCAGAGAGTGATGTGACATTAGAGTTAGGAGCCATACCTTAGCAAACCTGGTCGGGTCATTAAACTTCTTCCTACATTGGAGCCAGGTCCATGGGATGATATCTCTAATGCTGACCCCCTCCACTACCTGTGCTAGCAAGCAGTTTGGCAGAATATCTTCTTGCCGCTTGGTGGGAAGGGGACATGCCTCCTGCCAATCTCCTCCATCAGGACCTCCATTGCACTGTTAGAAAATCGAGGGATCCTTAAAGCCTTGGCTTCTCCTGCCTTCTCCTGAGCTGCCTTCAGGTTGCCTGCAACCAAAGTGCACCTTGCCTTTAAGAGGTGCAGGCGGCCTTTAAAGAGCAACATGAAGGCCAGAAATTGAAGGCCTCAATTAGGCGAGCAGTCAGTCAACAGCTGGACTACTGCTGGCTGCCTGCCTATTTAATCATAATGAGGGCCCTGACCAATCTACCAGTCTTGTCCCACCCATGTAATTAGGCATGGCGCTTATTCTCGGCCCGAAAACGGGCCTACACAACTTTCTACCGCTGTGTGTCAGACCCATCAATAAAAACAATGCAGAGACTGTAGATCCTTAAGTCACAACACATCGATACTACCAATACCAACACATCATTTATTCCAATTTATTGAAATGGCAGCTATTTATATTTAGCTTAGCACTATTTTTAAAACATAGGAACATGAGTAGGCCATTCAGCTCCTCGAGCCTGTTCCGTCATTCAATTCTAACCTGTTCCTTAACTCCATTTACCCACCTTGGTTCTATAACCCTTAGGGCTAGAAATTTGTGGCCTTAGCATTATTTATACACAGTTTATTTTTACAATTTAAACTATGTTTTATATTTATATATTTGTAGAATGGACACATATGCAATGTATAAACAGAAAACATGGCAGAGAGTCATTGGATATTATATGTATACAATATGTGGACCCAGTGTCATACACACTGAATGTTTAATGACCTAGAAATTGGGCCATATAGCGCCTGCTTTTCAGATGTTATGTGGCCTCCTTAGTGCTCAGAATGGCGATCAGAAAGCATGACTACATATCTGACAGGAAGTGCCCCTCCCACCATATTAGTTAAGGACAAACAAGAGGCATCCTTTACCCATGCCTGAAGCAGGCGTTAGGCTCTTTGGAAATGCAAATAAAGGGCTTAATGCCTGCTTGATGTCCTCGCTGCAAGATTATTTTGTCCTGAGACAGCGCCATCACGGGCTGCAGTCAGGAAAAGCATCCCTACAGAACACTTGAAACAAAAACGGTATGTTACATCCTCCCAACTCTGCATTAAATCAATCTTCGCTCCCAGCCACATCCCAACCTCAAGATCTCCAACCTCCAGGCTCCGTCAGACCTCTCAATTCATCCTGAAGAGGCTGTCCCATTGCTATGTTGGTATGCTTTGCACCCGTTTTACACCTGAACAATTTCTACCCCCACAATCTTGACACTAACCTAATTGATAATCTTAATAGTGAGCTTTGTTAAGATGTAACAGAACCAAATATCTGTATAAAATGGGTGGATTTATATCAACAACAACAAAAACTTGCATTTATAGAGCACCTTTAACATAGTAAAACATCCCAAGGCACTTCACAGGAGTATTAACAATCAAAATTTAACACAATCAAAATGTCAAAGGTCCCATCTAGGAAATGCCTTGCTGAGCTCGTAGTAAGAGGCTGTTCCATTGCAATGCATTATGAAGGATCCATCATGCGATATTACATCCTGGCCGGCCTCACACCTTGCACTCTCTGTAAACTTGAGCACGTCCAAAACTCTACTGCGAGGCGCAGAGTAAGTAACCTATGCAGGGTGGGGGAAGCACCTGGAAATGGGCGCTCTCGAAGTTCTAGGCTCTTGTTGTGTGATATTCCTTCACATTGAGTTGAGTAAGTACAATAGCCAATGGGTGCTGTTGTACATAACATATTACTTTTATGAGACAAGGAGAGCAGGATTCCTGCTCCTTATTGGAAAAGCAGGAATCATGTCACTGAGATGGAGATGTATCTGAATGTGAGAGGTCGATAGCTTCAGTCTTCAGAATAATGAGAGGAAACAACAAAGTGCACAAGCTCATACTAGAAGGATTGACAGTTGCAGGGATGTTCCAGAGCCTAAAGAGAGAAGGTTGGCCTTTCATAGTATAGGAGGCAGATAACGAGTGTCCTTCCGGCAGTTTTAGCCACAGAGCAGGGCTGGATCAAAAAAGTTCAAGCAAAAGACCAACAAAAGTGCAGGCATAAACACTGGTAATTTATTGACACACAATGCATCAAGGTCCCTAAAACAAACATTATACTACATAATGGTACCGTCCTAATTCCATGCTATTCTTCACAGTGGAACTCCTATCAATCTGAATACAGAACAGTTGCAGATTAGAGTCATAGGTAAGTACAGTATTGAGTAATTAATAACCTAGTTGTTCTGCTGAATGCACCCTTCCTTATTATTCTATGTAGCAAAGGCTTGGTTTTGGCCTAATCTTGTTGCAGGATAATCTTGATTTTTACATTGCAGCTTCTTTGGCAGTGCTTCCCACATCTGTGACCTCCACCATCTAGAAAGACAAAGGCTGCAGGTGCATGGGAACACCATCGCCTCCAAGTTCCCCTCCAAGTCACACAGCATCTTGAATTGTTCATGTATTGCCATTCCTTCATTATCGCTGGGTCAAAATTCTGGAACTCCCTACCTAATAGCACTGTGAGAGTACCTTCACCACAAGGTTCAAGAAGAATGCTCACCATCACCTTCTCAAGGGCAACAATTTGGGATAGACAATAAATGTTGGCCTTGCTAGCGATGCCAATATCCTGAGAATTCAATTTAGGGCTCTTCGCTCCACACAAAATGACACAGCTCTGCTTGCATTCCTTTGTTTCCCTATGGTACCTCAAGAGGGTGGAGCCTATTGCAATAATAATGCCACTGGAGGTCAAAGGTCCCATTTATGAAATGCCTTGCTGAGCTCATAGCAAGAGGCTGTTCCATTGTAATGCATTATGAAGGATCCATCATGTTATATGATCTCCTGACTGGCCTCACGCCTTGCACTCTCTGTAAAGTTGAGCGCATCCAAAACTCTACAGCCCATATCCTAACTCGGACCAAGTCCCGTTCGCCCATCACCATGTGCTCACTGACCTACATTAGCTCCCGGTCTGGCAAAACCTCGATTTTAAATTCTCATCCTGGTTTTGAAATCCCTCCATGACCTTGTCCTTCCCTATCTCTATAACCAACTCCAGCTCTACAGCCCTCCAAGATCTCTGCACTCCTCCAATTCTGGCCTCTTTGTGCAATCCTGATTTTTATCACTTCACTCAAAAAAAAACTATTGGCAACCATGCCTTCAGCTGCCTGAACCCTTAGCTCTGAAATTCCCTCCTTAAATCTCTCCGCCTCTCTTTCTTCCTTTAAGACGCTTCTTAAAACCTACCTCTTAGACCAGGATTTTGGTCACCTGCCCTGATATCTCCTTATGTGGCTCGTGTCAAATTTTGGTTCTTAATACTCCTGTGAAGTGCCTTGGGATGTTTTACTATGTTAAGGGTGCTCTATCAATGCAACTTGTTGTTGTTGTTGTTGATATAAGTCCACCCATTTTATCCAGATATTTGATTTTGTTACATCTTAACAAAGCTCACTATTAAGATTATCAACTAGGTTAGTCTCAAGATTGTGGGGTAGAAATTGTTCAGGTGTAAAACGGGTGCAAAGCATAATAATATCGCAGTGGGACAGCCTGCGCTCAATCTGCACTTGCATTGGTCCCACAGCTAAATTAGTGAGGCCCATTTTTTAGGCCTCCCAGGTTGGAACCCTTTAATATGTAAATGCCTAGCACATGTTGAGGAACCCTTTTAGAAATGTGTCCCTGATGAGGGGGTTGGGGCCTGCCCGGTTCAGGAATCTTCAGCAGCCCGGCAACTGCCAACCAAAAGTAGGTTGTGAGAAAACCTTTATTTAAAAAAAAACATTTCTGTGGGGCCGGAGGCATACTCTGTAGTGTAAAACAATCTTATGGAAGAATGGCATTTAATTTTCTACTTGAAATTCCTGGATGCTGGAGAGAGTTGGAGTCTCGCTGTAGTTTACTAAACTGGAACTTGCAGATAATGATGGTGCTGGAAGTCAGCCATCCACAGGCACTGATCTCCGTTAATGTACACAGACATGTGTATATGAAAGACACATGCTGCCACTTGCCGAATCTACAAATTACAATTTGTCCCCCGTATGACCATTTAAAATATCGACACAAACTACTGAGGGAAATAATGGTTTGTTAGACAGGTGTCAAATGCTCCGAAATGTGTTTCCAATTGATTTTGGTCAATATTTGACATCCCTAAGGGCAATATGGGATTAGGTTCAGTGTCCATGGTATAGTTATCGATTGGAAAGAGCAAGTACCAAGATTCCTCAGCTGAGATGTCTTAATTACTGCATCAGAAAAAGCAGAAAGCTGTGAGCAATATCTTCTGTTCAACTTTCAGCAACCAGACTATTGCCTCCAAGGGAAAGCAGAAAATATGGATAATGAATAGAAGAGCATCCAACACTAAGAAAAGCAATCCTAACCTCATCACCGTGGTTGCAATGCTCAAGTGCTGGGCCAAACGAATGAAGGCGGAGTTCCGTTCCCAAACTACACAAACAGTCAGGTCTGCGATTTCTGGGTTTGACGGGCACAGGTAGGAGATGTAAGGGGAAACTGGCCAGGGGTGTAGACTGTTGTGTATCTGTAAAGCATGCACTCCCATGATCCGCCACCAGAGAGCGCATCCCCTGAAGCACTGCATATAAGCTGGTCCCTAAGGCCTGTTACTTACTCTGGAGTGTCTTAATAAAGACTGAGGTCACTGTTACTTTAACCTCCCTGTGTGCAGTCTCATCTATGTTAGGAACACAACAACTGGCGACGAGTACACGAATCCAACGCAAAGATGCAGCAAACTGTGGGCATCCTGGAGAAGTTCTCAGAGGGTGAGGACTGGGAAGCCTATGTCGAACGGTTAGACCAGTACTTTGTAGCCAATAAACTGGACGGAGAAGGAAGCGCTGCAAAAAGGAGAGCAGTCCTCCTGGCAGTCTGCGGGGCACCGACCTACAGCCTCATGAAGAATCTTCTGGCTCTGGTGAACCCCACAGATAAGTCGTATGAGGAGCTGTGTACACTGGTTCGGGAGCATCTTAACCCGAGGGAGAGCGTGCTGATGGCGAGGTATCGGTTCTACACGTGCCAGCGATCTGAAGGTCAGGAAGTGGCGAGCTACGTCGCTGAGCTAAGGCAACTTGCAGCACAATATGAGTTTGATGGCTACCTGGAGCAAATGCTCAGAGACTTTTTTGTTCTGGGCATTGGCCACAAGACCATTCTACAAAAACTTTTGAATGTAGAGACACCGACCCTCAGCAAGGCATTGCGATAGCAGAGGCGTTTATGTCCACCAGTGATAACACCAAGCAAATCACTCAGCACACAAGTGCTAGCAAGGTTCATGGAACTGTGTTTGCGAGCAGAAATGTACATGGCAGAAAACATGAGTCTGCAACTGCCAGCAGGCCTCAGGTGACCCAAATGACTCAGAGTCCGCGACAATGGATGAATGCAAGGCAATTCACGCCTTGTTGGAATTGTGGAGGCTTCCATTCAGTCTATTCATGCTGCTTCAAAGGGTATGTTTGCAAGAGCTGTGGAACAATGAGGCACCTCCAATGAGCTTGCAGACGAGCTGCAAGCTCTGCAAAACCTGCTAACCACCCATGTGGCAAAGGAAGATTGCTCCATGGTGGATCAAAGCAATTTCAAGCCTCAGAGAGAGGAGGCAGATGCTGAAGTACATGGGGTGCACACATTTTCGACGAAATGTCCACCTATAATGCTAAACGTAAAATTGAATGGCTTACCCGTAGCCATGGAACTGGACACTGGCGCTAGCCAATCCATCATGAGTAAAAAGATGTTTGAGAGACTGTGGTGCAACAAGGTACTCAGACCAGCCCTGAGCCCCATCCACATGAAACTGAGAACATACACCAAAGAGCTCATCACTGTCCTGGGCAGCGCCATGGTCAAGGTCACGTACGAGGGCACAGTGCACGAACTGCCACTCTGGATTGTCCCGGGCGATGGCCCCACACTGCTTGGAAGGAGCTGGCTGGGCAAAATCCGCTGGAACTGAGATGACATCCGAGCGCTATCACATGTCGATAAGGCCTCATGTACCCAGGTTCTTAAAAATTTCCTTTCCTTTTTGAGCCAGGCATTGGAAACCTTTCCGGGGCGAAGGTGCGGACCCACTTGGTCCCAGAGGCATGACCCATTCACCACAAGGCACGAGCGGTACCTCACATGATGAGGGAGAGAGTGGAAATCGAGCTGGACAGGCTGCAGCGCGAGGGCATCATCTCCCCAGTGGAATTCAGTGAGTGGGTCAGCCCGATTGTTCCAGTACTCAAGAGTGATGGCACGGTCAGGATTTGCGGCGATTATAAAGTAACTATTAATCGTTTCTCGCTACAGGACCAATACCCGCTACCTAAGGCAGACGACCTATTTCGACACTGGCAGGAGCCAAGACATTCACCAAGCTCGACCTGACTTCGGCCTACATGACGCAGGAGCTGAAGGAGTCTTCGAAGGGCCTCACCTGCATCAACACACACAAGGGACTGTTCATCTATAAAATATGCCCATTTGGAATTCGGTCGGCTGCAGTGATCTTCCAGAGAAGCATGCAGAGCCTACTCAAGTTGTTACCACGCACAGTGGTTTTTCAGGATTATATATTGGTCACGGGTCGGGACACCGTCGAGCACCTACAAATCTGGAGGAGGTCCTCCAGCAACTGGATCGCGTAGGGCTGCGGCTGAAGAGGTCGAAATGCGTCTTCATGGCAACAGAAGTGGAGTTTTTGGAGAGAAAGATAGCGGTGGTCGGCATTCGGCCCACAGACGCCAAGACAGGGGCTGTCAGGAACGCGCCCAGGCCACAGAACGTTACGGAGCTGCAGTCATTCCTGGGACTCCTCAACTATTTTGGTAACTTCCTACCGGGGTTAAGCACCCTCTTAGAGCCCCTACATGTGTTATTGCATAAAGGTGAGAACTGGGTATGGAAAAAAAAACCTAGTTATTGCTTTTGAGAAAGCCAGAAACATTTTATGCTCCAACAATCTGCTTGTATTGTATAACCCGTGTAAAAGACTCGTGCTCACATGTGATGCGTCGTCGTACGGAGTCAAGTGTGTATTACAACAAGCAAACGTTGCGGGGAAGTTGTAGCCTGTCGCCTATGTCTCCAGGAGCTTGTCTAAGGCCAAGAGTGCCTACAGCATGATTGAGAAAGAGGCATTAGCTTGTGTGGTCGGGTTAAAGAAAATGCATCAGTACCTGTTTGGCCTCAAATTTGAGCTGGAAACCAATCACAAGCCCCTCACATCCCTGTTCGCTGAAAACAAGGGGATAAATACTAATGCCTCAGCCTGCATACAAAGGTGGGCACTCGCGCTATCAGCATATAACTATACCATCCGCCACAGGCCAGGCACCGAGAACTGTGCGGGTGCTCTCAGTCGGCTACCATTGCCCACCACGGGGGTGGAAATGGCGCAGCCTGCAAACTTGTTGATGATGGCGCAGCCCGCAGATTTGTTGATGGTCATGGAAGCATTTGAAAATGATAAATCACCTGTCACGGCCTGCCAGATTAGGACTTGGACCAGCCAAGATCCTCTGCTGTCCCTAGTAAAAAAATACTGTGTACTGTATGGGAGCTGGGCCAGTATCCCCGTTGAAATGCAAGAGCTAATCAAGCCGTTCCAGCGGCGAAAGGACGAGCTGTCCATTCAGGTATTGTGGGGCAACCACGTAGTGCTACCCAAAAAGGGCAGGGAGATGTTCACCTCGGATCTTTACAGCACACACCTGGGTATAGTAATGATGAAAGCAATAGCCAGATCCCACGTGTGGTGGCCCGGTATCGACTCTGACTTAGGGAGTCCTGTGTACGGCAATGCAGCATGTGTGCTCAGTTGAGCAATGCACTCAGAGAGGCACCACTAAGTTTGTGGTCCTAGCCCTCCAGACCATGGTCGAGGATCCATGTCGATTATGCAGGCCCGTTTGTCAGTAAAATGTTCCTGGTGGTGGTGGATGCTTTTTCAAAATGGATTGAATGTGAAATAATGTCGAGAAGCACCGCCACCGCCACCATTGAAAGCCTGAGGGCCATGTTTGCCACCCACGGCCTGCCTGACATACTGGTCAGTGACAACGAGCCATGTTTCACCAGTGCCGTATTTAAAGAATTCGCAACCAGCAATGTGATCAAACAGGTCACCTCCGCTCTGTTTAAACCAGCCTCCAATGGGCAGGCAGAGCGGGCAGTACAAACAATCAATCAGAGCCTTAAACGACTCACAGAAGGCTCACTCCAAACCTGCCTGTCCCGAGTACTGCTCAGCTGCCGCATGAGACCCCACTCGCTCACAGGGGTGCCCCTGGCTGAGCTACTCATGAAAAGGACACTTAAAACCAGACTCTCACTGGTTCACCCCAACCTGCATGATCAGGTAGAGAGTAGGCGGCAGCAACAAAATGTAAATGATGGTCACGCCACTGTGTCACGGGAAATTGATCTGAATGACCCTGTGTATGTGCTAAACTATGGACATGATCCCAAGTGGATCGCGGGCACGGTGATAGCTAAAGAAGGGAGTAGGGTGTTTGTAGTCAAACTAGACAATGGACAAATTTGCAGAAAGCACCTGGACCAAACAAGGCTGCGGTTCACAGACTGCCCTGAACAACCCACAGCAGACACCACCTTTTTTGAGCCCACAACACACACCCAAAGGATCAACGACACCACCCCGGACCAGAAAATTGAACCCATCACGTCCAAAAGCCCAGCAAGGCCAGGCTCACCCAGCAGCCTTGCAGGGCCAACAACACGCCAACCCAGCGGGGGCACAGCCAACACACCAGAACAGACATTTGTACCGAGGCGGTCCACCAGGGAAAGAAAGGCTCCCGGCCGCCTCACCTTGTAAATAGTTTTCACTTTGACTTTGGCGGGGGAGAGATGTTGTATATCTGTAAAGCATGCACTCCCATATTCTGCCACCAGGGAGCGCATCCCCTGAAGTCCCAAGGGATCCCAGCATCCCTTGGGAGCACTGTATATAAGCCGACCCCTAAGGCCCGTTCCTCACTCTGGAGTTTCTTAATAAAGACTGAGCTCACTGTTACTTTAACCTCCCTGTGTGAAGTCTCATTTGTGTTCGGAACACAATAGAAACGATCAGGGGGCAGAAGGGGCGATTGGGAGGGAGATCAGGCAGCGATTATAAGAGTGATGGCTGGTTGGAAGAGGGAGGGGAATCAAGATGGAAGGGGGCAGCGATTCTGCGAGGCAGGAGGCAGCGATTGGCAGAGAAAGGGGGAAGTAATTGTGAGAGAGGAGAAAAGTGATTGGGAGGGGGCCAAGTGGGATCCCGCAATAATCTTTCGCATTGCCATGGAGCCAGGTGGAGCACTCCAGCTTCACATTCAGGCATGTACTCTTTTTTTAAAAGCCTTCCTTTTTAGTTGTGACCTGCAGCTGTCCTTTTATGGAATATGGATTTATCTCTGGTGAAAAAACATGTTTTCTTGAATGCAGGCGGCCCCGTGCTGGCTACATTCAGGCAGCCCAATTTTGAAAAGAGTTTATCAAACAGGCACAAAGCCCCCTGTTTGCACATGCAAAGGGCCTAATGCCTGCTTCAGATGCAGGCACCGAATGTCTCTTTTTCTGCCAGCACCAATATGGTGGACGGCGCACTTCCAGTATGTAATGCGTGCATGCGCCCCCACCCACCATCTTGGATAATAGGGGCTGCTTTTGCACCTGAAAGACAGCTGTGGCCCCATTGTATTTTGAAGCCCCAACCTCTGCTCAACTCCTTCCTGCAGCTGCATGGTTGAGACTGGGAACTCACTGGACTGGGAATCAGCCATGTGTTGATTCTGTATTTATTTGATTTGATTTTTTTTGCTCCTTTTTAAAACATTTGTGCTAATCAGGTCAAGGCATGTTAGTACTGTGGCCTCTCTGAATGAGATTGCCAATAATTGCTGAATTACGGGCAATTTTGTGCAGTATGCTCATGTTCACGAGGAATTGAGCCCCAAATAATTTCACATAGGACCCTAGACGAGACTGTTATTACAATTGTCTGGGTTGGATTTGATCTCAAGTCCCAGAAATGAAACATCAATGTCTAATCCATTGGACCATTCACTTCTCAGTTTGATTTGTTTTAAACTGAAATGAAATATTTAGAATTTATTGGCCAGGACTTTGATATCTGCCTGGAATATGGATTTGCCTCTGGTGAAAAATAGTTTTTAACCTTACTGAGTGACATTCATGATCTCATTATTTGTATTTTTCACAAGCTTTTGGCATTGGAAGACCAAGGAAGCGCTGGATAGACAAGGTCAAGAGTAACTTGACAGAGAAAGGATACAGATTACTGAAGTGACTTGACTAGTTCAGAACTGACAACAGTGGAGTGAATTCATTTGGCCCCATTGGACAGGTATTTAGTAGTTAGTAGTAATATTTAACATTAGAAAAGTTGAATATTGTCATCATGGAGGAGAAGAAGGTCATGACTATATAAGCACAGAGCAGGGATCCTGAGAAATAAATAGTTGTCTCCAGCTGTGTACATACCAAAAATAACCATTAAAAACATAAATAGTTAGCAGTGTGCTCCCCTGTGACAGTAACTACTTTGCACAGTGCAGTTCTATGCCTTATAGTCCAGGAAGGTCCTAAGCTCACCCTGTGTCACAATGTCACAGCTCCAACTTGTCTCAAAGCTTTGTGCAGAGCAAGGAGACCATTCGGTCCAACATGGACCAAATGGTCAGATACATCAACATCGTGCTGGGACTCACCATGGTGGAACCTGTTTGGATAGCTCTGACAGCTTTCATGGCAGCACATACTGCTGACATGGAAGCTCAGATGGCTGCCTCCTTGGGTTTGGGCCCACTATTGAAAGGACCAGGGAGGTCCCAAGTGCACCCTGTGAGGAAGTGGCTGACCCCCATTTAACAGCCATAACAGTATGGCATGGATTTACCATTATGATTACTCATCTGCCCGCAGCGAAATATTTCCCAAGTTTAACTTTCTCACTGTAGATGTAATTTGTGATGTGGAAGGTAGATGAAGAATTGTAGAATCAGAATTTCATAGCACAGAATGAAGCCATTCGGCCCATTGTGCTTGTGCCAACTTTCTGAAAGAATTATTCCTTAATCCAATTCCCCTGCTCTTTTCATGTATCCTTTTAAATTATTCTTCAAAAACAATCCATTTCCCTTCGTAAAGCTATTATAGATTCTACCCATATTAGTATTCAGTGCTAGTGAGTATTGTGTACAGATTATTCCCTGCATAGTGAGCACCAGAGAGAAATGGAGTAAGAGAAGGGAAGGATATATTAAGGAGTTCTCACTATTTGGATAAGGTGGATATGGGGAAATAGAAGTATTTAGAAGTCATCTGTGGTTGGCGGGGTGCGTTGGGTTGGTATAACTAGAGCTTACAGGAGAGTATCATTAAAGATATAGGCAGGTTACTATGGCAGGCAAGTAAGTTTGAGGATTTAAGGGAATGCACAGGCAGTTATGAAGGTGCTATTTTTTACAAAATGACCGTACAGCGTTGCAAAGTCAATTTCTGTTCGCAGAAGCCAATATTCTATTTTCTGTTATTGTAAGAACATAAGAAATACGAACAGGAGTAGGTCATCTAGCCCCCCGAGCCTGCTGCGCCATTTAATACGATCATGGCTGATCCGATCATTGACTCAGGTCCACTTCCCTGCCCGCTCCCCATAACCCCTTATTCCCTTATTGGTTAAGAAACTGTCGATCTCTGTCTTAAATTTATTCAAGGACCCAGCTTCCACAGCTCTCTGAGGCAGCAAATTCCACTGATTTACAACCCTCTGAGAGAAGAAATTTCTCCTCATCTCAGTTTTAAATGGTCAGCCCCTTATTCTAAGATTATGCCCCCTAGTTCTAGTCTCCCCTATCAGTGGAAACATCCTCTCTGCATCCACCTTGTCAAGCGCCCTCATAATACTTACATGTTTCGATAAGATCACCTCTCATTCTTCTGAATTCCAATGAGTAGAAGCCCAACCCACTCAATCTTTCCTCATAAGTCAACCCCCTCAACTCCGGAATCAACCCAGTGAACCTTTTCTGAACTGCCTCCAAAGCAAGTATATCCTTTCTTAAATATGGAAACCAAAACTGTACGCAGTATTCCATGTGTGGCCTCACCAATACCCTGTATAACTGTAGCAACTGTACCAAGACTTCACTGTTTTTATACTCCATCTTCTTTGCAATAAGGGCCATGATTCCATTGGCCTTCCTGATCACTTGCTGTACCTGCATACTAACCTTTTGTGTTTCATGCACAAGTACCCCCAGGTCCCACTGTACTGCAGCACTTTGCAATTTTTCTCCATTTAAATAATAACACACTTTGATTTTTTTCTGCCAAAAGTGCATAACCTCACACTTTACAACATTATACTCCATCTGCTAAATTTTTCCCACTCACTTTGCCTGTCTATGTCCTTTTTGCAGGTTTTTTGTGCCCTCCTCACACATTGCTTTTCCTCCCATCTTTGTATCGTCAGCAAACTTGGCTACGTTACACTCAGTCCCTTCTTCCAAGTCATTAATATTGTGGGTCTAGAAGAAGCATTGTAGGTATCCCAGAACAAGACAGCATCTTACAGCTCTATGTGTCACTCTCACCAACGTTTGCAAGCACCAGCCAGAGCTGTACATACCACACATTATGCAGTCAGAGAGCTCACGCATCAGATGAGTCACAGTGCACAGGTGAGGAGGAGCAAGTGGTGGTGACAGATGAGGAGTAGGGACCTAGTGGCCAGACAGTCACACGGATATCTTCAATGGCCCGCTATACTTTGGGAAATGCAGTAATGTGGTGGAATTGGATAGTCATATCATGCTTCTGTTGGCAATCAGTGGGAATGGGGATGGAAGTGCTGGCCTTGCCCAATGATCCACTTGTTTTATACATCTACATACAACTAATGAGTTGATACTGCAGATGATTCCTAGTCTGCATGGAGGCAGAGGCAGAAATGTTGAGGGAGGCGACGACTATAACTACTATTGGCAGTGATGTCCCCCATGGCAGAGGTTGGGTGCATGTTTCCTTGTAGCAGAATGCACAGCTGTGCAATTTCCTCTGTGCTGACCTGGAGTCTGTGTAAGCAATTGGCTGTGAAATGTTGTTCCGTAGCATCCATTCTTTTGGTGCTAATGGTGCAGTTTTGTGCCCAAAATGGTGTCCACGCTGCATGCGCACACTTCTGGTGTGGGTAGTACCAGTCACCATTTTGGTGACGTCATTAGCACGGGTGCTGGAACAGTGCACCGGACATATGCAAAGTACGCAGATCGCGCTACCATTTTCTACCTCAACACTTCAGCTAATGCCCATTCTTAAAGACGAACAACTAAACATGCATACAGCAGCAGGAAGGACCCCCCACTAGCACTATTTAAAGGGATCATCAACTGCTTTCAGGTTAGTTGCTGATTGATTTCTACTGGCTCTTGATGAGTTTGTAGAAGTGTTAGGGGGTTTGGTATCTTATTTAAAGTTGCTGAAGTCTCCAGGGAGTGGTGTGGCAGGTTACTTCAAGGCCTCTGCTCAGACCAGTTGCTCCCAGACATGGGTACACCCCTTGGCCTGCAGCATGACAGGGAAAGTGAGCAGAGGCGACACAGAGGAAGACAAGCTGCTTGAAGAGAGAGGAGGAGTAAGGGGAAGAGGAAGAGGAAAGGAGGAGGCACCCAACACAGCCTCTTTCTGGCCTCGCTGTCCGTGATTGACTCTTCCGACTGCAGTACCAGTGAATGAAACCCCAATTCCCATTCACCAACAGTCCAACACCTTACCTTCCTTCTATTGCTGATGATCACAGCGTCCTCTTGGCTACAATGCGACAATAAAAGCCACCCCAAAACAAACATCGCAAACCAAATTTATAAATCAAACCATCTAATATTACCTACCAAAGCCAACTAATCACCTTTGTGCATTCCCTTCGTGCCTGTCTTCCCTGTGCCTTTGCCTGTTGTTGTGCTCCTATGCAGTGCTACCCTAATGGTTGCAGCATGGCTGATGACTTTCAGTGGGGGGAGATTGCAGATAGTCTCGGAGGACAACCCCGAGTAGCACTGGGCCTAGAAGGCCCGGATTTGAACTGCACCATCTTAGTAAGGGCGGCAGCAGTCTGGGCAAGCTGGCTGACAGGCAACAGCAAGGGCACTGGTGGAGTGCTGTCATCCTGAGAGAGGACAGCATGTTCCACAGAGCCACTGCCACTGACCTGGGGTGGTGGCTCAGCAATCCTTGTAATCTGTTGGAGGACAGATTGCTGGACTGCTGTGACAACCTGTAAGCCCCATTCCACACGAGTAACCGCAGCCACGATATCATCAGTCTGAGCTTGCATGACAAAAGTCTGAGGGGCCAAAATTCAGGGCCGCCAGAAAGCTGGCACACCTACATTTTTTGATGTTTTTTCCGCAGGGAACGTTGAGGCGGTCTGTTCATCGATTTTTGTGACTTTGTACTTATTTTAACGTTGGACCGGAAGTCGGTCAGAATGGGGGTGGAAGTGCGGTGGTAAGTCATACTGAGGGGCGGAAGTTGGGGCGGGATAGAGACTCCGCCGCTGTCACTCAGCAATGGCGTGGTGGTGACATCACGTTAACACGCGCTCTCCCTGTTAAAGGAGAGAGAATTGGGCATTTTTTAGATTCGGCCACTGAGCCACCAGGGAGGGTTTCGGCTGGGCCAGCAGCCTGGCACCCAAGAGGGGGAACTCGGGGGAACAATGGTCTGGCCAACATGGAAGTCGGCCGGCAAAAAAAATAAGATGGCGGCTGCGGCATTCGGCCCTCGCCTTTAATGGCCGCCGCACTGCCAGGGCAAGGAGAGAGCAGATAAGGTGCACCGACAGAGAAAGCTGTCGGGGGCACCGTGCGGCAGGGCAACAATTTTTTTACCTAAATTTCGGTTGGAGTACTGTGGAGGTCAGGGAGAGCGGCGGTGTGCATTTTGATGACGCGCTTGTGGCGGTCATCGGCAGCGAGGCGGAATTGGGGACATGCCAAAAAATCCCCAACCTGAATTTGGGTCGGGGCAGCCATTGGACTGAAAAGCGGCGACCACTCGATTCTGCCACATGAACTCCGCAAAACAGCGGAAACGGGCCTTATAAGAACCCTGAATTTGGGCCCCATTGCTTCCACTGCAGCACGCAGACATTGGGTGGCTTCTGCTTGTGCTGCAATGGAAGCTGAGACATTGGCTATCAGACGCTACATGATAGTTGGGTCCAAAAATGTGCTAATGAAGTTGGCCATCACATCCATGCTGGAAAGAATGGGCTCCAAGCTCTGCACAAAGATCTGAGCAAGGTTGTTGCCGGACTCCTCCATGCTCCTTGACATAGCACGCAGATGTTTTGGGTGGCTTGCCAATGCACCAAGCTTTTCATTGTGCATACCCATCAGCATTCTTCTGTAGGCCGCCTCATCGAAGTCCTCATCTGAGTCCTCTGCAGCACAACTTGTGTGTGACCTCAATTTCCGGGGAGTTGGCACCTACGGTACCCATGCCCCCTGCCCTGGCTTCATGCCATTCATGCACGATGTCTC
Organism: Pristiophorus japonicus; assembly: GCF_044704955.1. Taxonomy (NCBI): domain Eukaryota; kingdom Metazoa; phylum Chordata; class Chondrichthyes; family Pristiophoridae; genus Pristiophorus; species Pristiophorus japonicus. The sequence continues at coordinate 61,093,590 of NC_091981.1, forward strand.
AGTACGTGGAGATCCCGTGTCTAACCTATCCTCTAAAGTACGTGGTATGTCAGGATCTGAGCTGGTGGCTGCGAGTGTGAAATCGAGTGACTTCAGCATCACAGCCTTCTTCCTCTTCCGGTTCTTGCTCCTCCACCACTGCCTGGAAAGGTTGCAGTTCTTTGGTATCTGAAAGGAGAAAGGCAGAAGAGCAGGGCTGTGGTGGGGGGTGGGGGTGGGGGGAAATGAAGAGGAGCATACTTATACCACCTGCAGCTTGTAAATCAGATGAGATTGAGGGATGAGGGGGAATTGTGATGGGCTGCACGCTACTATCATGTAAATAACCAGGCAGCACAAAGTTAACCAGCTGCCTGCATCGGACTCAACGGGCACAGGCTAATCGCACATTACGATACCCTCGCCCATTTTTGGGGCCATCAAATTTAGCCCCCATAATCTTTGGTCATTGCCAGGGCCTACAGATACGGTGATGGCAGAATGGCGGTTATAGCCTGTCCATTTCCAATGCCAGCTCATCTCCCTGACATACCTTCTTTCCTCTTGTATCAGCTTAACTATTACGTATTCTGATTGGGGTACTTTTGAAACAACTGTTATTATTCATTTTACATTGATTTGCCAAACAGCACTGGACTCTATCACTTACATTTAAATGCTCGGTTGCATCCTCAACTGGAGTTAAAGTCAGTATTGTAGGAACGTGCCCAATTCTTTAAAGATCTTCCTGTAAGGGTAAACTCTTGTTAATGTTTTATTTACAATTGGCCACACAAGTTCTAATCAAAAATGTCAGAGATATCTCTGCCCTCCTGACACTAAGGCTGCTCCTCAGTCGGCCCTTCAGAAAATGTGCTGGCATAGTAAGAAACGGAAATTCCTCTCTGTTGTGTTCCTAACACAGATGAGACTGCACACAGGGAGGTTAAAGTAACAGTGACCTCAGTCTTTATTAAGACACTCCAGAGTGAGGAACAGGCCTTAGGGGCCGGCTTATATACAGTGCTCCCAAGGGATGCTGGGATCCCTTGGGACTTCAGCGGATGCGCTCCCTGGTGGTGGAACATGGGAGTGCATGCTTTACAGATACACAACATCACTCCCCCCACAAAGTCAAAGTGAAAACTATTTACAAGGTGAGGCGGTCGGGAGCCTTTCTTTCCCTGGTGGACCGCCTCGATACAAATGTCTGTTCTGGTGTGTTGGCTGTGCCCTCGCAGGGCTGCTGGGTGAGCCTGGCCTTGCTGGGCTGTTGAGCGTGATGGGTTCGATTTCCTGGGGTAAACCAGCGAGAGTCTGGTTTTAAGTGTCCTTTTCATGAGTAGCTCAGCCGGGGGCACCCCTGTGAGCGAGTGGGGTCTCGTGCGGTAGCTGAGCAGTACTTGGGACAGGCGGGTTTGGAGTGCGCCTTCTGTGACTCGTTTAAGGCTCTGTTTGATTGTTTGTACTGCCCGCTCTGCCTGCCCATTGGAGGCTGGTTTAAATGGAGTGGAGGTGGCATGTTTGATCCCATTGCGGGTCGTGAATTCTTTAAATTCGACACTGGTGAAACATGGCCCCTTGTCACTGACCAGTATGTCAGGCAGGCCATAGGTGGCAAACATGGCCCTCAGGCTTTCAATGGTGGCGGTGGCGGTGCTTCCCGACATTATTTCACGTTCAATCCATTTTGAAAAAGCATCCACCACCACCAGGAACATTTTACCGAGAAACGGGCCCGCATAGTCGACATGGATCCTCGACCAAGGTCTGGAGGGCCAGGACCACAAACCTAGTGGTGCCTCTCTGGGCACGTTGCTCAACTGAGCACATATGCTGCATTGCCGTACACAGGACTCTAAGTCAGAGTCGATACCGGGCCACCACATGTGGGATCTGGCTATCGCTTTCATCATTACTATACCCGGATGTGTGCTGTGGAGATCCAAGATCAACGTCTCCGTGCCCTTTTTTGATAGCACTACACAGTTACCCCACAACAGGCAGTCTGCCTGAATGGACAGCTCGTCCTTTCGCCGCTGGAACGGCTTGATTAGCTCTTGCATTTCAACAGGGATGCTGGCCCAGCTCCCATACAGTACACAGTTTTTTTTACTAGGGACAGCAGAGGATCTTGGCTGGTCCAAGTCCTAATCTGGCGGGCCGTGACAGGTGATTTATCATTTCCACTCCCGTGGTGGGCAATGGTAGCTGACTGAGAGCATCCGCACAGTTCTCGGTGCCTGGCCTATGGTGGATGGTATAGTTATATGCTGATAGCGCGAGTGCCCACCTTTGTATGCGGGCTGAGGCATTAGTATTTATCCCCTTGTTTTCAGCAAACAGGGATGTGAGGGGCTTGTGATCGGTTTCCAGCTCAAATTTGAGGCCAAACAGGTACTGATGTATTTTCTTTACCCCAAACACACACGCTAATGCCTCTTTCTCAATCATGCTGTAGGCCCTCTCGGCCTTAGACAAGCTCCTGGAGGCATAGACGACAGGTTGCAACTTCCCCGCAATGTTAGCTTGTTGTAATACACACCAGATTCCGTACGACGATGCATGACATGCTAACACAAGTCTTTTACACAGCTTGTTGGAGCAGAAAATGTTTCTGGCTTTCTCAAAAGCAATTACTTGTTTTTTTTCCCCATACCCAGTTCTCACCTTTACGCAATAACACATGTAGGGGCTCTAAGAGGGTGCTTAACCCCGGTAGGAAGTTACCAAAATAGTTGAGGAGTCCCAGGAATGACCGCAGCTCCGTGACGATCTGTGGCCTGGGCGTGTTCCTGATAGCCTCTGTCTTGGCATCTGTGGGCCGAATGCCATCTGCCGCAATCTTTCTCCCCAAAAACTCCACTTCTGTTGCCATGAAGACGCATTTCGACCTCTTCAGCTGCAACCCTACGCGATCCAGTCACTGGAGGACCTCCTCCAGGTTTGTAGGTGCTCAACAGTGTCCCGACCCGTGACCAATATGTCGTCCTGAAAAACCACTGTGCGTGGTACCGACTTGAGTAGGCTCTGCATGTTTCTCTGGAAGATCGCTGCTGCCGACCGAATTCCAAATGGGAATATGTTGTAGATGAACAGTCCCTTGATGCAGGTGAGGCTCTTCGAAGACTCCTCCAGCTCCTGCGTCATGTAGGCCGAAGTCAGGTTGAGCTTGATGAACGTCTTACCTCATGCCAGCATCGCAAATAGGTCATCTGCCTTCGGTAGTGGGTATTGGTCCTGTAGCGAGAAACAATTAATAGTTACTTTATAATCGCCGCAAATCCTGACCGTGCCACCACTTTTGAGTACTGGAACAATTGGGCTGGTCCACTCACTGAATTCCACTGGGAAGATGATGCCCTCGCGTTGCAGCCTGTCCAGCTCGATTTCCACTCTCTCCCTCATCATGTGAGGTACCGCTCGCGCCTTGTGATGAATGGGTCATACCCCTGGGACGAAGTGGATCCGCACCTTCGCCCCGGAAAAGTTTCCAATGCCTGGCTCAAAAAGGGAAGGAAATTTTTTAAGAACCTGGGTACATGAGGCCTCATCGACATGTGATAGTGCTCAGATGTCATCCCAGTTCCAGCGGATTTTGCCCAGCCAGCTCCTTCCAAGCAGTGTGGGGCCATTGCCTGGGACAATCCAGAGTGGCTGTAGGTCGGTGCCCCGCAGACCGTCAGGAGGACTGCTCTCCTTTTTGCAGTGCCTCCTTCTCCGTCCAGCTCATTGGCTACAAAGTACTGGTCTAGCTATTCAGCATAGGCATCCCAGTCCTCATCCTCCGTGAACTTCTCCAGGATGCCCACAGTCTGCTGCATCTTTACGTTGGATTCGTATACTCGTCACTAGTTATTGTGTTCCTAACACAGATGAGACTGCACACAGGGAGGTTAAAGTAACAGTGACCTCAGTCTTTATTAAGACACTCCAGAGTGAGGAACAGACCTTAGGGGCCGGCTTATATACAGTGCTCCCAAGGGATGCTGGGATACCTTGGGACTTCAGGGGATGCGCTCCCTGGTGGCGGAATATGGGAGTGCATGCTTTACAGATACACAACAGTTTCCTCTTTCCTATCATGATTGCTGCCCCTTCCCTCTCCCAATCGCTCCCCCTCCCTCTCCCAATCACTGCCCCTCCCTCTCCCAATCACTGCCCCTCCCTCTCCCAATTGATCTCCCTCCCTCTCCCAATCACTGCTCCTCCCTCTCCCAATCACTGTCCCTCCCTCTCCCAATCACTGCCCCTCCCTCTCCCAATCACTGCCCCTCCCTCTCCCAATCGCTCCCCCTCCCTCGCCCAATCGCTACCCCTCCCCTCCCAATCACTCCCCCTCCCTATCACTCCCCCTCCCTCTCCCACTCGCTGCCCCCTCCCTCTCGCGATCACCAACACTCTCTCTCCCGATCGCTGCCCCCTCCCTCTCCCGATCGCTGCCTCCTCTCTCTCCCAATCATGTCCCCTCCTACTCCCGATTGCTCCCCTTCCCTCTCCATTTCTCTGCCCCTTCCCCCTCCTTATTCCTGCCCCTCCCTCTCCCAATCGCAGCCCCGCCCTCCATTTCACTTGCTCTCCCTCTCCATTTTGCTGCCCCCTCCCCCTCCCAATCACTCCCCCTCCCTCTCCCAATCACTGCTCCTCCCCCTCCCAATCGCTCCCCCTCCCTCTCCCAATCACTGCTCCTCCCTCTCCCAATCGCTACCCCTCCCCCTCCCAATCGCTGCTCCTTCACTCTCTCTAATGCTGGCCTCTCCCTCTCCCACTTTCTGCCCCCTCCCTCTCTCGATCACCAACACTCCCTCTCCCGATCGCTGCCCCCAACTCTCGCGATCACCAACAATCCCTCTCCCGATCGCTGCCTCCTCCCTCTCCCGATCGCTGCCTCCTCCCTCTCCTAATCATGTCCCCTCCCTACTCCCGATTGCTCCCCCTCCCTCTCCATTTCTCTGCCCCCTCCCGCTTCTTATTGCTGCCCCTCCCTCTCCCAATCGCAGCTTTGCTCTCCATTTCACTCGCTCTCCCTCTCCATTTTGCTGCCCCCTTCCCCTCCCAATCGCTCCCCCTCTCTCTCCCAATGACTGCCCCCACCCTCTCCTATCATCAACCTCCCTCTCCCAATCTTTGGCCTCTCCCCATCCTGATCGCTGTCCCCACTTCTCCCAATTGCTGCCCCCTCCCCCTCCTGATTGGAAGAGGAAGGATGGCAGCAATCACCGCCTCTCCTTCTCCCCGTCACTGCCCCCTCCCTCTCTCAATCGTGCCCCATTCCCGCACCCTGTCCCCACCCTCTTCCAAACACTGCTCCCCTCCTTCTCGCAATTGTTGCCCATCTTCCTTTCCCAATCGCTTCCCGCGCCCCCTTCTTCTGGTCACGCTGTGCCTTCTGATCGCTCTCGCCATCCCCCAGGATCTACCAGAGGGCTGCTGTCAGCAACACAGCAGCCTGAAATTCAAGTTCTCTTTGTTGGCGAGCTGCCTAGGAGTGCCAGCAGGCATCTGCAGACCGCTGGCCCCATACTTAGAATGAGGCCTGAGGCCTAATATCGGGTGGGCCTCGGACTTACCCATTTCGGCACAGGGATCGTTCCCTGCTGCAAGACCGGTGTGAACCAGTTTCTTGGTCGAAGTGTTTCCCGTGCACGGAAGAGGATAGAGATTCTCAATCAGGCTAATCTTGCAGGGAGGGCTCTTGCGTGTCAGCAGAAAGCACCATCGCCTGGTCCCATCTCAGGTGCAGGATGTGTGTGACTGACGGACTGGCCAGGAGAGCAACTGGAAGCAAAAGAGGGCACGATACCCACAAAAGAAAAATACACAACTAAACCCACTATATACATCAGTACAATCCAGTTCACTCGAGCAGTTTTTGTGATAAAATGAGTCTTTTCCTCTGACTTTCACAAATTCATTCATTTATAATTTGAAACATCAATTTACATTTTAAAAAGCCATAAAAGCCAATAAAACGTCTGTGCCAGTGTCCCCCGGAACTGATTAAAGCAATAAACATTGAAATCAAAGAAAATTACTAATCCCACATGAAGAGGAAATTGTTTTGCCTTTAATCTCCTGTCTAGGCACACTGCAATAAGGGACTATAAAACTGTAGAAAGAGGTTGTATGCTTCCAGTCTGAAACATGTCAAAGCAACTTTCATTCCATGCTAGAGTTGTAACTACAGATTCAACATCTGATGGCATTGCACTCTGCAACTAAAAAGCTCCTGAACAAACTTTGACATCATCAAACACTGTCTCTTCTGTACTGTGAGTCACAGACTAATATTCCCAACAACTGTTACACAAATACTTTATTGAACACCCGCTTACCACAAGTCCAAAGCACAGTACATCCTGCCTCAGATCTTCACTTCTTATTCATTACCATCATGCCTTTGTTCCTCATATGGTGTATGGATCAAGGCTTCATGCTTCTACTTTCCTGTGGGAATAAAGGGAAACTGTTTAAAAAAAAAGAGTGGCTGCTCGCCCAGCACCACAAGTAGGCAGCATAATCACACTCATGTCACCGTCATGACAGCAAGTCAGCCCTGCACGCAACAAAACATTAACTTAACCCTTTTGTGGAGGTTGTGCATGGAGAGAATTTATAGGAATGTTCAATCTTTGAAGTGTGGGGGGAGCTGTTGTGATATTTTCCAAAAGCATTCTTCTGAGGGAAGTATATTCACAGTCCTAAGAGTCCAGACCAGCCGGGAGCAGGATTCAGCCTGCACACACACACACTCATACACATAGTCCTGTCTTGTGTGCTCTTTTCAATAGTGTAATGAGAGTCATGGCATAAGTGCTTTGGCACTTCCCCACGATACGGATTCCCTTAGGAACCTCATCCAAGTGACCATTCTTCATGTGTGAGCCAAGACAGTGAGGACAAAGAGGTTATTCAGCAAACCTACCTCTGTAAACAAGCTTTTGGTCATCTGCCTTAATTTCTTCTTTTGTGGGTCAGTGTCAAATGTATCTGTTTTGTCTTGTAACACTGTTGTGAAGCGCCTTGGGACGTTTCACTACGTTAAAGGCACTATATAAATAAAAGTTATATTATTATTATTTTATTAATAATAATAATAAAGGGCATGACATCGGAGCCCAATCCACATATGAACATTTTCTGCCATCAGTCACTGGATAGCGTGCAACAGCAGGAACCCTGGCACATCCTCCGTATCCTGGTGACTTGGAGGCCAATTGCAGCACCCTAACTGTATACCTTTTTTAAAAAAATTCATGGAATCTGGGCATCGCTGGCAAGGCCAGAATTTATTGCCCATCCCTAGTTGCCCTTGAGAAGGTGGTGGTGAGCAGTCTTCTTGAACCACTGCAGTCATGTGGTGAAGCTACACCTACAGATCTGTTGCGTAGGGAGTTTTAGGATTTTGACCCGGTGACCATAAAGGAACGAGCAATATATTTCAAAGTCAGGATGGTGTGTGACTTGGAGGGGAACTTGGAGGTGGTGGTGTTCTCATGTTCCTGCTACCTTTGTCCTTCCAGGTGGTGCAGGTCACGGATTTGGGAGGTGCTGTCAAAGAAGCCTTGGCAAATTGCTACAGTGCATCTTGTAGATGGTACATACTGCACACACGGTACGCCAGTGGTGGAGGGAATGAATGTTTTAGGTCATGCATGGGGTGCCAATCAAGCAAGCTGCTTTGTCTTGGATGGTGTCGAGCTTCTTGAGTGTTGTTGGAGCTGCACTCACCCAGGCAAGTGGAAAATATTCCATCACACTCCTGACTTGTTCCCTGTAGGTGGTAGAAAAGCTTTGGGGAGTCAGGAAGTGAGTCACCCACTGCAGAATACCAGCTTCTGACATGCTCTTGTAGCCACAGTATTTATGTGGCTGGTCCAGTTAAGTTCCTGTCAATGGTGACCCCCCAGGATGTTGATGGTGGGGAATATAACGATGGAAATGCCATTGAATATCAAGCGGATGTGGGTAGACTCTATTTTGTTGGAGCTGATCATTGCCTAGCACTTATGTGGCACAAATGTTACTTGCCACTTATCAGCCCAAGCCTGGATGCTGTCCAAGGTCTTGCTACATGCGAGCATGGACTGGATCACACTCTGCAAACACTTCCAACTTTATAAACCCCTCCCCCACATCATAACCAAACCCACTGGTGGCACAGCCTACAGCCGGCCTAGTCTCCTTCCGATGCTTTGCACGGGCGACTCGGATCGAATTTGAATATCAGCCCCTAACTGTTGTGATTCCGCAATAATTGTGGCATAAAACACTGCATTAACAAAAGTGAATTTAAGCTCCACCGATGGCCCAAGTCAGCAAAGGTATTACCCAGTGCAGAACCGAGGTATACATCTTAGATTTGTTCCTGGTCTTTGCTGAGCCACAGCTGGAGTCAAGATCCGGATGTCCTGATGAAACGTTAACTCTGTTTCTCTTTCCACAGATGCTGCCTGACCTGCTGAGTGTTTCCAGCATTTCTGTTTTTAATCCAGAGGGGATAATTGGCATCTGTGTCACGAGATTAAAAATCAGCCACAGTTCATGCTCCTGCCACCTGCTCAATTTTGTTTCCCCTTCCTTAATCTAGATGTTGGAGGGAAATTGCGAAAGCTGATTGTAGGACCCTTACCGCTCCTGGGGCTGAGATCAGCTGAGTCAACGCATTTTCGGATCAGACCTGGGCCTTGTTCGCCCGTATGGTTCAGCGACTCAGTGGATAAGATTACTGAGCTATTGGGGAGTTTAAAATTCTTATATAAATGTTGTATTCATAGATTGGGTATAATAATAAAACTATCCCTAAAAGCTGAGTCATTTTATTAAGGTAATATTATTAGTTTAAGTATCATGATACAAAAAAGGAAAAACTGCAAATGCTGGAAGTCTGAATTAAAAAACAAAAAATACTTGAGCTAAACAACAGGTCAGTCAGTCTCTGTAAAGAGAAAAGACGAGTTATAATTGTTGTGTATCTGTAAAGCATGCACTCCCATGTTCCGCCACCAGGGAGCTCATCCCCTGAAGTCCCAATGGATCCCAGCATCCCTTGGGAGCACTGTATATAAGCCGGCCCCTAAAGCCTGTTCCTCACTCTGGAGTGTCCCATTAAAGACTGAGGTCACTGTTACTTTAACCTCCCTGTGAGCAGCCTCATCTGTGTTAGGAACACAATAACTGGCGACAGGAATACGAATCCAACGCAAAGATGCAGCAAACTGTGGGCATCCTGGAGAGGTTCTCGGAGGGTGAGGACTGAGAAACCTATGTCGAACAGCTATACCAGTACTTTGTAGCCAACGAGCTGGACAGAGAAGGAAGCGCTGCAAAAAGGAGAGCAGTCCTCACGGTCTGCGGGGCACTGACCTACAGCCCCATGAAGAATCTTCTGGCTTCGGTGAACCCCACAGATAAGTCATATGAGGAGCTGTGTACACTGGTTCGTGAGCATCTTAACCCGAGGGAGAGCGTGCTGATGGCGAGGTGTTGGTTCTACAGGTGCCAGCGATCTGAAGGTCAGGAAGTGGCGAGCTACGTCGCCGAGCTAAGGCGACCTGCAGGACAATGTGAGTTTGATGACTACCTGGAACAAATGCTCCGAGACTTTTTTGTACTGGGCATTGGCCACGAGACCATCCTATGGAAAACTTTTACTGTAGAGACACCGACCCTCAGTAAGGCCATTGCGATAGCACAGACGTTTATGTCCACCAGTGATAACACCAAACAAATCTCTCAGCACACAAGTGCGAGCAATGTTCATAAATGAACTGGAACTGTGTTTGCGAGCAGAAATGTACAGGGCAGAAAACATGAGTCTGCAACTGCCAGCAGGCCTCAGGTGACCCAGATGACTCAGAGTCCCCAACAAAGGATGAATGCAAGGCAATTCACACCTTGTTGGCGTTGTGGAGGCTTCCATTCAGCCTATTCATGCTGCTTCAAAGGGTATGTTTGCAAGAGCTATGGAACAATGGGGCACTTCAAGCTCTGCAAAACCTGCTAACCACCACGTGGCAGAGGAAGATCGGTCCATGGTGGATCAAAGCAATTTCGAGCATCGGAGAGAGGAGGCAGATGCTGAAGTACACTGGGTGCACACATTTTCGACGAAATGTCCACCTATAATGCGAAATGTAAAATTAAATGGCTTATCCGTAGCCATGGAACTGGACACTGGCGCTAGCCAATCCATCATGAGTAAAAAGATGTTTGAGAGACTGTGGTGGAACAAGGCATTCAGACCAGCCCTGAGCCCCATCCACACGAAACTGAGAACGTACACCAAATAACTTATCACTGTCCTGGGCAGCGCCAAGGTCAAGGTCACCTACGAGGGCACGGTGCACGAATTGCCACTCTGGATTGTCCCGGGCGATGGCCCCACACTGCTTGGAAGGAGCTGGCTGGGCAAAATCCGCTGGAACTGGGATGACATCCGAGCGCTATCACATGTCGATGATGCCTCATGTACCCAGGTTCTTAAAAATTTCCATCCCTTTTTGAGGCAGGCATTGGAAACTTCTCTGGGGCGAAGGTGCAGATCCACTTGGTCCCAGAGACACGAACCATTCACCACAAGGCGCGAGCGGTACCTCACATGATGAGGGAGAGAGTGGAAATCAAGCTGGACAGGCTGCAACGCGAGGGCAACATCTCCCCAGTGGAATTCAGCCAATGGGCCAGCCCGATTGTTCCAGTACTCAAAAGTTATGGTACGGTCAGGATTTGCGGCAATTATAAAGTAACTATGAATCATTTCTCGCTACAGGACAAATATCCGCTACCTAAGACAGACGACCTATTTGCGACGCTGGCAGGAGGCAAGACGTTCACCAAGATCGACCTGACTTCGGCCTACATGACGCAGGAGCTGGAGGAGTCTTTGAAGGGCCTCAACTGCATCAACACGCACAAGGGACTGTTCATCTACAACAGATGCCCGTTTGGAATTCGGTCGGCTGCAGCGATCTTCCAGAGAAACATGGAGAGCCTACTCAAGTCGGTACCACACACGGTGGTCTTTTAGGACGACATATTGGTCACGGGTCGGGACACCGCCGAGCACCTACAAAACCTGGAGGAGGTCCTCCAGCGACTGGATCGCGTAGGGCTGCGGCTGAAGAGGTCGGAATGCGTCTTCATGGCAACAGAAGTGGATTTTTTTTGGAGAAAGATCGCGGCGGACGGCATTCGGCCCACAGACGCCAGGACAGAGGCTATCAGGACTGCGCCCAGGCCACAGAACGTCATGGAGCTACGGTCGTTCCTGGGAATCCTCAACTATTTTGGTAACTTCCTACCGGGGTTAAGCACCCTCTTAGAGCTCCTACATGTGTTATTGCGTAAAGGTGAGAACTGGGTATGGGGAAAAAAACAAGTAATTGCTTTTGAGAAAGCCAGAAACAATTTATGCTCCAACAAGCTGCTTGTATTGTACAACCCGTGTAAAAGACTTGTGCTAGCATGTGACGCGTCATCGTACGGAGTCGGGTGTGTATTACAACAAGCTAACGTTGCGGGGAAGTTGTAACCTGTCGCCTATGCTTCCAGGAGCTTGTCTAAGGCAGAGAGGGCCTACAGCATGATTGAGAAAGAGGCATTAGCGTGTGTGTTCGGGGTAAAGAAAATACGTCAGTACCTGCTGGGCCTCAAATTTGAGCTGGAAACCGATCACAAGCCCCTCACATCCCTGTTCGCTGAAAACAAGGGGATAAATACTAATGCCTCAGCCTGCATACAAAGGTGGGCACTCGTGCCATCAGCATATAACTATACCATCCACCACAGGCCAGGCACCGAGAACTGTGCTGATGCTCTCAGTCAGCTACCATTGCCCACCACGGGGGTGGAAATGGCGCAGTCTGCAAACTTGTTGACGGTGGCGCAGCCCACAGACTTGTTGATGGTCATGGAAGCATTTGAAAATGATAAATCACCTGTCACGGCCCGCCAAATTAGGACTTGGACCAGCCAAGATCCTCTGCTGTCCCTAGTAAAAAAGTGTGTACTGCATGGGAGCTGGGCCAGCATCCCCGTTGAAATGAAAGAGCCAATCAAGCCGTTCCAGCGGCGAAAGGACAAGCTGTCCATTCAGGCAGACTGCCTGTTGTGGGGTAACCGCATAGTGCTACCAAAAAAGGGCAGGGAGATGTTCATCTCGGATCTCCACAGCACACACCCGGGTATAATAATGATGAAAGCAATAGCCAGATCCCACGTGTGGTGGCCCGGTATCGACTCTGACTTAGAGTCCTGTGTACGGCAATACAGCGTATATGCTCAGTTGAGCAATGCGCCCAGAGAGGCACCACTAAGTTTGTGGTCCTGGCCCTCCAGACCATGGTCGAGGATCCATGTCGACTATGCGGGCCCGTTTCACGGTAAAATGTTCCTGGTGGTGGTGGATGCTTTTTCAAAATGGATTGAACGTGAAATAATGTCGGGAAGCACCGCCATCGCCACCATTGAAAGCCTGAGGGCCATGTTTGCCACCCATGGCCTGCCTGACATACTGGTCAGTGACAGCGGGCCATGTTTCATCAGTGCTGTATTTAAAGAATTCATGACCCGCAATGGGATCAAACATGTCACCTCGGCCCCGTTTAAACCAGCCTCCAATGGGCAGGCAGAGCGGGCAGTACAAACCATCAAACAGAGCCTTAAACGCGTCACAGAAGGCTCACCCCAAACCCGCCTGTCCCAAGTACTGCTCAGCTACCGCACGAGACCCCACTCGCTCACAGGGGTGCCCCCGGCTGAGCTACTCATGAAAAGGACACTTAAAACCAGACTCTCACTGGTTCACTCCAAACTGCAAGATCAGGTAGAGAGCAGGTGGCAGCAACAAAATGTAAATGATGGTCGCGCCACTGTGTCACGGGAAATTGATCTGAATGACCTTGTGTATGTGCTAAACTATGGACATGGTCCCAAGTGGATCGCGGGCACGGTGATAGCTAAAGAAGGGAGTAGGGTGTTTGTAGTCAAACTCGACAATGGACAAATTTGCAGAAAGCACCTGGACCAAACGAGGCTGCAGTTCACAGACTGCCCTGAACAACCCACAGCAGACACCACCTTTTTCGAGCCCACAACACACACCCAAAGGATCAACGACACCACCCCGGACCAGGAAATCGAACCCATCACACCCAACAACTCAGCAAGGCCAGGCTCACCCAGCAGCCCTGCAGGGCCAACAACACGCCAGCCCAGCGAGGGCATAGCCAACACACCAGAACAGACATTTGTACCGAGGCGGTCCACCAGGGAAAGAAAGGCTCCCTACCGCCTCACCTTGTAAATAGTTTTCACTTTGACTTTGCAGGGGAGTGATGTTGTGTATCTGTAAAGCATGAATTCCCATGTTCCACCATCATGGAGCTCATCCCCTGAAGTCCCAAGGGATCCCAGCATCCCTTGGGAGCACTTTATATAAGCCGGCCCCTAAGGCCTGTTCCTCACTTTGGAGTGTCTTATTAAAGACTGAGGTCACTGTTACTTTAACCTCCCTGTGAGCAGCCTCATCTGTGTTCAGAACACAATAATGATATTTTGGATATATCCTCTTCATCCGAACTGAAATAACTAGTGAGGGAGAAAAAATGGTAATGGGCTAGAAGTTCTTCCCATTATATGCAGCGACTGATACTCAGTTCCACTGCAGTCAATGAAACTGAATATCAGGCGTTGCGTAGAATGGACGGCTGATCCGATACCGCCCATTTTGCTCCACCGCCCGAGACGAATTTCTAGGCTAATGTATTTGCACTCCCAATGAGTAATAGATCCTGAAATTTAATCCAACCCATATAACAAATTATTAATTTTTAATATTATGTAGAACTAACTTTACATCTCATTTCCAATTCAGTCTCTTCTTCGGGATCTGGTAATTTAAACTAGGTCCCATGACAAATTGTTTGAATATAATGAGACTGGTAGCCTTGGGACACTAAGGGAGTTCGAGGACAGTTCTGGCAGTCCATGCGGCTGAATGAATTACATAAATTAGAGGCCATGTCTAAATTATCTCCATGCTAGACATTTATCCCACAGCTCATATGCCAACTAAAATCAATAACTGGAATAATAAATAGATTAAAGTATGAGGTGCCGTGATACTTTAACTAATTCTGTGGCCTATATTTCGACAAAGAGGTTGACCCCATTCAAAAGAAATTCCTACATTGACTATTTTAAAGAGGTTATGTGGATTATCTTATGTTGATTGATATCCAGTTCGGCCCAGGTGGAAAGTACATATGTGTGATATCAGGTGAGAATGGAATCTTCGGGGCTCTTGTGCCCTCGCAGTTGATTAATTTGTTGACATTCACACTCAGAGGGGGAGAAATTTGGGTTGTTTGCACCTCCTGTACGCTGAGAGGCATGTAGCGCTGGTGGCAGCACAGGGCCTTGAGTGGGGCGCAAATGACTTCTTGCCTGGGTCGCGGCCCGGCGGCACTACCGTCTCCCGTTAAGTTCCGCAGCAGCCCTGGCCACTGCGCCGCTGATGTCATCACCGTGCACAGCGACCCATTTTCGCCAGCTTTGCAGGGCGTGTACTGGGCTTCAGTCCACTTGCGGGCCGAAAATTAAAGGCGAGGTGCTGCGCTGACATTTTTTTAAATGGCTGACTTACTGGTCGCGGCCTTGCCCTCTTCAAATCCAGGGGTCCATGCCGCGATGTTGCAGCCCGGCACTCTGCTTCTGTGTTGGGCTGCTGCCACAGCAAGATGCACCACAGTGGTGTACTGATGACCCCTTCTCCCCAATGCAGAGTCCGCAATGTGCCCTCCCCTTAGATGGAAGGGGAGGGCCCTGTGCTCCCGCCAGCGCTACATACCTCTCAGCCTAGCACTAGAAAATTCCTGAGGTTAGCACCCCAGTCCCGCCCCTGAGAGGAAGTGAAACATGAGAATTTGCACTCCACTTCCTCTCGGGGGCAGTAGACCCAATTTAGCTGCTGGCGCTGGACTTGTGTGCCTGCTCCAAGAAGTCACGCCTGGCAGCTGGTACTGCCCCCAACCTGGGCAGGACGCAATTTCACCCCCTCCCTGTCTAGGCTCATAACAGAAGAATGGCTGGTTGGGTGAATCAGTGGAGGGTAACTGCTGCCTGTGGATCTATAACCCAGCAAGAAAAAAGATTGTTCATTGATATAACACCTTTCACGACCTCAGGACATCCAAAGCGCTTTACAGCCAATCAAATACTGTTAAAGTGAAGTCACTGCTGTAATGTAGAAAACGCAGCAGCCAATTTGTGCACAGCAAGGTCCCACAAACTTTAATGATAAATAATGAAATATTCAAGTTTAGTGATATTGGAGCCAGGGCCTTCAGAAAATTGGGGGAAGATAGAACAATTGAAAGGACTTCTATAAAAAAAAGATACTCGTCTATTATATTCTGTGTGGTACAACATATCGCCGCTCTGAATATGTTAGTCCAGAGTAACAAGATGCAGGCTCAGCATCTCAGTTCAACAGCTGTTGTGTATGCAATAACTGTTAGACTGAGTACTGTTTAACTCCAAGAGCTATAACCTTGGCTCTGCTTTATTAAGGTCCAAAGTGACTAATACACAAAATGGCTGGACTTTTACACTTGGGCTGCACACCAGTGCGTGCAGCCCAATGGCCTCCAACAGTGACGCCATCTAGTGGCTAGTGATCCCAAAAGTACATACATGACAATACCCCCCTCTGAGATATTAACACAGTCTTTTACAAATTGAGACGGTCCAGTGTTTTACGCTCGTAGGTTGACCATCTCAGTTCAACTCCAGCCTTGGGTGAGTGTTCAGAGTCTGTTGTGATTGGTGGCTGGGTAGCTGATCTGGTGGGAGTGGCAATGGCCATGTCAGGGATTGAAAGCCCATTTTCATTGAACATGTCAGTGATTGAAAGTCCCGATTCACTGATGACCACTGAGTCCTCTGATGACTGGGGGCAGGTTGGTTGGTCGTCGATTGTCTCTTCCTCCGACTGTTCCGGTTCGTCTGTCTGCCGCAGCTTTGCCTGATCCATATGTTTCCTGCATGTTTGCCCATTTTTGAACTCGACAATAAATACTCTGTTGCTCTCCTTGGCAATGACAGTACCAGCAATCCACTTGGGACCCTAACCATAATTCAGAACATATACAGGATCATTTACAGAAATATCACGTGACACACCTGCGTGATCATGATATCCTTGCTGACTTTGTCTTCTATATTCAACATGATTATTCAAGTCAGGGTGTACAAGAGATAGCTTGGTCTTAAGACCTCTCTTCATCATTAGTTCAGCAGATGAAACCCCGGTAAGCGTGTGTGGTCTTGTCCTGTAACTAAGCAGTATGCATGACAGGCGGGTCTGCAGTGACCCTTAGGTTACTCGCTTCACACTCTGCTTTATGATTTGGACAGCATGTTCTGCTTGCTCAGTTCTGACCTTACATATTTGATACCATTGAGTTTCATGAAATCTTGAAACTCCTGACTGGTGAAGCACGATCCGTTGTCACTAACTACAATGTCAGGCAGACCATGTGTCACGAACATGAAACTGAGATTCTCAATGGTAGCTGTGGATGTGCTGGATGACATGAGTATACACTCTATCCACTTGGAATATGCATCCACCACAACTAAAAACATCTTCCCCAGGAAGGGACCTGCAAAGCCTATGTGGATCCTGGACCATGGTTTCGACGGCCACCACCACAGACTCAGCGACGATTCCGCTGGTGCTTTATTGAGTTGCATGCAAGTGTTGCACTGATGCACACATGATTCTAGCTCAGAGTCAATTCCTGGCCACTATACATGAGACCTGGCGATGGCTTTCATCATTACAATGCAGGGATGTGTGGTATGTAGCTCACGTACAAATTTATCTCTCCTTTTCTTGGGCATAACAACACGATTGCCCCACAGTATACAATCCGACTGAATAGACAGTTCGTCTTTGCGACGAATGTAAGGTTTGGTTTCCTCGCACATTTGCTTGGGTATGGCAGACCAATCACCTTTCAGGATGCAACTCTTCACCACCGATAAAATCAGGTCCTGGCTGGTCCAGGTCTTAACTTGTTGAGCCGTGACAGGGGTTCCTTCACTCTTAAAAGCATCCATAACTAATAATAGGTCCGCTGGTTATGGCGTTTCCACCTCCGGTGTGGGCAACGGCAAACGGCTCAAAGCATCGGCACAATTCTCGGTGCCAGGTTTATGGCGAATGACATAATCAAAAGCGGATAATGTCAGCACCCACCTCTGGATGTGGGATGAAGCATTGGTATTGATACCTTTGTTTTCAGAGAACAGTGAAATGAGCGGCTTGTGCTCTGTCTCCAGTTCAAACGGAAAACCAAACGGGTACTGATGCATCTTTTTAACCCCATACACACAGGCTAGTGCTTCTTTCTCTACCATGCTGTAGGCTCTTTCCGCTTTAGACAAACTTTTTGAAGCATATGCGACTGGTTGAAGTTTACCCAACTCATTAGCTTGTTGGAGTACGCAACCAATTACTTATGACAAAGCATCACAGGCCAATACTAAACGTTTACATGGGTCATAATGTACCAGCAGCTTGTTAGAGCAAAGCAGATTAGTGACTTTCTTAAAAGCTCTGTCTTGAGACGCACCCCACACCCAGTTGTCGCCTTTTCTTTGCAGCATGTGCGGTGGTTCTAATAAGGTGCTCAATTTAAGTAGGAAGTTACCGAAGTAGTTGAGTAGACCCAGGAACGAATGCAGCTCCGTCACATTCTACGGCTTGGGTGCATTCTTGTTGGCCTTGGTTTTCGCGTCTGTGGGCCTGATGCCATCAGCTGCAATTTTCTTCCCCAGGAATTCGACCTCTGGTGTCATAAAGACGCACTTCGAGCATTTCAGTCTGAGTCCCACTTTGTCTAGACGATGTAGAACCTCTTCCAGGTTGTTCAGATGTTCCTCGGAGTCACGACCTGTGATCAGGATGTCATCTTGGAACATGATGGTCTGGGAACGGACTTCAGTAGACTCTCCATGTTCCTCTGAAATATTGCTGCAGCTGAGCGAATTCCAAAAGGGCAGCTGTGATTAATAAACAGTCCTTTATGCGACTTAATGCACACAAGTCTCTTCGACGTCTCAACCAGCTCTTGTGTCATGTAGGCCGATGTCAAGTCCAATTTGGTGAACGACTTCCCCCCGGCTAATGTTGCAAACAAGTCATCAGCCTTCGGTAACGGGTACTGATCCTGTTTCAAAACCGTGTTGATTGTAGCCTTGTCGTCTCCACAGATTCTGACTGTGCCATCACTTTTCAGCACAGGAACAATGGGACTGGCCCATTCATTAAATTCAACCGTTGATATGTTCCCTTAACGCTAGAGTCTGTCCAGTTCGATTTTGACCTTCTCCCTCATCATATACGGAACTGCCCGAGCTTTATGATGGACGGGTCTTGCATCCGAGTCCACGTGGATCTGCACTATGGCTCCCGTAAAGTTGCCGATGCCTGGTTCGAACAGCGAGGGGAACTTGCTCAGTACTTGGGCACATATATCTTCCTCCGACAACAATGCCTTGATGTTGTTCCAGTTGCATCTGATTTTTTCAAGCCAGTTCCTGCCGAACAGTATTGGGCCATTGCCTGGGACAATTCATAGTGGTAACTCATGAACCGCACCTTCATATGACACTTTCATTGTGGCACTGCCAATCACCATTATGAGTTCTTTGGTGTACGTGCGCAACTTTGCATTGACTGGACTCAGCCTGGGCTTCACAGCCTTAGTATCCCACGGCTTGTCGAATGCCCTCTGGCTCATTATCGATTGATTCGCCCCCATGTCCAGTTCCATTGATACCGGCAACCCATTAAATTTCACGTTGATCATTATTGGTTTGCTCTTAGTTAGGAACGAGTACAGTCCATACACTTCCTCCTCTGGTATCTCGGATTGCATATCCGGATATGCGCTAGTCTGACCATCATTCTCCACGTGGTATGTCGCGGCACACTTGCTCATCTGCGGACACTTGCGCTGGAGATGCCCCCACTCTCAGACAGCCTTTACAACTATATTGCTTAAATCAGCACTGCCAATTTCCCCCACAACGCCAACATGGAGAAATCGGATGCATTCCCGCTGGCGGACTTTGGGAAGCCACAGATTTCGCGTACGCAGTCGGGTAGGCCTTGCCATGTGCTGCTCTGCCGAACGGCGAATCAATCATATTTACAGTAGTTGCCGAGTTTTGGTTTTTCACTGATATCTGCTTTAGACCTCTATCCATCGTCATGCATGACTGAGCGATCATGATGGCCCTGTTCAAGTCCAACGTCTCCATCACCAGTAGTTTACACAGGATCACCTCGTAGTTGATGCCTATTACAAAGAAGTCCCACAGCATATCTGCCAACACAGCCCCGAACTTACATGGTCCTACTAGACATCTCAGGTCAGCAACGAATTCCGCCACATTCTGGCCCTCTGAGCGAACGTGCGTATAAAATCTGTATCTTGAGATGATGATGCCTTCGTCTGGCTTAAGATGGTCCTATACCAGTGTACACAATTCTTCATATGTCTTCTCTGTTGGACTCAGAGGCAGGAGTAGATTCTTTATCAGACCATAAATTTTTGGACCGCAAACCGTGAGGAACACCGCCCGGCGCCGATCTGCGTCGCCAACCTCCTCTATTTTGTTGGCCACAAAGAACTAGCTCAAACGGCTCACAAAGTCTGCCCAATCTTCTCCTTCCACAAATTGCTCCAACAATCCAATTGTGTTCATTTTTCCATGCAAAGGTTCTTGTTGCCTCGTCGCCAAATGTTGTGTATGTAATAACTGTTAGACTGAGTACTGTTTAACTCCAAGAAGTATGACCTTGGTTCTGCTTTACTAAGACCCAAAGTGACTAATAAACAAAATGGCTGGCCTTTTATACTTGGGCTGCACACCAGTACGTGCAGCCCAATGGCCTCCAATAGTGACGCCATCTAGTGGCTTGTGGTCTAAAAAGTACATACATGACAACAGCCAATCCCAAATATGCGGTCCAGCCAGATCTTGCGGGCAGAGGCTAGCTCCTTGCCCGCAATAACAAAACAAAATGAGGAAGGGAAGAATCACTGGTCATACATTTCCTAGCTGCTACAAAACCCAATTCACAAGACAACATGAAGCAGACTACCTTCCTGCACTCTCAACAGGATATGATGCCCAACATAAATAGATTTAGAAGAGGAGGATGAAGTAAATGCACAAAAATATCTTACAAAAGAGTATAGTAACTCAAATCGCTTACCAAAGTGATATAGTTTTAAATGAACAGATTATGTTGCGGGTGATTTATCCATAATTTGGTTGTGTGATCCACTGATTCTATGAATCATAGAATGTTACAGCACAGAGGAGGACATTTAGCCCATCATGCCTGTGTTGGCTCTTTGAAAGATATATTCACTCAGTTCCATTCCCCTGTCCTTTCACCAAATCTCTTAACATTTTCTTTCTCAAATATTTATCCATTTCCCTTTTGAAAGGAATTTAAGTTCTGCTTATACCATTGTTTTTGGTACATACTCTTGCGGATCCCTGATTTTCTTCACACCACCATCGGTGGCCATGCCTTCAGTTGCCTAGACCCTAAACTCTGGAATTCCCTCCATAAATCTCACCACCCCTATTATGTATGTAGGCACCTTGGTAATGACTGCATGAGGCAGGGGTATGGTACTCAAACTGTGTAGACGGTAGTCCTTTATTGGCAGCTCCTCGAGTGAGGATACCGAGAGGTGAGCTCCCTTTTATACTGGGTTACCTGTAGTGTGCAGGTAACCCTTAGGTCTCCAGCAGCAGCATCCTCTGCTGTACAGGTAAGGTGTGTACAGTGTAAAGGTGCATTCAGTGTTACAGACATCATATAACAATACAAGCATGCATACATAACAACACTCCCCCCCCCCCCCCCACTAAGCATTTTTCAAGACCTTATTGTCATGACCTGGGGAGGTGATCAGTAGAGGGCTATGGGAGGTTGTGGTAAGGGTTGTGTGGAGGGTTGTGTGGGTGCCAGGTGTAATCCCTGTACTTGAGGCTGGCCTCATACATTCCCCCCCCCCCCCACCCACACACAGATCATGCGGGTGTCACTGTTGTGAGATCCCTCTGTGGGATAGCCAGTGCAGCAGTGGGTAGGGTGCATACTCTGCGATGTGAGTAAGTGTATGGTGGTGGGCAGGGCCACAGGACTGTGTGGGCTCCTTGTCCTCCAATTGGGATGAGAGTCTGGTTATCCCAGGGTTTGCCAGGAAAGCTGGAGGGTGTCGGCCCTGGTGGCCAGAGGATGTAGGGCCGGTCTGGGGCAGGTTGCCAGTGGTGGTGGCTGTGCTGCCCATTGACCACTGTCCCTGTAGTGGGTCTGCTCCCACTGGGTGTGTGTGAGCCCTTCCTGGGGCATCACATTTGTTCCAAAGGTCCAGGCTACATGGTCTGGTAGCCCACTGGTTCTGGGGGTCTCCCACGGGAGGAATTCCTCTAGCATTTACATTGTCCCTGTAGAACCTAGTGTTCTTTAACAGTGTCCTACCTGTATACATGACACATTGGCTCCGATCATACATAGTCGAGTCTACATTATTAACTACCTTTACATTGCTAATTACAGCATTTTCATCACTTTTTTGTATCATGGTTTCACCATACATGGTTACATTAGTCATTTCAAACTTTCTATCACAATCATTCTTAACATTACTTACACAAGCATTCATTTCATTTTTCACATCAGTTACTCCAGCATCACAATTCCTAGTTACATTATCATACCTGCACCCGTTTACTGCATTTTTAGCTTTAAAGTCCTTGTCATCTTTTAGTTGAAATTGTCCCTTTAAGATTTTTTCGGTTACCGGTCTCCTTTAAGGGAGCCTTCCAATCCGATTCACCGCTTGGTGCCATGTGCCGCTCCTCCAACGTTACCCCTCGTGATCTGGTCACGGCCATTTTGATTGTAGGTTCTTCCCTTCGCGGTGCGGCTGCCATCTTCTGGCTCTCCTCCAGGTAGGCTGTGGTGGTCTTTTCTTCCTCAGGTTTGGCCATAGACGTTGGGAAACCAATTTTCTCGAGGATAGTTGTCTCTTGGAGTCCTGCCCCGACCCAGAAGGTAAAGTTTGGACTTTACCCTGGAAATCACGCCACGGTGTTGTGGAGTCATCGCCGCGCAGACGAGCTGGATGGTGGAATCTCTCGATGCAGCGATGGATCCATGTTTGAGGCTGCATGGGACATCGATTGTTGGAACCCGGAAGCCTTTGCCACTTTGATCGACTTGGACCAGGTTCATCCAATTTCTTCCCAGCAGCGTGGGACCATCGCCGGCAACAATTCACAGGGGGAGTTTGTTCATCACTTCACCCTGGGAGACCTGGACGTCCACGCTGCCAATGACCGGGATTTTACTTTTGGTGTAGGTGAGCAGCTTCGCTTGGACAGGAGACAGTTTTGGTCGAGTGGCTGGATTTATCCAAATTTTTTCAAAGGTCGTTTGGCTCATCAAAAACTGGCTCGCCTGTATCGGTCTCTATTGAAACTGGGACTCCGTCGATGTCTACTTCCATCTTCCATGGAGAACTTTCGGTGGAGCAGGTATAAATTCCATACTCTTCTTCCAGGGGTTGAGCAGCTTCATCTTCATCTGTGTCGGAGCCCCAGTGATCAGCCAACTCTTCGATGAAGCGGTGAGTAAAGCTTTTTCTGCACGTTCTCTGAAGGTGCCCTTTCTCTTTGCAACCTTTGCGTGTATAGTCTTTGTAGCGGCACTGGTGGGCCCTGTGGTTTCCTCCATAGCGCCAGCACGGGGCCATCCGGTTTGCCCCATGTGGCGGACTCAGGATTGCGGGACTCGGGGCAGCATTTCTGCCTTTAGAAGTAGCCATACAGTGCACTGCGTTCGTCGGATTAGAGTCCTGGGTCAGTATTCGCCTGGAGTCGCCGACTGAAATCATGTAGGCCGGGCTCACTTTAATTGCTTTCTGCAGGGTGACTGTGATGTCTGCAGAGAGCAACTTGTGGAGGAGGCCCTCATGGCCGATTCTGATAACAAATATGTCCCATAGTGCTTCGTTAAGGTGGTCGCCAAAATCACACGGTGCAGCCAATCTTCTTAAATGTACAGCAGACTTAGTAATTTCTTGGCCTTCGGGTCACCGGTAAGTGTAGAACTGGTGCCTGGCTGTGAGGATGCTTTCCTTTGGTTTTAGTTGCTCCTGTATTAGTGTTACAAGTTCCTCATAGTTCTTGGTGGTTGTCTTCTCCGGGGCTAGTAAGTCCTAGATGAGACAGTGGATAGTGGGCCCACAACTGCTAAGCAGGATGGCCCTGCGCTTTTTCGATAGTGTAGCCAGTGTGTCCCCATCCATGTCGTTGGCTATGAAGAAATGTTCTAATCTTTCTACTAAAGCATCCCAATCTTTCCCATCGGTAAATTGCTGAAAGTTGTTGAGATTCGACATGCTGTGCGTGTAGTTCGTGACCTCATCGCCAGTTATTATGTATGTAGGCACCTTGGTAATGACTCCACGAGGCAGGGTATGGTACTCAAACTGTGTAGACTGTAGTCCTTTATTTGCAGCTCCTTGAGTGAGGATACCTAGAGGTGAGCTTCCTTTTATACTGGATTACCTGCAGTGTGCAGATAACCCTTAGGTCTCCAGCAGCAGCACCCTCTGGTGTACAGGTAAGGTGTGTACAGTGTAAAGGTACATTCAGTGTTACAAACGTCATATAACAATACAAGCATGCATACATAACAATCCCGCTACCACTCTCTCCTCCTCTAAGATGCCCCTTAAAACCTACCTTTTGGTCACCTGCCCTAATATCTCCTTATGTAGATCGGTGACAAATTTTGTTTGTTATGGGACCTTAAAAGTGCTATATAAATGCAAGTTGTTGTTGTTTGCTAGGCAATTCTGGGATGGATTCTCCGCTTCGGGGCGTAGTTACAGTGAGATGGGGATTCTGCCTGTCCCTCAGCGCCCTTCCAACTCTGCTGCAGTCGACCTATTTCGCTGGGTCTGGAATTACTGAAGGTGCACATAGGGCTTTGGGCAGGATTCAGGCGCCAAGAGAAAGCCCGCCAGTGTCCCGCCTCAAAATCCTAGTGTTCCTTTAGCAGGACTGCCACTGCAATACTATAAGACCTGGCTGGGCATTTAAAAGGGTTAAGTTCAAGGAATCAGCAACCTAACAGACTTCCACAGAGACTGAGACCTATACAGGGAAGTAAATGATTGCCAGATTGATGGAAGAGAAGGCCCTTTCCCTCCATTGGGGTCTCATGGGCATTACTGCCACTTTCCAGAGCCAATCACTGCCTTCTACATGGTACTCCCAGGAATAGATGGCAATTCTGTTGGACATCAGGAAAATCCACTGAGGATTATGGCCCTGCCTCCCAACCTTTACTGCCATTTGCACGTGGTAAATAGAGAAGTGGTAGCCAGCAGGACAGGGGCACAAGGTAAGGGAAACCCAAATCAAGGCAGTGAGATTGTGGTAGACCTCACTACCAGATTTTGCTTCATTCTCCACTGATATGTTGCCCCATTTTGGCGGGATCCTGGAGGAGAGTCCAGCCCTCTATATCCTAACAGCCCTCTGCACAAAACAAATCTGCTAACCTCATCCATTGTTCTTTTGCCGATGATTTTAAATTGATGCCCTCTAGTTACCGACTTACAAACAAGTGGAACTGTTTTTTCCAGATTTACTTTATCAAAGTCTTTTTATGTTTTAACACCTGTATTAGATTTCCTCTTAATGTTCTTGGTTCTAATGAAAAGAGTCCCAGTTTCTCTCGTCTCTCTTCATCCCTGGAATCATCTCAGTGAATCTCTTCTACAATCTTTCCATGGCTTTGACAGCCTTCCTAAAGTATTGTGTCCAAAACTGGACATTTACACAACATCCACTGCATTTCCATTGTCTGAGATGCTGCAGTCAACAGACGTACCCTCTCAGGCTCGAGCTCCTAGATGTCACCAACCCTGGCCATCTTGAGAGTCCTCATCAATCACTTGCTTCATCCAAACTAGTTCCGCAGATTGACTGATGTTGCTGACATACCCTGTTGCAGCCTGGAAGGATCAATAACAACAACAATCTGAAAAGAAGTTGAGGGCTGCAGTCACATTCAAAGCAACAGGCAATGCTGTGCTAGCTCTGGCAGTTGGCTGCAGGTCTTGGTGCAGAAGGTGACACAACTCTGTCACTGCCTCCCTAGAGAATCTCAACCTCCTTAGTTACTGCTGCTCTGAGAAGTGTTCTTGTGGGCTGCCTCGCCTTATCAAAGAGTCCTCCCCATCCTCTCTGATATAATGCACAATGATCTCAATGGTGTGTTCAGCGAAACGGCTTTTTGAATTTGACATTGAGCCAAAATTTGAAAGATTTTGTGCAGCCACAGCTGAATAAACATATTCATAATTTAAATTGGTTAAATGGCTTGTTAGCTTTTTGAAAAGTGTGAAGGGAAAGTTTCCTATGATAGTCCCAAAATAACTACTTAACAAGCACAGGGTAACATTTTTTATATCTTATCTGTAATCCACTATTGGAATGTTAGAAATCCTGAGAGAAATAGTAAACATGGACAAAAAGTCCGTTAGCGTTTTCTGCACAAGTGCCACTACTTTTTATTCATGTCCATTTTTTTTGTTAAAATTAGCAAAAACATGAATCTCAAAACATAACTCCACTATAAAAGGTCAGAGTCCCACTGCCATTTGGTATCAGAGGACAAAAGCTCCCTGTAAAACGGCATCACCTTAATGTCTGACAAATCAAACATATTCAGCGATGGCAAAGACCCAAGTAATCATTAAATGTAGACCAAAGAAATTTGTTCAATCATCTTGTTCTTCAATGGGTAGAAGACTTCCATTCCCATGATTCCTGGCTGCCAGTATCGGGGCCTTCTGCTGCTGTGGAAAAACACAACCAGAAGTCCCCAAGGCCCAAAGGTCATCCGGTCGTGCTGGTGCGGGGGCGCTGGGGATGTGGCGGGGGTGGTGGGGGTGGAATTCTTTAGCATATTGAAGTGTCTTCTTATATTCTTTCAGGGTCCTCACAGATTCCTGGCACAAGCTGCACTGCCAGATTTATTTGGACACCCCACTGCTTGGGCTCCCAACAGACCGAAGACACTGAGGCGGGAAGCCAGGAACATCCCCTCCCGCTTCATTATAATGGTTGCACTGAGCCTGCTCTGAGTCCAGGTGCAGGTCCCACTCCAGCCATTTGGGAAAGTACGAGAAATACAAGGGCGGCATAGTGGGGGCAAGGGGGCACGGAGACCTAACATAATGGATCTCCGCCCCCATTTCCTTTTTGCTTTCCCTGAGAACGGAGAGTTTCCCAGGCTCAACAAAGAGAAATATCCCCCCAATGGTGGGAACTGAGAACTTTATACTGTTAAAGAAAAGAAAGAAATAACTAACATTTATAAATTGCCTTTGACGACCGATTTACAGCCAGTTAAGTATTTTTGAAGTGCAGGCATTGTTGTAATGTAGGAAACTCGCCAGCCAATTTATGCACAGCAAGGTCCCACAAACAACAATGTGATAATGCATGACAATCTGATTTAGAGATGTTGGTTGAATGATAATTGTTGGCCAGGACACCAGATGAACTCCCCTGTTCTTCTTCAAAATAGTGTCATGGGGTCTTTTACGTTCACCTTAGTGGGCAGATGAGGCCTCAGGTTAACATCTCTTCCAAAAGTCGGCACCGCCGACGGCATAGCTCTCCCTCAGTACTGCACTAGAGTGTCAACCTAGATTTTGTGCTGAATGTGAGCTACAAATTCACTCTAGAAGCCTTAATTTCTTTAATTATGCCTGATATTAATTACATTTACTTATTATGATGGTGGGTTGATTCTAAACCAGTAACTAGTGGGGTGCTGCAGGGATCAGTGCTGGGACCCCAACTATTTACCATCTATATTAATGACTTGGAAGAAGGGACTGAGTGTAACGTAGCCAAGTTTGCTGACGATATAAAGATGGGAGGAAAAGCAATGTGTGAGGAGGACACAACAAATCTGAAAAAAGACAGACAGGCTAAGTGAGTGGGCAAAAATTTGGCAGATGGAGTATAATGTTGAAAAGTGTGAGGTCATGCACTTTGGCAGAAAAAAATCAAAGAACAAGTTATTATTTAAATGGGGAAAGATTGCAAAGTGCCGCTGTACAGCGGGACCTGGGGGTACTTGTGCATGAAACACAAAAGGATAGTATGCAGTTACAGCAAGTGATCAGGAAGGCCAATGGTATCTTGGCCTTTATTGCAAAGGGGATGGAGTATAAAAGCAAGGAAGTTTGCTACAATTATACAAGGTATTGGTGAGGCCACACCTGGAATACTGTGTGCAGTTTTGGTTTCCATATTTACGAAAGGATATACTTGCTTTGGAGGCAGTTCAGAGAAGGTTCACTAGGTTGATTCCAGAGATGAGGGGGTTGACTTATGAGTAAAGGTTGAGTAGATTGGGCCTCTACTCATTGAAGTTCAGAAGAATGAGGTGATCTTATTGAAATGTATAAGATTATGAGGGGGCTTGACAAGGTGGATGCAGAGAGGATGTTTCCACTGATGGGGGAGACTAGAACTAGAGGGCATGATCTTAGAATAAGGGGCCGCCCATTTAAAACAGAGATGAGGAGAAATTTCTTCTCTCAGAGGGTTGTAAATCTGTGGAATTCGCTGCCTCAGAGAGCTGCGAAGCTGGGACATTGAATAAATTTAAGACAGAAATAGAAGTTTCTTAAACGATAAGGGGATAAGGGGTGATGGAGAGCGGGCGGGGAAGTGGAGCTGAATCCATGATCAGATTAGCCATGATACTGAATGGCGGAGCAGGCTCGAGGGGCCGTATGGCCTACTCCTAATCCTATTTCTTATGTTCTTATGTGAAACAAAAATTTGATCTGAAGTATAATTTGTATATAACTGCAAAATGTAACTGAAAAGTTCACATATGGGAAGGGCTTGTTTCAGTCACTACTCTGAAGGAACTTTCCACCATCAACTAAACAGAATAGTTATGTTTGGTGATCTTCACTTGAGTTTAATCAGAACCATTCGAGCTCGAGGTTCTGAACACAAATTGTACATCTGAGGCTTCCTTCCCTGAAACATGCAATCTGTTTATTAAAACTGACATGTACAAGAAAGATGATTATTATTTTTGAGAATCAAGCTCACTAAACAGCCATTGCAATCCATCCCCATCTACAGCCACAGAGTAAACATTTACTTTGCGTGCACCCACTCACTAAACAGATGTTGGCAGCCACTGCAGGAATTGGAAAATGGATTGGCATCACTTATTAAAGTGTTCCAGCTCCTGCGTAAATAAAATGTCAAAAACAAATAAAATAAAAATTTAACTAACTGCAAAAGCAGCAGTGTATGAGAATATCAATATACTAAGACTAAATATTTCTGAATAGTTAAATATTGAATTTACTGGAGGCCAAAAGGGCCCTCCAAGTATTTACTTTAGGCTTCTATTTTTACCTTTCCCATTGATTTCATATTCCTGGAAGTAGGACAGTGTCACTGAGAGGATGTTTCTCTGGAGTGTTTCCGTACTAAAGGCAAATTTGAGGGGTTTCTCATTAGATTTGAGAGGTAATATGATTCTTACAACAAATTGCTTGTGACCTAGGTCTATATTGCTGTTGGGAAGTCGTTAACCGAACAATTACATTTCTGACATAGTTCCCTCTATCTCCGAGTAGCTGTGCCACCTCAGTACTGCGATAACCCACTCCTGGGCTCTCACTGATGTAGAACATGTAGCTGTTTGCTTAATAAATGTGTAACGGCCTGAAGAATCAATTTGTGCCTTAATGAAATTGGTGCTTTGGTTGGGAGCAGCGGGGAAGTTTGCCAGTGGCCATTCCCACTGATGGTGGAACAGAACAAGCAATCGAGAGTTGATGAATTGGATGCATATTGTGATCCCCAGATCTCTGCCCATTTTTCACCCCGCATTATCGTGCAGCCAGCCTTGTAAGCTGGTCTAAAGTGTGCTGGCACAAGAGCTTAATTTAAATATTATAATGTATTCAATTACATTTAAATGAAGCACAACATAATTTCCCACCTGATTAGGGCAAGATTGAGCTGCACACTCCTTTTGATATCAAGACTCGGCCTTCGAGAAGCTCTTTGGAGTAGGTTTTGATTTTGTGCGATAGTGTAAAACGGATGATAGACTTCACTGGAAATAAAAATCGTGAGAGAGGTATAACAGGCTGCCAACTCGACATCACCCTTTTTACACTATCATGCAAAGTCAAAATCTATACCTATGTGTGATGGAATTCTTAAAGGTGGTGATCATTTTTTATGAGTGTTTTTGAATTGTAATTTTTTTCCATTAGCTTTATAGTGCTGGTTTTCGTTCTTTTTCTATTTTGTGAATGTACCTGAATTTTTTTTTAGAAACGGCTTATTTTGTATTGTTTTCCATTTAATTTTGGATTTGGTCAGAACATAAGAACTAGGAGCAGGATTAGACTACATGGTTCATTGAGCCTGCTCTGCCATTCAATAAGGTCGTGCCTGCACTTTTACACCAATTCCACTTTCCCGTCCTATCCCCATGTCCCATTTAGTGCCCTAAAATCTATCGATCTCAGCCATGAATATACTCACCGACTGAGCATCCACATCCCTCTGGGGTAGAGAATTCCAAAGATTCCCAAGCCTCTAAGTGAAGAAATTTCTCCTCACTTCAATCCGAAATGGCCGACCCCTTATTCTGAGACTGTGACCCCTAGTTCTAGACTCCCCAACCAGGGGGACAACCTCTCAGCATTTACCTTGCCATGCCCTCTAAGAATTTTACATGTTTCAATGAGATCACTTCTCATTCTTCTAAACACCAGAGAATAGAGGCCCATTGTACCCAATCTCTCCTCATAGAACAGCCCTCTCATCCCATGAATCAGTTGAATGAACCTTTGTTGCACTCCCTCTCAGACAAGTATATACTTCCTTAAGTAAGGAGATGAAAATTGTATTCCAGGTGTGGTCTCACTAAGGCCCTATATAATTGCAGTAAGACTTAGAAACATAGAAACATAAAAAATAGGTGCAGGAGTAGGCCATTCAGCCCTTCGAGTCTGCACCACCATTCAATAAGATCATGGCTGATCATTCCCTCAGTACCCCTTTTCTGCTTTCTCTCCATACCCCTTGATCCCTTTAGCCGTAAGAGCCATCTCTAACTCCCTCTTGAATATATCCAATGAACTGGCATCAACAACTCTCTGCGGCAGGGAATTCCACAGGTTAACAACTCTCTGAGTGAAGAAGTTTCTCCTCATCGCAGTCCTAAATGGCCTACCCCTTATCCTAAGACTATGTCCCCTGGTTCTGGACTTCCCCAACATCAGGAACAATCTACCCGCATCTAACCTGTCCCGTCCCGTCAAAATCTTGTATGTTTCTATGAGATCCCCTCTCATCCTTCTAAATTCCAACGTATAAAGGCCCAGTTGATCCAGTCTCTCCTCATAGGTCAGTCCGGCCATCCCGGGAATCAGTCTGGTGAACTTTTGCTGCACTCCTTCAATAGCAAGAACGTCCTTCCTCAGATTAGGAGACCAAAATTGAACACAATATTCCAGGTGAGGCCTCACCAAGGCTCTGTAATAACTGCATTAAGACCTCCCTGCTCCTATACTCAAATCCCCTAGCTATAAAGGCCAACATATCATTTGCCTTCTTTACCTCCTGCTGCACCTGTATGCCAACTTTCAATGACTGATAAACCATGACACTCAGGTCTCGTTGCACCTCCCCTTTCCCTAATCTGCCACCATTCAGATAATATTCTGTCTTCGCGTATTTGCCCCCAAAGTGGATAACTTCACATTTATCCACATTATACTGCAACTGCCATGCATTTGCCCACTCACCTAACCTGTCTAAGTCACCCTGCAGCCTCTTAGCGTCCCCCTCACAGCTCACACCGCCACCCAGTTTAGTGACATCTGCAAACTTGGAGATATTACACTCAATTCCTTCATCCAAATCATTGATGTATATTGTAAAGAGCTGGGGTCCCAGCATTGAGCCCTGCGGCATTCCACTAGTCACTGCCTGCCATTCTGAAAAGGACCTGTTTATCCCGACTCTCTGCTTCCTGTCTGCCAATCAGTTCCCTATCCACGTCAGTATATTACCCCCAACACCATGTGCTTTGATTTTGCATACCAATCTCTTGTCAAAAGCCTTTTGAAAGTCCAAATACACCACATCCACTGGTTCTCCCTTGTCCACTCTACTAGTTACATCTTCATAAAATTCCAGAAGATTTGTCAAGCATGATTTCCCCTTCATAAACCCATGCTGACTTGGACCGATCCTGTCACTGCTTTGCAAATGCACTGCTATTTCATCCTTAATAATTGATTCCAACATTTTCCCCACCACTGATGTCAGGCTAACCGGTCTATAATTACCCGTTTTCTCTCTCCCTCCTTTTTAAAAAGTGGTGTTACATTAGCAACCCTCCAGTCCATAGGAACTGATCCAGAGTCGATAGACTGCTGGAAAATGACCACCAATGCATCCACTATTTCTAGGGCCACTTCCTTAAGTACTCTGGGGTGCAGACTATCAGGCCCCGGGGATTTATCAGCCTTCAATCCCATCAATTTCCCGAACACAATTTCCCGCCTAATAAGGATATCCTTCAGTTCCTCCTTCTCACGAGACCCTCGGTCCCCTAGTACTTTCGGAAGGTTATTTATGTCTTCCTTGTGAAGACAGAACCAAAGTATTTGTTCAATTGGTCTGCCATTTCTTTGTTCCCCATTATAAATTCACCTGAATCCGACTGCAAGGGACCTACGTTTGTCTTCACTAATCTTTTTCTCTTCACATATCTATAGAATCTTTTGCAGTCAGTTTTTATGATCCCGGCAAGCTTCTTCTCGTACTTTTTTTCCCCCCTCTTAATTAAACCCTTTGTCCTCCTCTGTTGAATTCTAAATTTCTCCTAGTCCTCAGGTTTGCTGCTTTTTCTGGCCAATTTATATGCCTCTTCCTTGGATTTAACACTATCCTTAATTTCCCTTGTTAGCCATGGTTGAGCCACCTTCCCCGTTTTATTTTTACTCCAGATAGGGATGTACAATTGCTGAAGTTCATCCATGTGATCTTTAAATGTGTGCCATTGCCTATCCACCGTCAACCCTTTAAGTATCATTTGGCAGTCTACTCTAGCCAATTCATGCCTCTAACCATCAAAGTTACCTTTCCTTAAGTTCAGGACCCTAGTTTCTGAATTAACTCTGTTACTCTCTATCCTAATAAAGAATTCTACCATGTTATGGTCATTCATCCCCAAGCGGTCTTGCACAACAAGATTTCTAATTAGTCCTTTCTCATTAAACATCACCCAGTCTAGGATGGCCAGCACCCTGGTTGGTCTAGAAAACCATCCCTCGTACACTCCAGGAAATCCTCCTCCACCGCATTGCTACCAGTTTGGTTAGCCCAATCTATATGTAGATTAAAGTCACCTATGATAACTGCTGTACCTTTATTGCATGCATCCTTTATTTCTTGTTTGATGCTGTCCCCAAAGTTACTACTACATTTTGGTGGTCTGTATACAACTCCCACTAGCGTTTTCTGCCCCTTGGTATTCCGCAGTTCCACCCATACCAATTCCATATCATCCAAGCTAATGTCCTTTCTTACTATTGCATTAATTTCCTCTTTAACCAGCAATGCCACCCCGCCTCCTTTTCCTTTCTGTCTATCCTTCCTAAATGTTGAATACCCCTGGATGTTGAGTTCCCAGCCTTGGTCACCCTGGAGCCATGTCTCCGTGATGCCAATTACATCATACCCGTTCATTGCTAATGCGCAGTTAATTCGTCCAACTTATTCCGAATACTCCTCACATTGAGGCACAGAGCCTTCAGGCTTGTCTTTCTAACACACTTTGCCCCTTTAGAATTTTGCTGTAATGTGGCCCTTTTTGCTTTTTGCCTTAGGTTTCTCTGCCCTCCACTTTTACTTTTCTTCTTTCTATCTTTTGTTTCTGCCCCCATTCTACTTCCCTCCATCTCCCTGCATAGGTTCCCATCCTCCTGTCGTATTATTTTAACTCCTCCCCAACAGCACTAGCAAACACTCCCCCTAGGACATTGGTTCCGGTCCTGCCCAGGTGCAGACCGTCCAGTTTGTACTGGTCTCACCTCCCCCAGAACCGGTTCTAATGTCCTAGGAATTTGAATCCCTCCCTGCTGCACCACTGCTCAAGCCACGTATTCATCTGCACTATCCTGCGATTCCTACTCTGACTAGCATGTGGCTCTGGTAGCAATCCTGAGATTACTACTTTTGAGGTCCTATTTTTTAATTTAGCTCCTAGCTCACTAAATTCGTCTCGTAGGACCTCATCCCTTTTTTTACCTATATCGTTGGTACCTATATGCACCACGACAACTGGCTGTTCACCCTCCCTTTTCAGAATGCCCTGCACCCGCTCCGAGACATCCTTGACCCTTGCACCAGAGAGGCAACATACCATCCTGGAGTCTTGGTTGCGGCCCCAGGACCGTCTATCTGTTCCCCTTACAATTGAATCCCCTATCACTATAGCTCTCCCACTCTTTTTCCTGCCCTCCTGTACAGCAGAGCAACCCACGGTGCCATGAACTTGGCTGCTGCTGCCCTTCCCTGGTGAGTCATCCCCCTCAACAGTACCCAAAGCGGTGTATCTGTTTTGCAGTGGGATGACCGCAGGGAACCCCTGCACTACCTTCCTTCCACTGCTCTTCCTGTTGGTCATCCATTCCCTATCTGCCTGAGTAACCTTTTCCTGTGGTAAGACCAACTCACTAAACTTGCTATTCACGTGATTCTCAGCTTCGTGCATGCTCCAGAGTGAATCCACCCGCAGCTCCAGTACCGTAATGCAGTCCGTCAGGAGCTGCAGCCAGATACACTTCCCGCACACATAGTCATCAGGGACACCGGAAGCGTCCCTGGCTTCCCACATAGTACAGGAGGAGCATAACACGTGTCCAAGCTGTCCTGCCATGACTTAACCCCTACATAAACTTAAATTGGCAACAATGCTAAAGGTCACTTACTGATATAGAAAAGAAAAAGAAAAGCTACTTACCGATCTCCAGCCAATCACCTACCCCCTTGGCTGTGACGTCACCTTTCTATTTCTTTATAGGCCTCACCAACGCTGCTGCTCTGCCTCTCCGACTGCCGCCGTTCACCAGACTCCTGCTGAGCTTTTACAGGCCTCACCAACGCTGCTTCTTTATTCTTGTACTCCAACCCGCTTGCAATAGAGGCTAACATACCATTTATCTTCCTAATTTCTTGCTGTACCTGCATGTTAACTTTCAGTGATTCGTGTACTAGGACATCCAAATCGCTCTGAATACCAACATTTACTAGTCTATCAACTTTTGAAAAATATTCTGCTTTTCCATTCTGTAAATAATTTCACACTTCGCCACATTATACATAAGAACATAAGAAATAGGAGCAGGAGTAGGCCCCTCGAGCCTGCTCCGCCATTTAATAAAATCATGACTGATCTGATCTTGGCCTTAACTGCACTTCCATGCCCTCTCCCCATAACCCTTGACTTCCTCATCCTTAAATAAGGAGACCAATACTGTACGTAGTACTCCAGGTGTGGTCTCACCAATGCCATGTACAGTTATAGCAGGACTTCCTTACTATTATACTCCATCTCCCTTGCAATAAAGGCCAACATTCCATTTGCTTTCCTAATTACTTGCTGTACCTGCATGCTAACTCTTTGGGGCCGAAATTCATCAACCCACCGCCAGTTGCTGCCGACTGCCACCCACTCCCCCCGGTGGGAAGATCTGCCCACCGCCACTTTCGGAGTGGCCTGGAGCGGGCGGGAGGT
This sequence comes from Pristiophorus japonicus, assembly GCF_044704955.1. Classification (NCBI taxonomy): domain Eukaryota; kingdom Metazoa; phylum Chordata; class Chondrichthyes; family Pristiophoridae; genus Pristiophorus; species Pristiophorus japonicus. The sequence goes on from NC_091981.1 coordinate 61,128,562, forward strand.
CAGTGGCGCAACTGACCTCCCGCCTGCTGAACTCCCAGATTCCTGCGGGCGGAAGACTAGGTGGCCAAACGGGGGTGGAACCTCTGGCTGGAGGCTGGTCTGTCCCCGACGGTAAGTCTGAAGAACCTGAAAAAAAGGTAAGTAAACATGTTTAAAAAAAAAATTCAATAGCGACTTGCCTGCATGGGGTCTCCTGAAAGTCTTCGGATAGTTTTTGTATTTTTTATTGGTGATTTTTTTTTCAACTCTCCATGGGCCCGACTCCATCCTCGGCGGCACTTAGGCGGGAAGCGTCTCTGCCGCCAAGAATGAGACCTCTCGCCCGCTGCTGCCCAAAATGGCGGCGTATGTCGTTCATTTGCCGCCTGCCGACCTTCGAGGGCCATGAATATCCTGCCCAAAGTACCGTCCGGTACATCGGTGGTCATCGGTGGCACTTTGGGTAGCACTTGGGCGGGCAGAGGCCTTGATGAAAATCGGCCCCTTTGAGTTTCATTCACAAGGACCCCAAGATCCCTCTGCATTTTGTAATCTCTCCTCATTTGAATAATAATTTGCTTTTTTATTTTTTCTACCAAAGTGGATAACCTTACATTTTCCCACATTATACTGCATCTGCCAAATTTTTGCCCACTCACTTAGCATATCTATACCCCTTTTCAGCCTCTGTAAGTTTTCCTCATATCTTACTTTCACACCTAACCTTGTGTCGTCTGCAAACTTGGATAGATTACACTCGGTCTCCTCATCTAAGTCATTGATATAGATTATAAATAGCTGAGGCCCAAGCACTGATCCTTGCAGCACTCCACTAGTTACATACTGCCATCCCAGAAATTACCCATTTATTTCTACTGTTTTCTGTCCGTTAACCAATCCTCAATCCATACTAATATATTATCCCAAATCCCATGAGCCCTAATCTTATGTAACAGCCTCTTGTGTGGCACCTTACCAAGTGCCTTCTTAAAATCCAAATATACTACATCCATTGATTCCCCTTTATCTACCCTGCTAGTTTACCCTCAAAAAACACGAACAGACTTGTCAAACATGACTTCCCTTTCATTAAACCATGCTGACTTTACTTAATGGCCCAGAAATTGCGGCCTCCCCAGGTCCGTACCGAATGTGTACGGACTCGGGAAGGCGTCATAAAAGCCAGTTTTCAGCCCACAATGCGCTTGCAATGAAAACTGGCTTTTCCGATCTGTCAAGCTCCAGCTTGACAGATCCTCCACATCTTGGGAGCGAGGACTTTTGCAAGGGCAAGATTGCAGTACTTATCCATATCTTGCCCAGCAAATGTCCTGAAAACTCTTGCGCCTGATAAAAACAGGCGCATAGCCTACTTTTACAGACATTAAAACTTTAAAAACATAATAAAATTAAATTTAAAAAACACATTGTTAAAAACCCTCCCCACTACAGTAAGTTTATTGTAAACTCTAAAAAAAACTTTTTTTTAAATTAGGAAAACATTTTTTTTTATAAGACATAAATAACTTTAATTTAAATTAATGGCCCTGAAATTCCAGTCGGAGGCTTTCCGCAGGCAATTGCCTCCAACCGGAGAATTTTTCCAACAGTACCTGGTGGTCCCAGAGGCACCTGCGATTCCAGTGGGGAGGCCTTCTCTTCCTGCATTGCGAAGCGCGCTCCCGTCCTCGAGGTTCCCACACAGAAGGTGCAGTCACATGTGACTGCTCAACCAATCAGCTACAGTATTCTCAATTAATAGCAATGGGAATCCGTATCTATGAGTTCTCATTGCTATTAATTGAGAAAAAAACAAACACAATAACACCAATTAAAAAATAAACATACTTCACATGATTAAAATTAATTGAAATTAAAGTTAATAAATATTTTGGAGAAACAAAAAAATTCCAGTTTAAAATAAATTTAATGTAGTGAGCAGGGTTTTTAAAAATAAAATGTGTATTTTTAATTTTATTTTTTATGTTTTAAGTGTGTTTTAAGACTCTTACGCCAGTATAAGTAGGCTATGTGCCTGCTTTTATCAGGCACAAGAGTTTTGAGGACATTTTCTGGACAAGATATGGGTAAATATCACAATCTTGCCCAAGCAAATGTCCTCGCTCCCGAGATGCGGATGACCTGTCAAACTGGAGCTTGACAAATTGGAAAAGCCAGTTTTCAGCTCATGCGCATTGTGCACTGGCTTTTCCGATGCCTTCCCTGGTCCGTAGAAACTCTATACGGACCCAGGGAGGCTGGAATTTCTGGGCCAATGTTAAATATGTGGTGTATTTTTTCTATTTTTTATTATTGTTTTGGGTGTTTGGGGGGGGGGGTTACTCAATCATAATAATGGGAACTCCAACTTATTCCCATTATTATGAATGTGAAAATACTTTACATTGATTGGCTGCCCAATGCCATGTGACTACAGCTCCAGCTCTATGGATGTCCTGACATGCATGCGCTCTGATGCACAATCAGTGGAGGGCTCAGGACCGGGAACTCACATGGGCGCAGCAGGTTCAGGTAAGTGCGCATCTTTTTTCCCTATTTCAGTCGATCGCCTGCGGGAAGCAGCCAACTGGGATTTCTAGGCCAATAATATTGTGATTTTCCAAGTGCCTTGTTACCACAGCTTTAATAATAAATTCTAGCATTTTCCTGACTACTGATGTAAAGCTAACTGGCCTGTAGTTCCATGTTTTTTTCTTTCCCTCATTTCTTAAACAGCAAGATTACATTTGCTGCCTTCCAATCCATGGGGACCATTCTCGAATCTAGGGAATTCTGGAAGATTAAAACCAATGCATCCACTTTCTCTGCAGCCTCCTCTTTTAAAACCCTAGGATGTAGGCTACCACATCCAGGCGATTTGTCAGCTTTTAGTCCCATGAATTTCTCCAGTACTTTACCTTTACTAATATTAATTACTTTAAGCTCTTCACTCTCAATCGACTCTTGATTCCCCACAATTTCTGATATGTTCTTTGCATCTTCTACTGTGAAGACAGAAACAGAATATTTGTTTAACATCTCTCCCATTTCCATATTCCCCATTATAATTTCAAATGTCTCTGCCTCTAAGGGACCAGTGTTTACTTTTGCTAATCTCTTTCTTTTTTCATACTTATAAAAGCTCTTACAATCTGTTTTTATATTTCTTCCTAGTATACTCTCAGATTCTATTTCCCCCTCTTTATCAATTTCTTGGTCCTACTTTGCTGGTTTTTAAAACCCTCCCAATCCTCAGGCTCACTACTCTTTTGCAACATTATAAGTCTCATCTTTTAATCTAATATTATCCTTGACTTCTCTAGTTAGCCATGGTTGTATCAATTTTCCAGTGGAGTTTTTATTTCTCAAGGAAATGTATATTCGTTGAGTGTTATGAATTATTTCTTCAAAAATGTTTTTCATTGCTTATCTACCGTCATATCTTTTAATCTAATTTCACAATCAACCTCAGCCAATTTTCCCCTCATACCTCTATAATTGGCTTTGTCAAAATTTAAGACCCAAACCACATCACTCTCAAACTTATCACAAAATGTTATCCTATTATGATCACGCTTCCCCAAACCATCCTTTACTATAAGATTACAAGATTACTCATTAACCCTGTCTCATTACACAATATTAGATCTAAAATAGCCTGTTCCCTAGTTAGCTCCTCATCAATTGTTCCAGAAAACTATCTTCAATGCATTCCATGAACTCGTCCTCCAAGCTACTTTAGCCAATTTAGCCAGTCTATATGAAGATTGATGTCCCCATGATTATTGCATTACCCTTGATACATGCTCCTCTAATTTATTGACAGCCCAGCACTATGATTACTGTGATTAGGATTAGAGAGCCTATCAACGACTCCCACCAGTGTTTTTTGCACTTTGTTATTTCTTAGCTCCACCCAGTGATTCGACATCCTGGTTTTCTGGGCTTAGATTCTTTCTCCCTACTGCCTTTATCTCATCCTTTGTTATCAGGACTACCCCACCTTCAGTTCCATTTTGCCCATATTTTCTAAAAGTCAAATACTCAGGAATATTTAGTTCCCAACCTTTGTCACCCTGCAACCGTGTCTCAGTAATGGCTACTAGATCAAACCAACTTATCTCTATTTGTGCCCTTAATTCATCTATTTTATTATGAATGCTATGTGAATTCAGATATAGCATCTATAATTTTAACTTTTTACTATTTTTCCCTGATGTGGCCTTAATTGTTAATGCTCTATTACCATTGTTAAACTCTCTGGGGGTGAAATTGTCCCATGCCCCAATTGGGAACGATAACCTTGCAGGGCCAGGGCTTTTAGCACCCTGCCACTGAATTGGGCTTACTGCTCCTCACAGGAAGCAGAGCACAATCTCTAGTGCTCCATTTCCTTTGGGGGCGAGTCCCAGGGCGAAATTTTCAGCGCTACACAGATGCTCTGCATGGCGCTAACGCGCTTCAACGTCCCTCCCTTTGATTAAAGGGAAGGGCTGCTGCACACTCTGCACAGCCTCTGATGGCCAGCACTGGGCCACAAGGGCAGTATGCGAGCGGGCCAGCAGCCCGGCACCCAAGACGGAGTGCCGGTTGCACGATGGCGGCCCAGACCACAATTGAGCCTCCATCGTCAAGCCGATCCGACAAAAAAAGATGGCGGCATTGCGGCTCACTCCCCGGACAAAAACTGTCTTGTGCCCTGTTAAGGCCCCTCCGCAGGCGCTAGCGGGGCTATAAAAAGGGGCAATTTCACCCCCTCTGTCCCTTCCTGACACAATGGGGAACGTTCCCGCTGAACCAGAAATAGCTGAATATCATCTGAAAATTAACCAGAAAGCCCACTATAAGCGAAGCATTTAGAATACTTCAGCAGAACAGGAAGATCTTAACAAAAAAGGACGGTCTAGGAGCAATAAGACATTTGCATGCAAGCTACAGAATCCAAATCGAGTTTAAAATAATGGTTGGTTTTAAAGAGTCCCAAATATTATTTTTGACATTTCAGTGGCAGCAGTTTACATATTTAATGTATTTTCCTGTCATATTTGCCTGTTATTAATTTATGTGTTGTGTGTGGAGTTGCCATACCACTATGTGCCCCTTCAGTTGAGGTAGTACGAGAGGTAGATGCAAGGGGGATGGAGTATAAAAGCAGAGAAGTCCTGCTAGAACTGTACAGCATATTGCTGAATTCCGTTCTGTAGAATATGAAGAAAGCCAGCTAGCCCAGTTGTGTCTCTGCTACTATCACCATTGTGGGCACAGTGCTTTCAGAGCACGGTCACATGTGCGGGACCACAGGATGGCGTCGAATTGCTGTAAACATGAGTGCCAACCAACTGTTCCTGCATTACTCCACACAGGCCATCACTTCACAATGTCAACTGGTCCCTCTGAGCACAAAACAGTGGGCATTTATGAGGCTCAAAATGCCTCCTTTCTTCAAACAAGTTGATGCCAGTTGTGACTGCATCTTGTAGCTAGAATGTCTAAGCATCCATGGCAGCAATGTGTCAGTGTAAGCAAGATCATGTTCTCAATAGCAGACTGCCGAGCAGACATCAAATGCTCCATGATCTATGAGGACAATGGCAGCACATACCCAGATGTTCAACTGCTGGACACAGTGTAGATCACCTTCCAATATGACGTGCAAAGAAGCAAGGGACTGCTCATTAATGTGTACAACTGCTGTATGAACCTCCATTATAAATCAAACCCATGCAACCCAGGAAGGGAACTTAAGATACTGGATTGCTACCCTATGGAAACAGTCCCTTCAGCTACAGAAACTGCTACAACTTCATTTCCAGTTTTTGGTGCCTTAACTTGTGCTTCTTCTTCAACATCACTTCGCCAAATGCAGTCAGCGCATCTCCAGCAATGTCTTCCCACTCCCACACAGTCACCTGAAGAGTTCCCCAAAGATCTATCCTTAGAATACTCCTCTTCCTCGTCTACATGCTGCCCTCAATAACTTGGATGAAGGGACCGAGTGTAACATAGCCAAGTTTGCTAATGATACAAAGATGGGTGGGAAAGCAAATTGTGAGGAGGACACAATAAATCTGCAAAGGGAGATAGACAGGCTAAGTGAGTGGGCAAAAATTTGATAGATGGTGTATAATGTGAGAAAATGTGAGGTTATCCACTTTGGCAGAAAAAAATAGAAAAGCAAATTATTATTTAAATGGAGAAAAATTGCAAAGTGCTGCAGTACAGAGGGACCTGGGGGTCCTTGTGCATGAAACACAAAAAGCTAGTATGCAGGTACAGCAAATAATCAGGAAGGCAAATGGAATGTTGACCTTTATTGCAAGGGGGATGGAGTATAAAAGCAGAGAAGTCCTGCTACAACCATACAGGGTATTGGTGAGGTCACACCTGGAGTACTTGTACAGTTTTGGTCTCCGTATTTAAGGAAGGATATACTTGCATTGGAGACGGTTCAGAGAAAGTTCACTAGGTTAATGCTGGAGATGAGGGGGTTGACTTATGAAGATAGGTTGAGTAGGTTGGGTCTATACTCATTGGAGTTCAGAAGAATGAGAGGTGATCTTATTGAAACATATAAGATAATGAGGGGGCTCATCAAGGTGGATGCAGGGAGGATATTTCCACTCTAGGAGAAACTAGTCTCAGAATAAGGGGCAGCCCACTTGAAACTGAGATGAGGAGGAATTTCTTCTCTCAGAGGGTTGTAAATCTATGGAATTCTCTGCCCCAGAGAACTGTGGAGGCTGGGTCATTGAATATATTTAAGGCCGAGATAGACAGATTTTTGAGCAATAAGGGGATAAAGGGTTTTGGGGAGCGGGCAGGGAAGTGGAGTTGAGTCCATGATCAGATCAGCTATGATATTAAATGGCGGAGCAGGCTCGAGGGGCCAAATGGCATACTCCTGCTCTTATTTCTTATGTAAGGTGGGAGGACAGCCATAATCGAGTCTAGAGGTAACAAAGGTATGGATGAGGGTTTCCGCAACAGATAGGCAGAGGCAGAGGTGGAGTCGGGTGATGTTACAGAGGTGGAGGTAGGTAGTCTTGGTGATGATGAGGATATGGGGTTGGAAGCTGACCTCAGGGAAATAATACCATTTGCAGTCTTTTGTAGGCCAAATTCAAGTCTCCCTCCTCTGCCAGCATAATTCGGAGTTAAAATTCATGTAAAAACGCCAGTTTACCAAGCAGAAGTAAAGTTTTCTCCATAATTCTAACACCTGAGACATATGCTGCTGTATTAATGCATTAACCAGAGGCTAGGACCTACCCATCCATAGACCACATATGTCATTCTGCAATAGTTTTCATTTGTGAAGAAAAAGCATCTGCCCCTCAAATAACTCAATGAGATGTTTAAATTCCAGCCTTTTCACTTTAAAAAAAAATTAGCCAAAAGGAATTGAAAATTTGTATTATTTTAAGGAAATATTGTATAATGAAATTTTAAATGTTCTTAAATAGCGATCCAATTACATTCCAAGTGTAGCAGAAACTGTTTATTTTGCAGCTATTTAAATGTAAAGTTTATTGCTTCTCTGCCCTGCCTTCATTAGAAGGCTCTTAGTTATGAATCTCATTCTATTATGAGGCTAATGGCCCTTGACACTTCACCTTTTCATGTTAGGTTGTGTTACGGAATATTTACTATTGCTGGTTCCTCATTATAAGAAGCAAAATAGTTGGATGGAAGAGTTGTGTTGTAAATAATGCAGGTGAATTGTATTTTGTCATATCAACCGAGAGACCAATAGCTCTTTGAAGACATGCACATTTACTCAAAATGACTGTATTGGCTAACAGGTTAATGAGAATGGCTCCATGCTAGGGCCTAGGCTTTAAAATGGGGAGAATTCGAAGTTAAAATTTACAAACGTGGGCTTCTTATTTGGAGCCTCACATGCTCCCCCACCTCCTCCTCCATCCCCAAGCCCCAGAATGCGGACTAGAAAATCATGGATGTCCTGATTTCCCAATATATGCTCATTAAATTTGACCAGAAATTTAAAAATAAATGCTTGAAATTCCCCATGAGTCACTTCTGTAAAGTAATGATCGCAATGTCAGTTTACTCCCCTCCTCTTGTGCAGGCTCATGGTTAATTACAGCTCCAGGATGACCTGTCACCCCAATACCTTTACTAATTGGCCATTCTTTGTGTTTAAGACTTGGTATTATACTGACGGTTTTTCGAACTTGGGAGACATCACAACCAGTCACTCCTCGCACTTATATGTCCACAATCGTTAAGTTTCTAATAGAGGTCATTGGATAGTGATTAGAAACAGGAATCCTGGTTGAATTCATCCCGAGGTCTGTTGTAGCACCCCTAACTTTCTCCCTCACTGAGATCAAACTAAGATCCCTTCTTGGGTTAAATGGCTCATTTCTGCACAGGGATGGTACAACGGAATTTATAATGGGGAACAAAGAAATGGCAGACCAGTTCAATAAATACTTTGGTTCTGTCTTCAAGAGGGAAGACACAAATAACCTTCTAGAAATACTAGGGGACCGAGAATCTAGTAAGAAGGAGGAACTAAAGGAAATCCTTATTAGTCAGGAAATTGTGTTAGGGAAATTGATGGAATTGAAGGCCAATAAATACCCAGAGCCTGATAGTCTGCATCCCAGAGTACTTAAGGAAGTGGCCCTAGAAATAGTGGATGCATTGGTGATCATTTTCCAGAATTCTATCGACTCTGGATCAGTTCCTATGGACTGGAGGGTAGCTAATGCAACACCACTTTTTAAGAAAGGAGGGAGAGAGAAAACGGGGAATTATAAACCGGTTAGCCTGACATCAGTAGTGGGGAAAATGTTGAAATCAATTATTAAAGATAAAATAGCAGCTCATTTGGAAAGCAGTGACAGGATCGGTCCTCGTCAGCATAGATTTACGAAAGGGAAATCTTGCTTGACATAGAATCATAGAAATAGGTGCAGGAGTAGGCCATTTGGCCCTTCGAGCCTGCACCACCATTCAATAAGATCATGGCTGATCATTCCCTCAGTACCCCTTTCCTGCTTTCTCTCCAATACCCCTTGATTCCCTTAGCCTAAGGGCCATATCTAACTCCCTCTTGGATATATCCAATGAACTGGCATCAACAACTCTCTGTGGCAGGGAATTCCACAGGTTAATAACTCTCTGAGTGAAGAAGTTTCTCCTCATCTCAGTCCTAAATGGCCTACCCTTTATCCTAAGACTGTGTCCCCTGGTTCTGGACTTCCCCAATATCGGGAACATTCTACCCGCATCTAACCTGTCCCATCCCATCAGAATCTTAAGCCATTTAGGACCGAGATGAGGAGAAACTTCTTCACTCAGAAAGTTGTTAACCTGTGGAATTCTCTACCGCAGAGAGTTGTTGATGCCAGTTCGTTGGATATATTCAAGAGGGAGTTAGATATGGCCCTTACAGCTAAAGGGATCAAGGGGTATGGAGAGAAAGCAGGAAAGGGGTACTGAGGTGATGATCAGCCATGATCTTATTGAATGGGTGCAGGCTCGAAGGGCTGAATGGCCTACTCCTGCACCTATTTTCTATGTTTCTATGTTTCTATTTATCCACTAAGCCATCAGAGAACTCAAATGTGTTTTAGATCTTTCAGGTCACAGATGGAATTTAAGATTTAATCTTCAAGAGATTATTCAAAGAACTCCAAGCAATGGATTACCTTCCAGACATTTATAACCATGTCTCTTGCCTTCTTCACAAGGAATTACATATCCATTTCAAGAGAGCTGAATCAGGACAGCATTCAGATCAATAGTCAATTCAAACCTGTAAGGTTTAGAGATGGCATTAGATACTTGATAATAATGTATTCTTCTGCTGGATTTGACTGAGATTCCCAGATAAATGCATTGCTAATCCCAGCTAAAGAGTATTTCTTAGTGATTAACGATTAATATCAGACGCATAGCCCGGAATTTTATTTTGGAAATGGGTAAGCAGCAAGGCTGCCTGGAAAGAGGTGGGAAACCCAGGAGAATGGGTTTCCTGCAGGACCTAGAGAATTTAATGGGAGGACATGATTAGCATTTCAAATCACTGATTCCTGCCCACAGCCAGCCAGATGGAGAGGCTGGCTGGCTGTCGGACAGGTAGGTTGCAAAGAGGAGGGAGGGAAGGATCGGAGGGCTGGAAAGTGATCTGGGGCCGAAGTGGAGGGCAGATCAGAAAGTGATTGGGGGCTGGAAGAGGGAAGGTCGGAAAGTTGGAGGTGGATCGGGGGCCAGAGGGGCTTGTTAGAACCCCAGAGGAGGATTAGGGGCCGGAGGGGGAATCTGCCATCATTCATTGACAAGGCTCACACATCAAAAAAGGCAACTTGAGTCAGTTAACTGATTCGTATATTTCTGTCCGCAAATAAGAGGTCGGTGCTCAGGAGAAAGCAGAAAAATAGGCAATTATGTTGATTGAGGATTAATATCAGGCACATGTGACCATGTACGACAATATTAAGTAATTACTGTAGTAGGTAAGTTGGGCACAGCACATTAAATAGTATATTTATTCCATAACTGCTATCTGAAATATAAATAAGAACAACCACTTCAGAAAAAAATAATAAAAATAAATGGGTTTAATAAAAGACATGTGAAAATGTCCGTGTTGGCCAAGTCATAGAATGTTGTTCATTAGTTTCAGCAGGCACTCAAAAAAAAAAATTCGTACATCACTGTTGTTATATATGTAAACTTGTATTTACTCTGTACAGCCACCGGAGGGCTCATCCCCTGGAATCCCAAGGGATCCCATAATCCCTTGGGAGCACAGGTATTTAAGGAGGCCTCACAGGTTGGAGTTGCACTCTGGAGACCTGCAATAAAAGACTGAGGTCACACTTTACCTTCAGCTCACAGTGTTCAGTCTGACTCTTTCTCCATACACAACAACTGATGACGAGATACAGATAGCGAACCCAAAGATGCAGAGAACAGTGGGCATCCTGGAGAAATTCTCGGAGGGAGATGATTGGGAAACTTTTGTGGAGCAACTCGACCAATACTTCGTGGCCAATGAGCTAGATGGGGAAGAGAGTGCTGCCAAACGAAGGGCGATCCTCCTCACCGTATGGCCTCATGAAGAATCTGCTCACTGTAGTGAAACCGACGGAGAAATCGTACACTGTGCACACTGGTCCGAGAGCATTTGCATCCGAAGGAAAGCGTTCTGATGGTGAGGTACCGGTTCTACACCTACAAAAGGTCTGAAAGGCAGGAAGTGGCGAGTTATGTCGTCAAGCTAAGACGCCTTGCAGGACATTGCGAATTTGAAGGACATTTAGAGCACATGCTCAGAGACTTTTTCGTACTTGACATTGACCATACTTCACAAACTTTTGACTGTAGAGATTCCAACCTTGAGTAAGGCCATAGTGATAGCCCAGGCATTCATTGCCACCAATGACAATACGAAGCAAATCTCTCAGCACACAAGTGCTGCTACAAGTACTGTGAACAAAGTGATGTTGTTTTCGAATCGTAACGTACAGGGCAGGTCACAATACCTGCAGCTACACATCCGCAGATGTCTCAGAGTCCACCATCAAGGGTGATGAATGCAAGGCCATTAACACCTTGTTGGCGCTGGGGAGGCTGATCATTGTTTCCATTCATGCCGATTCAAAGAGTACGGTTGCAAGGGCTGTGGAACAATGGGACACCTCCAACGAGTGTGCAGGCGAGCTGCAAAACCTGTTAAACCTGCAAACCATCATGTTTCAGAGGATGACAGATCCACGGAGGATCACGACGAACCAGAGCTTCAAACCGAGGAGGCAGAGGTACATGGGGTGCGCACATTCACCACAAATTGTCCCCCGATAATGCTGAATGTTGAACTAAATGGACTCCCGGTGTCAATGGAGCTGGACACGGGCGCGAGTCAGTCCATCATGGGCAAAAGGACTTTCAAAAGATTGTGGTGGAACAAAGCTTCAAGGCCTGTCTTAACTTCAGTTCGCACGAAACTAAGAACTTACACGAAAGAACTGATTCCTGTAATCGGCAGTGCTACCGTAAAGGACTCCTACGATGAAGCGGTGCACAAGTTACCACTCTGGGTGGTACCGGGCGATGGTCCCATGCTGCTCGGCAGGAGCTGGCTGGGAAAGATACGCTGGAACTGGGACAACGTCCGAGCACTATCGCCCGCTGACGACACTTCATGTGCCCAGGTCTTAAACAAATTTCCTTCGCTGTTCGAACCAGGCATCGGAAAATTCCAAGGAGAAAAAGTGTAGATCCACCTAATTCCGGGGGCACAACCCATCCATCACAAGGCGAGAGCAGTACTGTACATGATGAGAGAAAGGGTAGAGATCGAGCTATACCGGCTGCAAAGAGAGGGCACCATTTCACTGATCAAGTTCTACAAATGAGTCAGTCCTAATGTCCCACTCCTCAAGGGAGATGGCACCGTCAGAATCTGTGGTGATCACAAAGTAACTATCAATCGTTTCTCCCTGCAGGACCAATACCCACTACCAAAGGCCGATAACCTCTTTGCAATGCTGCTGGGAGGAAAGACGTTCATGAAGCTGGATCTGACTTCAGCCTACATGATGCAGGAACTGGAGGAATCATCAAAGGCCCTCACCTGCATCAACATGCGCAAAGGTCTTTTTGTTTATAACAGGTACCCGTTTGGAATCCAATCAGCGGCGGTGATATTCCAGAGAAACATGGAAAGTTTACTGAAGTCGGTCCCACACACCGTGGTCTTCCAGGATGACATCTTGGTCACAGGTCGGAACACAGTCGAGCATCTGCAGAACCTGGAGGAGTTTCTTAGTCAACTCAACCGCGTAGGGCTCAGGTTAAAACACTCGAAGTGCGTTTTCCTAGCGCCTGAAGTGGAGTTCCTGGGAAGGAGAATTGGGGCAGACGGCATCAGGCCCACCAACATGACGATGGAGGCAATCAAGAACGCACCAAGGCCACAGAACGTGATGGAGCTGCAGTCGTTTCTGGCATCCTGAACTACTTTGGTAACTTCTTACTGGGTCTCAGCACACTGTTAGAACCACTGCATGTCTTACTATGAAATGGGGACGAATGGGTTTGGGGCAAAAGCCAAGGAAATACCTTTGTAAAAGCGAGAAAATTGTTATGCTCAAACAAATTACTTGTGTTGTCTGATCCATGTAAGCGTTTGGTACTAGCATGTGATGCTTTGTCATATGGCGTCGGGTGTGTACTGCAACAAGCTAATGATTTTAGGAAACTGCAACCGGTTGCTTATGCATCCAGGAGTCTGTCTAAGTCTGAGAGAGCCTACAGCGCGATTGAGAAAGAAGCGTTAGCGTGTGTCTATGGGGTAAATAAAATGCATCAGTATCTGTTTGGGCTAAAATTTGAATTGGAAACTGACCATAAGCCACTTGTATCCCTGTTTTACGAGAGTAAAGGGATAAATACCAACGCATCGGTCTGCATCCAGAGATAGCATCACGTTGTCCGCATACAACTACGCCATCCGCCACAGGCCAGGCACAGAAAACTGCGCCGATGCTCTCAGTAGGCTGCCATTGCCCACCACGGGGGTGGAAATGGCGCAGCCCGCAGATCTAGCCATGGTTATAGAAGCATTTGAGAGTGAGCAATCACCCGTCACTACCTGGCAGATCAAAACCTGGACAAGCCAGGACCCCTTATTATCTCTAGTCAAAAGCTGTGTGCTTCACGGGAGCTGGTCCAGTGTCCCAGTGGAAATGCTGGAAGAGATAAAGCCGTTCCAGCGGCGCAAAGATGAAATGTCTATACAGACAGACTGCCTTCTGTGGAGCGATCGAGTAGTGATCCCCAAGAAGGGCAGAGAAACCTTCATCAATGACCTCCACAGTACCCACCCAGGCATCGTAATGATGAAAGCGATCGCCAGATCCCACATGTGGTGGCCTGGTATCGATGCGGACTTAGAGTCCTGTGTTCACAGATGTAATACATGCTCGCAGTTAAGCAATGTACCCAGGGAGGCGCCGCTAAGTTTATGGTCTTGGCCCTTGTCGACTATGCAGGTCCGTTCTTGGGTAAAATGTTCCTTGTGGTTGTAGATGCGTACTCCAAGTAGATTGAATATGAGATAATGTCAGCTAGCACGTCCGCTGCCACTACTGAAAACTTGCAGGCCATGTTTGCCACACATGGCCTACCCGATGTCCTGGTGAGCAACAACGGGCCATATTTTACCAGTGCTGAGTTCAAAGAATTCATGACCCATAACAGGATCAAACATGTCACATCTGCCCCGTTTAAACCAGCATCCAATGGTCAGGCAGAGAGAGCAGTGCAAACCATCAAGCAAGGATTGAAGAGGGTAACTGAAGGCTCACTGCAGACTCGCCTATCCCGAGTCCTGCTTAGCTACCGCATGAGACTCCACTCACTCACTGGGATCCCACCTGCTGAATTGCTCATGAAAAGAGCACTTAAGTCAAGGCTCTCGTTAGCTCATCCTGATCTACATGAACAGGTAGAGAGCAGGCGGCTTCAACAAAGTGCATACCGTGATAGCGCAAATATGTCTCGCGAGATTGAAATCAATGATTCTGCATTTGTATTAAATTATGGACAAGGTCCCAAGTGGCTTCCCGGCACTGTCGTGGCCAAAGAGAGGAGCATGGTGCTTCGGGTCAAACTTTCAAATGAACTCATTCACCGGAAACACTTGGACCAAATCAAGCTCAGATTCACGGACTATCCTGAGCAACCCACCTTGGACCCTACCTTGTTTGATCCCCCAACATACACACCAGTGGCAACCGACACCACGGTTGACCACGAAGCAGACCCCATCGTCCACAGCAGCCCAGCGAAGGCCCAACAAATGATTCAACAACACCAGCTTTCACACCGAGATGATCAACCAGGGCATGAAGGGCCCCAGATCGACTCACATTTACACTACTGACTTTGTGGGGGGCAGTGTTGTTATATATTTAAACTTGTATTTACTCTGTACAGCCACCAGAGGGCTCATGCCCTGGAGTCCCAAGGGATCCCATAATCCCTTGGGAGCACAGGTATTTAAGGAGGCTTCACAGGTTGGCGAGGCACTCTGGAGACCTGCGATAAAAGACTACGGTCACATTTTTACTTTGAGCTCATAGTGTTCAGTATGACTTTCTCCATACACAACAACTGTAATTCTCCGAATACAATCCCCTTCTAATATATGTATTGTATATATATATATTCTAATTCATTCTAGGGATATGGATGATGCTGGCAAGGCCTGTATTTATTGCTCATCCCTAGTTGCCCTTGAGAAGGTGGTGGTGAGCCGCCTTTTTGAACCGCTGCAGTCCATGATGAAGGTACTCCCACAATGCTGTTAAGTAGGGAGTTCCATAATTTTGAAGGAGCAGTGATAGATTTGCAAGTCACTATACTGGGTGTGACTTGGAGGGGAACTAAGAGGTGGTGGTATTCCCATGCACTAGTTGCTTCCAGGTGATGGAAATTGCAGGTTTGGGAGATGCTTTTGAATAAGTCTTGACAACTTGCTGCAGAGCATCCTGTAGAATTGTTTGATTCAGATCTCATTCGTTTTTTTGAATATCAAACTAGAAATAATTGGAAATGACGTTATCATCCAAACATTTAACATGCTCATATCAAAGTACTCTCTCCAGGAAGGTGTAACCCTGCTTACTTTAAATGGTTTGCCACCTCTATTACAAACATGAAGGCTTAGAAATTAGTCCCATTCCAGAAGATCCGAGGATTGATGAAAATTGGTCCTTGGACCTCATCAGCTGCCGGCACAAGTCGCGCCTCCACAGGCAGCTTGCCTGAACAAAAACGTCAATGTCAGGCCACCCGCATCGCCAGGAGTGGCCATCCAGTTAGTCCCGCGAGGGTGGGGGTTGGAACAGTCTATGGGAGAGGGGGCTGATCACGACTGCTGTGGAGCTAAAGGACCGTTCCTGCTTCTCCTGGCTTCACAAGATGGAATTTTTTCAACAAAATATATTTTTGTTAACTTACCTGGAGTCAGTGACCACAGAGGCCTCTGAAGAATCCTAAGCAGGCCATGCCCTACACTTGACCCATTCATCACCGACTCATTTTTTAACGGGGTCCTTCAACCGGCATTAGGTCCCTAATTTACATGTTGAAGGGGGTCTAATGCCTGTTGAAATATCCCATCGAAAAATTAGTCTGCGATAACCGGGCCTGGCTTGCTTTAGGCATCCACTTGGGATGGTTGGAAAAGGGCCCAACAAATTTAGACGTGGGACTAATGCCTGCTCTGATTGGGCGCTGGCCATCCTATGACTTTGTGTCTGTTTTATGCCTGAAAGACAGGCGCAGTACACATCAATTTCTACCACGTTAAATCTTTGTAGGTTAACATCATTCACCATCATCAATAAGCTATAAGGACCGATATATGAATAGATGCTCTAGGGCCTGCTGAGAATACTTATTGGGAGATCGCAGATGCACTCACCAGGGTTTTCCATCCATAGTAATGGGAAAACCTTGGAAAGCGGCTTACAATTTCCCGAAATGCACTACTCACCACAAGAACACACTCATAAAACTTCATAGCCTTTTTGACATAATTCTTTGAAGGTGCTTACATTGCCTCTCTGTCTCTTCTGCGAAGATTGTCACTGAGCCACATACCTGAGAAGTAGTGAAATCCATCCCAGCTGCAGTGGAACATTTGAACACTTAGGGTCAAGCTCCTAACTATCTGTGTAAGGCCAAGACCGTTACTGCCAGACTTCCCACCTGCTGCAACCTTCCCACAATTAAAGGATTAATGATCACATTTTACCTGCAGTATGTATCCAGATATCTCCACTGGATTATCCAAGTAATTTAAGGTAAAAGATACCGTGATTGTGTTATGCCTTTCAAGTGGTCTCCCAGGTCATTTTTATATATAATATATGGAAAATATGGTGAATCACAGATCACTGTGCTACCAATTTTCACCCCAAAGCCCTCCTCTCCTAACTATCTCTTGGTAGAGTACAGTGACATCATCATCATAGGAGGTCCCTCGTATCGAGGATGACTTGCTTCCATGCCAAAAAGGGATGAGTTCACAGATGTTTCAATGAAGGACCTAATATTGCAGGTCCCGAACTACATGTTGAAGGGTGGAAGATGCCTGTGCGTGGATTATTTTAATGTGTGGTGACCGTTGCACACCAGCCACCACACGGGCTTGACAGAGCTAGGTCTTGGTCCATTTACCCGGTTAATGCCACAGCGACATACATGCTGGTGATGCTCCAATACTTCACTGAATTGGAACAACAACCTTCAGAGTATCCTAAGGTTCATCTTTGACCCTTCTTTTGTCCTTCTTTACAGTTTCTTGGCAACATTGAGGGCGAAATTGGCCTACTGTACACCTCCCGCTAGCGCCTCTGGGGGCGCTAATGTGTTTTCACCCATGGAGGGTGGGGGCTACTGGCTCCCGTAAAATTGCACGGGAGATGGCGGAGACACAAAAGCATTAGTGCCCCACTCCCACAGGTAGCGCCCCGGGCTGCTGTGTCTCCAGTGATGACATCATCAGCGTGCGCAGCAACCTGTTTTCGCCCCATGGTGGCCCGTTTGTGCCCTGCCGCGGAAATTGGGCAGCGTCCCATGAGACTGCCGCGAACGATGTCAGCTCAAGTCTTGTGGGTTGCCAACTGGGCCGCACTCCGCTCGCTTTACTGGTCTGGCCTCCGTGAGTTTTTCCGCGAGGTTCGTGCTGTGACGGTGCTGCCCAGCATCCCCAGTGACGTGCTGGAGGCCCCTCAAACCCATGTAGAGCTCGCAAGGTGCACCCCCTTTAACGGAAGTTGAGGGCCCCCTGTGATCTCGTTAGCACTATGCGAAGAGGCGGCGTAGCACTCCAACTTTTACCCAGTTAGTGCCCGAGACCCACTCCAGAGAGGAAGTGGAGCATCCGACATTGCATTCTACTTCCTTTCAGGGGCGGTACCCCAAATTTAGATCGCAGAGTATCCATAGACACACAGCTAGTTTTCTGAAAATCGGGTGTCCAAGCTCTGCCCTTCACAACCCCCAACTCATCTCCAAGTCCACCTCCCACATTTATGCTGCACTAAAGCCCGCTCATCAATCAGCTCCATCCTTACCGAGCTCCATTCCCTTTCCCATCTGAGCGCCATAATATCAGATCACTTCAGTGAGAATGTCGCAATGACCTGTCAAACAGCTCCTGAGCTATCGCACTCAGCTTGCTGTGTCTCATTCCTCAACTCCACTCTGGATCTATCTGACCACACTTGAAGAAAGTGATTGGGTTTCATGAATCACTGGGGCTCACCCATGGGGTGGGGGTGGGCAGTAAGGGATGGGGATCTGGCTCCAATTTCCTGATGTGTGCTCCATGCTAGGCAACTAAGGCCCAAATTAGGTTTGATGCCTGCTCTGTGGCCTATTAGCTGATTTTACGGGAACAGAAGAAGATCAATGGCCTCATCCTCATTTGCCACTTTCGCCATGACTTCACCCACCTCTGCAAACTCTTCCAGCCTTGCATTCCAGCCCATTACTTCTGGTACCCTGACTTCGGTTTCCTGTACAGGGGTTGCTTGACAGCAATCAGGATGGCGTCACATATTATTCATGTTCCCCCTCCCTAGCCTAGAGGTGCTGAGGCCATTTATCACACCCATGCAGTCACCGAATAAAATCAGCTAATACAACTCAGATTAGGGCTCAAATCTAATTTTGGACTTTGTTTTCTAGTGAGGAGTTTAATTTGCCAGGAGCACATGTCAGGAAATTGCAGGCATCCCCCCCACCCTATAATTTTCATGGGCATGCCTCTACACTGGGAGTGCAAATTTGCAACATTTACCTCAGTGAGTCATGAAACCCAATCACTTTGTTCAATTGTGTTCAAATAGGCCCCGAGTGAAGTGGAGGAATGACCCACAGCAAGCTGGAGCCGTTTGATAGTCAGTGCATTGTGGCATCCTCACCAAAGTGATCTGATATTATGGCGCTCAGATCAGGGTTTTTCACACTTTTGGCTTACAACATAATACTGGTTTATGTCATGTCTTGTGTATGTAAAGAATACAGTAATGCCTATTGTGAATGCAACAATGTTTACCATTTCCATGCTTATTCATACAGTCAGAGGATGTTGCTAGAGCGAATGCATCTGGATCTTTGAAGTGACAAAATCATTTGGCTCCCCTCTAAACACCAAGTTAAAAGACAGGTGCTGAATTCTGTGGTGCCATAAAGACAAGTTGTATTGATGGCTTTGAACCTTAACGATCTTTGAGCTGCATGTGCTACATCAACCATGGTAGACAGATATTGCGAGAGAAAAAAAAGAGGACACGCCTGATTAGGCCTGAATGTAGTCGGAACTCAACAGCTATCACTCAGGGTCGTTTCCTGTTTAGTTTTCACTTTCATGGTCAACTTGCCATTAAAATAAAGGGCTATCAGCTATTCGGACGTGTAGCCTTTTTGTTTCCTTCCTTTCAACTGTATTGGGTACCTTTCCTTTCATTCAGTACGGGGCCTGCTCCTGTGGATTCACTCAAAGGACCCCAATAAGAAAACAATCAATATTTGCAGATAGGGGCGACTTATTGCTTAACAAAGGCAATAAGCACACACTCAATTGCCACGCTGCTTTGAAATGATCAACAACAACAACAAAAACCACCTGGATTTCAGACGTTGCCTGCTGTGAGCAATTAAAGCCAGTCTGGTCCACTGGGAATCATTGTAAGAATGACCTGCCCATAAAAGACTGGAAGAATGTCTCAAGGCACATTGAAAGCGACCAAGTACTTTACTAATCTATTACTTATATTGACAAGAGTATCACTGTTTGTACTATATCCCCCAAAAGGAAGCTGTGTGAGATGAACTAGCTGATAAGGTTACAACTCCTCAGCCAGTAAGTATTTGGCTTGGATTTGGCTGCACGCTAAATCTCACACACACCAGTCAACACTCCTGCCTCAAACCCACAAATAAGTCACTACCACATAATCCAAGTCAAAATTTGCACAGCTCATTTCAAACTACACCTACTCGTGTCCAGATAAATATTAATTGCAAGCAGCTGTGATTCTTACTTTAAACAAAAGAACTGTATTCTGATCTGAAACATTTTAACAAATAAAAAAAAAAGTATCAATTTAAAATAAAGACTTAGGGGCAGTGTGGTTGGATGGCACATTGGAGCCCCAAGGTAATATGCCACAGCATAGTTAGGTATACCCCATATACTGGGACTAAAGATGCCAAATCTAGTCAGATTTGTTCTTGGATTTTCACCGCTGTGGGCTGGATTTTGCTGGGAAAATAATGGTGAGGCTAACAGCGCTCACCGTTATTTTCTGCAAATTGGATAGCAACTTCCAGCAACTGCACATGCTCAGTTAAAGGTGGAAATCCGGAAGTTACTGTTCTTCCAAAAGCTTCCCGAAAGTGGCATCTCGCCATCTGTCACACCATTCAAATGTATTAAAGTTGCTATATTTAACTCATGGATTCATGGATATGGACTAAACACACTAAAAACATTAGGGCTGTCTATTCCAGCCTATTTTAACAGCGTGGTAAGTCTTAATTACTACAAAACCGTCTCGGTGGCACTGAAAATTTACTTTTACAAATGTGGAGTCTCATTCCTTCAGCTTTTAATTATTGTTGGAGAATTGATTCTTTAAATTTAAATTTTTTTTTACTTTTTCTTTCTGTCTCTTTTATCTCTTTCTTAATCCAATCTTTCTCTCCCTTTATTTTGTTTTCTGTACCTGATTTGACATTGAATTCAATATTCCAACTTACACTTCCTGGATCAGACCCGGCACTGCTCATTAACGATTCTTCAATCTGATGGGTTATGGAGGTACAGAATTGCTTTCCCTGCTCACACAGGTTCCAGATGTCCTTTAGAGGGCTCTGCACTTTTCGGATGGTTGGCTGACGGAACGTGGCGTGCAAAAACCCATAGAAAGTCTATGTGTAAGTGCAAGTCTTTTCACCACTCAGAGCAAAATTCAGCCTGTGATCTCTCATCTCCAACCACCCCTGCCCCACGTTCACACCATCCTTGTGGAGCTCCGCCTTCTTATACCCATTGAAAAGCAAACAGAATTTTGGTTACCCGATTGAAGGATACTTGACTATCAGTCAAACAATTAATAAATGAAAATTTTCAAAGATAATTTTAAAAAGCAAACCATTTTTAATGTGGCTCGTGTCAAATCTTTTGTCTATAGTACTGCTCCTTGGGATGTTTTACTACATTAAAGGCGCTATATAAATACAAGTTGTTGTTGTTACCCCAATGATTTTTCTCCTGGGTTGCTCACAGTAGTGTCCTAGAGATTAGTCTTTAATTCCTAGAGACTCCAGGGCAATCTGGAGGGTTGGCAACCCTAACTGGGATATGATCTGTGTTACTCCTGTGGGGAAACCAGCAACTTGAGGTTATGCGCTTCGTTACCTGAAAAGTTATCCTTAAACGACTCCCGCACACCATTGAGTGGTCAATTTCAAGGCCGCATTGACCTGGAAGCAGTTCACTTGTTCACCCTGTACTCTGTTGATGGTGCACTAAGAAATGATAGTACTGTCACAGCGCCAGTACATTGAAATTAATGAGTAGCATGTGAAAATAATTGTAATGCCTTTTCTTACTTGCTCCAGAGGTGGCTCTGCAACCCCTATATTACAAGAACATCTGTTATTCTTACTTGTGTAAGAGGTGTCCCTGTTACTTCGCTCAGCCTGTTAAAACAGCATAAACATGAAAGAACAAACTTGCCTTTATATAGCGTCTTTCATTACCTCAGCTAAACAAACAACTTCATGCACAATTTCGTAATCACTGTTGTTGAAATGTAGCTAAATGATTATTTGCTCCAACCAACCATGAACAATATCACAGAAGTTTCACTTGCATTTTTTTAAAAATATATCAAAAAGTGGATTGATAAATTCTTTAAAAGTTTATAAATTGGAGCCTGGGTGGTGCAGTGCATTAGGATACAGCTCTTTTATCCCAGGACCAAGTTTCAAGTTCAATCCAGACTGATGAGATAAAAGTCTCCTTTCTCCATTGGCTGCAAGAGTCCTAAGTTGTTGGTGTTTCCATATCTTCACACTCTTCCGTTGGAGAATAGTCTGGAATAGTGGAAAGATTCGCAGGCAGATTAACAGTCTGACAGGCCACAGTGTGAACCCTCCTTCCATGGCGTTAACTGTCTTTGGTTAGTCCTATATGGAGTGAGGGTTTTATGGCTTACACAACCCATACAATAAGTGGGGGGAGGTGAGTATCCTGAGATATCAGCTGAGAATTCAGAACTATCATCATAGGCAGTCCCTCGAAATCGAGGAATACTTGCTTCCACTCTAAAAGTGAGTTCTCAGGTAACTGAACAGTCAAATCCGGGAATTACAGTCTCTGTCGCAGGTGGGACAGACAGTCGTTAAAGGAAAGGGTGGGTGGGGAGTCTGGTTTGCCGCACGCTCCTTCCGCTGCCTGCGCTTGTTTTCTGCATGCTCTCGGCGATGAGACTCGAGGTGCTCAGCGCCCTCCCGAATGCTCTTTCTCCACTTAGAGCGATCTTTGGCCAGAGACACCCAGGTGTCAGCGGGGATGTTGCATTTTATCAATGAGGCTTTGAGGGTGGCCTTGAAACATTTCCTCTGCCCGCCTGGGGCTCGCTTGCTGTGTAGGAGTTCCGAGTAGAGTGCTTGCTTTGGGAGTCTTGTGTCAGGCATGCGAACAATGTGGCCCGCCCAACGGAGCTGGTCGAGTGTGGTCAGTGCTTCGATGCTGGGGATGTTGGCCTGATCGAGGATGCTAACGTTGGTGCGTCTGTCCTCCTCGGGGATTTGCAGGATCTTGCGGAGACAACGCTGGTGGTATTTCTCCACCGATTTGAGGTGTCTACTGTATATGGTTCACTTCTCTGAGCGATATAGGAGGGCGGGTATCACTACAGTCCTGTAGACCATAAGCTTGGTGCCAGACTTGAAGGCCTGATCTTCGAACACTCTCTTCCTCAGACAACCGAAGGCTATGCTGGCGTACTGGAGGCGGTGTTGAACTTCGTCGTCGATGTCTGCCCTTGCTGATAATAGGCTCTCAAGGTAATGAAAGTGGTCCACGTTGTCCAGGGCCGCGCCGTGGATCTTGATGACTGGGGGACAGTACTGTGTGGTGGGTCAGGTTGGTGGAGGACCTTTGTCTTACGGATGTTTAGCGTAAGGTCCATGTTTTCGTACGCCTCGGTGAAGATGTTGACTATGACTTGGAGTTCAGTCTCTGAATGTGCGCAGATGCAAGCAATTCAGAGCCAGAGCTCTGGTCTCCACTTAGCAGGACTGTCTGGAGTAGGATTTGAACCCTGCACTTTCTGACTAGGGGTACGGTAGCAAAGTGGTTATGTTACTGGACTAATAATCCAGAGATGTGCGTTCAAATCCCAACACGGCAGCTGGGGAATTTAAATGCAATTTAATAAGTTTGGAATTAAAAAGCTAGTATTAGTAATGATTACCATGAAACTATTGGATTGTTCATTAATGTCCCAACTGGTTCACTAATGTCCTTCAGAGAAGGAAATCTGCTGTCCTTACCCAGTCTGGCCTATATGTGACTCCAGACCCACAGCCATGTGGTTGACTCTTAACTGCCCTCAAAGTCAGCACTTTGTGAAAGTACCATCATCAAGACTGCAGCAGTTCTCAAGAAGGCAACTCACCACCACCTTCTCAAGGGTAATCAGGATGGGCAATAAATGCTGGCTTGCTGGCAATGCCTGCATCCCGTGAACAAATAAATAAAAAGAAACTCAGAGGCAGGAATGCTACCACTAATCTAAAGGCTCACTCCAGCAGAATTTGAAGTGAAAATAATTTAGCAATAATATACACTTAACACAAAAATAAAAAAGCAGTGTAAATAGTAATTAGGGCTTGAAATTCTCCTGTCCACTATTTTTAGCACAGGTAAATATTGACCCCTACAGATTTTACATCTGAAGCGTAGAGTCACTTTGAGATCTGATCGCCATTTGATAGAGATTATAACCCATTGGATACTGTGGTGGAAGCAGAATTCACAATAGCTTTTGAAAGTGAAGTGGATAAACATTTGAAAAAGACACATTTAAATGGTTACTGGAAAGGGAAGATAAATGGGACTAAGTGGATAAATCTTTTGCAGAGCTTGCACAGGGGCAATGAGCCGAGTAGACTGTAAAATGTTAATATCATATAAGAGTAAGAATTATCAGAGCAGCAATATCTCATTGCAAAATCTTTAAAAAGTGACAGGCTAACGCTGGAGACCCCTACGACAGATCTGAAGCAGAAAAGCATCTTCGTAGAGCTGAGTGAAATAAAGAGGGGAAGTGGAGAAAAACAACTAAAGGTTCATAAGTACAATGTTGCCCGCAATTACAAAGATCTACTTAATCAGTTTAGTAGCATATACACAGATATTTCAAAAACTGGACTAGGGTGGAAAGTTCCAACTGACAACGTGTCAGCCCTAGCTCATTGGTAGCACTCTCTCCTCTGATTCAGAAGGTTATTGCTTCAAGTCCTACTCCAGAGATTTGAGCACATAATCTAGGTTGACACTGCACTGTTGGAGGTGTCATCTTCCTGATGTGCCATTAAACCTAGGACCTGTCTGCCCTCTCAGGTGGACGTAAAGATCCCATGACACTATTTTGAAGAAGAGCAGGAGAGTTATCCCCGGTGATCTGACCAAAAAATTAACCCTCAACCAACATCACTAAAACAGATTATCTGGTCATTATCACATTGCTGTTTCTGGGACTTTGTTGTGCCTAAATTGGTTGCCACGTTTCTCTACAATGCTACAGTGACTCTCTTCATTAGCTGTAAAGTGGTTTGGGATGTCCTGAAGTCATGAAAGACACTGCATAAATGCGAGTCTTTCTTTCTTATAGAAAGTCCATTTCAATCAGACAGTGAAAGGGCATTAGAAAGACAAATGGGGAAAAGAAATAAGCGGAATATCAGAAACTGGTAGGAAAATGGAGGTTAGTACAATAGAGGGTAATTTTATGAATCAGTGCTCAGAGCTTGCCTGACTCTGCACCCACATTCTCAATATGTGCTCTCAGTGCATGAAGGCCCGTACAGGCAGCCTGAGCGTGTAAAATCCACCCAAACATTCCAAGTTATTGTTTGAATCAATTTGTTTGAAACAATCTAACTGCTTCACACTGTTTCTAATGTCTCCCTTATGCTTTAGCATTGCCCCCTCTCATCTTCCTTAGTGCCACCAGCTTAACATAGCTTAGAGTTAAGGAGAGAGATTGAATGAGAGAAAGAAAGAGATTTGCATTTATATTGTACCATATCTTGTCCCAAAACACCACGACCAATGAATTGCTTTGCAAGTGCACTCACTGTTGGTACATTGAGAAACAAGGCAAAAAGGAGAAAATTGATATACACAGAGGAAAAGTATTTTAAAAAATGATCAAAATTGCACGAAATAAAGACCGAGGAGCACGATTTACTATCATGGAGTAAATTGTAGTCTTGACATAAAATGTTATTTGGATGATATAAACATCAGTTTACAAATTCCAGCACTGGTTTAGTACAATGTTAAGTCTTTTACATTGGTCAACTAAAAATCTCATTTAATGGGGAATGATCTAATTAAGTTAAGTAACAGTGGAAATTCTACTCACATTGTACACTCTACTGGTGCCATAAATTACACTTGGACCAGCTTAATCTAAACCTATAAACTTAAGTCAATAATGATTGAAGTCTTTATTTTGCATCTTTCAGAAGGTGCTAGTTAAAACAATTTCAGACACAAATACTGTTGAGTTTCACACAATCCAGGTTGCACAATATTATGTAATGTGAGCATATCATTGTGAATCTAGATGTTATCAGACTGCACACTGGTATTGATAATGGAAGGAAGGAAGACTTGATATAGTGCCTGATGGTGGTAATCTGTTTTAGTGAAGTTAGTTGAGAGATCATTATTGGCCAGGACACCAGGGACAACTCACCTGCTCTTCGTCAAAATAGTACAAAATAGTTCTCCTGAGAAGGCAGACAGGGCCTCGGTTTAAAGAGTCATCTAAAAGATGACACCTCCGACAGAGCAGCACTGCCTCGACACTGTGTTGGTGTGTCAGGCTAGATTATGTGTTCAAGTATCTGGGACTTGAACCCACAACCTTCTTATTCAGCAGACTCTGCTCGGGGTATCAAACAGCCAGCATCTGTACCTTGAAACTGACCTTCACTTGGTTTGTTTGTGCAGAACGTTTAACTTGGATAAGCTACCCCAGGGAAGGTAGATTACTATCGACTCTATTCCCAGGGTGGCACGAGGGGGAGGGGTTGAATTTCCTTGGCACTTCTCTTGCTGCGCTCTGCTGCCTTAAGTTCAGTATAGACCCCCTTTACACACAGTTCACCCTACAGAGATTTGAGCACAAAATCTAAGCTGACACTCTAGTGCAGTATTGAGGGAGTGCTGCACTGTTGAGGTGCCATATTTTGAATGAGATGTTTAATCACTTCTACCCTCTCAGGTGGAATTAACAGATCCAATGGCACTATTTTGAAGACGAGCAGGGGAGCTCTCCCAATGGCCTGGTCAATATTTATCCCTCAACATCACCAAAAAGAAGAGATTATCTGGTCATTATCTCCTTGCTGTTTGTGGGGCCATGCTATGCGCAAATTGCAAATTGAGTCCAGCGTTTCTTACATTACAACAGTGACTACGCTTCAAATGTACTTCATTGGCTGTAAAGCACTTTGGGACGTTCTGAGGTCATAAAAGGCACTATATAAATGCAAGTCTTTCTTTCTTTTTAAAGCAGCAGGGCAGGAGAATGCCCAAGATAATTCACCCTGATAGTTCTTGGCTGATGTTGGGTCCCTTTTACCAGATGATTTAATGTCCTCTTGTGCTTTGTCACTGAAACATCCACAGCTCCAGAGAAAGGTGCAATAAATGAATAAATATGATTTATCTTCTGAGACATAAAGGACATTGTTCCATTAGCAACTTTGGACTTTATTGGTACTCGAAATGTCAACAGGTAACTGCAGATGCCAGAAGGGCTTATCATCACACAAACAACATGTAAGAAAGATATTATATTTACATGGTGGCTTTCATGAACTCAGAGCATCCAAATGTATTGTCCAACCAATGAAGTACTTGTCAGTGTAGCCACTGTTGTAATGTAGGAAACGCAGCAGCCAATATGTGCACAGCTAGGTCCCACTGGCAGCAATTCATAAATGATGATGTTTTTTAATGATGTAGGTTGAGGGATAAATGTTAACCAGGATACAAGGGAGAGATCCTGTGCCCTTCTTTGAAAAGTGCCGTGTAATGTTTGATAACTGCCTGATGTGTCAGACAGATTCTCAGATTAAAATCTCACCTGAACACCAGCACCTTCAACAGTGCAGCACTCCCTCAGTATTACACTGAAGTGCCGGCCTACATTCTATGTGAACATTTCTGGAGAGGAGATTGAACCAATCAACCTTCTCACTCAGAGGAAAGATTACTACTAACTGAGCCAAGGCGGCTGCTTCCTTCATCATGACATTTTGAGAGCTTCGTTAATGATGGTCTTGGGTTATGTAATCAATGCCCATGTTTGCCCTTCTGGTTGGTAGCACTGATTTTAGGCCAAAGAAAGCACCTTTTATTTCAGGAACGGTTTAGCTAAAATAAACAGCTTCCTCTGTAAAACTAGATGGCTTTTCATTTAGGTTTTCAACTATATTTTGTTTACTATGCCCTCACCAATGTATTAAGTTATATTAATTACAAACTATTAGAATAACATTGGTATATGTAACATGCCTTCCTATTTGAAGCTGCAGATTCAAAAAATCCCTTCAAATTCCTTAATTCCGACATCAGCAATGAGTTAACCAGCTCACCAGCACCTCCCAAACCCATGACCGCCGCCACTCAGAGCCAGCCAGTGGCTCAGTTGGTAGCACCCTCGCCTCTAAGTCTTAAGGTTGTGGGTTCATAGGGCTAGAACCTCCACTTTTTTTGCATGCTTAACGCCCACTTAACACCCATTTTACCGCTGAAATGATGTATGGGCCCATATATCGGCCATTTTAGCACAAAATGGAAACTGGCGGGCATTTTTCGGAGACTTATCGCCGAGCATTACTTTCCCCATGTGCTTAACGGCGAGAAAAAATATTACCACCCGCCCACTTTTTTGGGGCGGAATCAGCAGATTGGGCGATTTCAACGCCCATATCGCCCAGCGTTACTTTCCGCACAGAATTAACGCCGAGATTCAATATTAACGCCCGCCCACTGTTTTTTGTTGTAAAGAGCATATTTACCTAAATTAGCGGCCTTGGAGATCGCCCATCGTCAATTTCACCACCTCGCACACATTTCGCCCACAATATCGCTCGCTCAAAAAAAACGCCCAAGAAAGTGGAACTAACCGGAATGTATCACAGCGTTATGGATGCCATATTCTAGATCACGTCGCGTCCTTTAAAAGGCTGCTGTGCTTCAACCTCAGCAGAGTTCAGATGTACTCTGCAGGTCATTGGAGTTGATGTGAACATCTGTAAAAACATCTTGACCATACTGTGACTGATTGGAATTGAAGAGGTGCGTTCGTTGGGACACTCCTTGTTTGTGAGAAATCGGTGGAAAACGGAGAGATACTGCAATGGGGCCTGTCTTTTCTCACCCTTTCTTGGTGACCAAATACATGCAGCAGACTCGATATCGCTGAAGGAACGCTGCACTGCATTATGTGCCCAATATAAGAAGTGACAGACAGATGAGGAGGACCAGACGTTACACCCCCGGCAAGTACAAGGTAAAGCATTCTTACCTCGACTTGTCTGGCATCATCTGCCTTCGGAGACTGCACTTCCACAAAGAGGTTATCACTGAGGTATGCCAGCTGATAAAAGCAGATCTTCAGCCTGCCAGCACCATCAGTACTGCACTGTCCGTCGAGGTCAAAGTCACCGCGGCACTGTCGTTCTACAGCTCGGGTTCTTTTCAAGCCACAACTGGCGACATTTGCGGACTTTCTCAGCATGCCACACATCGCTGAATTAGACAGGTCACTGGAGTCCTGTACGCACGCAGGAGGGTCTTGATCAGCTTCCCTATGACCAGGGAGGCACAGAGTGAAAGGGCTCTCGGATTCTCCAGAATTGCAAACTTCCCCAAGGTGCAGGGAGCAATAGACTGTAGGCACATCGCGATGCGGGCACGTTTTCAGGATGCTGAGGCTTTCAGGAACTGCAAGGATTCCACTCCCTGAATGTCCAACTGGTTGTCGACCACCAACAAATTATACTGGCAGTGAATGCTCAATTTCCGGGCAGCATCCATGATGCTCACATCCTGCATGAGAGCACTGTATCTGACTTGTTTAACAATGAGCCACAAGGTCAATGCTGGATGCTTGAGGACAAAGGATACAGCCTCGCCACCTGGTTGATGACCCCACTGCGTGACACCCACACCGAGGCCGAGAGGCGATACAACGAGAACCACAGAGCAACTCGCATTATCGTGGAGAAAACCATTGGAGTGCTGAAGCAGCGCTTTAGATGCCTGGACCACTCAGGAGGCGAGCTCCAATACCACCCTGAGCAAGTAGCTTAATTCATGTTGGTGTGCTCCACGCTACATAACTTGGCTATCAGGAGGGGACAAGAATTGCCTGATGAGTCTGACAGTCCACCTCACCAGAGAGAGGAAGAGGAGGACGAGGAGGCGGACGCTGACATCAGGCCAATCAGGCTGACCCTGAAGCCATGCCCCCGCCCCCCTGTAAACTGCATGAAAGAGCCCATGGTGGCATGATAGCTGCAAGAGCCTTATGTCAGGAGCTCATGAATGATTGCTTTGCCTGAAAGTACGTTGGTGTTATTTACAAGGCTGACACACTGCTGGGTGTGCAGGTGATACATCAATGGTGGACATCACCTTGGTGACAGTTAAAGTTGAAGTTGATTGAAGTTAAGTGTGATTATACGCTTTGATGTTAAGGAATCACCAGTGTGTAACAGTGCAGCTATCTGAGCGAATGCGCTACAAGGTTTTGTTAAATAAAAAACATTTAAACCGAACATTAGTCTGAAATCATCAGTGTTTCTGTACAAACAAACCATTCCCCCCACCCCCCCCCCCCCCCACCCCGCTTCTCTTCCCCACCTCTACCCCTTCCCCTCCCCTTCCTGACTCCAAGCCGCCTGGCCGAGAAGGTCCGCAGGCGATGCTTCATTGGGGATGGGGTTGATGACTGAAGCGCTACTTGGATGGATACGGGAGAGGACGGTCCCGAGGTGGGAACGTTCTCTGAGCCATAAGCAAGATGTTGCTGCTGGCTCTCATGAGTGGCTGGCAATGGGGTGTGTCACCTGCCGCGCTCCGGGACCACTGGGAGCCCTCCACCACCAGTGTTCCTGGCTACCAGCTCCAGGGCCTCCTCCATCTCTTCCATGTTATATCTTATTTGTTGGACAAAAACTCGGTGCCAACTATGTTCTTGGTGCTTAGTAGGCTTTTTGCTGCTGGTGAATCTCCATTGTGTCTCCCACAACATCCAGACAAGCACACACCACAACCACACATGCTTTCAGTGCCTCTGAGCTCCCTCTGTCTCCTCTTCTGTGCATGTCATGATGACCCTTGACCTCCTGAATCGCGGGAATCGAGTATGGCCATGCTGTTGCTAAGGATGGCCACACTTTGCAGCAGAAGGTCAAAAAAATTATACGCTACCGCCTATTTGATATTGCTCGTGGTAACGCCCATTTTCAAAAATGGAAACTAGGTGTTTTGAGAATGGGCGAGAAGCCGGCGATCAGAAAACCCTTTTTTAAAGCCCACGCCGGAAATAGCACCCATTTTTGGGCGATAAGCACAAAAGTAGAGGTTCTAGCCCATTGTCCCATTCCAGAGACAAAAATCTAGGCTGAAACTCCAGTACGGTACCGAGGGAGTGCTACACTGTTGGAAGTGCCATCTTTCGGATGAGACATTAAACTGAGGCTCCCTCTGCTCTCTCAGATGGACGTAAAAGATCCAGTGGCACTATTTCAATAAAGAGCAAGGAAGCTATACCTGGTGTGCAGCCAAATTGACTGTTGCATTTCCTACATTACAACAGTGACTATACGTAAAAAAAAAAGAACTTCATTGCCTGTAAAGGACTTTGAGACATCTGGTGGTCATGAAAGGTGCTACATAACTGCAAATTATTTTCTTTTCTCCGATATAATTTGTCAATCTTTAGGATGGTCAAGGGCAGCAGGCACATGGGAGCACCATCACTTCCAAGTTTCCCTCCAAGTCACACACCATCCTAACATGGAAATTGATTGCCTTTCCTTCATCGTCGCTGGTTTCAAACACTATAAGAATATAAGAACATAAGAAATAGGAGCAGGACTAGGCCATTTCGCTCCACGAGCCTACTCCACCATTCAATAAGATCATCGCTAATCTTCAGGGAGCACCACAAAGACTGCAGCAGTTCAAGAAGGCGGTTCACCACCACCTTCTCAGGGGCAATTAGGGATGGACAATAAATATTAACTTTGCCAGTGATGCCCACATCCCATGAACGAATAAAAAATTTTGTCTGAAGTTGTACTATTGCCATCTGCATAGTAAGTGTGTACCATGTAACTTTTACTGCCATATAAACTGTAAATTGCCAACAGTGATGTTGATTTTCACTGCCTTCACCTGGTGCGAATGGAGCAGTAATGGCCTCAAAATGGGGTTAGTTGCCTTACCGCTCCATTAACACTGGTGATGCAACTGGCTCCGTTTTGAAAAGGGCGTATTTCCAATTTAAGCTAACACTATTCAAAACAGATTACCTGAGGTTTTGTTGTGTACATATAATAACAGTGGCCACACTTCAAAAGTAATGCACTGGTTGTGAAATCCTTTAGGATGGCCGAAGGACATGATCAAACTCTCTATAAATGCAAGTTCCATCCACCCTGAATGCTGTGTTTCACCTTATTTTGTACAAAGGGCGAAACTGAAATTAGAATAAGATTCTGATGATAGTCATGAAATCAACTAATGTGACTGAGGGGACTCTCTAATGCAATGATCTGAAAAGGGACGTCATCGAATGAAAACAATGTGAGCAATGAGCTTACTGTGCAACCTTTGACCTTCAAGTAACTTTATTGACAGAAGGGGGAAAAGCCAGATGATTTGTCCTCACAGCTGCTTTGCTCTCAGACGCTGCTGCTTTGAAGTAAATGTAAACTTCTATGATATTGTTTTACTCAGTCTGTTTAAGATTAGTCTTATTCAATAAAATGATGCATTATTTCATCCAATTCCTTTCATCTGTTGAAAGGTTTATTTTGATGTGGTCAGGCTAATGAGGTCTCTTCTTAAAAGTCAGGACAGCCTACCCTTACTCTGA
Organism: Pristiophorus japonicus; assembly: GCF_044704955.1. Classification (NCBI taxonomy): domain Eukaryota; kingdom Metazoa; phylum Chordata; class Chondrichthyes; family Pristiophoridae; genus Pristiophorus; species Pristiophorus japonicus. The sequence goes on from NC_091981.1 coordinate 61,161,024, forward strand.
AAACTCCACTGCAACACTGCCAGCTTGGCAGCTGTGCGGAGTTGTGTTGCAGCAGATGCATTTTTCCAACTTGAGTTTTCCATTTTCAGAAAAAATGATTAGGTTTTCAAACGGCTCCATTAAAAAAAAACCACACACAAATCCATCCAAAGTGAGTTTACAAAGGAAACATAGAAATTAGGTGCAGGAGCAGGCCATTCGGCCCTTCGAGCCTGCACCGCCATTCAATAAGATCATGGCTAATCATTCAACCTCTGTACCCCTTTCCTGCTTTCTCTCCATACCCCTTGATCCCTTTGACCACAAGGGCCATAGCTAACTCCCTTTTGAATATATCTAACGAACTGGCCTCAACAACCTTCTACGGTAGAGAATTCCACAGGTTAACCACTCTCTGAGTGAAGAAGTTTCTCCTCATCTCGGTCCTAAATGGCTTACCTCTTATTCTTAGACTGTGCCCCTGGTTCTGGAACTCCCCAGCAACGGGAACATTCTTTCTGCCTCTAACCTGTCCAATCCCGTCAAAATTTTATATGTTTCTATGAGATCCCCTCTCATTCTTCTAAACTCCAGTGGATACAAGCCCAGTTGATCCAGTCTTTCCTTATATGTCAGTCCTGCCATCCCTGGAATCAGTCTGGTGAACCTTCGCTGCACTCCCTCAATAGCAAGAACGTCCTTCCTCAGATTAGGAGACCAAAACTGAACACAATATTCCAGGAGAGGCCTCACAAAGGTCCTGTATAACTGCAGTAAGACCTACCTGCTCCTATACGCAAATCCCCTAGCTATGAAGGCCAACATGCCATTTGCCTTCTTCACCGCCTACTGTACCTACATGCCAAATTTCAATGACTGATGTACCACGACACCCAGGTCTCATTGCACCTCCCCTTTTCCTAATCTGTCACCATTCAGATAATATTCTGTCTTCCTGTTTTTGCCACCAAAGTGGATAACCTCACATTTATCCACATTGTACTGCATCTGCATTTGCCCACTCACCTAACCTGTCCAAGTCACCTTGCAGCCTCGTAGCATGCTCCTCACAGCTCACACCGCCACCCAGCTTAGTGTCATCTGCAAACTTGGAGATATTACATTCAATTCCTTCATCTAAATCATTGATGTATATTTTAAATAGTTGAGGTCCCAGCACTGAACCTTGCGGCACCCCACTGGTCACTGCCTGCCATTCTAAAAGGACCCATTTATTCCCACTCTTTGCTTCCTGTCTGCCAACCAGTTCTCTATCCACGTCAGTACATTACCCCCAATACCATGTGCTTTAATTTTGCACACCAATCTCTTGTGTGGGACCTTGTCAAAAGCCTTTTGAAAGTCCAAATACACCACGTCCACTGGTTCTCCCTTGTCCACACTGCTAGTTACATCCTCAAAAAATTCTAGGAGATTTGTCAAGCATGATTTCTCTTTCATAAATCCATGCTGACTAGGACCGATCCTGTCACTGCTTTCCAAATGTGCTGCTATTTCATCTTTAATAATTGATTCCAACATTTTCCCCACCACCAATGTCAGGCTAACCAGTTTTCTCCCTCCCTCCTTTTTTAAAAAGTAGTGTTACATTAGCTACCCTCCAGTCCATAGGAACTGATACAGAGTCAATAGAATGTTGGAAAATGATCACCAATGCATCGACTATTTCTAGGGCCAGTTCCTTAAGTACTCTGGGATGCAGCCTATCAGGCCCTGGGGATTTATCGGCCTTCAATTCCATCAATTTCTCTAACACAATTTCCTGATTAATAAGGATTTCCTTCAGTTCCTCCTTTTCGTGAGACCCTCGAACCCCTAGTATTTCCAGAAGGTTTTTTGTGTCTTCCTTAGTGAAGACAGATCCAAAGTATTTGTTCAATTGGTTTGCCATTTCTTTGTTCCCCATTATAAATTCACCTGATTCTGACTGCAAAGGACCTACATTGGTCTTCACTAATCTTTTTCTCTTCACATATCTATAGAAGCTTTTGCAGACAGTTTTTATGTTCCCTGCAAGCTTCCTCTCATACTCTATTTTCCCCCTCCTAATTAAACCCTTTGTCCTCCTCTGCTGAATTCTAAATTTCTCCCAGTCCTCAGGTTTCCTGCTTTTTCTGGCCAATTTATATGCCTCTTCCTTGGATTTAACACTTTCCCTAAATTCCCTTGTTAGCCACGGTTGAGCTACCTTCCCCGTTTTATTTTTACTCCAGACAGGGTTGTATAATTGTTGAAGTTCATCCATGTAATCTATAAATGTCTGCCATTGCCTATCCACCCTCAACCCTTTAAGTATAATTTTCCAGTCTATCCGAGCCAATTCACGTCTCATACCATTGAAGTTACCTTTCCTTAAGTTCAGGACCCTAGTCTCAGAATTAACACTGTCACTCTCCATGTTAATAAAGAATTCTACCATATTATGGTCACTCTTCCCCAAGGGGCCTCGCACAACAAGATTGCTAATTAGTCCTCTCTCATTGCACCACACTCAGTCTAGAATGCCCAGCTCTCTAGTTGGTTTCTTGACATATTGGTCTCGAAAGCCATCCCTAATACACTCCAGGAAATCCTCCTCCACCGCATTGCTACCAGTTTGGTTAACCCAATCTATATATAGATTAAAGTCTCCCGTGATAACTGCTGTACCTTTATTGCACGCATCCCTAATTTCCTGTTTGATGCCATCCCCAACCTCACTACTACTGTTTGGTTGTCTGTACACAACTCCCACTAGCGTTTTCTGCTCTTTGATATTCCGCAGCTCTACCCATACAGATTCCACATCATCCAAACTAATGTTCTTTCTTACTATTGCGTTAATTTCCTCTTTAACCAGCAACACTACCCCACCTCCTTTTCCTTTCTAACTATCCTTCCTGAATGTTGAATATGCCTGGATGTTGAGTTCCCAAACTTGGTCACCCTGGAGCCATGTCTCTATAATCCCAATTATATCATAATCGTTAATAGCTGCCTGCATAGTTAATTCATCCACCTTATTACGAATACTCCTCACATTGAGGCACAGAGCCTTCCGGGTTGTCTTTTTAGCACTCTTTGTCCCTTTAGAATTTTGCTGTAATGTGGTCCTTTTTGATTTTTGCCTTGGGTTTCTCTGCCCTCCACTTTTACGATTCACCTTTCTATCTTTTGCTTCTGCCCCCATTTTATTTCCCTCTGTCTCCCTGCATAGGTTCCCATCCCCCTGCCATATTAGTTTAACCCCTCCTCAACAGCACTAGCAAACATTCCCTCTAGGACATTGGTTCCAGTCCTGCCCAGGTGGAGACCATCCGGTTTGTACTGGTCCCACCTCCCCCAGAACTGATTCCAATGTCCCAGGAATTTGAATCCCTCCCTCTTGCACCACTCTTCAAGCCACATATTCATCTTAGCTATCCTGCAATTCCTACTCTGACTAGCACGTGGCACTGGTAGCAATCCTGAGATTACTATCTTTGAGGTCCTACTTTTTAATTTAACTCCTAGCTCCCTAAATTCAGCTTTATGCACCACGACAACTGGCTGTTCACCCTCCTGCTCCTGAATGCCCTGCAGCCGCTCGGAGACATCCTTGACCCTTGCACCAGGGAGGCGACATACAATCCTGGAGTCTCGATTGCGACCGCAGAAACGCTTATCTATCCCCTTTACAATAGAATCCCCCACCATTATAGCTCTCCCAATCCTTTTCCTGCCCTCCTGTGCAGCAGAGCCACACACGGTGCCATGAACTTGGCTGCTGCTACTTTCCCCTGATGAGCCATCTCCGCCAATATCCAAAGCGGTATACAAGTTTTGGAGGGAGATGACCGCAGGGGACTCCTGCACTGCCTTCCTACTCATGCTCTGCCTGGTGGTCACCCATCCCCTATCTGCCTTTGTGACCTTTATCTGTGGTGTGACCAACTCACTGAACGTGCTATCCACGACATCCTCAGCATCGCGCATGCTCCAGAGTGAATCCATCTGCAGCTTCAATGCTGTCATGCTGTCTAACAGGAGCTGCAGCTGGATACACCTCCTGCACACATAGTCATCATGGACACTGGAAGCGTCCCTGATTTCCCACATGGCACAGGAGGAGCATGACACGGGTCTGGACTCTCCTGCCATGACTTAAAGTAACCTAATTTGGCAACAATGCCAAAGGGCTCTTACTGACAAGAAAAGGAAAAAAGAAAAACTACTCACCAAGAACCAGTCAATCACTTACCCTCTTGGCTGTGACGTCACACTTCGTTTTCTTTTCCTCCCAGGTCAGGGAGTCAGCACTGGTGGGGGAAAACAAGACAAAGCAACACCTCCCGCTCCCACTTGCCCGAACACTCCCACTTACCAAACTCTTACCTTTGCAGTCTGACCTGCCGCTGCACTCATGGCGTTGCCCATTGACCCATCATGCTCCCTGTTTATAAACAGGTAACCTGCCTTACAGAATGCATTACCTTGATGTCTTGAGTAAGAAGAATGACAAGGAAAATTAAGGAAGTGAATAACTAAATCTTCTATAACAATGACATATTGATCAAATTTAGAAAATAATTATGCTTTTACAAAAATCACTGTGCAATCACGAGATTGTTTTGTTTTGTAATTCCAGTTCTTTATATTCAAAGCACTATTGAAACCTGACACACAGCAGGCCATTGTTTTGACCCCTGCCTGTCTGCAGCAGAATGATCCGGAACTCTGACATCTCTTCAGCAGTCACACAGAGCAGCCTTGTGTTTGCAATTATCACTGGAACCAATCACCAAGTAAATGTACGGTCGATTTGTCACCTATGTGGTAACTGAACATGACTCCACTAATATGCAGATTAGTCACTGCTCCAGACTCAGTGTAAGGAGAAGATCTGAGGACAGATTCTGACAGAGATAATCTTCTTCTGACTGCAGCATCTTGAGGCAGTGCTTCATTATTTTTCAACAAAATCTACTAGGTCATAGAAGTCCAAAAGTATCATGTCACGTTATGAGTGGCAGTACGAAAGACAGTACAGTCTCCACCACTTACACCGTCCACACTTATCACAGGCAGCTGCATATAATCGGGCAAATAGCACTAGCCGTGTTATAACATGTTAAGCCTACCATCTATTTCAGGTAGATCAGTTCAATAAGTTCTTTGCACATCAGTATCATTTCTCTGTTTAAGTCTTCATTGATCATTCTGTGGCTGTCTTGAGCCTATAGTGTCAGCTGTGGCTCAGTGGGTAGCACTCTCTCCTTTGAGTCACAAGGTTGGGGGTTAAAGTCTCACTCCAGGGACTTGAGCACAAAAATCTAGGCTGACACTCCACTGCAGCAGTGAGGGAGCACTGCGCTATCGGAGGTGCTGAATTTCAGATGAGATGTTAAACCGAGGCCCTGTCTGCTTCTCAAGTCAATGCAAAAGATGCTATGGCACTATTTTCGAAGAAGAACAGGGGAGTTATCCCCTGCGTCCTGGCCAATATTTATCCCTCAACAACATAACAAAAAACAGATTATCTGGTCATTATCATATTGCTGTTTTTGGGAGCTTGCTTTGTGCAAATTGGCTGCCACGTTTCCTACATTACAACAGTGACTACACTTCAAAAGTAGTTCACTGGCTGTAAAGTGCTTTGAGACATCTGGTGGTCATGAAAGGTGCTATATAAATCATAGTCTTTGTTTCTTTCTTTCTCGTTGTCAACAACCCACTGTTCTGAACTAGAACCCCACGCATGGTTCAGTTACCAGTAACTGCTGCAGAGATTTAAGAAATCCTGTCCCCCCTGCATTTCCTGCTTCTTACCATTGCCCAAAAGCTTTGTTAAAGAGGTAGGTGTTAAAGAACGTCTTAAAGGAGGAGAAAGGCAGAGAGATTTAGGAAATGAATTCCCCAGCTTGGAGCCCAGACGGCTGAAAGCACGACCACCAATGATGGGGCACAGGAAGAAAATCGGGGATGCACAAGAGGCTAGATTTATATGCAGAATTCTCGGAGGGTTGTAGGGATGGAGGAGCTTACAGAGATAGGTTAGGGCGAGGCCTTGGAGGGATTTGAATACAAGGATTAGAATTTTAAAATAAAGGTGTTGATGCATTGGGAGCCAATGTAGGTCAGTGAGCCCAGGGATGAAGGGTGAACAAAACTTGGTCGAGGTACCAGAGGGCTGCTCGTGCCCTTGAAATGATATCCCAGCATCAGCAGGTATGAAAGATTAGAAAGTTAACTGAAGAACTAATGTAAAGTATTAAATTAAAAAAAATAAATACTTGGATTTATAGAGCGCCTTTCACAACCACCGGACATCTCAAAGCGCTTTGCAACCAATGAAGTACTTTTGAAGTGTAGCCACTGTTGTAATGTAGGAAACGCAGCAGCCAATTTGCGCACAAGCAAGCTCCCACAAACAGCAATGTAATAATGACCAGATAATCTGTTTTTTTGTTATGTTGATTGAGGGATAAATATTGGCCCGGACACCAGTGAATAGCTCCCCTGTTCTTCTTTGAAATAGTGCCATGGGACCTTTTACATCCACTTCAGAGAGCAGACGTGGCCTCAGTTTAATGTCTCATCCAAAAGATGACACTTCTGACAATGCAGCACTCCCTCAGCACTGCACTGTCAACCTATTTTTTTTTTGCACTCAAGTCCCTGGAGAGTGACCTGAACCCACAACCTTCTGACTCAAAATCAAGAATGTACCCACTGAGCCACAGCAGACAGCTGAAAGAGGATGCTCCGAGTAAAATATAACAAGGTCCATTCAGACCAACGAAGATCCCGTGACTCCCAGATCTTGTACACCAAATTGCAAAGGGTTATGGTGTGTAATTGGATGGCCAAAGTCATGCACTTAGAGGCCTTTTTTATTATTGATGACAAAGGAGCACTGAGACAAATTACAATGAATAATCTTCCAGTGGGCCGGAACATAAGAAATAGGAGCATGAGTAGGCCCTACAGCCCATCGAGCCAGCTCCGCCATTCAATAAGATCATGGCTGATCATCGACCTCAACTCCACTTTCCCGCCCGATCTCCATATCCTTTGATTCCTTAGGTTTAAGTTAGCTTTTCTAAATGGGAAACACTTCATTTAGTTCAGGCAATCCAGTATGCTGACACATACAGTGAAGTTTGCCCATTGGAAATCTGGTAGCGAAACAATAAATCCGGATCCAGCTGGAAAGCTGAAGTATTTTGATAGAAAACAGCTTGAACCAAATTACATTAGTGTTTTATAATATCTGGCTCTTGACTAAAGAAATAAACTGGTAATTGTTTAAAAAAAGAACTGTAAGTAAATCCAAAATAATAATATAGCAAAAAGGGAGTTAGATGTGACCCTTACGGCTAAAGGGATCAAGGGGTATGGAGAGAAAGCAGGAATGGGGTACTGAAGTTGCATGAACAGCCATGATCATATTGAATGGTGGTGCAGGCTCAAGGGGCTGAATGGTCTACTCCTACACCTATTTTCTATGTTTTCTATGTTTCTAAAAATAGGAAAAGAAGAAAATTGGGGGGATGAAGAATAATGTAGGAAAATGAAACAGATAAGGGAACTGAATTAAAAAACCAAACAATAGAAGAATTAAACAGAAAATAAGCAGAAGAAGAATATTTAACGCAGAAAGAATCAGTCGGAGCAACAGACAAGATAAGAAGTAGTGGTTCCATTACCCCATCCTCGCCAGAGGTCAAAGTTAAAACTTCAGCTCCTTTGCTTCGCTAAGAGAGGAAACCATCTGAAGAAGGGAGCAACTAAACAGGACTCCTCTGCATATTTGAATTTTACCTTCAGTGTGCCAGTTGAAGTTGATTGATTTGGGCTGTTAGATTTATTTTATGAAATGACACACTGGGGATGAAATTGGTCTTCAGCGGTAGCTCAAAATGGACAGGGTGTAAAACGGGCTGCAATTCACTAACACTCATTTTACGGTGGCCTAAAGCCAATTTCGCTCCCACTCCATCGCGTTCTTTTCCCATTTAGAAAAGCTCACTTTAACCTAAAGTACTGTGGCTCAGTTGGCAGCACGCTCTACCTCCCAGTAAAGAAAGGTTGTGGGTTCAAGTCCTGCTCCAGGGACTTTGAGCACAAACGCTGGGCTGACACTGCAGTACTGAGGGAGAGCTGCACTGTTGGAGATGCTGTCTTTTGGATGAGATGTCAAAACGAGGCCCCGTCTGCCCCCTCAATTCTTCGCAGTGAGCTGGCCAATAATTATCATTTAAACAACACATAAAAACAGATTATCTTGTCATTATTACATTGCTGTTTGATGGGATCTTGCTGTGCATAAATTGATTGCTACATTTCTTACCTTACAACAGTGACTACACTTCCAAAAAACAATACTTTACATTGACTGTAAAGTGCTTTGGGACGTCCAGAGGTGAAAGGTGCTATATAAATGCAAGTTCTTTTCTTTTCTCCGATAATAACAGGTTGACAAGTTATATAAGAAAGTTAACAGCTCCATTAAAACACAAACTCATTCATAGTGCACCTACAGAAAAAGAGGAGCAGCACAAGGCATTGCAACCGGGTTATGGCTCTAAAAACGTCCAAGGTGCTTCTGATAGTAGAGTAAGCATTGCACTGATTTTTGCTGTATCAGCCACATTAAGGGATCAGAAAGAACTATCCATTTAAAGGTGCTGTAGGTAGCACTTATACACTAACCGAGTCAGGGCAAATAAGCTGCTCCAGCAATTATGGTCAAATGCTCACAAAATTACCAGTGTAATGTGACAAGGATTGCCATGCTCTCTGTGTTAACCTCTGTCTGCATGTCTGTTTCATTTTTCATTTTACTAATCCTGGCAACCCACAGTGCTGCAAATGACAGGAAATGTAAGTGATGCTTAATGGAGCCTCCTGCAGATTGATCCTTTGTGGATCAATTGAGTTATTTTTACTCATTATTACTGCAAGACTGACTAACTATTATTGACGGGACTGAGACACACTAGCAGCCTGTATTTGATTTTCCTCCCCCTTCATTTCATTGGTTATTTATCCAGGCTCATCACAGAATCTTCAGCCAATTTGACATGATATCAAGAAATGGCTGAGCGCAGTGGATATAGAAAAGACATTGGGCTGGATTTGTGGCTTTTGAGATTTTGGGGCGGTAATAGTGGCGGGGCGGTCCTGATAACGCCTGGAAAAAGTTTTCACCCTCGCCTGCAAAATTTGGCAAAAAATGAAGTTCCATAATTGGGGGCGCAAAATCAGGCATTACACAAGGAAGTTTTTGCGCCCAGCCAAAAATAACAACGTTAAAAAAGTTTTGTTGATTTAAGGGACTTCATTGCTGCTCAGTGCCCTGCAACATACCGTTGTATATTGTATGGTTTTATTTTGGTGGGGGGAGCTTTTGTGATTTTGTTGCAGTAAAATTTATGATTCATCCTTTGCCATTGGTGTCTTGTGGATCATTCCAATGTTCAATGGAGTTGTGCCTTTATGGGGGCACATAGCGAGTCCAGTATTAGCTTCATCCCTCAGTTTCCTCCATTTAGGAGGGCTGGTCCATTATGTGCTGGCGACATGCAACTCTTGGTCCAGCTGCATCTTCAAGCTGCCTCCCCTGTGGATGGTGTGACTATCCAATGGGAGCCTGGCCAGGCTCCTCTTCATTGTCCTCATCCTCCTGAGGTGGGCCTGCAATCCCCATTGGCAATGCCTGGCCCCTCATGATGGCCAAGTTGTGCAAACGCAGCACACCACAATAAATTTGGATACCTGTTGAGGAGAGTATTAAAGGCTGCCTCCAGAGCGGTCCAGGCATCGGTATGCCTGTAGAAAATGGCTTATTTCTGTCACCACTTTCTTTTTGAGCTGTTGACGGCTGCATAAGTAAAATGAATTGTGTTATCAGGTACCATTGAAATTTGGTACAGCATTTATTGTATGTCATTGCCACACTTAATAAACATGCTAATGAACATGAACCTATCTTAGCCATTGATATAATTATGCCATAATTAAAACTGTAAAATGGGTTACTCGGCAACTGCTGTAAAACTTTATTAAAAAAAGAAAAACGTTAAGCAGTTAAAAACTTTCAGAAGATATCATTTTAACAATTGTGGAAAAGAAACAACTCAAATGCTAGCAAATAATCAAGTCAAACAGTTTATAAATGATTGTACACACAATAATTGCAGTGCTACAAGAGAGATGCCGGAGATCAGATTTCTCACCTTCTTCTCCCAAGGGTATTGGGGTCCAGTTCTGTTGCCCTCCGATACATTACCCAAGTGACTTCTTCACGAGGGTTGACAGGAATCATTGCTGAGCCAAATCCTGTATGTATACAACACACACAACACGCACCCCATCGCAATTGAAAGCAGGTAATATTCCCCTGGCCAAGGGAACAGGGACAGATGGTCGTCGACCCCAGCAACAACACTGCTCTTCCCCACTCCTTCACACCCTCAACCCTTGCCTCCCCAGTGGCCACCGGAACAAACCCAGGAGGGGGGATCCATTTGCTGCAGACCCACACACCAGCAAGTCTCTTTCCTTCCCCTTCCCCAGCTCCAAGGCCACGGGCAAATAACCGGAGTAGAAGGCACCAGTCCGGTCCTGTTCGCTGCTTCCGAGAAGACCGGGACACCGACGCTCTCTCCTGCCCACTCCAGAATGCCGTTTCTGGCGAAAGCGGCAAAGAACCTGGTCGCCGTCAATCTCCGCTAACTCTCCACAAATGTTGAAACTTTGGACCAGTCTGTTTGGGCGCCCAGACCTTTCCCACTTGGTTGCTCTCCCCGAAAAAGAATAAAATATGCCGATCCCAGAAGGAGGCAGATCCCGGTCAGAGGGGCAGATCATGTAAGGATTTATTAAAACAGCCAGGCACCAAGCTCTGAAAATCATGGCACCAGGATGAATAAAATGAGACACTGTGATTTTCCCACCCGGCCCTCAGGTTTCAATGTCTGATAATCAAAATAAACTCAAGCAGTAAACTCGCCCAGTACTTGAGCACAAAGAAATCTAGGCTGACACTCCAATGCAGTATTGAGCGAACAATGCACTGTCGGCGGTGCTGTCTTTCGGATCAGACGTGCTCTCTCAGGTGGGTGTAAAAGTTCCCATGGCATTATCTCTAAGAAGAGCAGGAGAGTTATCCTGGCCAATATTTATCCCTCAATCAACATAACAAAATAGATTATCTGGTCATTATCACATTGCTGTTAGTGGGAGCTGGATGAGCTCAAAAAGGCTAACGCGTTTCCTACATTTCAACAGTGATTTCACTTCAAAAACATACTTAATTGGCTGTAAAGAGCTTTAGGATGTCCGGTGATTGTGAAAGTCATTATATAAATGCGAAGCTTTCTTTTTCTTCTTTTCAACACGCGTTGCAAGTGGAGTCCAGCAATGTGCATGCAGAATCTTTAGGGGAGATGGGTGCATTTGCGCCTCCCATTAGCGCTCATTAGTTTGCGATGGGGTATGGCGCCACTAACGACTCCCTTTAAATTCAGCGGGAGTTTAGCAGCAACGCTATGGGGTTGCGCATGATCTGTGGCCAGAAATCATGACGTCATCGATGTGTGCATCACCCTGTTAGCACCCTGGCCCGTAAATTGGGTTTCGCCCTATGAAGCAGCGCGAGGCGATAAAAGCGACAGCTTCAGGGGCGCGTACCAGGCAGCCGGCCACTACTGGGGCTAAAATTAAAGGGGAGGTGGCTGACTGCTGTGAAAAAACTCTGCCCTTTTCGTTGCCGCACTGATGATGGTATATTTGCTTGGTCGGTACCGCGATCGCTCAGTCCGACACGCTGCTTGATTGCCGGGCTGATTGCGCGGCATCCCCTTGACCCGGTGGTCCTGAGTTTTAACTCCACAGTATGCATCGTTTGGCTCTGACAGGTTTCCCCGCTCAGAAGTCAGCGTGATTGACAGGCTTGGCTTTCAGTCGGGCAGGCAGCATTCTCGAGCAGGCCGCAGGAGAGGTAGGCCCAATCCATGACTCCGGGGGAGGAGACTGATCCCAGGGCGTGTCTAATGCCCGACCCTGGGGTGGGGGGGGGACAGTGTCCGCTCTCAGGGGGAGTCCGATGCCTGAGCCATGGGGAGGGTCCGATCCGCGACCTCGGGAAGGGAGCCCAATCCCCGTTGTCCGATCCACAACCCCGGGTGCCTTTGTATGTGGGAGGGGATCTGATGGAGGCGAGCTTGGGGGGCTTGGGGGAAAGCACTCTTGCTCCTCCTGGCCCACAAGCAGTGCTGTGAAGGCTGCTCTCACCAAAGCTGTCCTCGCCTCGATTCAGCTGTTGGTTTCCTGAGGCCTGGTTAAATCAGAGGCTGTCAGCCTCATTAACATATTTAAATTGCCAATCCAACTCCTGTGAACGGGTTGGCTACCCGCCTCTGTAAAACCCGGAAGTGGGCGGGTTGGAGATGGGTTGGGGTCGAGGTGCAGAATTTAAAAATTTTCATCCCCACTCGCCTCACATGCTCCCAACCTAGCCATTTCTGTGTGCTAAGATTTCCCCCAATATTACTGATCACAGAGGCCTGTCGAATGGCATGCACCATCAAGAAAGTCAATCATTAACTAGAATCACAAATGATCTGTAAAGAGTTGCTGAAGTGATATCGCAACACAGCAGAAAAAGTAAAATCATTACCAAGGAAGGCCAAAGGCCAGCAAGAAAATAATTCACACAATCATCATAGGCAGTCCCTCGGAATCGAGGAAGACTTGCTTCCACTCTTAATATGAGTTCTTAGGTGGCTGTACAGTCCAATACGAGAGCCATAGACTCTGTCACAGGTGGGACAAATAGTCGTTGAGGGAAGGGGTGGGCGGGACTGGTTTGCCTCACGCACTTTCCGCTGCCTGCGCTTGATTACTGCATGCTCTCAACGACGAGACCCGAGGAGCTCAGCGCCCTCCCGGATGCATTTCCTCCACTTAGGGCGGTCTTTGGCCAGGGACTCCCAGGTGTCAGTGGGGATGCCACACTTTATCAAAGAGGCTTTGAGGGTGTCCTTGTAATGTTTCCGCTGCCCACCTTTGGCTCATTTGCCATGAAGGAGTTCCGAGTAGAGCGCATGCTTTGGGAGTCTCGTGTCTGGTAAGCGAACAATGTGGCCTGCCCAACGGAGCTGATCAAGTGTGGTCAGTGCTTCAATGCTGGGGATGTTGGCCTGGTCGAGGACGCTAACGTTGGTACGTCTGTCCTCCCAGGGGATTTGCAGAGACATCGTTGGTGATATTTCTTCAGCGATTTGAGGTATTTGCTGTACATGGTCCATGATTCTGAGCCATACAGCCAAACCGAGAAGCTGATTGCTCAACTGACCAATTTAAGTGCCAAAGCCAAGACTGTCTCCTCATCAGAGTCTGCTTTGAGTCTGGCAAAAGCTACAATATTGTTTTCTGTCCTATATAATCATAGATAAATAATATCCGAGCAATGTTTATAAAATCTTCTCTAATATGCATACCAGCAATATTCAGTAAAGCCTTGAAAATCTTCAGCTAATAATATTCTGTGACTTTCATTGTTTGTTGTGCTCAGAGTCTTCAAGCACTGACTCTGGGAGAGCTTTCTTCAGTCTCACCACTGCGTTAAAAGAAAGTTTAACATGCTCTCTGTGTTAAATCTCTTCCATTTAATCTTATATTTAAGTCCCCTCATTTTAAACCCCTCAATCACTGAAAACAGTGTGGAGGATATTTTGCCGTTGATTGAGTAAAAGAGGCAATATTGTTTCAGCTGCCCATTATACATCTTTCCCGCTTTTTATTTTTGTTGAAGTCAATGGAAGGGATGTATAATGGACGGCTGAATTTATATCACCCGTTTTACACTATCACCCCAAATCAAACTTATCCCCAGTGTGTTTCTATCAACTCTGTCCCAACCCTTCATAATTTTAAATATCTTTGTCAAATTATCCCGTAATCTCCTCTGTCATCATTTTTCAGGTCTTTCTTCATATTTGTATTACTCGTTTACCAGGCAGCATTCTAGTAAGCCTGTGCTGGATGCCTTCTATTGCATCCTTGGGAGCTCAATTTTTCTCAGTCATTTGCGCCATTTTTTTGGCGCACGCCGTTTTTTTTGGCATTTTTTTTTCCAAGTTTCCCCCTGCGATCTGCACCGGTGTAATTGATTTAGTTACGATTTTTCTAGGCCAGTTTTTTTTGACGTCATAGGGGTCTGTGCCGATTTTTATAATTTTTCACAGTTTGGCCAACATTTTTTCCTCCTAGGTTGGCGAATCTGACCACTCCCGAAAAACCTTCTGGGCACTTAAGAAAACCAGAGCACATTGAAAAATCGGCGTTGAAAGACGCCATTGTTTTTAAATCGAAGATTTTGGAGGGAGTCAAGAACACTGTCAAAATCAATAATAAAGTTCAACTTTTTTTACCTGTCAACGTAGTAAATGCAAATTTGTTGGATTTCAGAAGTTTTCCAATTTTTTTACTCACTCACACACCGAACATCTTGAAGCAGGGCTGGAGGGTCGTAGGTTTGGCCGGCAGAATCGGCCTCGTGCCTGGACACAGGGGCTCGGGGCTCAGCTAGAAAACAAGCCGTGGGGGGGAGGGGGGAGGAGAGAAAGAGAGCGAGGTGCCGATCAGAAGGCTTCGAGCCCGGGGAGTGAGGAGCCGATTGGAAGGCTTCTAAAGACTGCAATGTGTGTGGGTTGGAGGGGGGGGGGAAAGAGAGAGGAGAAGTCATAAGACCTTTGGTGTGGTCCATCCATACAGTCCTGCCTGCTTTCCTGCTGTTCCTACCTAAACGCACGCAGCATTTGAAATAAAGTAAATGAGTTGACGGCACAAATCATTACAAATGGGTATGATTTGGTGGCCATTACAGAAACATGGTTGCAGGGTGGCCAAGACTGGGAATTAAACATACAGGGGTATCTGACGATTCAGAAAGATGACAAGAAGGGAAAGGAAGTGGGGTAGCTCTGTTAATAAAGGATAATATCAGGGCAGTTGTGAGAGATGATATTGGCTCTAATGAACAAAATGTTGAATCATTGTGGGTGGAGATTAGAGATAGTAAGGGAAAAAAGTCACTGGTGGGCGTAGTTTATAGGCCCCCAAATAATAACTTCATGGTGGGGTGGGCAAAAATCAAGGGAATAATGGAGGCATGTGAAAAAGGAAAGGCAGTAGTCATGGGGGATTTTAATCTACATATCGATTGGTCAACTCAAATCGCACGGGGTAGCCTGGAGGAGGAATTCATAGAATGCATACGGATTGTTTCTTAGAACAGTATGTTACAGAACCTACAAGGGAGCAAGCTATCTTAGATCTGGTCCTGTGTAATGAGACAGGACTAATAAACGATCTCCTAGTAAAAGATCCTCTCGGAATGAGTGATCACAGTATGGTTGAATTTGTAATACAGATTGAGGGTGAGGAAGTAGTGTCTCAAACGAGCGTACTATGCTTAAACAAAGGGGACTACAGTGGGATGAGGGCAGAGTTAGCTAAAGTAGACTGGAAACACAGACTAAACGGTGGCATAATTGAGGAACAGTGGAGGACTTTTAAGGAGTTCTTTCATAGTGTGCAACAAAAATATATTCCAGTGAAAAAGAAGGGTGGTAAGAGAAGGGATAACCAGCCGTCGATTACCAAGGAAATAAAGGAGAGTATCAAATCAAAGACCAATGCGTATAAGTGCTGGACAGGCTAATGGGACTCAAGGTAGACAAGTCTCCTGGTCCTGATAAAATGCATCCCAGATGGCGGAAGTAATAGCAGATGCATTCGTTATAATCTACCAAAATTCTCTGGACTCTGGGGAGGTACCAGCGGATTGGAAAGCAGCTAATGTAACGCCTCTGTTTAAAAATTGGGGCAGGCAAAAGGCAGGTAACTATAGGCTGGTTAGTTTAACATCTGTAGAGGGGAAAATGCTTGAAACTATCATTAAGGAAGAAATAGTGGGACATCTAGATAGGAATAGTGCAATCAAGCAGACGCAACATGGATTCATGAAGGGAAAATCATGATTAACTAATTTACTGGAATTCTTTGAGGATATAACGAGCATGGTGGATAGAGGTGCACCGATGGATGTGGTGTATTTAGATTTCCAAAAGGCATTCGATAAGGTGCCACACAAAAGGTTACTGCAGAAGATAGAGGTATGCGGAGTCACAGGAAATGTATTAGCATGGATCGAGAATTGGCTGGCGAACAGAAAGCAGAGAGTCGGGATAAATGGGTCCTTTTCGGGTTGGAAATCGGTGGTTAGTGGTGTGCCACAGGGATCGGTGCTCGGACCACAACTGTTTACAATATACATAGATGACCTAGAGGAGGGGACAGAGTGTAGTGTAACAAAATTTGCAGATGACACAAAGATTAGTGGGAAAGCGGGTTGTGTAGAGGACACAGAGAGGCTGCAAAGAGATTTAGATAGGTTAAACGAATGGGCTAAGGTTTGGCAGATGGAATACAATGTCGGAAAGTGTGAGGTCATCCACCTTGGGGAAAAAAAACAGTAAAAGGGAATATTATTTGAATGAGGAGAAATTACAACATGCTGCGGTGCAGAGGGACCTGGGGGTCCTTGTGCATGAATCCCAAAAAGTTAGTTTGCAGGTGCAGCAGGTAATCAGGAAGGTGAATGGAATGTTGGCCTTCATTGCGAGAGGGATGGAGTACAAAAGCAGGGAGGTCCTTCTGTAACTGCAAATTGAGCCCTCTGTGTGGAACCCAAAACTGCAAGTATAGATGGCGATGTATCTGAATAAGATAAAGATACAGCCCCACAGTACACATGATCTGGGAGACGTATGTGTGACTGTGTATGGGGCAGCTGCACATCTGCCTCTGACAGAATCCCTCACAGAAACCTTTCTCGATTGTGCCATACAAGTGAAAGACAAAGAGGGCTCTTCAGCCTCTTCAGCCAGAGTTGATAGGTACGGGAACTTCAACAATTCCCCCACCCCCACCCCACAACCTCACACTCAGAGAACTCTAAATGGAAGTGATTTTTACTTTGTGCAATAGTGTAAAATGGGTGATAGCAAATCAGTACTGCCTTCAACAAAAATAAAAATCAGGAGAAATGTAAAACAGGCTGTTGACTCGCTGCCACACATTTTACACTATCGCAAAAAGTCAAAATTAGCCCATTAGAGTCTTCATGAGGCTGTGGAAAATGTCCATGCAATCTGGATACACTCATGTGCAGTGACATGACTATACACAAAACATAATATGAGAAACAGCAAGCCTCTTTCCCGCAGTCCCAAGATGTTGCTGTTCAGAACTCCCTTGAGTTTTCTGAAGGCCATTCTCTGCGGTTTTGAGGTCAGCGCTGAATTCTTGTGCTTGGTATTCTGACTGGTATTCCCTCCTGTCAAGAAAACCACATATAGCAGGATCCTTTGAACAACATTCCTTCCAAAACTCAATATGATTGTGGGCCACAAAGTTGGCCCTATAGTTGCAGCATGCATGCACCACAATATATTCAACGCAACCAGTGCTAATTCATGTTTTTGCAAAGACAAACAGCAGTATTTAGGGTAGACTATATGAATTGATGCTCCTGGTAAAAAAGCGTATCAGGCATTGGGCAGGGTCCCCATAACTGTATTGTTAAGAGTTTCCTTCCATACAGAAATGGTTTTAAAATGATGTACCAGTAGAGCCAGCTACGTCAAGCCACAAATTTCCTCTTTGCTACGCTGGTCACAGATCTTCAGCAGGGTGAGCCTTCCATCTGCCGCTAACCTGGGTCCCTTGACCTTAGTCGATTTCCTGGGGTCAGGATTATTAAGGTGTCACCCTTGACTCAGTGGCAGCACTCTTGCCTCTGATTCATACGGTTCTGAGTTCAAGTCCCACTCCAGAGACTTAGACACGTAATCCAAGCAGTACTGAGGGCATATTGAGAGTGCTGTTTATTGGATGAGACATTGGCCCCAAGTTTCGTGCCGCGGCGAAAACGGCGCACCTCCAAGCTGGGCGCCTGTTTTTCGCGCCGAAAACTGCGCCTTAAAAAAAAATCCGATATTCTCGAGCTCCTTGGAGCTTGATGTCTGCTTGGCGCGGCGCACTCTTCGCAGCAGGGGGCGGAGCCTAACACTCGCGCCGATTTTCTAAGCAGCAGGGGGCGGGTACAATTTAAATTAGCTTTCGTGGTGCCGGCAACCCTGCGCGTGCGCGTTGGAGCGTGCGCGCATGCGCAGTCTCACACAAACATTAGCACTCGGCCATTTTTAAAAATACTGCAGAAAAAGTGAAGATTTGTTTCTTGGACCCCTGCAAAGGCTTGTAATTTAATTTTTTTTTATATTTCTGTGTGTGAGGGAGTGCTTTTAGCAGCACTGCTGAATAAATCACCTGCTGAAATCAGTGAGTTCAGCTTTTCACTGCTAAACTTGCAGAACCGGTGCTGCATTGGTGCATGCAAATTAAGGACTGTGTGTTTGGAGAAATAAGAGTGCCAATTCAACTTTGCAATGGATCAACGTCCACCAAGAACAAAGAATTTCTTGCATGAGGAAGTGGAGATATTAGTCAACGTAATTGAGCAGAGATGGCAGGAGCTAGATACCAGCAACAGAGGTCGCATAAAAGTGCCACCAAAAGAAATGAAGAAACGCTGGAACCAAGTTGCAGAAGATTACTGCGCAGTGGGGCATACCAGGAGATCTGGAAGTCAGTGTAAAAAGAAATGGCACGACCTTGGTCAAGTAGTTAGTGTAAGTAATATTTCCCATTTTAATTTAATCGTAATTGTAACCTGGCTATCTGTATGTCCCACCTTGCAGACTGACACACTCTGTAAAAAGTTATATTTTACTCTTTGCAGAAGAAATTGGCCCACAACAAAAGGGAGGCAACTCGGACAGGAGGAGGCATGACCAATCTGCATCCACTGACACCCTTGGAACAAAGGGTAGCTGCTATGATGAGTCGTACATGGAGAAAAGCAATCAGTACAGCACAAGCTGGGCCCGCACGCGAGGAAGAGGGTAAGTCCTGAAAATGCATCGTGGCCCTTTAAATCAACCTGCTGCCTAACCTGCTATATGTGAGAGTACTCATGCCACCCATCCGGCCCCCTCTCTTGCTGTTAAAAATTTGACTGTTCTGATGTATTTTGCAGAACATGATGATGATGATGATGATGACGATGCTGCTGCTGCCAACCCTGAGGATCCTGAGGGTACAGAACAAGAACCAGTACAACCAGCTGCGGACAATCCAGACTGGATGATGGCAGTAATGAGTGAAATGTCTACAGGGGAGAGCTTCCAATTTAATGTTTATGAGCCCCCATCAAGGGGCATCAGAGTTTCAACCCCTAGCATAGGTCTTGGTTCCACCTTCCATGGTTTCGCTTCCGATGTTGCGGGTCCCAGTGGTGCTGCTGGTATAATGCAGCATTCTACAGTCAGTGCACTACCGTCCGAGCCTGCGCCTCCCTCTCGCATAGGTTCTGGTTCCACCTACTATGGTTTGATTCCGACACTTCGGGTCCCAGTGTTGCTGCTGATATCATGGAGCAGTTTACACCCATTCTTCTAACATCCCAGCCCACGGCTCGCATTCGAGTGCTGTCGTCTGGAACACCGAGCGTCCTACCGTTCCAGCCCGAGCCTCTCCCTCTAGTTCTGCCGTCTGCAACACAGAGCGTCCCACAGTCCCAGCCCGCGCCTCCCTGTGTTGTGGTGCCCTTGCAACACCAAGCATCCCACCGTCCGTGCCCGCGCCTCCCAGTGTAGTGGTGCCACGAGGCAGACCCAGGCAGAGGAGAAGGAGATTGGAGACACGCTCTCCTGAGATGCAGCGTGCAACAGATGCGGCTCAGGTTGTGGCATTGGGTATGGAGACCAATGAGCTTACCCGATCACTCATCGGTGGCGTCAATGCAGTAGGTGAAGAGTTGACGGTCCTGACGGGAGAAATAGCAGTAATGACACGGGAACTTAGGGAGGGAATGTCCGAGGGAGTGCAATCGACGGCACAGGCCGTCAGGCAGGGCATGCAAGTGTCGGCACAGGCCGTCAGGGAGGGCATGCAAATGACGGCACAGGCCATCAGGGAGGGCATGCAAGTGTCGGCACAGGCCATCAGGGAGGGCCTGGTTGAGGTAGCTGCTGCAATAAGGGCACACAGCCCAGCCAATCAAATGACACCCCCATGAGGAAGTGAACATTCACTGAGATATGGATGAGACATGGTTGCAGCCTTTCTTTGCTGCTTTTGTTCTTGTTCTTGATGTAGCTGTAGTAGCGTTTTTCAAATTGAAATTGTTTTGTAAGTTTTGTAACTTTACAACTTATAAGGGATCTTATGGTTTTTAAGTGATCTTATAGTGTAAATGCTCTCACATTTTTTTGTATCTTATTTAATTTTGCATCTAAAAAGTGATCCTGAAGTTTAAGTGTTCTTCAGAGTGTAAGATTTTTCATAATGAAACTGTTTTGTAAGTTTTGTAACTTTACAACATATAAGTGATCTCAGGGTTTTCAAGTGATCTTATAGTGTAAATGCTCTCACATTCTGTAAATTATTTAATTTTGCATCTAAAAAGTGATCTTGAAGTGTAAGTGATCTTAGAGTGTAAAATTTTTCACATAGAAAGTGTTTTGTAACTTTTGTAACTTTACAAGTTTATAAGTGATCTTAAAGTTTTTAAGTGATCTTCAAGAGTCATATTAAAAAGTATAGTTTGATACAACAAATATTTTATTAGAGTGACGTTAACTTTTCAATAAAATATTTTTTCATTAAAACTGTTTCATGTTCCATTAACACAACACAACGTAGGAACAACTGCAAAGAATAAACATGTCCATATGCAAAAGTGGTCGCAGAGCCCTCAGGCATCAGTAGTTGAAGCGTTCACGGATGAGCTGCTGGCGCAAGTCTTGAGCAATCGTTAAAGGGGCACGATGGACGGCCCTCCTCCGACCTCGTGCTTCGGCATCAGGCACTTGCATGCTTTCCTGATTGTCGTTATCATCCACATCCTGGTCTTCCGTAATACTATCATCATGCACTGGACCCTCACATCGGTCTTCGGGTTCCACTACCAGCTCCTGCTGCCTCATGATGGCTAAGTTATGAAGCATGCAGCACACAACAGTGAAGTGACCGACAATCTGAGGAGAGTAGTGCAACTGTCCTCCGGAATGGTCCAGGCATCGGAATCGCTGTTTCAATATGCCAATGGTCCTCTCAATGATGCTGCGCGTCACAATGTGCGCCATGTTGTATTGACGGTCAGCTTCTGTCCGTGTCACGCGTATGGGCGTCATGAGCCAGGTGGTCAGGCCGTACCCTTTGTCTCCCAGTAGCCAGCTCTGCCCTTCTGGCTGCTGCTCAAACATGTCAGATAGAACGCTGTCGTGTAGGATGATCGCATCGTGGGTGCTGCCAGGGTATCTCGCATCGACTGACATGATGCGCTGCTTGTCGTCACACACGAGCTGCACATTGATAGAGTGGAAACCTTTCCTATTTCGGTACTGCTCAGATTCCTCCAGGGGTGCTCGCAAGGCTATGTGGGTACAATCAATGCAGCCCTGTACCTTTGGGAAGCCGGCAATCCTGAAGAAGCCCACAGCCCTCTCATGGATCGCTTGTGCGGTCATTGGGAAATTGATGAAGTCATTCCTTCGTGCATAAAGTGCAGCCGTGACCTGGTAAACGCAGGCATGTATTGCACGTTGAGAGATGGCACACACATCTCCAGTTGTAGCCTGAAACGATCCTGAGGCATAGAAAGAAAGTGCAGCTGTTACCTTCACTTCAACAGACAAGGCAGTTGTCCTTCTGCTTCTGGGCTGCAAATCTGCTCTCACCATATCACAGATCTCAGTGACAACATCTCTGCGAAAACGCAGCCTTTTCACACAATCAGCCTCGCTCATGTCCAGGTACGAGCGCCTGGTTCGATATTGTCGACGTGGGTAAGGTCTCCTGCCCATCAACCTACGGGCTACGACGTTCCTGGTGCGGTGAGCTCTAATCAATTCTCTCCTATGCAGTGAATTGATGGCAAACCATTGCATAATATGTGGTGTTGACAATGCAGCACCCATTCTGCAAATTTAAATATAAAACTGTCGATGTGGCTGCCTCTCCCTGTCCAAATGGCCTCAGTCCCCCTCACAGCTTGAAGGCTGCTGCTGTATCTTTGGCTGCCGACCAGCCACTGACGCCGCCCCTAAAGCGTGGCCGAATGCCCTCAAGAGCCTTAATGAGCTGCGTGGGTCCTGCGCTGATTCTTCGGCTGCTGGCCAGCCACTGACGCCGCTGCTATCGCATGGCCCAATGGCCTCACATCGGTCCGCTGATTTTTCGGCTGCTGGCCAGCCACTGAGGCCGCTGATATCTCATGGACAAATGGCCTCGGGTCCGTCCGGTGCTGCTTCTTCGCGGCCAGCCACGAAGAGAATGAAGGCCTGCCTCAAGCACTGCAGCTCAGCTCGAAGCTTGCTGCCACTGCCGTCGAGACACTGACGCCACACCGCTGCCTGTCTCCAACATGAAAGGCCTGCCTGAAGCACTTTCATACAGGTAGGAACATGGTTTCTTTGCTTATAAATTTTTATTCAGGTTGGATTTATTTGTAAAATATTTGTATAAGTATAACTAAGGATTGATTGTAGAATTTAATGACTTCCCTTCCCCCCCACTCCCCGCCCCCCCCATTCCCTATGCCTAATTTGTAACCTACGCCTGATTTTCTAAAGTGTAGACAAGGTTTTTTCGAGCGTACAAAAATCTTCACTTACTCCATTCTAAGTTAGTTTGGAGTAAGTTTTCACTCACGAAACGTTGAAATCAGGCGTAAGGGGCCGGACACGCCCCCTTTTGAAAAAAAAATTCTGTTCCAAAGTGAAACTGTTCTACCTGACTAGAACTGGAGCAAACTAAATGTGGAGAATTCCGATTTCTAAGATACTCCGTTCTACACCAGTTGCTCCTAAAAATCAGAAGCAAATCATGTGGAAACTTGGGGCCATTAAACCGAGGCCCTGTCTGCCCTCGATAATGACTTGGATGAAGGGACTGAGTGTAATTAGCCAAGTTTGCTGATGATATAAAGATGGGTGGGAAACAAATTGTGAGAAGGACTTATGAAGATAGGTTGAGTAGTTTGGGCTTATGTTCATTGGAGTTCAGAAGAATGAGAGGTGATCTTATTGAAACTTATAAGATAATGAGAGGGCTCAACAAGGTGGATTTTTTTTTTAGAATTAGGAACAAGAGTAGGCCATCTAGCCCCTCGTGCCTGCTCCGCCATTCAACAAGATCATGGCTGATCTGGCCATGGACTCAGCTCCACTTACCCGCCCGCTCCCCATTACCCTTAATTCCCTTATTGGTTAAAAATCTATGTAACTGTGATTTGAATACATTCAATGAGCTAGCATCAACTGCTTCATTGGCCAGAGAATTCCACAGATTCACAAGCCTCTGGGAGAAGAAATTCCTTCTCAACTCGGTTTTAAATTGGTTCCCCTGTATTTTGAGGCTGTGCCCCCTTGTTCTAGTCTCCCCGACCAGTGGAAACAACCTCTCTGCCTCTATCTTATCTATCCCTTTCATTATTTTAAATGTTTCTATAAGATCACTCCTCATCCTTCTGAACTCCAAAGACCCAGTCTACTCAATCTATCATCACAAGGTAACCCCCTCATCTCCAGAATCAGCCTAGTGAATCGTCTCTGTACCCCTCCAAAGCTAATATATCCTTCCTTAAGTAAGGTGACCAAAATTGCACGCAGTACTCCAGGTGCGGCCTCACCAATACCCTATACAGTTGCAGCAGGACGTCCATGCTTTTGTACTCCAGCCCTCTCGCAATGAAGGACAACATTCCATTCACCTTCCTGATTACCTGCTGCACCTGCAAACTAACTTTTTGGGATTCATGCACAAGGACCCCCAGGTCCCTCTGCACCGCAGCGTGTTGTAATTTCTCCCCATTCAAATAATATTCCCTTTTACTGTTTTTTTTTCCAAGGTGGATGACTTCACATTTTCCGACATTGTATTCCATCTGCCAAACCTTAGCCCATTCGCTGAACCTATCTAAATCTCTTTGCAGCCTCTCTGTGTCCTTTACACAACCCGCTTTCCCACTAATCTTTGTGTCATCTGCAAATTTTGTTACACTACACTCTGTCCCCTCTTCCAGGTCATCTATGTATATTGTAAACAGTTGTGGTCCGAGCACCGATCCCTGTGGCACACCACTAACCACCGATTTCCAACCCGAAAAGGATCCATTTATCCCGACTCTCTGCTTTCTGTTAGCCAGCCAATTCTCGATCCATGCTAATACATTTCCTGTGACTCCGCGTACCTTTATCTTCTGCAGTAACCTTTTGTGTGGCACCTTATCGAATGCCTTTTGGAAATCTAAATACACCACATCCATCGGTACACCTCTATGCACCATGCTCGTTATATCCTCAAAGAATTCCAGTAAATTAGTTAAACATGATTTCCCCTTCATGAATCCATGTTGCGTCTACTTGATTGCACTATTCTTATCTAGATGTCTCGCTATTTCTTCCTTAATGATAGCTTCAAGCATTTTCCCCACTACAGATGTTAAACTAACCAGCCTATAGTTACCTGCCTTTTGTCTGCCCCCTTTTTTTAAACAGAGGCCTTACATTAGCTGCTTTCCAATCCGCTGGTACCTTCCCAGAGTCCAGAGAATTTTGGTAGATTATAACGAATGCATCTGCTATAACTTCCGCCATCTCTTTTAATACCCTGGGATGCATTTCATCAGGACCAGGGGACTTGTCTACCTTGAGTCCCATTAGCCTGTCCAGCACTACCCCCCTAGTGATAATGATTATCTCAAGGTCCCCCCTTCCCACATTCCCGTGACCAGCAATTTTTGGCATGGTTTTTGTGTCTTCCATTGTGAAGACCGAAGCAAAATAATTGTTTAAGGTCTCAGCCATTTCCACATTTCCCATTATTAAATCCCCCTTCTCATCTTCTAAGGGACCAACATTTACTTTAGTCACTCTTTTCCGTTTTATATATCGGTAAAAGCTTTTACTATCTGTTTTTATGTTTTGCGCATGTTTACTTTCAGAATCTATCTTTCCTTTCTTTATTGCTTTTTTGGTCATTCTTTGCTGTCGTTTAAAATTTTCCCAATCTTCTAGTTTCCCACTAACCTTGGCCATCTTATACGCATTGGTTTTTAATTTGATATTCTCCTTTATTTCCTTGGTTATCCACGGCTGGTTATCCCTTCTCTTACCGCCCTTCTTTTTCACTGGAATATATTTTTGTTGAGCACCATGAAAGAGCTCCTTAAAAGTCCTCCACTGTTCCTCAATTGTGCCACCGTTAGTCTGTGTTTCCAGTCTACTTTAGCCAACTCTGCCCTCATCCCACTGTAGTCCCCTTTGTTTAAGCATAATACGCTCGTTTGAGACACTACTTCCTCACCCTCAATCTGTATTACAAATTCAACCATACTGTGATCACTCATTCCGAGAGGATCTTTTACTAGGAGATCGTTTATTATTCCTGTCTCATTACACAGGACCAGATCTAAGATAGCTTGCTCCCTTGTAGGGTCTATAACATACTGTTTTAAGATACAATCCCGTATGCATTCTATGAATTCCTCCTCAAAGCTACCCTGTGCGATTTGATTTGATCAATCGATATGTAGGTTAAAATCCCCCATGATTACTGCCATTCCTTTTTCACATGCCTCCAGTATTCCCTTGATTATTGTCCGCCCCACCGTGAAGTTATTATTTGGGGGCCTATAAACTACGCCCACCAGTGACTTTTTCCCCTTACTATATCTAATCTCCACCCACAATGATTCAACATTTTGTTCGTTAGAGCCAATATCATCTCTCACAACTGCCCTGATATCATCCTTTATTAACAGAGCTACCCCACCTCCTTTCCCTTCTTGTCTATCTTTCCGATACCTCTGTATGTTTAATTCCCAGTCTTGGCCACCCTGCAGCCACGTTTCTGTAATGGCCACTAAATCATACCCATTTGTAATGATTTGTGCCGTCAACTCATTTACTTTATTTCAAATGCTGTGTGCGTTTAGGTAGAGTGTTTTAATACTAGTTTTTAAACCATGATTTTTAGTTATGGCCCTCCTGCAGCCCCTTTATATTCATACATATTGTCCCTTCCTATCACCTTGTGGCTTACACTTACCCCAGTGCTACCCTGCTCTGTTGCCTCCTGCCTTTTGCATTCTTTCTTGGGGTCCTGTTCATCTGAGCTCTCACCCACTCTAACTAGCTCAGAGCCCTCTCCTGGGTTCTGAATAATCCTCGCATTGAGGCACCAAGCTTTCAGGCTTGCCTTTTTATTACACTTTGACCCTTTAGAATTTTGCTGTACAGTGGCCCTTTTTGTTTTTTGCTTTGGGTTTCTCTGCCCTCCACTTTTACTCATCTCCTTTCTATCTTTTGCTTCTGTCTCCATTTTGTTTCCCTCTGTCTCCCTGCATTGGTTCCCACCCCCCTGCCATATTAGTTTAACTCCTCCCCAACAGCACTAGCAAACACTCTCCCTAGGGCATTGGTTCCGGTCCTGCCCAGGTGCAGACCGTCCGGTTTGTACTGGTCCTACCTCCCCCAGAACCGGTTCCAAGGCCCCAGTAATTTGAATCCCTCCCTGCTGCACCACTGCTCAAGCCACGTATTCATCTGCGCTATTCTGCGATTCCTACTCTGACTAGCACGTGGCACTGGTAACAATCCCAAGATTACTACTTTTGAGGTCCTACTTTTTAATTTAGCTCCTAGCTCCTTAAATTCTTCTCGTAGGACCTCATCCTTTTTTTTACCTATATCGTTGGTACCAATGTGCACCACAACAACTGGCTGTTCACCCTCCCTTTTCAGAATGTCCTGCACCCGCTCTGAGACATCCTTGACCCTAGCACCAGGGAGGCAACATACCATCCTGAAGTCTCGGTTGCAACCGCAGAAACACTTATCTATTCACCTTACAATTGAATCCCGTATCACTATCACTCTCCCACTCTTTTTCCTGCCCTCCTGTGCAGCAGAGCCAGCCACGGTGCCATGAACTTGGCTGCTGCTGCCCTCCCCTGATGAGTCATCCCCCTCAACAGTACTCAAAGTGGTGTATCTGTTTTGCAGGGGGATGACCGCAGGGGACCCCTGCACTACCTTCCTTGCACTGTTCTTCCTGCTGGCCTTCCATTCCCTATCTCGCTGTGGACCCTTCACCTGCGGTAAGGCCAACTCGCTACACGTGCTACTCACATCATTCTCAGCATCGTGGATGCTCCAGAGTGAATCCACCCTCAGCTCCAATTCCGCAACGTGGACCGTCAGGAGCTGGAGGTGGATACACTTCCCGCACACGTAGTCGTCAGGGACACCGGAAGTGTCCCTGAGTTCCCACATGGTACAGGAGGAGCATATCATGTGACTGAGCTCTCCTGCCATGACTTAACCCTTAGATACACTTAAATTGGCAACAACAATGCTAAAGTTTACTCACTGTTATAGAAGAGAAAAAAGAAAAACTACTCACTTACCCCCTTGGCTGTGATGTCACCTTTATTTCTTTCTACTTCTTTTTTGCCTTCTCCCTGTAGCTGCACAAGTACACCTCGCCACGCACCTCCTCGACGCTGCTCCCCGGACTCCCTGCTGTGCCTTTTATAGGCCTCTCGCCGAAGTCCCGACTGCCTCTCACGCACCTCCTCGACGCTCCATACAGAGATGATATTTTCACTCAGAGGGGAAACTAAAACTAGGGGACATAGTGTCAGAATAAGGGGCCGCCCATTTAAAACCGATCCTCGGTGACGCCCTGCGAGCCAGGTGAGCCTCCAACGGGGACCGGGCCCCCTCCAACGACAACCGGACCTCCTCTAGCGATGATCAGGCCCTCCCCCTCCCCCTCCAGCGGCGTCCGGGCCTCCTCTATCGACGAGGACTGGACCTCTCCTCTCCAGCGATGGTGACTGGTCTCTCTTTCTACCTCAACGACGGCTGGACCTCTCCTTCCCCACTGATGACCTGGCCTCTTTTCCCCCAGCATGTCATGAGCACCATGGCTGTGACCACCCTGACCTCCCACACTGAACCCCAGGGGACTGCTGACCCCCTCAATGCCTGCCCCCAACCATCTACCATCAAGTGCGCTACCCAGCGCCGAGCTTGTGGCCAACATCTTGCCGTAAGCAACTAAGCTCATACAGCAGTGCCTGGTCTCCAGTCGTCTTGGACCCCCTTTCCACTAGATCAAGACCTTGCTCATCTAAGCCCGTGTGGTGATTGATGTGCAACAACCACCCCACGTTAAAAGAACTCACGCACAGGCATCTTCTACTCATTTAATATGAAGTTCGGGGCCTGGAACATCAGGACCCTAATGGACAACTCCAACAGTGACAGGCCTGAGCGCTGCACTGCCATAGTTGCCTGGGAGCTTCGACTCTTTGACATCGACATTACCGCCCTAAGTGAGACCCAGCGGGGAGGGGAAGGCCAGCTTAAAAACATGGTGGAGGTTATACCTTTTTCTGAAAAGGAAAACCAGAGGAAGAACGCCGCCTTCATGGAGTCGGCTTCGCCGTCAAAAATGAACTGGTCGGCCGCCTCAAAGACTCCCCCTGCGGGATTAATGAATGCCTGATGACCCTTTGCCTTACCCTATCCCGGAACCAATGCGCCACAGTCATCAGTGCGTACGCCCCAACACTTGATGCAACGGACGAGGCTAAAGAGGGATTCTATTCCAACCTCGAGACATCCCTGTCCTGCGTCCCCAAGGATGACAAATTGATCCTCCAAGGAGATTTTAATGCTAAGGTCGGCAAAGACACAGCCCTCTGGGGAGGGGTAATTGGCAGAGAGGTGGTAGAGAAATCCAACTCCAACGGCACCCTACTCCTGACAAAATGTCTAGAACACGACCTCCTCATCACCAACACCATGTTCCGCCAGAGGGACAAATACAAGACATCGTGGCAACACCCTTGCTCCAAACACTGGCACCTGCTGGACTATGTCATCGTCCGAGCCAAGGATTGCAAGGATGTGCGCATCACCCGCGGCATGACGGAAGCTGATGACTGCTGGACGGACCATCGCCTAATCCGATCCATCATCGATATAAACATAGCCCCAAAGCAGAGAGGACAGCAGAAGCAGTGCCACAAAAAAATTAATATCGGGGCACTTAAAGACCCAGCTAAGAGAGCCCTATACAACCAGCGCCTCACAGCCAATCTGGCGTTTCTTGATGGCCCTGAGATGCTCAATGCCCACAGTGCTTGGTCTGCCCTCCAGGCCTCCATAACCAGTGCCAGAAAACACCAGGACTGGTTGATGAAAATGATCAGGAGATCCAAGAACTAATAGACCGTAAGCGCAGAGCATTTTTGAGCCTCAAGCAACAGCCAAACTCAGGTGCTTCAAAGCAACATTACAGACGGCTCAAGGCTGAGGTCCAACAAAAAACCCGGGACCTAAAGAGCAGGTGGTGGATGGAGAAAGCGCAGGTGATACAACAACTAGCCGACAGCCATGACGTACGAGGATTCTTCACTGCAGTCAAGGCCACCTACGGTCCAAACTCCCAAGGCCCCACCCCACTCCTGGCAAAGAACGGTGAAACACTCATCAAGAACACTGAGGCTGTCAGGGCCCGTTGGAAGGAGCACTTTGAAGATCTCCTCAATCGAGACTCTGCCTTTGACTCGAGTTCTCACCTCCATCCAGCAGCATGCAACCCGCCACCATCTCAGTGAAACTCCAACGCTGAAAGAAGTAGGCAAAGCCATAAAACAGCTCAAGAACAACAAGGCTACGGGTGTGGATGGAATTCCTGCTGAGGCGCCAAAATATGGCAGAGAGGCATTGTTGGAGCGGATACATGACCTCACCTCTCTCATTTGGAGGGTGGAGAGCATGCCGGGGGATCTCAGAGATGCAGTGATCGTGTCCATTTTTAAAAAGGGGGACAAATCCGACTGTGGCATCTACAGGGGAATCTCCCTGCTATCAACCACTGGGAAGGTTGTCGCTAGAGTTCTCCTCAACCGTCTTCTCCCTGTGGCCAAGGAACTCCTCCCGGAGTCACAGTGCGGATTTCGTCCCCTACAGGGAACAATGGACATGATCTTTGCAGCACAATAACTGCACGAAAAATGCAGGGAGCAGCGCTAGCCCTTATACATGGCCTTTTTTGACCTTACAAAGGCCTTTGACATTGTCGACCGTGAGGGCTTATGGAGCGTCCTCCTCCGTTTTTGATGCCCCCAAAAGTTTGTCAACGCCCTTCGCCTGCTCAACGACGACATGCAGATTGTGATCCTTACCAGCGGATCCGTTACAGACCCATTCTACGTCCGAACTGGGGTCAACCAGGGCTGCGTCATCGCTCCAACCCTCTTTTCAATCTTCCTCGCTGCCATGCTCCACCGCAAACAAGCTCCCCGCCGGAGTGGAACAAAACTACAGAACCAGTGGGAAGCTGTTTAACCTGTGCCGCCTCCAGGACAGGTCTAAGATCACCCCAACCTCTGTCGTTGAACTGCAGTACGCGGACGACACCTGCGTCTGCGCGCATTCAGAGACTGAACTCCAGAATATAGTCAATATATTCACCGAGGCATATGATAGCATGGGCCTTACGCTTAACATCCGTAAGACAAAGGTCCTCCACCAGCCTGTCCTCACCGCACAGCACTGCCCCCCCCAGTCATCAAGATTCACGGCGCGGCACTCGACAACGTAGACCACTTCCCAGACCTCGGGAGCCTCTTGTCAACAAAGGCAGACGTTGATACGGGGATTCAACATCGCCTCCAGTGCGCCAGTGCAGCCTTCGGCCACCTGAGGAAAAGAGTGTTCGAAGACCAAGCCCTCAAACCTACCACCAAGCTCATGGTCTACTGGGCTGCAGGAACGCCCTCCTGTATGGGTCAGAGACATGGACGACTAACAGAACACATATCAAGTTGCTAGAGATATATCACCAACGATGTCGCCGCAAGATCCTGCAAATCCCCTGGGAGGACAGACACACCAACCTCAGTGTCCTCGCCCAGGCTAACATCCCCAGCATTGAAGCACTGACCACACTCGATCAACTTCATTGGACAGGCCACTTAGTTCGCATGCCAGACACGAGACTCCCTAAACAACTGCTATATGCGGAGCTCCTTCATGGCAAACAAACCAAAGGTGGGCAGTGGAAATGGTACATGGACACCTTCAAAGTCTCCCTGGTGAAGTGCGACATCACCACTGACGCCTGGGAGACTCTGGTCGAAGACCGCCCGAGGTGGAGAAAGCGCATCGGGAGGGCGTTGAGCTCTTCGAATCTCAATGCTGCGAGCATGAAGAGATCAGATGCAGGCAGCAGAAGGAGCATGTGGTAACTCAGTGCCACCCCCCCACCCCGTCCCCCCCACCCCTGACAAATATCTGTCCCACCTGTGACAGGGTCTGTGGCTCTCATGTTGGACTGTTCAGCCACCAAAGAATTCACTTTAGGAGTGGAAGCAAGTCTTCCTCGATTTCGAGGGACTGCCTATGATGAGAAGAGGAAGGATGGGAGGGAGGAGGTTAGAGTGGAGCATAAATGCCAGCATGGACTCTTAAACCGAGGCTCTGTCTGCCCTCTCAGTTGGATGTACAAGATCATATGGCACTATTTCAAAGCAGAGCAGCGGAGTTCTCCCAGAGTTCAGGCCAATATGTATCAATGCCTAAAATAAATGACAGTCTGAATGGACTGTTTCTGAGCTGTAAATTCTATGCGATTCTATGTAATAAACAGGTACAGGAGCAGACGGCAAAGTAATTAGATAACTATAGCTAAGGAAGTAACAGTGAAGAAGTTGGTGAAAAGACGGACCTTAATCACGAATGGCCCTTGCCATCCATGAGCTTATCATGGGTGATTGCATCAATATCATGGCCCTGACGGAAACTTGGTTAAGGGGTAATGATACCTTACCCTGAAATGAAGCCTCCTCACTTGGCTATACCTTCCACCACTTGTCCTGCTCAAATTGCCATCGTGGCGATGTGGATCTTGTTATGTCTTCAGATGCTATAATAATTACTCCATGGGACATGTGTTGTGCTTGAACTGTAGTGACCTTAGTCCATTTAATGTAACTCCAGAGTGAGGATCACACATGGTGGCCTGCCTTTTATACTAGGCCTGGCACATCTGTACAGGTAACCTACAAGTCTCCCACTGCAGTGCCCTCTGGTGGCACACCTTGTAATAGTACAAACAGTAACCATGTAGGATACATGACATCACTCTCCCCCAAGTCTTTAGTGCAAATCGCCTTTGTGTTGACTGTGCTCTGGGCTTAGCTCTATCTAGTTGACCCTTGGAGGGTCGTTTCCATCTTGGGTGAGTAGGTGGTGTTTCGTTGGCAGTAGAGGTGCTGGTGGTTTCTGTTTGTGCGTCCATGACCACTCCATTCTCTCCCCCCACACATACAGATTGTGCCGTTGGCCTATTACATTCATATACATTCAAGTCTAAAAAAAAGTTGCATTTACAATATTGCATTCGTGGTACCATGGTGAGTGAAGAACATTTGAATATTGAGGTACATACTTGGAATATACTTGGAGTCAGTGCTGGGGTCAGCACCGGTGCGTGAGGACAAACTAGTGCCAGAACTGCTGGATGGTGTCCAGGCAGTCTGATGGTGGCGCGGTGCCCCGTGCTGGCAGTGGGAACCCGTTTGGCTCAGGTTGCCTGCTCTCGGGGCTTTTGCCATTGCTTCTAGCATTGGGCAGGTTCACAGATGCCAGTGACCTCCTTGCCCTCTCCTTGCGCCCCGGGTCACTGCTGCTCCCTGAGGAGCAGTCGTCTAGCAGTGCACAGGGAACTGCTGAGTCGCTTGCTTGGGCATTATTTGGTTTTGGATCCTGGCTGGTCCATTTGGGAGAACCGTTGCGGGTGACCCTTCAATCCTGTGTGTAGCCTTGGTGGTGATAGGGTCTGGGGGCTGCGCCTTAGGCTCGTGGTGATTGGTGCCAATGGGTGCCTGAGAGGTGGAGCCGATCGGGGGCAGGGTATCGATACCGTTGCCATTGCCCTCCTGAAATCGCTTGTTCTGCAGCTTGTATATATTAGCTGCTTGTGGCCACACTCCATGATGCATCACTCTGGTCCCAGGGATGCAGGCTACAGCATTGGGTAGCTCGCTGGACCTGTGTGCTCTCGATGGGTGTTTGCCCGCTGCATTGACTGTATGCAGTTGAAATCCTACATCGCACAACGTTTCATTACTTATTGTGAATAACCTGTAGCTCCGATCGCAATCGCGCGACTTTTCCTTGCTTATTGCATGTACACAACTCTGATCATCAATGACACATTTTACATCTAACTCACAGTTGCTGTTACATTGATTGAGAGTATGGAACTGTCCCTTAAAGTATGGTGAGTTGTGGCCTCCTTTAAGAGAGCCTTGCTATCTTTACCCCAATCCTCTTCTTCGCTTGGTGCCACGTGTTGCTCCATCAGCGCTGCACCTCGTGGTCTGGCCGCCACCATCTTTTTCTTCAGCACCTCACCTCGTGGTGAAGCTGGGAAATCGCCTCTGGGTCCGATTTTCTTCCTCTGGAGTCCTACCACTAGAGCCTGAAAGGTGTGTTTGGGTCATCTCAGCTGGATCATCTCCACGCAGTCGTGCTGAGCAGTCTGTGCCTTGGGTGCTGTGATGGCCTGCTCTCTGGTGCTGGATCCAACCTCAGGTGAGGGCTTGCTTTGCCTGTGAGCGCGGGGGACGTCGATCGCTGGAGAGATGAAATCTTCCCAGCTCCAATGGATCTTCTCCATCCACCTTCTTCTGAGTAGCGTTGGTCCATTACCTGCAACAATCCACAGGGGTAACTTGTGCACCACGCCGTCATGGAGTACCTTTATATCAGCACTACCAACGACTGGGATAAGTTCAATGGTGTTTGTGCGCAGCTTTGCCTGAACCGGAACTAAATTGGATCGTTCAGCCTGATTATCCCATAGCCTCTCAAAGGCTTCTTGATTCATTACTAACTGGCTTGCCCCCGTGTCCGCTTCCATGAAGACTGGAACGCCATTTATCTCGACTTCCATCCTCAATGGAGAACATTCGGTGGTGCAGGTAAACATGCTATATACCTCATTGTGGGGCTGAGCTGCCTCTCTGACTATCGCTTCATAATCCGCGCTGGATTCATGGCCATCTGTAGACTCTTCATCAGCACAGTGAGTTGTATTTTTTTTTACTGCTGGAGGTGGCCCTTTGTGCTGCAGCCTTTACATACATAATCTATAAAACGTCACTGGTGAGCCCTGTGATTCCCTCTGCAAAGCCAGCATGGTGCTACTCGATTAGCCCCCCTCAGCGGACTCTGAGTTAAGGGACTCAGGGGCTTGTTCTCTCTCCCCTGAGAAGATTCACGTTCTACAGTCCAGCCTCTAAAAGGCGCCACTCAATGCACAATCCTTGCCGGGTTTGAGTCCTGAGGATAAGTCATCCGCCTAGAGCCGTAGGTCGAGGTCATGAATGCTTGGCTCATGGAGATAGCCTTCTGCACTGTGACTGTGGTATCCACAGATAGCAGCTTATGAAGAAGGCCCTCATGGCCGATTCCGATGACAAAGCTTCGGTGAGGTGGTCGCTGAAATCACACGGTGCCGCCAGGCTCCTGAGGTCTGCAGCATATTTCGCGATCTCCTGGCTTTCGGGCCGTTGATGTATATAAAACCAGTGTCTGTCTGTGAGAATGCTCTCTTTGGGCTTGAGTTGTTCTTGGATCAGTGTTACAACCTCTTGGTCGTTGTCTTCTTCGCTGGTGCCAGCAAGTCCCTGACGAGGCCATAGGCGGTGGGCCAACAACTGGTTAGCAGGATAGATCTGCGCTTATCTGCCAGTGTGGCCAGATTGTCGCCTGCCAGGTCATTTGCTGTGAAGAAATGGTCGAGCCTCTCCACAAAGGTTTCCCAATCATCACCATTGGCAAACTGCTGCAACGTACCAAAGTTAGCCATTTTCGCGTGAAGGTCCGTAATCTCGTCGCCAATTGTTATGTCTTCAGATGCTCTAATAATAATTCCATGAGACATGTGTTGTGCTTGAAATGTAGTGACCTTGGTCCATTTAATGTAACTCCAGAGTGAGGATCACACATGGTGGCCTGCCTTTTATACTAGGCCTGGCACACCTGTACAGGTAACCTACAAGTCTCCCACTGCAGTGCCCTCTGGTTGCACACCTTGTAATAGTATAAACAGTAACTATGTAGAATACATGACAGGTCTCATCATCAAATCACACCTTGGTCTGTCCCCCCAATCCTCTGGCACTTCCTTCTCCTTTGATCATCTCACTTTATTCCACCCCTTTCACCTCTCATTTAAAATTCTTGTTCTCTATTGCCACCTAAGTACCATAAAGATTTTATTACCAAGATATCTTCTTTGCTTTTCTCCCTCAGCCTCTGCACCGAGCAACTTCTCATCCTCAGTGATTTCAACCACCGTCTTAATTCATCATGCTCTGAATTCATTAGCTTTCAAACCTCCCTTAATCCCTCCCTCCATGTAAATGCCCTAACCCATAATCACGGCCATCCCCTAGAACTTTCCATCTCTCATGGCCTCGCTACTCCCATTTTGTCAATCGCAGATAAAACCATCTGCCCACTTCCTCATATCCACATCCCCCTTCCACCCACAACCCCCCCCCTCATCCCCCACCCTCCAACCCTACGTCCTTCTGTGTGTCCCCCCAGAAAAACTTGTTCCCAACCCCCTTACAACTACACTTACGCAATCCCAACTATTCAGCCTTTGGCCTTCCATTCACCACAACATTTCTGCAACTACTAATCTTCTCGACCACACCCTCACCACTAACTTTCACGCCCTAGTCCCTATTAAAACAATTACTCTCTCTCACCCTGGCCATTCCCCCTGGTACGGCACTCATCTTTGCTCCCTTAAGTCCAATGGACACAGACTTGAACAGATATGGCGGACAACAGGTTTAGCCATTCACCACCAGATCTGGCTGGACCACATAAAGCATTCTCGGGCTCTGCTCTCGTCTATCAAAATTGCTCACTATTTCATAATCATTCTGGAATGCAAAGATACACCCCAGCTTGTATTCTCCACTGCTAACCGTCTTCTTAAACCCCTCTCCCCTGTCTCCGCCCTCACCTCAAACAATAAGTGTGAGGAACTCATGGACTTCTATGTCTCAACGATTGAGAGCATTCATTCAGCTGCCTCTGCCACTTCCCTTCCATCCCCTAACCCACCGGGATAAACTTCTTCCAAGGAATCCCCTTGCCCTAGCCCTGATCTCACATTTTTCTCTAGTTTCTCTCTGATCTCCCCTCTTGACCTCTCCACACTCATCTTGTCCGTGAGACTCGCTTCCTGCTCCCTCGGCTCTATTCCCACCAAACTGCTGACCACCCAACTTTCTTTTCTGACTCCCATGTTAGCTGACATTGTTAACGATTCTCTATCCTCAAATCGCTGTCATCATCCTCTCCTCAAAAAACAACTCCTGGCCCCTTCGTACTTGCAAACATCTCATCTCCAACCTCACTTTCCTCTCTAAAATTTTAGAATATGTTGTCGCCTACCGAATCCGTGCCCATCGTTCCAGCAACTCCATATTTATTCCCTCCAATCAGATTTCTGCTACTGCCACAGTACAGAAATGGCTCTCATCAAAGTCACAAATGACATCCTTTGTGACTGTGACAAAGGTAAACTATCCTTCCTCGTCCTTTTTCACTTGTCTGCAGCCTTTGACATGGTTGGCCACTCCATCCTTCTCCAATGCCTTTCCACCATCGTCCAGCTGGGTGGGTCTGCACTCACCTGGTTCCATTCTTATCTATCTAATTGTAGCCAAAGAATCACGTGCAACGGCTTCTCTTCCCACTCCCACATCGTTACCCCTGATGTGC
Source organism: Pristiophorus japonicus (assembly GCF_044704955.1). Taxonomy (NCBI): domain Eukaryota; kingdom Metazoa; phylum Chordata; class Chondrichthyes; family Pristiophoridae; genus Pristiophorus; species Pristiophorus japonicus. Next base: position 61,198,013 of record NC_091981.1, read on the forward strand.
CCCAGGGATCTATACTTGGCTCCCTCCTATTTCTCTTCCACATGCTGCCCCTTGGCGACATCATCCGAAAACACAGCATTAGTTTCCACATGTAGGCTGACGACACCCAGCTCTACCTCACCACCACTTCTATCGACCCTTCCACGGTCTCTAAATTGTCAGACTGCTTGTCCAACATCCAGTTCTGAATGAGCAAAAATGTTCTCCAATTAAATATTGGGAAGAAGGAATCCATTGTTTTTGGTCCTCACCACAAACTCCATTCCTTAGCCACTGACTCCATCCCTCTCCTTAAGATCTGCCTGAAGCACAACCTTGATGTCAAATTTTATCCTGAAATGAGCTTCCAACCACATATCCACAACATAACTAAGACCGCCTATTTCCACCTCCGTAATATCGCCCGCCTCCGCTCCTGCCTCAGCTCATCTGCTGCTGAAACCCTCATCCATGCTTTTGTTACCTCTAGACTTGGCTATTCCAATGCACGCCTGACTGGCCTCCCACATTCTACTCTACGTAAACCTGAAGTCATCCAAAACTCGGTTGCCCGTGTCCTAACTCACATAAAGTCTCGTTCATACATCATCCCTGTGCTCGCTGACCTACATCGGCTCCCAGTTAAGCAACGCCTCGATTTCAAAATCCTCATCCTTGTTTTCAAATCCCTCTATGGCCTCGCCTCTCCCTATCTCTGTAATCTCCTCCAGCCCCACAACCCCCCCCCGAGATGTCTGCGCTCTTCTAATTGTGCCCTCTTGAGCATCCCTGATTATAATCACTCAACCATTGGTGGCCGTGCCTTCTATTGCCTGGGTCCTAAGCTCTGGAATTCCCTGCCTAAACCTTTCCATCTCGCTACCTCTCTTTCCTCCTTTAAGATGCTCCTTAAAACCTACCTCTTTGACCAAGCTTTTGGGTGCCTGTCCTAATTTCTCCTTATTTGGAGCAGTGTCAAATATTTTGTCTTCTAATAATACTGTGAAACGCCTTGGGACGTTTTACTACATTAAAGGTGCTATATAAATACAAGTTTTTGTTGTTACTCTGGAATACGTGGGAAAGTCAGAGAGTAAATAGTAGAGGCCACATTGTTTCAAACAAGTTGCTCTACTGGTCTGATGTGTTATCAATGTAGCACTTCTGTTCATTATGGAAACAGAGAGAAACAAAGTTACTTTAGACTAGCTTCCCATTGGTAGTGGGTAACAACAACAACTTGCATTTATATAGCGCCTTTAACATAGTAAAAACATTCCAAGTTGCTTCACAAGAGCATCTTCAACCAAAATTTAGTACAGGATACGACTTAGGCTTTCTTAGAACAACAGGGATTAATTAAGGACAGCAAGCATAGTTAACAAATTTAACAGAATTCTTTAAGGAAATAACAGAGTATCGGACAAGTTCATACTATGGATGTCGTGTATATAGACTGCAAATAGCATTAGCTTAGTTGCTGCAAGGGAGATTTGTTGATAAAATTATAGTAATAAAAGCAGTGTGGCAGCATGGAGAGCAAGTTGGTTGAAGGACATGGAATGCCCTGCTAGAAATTGTGGTGGAAGCAGAAGTGAAGTGGAAAAATATTTGAAAAAGGAAAAAATGTAAAGGATACAGGGAAAGAGCAGTAGAATGAGTTTGTGAATTTCTCTTTCAGAGAGTGACACAGGCACAATAGGCCAAGTGGTCTCCTTCTGTGGTATCTGATACTCCTGCCTATTGTGCATGTTCACCAAACTGCTGATGTGAGGTTTCTACTGTGATTCAGTTATTGTTTTTAAATCAGGTTTTAACTGTGGCTGCTGTGTCTGCCCACATAACAACAGTGGCTGAAGTAACAACTCATTAGCCATGAAGTACTTTGAGACATCCTGAGAAGGTGATAGGTGTTACGTAAATTCAAGGAGCTGAATTTTTGGTTTCTAGTGTTTCCGAGCACAATTCGCAGCGGGGCACAAAAGTTAGCGCCAGGATAACGTTAGCGCCAGAGTGAAGAACTTTTGGCGAATGCAAGTTCCCAAGGAACGTTGGCGTTAAGTCCAGCGTTGCACCACAGACTCTGTGCAACGGAGGCAAAACTTCCAGTGTTGACAGAGTCGGCCATTTTGCGCATGTGCTTTTTTCCCCCACCATTCCACCTTCTGTTCCTGTCACAAATGCTAATGCAGGGCGTGGCAACTTCCTACGTGCATGCGCATTTAAACTGGAGCAGTTCAGCCATTTCTGCAGAGATGATGGAGGAGGAGGAGCGAAGACAGCATGCCAGGCGCTTCAGCCAGGAAGCCAATGATGAATTGGTGGGGCCTGTCAAGCGGAGGTGGCGGGAATTGTATCTTCGGGTGGTTCAAGACCACTGCCTGCTATTTTTAAATGAATCTGGAGGGAGATAGCAGAGGAAATCTCTACCTCAGACACAGTGGCCAGGACTGGCACACAGTGCTGAAAGAAGTTTAATGACCTCACCAGGATCCTCAGAGTGAGTACCATTTTCATTCATGCACTCCTCCATTACTTCAAGGATAAATCTGAGACACGATTTGTTCTCATGCTGTTGGTGCCTTTCAACACTCTGTGGGTTGCCTTCTACAATGCATGACACAAAGGAAGGCTTAGTTCGGCACCCTAATGCCAAGAATGATGTATCCACATTATTAAGATCACTCAATGCAATGCACTTAAATTGCTACTTTGGCTTTCTGTAAGATTCCATACACACCTCATCTTAGATGGCTCCATACTTCAATGTCCTCCTGATGAATCACATGTAATATCCAAGGCCATTTAGCAGAGGACCCTAATACATTCAGGCAATATGGCATAAAGTGCTTTGGTGGCTATCTGTGCCACAAGAGCAGATAGACTCTCTTGTAAACATTCCCATTTTCATCTTTTCAGGCAAAGAAGTCACACAATCGCCAGGAGCAGCTGCGGACAGGCGGCGGTCTGCCTCAGGTCCTGTCTCTGACCGAAGTTGAGGAGAGAGTGGCAGGCCTCAATAGCACTGCAGGTCGGGCAGCTGCCAGAGGGGGCACTGAGCCCACCTCGGATACTGAGGGTAAGTAAGTGGGTCGCGCGACTCGAAAGACTACTTACTTGAGAGATAAAATGGAATAGCCGCGGACCTTCAAATGAGCCTGTACTATCCGACCTTCCTCATTTCACCCCGCCCCCTCCCCTGCTGCGAACCACTCGTCTGTTGCTTTCTACTTCCAGATGACTAGGCACAGGCACTGCATCCCTCAAGGGGCCCCACCACGTCAGGCCATCGTGTGGAGGAGGAGGAGGAAGAGAAGGAGATGGATGAGCCAACTCCGCGCAGCATCAGAGTTCCCCTGTTCCACCATCAGGACTCAGCTCCACTGGGGACAACGTGCTGTTCTCTGGTTTTGAGGATTGGGAGGCTCCTGGGTCCAGTGGCGTGCAACAAAGCAGTGCTGGGGTGGAATCCCGCAGGCCATCTCTCCGGAGGATGTCGGCAAGGTAGGTCTACTAACAGACAGGCAGACGTGGAACTGGACATGGTGGAAACGTCCAGCAATAGTATCCAGATCAGCTCGATGTTTTGGGATGGATTCCCGCGAGTATTGACAAACTGAATGTGTCAATTATGGAGGTAGGGTGGCAGATTGTTCCTGCGAGCTGTGATCCAGCGAGGCCATTATTGCCCACATTCAGAGGCTGGTGGCCTCCAGCAGTGACAATGGAGTCCCGGAGAGTGTGGCGCGTGCCCTTGACCACGTTGCAGACTTGAGCACACCATAGGCACAAGCTGTGCTTCAGCTTGGGCAGGTGATGCAGTCCATGTCTGCCTCCATACTCTCTGAATTCCCCACTGTCACACGGGGAAGTGACGGTCTCGAAGCAGGCCAGCAAGGTGTTCCTTTACATCGTTGCTAGGGGCCAGCCTCATCGGCGACTGAGTGGCTCGATGGCTATGGGAGGTGGTGTCATTCCTCCGGGTGACAGCATTCCGCCTCTCCCAACTCACTCGCCAACCAAGCATCATCGACGGTCGACACCCAAACCACCAGTGACTGGAAACGCCGAGGAAGAGGCTAGCCAGTCGGGAACCGGGCCTTCCAGGTCACGAGCTGTTCCAGTGCATCCCCAGATGCCGTCTCGATTATGTCTCCCCCAAAGACAGCAGCACTCTGGCAGCCTTCTTGCACACCCTGGTGCCACTTTGATTAGGAGCAGCAGGCATGGGAGGAGGATGAAGGGAAGGGGTGCAAAAGACGGTGGCAAACATTAGTGTAGACTGGAGGATGCATCTTTATGTTATTTATTTTTCACACTGCAAGATGCAGATATTTACTTTGTTTATGTATCACAATGAAGGATGCAGCTTATTATTTTGTTTATTATACTACAGGATGCAATGTTACAATGTTGAATACATTTTTGCTTCACCTTAGCCATTCCTGTCTAGTGTCTAATTTGCAGAGTAAGTGGGGGAATAATCAATATGGCGGAATAGAGTGGCCAGCCAACGCTCAAACCTGCCATTCACTCTTCAAGCAAAGCATTCAATTATGAGCTGCCGATGTAAGGCTTTTGCAGCGGCCAAATCTCCACGATGCCTGCCCGGTGATTGTGGTGGTGGTAGTGGCATGGGTTCCTCACCAGGCTCCTCTGCCTTGTCTTCCTCCTCCTCTTCTTCCTCCTGAGGTGGTCCTGCAATCCCCATTGGCAATTCCTGTCCCCTCATGATGGCTAAGTTGTGTAGCATGCAGCACACCACAACAAAGTCAGAGACCTGCTGAGAGGAGTATTGTAGGCAGCCTCCAGAGTGGTCCAGGCATCAGAAGCACTGCTTCAGCAATCCAATTGTCTGTTCAATGATGTTGCGGGTGGCTGCATAGCTCTCATTATAGCGATGCTTGGCTTCTATCTGAGGGTTCCGGAGGGGGGTCATGAGCCAAGTGGCGAGGGCGTAACCTTTGTCCCTGATCAGCCAGCTCTGACCTTGTGCTTGAAGCTGGAACATGCATGAGACATTGCTCTCACGCAAGATGAAAGCATCATGTGTGCTCCCTGGATAGCGGGCATTGACTGTCAGGATGTGCTGAATGTGGTCACAGACGAGCTGAACATTGCTGAAAGGAGCTAATAAATAAATAAACAAGATGGAGAGCAGAGTAAAAGAGCGGGAACTGGAGTAGTGTAACAAGAAGCCCCTAATTTAAATTTAATTTTAATGAACTAATTAAATAAATAAAACAAGGTTGTTGAGACCAGTTCGTTAGATATATTCAAAAAGGAGTTAGATGTGACCCTTACAGCTAAAGGGATCAAGGGGTATGGAGAGAAAGCAGGAATGGGGTACTGAAATTGCATGATCAGCCATGATCATATTCAATGGTGGTGCAGGCTCTAAGGGCCAAATGGCATACTCTTGCACCTATTTTCTATGTTTCTATATAGGGATGACAGTGCAGGTAGTGTGCCTCAACTGCAGCATGTGGGAGTTAGTGGAGAGCATTGCAATCCTGGACAACCACATCTGCAGTAAGTGTCTGCATCTCGATGAACTTCAGCTCAAGGTTATTGAGCTGGAGTCCAAGGTGCAGACATTGCGGGGTATCAGGGAGGAGGAGAGTTACCTGGACACTTTGATCTAGGCGGCAGTCACATCCCTTAGGTTAGGTGGTGTTACAGGTTTGGTTAATGGTCAGGGACAGGAAGGTGTGACTGTGACTCAGGCAGGTAAGGGGGACACCAGGTGCAGTGCTGGTGGAGTCTTGGCCTCTGTCTGTAATCAGCAGGTACGTGGTTCTTGTTGGCTGTGTGGACAAGGGAAATGTCTGCTGGGGGGGTGCAATGCCATAGCGCCGCTGCTACACTCCCGCCCAATATTGCAGGATTTGACATCAGCACCGCGACTGGTCACAAAGGCATTTGCGTCCCATTAGCACAAATGCACTCAATTTCTAGCCCACTATATCTGAATGCGCAAAGCATTCACAACAAAATAGATTAATTAATAGCACAGATAGAAATTAATAGGTTTGATCTAATAGCCATTACAGAGATGTGGTTGCAGAGTGACCAAAATTGAGAACTAAATATTCCAAGATAGCTAACTTTTAGAAAAGATAGGCAAAATGGAAAAGCAGGGGCTGGGGGTAACCCTGATAGTATCCTTATCTCGGAAAATCAAGATGTAGAATCAGTTTGTGTAGAGCTAAGAAACAACAAGGGACAGAAAACAGTGGGAGTAGTTTATAGGCTACCTAACAGTAGTTGTAGTGTCAGGCAGAGCATAAATCAGGAAATTAGAGATACATGTAACAAGGGTAATACAGTAATCATGGGGGACTTAATCTACATATAGTCTGGGCAAACTTAATTTGCAATAATACTGTGGAGGATGAGTCCATGGAATGTATTCAAGATAATTTTCTAGATCTGTATTTCGAGGAAATAACTAGGGAACAGGTTATTTTAAATCTAGTATTGTGCAATGAGGAAGGGTTAATTAATAACCTTGTAGTAAAGGGGCCTCTGGGGAAGAGTGATCATGTTATGATAGAATGTTATATTAAGGTTGAAGGTGTTTTAGTTAAGTATGCAACTAGGATCTTAAATCTGAACAAAAGAAAACCATAGGTATGAGGGGTAATTTGGCTAAGGTAGATTGGAAAACTTGATTAAAAGATATGATGGTAGATAACCACTGACAAACATTTAAAGATTGAATTCATAATTCACAATGAATATACATTCCCCGAAGGAATAACAATGCCACAGGATTAGTAGTCCAACTGTGGCTCACAAGAGAAGTTAAAGATAGTATTAGATTTAAGGAAGAGGCTTATAATGTTGCCAAAAAGAATAGTAAACCTGCGGATTGGGAGGATTTTAGAATTAAGCAAAGGATGACCAAGAAATTGATAAAGAAAGAGAAAAGAGAAGATGAGAGTAAACTAGCAAGAAATATAAAACCAGATTGTAAAAGCTTCTATAAATGTAAAAAGGAAGAGATTAGTAAAAGTAAAGGTGGCCCCTTAGAAGCAGAGACAAGAAAAATTCTAATGGGAATAAGGAAATGGCAGAAACATTGAACCAATACTTTGTATCTGTCTTCACCATACAAGACACAAATAACATAAGAACATAAGAAATAGGAGCAGGAGAAGGCCATACGGCCCCTCGAGCCTGCTCCGCCATTTAATACAATCATGGCTGATCCGATCACGGAATCAGGTCTACTTCCCTGCCCGCTCTCCATAACCCCTTATTCCCTTATCGTTTAAGAAACTGTCTATTTCTGTCTTAAATTTATTCAATGTCCGAGCTTCCACAGTTCTCTGAGGCAGCGAATTCCATAGATCCACAACCCTCTGAGAGAAGAAATTTTTCCTCATCTCTGTTTTAAATGGGCAGCCGCTTATTCTAAGATTATGCCCTCTAGTTCTAGTCTTCCCCATCAGTGGAAACATCCTCTCTGCATCCACCTTGTCAAGCCCCCTCATAATCTTATACGTTTCGATAAGATCATCTCTCTTTCTTCTGAATTTCAATGAGTAGAGGCCCAACCTACTCAACCTTTCCTCATAAGTCAACCCCCTCATCTCCGGAATCAACCTAGTGAACCTTCTCTGAACTGCCTCCAAAGCAAGTATATCCTTTTGTAAATATGGAAACCAAAACTGCACGCAGTATTCCAGGTGTGGCCTCACCAATACCCTGCACAACTGTAGCAAGACTTCCCTGCTTTTATACTCCATCACCTTTGCAACAAAGGCCAAGATCCCATTGGCCTTCCTGATCACTTGCTGTACCTGCATACTAACCTTTTGTGTTTCATGCACAAGTATTCCCAGGTTATGCTGTACTGCAGCACTTTGCAATCTTTCTCCATTTAAATAATAACTTGCTCTTTGATTTTTTCTGCCAAAGTGCATGACCTCACACTTTCCAATATTATACTCCACCTGCCAATTTTTTGCCCACTCAATTAGCCTGTCTATGTCCTTTTGCAGATTTTGTGCGTCCTCTTCACACATTGTTTTCCCTCCCATCTTTGTATCGTCGGCAAACTTGGCTACGTTACACTCACCCCATTCCTCCAAATCGTTAATATAGATTGTAAATAGTTGGGGTCCCAGCATTGATTCCTGCGGCACCTCACTGCCTCACTGGTAACTGATTGCCAACCCAAGAATGAACCATTTATCCCTACTCTCTGTTTTCTGTTAGTTAGCCAATGCTCTATCCATGCTAATATATTACCCCCAACCCCATGAACTTTTATCTTGTGCAGTAATCTTTTATGTGGCACCTTGTCAAATGCCTTCTGGAAGTCCAAATACACCACATCCACTGGTTTCCCTTTATCCACCCTGTTCGTTGCATCCTCAAAGAACTCTAGCAAATTTGTCAAACATGACTTCCCTTCATAAATCCATGCTGACTCTACCTGACCGAATTTTGCTTTTCCAAATGTCCTGCTACTGCTTCTTTAATAATGGACTCCAACATCTTCCCAACCACAGATGTTAGGCTAACTGGTCTATAGTTCCCTGCTTTTTGTCTGCCTCCTTTTTTAAATAGGGGCGTTACATTTGCAGTTTTCCAATCTGCTGGGACCGTCCCAGAATCCAGGGAATTTAGGTAAGTTACAACCAATGCATCCACTATCCCTGCCGCTACTTCTCTCAAGACCCTATGATGCAAGCCATCAGATCCAGGGGATTTATCTGCCTTTAGTCCCATTATCTTACTGAGTACTACCTCCTTAGTGATTGTGATTGTGTTAAGTTCCTCCCCCCATATAGCTCCTTGACTATCCACTGTTGGAATATTATTAATGTCCTCTACCATAAAGACTGATACAAAATATTTGTTCAGAGTTTTGCCATCTTCATGTTCCCCATTACTACTTCCCTGGTCTCGTCCTCTAAGGGACCAACATTTACTCTAGCCACTCTTTTCCTTTTTATATACCTGTAGAAACTCTTGCTATCTGTTTTTATATTTCGTGCTAGTTTACTTTCATAGTCTATCTTCCCTTTCTTAATCATTTTTTTAACATTCCGGTAATTGTGGGGAACCAAAGGTTTAGTGAGAACGAGGAACTTAAAATAAATTAGTATTAGTAAAGAAATTGGACTGAAGAAATGAATGGGCTTTAAAGTCAACAAATCCCCTGGACCTGATGACATGCATCCTAAGGTTTTGAAAGAGGTAGCTACAGAGATAGTGGATACATTGGTTTTGATCTTCCATAATTCTCTAGATTCTAGATGAGGCCCCATGCATTGGAAGGTAACAAACATAACCCAGCTATTCAGGAAAGGAGGGAGAGAAAACAGGGAACTATAGACAAGTTAGCCTGACATCAGTCATAGAGAAAATTCGAGAATCTATTATTAGGGATGTTGTAGCAGGGCACTTAGAAAATCATAATATGATTGGGCACAGTCAACACAGATTTATAAAAGGGAAATCGTGTTTGAGAAATCTATTAGGGTTCTTTGAGGTTGTAACTAGCAGGGTAGATAAGGGGAAACCAGTGGTTGTAGTGTATTTGGATTCTCAAAAAGCATTCGATAACACACGAGAAGTTATTACACAAAACTATGGCTCATGGGATTGGGGGTAATAAAATAGCATGGATTGAGGATTGGTTAATGAACAGAAAACAGAGAGTAGGAATAAACGGATCATTTTCGGGTTGGCAGGCTGAAACTAGTGGGGTGCCGCAAGGATCAGTGCTTGGGGCTCAGCTATTTACAATCTATACCAATGACTTAGAAAAGGGGACCGAGTGTAATGTATCCAAGTTTGCTGATGATACAAAGTTAGGTGGGAATGTAAACTATGAGGAGGACACAAAGAAGCTGCAAAAGGGATATAGACAGGTTAAGTGAGTGAGCAAGAACATGGCAGATGGAATATAATGTGGAGATGAGTGAAGTTATCCTTTGGTACTTTGATAGGAAAAATAGAAAAGCAAAATATTTTTTAAATAGTGAGGGGGACTGGGAAATGCTGATATTCAAAGGGACCTAGGTGTCCTTGTACATGAATCACAGAAAGTTATCATGCAGGTACAGCGAGCAATTAGGAAATCAAATGGTATGTTAGCCTTTATTACAAGGGGATTTGAGTATGAGTAAATAAGTCTTACTCCTGAAGTACTGCGTACTGTTTTGATCTCCTTACCTAAGGAAGGATATACTTGCCTTAGAGGGAGTGCAATGAAGGTTCAACAGACTGATTCCTGGGATGAGGTGATAGCCCTATGAGGAGAGTAGACTAGGTCTGTATTCCTTAGAGTTTAGAAGAATGAGAGGTGAACTCATTAAAACATATAAAATTCTTAAAGAGCTTGACAGGGTAGATGCTGGGAAGGCTTTTTCCCCTGCCTGGGAAGTCTAGAACTAGAGGTCACAGTCTCCAAATAAGGGTTCAGCCATTTAGGACTGAGATGAAGAGAAATGTATTCACTGAAAGGGTTGTGAATCTTTGGAATTCTCCAGCCCCCAGAGAGCTGTGAATGCTCAGTCATTGACCATATTCAAGACAGAGATTGATAGTTTTTGCAATATTAAGGGAATCAAGGGATATGGGGATAGTGCGGGAAGGTAGAGTTGAGGTAGAAAATCAGCCATGATCTTATTGAATGGTAGAGCAGGATCGAAGGGCCGAGTGCCCTACTCCTTTCTTTTTTCTTATGTCAAAGAGTAAAACCTTTTGATGCAGTGGGACATGGCCCCAGACAGGGGAATAGCTGAACTTAAAGGGGGCGGAAGTCCTCTCCCGCCAAAGGTTAAAAATATATTTGTGTCAAATGTCTCTGGAAGGTCCCACATAGAGAGATGTCAGCCTAGGGTCACTTAGGTGAGGAAGCAAAGGTCAGAAGCAGCTCTTCTCCCACTTTGAACCCCTCTGGAAACCTGTACGCCGCTGCACATCAAGTAGCATCATCCCTCTTCTGTTCTTAGAATCATATCTTACAACACAAAATGACCATTCAGCCCATCATTCCTGTACCAACTCTTTGAAAGAGCTATCAAATTAGTCCCACTTCCCCACTCTTTTCCTGTAAATTTTTCTTTTTCAGATATATATGCAATTCCTTTTTGAAAGCTACTATTGAATCTGCTTCCACCATCCTTGAAAGCAGTCCATACCAGATCATAACATCTTGCTGCGTTAAAAAAATTCTCTGCATATTTTGCCAATTATCTTATTTTTGTGTCCTCTGCTTACTGACCTACTGCCACTTGAACCAATTTCTTCTTATTTACTGTAATAAAACCCTTCATAATTTTGAACACCTCCATTAACTCTCCCCTTAACCCTTTCTGCTCTAAAAAGAACAATTCCACATAACTGAAGTCCCTCACCGTTACTAAATCTCCTCCGCACTCTCTCCAATTAGGTTTGCCAACCCTCCAGGATTGTCCTGTTGCGAAGAAAAATCATACGGGCACTAAAATAAAGTGGATTTTTTTTTTTTGTTTTCTTTGAGCATTTTAGTTTTGCAGTTATCAAAGTATTGGAGATAGGAAAAAAGCTGTGAAACCTCCAGAAATACATCCAACCAGAGTTGACAACCCAATATGCAGTTGCCTGCAATTTGCCATCTTTTTCCATCCATTTTAATGGATGGAAATCAAATGGATTGTGCCTGCGATTTCCCGATAGGTGTTGCCGAGGGGTGAGGCTCCCCATTGGTAGCGCTAACCCAGATATTTAGCCCTATAATGTTATAGCCCTATCTCAGACCTATATACAAGCCTAGTGAGACTTTCCACCATTAGTCGAGTCCCTGAAATTGCCCCTATATCCCCATATGCAAAACATTTTTTCACCCTGTGCTCCTTTTTAAGCTTTGGCAATATAGCAAAGCATAATTAAGAGGAACAGTGTCTCTGTTGCAATTGGGAGCCTGATTTAAATTTAACTGCTGCCGTCTGGGTTTCCCAGGGGCCAGGAAACCAAGCAGTGAAATGAAGGCTGGAGCTGCCGACTCCACAAGGAAAGTACTTTTTATAGCCCTCCTTGTGAGCCAGGAGGAGCAGAAGTGCACTCCCAGCCTCTCAAAGAAGCCTTCAGACTCTCTTCTGGTGATCGCGACTTCTCTTTTGTTTCTGTGATGATGGGCGACACCCTAACCCCCACGCCCCAATCTACAACCTGCTCCCTTCCTGATTGCCGGGGATCGTCCCCAACGGTCCCGGTACAGCTTCCTGTTGCTGGTTTTCACATCTAGCAGCCAGCCAGTCAATTTACAAAAGAAAAAATAATAAGGCCCTGCCGAAGAGTTCCCAGTCTTGCCAGGTTTCCCCCGCTCTCCCGCGTTTCCCGCACCTTCCCTGCTTCCCTGTAAATATCAGGGGTAATGCGCCAGTCTCTTAGTTCTGAGTTCTTTGTACCCACGAATGCACCTATGAGGATCAGCTCAAGAACTAAACATACCTTTCTGAAGAAACAAGATAGGAAAAATGTACCATGACCATGGGCATGTTCGAGATGTGCCGGCTTTCAAAGTCATGTTTTCTGTTCAGAATAATCTCTCAAGTTGGCTCTCAAATAAAACGACCGCCGTGATTTCCAGTCAACCACTGCAATTAGTGGCAAATTGGAAGATAATGAGAGAAACACTTTGCAAACAGCAGGATTGTTTTGTTTATATAGGCTGGGAAATTCCAGCTCATTCATTTTTCCCCCCTAACTTTACCTCACCATTAAGCTCATCAGGGTTATATCGACGATCTCAAAGATACAATGTATACTGGTTTTTGTTTTCACAGGATGTGAGTTTCGCTGGCAAGGCCAGCATTTATTGCTCAGCCCTAGTTGCCCTTCAGAAGGTGGTGGTGAGCCGCCTCCTTGAACCGCTGCAGTCTGTGTGTTGAAGGTACTCCCACAGTGTTGATGGTTAGAGAGTTCAGGATTTTGACCCCGCGATGTTGAAGGAATGGTGATATATTTCCATGTCAGGATGGTGTGTGACTTGGAGGGGAATTTGGAGGTGATGGTGTTCTCATGCGCTTGATATCCTTGCCCTTCTAGGTGGTAGAGGTCGTGGGTTTGGGAGGTGCTGTCGAAGAAGCCTGGGCAGGTTGCTGCAGTATATCTTGTAGATGGCACACACTGCAGCAGGGTGCACCAGTGGTGCAGGAAGTGAATGTTAAGGTGATGGATGGCATGCCAATCAAACGGGCCACATTGTCCTGGATGGTGTCGAGTTTTTTGAGTGCACTCATCCAGGCAACTGGAGAGTATCCCATCACACTTTGCTTTGTAGGGGGTGGAAAGCTTTGGCGAGTCAGGAGGTGAGTTACTCTCCACAGAATATCCAGTTTCTGACCTGCTCTTGTAGCCACAATATTTATGTAGCTGGTCCAGTTAAATTTTGAGTAAATGGTGACCCCCAGGATGTTGATAGTGGGGGATTCAATGATCGTAATGCCATTGAATGGTTGTGGTTAGACTCTCTCTTGTTGGATATATTCATGCCTGGCACTTGTGTGGCACAAATGTTACTTTCCACTTATCAGCACAAGCCTGAATGTTCCCCAGGTGCTGCATGTGAGCTATCTGTGGAGTTGCAAATGGAAATGAGCACTGCAATCATCAGCGAACATCCCCACTTCTGACCTTATGATGGAAGGAAAGTCATTGATGAAGCAGCTGAAGATGGTTGGGCCTAGAACCCTGCCTTGAGGAACTCCTGCAGCGATGTCCTGGGGCTGAGATGATTGGCCTCCAACAACCATCTTCCTATATGCTAGATATGACTCCAAGCAGTAGACAATTTTGCTGTGATTCCCATTGAGTAGTTGTTATGTGGTTATCTCTGAATGTTGCTTCTGCCTAATGATTTTTTCTTTCATTTCGACAAAACACTTTCCTCCCCACCACATCCCACGAAGGCCGAGGCCTATACAGCCAGCAGCACTTCCAATACGAATGGCCAAACTTTCTGTGTGAACTCAGATTGCAAGCTATTGAATCATATTAGGATTTACAGCTAAGCCTGATGCTGTCATCACCCAACATCCACACACACTCCACACACACACACACACATACATTTTCTGGCAGGGGTTACTGGCTGGTGATCAAGCATGGGAATTTTAGCTTTTCCCTCTCTAACCCAGAAATCCTGAGACCAATTAAAAAGCTCCTGTCATTGCTCTAGATGACATTTGGCCTGTTTTGTGGGCGTACAACATTTCCTCTCCAAGCTCATCTTGTCCATGAGACCCAATTCCTACTTCCTCGACCCTATTCCCACTAAATTGCTGACCACCAAACTACATTTCCTGGCTCTCATGTTAGCTAATATTGTTAACGGCTCTCGTTCCTCAGGTTCTGTACCCCTCTCCTTCAAATCTGCCGTTATCACCCCGCTCCTCAAAAAAACAACCTTTGACCAATGTTCCTGTTTAGTTGTGCGGCCAGCTGTTTGAAGCTCCCACTCAGGCTGCTTGCCGATCTCGCAATGGACGGCGCATCCAAATAAAATTAGAGGGAATTTTGCCCTTGACCCCTCCATCATTGCAAACTGCCGCTCCATCTCCAACATGTAACTGAGACAAAGGTAAATTATCCCTTCTCGTCCTTCTCGACCTGTCTACAGCCTTTGACACTGTTGACCACACCATCTTCCTCCAACGACTCTCCACTGTCATCCAACTGACTGCACTCACCTGGTTCCATTCTTATCTATCATAGAAACATAGAAACATAGAAAATAGGTGCAGGGGTAGGCCATTCGGCCCTTCGAGCCTGCACCACCATTCAATAAGATCATGGCTGATCATTCCCTCAGTACCCCTTTCCTGCTTTCTCTCCATACCCCTTGATCCCTTTAGCCGTAAGGGCCATATCTAACTCCCTCTTGAATATATCCAATGAACTGGCATCAACAACTCTCTGCGGCAGGGAATTCCACAGGTTAACAACTCTCTGAGTGAAGAAGTTTCTCCTCATCTCAGTCCTAAATGGCCTGCCCCTTATCCTAAGACTGTGTCCCGTAGTTCTGGACTTCCCCAACATCGGGAACATTCTTCCCGCATCTAGCCTGTCCAGTCCAGTCAGAATCTTATATGTTTCTATGAGATCCCCTCTCATCCTTCTAAACTCCAGTGAATAAAGGCGCAGTTGATCTAGTCTCTCCTCATATGTCAGTCCAGCCAGCCCGGGAATCAGTCTGGTGAACCTTCGCTGCACTCCCTCAATAGCAAGAATGTCCTTCCTCAGATTAGGAGACCAAAACTGAACACAATATTCTTGGTGGGGCCTCACCAAGGCCCTGTACAACTGCAGCAAGACTTCCCTGCTCCTATACTCAAATCCCCTTGCTATGAAGGCCAACATACCACTTGCCTTCTTCACCGCCTGCTGTACCTGCATGCCAACTTTCAATGACTGATGAACCATGACACCCAGGTCTCGCTGCACCTCCCCTTTTCCTAATCTGCTGCCATTCAGATAATATTCTGCCTTCGTGTTTTTGCCAATGAAGTGGATAACCTCACATTTATCCACATTATACTGCATCTGCCATGTATTTGCCCACTCGCCTAACCCGTCCAAGTCACCCTGCAGCCTCTTAGTGTCCTCCTCACAGCTCACACCACCACCAAGTTTAGTGTCATCTGCAAACTTCGAGATATTACACTCAATTCCATCATCTAATCATTAATATATATTGTAAAAAGCTGGGGTCCCAGCACTGAGTCCTGCGGCCCTCCACTAATAACTGCCTGCCATTCTGAAAAGAACCCGTTAATCCCGACTCTCTGCTTCCTGTCTGCCAACCAGTTCTCTATCCACATCAGTACATTACCCCCAATATCGAGTTGTAGCCAGAGAATTATCTGCAATGGCTTCTCTTCCCGCTCTTGCATCGTTACCTCTGGTGTCCCCTCAAGGTTCTATCCTTGGCCCCTCCTTTTTCTCATCTACATGCTGCTCCCCGATGACATCATCTGAAAACACAGCATCAGTTTCCATATGTATGTCAATGACACCCAGCTTTACCTCACCACCACTTCTCTCAACCCCTCCACTGTCTCTAAATTGTCAGACTGCTTGTCTGATATCCAATACTGTATGAGCAGAAATTTCCTCCAATTAAATATTAGGAAGACCGAAGCCATTGACTTTGGTCCCCACCACAAACTCCATGCCTCTCCCAGACCACTGTCTGAGGCTGAACCAGATCATTCGCAACCTTGGGCCTAGAAATTCGGCTCATTTGCGCCTCCTGTTAGCGCCCCTGGGGGCGCTTATGGGGCGGATACGACTTTTTGCCAAGACACGGCACCGTTAACGACTCCCACTAATTTTGGCATTTGTTTAGTGGTGGCGGTAACCCGTAGCGCCCCATTCCGCAGCATCGGCGATGATGACATCATCACCATGCACAGCGCCCCGGATCCTAAATTGGGTATCGCCCTTTGAAACTGAGCAGGGTGATGACAACGACAGCTTCAGGAGGCACAAACAGGTCGGCCGGCCACTCGCCAGCACAAATTAATGAGGAGGTGTGGGCCTTTACAAAAGAAATGTTAGCGATTTTGTCAAATGCCCCATTGGCACTTTGAACGTGAGGTCCGTGCTGCAATCGGTCAGCCCAGCACTCTGCTTGAGTGCCAGGCTGTTGGCACGGCACCCCCGTTCCCCGTAGGTCCATGTAGGACCCTTTCTTCACTGCAGAGTTTGCAGCTTGGGCCCTTCCCTTTAATTAAGGGAAGAGCCCGTCCTATGTGGCAGCTCTACTCGGCCCAGTGCATAGCGCTGCACCCCGCTCCTGA
Organism: Pristiophorus japonicus; assembly: GCF_044704955.1. NCBI lineage: Eukaryota > Metazoa > Chordata > Chondrichthyes > Pristiophoridae > Pristiophorus > Pristiophorus japonicus. The sequence goes on from NC_091981.1 coordinate 61,214,800, forward strand.
CATGTCTGCCTCACTACTGCCCCAGAAAGGAAGTGGACTGTGTTATTTTGCGTTCTACTTCCTTTAGGGGGCAGTAACTCCAATTTCTCGCGAGAGGCGAGAGTTCAGTGCCTGGTCTCAACGGAATTTTTCCACTTTGGTGTCATATTTGATCTCGAGATGAGCTTCTGACCATAGATCTGTGTAAAGACTAAGACTACCTACTTCCACCCATGTAACATTGCCCGTCCCCACCCCTGCCTCAGCTCATCTGCTGCTGCAACTCTCATCCGTGCCTTTGTTACCTCTAGACTTGACCAATCGAATGTTCTCCTGTCAGCCTCCCACATTCTACCCTCTGTAAACTTGAGATCATCCAAAACCTGGTTGCCCGTGTTCTAACCCGCACCCTGTCCTGTGTGACCATCGCCACTGTGCTTGTTGACTTACATTGGCTCCCGGTTAAGCAACGCCTCAATTTTAAAATGTTCATCCTTGTTCTCAAATTGCTCCATGGCTTCACCCCTTGCTATCTCTTTAATCTCCCTCAGCCCTAAACCCTCCGAGATCTCTGCACTTCTCCAATTCTTGCCTCTTGTGAATCCCCAATTTTAATCGCTCCAGCAGTGGTGGCCGTGCCTTCAGCTGCCTAGGCCCTAAGTTCTGGAATTCCTTCCCTAAACCTCTCCGGCCTTCTACCTTTCTTTCCTGCTTTAAGGCACGTCTTAAAACCTACCTTTTTGATCTAGCTTTTGGTTATTGATATTATTATCTCCTTATCTGGCTCGGTGTTAAATTTTGTTTGTTAACGCTCCTATGAAGCGCCTTGGGACATTTTACAATGTTAAATGCGCTATATAAATATAAGCTGTTGTTGTTGTTTTAAAGCGGGCACAAAACGCACTGACATAGCAGTGGGACAGGCATTGGTCCCACTGCTGAATTTGTGGGGCCTGTCTTTTAGGCATCCCAGGCTATTGCCTTTAACAGGGGAATCCTGCGCCACAATATGTAAGTGTTAATTTAATTTATTTTTAAAAAATGCTTTTCTGTGGAACCAAGAGGAGCAGCAGTCAGAGGGCACGTTGCCGGCAAGGCAGGCTGCCCATAACATGAGTTGAGTTGCCCGTGGAGTCACAAGTGCCGGCAGCTCACCTCGAATATGTAGATGCGCTCGGAAGCCCAATTTCAGGCTTGCTTTCGATCTCTCTGTTCGGGCCCAGTGCTGAATCTAATTTCTCCCCCAACAGATTGAACCTGGAGCCTCTCTAGTCGGTATTTTTCTTACTTTGTTCTTAAGATGTGGGCAGCTCCAGCAAGGCCACACTTATTGTCTATCTCTAGTTGCCTTGAGAAGGTGGTGGTGGTGGGACTTCTCCTTGAACTGCTGCAGTCCCACAATGGTGTTAGGTTGGGAATTCCAGGATATGGACTCATCCTAGTCTGTATGAATCAGATCCACTATGAATTTAAACAACTGAGCCTTCAAAGGAGCTTGTATATTAGGATCCTTATTGAATTCCATCAATCTCATTCACAAAACGCTGCACAGATGTGACATTTTATTGCTTAACTTGTTCATTTGGACAGAAATGTCATCTGGAGTGGCGGTTTGTTTAAACCCAAATATATTTTTGGAAAAGGTTGAACTGTAAAATCTCAGAGAAAAGCACTTTTGCAGATGTTATATTTTGAGAATTTGGCATAGTTTAAAGAACGTGGAACATTAATGCTGTTCGTCAGCTCCTTACAGTCCTTTAAACACAAGATAATAGTTAAAACAAAGAGTTCCTTTGGTTACTTTTGCCACCAGCATTAGTATCTCAAATTCTTCATATGTATAAATGTTGCCAAATAATGACCTAATTCCTTCTGTCAGGCCTAACTTTTACTACCTAGTAAAATTGTACTAATTACAGACAGTTTAACAGTGATGTTTGTCGACTGAATTTTTACAAACTATACACTTCAAGATTTGTGCAGTAAAGTTAGTTGAAACCAGTCGAGTCCACGAATTGAGTTATTTATTTTTAATCCTAAATAAACAGAAGCTCCGTGCATTAAGCATAACAACTGTCATGTTTAACATTGCTTGGAAAGCAAACATGCCTTTGTCTCCGAGTCTGACAGTGTGGCAGTTCATTCATTCTAGCTCTAGGGTGCTGTTTGACCCCTAAATTGTGCAGTTGCATTCAATCCCATCCTTAAATGGCATTAAAATGCTGCTATTCCTCACAGATGAGGTTTGTCTTAGAAAGGCTACTAAACAGAGTGCTTCATCATTACAGAACCAGTGGGAACAATTGACGCTGGTGATCAAAACTACACAAAGTATGCCTTCTGCTGGGAACATAGTAACCATAACGACACTCATAGAAGAGTGCTCATTCTACCTGGCCAATTTCCATGAATGAAGAGGAGCTGCGCAGACTCCCTCAGGTAATAGGACTGTGTGGAGACTCACCCAGGTAAGGGGGATAGTGTGGAGACTCTCCCAGGTAAGGGGGATAGTATGTAGACAATCTCAGGTAAGGGGGACTGTGTGGAGGCTCTCCCAGGTAAGGGGGACTGTATGGAATCTCTCCCAGGTAAGGAGCACACTGTGGGCATTCTACAGCTCTGTCTCTGGGAGCGAGTCTGATATGATTTACAGAATTAATTATGAGAGCACACAAAGCTCTGCTGTCTACATTACACAACCTTCTGATCTGGCCATAGAATGAGTGTTGCAACATGGAAGATGTTAGACTGCCATTATCTAAACTACCAGCCAACTGAGCTAGAAGTATTTGGTTTAAACCAGGAAGTATTACAGAATAAACACAGAGAGAAAAGGTATATTGGAGTACCTAACCCAATATGGTAAACTTTATTCTAGGTTTTTTTCTCCAGGGTTAACCCCAAATCAAGTTTACAGGCTATTCGGGCTTCACTGAATTACCCTACTAGAGATACAGCGGTAAATGTTTGTCAGGCTAAATTATACAGAATCATAGAAAATTACGACACAAAAGGTGGCCAATTGGCCCATCGTGTCCGTGTCAGTCGAAAAAGAGCTACCTAACCTAATCCCACTTTCCTGCACTAGGTCCGTAGCCTTGCAGGTTAAGGTTTGTTAAGTGCACATCCAAGTACTTTTTAAATGTGATGAGGGTTTCTGCCTCTACCACCTTTTCAGGCAGTGAGTTCCACAGCCCCCCACTGTTGTGTATGGAGAAAGAGTCAGGCTGAACACTGTGAGCTCAAAGTAAAGTGTAACCTTAGTCTTTTATTGCAGGTCTCCAGAGTGCCTCTCCAACCTGTGAAGCCTCCTTATATACCTGTGCTCCCAAGGGATTATGGAATCCCTTCAGACTCCAGGGGATGAGCCCTCTGGTGGCTGTACAGAGTAAATACAAGTATACACATATAACAACACTCCCCCCCCTCCCAAAGTCAATCGTGTAACTATTTACAATGTTAGTCGATCTGGGGCCCTTCTTGCCCTGGTTGATCGTCTTGGTGTCAAAGCTGGTGTTGTTGAATCATTTGTTGGGCCCTCGCTAGGCTGCTGTGCAGCTGGCCTTGCTGGGCTGCCTGGTGTGTTGGGCCCTGCTGGGCTGCTGTGGATGATGGGTTCTGCTTCGTGGTCAAACATGGTGCCGGTTGCCACTGGTGTGCATGTTGGGGGATCAAAAAAGGTAGGGTCCAAGGTGGGTTGCTCAGGATAGTCCGTGAATCTGAGTTTGATTTGGTCCAAGTGTTTCCGGTGAATGAGTCCATTTGAAAGTTTGACCCGCAACACCCTGCTCCCCTCTTTGGCCACGACAGTGCCAGGAAGCCACTTGGGACCTTGTCCATAACTTAATACAAATACAGGATCATTGATTTCAATCTCGCGTGACACATTTGTGCTATCATCGTATGCACTTTGTTGAAGCCGCCTGCTCTTTACCTGTTCATGTAGATCAGGGTGAACTAACGAGAGCCTTGTCTTAAGTGGTCTTTTCATGAGAAGTTCAGCAGGTGGGATCCCAGTGAGTGAGTGAGGTCTCGTGCGGTAGCTAAGCAGGACTCAGGATAGGCGAGTCTGCAGTGAGCCTTCAGTTACCCTCTTCAAGCCTTGCTTGATGGTTTGCACTGCTCTCTCTGCCTGACCATTGGAAGCTGGTTTAAACGGGGCAGATGTGACATGTTTGATCCCGTTACGGGTCATGAATTCTTTGAACTCAGCACTGGTAAAACATGGCCTGTTGTCGCTCACCAGGACATCGGGTAGGCCATGTGTGGCAAACATGGCCCGCAGGCTTTCAGTAGTGGCAGCGGACGTGCTAGCCGACATTATCTCACATTCAATCCACTTGGAGTGCACATCTACAACCACAAGGAACATTTTACCCAAGATCGGGCCTGCATAATTGACTTGTACCCTAGACCACGGTTTGGAGGGCCGACACCATAAACTTAGCAGCGCCTCCCTGGGTACATTGCTTAACTGCGAGCATGTATTACATCTATGAATGCAGGACTCTCGGTCCGCATCGATACCAGGCCACCACACGTGGGATCTGGCTATCGCTTTCATTATTACAATGCCTGGGTGTGTACTGTGGAAGTCATTGATGAAGGTTTCTCTGCCCTTCTTGGGGATCACTACTCGATTGCCCCACAGAAGGCAGTCTGTCTGTATAGACATTTCATCTTTGCGCCGCTGGAACGGCTTTATCTCTTTCTGCATTTCCACTGGAACACTGGACCAGTTCCCGTGAAGCACACAGCTTTTGACCAGAGATAGTAAGGGGTCCTGGCTTGTCCAAGTTTTGATCTGCTGGGCAGTGACAGGTGATTGCTCACTCTCAAATGCTTCCATAACCATGGCTAGATCTGCGGGCTGCGCCATTTCCACCCCCGTTGTGGGCAATGGCAGCCTACTGAGAGCAGCGGCGTAGTTTTCTGTGCCTGGCCTGTGGTGGATGGCATAATTGTATGCGGACAACGTAAGCGCCCATCTCTGGATGCGGGCTGGTGTGTTGGTATTTATCCCTTTACTCTCGGAGAACAGGGATATAAGTGGCTTATGGTCAGTTTCCAATTCGAATTTTAGCCCAAACAGGTATTGATGCATTTTCTTTACCCCATAGACACACGCTAATGCTTCTTTCCTCAATCATGCTGTAGGCTCTCTCAGCCTTAGACAGACTCCTGGATGCATAAGCAACCAGTTGCAGTTTCCATAAATCATTAGCTTGTTGCAATATGTTGTGTTCCTAATCATGAGCTTGTTGCAATATGATGAGACTGTACACAGGGCCGGCTTATATACAGTGCTCCCAAGGGATGCTGGGATCCCATGGGACTTCAGGGGATGCGCTCGCTGGTGGCGGAATATGGGAGTGCATGCTTTTACAGATACACAACATCACTCTCCCCGCCTAAAGTCAAAGTGAAAACTATTTACAAGGTGAGGCGGTCGGGAGCCTTTCTTTCCCTGGTCGACCGCCTCAGTTCAAATGTCTGTTCTGGTGTGTTGGCTGTGCCCTCACTGGGTTGGCGTGTTGTTGGCCCTGCAGGACTGCTGGGTGAGCCTGGTCATGCTGGGCTGTTGGGCGCGATGGGTTCAATTTCCTGGTCCGGGGTGGTGTCGTTGATCCTTTGGGTGTGTGTTGTGGGCTTGAAAAAAGTGGTGTCTGCTGTGGGTTGTTCAGTCCGTGAACTGCAGCCTCGTTTGGTCCAGGTGCTTTCTGCAAATTTGTCCATTGTCTCGTTTGACAACATACACCCTACTCCCTTCTTTAGCTATCACCGTGCCCGCGATCCACTTGGGACCATGTCCATAGGTTAGCACATACACAGGGTCATTCAGATCAATTTCCCGTGACACAGTGGCGCAACCATCGTTTACATTTTGTTGCTGCCGCCTGCTCTCTACCTGATCATGCAGGTTGGGGTGAACCAGCAAGAGTCTGGTTTTAAGTGTTCTTTTCATGAGTAGCTCAGCCGGGGGCACCCCTGTGAGCGAGTGGGGTCCCATGTGGTAGCTGAGCAGTACTCGGGACAGGCGGGTTTGGAGTGAGCCTTCTGTGACTCGTTTAAGGCTATGTTTGATTGTTTGTACTGCCCGCTCTGCCTGCCCATTGGAGGCTGGTTTAAACGGGGCCGAGGTGACATGTTTGATCCCATTGCGGGTCATGAATTCTTTAAATTCGGTACTGGTGAAACATGGCCCGTTGTCACTGACCAGTATGTCAGGCAGGCCGTGGGTGGCAAACATGGCCCTCAGGCTTTCAATGGTGGCGGTGGCGGTGCTTCCCGACATTATTTCACATTCAATCATTTTGAAAAAGCATCCACCACCACCAGGAACATTTTACCGAGAAACGGGCCGGCATAGTCGACATGGATCCTCGACCATGGTCTGGAGGGCCAGGACCACAAACTTAGTGGTGCCTCTCTGGGTGCGTTGCTCAACTGAGCACATACGCTCCATTGCCGTACACAGGACTCTAAGTCAGAGTCGATACCGGGCCACCACACGTGGGATCTGGCTATCGCTTTCATCATTACTATACCCGGGTGTGTGCTGTTGAGATCCGAGATGAACGTCTCCCTGCCCTTTTTGGGTAGCACTACGCGGTTACCCCACAACAGGCAGCCTGCCTGAATGGACAGCTTGTCCTTTTGCCGCTGGAACGGCTTGATTAGCTCTTGCATTTCAACGGGGTTGCTGGTCCAGCTCCCATGCAGTACACAGTTTTTTACTTGGGACAGCAGAGGATCTTTGATATGTCCTTACTATACAGTACAAATGTATACGAAGCCCAACTTGAGAGAAGGTCACTCTGTGACCAGTTACCTTTATTACCAAGACCTCAAGTGATGTAGGTGGGTGGAGCTTACCCTTTTATCCCTCAGAGTCCAGGTTAGGAGTGTCTCCCACAAGTTCGCTCCTTGTGGTCAATGTTCTCAAGGTATACAACTTAGGTCAGCTTATACATGGGTTACAATGATAGTTGAATACCGGACATCACATCCCCCCCAAAGTCTTATTGGGATCACAGGTTAAGTCTCTCTGGCGGTTTACGCTCCCTTGTAGAGCGCCTAAGTTGGGGCTCCGGTTGTTGGGCGTTGGCCTGAGTGTCTGCTGTTTGCGGTGCCTCAGGCCTGTCCGGACTGCCCACAGTGACTGGGCTCTCCTCCACTTGGTTCCGGTGTTTGGTCACCTGTGGTGGAGTGAACTCTACATCGTGTTCTTCCTCTGCTTCTTCTATGGGGTTGCTGGACCTCCTTTTAGTTTGATCCACGTGTTTGCAGCAGATTTGTCCATTGGTAAGTTTAACTACCAAAACCCTATTCCCCTCTTTGGCAATCACGGTGCCTGCAAGCCATTTGGGCCCTGCCACGTAATTAAGGACAAAACAGCATAATTGACATCAATACATCGTGCTCTCGCATTCCTGTCATGGTAGTCACATTGTGACTGACGCCTGCTCTCAACAATTTCTTTCATAGTAGGGTGTATCAGGGATAACCTGGTTTTGAGCGTCCTTTTCATTACCAGCTCTGCGGGTGGAACCCCTGTGAGTGAGTGTGGTCAGGATCTATTGGCCAACAGGAGGCCTGATAAGCGGCTTTGTAGGGAACCCCCTTGGATTCTGAGCATCCCCTGTTTGATCATCTGCACTGCTCGTTCCGCCTGGCCGTTTGAGGCCGGCTTGAACGGTGCCGTTCTGACACGGTTGATTCCATTGCCTGCCATGAAGTCCTGGGATTCAGTGCTTGTGAAACACGGGCCATTGTCGTTGACCAAGACATCGGGTAGACCATGGGCAGCGAACATTGTCCGTAGACTTTCTACCGTGGCAGAGGATGTGCTTGAATTTAAAATGACACACTCAATCCATTTGGAGTAGGCGTCTACTACAACCAAAAACATTTTTCCCATGAAAGGACCTGCATAGTCCACATGGATGCGTGACCATGGCTTGGCAGGCCAGGACCAGGGGCTAAGGGGGGCTTCTCTAGGTGCATTGCCCAGCTGAGCACACGTGTTGCACCTGCGAACACAAAGTTCCAGGTCTGCATCTATCCCTGGCCACCAAACGTGTGACCTGGCAATTGCCTTCATCATGACAATGCCCGGGTGCTCATTGTGAAGTTCTCTGATAAACACCTCTCTGCCCATCTGGGGCATGACAACTCAGTTTCCCCACAGTAGGCAATCGGCCTGAATCGAGAATTCATCCTTGCGCCTGTGAAACGGTTTAAATTACTCAGGGCATGCCCCGTATGTGGCTGCCCAGTCCCCATTCAGGACACATTTCTTAACTAAAGACAGTAGGGGGTCTTTATTTGTCCAGACTTTAATCTGACAGGCTGTCACAGGTGAGCCTTCGCTTTTGAAAGCTTCAACAGCCATGACCATCTCAGCATCATGCCCAGTTGCCCCCTCAGTGGTGGCTAGTGGGAGCCTGCTGAGTGCATCGGCGTAGTTTTCAGTGCCTGGTCTGTGCCAAATTGTGTAGTCATAGGCGGCTAACGTAAGTGCCCACCTCTGTATGCGGGCGGATGCATTTGTATTTATGGCCTTGTTATCGGCCAACAGGGACGTTAGGGGTTTGTGATCTGTCTCCAGCTCAAATTTCCTGCCAAACAGGTACTGGTGCATTTTTTTTTACTGCATATACACATGCTAGCGCTTCCTTTTCTACCATCTCGTAGCCCCTTTCTGCCTGGGACAGACTTCTGGAGGCATAAGCTACCAGCTGTAACTGACCATTGGCATTCACATGCTGCAACACACACCCGACCCCATAGTTAAAACAAGCTTCTTACATGGGTCATATAACGTTAACAGATTGTTGGAGCACAACAAATTTCGTGCTCTATCAAAAGCCCTTTCCTGGTTGTCCCCCCAGACCCATTCGCGACCTTTGCGTAGGAGCACGTGTAGCGGCTCTAGCAGCGTGCTCAATTTGGAAGAAAGTTACCAAAATAGTTCAGGAGCCCCAGGAACGAACGCAGCTCCATCGTGTTACGGGGTCTGGGTGCTCTCTGGATCACTTCCGTCTTAGGGCTGATCCCATCTGCTGCTACCCTTATCCCCAGGAATTCTACCTCTGGAGCTAAGAAGACGCACTTCGCCTTTTTCAGTCGCAGCTCTACCAGTCTGCGTAGCACCTCCTCCAGGTTGTGGAGGTGTTCATCGCGACCCGTGATGAGGATGTCGTCCTGAAAAACCACTGTCCTTGGAATCGACTTGAGGAGGCTTTCCATATTTCACTTAAAGATCGCGGCGGCCGAACGAATCCCGAACGGACATCTGTTATACTCAAACAACCATTGTGTGTCATGATGGTAGTCAGCTTCTTCGAATCACTCGCCAGCTCCTGGGTCATGTAAGCTGAGGTCAGGTCCAATTTTGAAAAAGGTTTGCCATCGGATAGCGTCGCAAAGAGGTCCTCTGCTCTCGGTAGCGGGTACTGGTCTTGGAGTGACACCCGATTGATGGTGGCCTTGTAATCACCACATATCCTGACCGACCCATCCGCCTTGAGCACCGGCACGATTGGGCTCGCCCAGTCACTGAATTCGACTGGCGAGATGATGCCTTCCCTCAGCAGGCGGTCCAATTCGCATTCTATCTTTTCCCGCATCACGTACGGCACCGCTCTGGCCTTGTGGTGCACTGGCCTGGCGTCCGGGTTTATGTGAATCACTGCCTTCGCCCCCATAAAAGTGCCGATGCCAGGTTGAAATAATGAGTCAAATTTGTCCAGGACCTGTGAGCATGATACTCGCTCCACAGAAGAAATTGCATTGACATCGCCCCATTTCCAGTTCATGACAGCAAGCCAACTCCTCCCCAGTAGTGCGGGACCGTCCCCCGGAACAATCCAGAGTGGAAACCTATTCTCCGAATCTTTGTGGGTCACGACTACCATGACGCTGCCTAGCACCGGAATGATCTCCTGTGTATATGTCCGTAGCTGTGCATCAATCGACAATAATTTTGGCCTCTTGGCCTTGGACACCCACAACCTTTCGAACTGTTGATACTCATCAGGGACTGGCTGGCCCCTGTGTTGAGCTCCATTAATACTGGGATGCCATTGAGGAGCACTTTCATCATTATCGTCCTGGTATATGAACTGTATATGTGCTCCACATGAACTCGCTGAACTTCAGCTTCCAGCGATTTCCCCCAGTATTCATTTGGCCTCGTCGGGCTTATATCGGGCCCATCCTCCTCATACATTTACCTGGCTATAGGCTTCCTGCACATACGCTTCAAGTGACCGCTGACGTTGCAGTTTCTGCAGGTATATTGCTGATACCTACAAGCTCTGGCTGGGTGTTTGCCTCCACACTTCCAGCATGAGCTGGAGGCCCCGTTGTTGGAAACAAAAGGTCCATTACCAGTCGATCGTCTCTGACTGTCTCTGTAACTATCTTTAAGCGCACCATTAACAGGTGTTGATGTCCCCATTACTGGCCGCATTGTCTATTGCGATGGCATGAATCGCTGTTCAGCCAGCCATTGTCTCTGTTGAATTCCCCCTTTGGGTTCGACTACATGCTGGGGCATGTCCGATTGCCCTTGTTTGCCTAGAGAACTGTGTGCCGTGTTAACAATGTTGATTCCCTGGTCGTTTGCCGCATTTGAGCCAAGATTTTTGTCATACATCATTCTGGTCTCTTCCTCCCCTGAGATAAATGTCTGGACTATCAGAGCCACCGCTTCCAAGGTCAAGTCTTTGGTCTCAATCAGTTTCCTGAAAACCCCAGCATGCCCGATGTCCTCAATAAAAAAGTCTCGCAGCTCTGCATGCATCTGGGAACTTACATAGGCTCGCCAGTCGCCGGAGATCTGCCACGAAGTCTGGAACGCTTTGCCCTTCTCGCCGCCAGTGCGTGTAAAACCATGTATCTCGCCATGTGCACGCTGCTCGCCGGTTTAAGGTGGTCCCCGATCAACTTACTCAGCTCTTCGAACGTCTTGTCCGCCGGCTTCTCTGGCGCTAGAAGGTCCTTCATCAGGGAGTACGTTCTGGATCCACAAACCGTCAGGAGATGAGCCCTGCGTTTGTCGGCCGAATCCTGTCCCAACCATTCCTTAGTGACAAAACTTTGCTGTAGTCTCTCAATAAAGTCGTCCCAATCATCACCAACACAGGACCTCTCTTCTGTGCTGCTAGTGGCCATGCTCGCATGGTTTAAATCCCAGTTTCTCGTCGCCAATGATGTGTCCTTATTATACAGTATAAATGCACACGAGGCCCATACTTGAGAGAAGATCACTCTGTGACCAGTTCCCTTTATTACCAAGACCTCAAGTGATGAAGGTGGGTGGAGCTTCCCCTTTTATACCTGAAAGTCTAGTTTAAGAGTGTCTCGCACAAGTGCACCCCTTGTGGTCAATGTTCTCAAGGTGTACAACTCAGGTCAGCTTATACATGGGTTACAATGATAGTTGAATACATGGCAATCTTGGCTGGTCCAAGTCCTAATCTGGCGGGCTGTGACAGGTGATTTATAATTTTCAAACACGTCCATGACCATCAACAAGTCTGCGGGCTGCGTCACCATCAGCAAGTTTGCAGGCTGCGCCATTTCCACCCCCTTGGTGGGCAATGGTAGCCGACTGAGAGCATCTCACAGTTCTCGGTGCCTGGCCTGTGGTGGATGGTATAGTTATATGCCGATAGCGCGAGTGCCCAACTTTGTATGCGGCTGAGGCATTAGTATTTATCCCCTTGTTTTCAGCGAACAAGGATATGAGGGGCTTGTGATCGGTTTCCAGCTCAAATTTGAGGCCAAACAGGTACTGATGCATTTTTTGTACCCCGAACACACACGCTAATGCCTCTTTCTCAATCATGCTGTAGGCCCTCTCGGCCTTAGACAAGCTCCTGGAGGCATAGGCGACAGATTGCAATTTCCCCGCAACGTTAGCTTGTTGTAATACACACCCGACTCCGTACGACGACGCATCACATGCTAGCACTAGTCTTTTACACGGGTTATACAACACAAGCAGCTAGTTGTAGCATAAAATGTTTTTGGCTTTCTCAAAAGCAATGAATTGGTTTTTTCCCCCCATACTCAGTTCTCACCTTTACGCAATAATACATGTAGGGGCTCTAAGAGGGTACTTAACCCCGGTAGGAAATTACCAAAATAGTTGAGGAGTCCCAGGAACGACCGCAGCTCCGTGACGTTCTGTGGTCTGGGCTCATTCCTGATAGCCTCTGTCTTGGCGTCTGTGGGCCGAATGCCGTCCGCCGCGATCTTTCTCCCCAAAAACTCCACTTCTGTTGCCATGACGACGCATTTTGACCTCTTCAGCCGCAGCCCTACGCGATCCAGTCGCTGGAGGACCTCCTCCAGGTTTTGTAGGTGCTCGACGATGTCCCGACCCGTGATCAATAAGTCATCCTGAAAAACCACCATGTGTGGTACCGACCTGAGTAGGCTCTCCATGTTTCTCTGGAAGATCGCTGCAGCCGACCGAATTCCAAATGGGCATCTGTTGTAGATGAACAGTCCCTTGTGCGTGTTGATGCAGGTGAGGCCCTTTGAAGACTCCTCCAGCTCCTGCGTCATGTAGGCCGAAGTCAGGTCGAGCTTGGCGAACGTCTTGCCTCTTGCCAGCGTCACTAATAGGTCGTCTGCCTTAGGTAGCGGGTATTGGTCCTGTAGCGAGAAACGATTAATAGTTACATTATAATCGCCGCAAATCCTGACCGTGCCATCACTTTTGAGTACTGGAACAATCGGGCTGGCCCACTCGCTGAATTCCACTGGGGAGATGATGCCCTCGTGTTGCAGCCTGTCCAGCTCGATTTCCACTCTCTCCCTCATCATGTGAGGTACCGCTCGCACCTTGTGGTGAATGGTTCGTGCCTCTGGGACCAAGTGGATCCGCACCTTCGCCCCGGAAAAGTTTCCAATGCCTGGCTCAAAAAGGGAAGGAAATGTGTTAAGAACCTGGGTACATGAGGCCTCATCGACATGTGATAGCACTCGGATGTCATCCCAGTTCCAACGCATTTTGCCCAGCCAGCTCCTTCCAAGCAGTGTGGGGACATCGCCCGGGACAATCCAGAGTGGCAGTTCGTGCACCGTGCCCTCATAGGTGACCTTGACCATGGCACTGCCCAGGACAGTGATAAGCTCTTTGGTGTACGTTCTCAGTTTCATGTGGATGGGGCTCAGGGCTGGTCTGAGTGCCTTGTTGCACCACAGTCTCTCAAGCATCTTTTTACTCATGATGGATTGGCTCGCGCCAGTGTCCAGTTCCATGGCTACGGGTAAGCCATTCAATTTTACATTTAGCATTATAGGTGGACATTTCATCAAAAATGTGTGCACCCCGTGTACTTCAGCATCTGCCTCCTCTCTCTGAGGCTCGAAATTGCTTTGATCCACCATGTACCGATCTTCCTCTGCCACGTGGTGGTTAGCAGTTTTTGCAGAGCTTGCAGCTCATCTGAATGTAAGCCTCCACAACGCCAACAAGGTGTGAATTGCCTTGCATTCATCTTTTGTTACGGACTCTGAGTCACCTGGGTCACCTGAGGCCTGCTGGCAGTTGCAGACTCGTCGTTTCTGCCCTGTACATTTCTGCTCACAAACACAGTTCCAGTTAACTTATGAACATTGCTAGCACTTGTGTGCTGAGAGATTTGTTTGGTGTTATCACTAGTGGACATAAATGCCTGTGCTATCGCAATGGCCTTAGTGAGGATCGGTGTCTCTACAGTCAAAAGTTTTCGTAGGATGGTCTCGTGGCCAATGCCCAGTATAAAAAAGTCTCTGAGCACCTGCTCCAGGTAGCCATCAAACTCACATTTTTCTGCAAGTCGCCTTAGCTCGGCCACGTAGCTCACCACGTCCTGACCTTCAGATCGCTGGCACATATAGAACCGATACCTCGCCATCAGCACGCTCTCCCTCGGGTTAAGATGCTCCCGAACCAGTGTACACAGCTCCTCATACGACTTATCTGTGGCTTTCAACGGAGCCAGAAGATTCTTCATCAGGCTGTAGGTCAGTGCCCCGCAGACCATCAGGAGGACTGCTCTCCTTTTTGCAGCGCTTCCTTCTCCGTCCAGCTCGTTAGCTACAAAGTACTGGTCTAGCCGCTCGACATAGGCTTCCCAGTCCTCACCCTCCGAGAACTTCTCCAGGATGCCCACAGTTTGCTGCATCTTTGCATTGCATTCGTATACTCATCGCCAGTTGTTGTGTTCCTAACACAGATGAGAATGCACACAGGGAGGTTAGAGTAACACAATACACACCTGACACCATATGACGATGCTTCACATGCTAGTACAAAACGCTTACATGGATCATACAACACAAACAATTTGTTTGCGGATAACAATTTTCACAAAGGAATTTTCTTGGCTTATGCCCCAAACCCCATTCATCCCCTTTTCATAGTAAGACATGCAGTGGTTCTAACCATGTGCTGAGACCCAGTAAGAAGTTACCAAAGTAGTTCAGGAGTCACAGAAACGACCGCAGCTCCGTCACGTTCTGTGGCCTCGGTGCGTTCTCGATTGCCTCCGTCTTCGCGTTGGTGGGCCTGATGCCGTCTGCCGCAATCCTCCTTCCCAGGAATTCCACTTCAGGCACCAGGAAAAAGCACTTCGAGCATTTTAACCTGAGCCCCATGCAGTTGAGTCAATTAAGAACCTCTTCCAGGTTCTGCAGATGTTCGAATATGTTCCAACCTGTGAAAAGGATGTCATCCTGGAAGACCACTGTGTGCGGGACCGACTTCAGTAAACTTTCCATGTTTCTCTGGAATATCGCCGCCGCCGATCGGATTCCAAACGGGCATCTGTTATAAACAAAAAGACCTTTGTGCGTGTTGATGCAGGTGATGGCCTTCGATGCTTCCTCCAGTTCCTGCGTCATGTAGGCTGGTCAGATCCAGCTTCGTGAATGCCTTTCCTCCTGCCAGCGCTGCAAAGAGTTCGTTGGCTTTTGGTGGTGGGTATTGGTCCTGCAGGGAGAAATGATTGATAGTTACTTTGTAATCACCACAGATTCTGACGGTGCCATCCCCCTTGAGGACTGGGACGATAGGTCTGGCCCACTCGTTGAACTCGATCGGGGAAATGATGCCCTCTCTTTGCAGCCGGTCTAGCTCGATCTCTACCCTTTCTCTCATCATGCACGGTACTGCTCTCGCCTTGTGATGGATGGGTCGCGCCCCCGGAATTAGGTGGATTTGCAATTTTGCTCCTTGGAATTTCCCGATGCCTGGTTCGAACAGCGAAGCAAATTTGTTTAAGACCTGGGCACACGAAGTGTCGTCAGTGGGCAATAGCGCTCGGACGTCATCCCAGTTCCAGCGTATCTTTCCCCTCCAGCTCCTGCCGAGCTGCATGCGACCATCGCCCGGTACCACCCAGAGTGGTAGCTTGTGCACCGCTCCATCGTAGGAGACGTTTAAGGTAGCACTGCCGATTACAGGAATCAGTTCTTTCGTGTAAATTCTTCGTTCCGTGCGAACTGGAGTTAAGACTGACCTTGAGGCCTTGTTGCACCACAATCTTTCTAAAGTCTTTTTGCCCATGGTGGACTGGCTTGCGCCCGTATCCAGTTTCATTGACACTGGGAGTCCATTTAGTTCAACCTTCAGCATTATTGGGGGAGAATTCGTGGTGAATGTTTGCAGCCCATGTACCTCTGCCTCCTCGATCTGAGGCTCTGGTTCGTTGTGATCCTCCATGGATCTTCCTCCTCTGCAACATGGTAGTTTGCAGGTTTAACAGGCTTTGCAGCTCGCCTGCACACTCGTTGGAGGTGTCCTATTGTTCCACAGCCCTTGCAAAGGTACTCTTTGAATCGGCATGAATGGAAACGATGATCACCCCCGCAGCACCAACAAGGTGTTAATGGCCTTGCATTCATCACCCTTGATGGTGGACTTTGAGACATCTGCGGACATGTAACTGCAGGTATGTGTGACCTGCCCTGTACATTACCATTCGAAAACAACATCACTTTGTTCACAGTACCTGTAGCAGCACTTGTGTGCTGAGAGATTTGCTTCGTATTGTCACTAGTGGCAATGAACACCTGGGCTATCGCTATGGCCTTACTCAAGGTTGGGGTCTCTACAGTCAAAAGTTTGCGAAGTATGGTTTCGTGGCCAATGCCAAGTATGAAAAAGTCTCTGAGCATGTGCTCCAAATGTCCTTCAAATTCGCAAAGTCCTGCAAGGCGTCTTAGCTCGGCGACATAACTCATCACTTCCTGGTCTTCAGACCTTTTGCAGGTGTAGAACCGGTACCTCGCCATCAGAACGCTTTCCTTCGGGTTCAAATGCTCTCAGGTCAGTGTGCATAAATCGTCGTACGATTTCTCCGTGGGTTTCGCTGGAGTGAGCAGATTCTTCATGAGGCCATACGTTGGTGCCCCGCAGATGGTGAGGAGGATCGCCCTTCGTTTGGCAGCGTTCTCTTCCCCATCTAGCTCGTTGGCCACGAAGTATTAGTCGAGTCGCTCCACAAAAGTTTCCCAATCATCTCCCTCCGAAAATTTCTCCAGGATGCCCACTGTTCTCTGCATCTTTGGGTTCGCTATCTGTATCTCTTCACCAATTGTTGTGTATGGAGAAAGAGTCAAACTGAACACTGTGAGCTCAAAGTAAAGTGTGACCGTAGTCTTTTATTGCAGGTCTCCAGAGTGTCTCTCCAACTTGTGAAGCCTCCTTAAATACCTGGCTCCCAAGGGATTATGGGATCCCTTGGGACTCTAGGGGATGAGCCCTCTGGTGGCTGTACAGAGTAAATACAAGTATACATATATAACACCCACCATCCTCTGGGTGAAAACATTTTTCCTCATCTCCCCTCCAATCCTTCTACCAACTACTTTAAATCTATTTCCCTTGGTTATTAACCCCTCTGCTAAAAGAAATAGATCCATCCTATCTACTCTATCTAGGCGCCTCATAATTTTATACATTGCAATTAATTCTCCCCTCAGCCTCCTCTGTTTCAAAGAAAACAACCCTAGCCTATTCAATCTTTCCTCATTGCTCAACTTTTCCAGTCCTGGCAACATCCTTGTAAATCTCCTCTGCACCCTCTCTAGTGCAATCACATCTTTCCTGTAAGAGGTAACAGAGAGAGTAGACAATGGTAATGCAATAGATGTAATTTGTCTAGATTTTCAAAAGGCTTTCAATGAGGTAGTCCATAATAGACTGATGAACATGGTCAGAGAATGCAGAGTCAGGGGATAAGTAGCAGAATAGATGGCTAACTGTCTTCAAGACAGAAAGCAGAGAGTGGGGTTAAAAGGTAGCTATTCACAGTGGCAGAAGGTGGGTAATGGTGTTCCATAAGGATGAGCGCTGGGACCACTGTTGTTCACAATTTATATTAATGATTTAGACTTTGGAATCATAAACACAATTTCTAAATTTGCGGAAGACACCAAATGGAGGGCTAGGCAATACTGAGGAGGACTGCAACAAATTATAGGAAGACATCAATAAACTAAAAGAATGGGCATATAATTGACAAATGAATTTTAACACAGATAAATGTGATGTATTACATTTTGGTAGGAAGAATAGGGAGGTCACTTATTACTTGGAGGGTGAGAGTCTAGGTGGGGTAGAGGAACAAAGAGATCGCGGAGTACAAATACATAAATCGCTAAAAGTTGCGACACAGATTAACAAGGCTGTTAAAAAAAAGCAAGTCAAGCACTAGGGTTTATTTCTAGAGGTATAGAATTGAAAAGTAGGGAAGTTATGCTAAACCTGTATCGAACCTTGATTAGACCACACTTAGAGTACTGCATACAGTTCTGGTCGCCATATTATAAAAAGGATATAGAGGCACTGGAGAGGGTGCAAAGAAGATTTACAAGGATGATACCAGAAATGCGAGGGTATACATATCTGGAAAGGATCAACAGGCTGGATCTCTTTTCTCTTGAAAAAAGGCGGCTGAGGATAATGTGTCTCTACTTATCTGTAGAATAACTCCAAAAGGCCTAGTGCTGTGCTTGAACTGCTGTGACCTTAGTCTCTTTATTGTAACCCAGAGTGAGGCAGCAATGTGGTGACCAGCCTTTTATGCAGCTGCTGCCTCGGCCTCCCACAGTTGCATCCTCTAGTGGTACCAGCATAGTATGTACAGAATATACATATATGACAGAAGGGTGACCCAATAGAAGTCTTTAAAATGATGAAAGTTTTTGCTAGAGTGGATACAGAGAGAATGTTTCCACTTGTGGGGAAAAGCATAACTAAAGGCCATCAGTATAAGATAGTCACCAAGAAATCCAATAGGGAATTCAGAAGAAAATTCTTTACCCAAAGAGTGGTGAGAATGTGGAACTTGCTGCCACAGGGAGAGGTTCAAATGAATAGTATAGCTGCTTTTAAGACTAGAGAAACATATGAGGGAGATGGGAATCGAAGGTTATGCGGACAGATTTAGATGAGGAAAGATGGGAGGAGGCTCAAGTGGAGCATAAACGCCTGCATGGACTGGATAGACTGAATGGCCTGTTTCTGTGCCGTATATCCTATGTATTCCTATGTAATGTGACCAGAGCTGTACGCAGTTGTACAGGGCCTTGGTGAGGCCACACCTGGAGTATTGTGTACAGTTTTGGTCTCCTAACCTGAGGAAGGACATTCTTGCTATTGAGGGAGTGCAGCGAAGGTTCACCAGACTGATTCCCGGGATGGCCGGACTGACCTATCAAGAAAGACTGGATCAACTGGGCTTGTATTCACTGGAGTTCAGAAGAATGATAGGGGACGTCATAGAAACGTTTAAAATTCTGATGGGTTTAGACAGGTTAGATGCAGGAAGAATGTTCCCAATGTTGGGGAAGTCCAGAACCAGGGGTCACAGTCTAAGGATAAGGGGTAAGCCATTTAGGACCGAGATGAGGAGAAACTTCTTCACCCAGAGAGTGGTGAACCTGTGGAATTCTCTACCACAGAAAGTTGTTGAGGCCAATTCACTAAATATATTCAAAAAGGAGTTAGATGAAGTCCTTACTACTAGGGGATCAAGGGGTATGGCGAGAAAGCAGGAATGGGGTACTGAAGTTGCATGTTCAGCCATGAACTCATTGAATGGCGGTGCAGGCTAGAAGGGCCGAATGGCCTACTCCTGCACCTATTTTCTATGTTTCTATGTTTCTATGCAATACTCAAGCTGTGGCCTAACTAGTGTTGTAGACAGTTCTAGCATAACTTCCCTGCTCTTATATTCTATGCCTCGGCTAATAAAGGAAAGCATTCCATATGTCTTTTTAACTACCTTATCGAAATAACGGGACATCTAGATAGGAATAGTGCAATCAAGCAGACGCAGCATGGATTCATGAAGGGGAAATCATGTTTGACTAATTTACTGGAATTTTTTGAGGATATAACGAGCATGGTGGATAGAGGTGTACCAATGGATGTGGTGTATTTAGATTTTCAAAAGGCATTCGATAAGGTGCCACACAAAAGGTTACTACAGAAGATAAAGGTATGCGGAGTCAGAGGAAATGTATTACCATGGATAGAGAATTGGCTGGCTAACAAAAAGCTGAGAGTCGGGATAAATGGGTCCTTTTCGGGTTGGAAATCGGTGGTTAGTGGTGTGCCACAGGGATCAGTGCTGGGACCACAACTGTTTACAATATACATAGATGACCTGGAAGAGGGGACAGAGTGTAGTGTAACAAAATTTGCAGATGACACAAAGATTAGTGGGAAAGCGGGTTGTGTAGAGGACACAGAGAGGCTGCAAAGAGATTTAGATAGGTTAAGCGAATGGGCTCAGGTTTGGCAGATGGAATACAATGTCGGAAAGTGTGAGGTCATCCACCTTGGGAAAAAAAACAGTAAAAGGGAATATTATTTGAATGGGGAGAAATTACAACATGCTGCGGTGCAGAGGGACCTGGGGGTCCTTGTGCATGAAACTCTTTTTGGAGTTTATCTGCAAAACAAAAAACATTAAACCATGCCACCCGACCTGGGTGACACACCAGACATTTACAAGGCCCTTTTTTTTTTTTTCTCCTTTTTTTGGTTTTTTTTTTGTGTTTTTCTTTTTTTTTTTTTTTTTGGGCACTAAAATCACAATTTTTCCCCAGTGCCCCCTATAAAAGGGAAGGGGGACACTAAAAGCACCGGCAATTAAAACAAATTAAACTTTAAAACGTAAAATCAAATTAAAATTTGGTTGCCGGGCGTGATGATGCACTCCAGTCCCTCCGGTGCCCACCTCTCGCGGAAGGCCGCGAGCGTACCGGTGGACACCGCGTGCTCCATCTCCAAGGACACCCTGGACCGGATGTAAGAGCGGAAGAGAGACAGGCAGTCAGGTTGAACGACCCCCTTGACCGCCCGCTGCCTGGATCGGCTGATGGCACCCTTGGCCGTGCCCAGGAGCAGTCCTACGAGGAGGCCTTTGGACCTACCCGCTCCCCTCCGCACAGGGTGCCCAAAGATCAGGAGAGTGGGACTGAAGTGCAGCCAGAATTTCAGGAGCAGCCCCTTCATATAATGGAACAGGGGCTGCAACCTCGTGCATTCAATAAAAACATGGAACACGGACTCCTCCAGACCGCAGAAATTGCAGGCGGCCTGGGAGTCCGTGAACCGGCTTAAAAATTTATTGCACGGCACTGCTCCGTGCACCACCCTCCAGGCCAAGTCCCCGATGAATAGTGGGAGGACCCCTGCGTAGAGTGCCCTCCATCGGGGACCCCCGCCTCCTCCGGACGGCAGGATGGTACGCCATGGCGTGTCCGGACGGCAGGCGAGGATGGCAAAGTTGAGAGTGTGCAGGAGCAGCCCGTACAGGAAACCCCTCCGCGCGGAACTGAAGGGCACGGAGGGGATTTCCCCGAGGCGGCTCAAGTTGTGAGGCGCCGGCCCCCGAGGGAGGTTCCGGGGTTTGGCGCCAATGAGGAATTCCGTCCGGACGGGGGTCAGTTCAGACGGGATCTCCCCACGTGCTTGAGCCTCCTCGATGCACCTAACGGAGTCAGGGCCCAGAGCTGCTTTTAGCGACTCGATGGCATCGGCCGCGTGGCGGACGTTGGCAGAATTTAGGCGCCGCGCCAGCGTGTCTGGCACCATCCAGCCCGCTCCTCCGCCATCGAGCAGGTCCCTGACCCTGGTCACCTCACCAGCCACAGCCCTCTCTTCCGACCGCCACATAAAACCTCGGTCGTGGAGGTACGGATTCCCGAGCAGCGGCTCCTGCAGGACGGCCGCCACTCCAGCCGGCGGAGAGCTGCGCTTGGTGGAGACTTTGTTCCAGACCCTGATGAGTTCCTTGTAAAAGACAGGCAGCTCCCAGAGGGCGGTCCTAACACCCCCCAAGTTCACAAACAGGAGCTGCGTGTCGTAATTGAGGTCGCGCTGCTGGCGGAAGAAATACGTCGCCAGAGCACACCACCTAGGAGGGGGCTCGACGTAAAGGTATCTCTGCAGGGTCTGAAGACGGAAAGTCGCGAGCTGGGCGCTGACGCACACCAACGATTGACCGCCCTCCTCAAGCGGGAGACTCAAGACCGCAGCAGAGACCCAGTGCTTCCTGTTGTTCCAGAAGAAGTCCACCAGCTTCTTCTGTATCTTGGCGACAAACACAGGGGGAGGGGTCAAAGTGACCAGCCGGTACCACAACATTGCGGCCACCAGCTGGTTTATGACTAGCGCTCGACCCCTGTAGGACAGCACTCGGAGCAATCCTGTCCAGCGCCCTAGGCGAGCGGCGACCTTGGCCTCCAGCTCCTGCCAGTTCGCCGGCCAGGCTCCCTCGTCGGGGCTAAGGTAGACTCCCAGATAGAGGAGATGGGTCGTGCTCCAGGCAAAAGGCCTGAGCTCCTCCGGCAGGGAGTCCACCCGCCACTGACCCACCAGGAGTCCGGAACATTTCTCCCAGTTGATCCTGGCGGAGGACGCGGCCGAGTAAATCTCCTGGCACTCACGCATCCTCCGCAGGTCAGCGGGATCCTCTACCGCGAGGAGCACGTCATCGGCGTAAGCCGAGAGGACGACCTCCACGCCCGGCCCTTGCAGAGCCAGTCCCGTCAACCTCGTCCGCAAGAGGCGCAGGAAAGGCTCCACGCAAACGGTGTATAACTGGCCGGACATGGGGCATCCCTGGCGCACCCCTCTCCTAAAGCGAAGGGGCGCCGTCAAGGACCCGTTAACCTTAATCAGACACTCCGCCGCAGCGTACAAAAGTCGGATCCGGGCGACGAAATGCGTCCCGAACCCGAAAGCGCGCAGAGTTCCGAGCAGATAGTCGTGATCCACCCTGTCGAACGCCTTCTCTTGGTCGAGGGATAGGAAGGCGACCGACAGACCGGCCTCCTAGGAACAATGGATGATGTCCCGGACCAGATGGATGTTATCGTGGATTGTCCGGCCCGGGACCGTGTAGGACTGGTCGGGGTGGATCATGTGGTCCAGCACGGCACCAAGGCGAGCAGACATCGCCCTGGCGAAGATTTTGTAGTCTGTGCTGAGGAGGGAGACCGGGCGCCAGTTCTTAAGGAGGCGGAGATCGCCCTTCTTAGGCAGCAGGACGATGACTGCCCTGCGCCAAGAGAGGGGCATCTCCCCGGTCGCCAGACTTTCCCCCAGGACCCGCGCGTAGTCGCACCCCAGGACGTCCCAGAATCCTTGTGCATGAATCCCAAAAAGTTAGTTTGCAGGTGCAGCAGGTAATCAGGAAGGCGAATGGAATGTTGGCCTTCATTGCGAGAGGGATGGAATACAAAAGCAGGGAGGTCCTGCTGCAACTGTACAGGGTATTGGTGAGGCCGCACCTGGAGTTCTGCGTGCAGTTTTGGTCACCTTACTTAAGGAAGGATATACTAGCTTTGGAGGGGGTACAGAGACGATTCATTAGGCTGATTCCGGAGATGAGGGGGTTACCTTATGATGATAGATTGAGTAGACTGGGTCTTTACTCGTTGGAGTTCAGAAGGATGAGGGGTGATCTTATAGAAACATTTAAAATAATGAAAGGGATAGACAAGATAGGGGCAGAGAGGTTGTTTCCACTGGTCGGGGAGACTAGAACTAGGGGGTACAGCCGCAAAATACGGGGGAGCCAATTTAAAACCGAGTTGAGAAGGAATTTCTTCTCCCAGAGGGTTGTGAATCTGTGGAATTCTCTGCCCAAGGAAGCAGTTGAGGCTAGCTCATTGAATGTATTCAAGTCACAGATAGATAGATTTTTAACCAATAAGGGAATTAAGGGTAATGGGGAGCGGGCGGGTAAGTGGAGCTGAGTCCACGGCCAGATCAGCCATGATCTTGTTGAATGGCGGAGCAGGCTCGAGGGGCTAGATGGCCTACTCCTGTTCCCAATTCTTATGTTCTTATGTTCTGTCCTGTTACCTTTAAGGATCTGTGGACATACACTCCAAGGTCCCTCTGTTCCTCCACACCTGCCAGTATCCTCCCATTTATTGTGTATTCCCTTGCCTTGTTGCCCCTCCCCAAATGCATTACCTCAAACTTTTCCGGATTGAATTCCATTTTTCACTTTTCTGCCCAACTGACCAGTTCATCAATATCTTCCTGCAGTCTAAAGCTTGCCTCCTCACTGTTAGCCACATGGCCAACTTTTGTATCATCTGAAAATGTCTTTATCATGCCTCCTACATTTAAGTCTAAATCATTAATATAGACTACAAAAAGCAAGGGGCCGGGTACTGAGCCCCGTGGAACCCCACTGGAAATAGCCTTCCAGTCGCAAAAAACACCCGTCAATCATTACCCTTTGCTTCGTGCTACTGAGCGAATTTTGGATCCAATTTGGCACTCTCCCTTGGATTCCACAGGCTTTTACTTTGTTGATTAGCTGCCAAGTGGAACTTTGTCAAAAGCCTTGCTAAAATCCATGTAGACTACATCAAATATACTGCCCTCATCGACCCTCCTTGTTAACCCCTCAAAAAATTCAATCAAGTTAGTTAGACACGACCTTCCCTTAACAAATCCATGCTGACTGTCCTTGAGTAATCTGTATCTTTCTAAATGAAGGTTTATACTGTCCCTCACAATTGATTCCAATAATTTTCCCATCACCGAGGTTAAACTACCTGGCATGAAATTACTCGGTTTCTCCCTTCCTTTTTAAACAATGGTACAACGTTAGCAATTCTCCAATCCTCTGGCACCACTCCTGCAGCCAGGGATGATTGGAAAATGATGGTCAGAGCCTCTGCAATTTCCTCCTTGCTTCTGTTAAGTGATTATTTGCAATAGTTTTTTGCGTGTCCTTCTGCGCATGTGCGCATTGGACTCGGCCCGCCTTTTGTGCATGGACGCTCGATCCGGTCGCGCATACACAGTACGATATAAAAGGAAGCCGGAAGTGTGGCCAAACCACAAGCCACATGGAGCTCATTGCCGATGGAGCTGCTTCTAGAATATAGCTGTGATTATCTACATGAACATTTTCGCAGCCATCTGTGTGAGAGAAACATCAGAGGTGGGAGAGAGAGAGAGAGACTGGGGAGACAGAGAGACTGGGGAGAGAGGGAGAGACTTGGGGAGAGAGAGACTGAGGGCAGGGAGAGAGAGACTGGGGGAGAGGGAGAGCGAGAGACTGGGGAGAGAGAGAGCGAGAAACTGGTAGGAGGGAGGGAGACAGAGAGACTGGGAGAGAGAGAGAGAGACTAGGGGGAGAGAGAGAGAGAGAGAGAGAGAGAGAGAGAGACAAGAGAGAAAGAGATACAGGAGAGAGAGAGACAGGGGAGAGAGAGAGAGACTGGGGCGGGGGGGCAGAGAGAGACTGGGGGCGGAGAGAGAGAGACTTAGGGAAGAAAGACAAATTGGGGGAGAGTGAGAGAGTGGGGCAGAGAGAAAGAGGGGGAGAGTGAAAGAGTGTGGGGGGGGAGAGAGAGACTAGGGGGGAGAGAGAGAGAGAGAGAGACTGGGGAGAGGGAGAGAGACTGGGGGGAGGGAAAGAGAGAGACAGGGGAGCAAGAGACAGGGGAAAGAGAGAGAGAGATGGGGAGGGAGAGAGAGAGACTGGGGGAGATTGGGGGGGAGAGAGAGACTTGGGGGGAGAGAAAGAGACTGGAGTAGAGGGAGAGAGAGACTGGGGAGAGAGAGACTGGTGGGAGGGAAGGAGACAGAGAGACTGGGAGAGAGAGAGAGAGACTAAGGGGGAGGGAGAGAGAGACTCGGGGGGAGAGCGAGAAATTGGAGGAGGGAGAGAGAGAGACAGGGGAGAGACAGACTGGGGGAGAGTGAGAGACTGAGGGGAGGGAGAGAGAGACTGAGAAGTGGGAGAGAGAGACTGAGGGGAGGGAGAGAGAGACTGAGGGAGATGGAGAGAGACTGGGAAGAGAGAGAGAGTTTGGTGGGAGGGAGGGAGACAGAGGGACTGGGAGAGAGAGAGAGAGATACTGGCGGGGGGGAGAGAGAGGGAGAGACTAAGAGGGAGGGAGAGAGAGAGACTGGAGGAGGGAGAGAGAGAGACAGGGGGGAGAGAGAGAGACAGGGGAGAGAGGGACAGGGGAGAGAGGGACAGGGGAGAGAGAGAAAGACTAGGGGGAAAGAGAGAGAGACTGGGGGGAGAGAGAGAGACAGGGGAGAGAGAGACAGGGGGAGAGAGAGAGAAAGAGAGAGAGAGAGAGACTGGGGGTGTGGGGGTGGGGAGAGAGAGAGACTGGGGGGGGAGAAAGACAGACCGCGAGAGAGAGACAGACTGGGGGAGAGAGAGAGAGAGAGAGAGTGGAGGAGAGTGGGCGCGGGGCGGGGGGGGGGGGGCAAGAGAGAGAGAGACTAGCGGGGAGAGAGAGAGAGAGAGACTGGGGAGAGAGAGAGAGAGAGACTGGGGAGAGAGCGAGAGAGAGAGGGAGACTGGGGGGAGGGAGAGAGACAGGGGAGAGAGAGACAGAGGAGAGAGAGAGAGAGAGAGAGAGACTGGGGGTGTGGGGGTGGGGAGAGAGAGAGACTGGGGGGGAGAGAGACAGACCGCGGGAGAGAGACAGACTGGGGCAGAGAGAGAGAGAGAGAGTGGGGGAAAGTGAGAGAGTGTGGCAGAGAGAGAGAGAGTGGGACAGAGAGAGAGAGTGGGGCAGAGAAAGAGAGAGTGGGGCAGAGAAAGAGAGAGCAGAGAGAGAAAGGGATTGGGGGGAAAGAGAGACTGGGGGAGAGAGAGGGGACGTAGGAGAGGGGATCGGAGGGGAGAGAGGGAACAAAGGGAAGATGGATCAACTTCTTCCAACCCCACCCGCTTTAGACCCACACCCGATTTCTCGGAAAGCTCAGTGCTTGTGTGACAGCGGACATCATTGGAGTGCATGAAATCCAGAAGTCACGAAACTGCCATACCAATAAATCTGTTAACAATCCGTGACCCAAACACAATGCTCCATCTATGGTGTGGGGTTAGTGGGGTAAGGTCCGGAGCTTAGACTAGGACGGGACAGGAACTTAGGCTGGGGGGATCAGAAACTTGGGCTGGGGGGATCAGGATCTTGGGCTGGGATAGGGCAGGAACTTGAGTTGAGGGTGTCAGGTGCTTTGGCTAGGATGGGGCATGGACTTGGGCTTCGGAGGTCAGGATCTTTGGTGGGGGGCGGGCATGAACTTGGGGGGGCCAGGAACTTTGGTTAGGGGGTATGAACTTGGGCTGTAGGTGGGTCACAAACCTTAGCTGGGAGGAGGGGCATGAACTTGGGCTGGAGGGTGTCAGGAACTTGGGCTGGGGGGTGTCAGAAACTTGGGCGGGGAGGGGGTAGCTCTCTCCTGTGGAGTCGGCAGACAGAATGGCTCAAATTACACTTTACAAAGTCATTGATTATGTAGGCAGGGCGGTTATAATTACGCATTCCAGATAAACTGCTGGGTGTGTCTTATCCTCCAAGGGGACCAATCAGCAATCAGGTCATGTGATCAAGGGGACCCAATCAGAACATTTTTCTGTTGCAAATAACTACGTCCTTCTTTGAATAGCCTAGGATATATTTCATCCGGTCCTGGCGATTTATCTATTTTCAAAGATGTTAAACCCCTTAATACTTCCTCTCTTACTATGTTTATCCCATCCAATATTTAACTCTCATCCTCCTTAACTTCAACGTCAGCATCGTTCCCCTCTTTTGTGAAAACAGCTGTAAAGTATTCATTAAGTATCTTCCCCACATCCTCCATCTGCACCATTTTGGTCCCAAATAGGCCCTACTCTTTCCTTAGTTATCCTCTTGATCTTTATGTAATTTTAAAACATCTTTGGGTTTTCTTTGATTCAACGTGCCAATATTTTTTCATGCCCTCTCTTTGCTTTCCTAATTTACTTCTTAATTTCATCCCTACATTTTCTATATTCTTCTAGGCTTTCTGCAATATTGAGCTCTTGATATCTGATATAAGCTTCCCTTTTTTGCCTTATCTTACCACCTTGTCATCCAGGGGGCTCTAAAATTGGCAGTTCTACCCTTTTCTTTGTGGGATTATAAGGGAGGTTACTTGTATTCCCTTGAGTAAAGAAGATTATTGTTGTTGTTGTATAGAAGATTAAGTGGTGATCTAATTGAGGTGTTTAAGATGATTAAATGAATTGATAGGGTAGATAGAGACAAATTATTTTGACTGGTGGGGAAGTCCAGAACAAGGAGGCATAACCTTAAAATTAGAGCTCGGCCATTCAGTACGCATTTCAGACCAATGGCAGTGGAAGTTTCTCTCCACAAATCTGTTGAGGCTAGGTTAAAATTGAGGTTGATAGATTTTTGTTAGGCAATGGTATTAAGGCATATGGAATAAAGCCTTGTAGATACAATGAAGATACAGATCAACCATAGAATCATAGAAGGATACAGCACAGAAGAAGGCCATTCAGCCCATTATGCCTGTGCCATGTGTTTGAAAGAGCTAGCCAGTCAGTCCCACTCCATTGTGGCCGGAATTTTCCCAGCCCTGCGAGTGCAGGTTTGGAGGCAGGCCCGCTGTCAAAATGGCCCTGATTGACAGCAGGGCGGAAGCCCGCTCTGAACCCACCTCGTATCAGTTTCTCAACTGCCAGGTCTGCCTGATGCTCACAGATGCAACAGCAAGTGGCGTGCCAGTCAATTAAGATACTTAACAGGTAGTTTAAAGGTATTTAAGAGGATTATAACCAGGCATTTACCACTTTACCAACTTTTTGACAAGTTTGCCGTCCCTTGGCGAACACACCAGGTAAGTATATCGGGTTCTCAATGACTCTCCATTGCTTTCAATAGGTGACAGCTGCAAAAGTGGTATAAAAACTACCACTTCATAGCTGTTCACTTTCCAATCTCAGAAGCTGTAGCCGTCAGTGTTTGGAAGAGTCCTTTCAACTTCATACACTTTGGAATTATTGTAGTGAACTCTATATTCACTGTAACCTTCTTGAAGGCACACTTCTGACCATTGACCAATTGCTTCTATCAACTCAAATGGATCTGGCATATCAAGAATCAGAATGGGCACGATTTATGCTCTCTCATCTTGGTCCTCAGAGTCTGATGAGGAACAGCCGCAGGAGCAGCAGAACTTGCCACACTAGCAGCAGCAACAACAAGAGCGCCAACCTTCCCCTGAGCCACCTGATGCTGCACAAGGCAGAGGGCATCACTGCAGAGATGCACCACGCCGGAGGCACTACCCCCAGCACAGGGTCTATAGGCCGAGGATAAGTAACCTGAACATGGCGGAGCAGCAGTGCCGAAGGAGACTTGAGCTATCACACTAGGTGGTCACAGACCTTTATGCATTGCTGGAGGAAGTCCTGGAGCTCAGAGGAAGAGGTGGACACCCATTACCAGTGGCTGTCAAAGTAATCCTTGGCCTCAACTTCTTCACCTCAGGCTCATTGCAGTCTGCCAGTCACCTGTTTAACAAGTTGCCACTGATCAAGCCAGTGTGACTGAGCAGGCGATTAGCATTGCCACTCTGGCTGACTTCCCACAGGTACAGGGAGTGATTGACTGCACACATGTGGTGATCAGGGTACCCCATCACAATCTGAGAGCTTTTGTGAACCGCAAGGGTTTCCACTCCCTGAATGTTCAGCTGGTGTGTAACCACAGTAAAATCACCATACATGTGTGTGACAAGTTCCTTGGCAGCTGCCATGATTCGTAAATCCTGCGCCACTCCACCGTCCCTCAGCCGTTCGCACCACCAACCAGTCTTTCAGGTTGGCTGCTTGGGGACAAGGGCTATCCCAGCGAACGAGGCTGAGGGATGATATAATCAGAGCCACATCTCCACAAGAAATATAATCGAGCAAACTGTAGGGTTGCTTAAAATGCGGATCAGATGCTTGGATAAATCTGGAGGAACCCTTCAGTATGCACCAGCGAGTTATCCAGAATAGTCGAGGTCTGCTGCGTCGTGCGAGGATTGGCACTAGATGATGAAGACAGCATAGAGCAAAGAGCCTCATCGGAGGACGGGGAGCAACAACATGAGGTTAACAACACCAATGAGGAAGATTTCGATTTGCCATTAGGACCAGTGTGAGAACGTTGCTGCTCGTAACGCCAAGGATGCCTTTATAAATGCCAGGTTTCAATGACCTTGTGGATGTCACACATTTGCCTGGCTCAGGCATCCACATGTTGGCATCATCCCACTCCAGCAACATAAACCATTCAATCAATGGCTACTTCCTTCTTTTTATCATAAGCACCATTGCTGCATGTCAAATTAACTCTGACCCCACAATCTGCCACCTCCATTTGATCCCATACATCTGGTTGCAACTGCAAAGTGTGACGAAGAAATGATTTAATTACATAGCTCCGTATTTTACAACCATCATAATGATACTAATAAACACACATGAGTAATAACCTTTGTGTGGGATCTTTCTTTTCTGGGTGCTTCTACGAGGTGCTACCCCTGTGACTTCAGCAGAGGTAGAGGCAGCCTCCTCACCTCTCTGCTGAAACTGATTAGATGCCTTTGGTGGTCGTCCTCTGGGTTTTGGAGCCTGTGATGCCCTCGCCAAAGTCTGCTCCTCCTGCAACTGTGCAGGGGCAGACTCGGCCATCGCTGTCCGGGGAGGCATCTGGGGCTCTGACTAAAGGGCTGGCAAGGGGGTAGAAGTTGGAGCGCATTGAGACGAGCCTCCACTTCCATGGCCCCTCTCACCATCATCCCTCTCGTGAGCCACCTGCAATTCCCTGCTAGCAAGGAGCTGGCGAGCACCTTGCTGCGCATCAGTGGGGCCATGAGGACCCAAGTCTCTGTTTACATCCCTCCTAGAAAGGACGTCTATGAGCCTCTGGTTTCTCTCCTCCATTAATGCCAATCTCTCCTCCATAGATGCTCATCTATCCTCCACAGATACCCATCTAGAAGTGAAGCCATGTTGTCATTACACTGGTGCTGTGATTCTCCATGCAGGTGGCCATCCTATCCATGGAGGAAGCAATAGATGCCCGTGACCGCGCCACGGTGCTGTTCATGTCAAAGATGGACTCCTCCATTCTCTGCATACTCGCAGTCAGCGCAGTCACAAAACCTGTCAGCGCCTCCTGCACTTGTCCCTGAAGCTCTAGGATCGCCCTCTTCTTGAATGGCCCCCGAGGCTGAGCGTCTGCATGCAGCCGAGCAGAGCTAGGAGACTCCTGCCCCTTCTGATGAGGAGTTTCCACTGCTGTCACTGTCTCCACCATCTGTTCGTGCTCACTTGTGATCTGTGAGACACCAGGTGACAACACTACTCTATCTTGCGATGGGCCCACTGAGGTGTGCGTATCTGCGCTGGTGCTGCTTTGCATTCTGTGAGGTGAAGCTGCGCCCTCAGAGGCAGGAGGCTCCTCTCAGGAGTCTTGTTCCTCTTATGATTGGGCAGTGAGGGGTGGGGGTGTCTCCTGAAGGACCTGTTGGAGAGTAAAGACATGAGTTAAATATATGACATCTCAAGTGCAGACACATAGCATTGTACACATCATCACCATTAATTTTCTGATCACATAACACCCCATATGAGTGACTGATGAAAGATATGCAACTGTATAATAATAATTTTGTCACCAGCTTCTTCTATTGAGCCCCTCTTTTCATTCCCCACTTCCAGAACCTCCATCACTCCAGCTCTGTTGAGTGCTGCCTCCTCCGCGTACATCAAATGAATCATCGATTGAGAGCCTCCTCCCATTCTCGTCCTCTCCCTTTTATTGTGGGCAATCTTTTCCTGCATGGAGGCAAAGAGAAAGTTTAAAAAGACTGATGGGAATGACTATCATTAATGGAATGAGCTTCACAGGGAGACTTTGATGGCTTGGCGATATCAAGTTGCCTCCTTCTGTGCTGTTACTTGCTGTCATTGCATTACGATGATGCTGCATGTGAGGGGTGGAAATTGAGATGTAAATAGAGACAGATGGATGGATGAAGGGATTTTAGACTGAGTAACGTTGTGCAGGTTGGCAATGAACAGTGGTGGGGATGTGATGACAGGTATAGCATCATCAAGGTAAGTGTAGCTTTATACTCACTTTTTCTGATCTTAGAAGATCATTAAACCTTTTCCTGCCCTGTACTCAGGTGCGAGGCACTACTGAATTTGCCATAATCTCTTCAGCTATATTAAGCCATCCGCAGGGAAGAGAACCTCCCTACCTGCCCTCACTCCCTCAACAAAATGCTGGAGGGACTCATCAATAAAATGAGACGCAGACCTCTGCCTTTCAGACGTCATTGTACAGACCTCCACTCAGCAACACAAGCTTCACGAAAGAAAATCCAACTGTCAGCAAACGAGGACATGGCCCCTTTAAATATACCAGCAAGAAGCGCATCATCCGGTGATGTCACCAGACCCGCTCCCATTAATTGGAACGGGAAACGCGCAGGGCGAGCCAAACAAGGCCGATTATGGTAAGATCTTATTCCTGGCTGGGATCGCCGCAGGAGCGGGTTGTCACCCGCCGTCACCATCTCCTGCCTTCACCCTGCCAGGTAAGGGAAATCGCAGCCCCCCTGCTCTTTCCCCATAGCGCTGCAAATTTTTCCCCTTCAAGTACTTATCCAATGCCATGTTGAAAGTTATTATTGAAACTGCTTCCATAACCCTTTCAACAGTGCATTCCAGATTATAACAACTCCATGATCTAAATGAATGGTGGAACAAGCTTGAGGGGCTGAATTGACTACTCACGTTTCTATGTTCCTTCCAGGCACCACCAACCCATGTCAGGTACTGGGCTGTCCCTGTGGTGTATATTTTTTCTTCAATTAATTTGAACCAATGGAAAATGTTGGACCCAAAACCTAGCTTGTGCTTGAACTTCAAATTTTAATTCCAACACCCCCTCCCCCCGCCACCCACCACACACACACACACACACACACACACAGCTCTGTACTAAATGCAAATATTTACCCCACAAAGAAATAGCTGGTAATCTGAACTAAAAACACAATGGCCTGGATTTTGCAATGGTAATGATGGCAAACTGTCGGCATTCGCTGTCAATACCCCTCTGAAACTGACCGTAACTTCAGGATTTTCGTGCGCAGCTAAACGCGGAAATCCTGAAGTTGCAGTCAGTCATTCCCTGATCCGACATGGGCTGTGCTGTGGAATTAAATATAAAGGGCTGGAATTTCGATTAATTTGCGCCCATTTAGCGCCTCAGATTCCTCAAACCCCGAGAAAGTCACGGCATTTTCAGAGGAGCTGAGTGCCGGTGGTGGAACAGGGGTGAATTGAAGCTGTGCTGGATGCTGCACCGGAGTCGGCTTATCCGCATGCTCCTCTTCCAGACGATGGCCTGATGCAGAGTGTTCCCTTGAGGGATGCTGCGCCTATGACTGCTCATCTGGAAGTAGAAAGCAACAGACGAGTGGTTAGCAGCAGGGGAGGGGGGCAGAAGGAAGGGCGCATAGCACAGGCTCATTTGAAGGACCGCCACTACTCCATTATATCTAGCCCAGAGGCACTGCAGGACATTGCCCCAACCTAGTCCGGAGGAACAGCAGAACATTGCCCCAACCCAGCCCAGTGTGTGTGCAGGACTTACGCTCAGTATCCAATCGGGGATCAGCGCCCCCAATGGCAGCTGCCCGACCAGTGATGCCGATGAGGCCTGCTCCTCTGTCCTCAATGTCAGTGAGTGGCACGGTCTGAGGCGGACCGCCTCCTGTCCGCACCTGTTTGCGCTGATTATGAGACTTCTTTGACTGCAAAGTTGAAAATGGGAATGATTACAAGAGGGTTCATCTGCTCTTGTGGCACAGATAGACACCAAAGCACTGATACCATACTGTCTGAATGTAATACAGTCTTCTGTTTAATGGTCTTGGAAATTGCACATGGTTCATCAGGAGGACATCGAAGTGGGAAGCTATCTTGTGAGATCTCAGAAAGCAATCTTGCTTTTCCTATGGCTAATAGGGTGCCGAACTAAGCCTACATATGTGTCATGCATTTTAGGAGGCAACCCACAGAGTGCTGAGAGGCACCAACAGCATGAGAACAAATAGTGTGTCAGATTTATAATTGAAGTAATGAAGGAACGCGTGAATTAAAATGGTACTCACTCTGATGATCCTTGTCAGATCATTAAACTTCTTTCGGCACTGTGTGTCAGGCCTGACCACAGTGTCTGCGACCGAGACCTCCTCAGCGATTTCCCTCCAAATCCTTTTAAAAATGGATGGCAGTGGTCTAGATCCATTCCAAAGATGCAACTCCTGCCATCTTCTTTCCACAGCCCCTACTGGAGCTTTATTAGCCTTGTGGCTGAATCGCCTGGCATGCTGTCTCGAATCGTCGTCCTCCATCATCAAAATCCAAATGTAAAATGGCCGATTTGGCCCCAGTTGTACTGCACATGCATGCAGCTGCACCCTGCATTAGCGTTTGCGACTGGAGACCAGACCAGAATCGCGGGAAAATAATCTGCAGCGCCGGAACTTTCGGCTCCAATGCAAAACTGTGTGGTGCAATGCCAGAGTTAATGCTAATGCTTCTTGTGAACATTCATTTGGCAAAAGTTGCTCGCTCTGGCGCTAACATTAACCCGCTGCTAAATTTTTGAATCTGCCGCAAATTGCGTCCGGAAACGGGTGATAACGCAAAAAGCCAAAAATCCAGCCCAAAGCCTTGTTGGAATAGGTGTAATTGGGTTTTAACAGAACATTGACTGCTAAATAACCGTTCTGGCCCTGAAAAACTAATTTTATATTTATGGAATGTCAAATTTCTTCATTATGATAAAAAGTACCAGATGTAAAAAGACAAAATTTGAAAAAAATATATAATTTTAAGTTTGTTCATGATATTTTAGCTTCTACCTTAACCCCATGTATATTTACCAATCTTTATTTCGCTCTCTGTAACATTTTTTAAAAGTGCAGATAATCCGTGCTTTTTATTTCCTGGTTTGGTATCTATGAGAATTTTTCAATGTGATTGACTGCTTAGACACTAGATTGCTGCACTACACTATGGACATGCTTTTGTTAGCACTACAATCAATTTCACATCGAGGAAGCTAAAGTTCTCACCACAGAGATCGTGAGATCACTGTGGGCAGCTTTCTTCTAGGTGAATGGCAATCGCCGTCGCTTCGCTGTTGACTGCAAATTATGGGCCATTGTACCTGAAATTCACAAGTCAGGCAGCACCTGAAAAGGAAAGACATGTCAATCTTTTGATTGCTGCCCTTGATTAGAGCTATATTCATAACTAACAACCTTCATTTTAACCTTCCTTTTAAAATTCTCATCCTTATGTTCAAATCCCCCCTTGGCCTCACATCTCCCTATGTTTGTAACCTCCTCCAGCCCCACAACTCTGCAAGATCTCTGTGCTTCTCCAACTCTGTGCTCTTGTGCATCCGGCTCTTGCTTAAACCTACCATTGGCAGCCGTGCCTTCAGCCATCTAGGCACTGACATGGAATTCCCTCCCAAACCTCTTCACCTTGCCATCTGTCTCCCCTCCATTAAGACGCTGCTTAAAACCTACCTCTTCGACCGAGCATTTGGTCACCTTTCCTAATGTTTCCTTTGGGTCAGTGTCAAGTCTTTGTTTGATTATGCTCCTGTGAAATGCCTTGGAACATTTAACTATATTAAAGGTGCTATATAAATGCAAGTTGTTGATGTTGTAATCTGCTGTCATCTTGTGGGAATTACTATTCATCTGTATAATTAGTGTAGATGAGCGTCAAGTTGCACAAATCACCTTGTACCGCTGTACTTTAACATATTGAGATCTATTAAAAATAAAAACATATATGTTTTTGTAATAAAGCTTCATTTGGAATGAATCTGGATTTTATTTCAGCGATTTACTTGCTCCAGGCTCTTCTCAGACAGAGAGAGATCAGGAGGCAGTCAGCTCTGAATTTATTGTTGACCCCTGGCATCGAGGAATGCACAGAGCTGGAGTCAGATTGTCCTTCTCAAGCAGAAAGGAGGTTATTTTGCAGGGAGGAGGCCAAAGGCTCCCCTCTGTGGGCACAATCTCAATCTGCCAGCGGCTTTTCCAATATCTTCCATCAGTGACCCCCTCAGACTGCAGGAACTCCAGCGCTTATAATTGAAGCTGCTCTTTGCCTTTGTTGTTTAATATCATGACGACTCATTAATCCTACAAAAAAAACTTCTGAGCAAAACCATTTACAAAAAGAATCATTTTTTTTAATAAGATAAAATGATGTTCAAATAAAATGCAGCAGCATTTCATTTGTGAATCTATTGATCTTACCAGAAAGTCTAATCTTATCTTTGGTGTATGGATGAATGAGCTGATTGTGGAGAAAATGTGGTTACATTAAAAAAACATGACCTGTCTCCATGTAAATACTTTGTTTTGATTTTATTTTGGCACTTAGTAGTAATGATCACATGAAGCATTGCTATTCTATATCCCTTTGTGAT
The DNA here is from genome assembly GCF_044704955.1 of Pristiophorus japonicus. NCBI lineage: Eukaryota > Metazoa > Chordata > Chondrichthyes > Pristiophoridae > Pristiophorus > Pristiophorus japonicus. The sequence goes on from NC_091981.1 coordinate 61,250,662, forward strand.
GTCATTTACATTTTTGTTGGTTTTTTTTGTATTATCTTCTCCGTCATCTGTTCCTTAATAGCCTATTTATATGAGCCATACGCACATCACATTAAATACAACCCACACCATTCACTATTACTGAAGTTTATAGTATGGAAAGAGGCCATTCAGCCCATCATGTTTGTCCCAGTTCTCTGTAAAGGGATTCAAAACTGCCCTACTCTCTCTCCATAGCCCGGTATCTTTCCCTTCTTTAAATGCTTATCTACTCTTCCTTTAAAAGATGCAATGGTCTCTGTCGGAAAGCATGACATGTTCTAACAACTCTCTGTAAAAAGAGATTCCTCCCAACCTCTCACTTCACTGTCTTGGTGATTATTTTAATTAGATGACTCCTAACCAGAGGAAATAAAGTATTTCACTATTCACCATAACCAAACCCTTGCTAATTTTATTAAAGCTCCTCTTATCCTTATCTACTCCAATGAAAATAGTCCCTCCTCATAATTATAGTTTCACATCGTTAGCATCATTGCTGGTGAATCCACGCTGCCTTTGATGCCTTTAATGTCCTTTTTTATACAGGGCTGTCCAAAACTGCTCGCATCAAAACAGCAGATCAAGATGAAGATTACAGTCAATTATTTTTTAATTGCTGTCCCTAAAAAATAACAATAACAACAAAAGATGATCCAAAAACAGAAATTACTAGTGGGCTACAGGGATTAGCCTGATGTGCCAGTCCCGAAGTTAAGTCAGGCTGTCAGCCCACTTAAAACTCTAGCTTCTGGTCTGTGGTAAAATCCTCCTGTGCTCCAACATGTGGAGTGGAGCTTCAAACTGTGAGACCAGTAAAAAGGGAATGTGTAGCTGGGGCGGGGGAATAGTAATGAACGTGGGACCTGGAGCCACAGGGTGCGATAGGGAGTGGGATCAGTCCAAAATCTGCTGTGAGAAAAGGAACAGAAGTGACCCACTGGGGCACGAACTTGCTAGCATCATCATCATAGGCAGTCCCTCAAACAAGGATGACTTGCTTCCACGAGAGTTCACAGATGTTTCAATGAAGGACCCGATGTTCCAGTCCTGAACTCCAGTTGAGGGGGTGGAAGATGCCTGTGTGTGAATTTTTTTAACGTGTGGTGACCGTTGCACATCAGCCACCACACGGGCTCGACAGAGCTAGGCCTTTATCCAGTGGCAAGAATTAACCAAGGCGACTGGAGACCTGCTCTGCTGCATGGACCTAGTGCGCACACACATCGCAGTGTGGACAGGTCCGTGCTGCCCCTGGGCCCTCGGCTCTTCTGGGCCCCGTACCCTCATTCGCCACACCTCCGCCACGATGTTCCAGGGCCCAGCGCTCCAGCTCTATTTATAGCCCCGACCCGCAGTGGTGTTCTCACATAGGTCAGGGCGGCCCACGATGATCCAGGGCCCAGCGCTCCAGCTTTATTTGCAGCCCTGACCTGCCCTGCTGATGGCCCACAGCGCCTCATGGATGCCCAGTTTTGAGCTGCTAGATCTGTTCTGAATCTATCCCATTGAGCACGGTGGCAGTGCCACACAACACCCTCATGTTGGTTCTCTCACCATCTGCCGCAGGGCCAATTTGGCAGCTATGTCCTTCAGAACTCGGCGAGCTCGGTCAGTAGTGGTGTTACTGAGCCACACTTGGTGATGGACATTGAAGTCCCCCCACCCAGAGTACATTCTGTACCCTTGCTTCCCTCAGTGCTGCTCCCAAGTGGTGTTCAACATGGAGGCATACTGATTTGTCAGCTGAGGGAGGGCGGTAGGTGGCCTCCTTGCGCATGCTTGACCTGAAGCTATGAGACTTCATGGGGTGCGGAGTCAATGTTGAGGACTCCCAGGGATGCTCCCTCCAGACTGTATACCACTGTGCTGCCACTTCTGGTGGGTCTATCCTGCCGGTGGGACAGGACATACCCAGGGATGGTGATGGAGGAATCTTGGACATTGGCTGAAAGGTATGATTCTGTGAGTATGACTATGTCAGGCTGTTGCTTGACAAGTCTGTGACACAGCTCTCCCAATTTTGGCACAATTCCCCAGATGTTCGTGAGGAAAACAGGGTTGGCTGTGCTGTTGTCGTTTCCAAAGGTGCCGAGGTCGATTCCGGGTGGTCCATCTGGTTTTATTCTTATTAATGTTTTTCGTAGCAATTGTGTACAACTGAGTGGCTTGCTAGGCTATTTCAGGGAGCAGTTGGAGTCAACCACTTTGCTGTGGGTCTGGAGTCACATATAGGCCAGACCAGGTAAGGATGGCAGAATTCCTTCCCTAAAGGACATTAGTGAACCAGGTGGGTTTTTACGACAATCTGATAGTTTCATGGTCACCATTACTGATACTAGCTTTTTATTCCAGATTTTAATTAACTGAATTTAAATTCCCAGCTGCCATGGTGGGATTTGAACTCACGTCTCCGGATTATTAGTCCAGGCCTCTGAATTACTAGTCCAGTAGCATAACCACTATGCTACCATTCCCGAGACAGTCGAAAAACAGAACTTCTTTTCATTGTCAGCTTGGCTCGGTGGTTGCACCCTCACCTCTGAGTCAGCCGGCGATGCCATCTTTCGAATGAGACATTAAACCGAGGCCGTGTCTACTCCTCTCAAGGGGATGTAAAAGATCCCATGGCACTTTTCAAAGAAGAGCAAGGATGTTCTCCTGGTGGCCTGGCCAACATACATCACTTGTCCATTAAAACAGAGTATCTGGTCATTTATCTCTTCGCTCTTTGTGGGATCTTTCTGAACACAAATTGGCTGCCACATTTGCCTACATTACAACAGTGACTACCCTTCAAAAGGAATTCAATGGTTGTACATGATAGCAGGAACGGAGGAAGCAACACTGGAGCATTAAGGAGGGCGTGAGAGGGAGCAGGACAGAGCTGCAGACTCATTGGGAAGAGGATGTAGTGTGCTGGTGTCAGGCCTGGGTGACAGCCCAGTAAAGTCATGGCCTTCGAGCAGAATTAGAACCCTGCGAGCAGAGCAGAGGCACTAGAAGGGAATTGGGAGTGAGCAGAGACCAGCCTGAAGGATTAACTGAAGGGGGAAGTGGAACAAGAAAAACAGGATGAACATTACTTTCAGGACAATCTGATTGGTCTGTGATGTCAAGTGGTTAGCATGGACCAATGCTACAAGTTCACTGCAGTATAACAATATTATATCAGAGACACACAACAACAACTTGCATTTATATAGCTCCCTTATATAGTAAAGTGTCCCAAGGTCACAGAAGCATTATCAAACAAAATTTGACATGAGCCACATAAGGAGATATTAGGGCAGATGACCAAAAACTTGGTCAGAGAGGTAGATTTTAAGAAGATTTAAAAAAAATTATTATTTGTTCACAGGATGTGGGCATCGCTGGGAAGGCCAGCATTTATTCTCATCCTTCCCTAATTGTCCTTGAGTGGCTTGCTAACCAATTTCAGAGGTCAGTTAAGAGTCAACCACATTGTTGTGGGTCTGGAGTCACATAAAGGCCAGACCAGGTAATGGTGGCAGATTTCCTTCCCTAATCAGACATTAGTGAACCAGATGGGTTTTTACAACAATCCAGTAGTTTCATCATCCCCATTACTGATACCCAATTGTTATTCCACATTTATTTAATTAACTGAATTTAAATTCCCCAACTGTCATGGTGGGATTTGAACTCACATCTCTGGATCATTAGTCTAGGCCTCTGGATTACTAGTCCAGTAACATTACTACTATGCTACCATTCAATGAAGGAAAAAAAGAGAGGCAAAAAGGTTTAGGAAGGGAATTCCAGATATAAGGGCCGAGGTAGCTGAAGGCACAGCCGCCAATGGTGGAGTGATGAGAATCGGAGATACACAAGAAGCCAGAATTGGAGAAGGGCAGAGATTTAGGAGGGTCACCATCCCATTCTCTCTAGTACAAGAAATTCCACACCTTCCATCCAGATATCAGAAGAGGGACCTAGACTGATAAGGTGTCCTCACCTCTCAGACAAGGTCTTGGTTTAATGTTATTTCTGAAAGACTGCACCTCAACAGTGCAGCACTCCCTCAGAACTTCACTGGAGTGTCAGCCCAGATCATGTGCTCAAGTTTCTGAAGTGGGACTCGAATCCATGACATACTGACTTATAGGCAAGTATGCTGCCACTAAGCCAAGGCTGACTCACAATGTATCCTTTCCAGGCACAGAGCTTTGAAAGACGGGATCACAAATCACAAACTTGGGGCCAGAGGTCAATATGCTCCGTCCTTTTTCTGTCTGTAATGGATGGAAAATTGTGACCCCTGCACTGACCCCTGCGGCTGAATTCCCAATGTGAGCTTGAAGTTCTGCAGCTGGAAACACTAATTAGTAAAATCTATCCCCAGTTTCTACATTACCACAAAGGATGAGCACTTGAGTGGGATACCAGAGGCCTCGTGGTGCCTGACTTATATGGTCACCTTCAGGAAAAGGAGTGAAGAAAATCTTTAGGAGAAATGGGAAAGGCACACCAAAAAATTATATTACACATACTTACATAATACTTGATATTAAGAACTATAATTCCCCTAAGCAGCATGTGGTTAACCCAAACGGATCACAAAGGGCCGATTTAAATCTCCCACGGTGGGAGCATTGTGAACGAGGGGTCAGATGGTGGGTGAAATATTCCTACGCCCTCCCCATTTTTTACTTACCTGGCTTCAAGAAGGTGAAGGCCACCCACCCTAGAGAAGTGGTGGCCTAATTTAAATGGCAGTGTCACATCCTGAAGACATCATCAGAACGTGTACGTCTTTTTAAATGCAGGCCCAACTACTGGCTGCACGGTTTCTGGCCGCCAGTAAAAGCAGGTGACAACAAGGATCCAGGCTCATGTAAGTGCTTACAATTCTTTTTTATAGGTTTCTTGTGGGCCAGTAAGATCAGGAGTGCTGGCCCCACAAGGATACCTTGGGCCTTACCAACCACTCCCAGCAGAGGCCTGACTTCCAGGTTATAGGGCTGGAGGTAATTACAGAGATAGGGTGGGGGGAGGCCATGGAGGGATTTGAAAACAAGGATGAGAATTTTAAAATCGAGGCGTTACTTAACCCGGAGCCAATGTAGGTTAGCGAGCACAGGGATGATGGGTGAACGGGACTTGGTGCGAGTTAGGACACGGGCTGCCGAGATTTGAATGACCTCAAGTTTACGTGGGAGGCCGAGTGCATTGGAATAGTCAAGTCTAGAGATAACAAAGGCACAGATGAGGGTTTCAGCAGCAGATGAGGTGAGGCAGGGGCGGAGACTGGAAGTGTTACGGAGGTGGAAATGGCGGTCTTAGTTATGGTACGGATATGTGGTTGGAAACTCGATTCAGGGTGAAATGCAAGGTTATGAACAGTCTGGTTCAGCCTCAGACAGATGCTAGGAAGAGGGATGGAGTTGATGGCTCGGAAACGGAGTTTGTGGCAGGGACTGAAGACAATGGCTTTGGTCTTCCCAATCTTTAATTGTAGAAAATTTCTGCTCATCCAGTACTGGATGTCATAAAAGCAGCCTGACAATTTAGATACCATGGATGGGTCAACCAATTTAGAAACCTGCGGTGATGTAATTCCCGCTGGCTTTGGGCAGGAGTTAGTGTCGGAGCATGTATATGAAGAGTTAAAATCCCCTGGGCTTCACGCTGCGGGGTCTGGACAGTTCACTACCCGCTTCGGCAGCCACAACCCCGATTCTCATCTCAAGTCATAATGGGCCCTGAAGTTTAAAAGAAAGTTAAAAATCAGGGAACAAAATCGAAATACCAGCAAGAATATTGCAGCAATTTTACTAGTCTAAGCTGCCAGAGGGGAACCTCAGCCACTGGCACCGTAAATTGATGATTCAGGTACACACACTGCCCACCACTTCCTCACCACCATTTTCTGACCATTTCTCTGAGTGGGGAGTTCTGGGGAGAGCAGTCTGATGTGCAATGCCCAGCAAAGTGAAGCTCCCTGCAAGCATCACGGACTCGTGAAATTATCTTTGCTAACTAGATATGTTAACAAAAAGAAAGTTTATCACTGTTGCTTCAGTGTTTGCTCAAAAGAAGCAGGAGAGAACTGGAAGTTCATATTCTAAGGTCGTAAAAGACTCTTGAGTTTCACCTCACAGTGTCCATGTGATGGATGACGCCTACTTCAAAATGGTGCTCACTGGCAGTGGGGGGGCCTGCATCAGACTGTACTTGAACCCCTGCCCCTGGTAGCTCTTTGAAATCCCATTATCAATGTCAGATTTTTGTAGGAACTATCTGTCAAAATACATAAATGTCAGTCGGAAATTCATTACATATTTTTCAGTCTCAGCGGTGCAGGGACGACTCAGTGAGACGCAGGCCCGGCCATAATAATCTACATTCTTTGCACAAGCCTTTGGCCTTCTTTGTTCTGTCTTCATTTTGTATCAAAGTAGCATTTATGAATCATGGCCAGAAGTATATCCTTTAACTGAGATGTATCAAATCAAAGGATCAGAGGAAAGTCTCTATCAGGTAGAATGCCAGTGAATTCTTAACTTATTGGAAGCGATTTTTCTTCTTAGGTCATGATGGCAGGTCAAGGTTATTTTAATCTATTGGCAGAGATTTGGGTTGCTCAGTTCTGCTGCCTTTGAGAAGGTTTGCACTCAAATCACAGGACAGAAAAGTGAAGTTGATTTGGACTAAATGAAAACATGTTCTGGTTTAATTCCCCATCTTGTGAATGAGGCTAATGAACACACCAAGCACCAAAGGTACATTACTGACCTCGAACTGGAGCAGTTTGCAAGCAAAAAAAATAACAGCCTGATTTGTAATGTAATGAACACATAAAATACTGCAAATAATGTCACTGTTTGTCAACTCAAAGGGTCGGAGTTAAATGCTTTAGTCAAACAGAAAAAAAGAGAATAACGTAATGGCAGTTTTTTTATATATACAGAAAGGAAAGAATAATTGCCTGCTTCAAAATCAATTATTTTGAAGTAATTGAATTAAATATCTACATCGATCTGTGCAACAAAATCTGCCCCGAGTCGATGGGAAAGGTCATTGTGAATTTCTGCAGGTGAACTTGTCATTGATTAAAGACTTTGGGAAGAAAAAGTGGGGAGATGTCAAAACAAATTAAAGGGAGGAAAAAGGGAATGTGTAAGCATTTGTGAAAGTGCACTGCATACTACTGCAGCCTCACTAATGCTAGTTAATGTAAAAGTGAACTCCCCTGCATTAAGCACTCATTAGTGTAAGCTTTTGTGAAAGTGCACTGCACACTACTGTAATGTTAATGCAGTCTCACTAATGCTAGCTAATGTAAAAGTGAGCTCCATTCCATTATACACTCAGTCGTTTAAGCTTGTGTGTCCTCCCGATGGGGACAGATCCCAAGTCTGCTGAAGTCTGCTGAAGCAAGAACAAAAGTATTGACTTGCCGTTGGCAGTTTCTATATTTCGCTGCTCTCCAGAGCACCTTTCTCACAGGAGATGAAGGTCAGAGTGGCTGGGATTAGGAGAAAGCCACTGAGAATACCAGCATGCGCACACGGAAGCAGATGCACAGCGTTTTTGATGGGAAGGCTACTGAACATTTCCCTACAGTAAGATTATAAGCAAAGTACCTAAGCCACAAAATGTTTCCTCTCAAACTTACATGCATTTATTGCAGCAGCATCCGAAACACTCGGACAACTGCACATCTCTTTCGTTGTTAAACATCCATCACCATAATGAATCAGGGCAGACATTACAGCTGCAAATTATAAATGGAAATCATTTTTAAAGGTTTTCCCTGGAGGAAAAAATCTTCAAACAAAACTTAGCTGCATGATTCGCTTTTATTTATCCCTACACGTGGTAGGATGCTGGATGGGCATTTGGGAGTCTGGGTATGCACTCTGGAGACTTTCAAATTCTGAGGATCATTTCTGCTTGGAGAACAAGTTGGTTCATAACGGCAGCGACCAAAATTAGATGGGATAAGGGCCCCAAATTTCAAGACCTCTGTCAACCTTTAAGAAGGTAAATCTGGGTATAATTGACTTTGCGAACATTGAAAGAGTGAGGAAGGTGAAGCTCCTCCAAGCTGAAGCTTAGCACTATCCTTATTCCTCCTGCCCTACTCACTCACTTACACTCTCTAACTCCCTCATTAATTCACTCACTGATTCTCTCGTTCCTTCTCACTCAGTCACCTAACATTTACTCACTCACTCATATAATCACTCTCTTACTGCAATTATATAGGGCCTTGGTGAGATCACACCTGGAGTACCGTGTACAGTTTTGGTCTCCTTCCATAAGGAAGGATATATTAGCCTTAGAGGGAGTGCAACAAAGGTTCACAAGACTGATTCCTAGGATGGGGGGATTATTCTAGGAGGAGAGATTGAGTAGACTAAGCATATATTCCCTAGAGTTTAGAAGAATGGGAAGTGATCTCATTGAAACATAGAAAATTCTTAAGGGGCTTGACAGGGTAGATGCTGGAAGGATGTTTCCTGTGGCTGGTGAGTCTAGAACTAGGTGTCACAGTCTCAGAATAAGGGGTCAGCCATTTAAGACTGCGATGAAGAGAAATTTCTTCGTTCAAAGCTTTATGAGTCTTTGGAATTCTCTATCCCAGTGGGTTGTGGATGCTCAGTTGTTGAGTATATTCAAGACAGAGATCAATAGATTTTTGGATACTCAGGGAACCAAGGAATTTGGGGATAGCGCAGGAATGTAGAGTTAAGGTAGAAGATCAGCATAATCTTATTGAATGGCAGCGCAGGCTCGAAGGGCCTGCTCCTGTTACTATTACTTATGTACGTATTCATTTTCTCACCGATTTACTTATTCAATTACTAACACACTCACTAACTCACTTGCTTACTCATACTCTCACCTATTCATCCACTCACTCTCATACGATAACAACAACAGCTGGCATTTACATAACACCTTTAACAAAATAAAACGTCCCAAAGCATTTCACAGGAGCATTATCAGACAAAAGTTGACACCGAGTCACATAAGGAGATATAAGGACAGGTGACCAAAAGCTTGGTCAAAGTGGTAAGTTTTATAGAGCATCTTAAAGGAGAGTGAGGTAGAGTCAGAAAAGTTTAGGGAGGGAATTCCAGAGTTTAACGCTGAGGCAGCTGGACCCATGGCTGTCAATGGTGGGACATATATATGCGTATAATCCTGTATAATACCATGACACACTGCATATTGAAATGGAAGCACCATTTAAAGGGATGTTAACTTATTTCTGTTTTTCGTAGGCAATTCTCAAGAAGCACCCCACAGCACCTTGCATCATTCACTGCACATGTCACAAGCACCAGCACAAGTGCGTCCAACCCAGAGAATCTTGATAGTCAGTTTGAGGAGGAATCACAATGCGAATCACAGAACATAAATGAGGAGCAACATGTGGTAGCAGCACTAGAACAGGAACCTAGTGGCCAAAGAGCCACCTTGTGACTTTCCTTAGCTGTAGAGCACAGGATATGGGTCCTTGTGGGGCCTATAAATAAAAGCAGGTTGTCATTCCGAATGCGGCAGTCATCTTGCATTATTTGACACTATGCACAACACCCTGCAATGGCTGACAGGGACTGTGAAAGAGGCCAAGACCAGTATCTGAGCAGTGAAATATGACCATCTATTGGAAATACAACAGAAAAGAAAGACTTACATTTCTATAGGGTCAATTCAATGATACTGTGCTCACAGTAGGAAGCTGAGCTTGAAGGTAGTGCAGGTCAGAGATAGGGCTACAACGCTGTAAAGAAAGAACTTGTTCTGATAAAGTGCCTTTCATCGCCTCAGGATGCCCAAAGTGCTTTACAGCCAATGAAGTACTTATTTGAAGTATAGTAACAGTTGTAATGTAGGAAACATGGCAGCCAATTTTCACACAGGGTCCCACAAATAACTTAGTTTTATTAAGTGTTGGTTGAGGGATAAATATTGGCCAGGACCAAGAGGGAGACCTCTTGTGCTCTTCTTCAAAATAGTGCAGTGGGATCTTTTACATCCAGCTGACAGGACCGACAAGGCCTCGGTTTAACATTTGATCCGAAAGTCAACACTTAAACAGTGCAGCACTGCACTGGAGTGTCAGCCTAGATTTTGCGCTCAAGTTCCTGGAGTATGACTTGAACCCACAATCTTCTGAGTCAGAGGCGAGTAGGCTACCAACGGAGCCACAGCTAACACCATGGAGGATGTGACAGCTCCACAACTGTGCCCCAGTGTAAATAGCTCAGTACTGCTCATGCTGCAGCTTCAGAGACCTTCGGCACAAATGTACAGCGCACTTGTCCAGTTTCAACCTTCTGCAGGATCGGATGGGGCAAACTTGATTGCTACATATCTGGACAGGCTGAGGGATTCCTGACATCGGGGGTATCGCCAGAGCAGGCATGGATGAGGCTTCTGTTTCTCAGGGTGGTGGTAAATCCAATGTCAGATAACAGTAGCTGTGCCACAAAGCAGGCAGCCACCTCAGAGGTGGACATAAAGGGACCAGCTTCATAGATATCTCAAGACCCAGCACAATGTGATGCAGGGCCATTTCAATCTCCAACAATCAGCAACCTCTCACTACAATTTTCAAAGGTACACGCCATACAGAGGACCGAATGGCCTACTCACCAAGGAGAGCAACTGAGGTAAAACATATCGGGCACATACATTTCACGTTTACAGCCACATTAACAGTTGGTTTAACTTTAATAACACTTGGTCCACTAGTTTATTTCTAATGGTGAAGAATACAGTATGCTATGATGAAAGGATGAGCATCCATGGTGGTTGAGGTAAGCCAGAGGCTAATGTTGGTCAAAGTGTATTTGCCACGAGCTTAGTGGACATGTGCACACAACTGTTAGTTCTATGGGCATTTCTGACAATTAGATGACTGTGCTCCTGTGAGAACCTGGTGTACTTCTCTTCTAGGCTGAAAATTTGATTCTTTGGCAAGTTCTTTTGAGTTAATGTTGATGTGCTCATCCAGAAGAATTTGTGGATGAGTTTTCTCCTATATGGTTAGAAACATAGAATATAGAAACATAGAAAATAGGTGCAGGAGTAGGCCATTCGGTCCTTTGAGCCTGCACCGCCATTCAATAAGATCATGGCTAATCGTTCACCTCAGTACCCCTTTCCTACTTTCTCTCCATACTCCTTGATCCCTTTAAACGTAAGGGCCATATATAACTCTCTCTTGAATATATCCAATGAACTGGCATCAACAACTCTCTGCGGTAGGGAATTTCACAGGTTAACAACTCTCTGAGTGAAGAAGTTCTCCTCATCTCAGTCCTAAATGGCTTACCCCTTATCCTTAGACTATGTCCCCTAGTTCTGGACTTTCCCAACATCGGGAACATTCTTCCTCCATCTAACATGTCCAGTCCCGTCAGAATTTTATATGTTTCTATGAGATCCCCTCTCATCCTTCTAAACGCCAGTGAATACAGGCCCAGTTGATCCAGTCGCTCCTCATATGTCAGTCCTGCCATCCCGGGAATCAGTCTGGTGAACCTTCGCTGCACTCCCTCAATAGCAAGAATGTCCTTCCTCAGATTAGGAGACCAAAACTGAACACGATATTCCAGGTGAGGCCTCACCAACGCCCTGTACAACTGCAGTAAGACCTCCCTGCTCCTCTACTCAAATCCCCTAGCTGTGAAGGCAAACATGTCATTTGCCTCCTTCACCGCCTGCTGTACCTGCATGCCAACTTTCAATGACCGATGTACCATGACACCCAGGTCTCGTTGCACCTACCCTTTTCCTAATCTGTCGCCATTCAGATAATATTCTGCCTTTGTGTTTTTGCCACCAAAGTGGATAACCTCACATTTATCCACATTATATTGCATCTGCCATGCATTTGCCCACTCATCTAACCTGTCCAAGTCAACCTGCAGCCTCTTGGCATCCTCCTCACCGCTCAAACCGTCACCCAGCTTAGTGTCATCTGCAAACTTGGAGATATTAAACTCAATTCCTTCATCTAAATCATTGATGTATATTATAAAGAGCTGAGGTCCCAGCAATGAACCCTGCGGCACCCCACTAGTCACTGCCTGCCATTCTGAAAAGGACCCGTTTATCCCGACTCTCTACTTCCTGTCTGCCAACCAGTTCTCTACCAACATCAATACATTACCCCCAATAGCATGTGCTTTAATTTTGCACACTAATCTCTTGTGTGGGACCTTGTCAAAAGCCTTTTGAAAGTCCAAATACACCACATCCACTGGTTCTCCCTTGTCCACTCTGTTAGTTACATCCTCAAAAAATTCTAGAAGATTTGTCAAGCATGATTTCCCTTTCATAAATACATGCGGACTTGGTCCGATCCTGTCACTGCTTTCCAAATGCGCTGCTATTTCATCTTTAATAATTGATTCCAACATTTTTCCCACTACCGATGTCAGGCTAACCAGTCTACAATTCCCCATTTTCTCTCTCCCTCCTTTTTTAAAAAGTGGTGTTACATTAGCTACCCTCCAGTCCATAGAACCGATCCGGAGTCAATAGACTGTTGGAAAATGATCACCAATGCATCCACTATTTCTAGGGCTACTTCCTTAAGTACGCTGGGATGCAGACTATCAGGTCCTGGGGATTTATCGGCCTTCAATCCCATCAATTTCCCGAACACAATTTCCCGCCTAATAAGGATTTCCTTCAGTTCCTCCTTCTCGCTAGACCCTCGGTCCCCTAGTATTTCCAGAAGGTTATTCGTGTCTTCCTTAGTGAAGACAGAACCAAATTATTTGTTCAATTGGTCTGCCATTTCTTTGTTCCCCATTATAAATTCACCTGATTCTGACTGCAAGGGACCTACATTTGTCTTCACTAATCTTTTTCTCTTCATATATCTATAGAAGCTTTTGCAGTCAGTTTTTATGTTCCCTGCAAGCTTCCTCTCATACTCTATTTTCCTCCTCCTAATTAAACCCTTTGTCCTCCTCTGCTGAATTCTAAATTTCTCCCAGTCCTCAGGTTTCCTGCTTTTTCTGGCCAATTTATATGCCTCTTCCTTGGATTTAACACTGTCTCTAATTTTCCTTGTTAGCCACAGTTGAGCCACCTTCCCCGTTTTATTTTTACTCCAGACAGGGATGTACAATTGTTGAAGTTCATCCATGTGTTCTTTAAATGTCTGCCATTGCCTATCTGCCGTCAACCCTTTAAGTATCATTTGCCAGTCTATTCTAGCCAATTCACGTCTCATACCATCGAAGTTACCTTTCCATAAGTTCAGGACCCTAGTTTCTGAATTAACTGTGTCATTCTCCATCTTAATAAAGAATTCTACCATATTATGGTCACTCTTCCCCAAGGGGCCTCGCACAACAAGATTGCTAATTCGTCCTTTCTCATTGCGATCACCCAGTCTAGGATGGCCAGCCCTCTAGTTGGTTGCTCAACATATTGGTCGAGAAAACCATCCCTAATACACTCTAGAAAATCCTCCTCCAGCGTATTGCTACCAGTTTAGTTAGCCCAATCTATACATAGATTAAAGTCGCCCATGATAACTGCTGTACCTTTATTGTACGCATCCCTAATTTCTTGTTTGATGTGTCCCCAACCTCACTACTACTGTTTGGTGGCTTGACATCAAATTAAGTTTGATAACCTTCCTGTGAAGAGCCTTGGGACATTTTACTCAGTTAAAGGCGCTATATTAATGTAAGTTGCTGTTGTTGTTGTTTGGGAGTCTAAGTGTATCAGACACTTCCAATTTATGCAGATCATCTATACTAAATGCATTAATTCTTTTCCTTTGCCCTTGATAGGTCAGGAAAGTTGAGCTGCACCAGCTCTCTGAATGTTGCAGTGATTGTGGATGGAAGTATCAGCCCCGTGGTTCAGTGTTAGCACTTGCACCTCTGAATCAGAACGCTCTGGGTTCAAGGCCGACTCCAGGGACACGAGCACAAAATCTAGGCTGACACTCCAGTGCAGTACTAAGCGTGTGCTGCATTATTGGATCTACCATCTTCCGGATGAGATGTTAAACCAAGGTCCCTTCATCCCATCTCAAGTGGACATAAAATATCCTATGGCACTATTTCAAAGAAGAGCAAGAGAGTTCTCCTCAATGTCCTGGCTGATATTTATCCCTCAACCAACATCATTAAATTAATGTTCAAACAATGGGCGCTTTGTGGCCAAATTTATCGGTGGTCGGGCTTTCCTATGTGGGCCAAGTGGCAAAATTAGGCTATCACTACTCTGCTGTGGACATGTGAGGAGATAGTTGACTAAAATCCTTCAGACAGCTGAAGCTGAGCTCCTGGTCATGAGTCAAGTAAAGCAAGGTTGAAAATCCTGTGGATTGAATTAAACCATTAGAAGCCACAGTGGAAAGAATGTCTAATAATCTGGGAGTGTCTCCAACTGGATTTTGTTGGTCTTCCGCTGAAATTACATTGAAAGGCCATGGAATTTCAGGGTCACATCTATACATTCTCCACCACTTATAACCTCCACATTTATGACAGGCAACTGTCTATGATGGGCAATTTCTCATAACTATTTTCCATCACCATAGAAGCCCATTACAAAAGCACCATTCACAAGGTATTCAGCATGCTGGCTATTTCAATAAACTTTTTACATCTCGTTAAAGTGCGATTACCATAATCCTCTTTACCTACCATTTTAAAAGCCCCGCTGATTTCAGAGTAATTGAAGTGTTATTAAATGTCTTTCAGCTTGTACTGCTAACTATTCACATGACAGGCAAGAGCTGAATGCTCCAGTACTGCAGTACAATTGGACATTGCCACAGTTTGTATTGGGAGTGTTGTATATCTGTAAAGCATTTACCCTCTGTTGGCAGAGTTTGGGAGTGCATGTTTTACAGATACACAACATCATTCCCCCCCAAAGTCACAGTGAAAACTATTTACAAGGTGAGGAGGTCGGGAGCCTTTCTTTCCCTGGTGGACCACCTCGGTACAAATGTCTGGTCTGGTGTGTTGGCTGTGCCCTCGCTGGGCTGGCATGTTGTTGGCCCTGCAGGGCTGCTGGGTGAGCCTGGCCTTGCTGGGCTGTTGGGCATGATGGGCTCGATTTCCTGGTCCGGGGTGGTGTCGTTGATCCTTTGGGTGTGTGTTGTGGGCTCAAAAAAGGTGATTTCTGCTGTGGGTTGTTCAGGGCAGTCTGTGAACCGCAGCCTCGTTTGGTCCCGAGGCTTTCTGCAAATTTGTCCGTTGTCTAGTTTGATTACAAACACCCTACTCCCTTCTTTAGCTATTACCGTGCCCGCGATCCACTTGGGACCATGTCCATAGTTTAGCACATATAAATGATCATTCAGATCAATTTCCCATGACACAGTGGCACGACCATCGTTTACATTTTGTTGCTGCCGCCTGCTCTCTACCTGATCATGCAGGTTGGGTAAACCAGCGAGAGTCTGGTTTTATGTGTCCTTAATGAGCAGCTCAGGCAGGGGCACCTCTGTGAGCAAGTGGGGTCTCGTGCGGTAGCTGAGCAGTACTCGGGACAGGCGGGTTTGGAGTGAGCCTTCTATGACTCGTTTAAGGCTCTGTTTGATTGTTTGTACTGCCCGCTCTGCCTGCCCATTGGAGGCTGGTTTAAACAGGGCCGAGGTGACATGTTTGATCCCATTGCAGGTCATGAATTCTTTAAATTCGGTATTGGTGAAACATGGCCCGTTGTCACTGACCAGTATGTCAGGCAGGCCGTGGGTGGCAAACATGGCCCTCAGGCTTTCAATGGTGGCGGTGACGGTGCTTCCCGACATTATTTCACACTCAATCCATTTTGAAAAAGCATCCACCACCACCAGGAACATTTTACCGAGAAACGGGCCCGCATAGTCGACATGGATCCTCGACCACGGAGGGTCAGGGTCACAAACTTAGTGGTGCCTCTCTGGGCACGTTGCTCAGATGAGCACACACACTGCATTGCCGTACACAGGACTCTAAGTCAGAGTCGATACCGGGCCACTACACGTGGGATCTGGCTATTGCTTTCATCATTACTATACCCGGGTGTGTGCTGTGGAGATCCGAGATGAACGCCTACCTGCCCTTTTTCGGTAGCACTACGTGGTTACCCCACAACAGGCAGTCTGCCTGAATGGACAGCTCATCCTTTCACCACTGGAATGGCTTGATTAGCTCTTGCATTTCAACGGGGATGCTGGCCCAGCTCCCATGCAGTACAGAGTTTTTTACTAGGGACAGCAGAGGATCTTGGCTGATCCAAGTCCTAATCTGGCGGGCTGTGACAGGTGATTTATCATTTTCAAATGCTTTCATGACCATCAACAAGTCTGCGGGCTGCGCCACCATCAACAAGTTTGCAGGCTGTGCCATTTCCACCCCCGTGGTGGGCAATGGTAGCCGACTGAGAGCATCCGCACAATTCTCGGTGCCTGGCCTGTGGCGGATGGTATAGTTATACGCTGATAGCGCAAGTGCCCACCTTTGTATGTGGGCTGAGGCATTAGTATTTATCCCCTTGTTTTCAGCGAACAGGGATATGAGGGGCTTGTGACCGGTTTCCAGCACAAATTTGAGGCCAAACAGGTACTGATGCATTTTCTTTACCCCGAACACACACGCTAACGCCTCTTTCTCAATCATGCTGTAGGCCCTCTTGGCCTTAGACAAGCTCATGGAGGTATAGGCGACAGGTTGCAACTTCCCCGCAACGTTAGCTTGTTGCAATACACGCCCGACTCCGTACGACGACGCATCACATGCTAGCACAAGTCTTTTACATGGGTTATGCAATACAAGCAGCTTGTTGGAGCATAAAATGTTTCTGGCTTTCTCAAAAGCAATTACTTGTTTTTTTTCCCCATACCCAGTACTCACCTTTACGCAATAACACATGTAGGGGCTCTTAGAGGGTGCTTAACCCCGATAGGAAGTTACCAAAATAGTTGAGGAGTCCCAGAAACGACTGCAGCTCCGTGACGTTCTGTGGCCTGGGCGCGTTCCTGATAGCCTCTGTCTTGGCATCTGTGGGTCGAATGCCATCCGCCACGATCTTTCTCCCCAAAAACTCCACTTCTGTTGCCATGAAGACACATTTCGACCTTTTCAGCCGCAGCCCTACGTGATCCAATCGCTGGAGGACCTCCTCCAGCTTTGTAGGTGGTCGACGGTGTCCCGACACGTGATCAATATGTCGTCCTGAAAAACCACCATGCATGGTACCGACTTGAGCAGGCTCTCCATGTTTCTCTGGAAGGTCGTTGTAGCCGACCGAATTCCAAACGGGCATCTGTTGTTGATGAACAGTCCCTTGTGCGTGTTGATGCAGGTGAGGCCCTCCAGCTCCTGCGTCATGTAAGCCGAAGTCAGGTCGAGCTTGGTGAATGTCTTGCCTCCTGCCAGCGTCACAAATAGGTCGTCTGCCTTAGGTAGCGGTTATTGGTCCTATAGCGAGAAGCGATTAATAGTTACTTTATAATCGTTGCAAATCCTGACCGTGCCATCACTTTTGAGTACTGGAACAATTGGGTTGGCCCACTCGCTGAATTCCACTGGGGAGATGATGCTGTAGGGGAGGACGAAAACCCCCTCATTTTACCCAGAAGGAAAAGGGCTGTGGGATCAGTCTGTGCTGTGAATTGAAACCGATAACAGTTTGACCTTGGCAGAGCAGTGATTGGACGGGGGAGGACACCGGAGGGCCAATGGTGAGACAGAGTCAGCTCGAAGACATGGGGCTTTCAAGCCAATGGGAGAGCACTTGCTCGAAAACTGTGGGACTGACTCATCGCCATTATCGGACTATTGTCTTCCCCATGTTTACACTATGAAGGAAAATTATGCAGACCTTTAGAAACCAGGGAACCCAAAACAAACCAAGGACCTACACAATGGCTACAGGAGGCCAACCCAACTAACATCTACTCAAACCTTGAGTAAGTTAGAAAAACTGAATTGGAGGAAAATTATGCAGACCTTCGAAACCAGGGAACCCAAAACAACCCAAGGGCCTATACAATGGCTACAGGAGGCCAATGCAATCAACACCCATTCAAACCTTGAGTAGGTTAACATCAGTGGAAAAAAACCCGCAATAATCTAAAACTGCTGCATTTTTCAAAATCACAAAGTCCACCAATGAGAAGAATCGACTTCAGCAGGAGAGGCGGACTGGATAATCTGGCTATAAAAAGGGGTTTCTGACGCAGTGTGTGTGGTGTTCCCTGCCCTCGTCATCCAACGACCACAACCAGCAAGACCCTCGACACTGAAGGAAAACCAGTGTCCGAAGACACCGAAGATTGAAGAAACAAACCACTAGACTGCAGAAGGCACAGTAGTGAGTATAACTTCTGGTCCCCAGAACTCCCAACTCAGTTAGGCCAGGAAAGGTGGGAGGTTGGGCATTGTACTGCTAAACTTGTGTAAAGATTTTCGTTGTGTCCGTTTAGTGGGATTTAGGGGGATTGTTTTGTTGGTGTATTGCTGTTTGTTGAGATACACCTTGTCAAATAAATTAGAAGCCGAAAGTTCCTCTTGGAATCACCTTGTCTCAGTTCTATTGTATTACATCTCCTGATCGTGAGTCTTATGTCAGAACAGTGTAAGGGAAGCTAGGAGCGCCTCGAAAACGCTCAACTGTGTGTCACAGGCTAGGGAAGAAGGGTTAGAAGTGTTTGACACTCACAGGTGCCTCACAGGCTAGGCATAAGCTGTGGGGACACACGAGTCTCAAAACCTCCTTCATAAGCTGTGGACACAGTCTCTCCAGGGGTGCTCTTGCAGCACTCAGGGTACCTCACAGGCCAGTCATAAGCTGTGAGGGCAGAAGCCCAGAGACACACCCAAGGCACAACAACACTCCCTGAGAAAACCCCTTACAATGCCCTCACGTTGCAGCCTGTCCAGCTCTATTTCCACTCTCTCCCTCATCATGGGGCCAAGTTTCGGCCTGAGTTGCTCCTGTTTTTTTGGAGCAACTGGTTTAGAATGGAGTATCTTAGAAATTGCAATTCTCGGAATTTAGTTTGCTCCAGTTCTAGTCAGTTAGAACAGTTTCAGTTTGGAACAGATTTTTTTTTTCAAAAGGGGTCGTGTCCGGCCACTTACACCTGTTTTGTAAGTTTAGGCAGTGAAAACATACTCCAAACTAATTTAGAATGGAGTAAATGTAGATTTTTGTACGCTCAGAAAAACCTTGTCTGCACTTAGAAAATCAGGCGTAGGTTACAAATCAGGCTTAGGGAATGCGGGGGGGGGGGTTTAAAGGGAAGTTTTCAAACATTAAACACTTCAGTTTTACAAATAAAGAGCTATCATCAATAATAAATGATAAATACATCAATAAATCAACCAATAAATCAATCAAAAAAAATTAATAAAAAATTTAAAAAATTTAAAAATCAATAAATAAAACATTTTCTACTTACCGACTGCAGCACCGGGAGCCCTCCAACAGCGTGCTGGGATGCCCCCCTCAGTGTGTCTCTGTCAGTGTCTCTATCTCTCTGTCTGTCTGTGTGTCTCTCACTCTCTGTCTGTCAGTGTCTGTGTTTCTGACAGCGAGGGGAGGGGGTGGGGGAGGAGGAGAAGGGGAGGAAGGAGGAGGGAAGTAGAGGGGGAGGAGGAGGAGGAAAGAAGAGGGGGAGGAGGAGGGGGGGAGGAGAAGGGGTGGGAGGAAGGAGAGGAGAGGGAGGAAGGGAAGGGGAGGGGAGGGAGGAAGGAGAGGGGAGGAGAGGGGAGGGGAAGGGAGGAGAGGAGAGGGGAGGGAGGGAGAGAAAGAGGCTGAACGGCCGGGCCCAAGACTTCAGGCTCGATTTACAGGGAGGTGGCATCGGGTCTCGGGTCTTGGGTCTCGGGTCCGAGGGTGGCGGTGGGGTCGCGGAGGTCGGGGGGCGGAGGTCGGGGGGGGCGGAGGTCGGGGGGGACGGAGGTCGGGGGGCGGGGGGCGGAGGTCGGGGGGGGAAGAGAGTCGCGGAGATTGGCGGGGGGGGGTGGTAAAAGAGAGTCGCGGAGGTCGGCGGGGGAGGGAGAGTCGTGGAGGTTGGGGGGGGAGAGTCGCGGAGGTCGGGTCACTGGGGATGGGGCGTCGCGGAGGTCGGGTCGCCGGGGTGGGGGAGGGGGATAGCAGAGGTCGGGTCAGATCGGGCGGGGGGTGGGGGAGCGGAGGTCGGGTCCCCGGGAGACGGGGGGGGGAGCGGAGGTCAGGTCGGGTCGGGTCGGGTCCGGTCGCGAGGAAGCTGGGCGTAGGAGGTGAGCCTTATCCACGCAGCCCCAGTGAGGCCATTCGGCCAGGGCTAGAGGCTGCGTGCTTCGGGCACCTCCCACAGTTTTGGGCGCCTGGAGCTACTGCACATGCGTGCCCACTGTTTTCAGCGCAGGGACCTGGCTCCGCCCCACGCAGCTCATGCTGCGCCGCGCCCAGCTCCAGAGGACCTGCAGGGTGCCGGAGAATAGGTGAGTTTTTTTAGGCACACTTTGTGGCACAAATATGAACGAAACTTGGGCCCATAGTGAGGTACCGCTCACTCTTTGTGGTGAATGGGTCGTGCCTCTGGGACCAAGTGGATCTGCACCTTCGCCCCGGAATAGTTTCCAATGCCTGGCTCAAAAAGGGAAGGAAATTTGTTGAGAACCTGAGTACATGAGGCCTCATCGACATGTGATAGCGCTCGGCTGTCATCCCAGTTCCAGCGGATTTTGCCCAGTCAGCTCCTTCCAAGCAGTGTGGGGCCATCGCCCGGGACAATCCAGAGTGGCAGTTCGTGCACCCTACTCTCGTAAGTGACCTTGACCATGGCACTGCTCAGGACAGTGATAAGCTCTTTGGTATACGTTCTCAGTTTCATATGGATGGGGCTCAGGGCTGGTCTGAGTGCCTTGTTGCACCACAGTGTCTCAAACATCTTTTTACTCATGATGGATTGGCTCGCGCCAGTGTCCAGTTCCATGGCTACGGGTAAGCCATTTAATTTTATGTTTAGCATTATCGGTGGACATTTCGTCAAAAATGTGTGCACCCCGTGTACTTCAGCATCTGCTTCCTCTCTCTGAGGCTCGAAATTGCTTTGATCCACCATGGACCGATCTTTCTCTGCCACGTGGTGGTTAGCAGGTTTTGCAGAGCTTGCAGCTCATCTGCAAGCTCGTTGGAGGTGCCCCATTGTTCCACAGCTCTTGCAAACATACCCTTTGAAGCGGCATGAATAGGCTGAATGGAAGCCTCCACAACGTCAACAACGTGTGAAATGCTTTGCATTCATCCTTTGTTGCGGACTCTGATTCATTTGGGTCACCTGAGGCCTGCTGGTAGTTGCAGACTCGTTGTTTCTGCCCTGTACATTTCTGCTCGTAAACACAGTTCCAGTTAATTTATGAACATTGCTAGCACTTGTGTGCTGAGAGATTTGTTTGGTGTTATCACTGGTGGACATAAACGCCTGTGCTGCCGCAATGGCCTTACTGAGAGTCGGTGTCTCTGCAGTCAAAAGTTTTCGTAGGATGGTCTCGTGGCCAATGCTCAGTACAAAAAAGTCTCTGAGCATTTGCTCCAGGTAGCCATCAAACTCACATTGTCCTGCAAGTCACCTTAGCTCGGCCACATAGCTCGGCACTTCCTGACCTTCAGATCGCTGGCACGTGCAGAACTGATACCTCGCCATCAGCACGCTCTCCCTTGGGTTAAGATGCTCCCGAACCAGTGTACGCAGCTCTTCATATCTGTGGGTTTCACCAGAGCCAGAAGATTCTTCATGAGGCATTAGGTTGGTGTCCCGCAGACCGTGAGGAGGACCGCTCTCCTTTTTGCAGCGCTTCCTTCTCCGTCCAGCTCGTTGGCTACAAAGTACTGGTCTAGCCGTTCGACATCGGCTTCCCAGTCCTCACCCTCCGAGAACTTTTCCAGGATGCCCACAGTTTGCTGCATCTTTGCGTCGGATTCGTATACTCGTTGCCATTTATTGTGTTCCTAACACATGTTCCGCCACCAGGGAGCTCATCCCCTGATGTCCCAAAGGATCTCAGCATCCCTTGGGAGCACTGTATATAAGCCAGCCCCTAAGGCCTGTTTCTCACTCTGGAGTGTCTTAATGAAGACTGAGGTCACTGTTACTTTAATCTCCCTGTGTGCAGTCTCATCTGTGTTAGGAACGCAATAGGGAGTGTGGTGAAACAGCGGCTGAGCGTTGGGATTACAAGCATTTACACATTTTGGGGGATCGAGTTTTATTGTCTTGACTTCTCTTTAGGATGTTGAGCACTCCTACGTGAACAATGTATGGCTGGAAAATTGTACATGATGCAATTTTGGGCCAGGTACTAGAGCACGACTGCCATTACATAGAATTACATAGCATTTACAGCACAGAGACAGGCCATTCAACCCAACTGGTCTATGCTGTGTTTATGCTCCACATGAGGCTCCTCCCACCTTACTTCATCTAACCCGATCAGCATATCCTTCTATTCCTTTCTCCCTCATGTATTTAACTAGCTTCCTCTCACTTCCCCTAGCATCTATGCTATCCACTTCAACTACGTCATGTGGTAACAAGTTTCACATTCTAACCACTCTCTGAGTAAAGAAGTTACTCCTGAATTCCCTATTGGATTTATTATTGACTGTCTTATATTTATGGCCCTTATTTTTGGACACCCCCAGAAATGGAAAATCTTCTCTACATCTACCCCTTCATAATTTTGAAGATCTCTATCAGTTCATCCCTTTGCCTTCTTTTTTCTACAGAAAAGAGAACCAGCCGGTTCAATCTTTTCTGAATAGTTATAACCTTTCAATTCTTGTCTTCATTCCTTACTTCTAGGTTTTACCATACAGGGCCGATAGCGGGAAAAACGTGTTAACACCAACACGCCCGCTATAAATGGTGGGGACCGAATATACGGGCTCAATTTTTCCTACTGGGTCGGGAGAGAGGCGGGCAACATCGGGTGTGGATTCAAATGTCACTCCTGGCTCCATGTCAGCTTCCCCATGACTTTCCTCTGATTGGGCTTGTTAAGCCCACCCTGTGAGGTTCCCGACCAATTAAAAGGAAGCGGATCTGATGATGTGTCATCAGCCAGTTTCCTTAAAGGACAATGCCCACACACATTGTGACTGTTGTGCTGTCAGTGTTCTGCAGCATTGAGGTGCTGCAAATACTGACAAGCACTGCACAGAGGTGCTAGGCTGCACACAGGCTCTCCCATGACTGCCTCCATATGCTTATGGAAGGAGTCACAGCAAACAGGGAGGTTCTCTTCCCTTCCAATTGACAGAAGAGACCTCCCCAGGACACCAGCGCAGTCTGATTGCACATTGTACAGGAGCGCACAAGCAGGAACATTGTCAGGAGGACCTGGCAGCAGTGGCGCAAACCTTTCAATGATCTCAGTAAATCCACACTCAACCCATCCTGCTGTGCCACTCATCACATTTCCATCACTCTGCCTTCCCTGCCCCTCACACTCACTCTCATCCTTGTCCAATCATACCAACTAACAACACAGAAGGGTAGGCACTTAGGTCTTTTAGCCAATGTTCATGTCAAAATTCTGTTAATGTGTTGTCAAACATTGAAATCTTTATTTTCAACACTTTGCCTTCTTGGACATATTTATGTGCTCCTCTGAAAGTGGCTCAGTGAGTTGTAGTGAATGGTGAGTGTTGTGGAGTATTAAAAATATAACATTTGACACAAGGTCCGTGTAGAGAGAAAAGAATTGTTTATTAAAACCTGATTAATCAAGTACCCCTAATGAATGCTCCTAATCACCAGTCTCGTGGGACAGGCTGCGCAGTTACAGTCAAAAAACAGTCAAAATGGTGAAACTACGCAGGGAAGTATTCCATTGGTTATTTGCCACCAATCCTCGCCCACCTACTACTAATACATTGGCTCATACAGTTACATCAATATCATTGGTTACTACAATTACATTAATTTCATTGGTTACAGTAATTTCTAATGATTTCATTGGTACATTCAGTTATGGCCACTGTTGCTAGGGAAAAGCGCCCTATAGGTTATGTGTTACATTTCTGGCTAACTCTCAGACTGTGTCCTTTACAGATCCTACTGGCTATTCTAATTCAAAGGGGCCTTGTTTCTGTTATCTCGTGTGACTGGAACATGGCGGCCTCAAGCTTATTATTTCTGTGAGCTGTCTACATAAATCTTGTAGGTGCTCATAGAAGTGTTATCTCCTCAGAGAATTTATCTGACCTTAGTCCTAGTCCTTGTGAGACCTGTTGAACTGTGTTTCAGCCTAATTGCTGGAATGTGGGATTCAGCTATTCTACCATGAAGGCATTAAAACTTTCTCTCAGCCTTTCTTGGTTTATGTTTTAATTTTAGCAAATTACTTTTCCCCTGATTAAGGTTTTCGCTCCTACAGTGAGACATAATAGTACCCCCTTATTACTGATGAGTGTGAAAGGAATGGCTTGGGCATTGGAGGGATGTTTTATGGTGTTGGTGTGGGGTGATGCCAACCTGGCGCATCATGTGGCAGCCAAGGTGTACAGCGTTAAATGAAGTAAATCTGGCCATAGTGAGGCCATCGCTGGCCTTCCGGGCAGCAATGTGGTCAGGTGCTGATGCCCTGTGTCCTGTGCAGCATAAGATGATTGTGGAGAAGTTTGGTGTTGTTGTTGGTGCAGCTCGTGTGCCTGGTGATGTTGGCATTGGGGCTGATCGTGGTGGGATTCTGAGGATCAAGGTGAGATTTTTTTTCAAGGACACTGTTGCTGATGGAATAAATGACAAGTGAGGCTGAAATGACAGAAGCGATCTGTCAATGGTGAGATAGGTTATTCCAAGGAGGTGTCAGTGGAGAGAGAGTATACTCCAAATGCTACCAAACTGCATACATCCTGAAGGCTCCAACCTCTAACATTGGAAAGTGAACAGTTGTGAAATGGTAGCCTTTATACCAATTTTGAGCTGCCACGTATTCAAAGCAATGGAGAGTCACTGAAAACCTGACGTACTTACCTGACGTGATTCCCGAGCGACGGGAACCTCGTGAAAATGTTGCTGAAATGGTTAGTAGTTGGTCATCATAGGCAGTCCCTTGGAATCGAGGAGGACTTGCTTCCACTCTCAAAGTTCTTTGATGGCTGAACAGTCCGATACAAGAGCCACAGACCCTGTTACAGGTGGGACAGACAGTCGTCGAGGGAAGGGGTCGGTGGGGCTGGTTTGCTGCGCACTCCTTCCGCTGCCTGTGCTTGGCCTCTTCATGCTCTTTGCGTTGGGACTCGAAGAGCTCGACGCCCTCCCGGATGTACTTTCTCCACCTCGGGCGGTCTTTGGCCAGGGTCTCCCAGGTGTCAGTGGTGATGTCACACTTTACCGGGGAGGCTTTCAGGGTGTCCTTATAATGTTTCCACTGTCCTCCTTTGGCTCGGTTACCATAAAGGAGCTCTGCATAAAGCATTTGCTTAGGGAGTCTCGTATCTGGCATGCGAACTCTGTGGCCTGCCCAACGAAGCTGATCAAGTGTGGTCAGTGCTTCAATACTGGGGATGTTAGCCTGGTCGAGGACACTGATGTTGGTGCGCCTGTCCTCCCCGGGGATTTGCAGCATCTTGCAGAGACATTGATGGTGATATATCTCCAGCGACTTGGGGTGCCTTCTGTACATCGTCCATGCAGGAGAGTGGGTATTACTACAGCCCTGTAGACCATGAGCTTGGTGGTAGATTTCAAACACTCTTTTCCTCAGATGGTCGAAAGTTGCACTGGCGCACTGGAGGCGATGCTGAATCTCCGCATCAATGTCTGCCTTTGTTGATAAGAGGCTCCCGAGATATGGGAAATGGTCCACGTTGTCCAGGGCCACACTGTGGATCTTGATGATTGGAGGGCAGTGCTGAGCGACGGTGACAGGCTGGTGGAGGACCTTTGTCTTACGGATGTTAAGCGTAAGGCCCATGCTTTCATATGCCTCAGTGAATACATTGACTATATCCTGGAGTTCAGTCTCTGAATATGCGCAGACGCAGGCGTCGTCCGCGTACTGCAGCTCACCGACAGAGGTTGGGGTGATCTTGGACCTGGCCTGGAGGCGGCGTAGGTTAAACAGCTTCCCACTGGTCTGTAGTTTAATTCCACTCCAGCGGGGAGCTTGTTGATTTTGAGGTGGAGCATGGCGGCGAGGAAGATTGAGAAGAGGGTTGGAGTGATGACGCAGCCCTGTTTGACCCCGGTCCGGGCGTGGATTGGGTCTGTAATGGATCCGTTGATAAGGATCACGGCCTGCACGTCATTGTGAAGCAGGCGAAGGATGTTGACAAATTTTTGGGGGCATCCGAAACGGAGGAGGACGCTCCATAGACCCTCATGATTGACAGTGTCAAAGGCCTTTGTAAGATTGAAAAAGGCCACGTATAAGGGCTGGCACTGCTCCCTGCATTTTTCCTGCAACTGTCGTGCTGCAAAGATCACGCTTGTTGTGCCCCATCGGCATTTTGATTCCGGGAGGAGCTCCTCGGCCACAAGGAGAAGACGATTGAGGAGAATTCTAGCGACAACTTGCCCAGTGACTGATAGCAGGGTGATTCCCCTGCAGTTGCCGCAGTCAGACTTGTCCCCTTTTTAAAAAATGGTCACAATCACTGCATCTCACAGATCTCCCGGCATGCTCTCCTTACTCCAGATGAGAGAGATGAGGTCATTTATTCGCGCCAACAGTGCCTCTCCGCCATAGTTTAGCGCCTCAGCAGGGATTCCATCCGCAAACGTAGCCTTGTTATTCTTGAGCTGTTTTATGGCTTTGCCTACCTCGTGCAACGTTGGAGTTTCACTGAGTTGGTGGCGGGTCGCACGCTGCGGGTTGGAATCGAGAACACTCGAGTCAAAGGCAGAGTCTTGATTGAGGAGATCTTCAAAGTGCTCCTTCCAACGGGCCCTGACAGCCTCAGTATCCTTGATGAGTGTTTCCCCGTTCTTGGCCAGGAGTGGGGTGGGGCCTTGGGAGTTTGGACCGTAGGTGGTCTTGACTGCAGCGAAGAATCCTCGCATATGATGACTGTCGGCCAGTTGTTGTGTCTCCTGTACTTTCTCCATCCACCACCTGTTCATTATGTCCCGGGTTTTTTGTTGGACCTGAGCCTTGAGCCGTCTGTAATGTTGTTTTGCAGCTCCCGAGTTGGGTTGTTGCTTGAGGCTCAGAAATGTTTTGCGCTTGCGATCTATTAGTTCTTCGATTTCCTGATTATTTTCATCAAACCAGTCCTAAAGTGTTCTGGTTGAGTGACCAAGTTTGTCTTCACAGGCACTGGTTATAGCGGCCTGGAGGGCATTCAGCATCTCAGGGTCATCAAGGCACGCCGGATTGGCTGTGAGGCGCTGGCTGTATAGGGCTCTCTTAGCAGAGTTTCTAAATGCCCCGGCATTAACTTTTTTGCAGAACTGCTTCTGCTGCCCCATCTGCTATGGGGCAATGTTAATGTTGATGATGGATCGGATTAGGCGGTGGTCCATCTAGCAGTCGTCAGCTACTGTCATGGCACGGGTGATGTGCACATCATTGTGATCCCTGGCTCGGACGATGACATAGTCAAGCAGGTGCCAGTGTTTGGAGTGAGGGTGTTGCCACGATGCCTTGTATTTGTCCCTCTGGCGGAATAGGGTGTTGGTGATGAGGAGTTCATGTTCTAGACATTTTGTCAGGAGTAGGGTACTGCTGGAGTTGGCTTTCCCTATCCCCTCTCTGCCAATCGCGCCGCCCCAGTGGGCTGTGTCTTTGCCGACCCTGGCATTAAAATCACCCAGGTGGTTCAATTTGTCTCCCGTGGGGACGCGGGACAAGGATGTCTCAAGGTTGGAATAAAAACCCTCTTTGGTCTCATCCGTTGCA
Source organism: Pristiophorus japonicus (assembly GCF_044704955.1). Classification (NCBI taxonomy): domain Eukaryota; kingdom Metazoa; phylum Chordata; class Chondrichthyes; family Pristiophoridae; genus Pristiophorus; species Pristiophorus japonicus. Next base: position 61,278,528 of record NC_091981.1, read on the forward strand.
TCGAGTGTAGGGGCATACGCACTGATTACTGTGGCGCATTGGTTCCGGGATAGGGTGAGTCAAAGCGTCATGAGGCGTTCGTTAACCCCACAGGAGGAGTCTTTGAGGCGATCGGCCAGCTCATTCTTGACGGCAAAGCCGACTCCATGAAGGCGGCGTTCTGCCTCTGGTTTCCCTTTCCAGAAGAAGGTATAACCTCCACCATGTTCCCTCAACTGGCCTTCCCCTGCCCGCCGGGTCTCGCTTAGGGCGGCGATGTCGATGTCAAAACGTCTGAGTTCCCGGGCAACTATGGCGGTGCGGTGTTCCGGCCTGTTGCTGTTGGGATTGTCCTGATGTTCCAGGTCCCGAACTTCATACTGACGGAGTGGAAGATGCCTGTGCATGAGTTCTTTTGACGTGGGGTGGCCACTGCACACCGGCAACCACACGGGCTTAGCTGAACAAGGTCTTGGTCCAAGATAACTGGAGACCAGGCACAGCTCGAAAAGCCTAATTGCCTATGGCAAAGTGTTGGCCGTAAGCTCGACACCGAGTAGCACCATTGATGGTAGATGGCCTGAGGCTTGGTTAGGGGGCAGGCATTAGGAAGGTGACTTCCAAAGTTATTTTAAAAGTTCAAGGTTGATAAAGATTCCCAATTTATTTTAAAAGTTTCTAAGAGTTGTTAAAAAGTCTAAGATGTAAATCAATAATAGGTTATAAAAGTTTCCACAGTTGAAAAAGTTTCTAAAGATTGTTAAAAAGTCAAAGATGTAGGGTAATAATAGATGTTTACATAGAAAATAGGAAACATAGAAAATAGGTGCAGCAGTAGGCCATTCGGCCCTTCGAGCCTGCACCTCCATTCAATGAGTTCATGGCTGAACATGCAACTTCAGTACCCCATTCCTGCTTTCTCGCCATACCCCTTGATCCCCCTAGTAGTAAGGACTACATCTAACTCCTTTTTGAATATATTTAGTGAATTGGCCTCAACAACTTTCTGTGGTAGAGAATTCCACAGGTTCACCACTCTCTGGGTGAAGAAGTTTCTCCTCATCTCGGTCCTAAATGGCTTACCCCTTATCCTTAGACTGTGACCCCTGGTTCTGGACTTCCCCAACATTGGGAACATTCTTCCTGCATCTAACCTGTCTAAACCCGGCAGAATTTTAAATGTTTCTATGAGATCCCCTCTCATTCTTCTGAACTCCAGTGAATACAAGCTCAGTTTTCCATCCCGGGAATCAGTCTGGTGAACCTTCGCTGCACTCCCTCAATAGCAAGAATGTCCTTCCTCAAGTTAGGAGACCAAAACTGTACACAATACTCCAGGTGTGGCCTCACCAAGGCCCTGTACAACTGTAGTAACACCTCCCTGCCCCTGTACTCAAATCCCCTCGCTATGAAAGCCAACATGCCATTTGCTTTCTTAACCGCCTGCTGTACCTGCATGCCAACCTTCAATGACTGATGTACCATGACACCCAGGTCTCGTTGCACCTCCCCTTTTCCTAATCTGTCACCATTCAGATAATAGTCTGTCTCTCTGTTTTTACAACCAAAGTGGATAACCTCACATTTATCCACATTATACTTCATCTGCCATGCATTTGCCCACTCACCTAACCTATCCAAGTCGCTCTGCAGCCTCATAGCATCCTCCTCGCAGCTCACACTGCCACCCAACTTAGTGTCATCTGCAAATTTGGAGATACTACATTTAATCCCCTCGTCTACATCATTAATGTACAATGTAAACAGTTGGGGCCCCAGCACAGAACCTTGCGGTACCCCACTAGTCACTGCCTGCCATTCTGAAAAGTACCCATTTACTCCTACTCTTTGCTTCCTGTCTGACAACCAGTTCTCAATCCACATCAGCATACTACCCCAATCCCATGAGCTTTAACTTTGCACATTAATCTCTTGTGTGGGACCTTGTTGAAAGCCTTCTGAAACTCCAAATACACCACATCAACTGGTTCTCCCTTGTCCACTCTACTGGAAACATCCTCAAAAAATTCCACAAGATTTGTCAAGCATGATTTCCCTTTCACAAATCCATGCTGACTTGGACCTATCATGTCACCTCTTTCCAAATGCGCTGCTATGACATCCTTAATAATTGATTCCATCGTTTTACCACTACCGATGTCAGGCTGACCGGTCTATAATTCCCTGTTTTCTCTCTCCCTCCTTTTTTAAAAGTGGGGTTACATTGGCTACCCTCCACTCCATAGGAACTGATCCAGAGTCTATGGGATGTTGGAAAATGACTGTCAATGCATCCGCTATTTCCAAGGCCACCTCCTTAAGTACTCTGGGATGCAGTCCATCAGGCCCTGGGGATTTATCGGCCTTTAATCCCATCAATTTCCCCAACACAATTTCCCGACTAATGAGGGTTTCCCTCAGTTCCTCCTTCTTACTGGACCCTCTGACCCCTTTTATATCCGGAAGATTGTTTGTGTCCTCCTTAGTGAATACCGAACTAAAGTACTTGTTCAATTGGTCTGTCATTTCTTTGTTCCCCATTATGACTTCCTGATTCTGACTAACCTTTGCTAACCTTTTTCTCTTTACATATCTATAGAAGCTTTTGCAGTGCATCTTAATGTTCCCTGCAAGCTTCCTCTCGTACTCTATTTTCCCTGCCCTAATCAAACCCTTTGTCCTCCTCTGCTGAGTTCTAAATTTCTCCCAGTCCCCAGGTTCACTGCTATTTCTGGCCAATTTGTATGCCACTTCCTTGGCTTTAATACTATCACTGATTTCCCTTGATAGCCACAGTTGAGCCACCTTCCCTTTTTTATTTTTACGCCAGACAGGGATGTACAATTGTTGTAGTTCATCCATGCGGTCTCTAAATGTCTGCCATTGCCCATCCACTGTCAACCCCTTAAGTATCATTCGCCAATCTATCCTTGCCAATTCATGCCTCATACCTTCAAAGTTACCCTTCTTTAAGTTCTGGACCATGGTCTCTGAATTAACTGTTTCATTCTCCATCCTAATGGAAAATTCCACGATATTATGGTCACTCTTCCGCAAGGGGCCTCGCACAACGAGATTGCTAATTAATCCTCTCTCATTACACAACACCCATGTTGTAGGCATTAGGCACCTGCTGAATATATCTAAACTCATATAGGTTTAAAGTGGCCACATATAAAATGGCTGCCCAAGCATGATGGGAACTCCATTAGTCAAGTAATGAACTGGGAATACCGAGCAATGACCCTGTGAGGCCGACTACCGGGAATGCCTTAGCTCACTCACTTGAGACAACATAACTATAAACGAACCATTATACTACCTGATGTGGAATGTCCTTTGACTAAGGACTTCACACAGCAGAGCCCGAGGAACAGAGATAAGGGGGGGGGGCCCACCTCACATAACAAGGTCATTAATCAGCCCGAGCTGACAAAAAATGAACATACAGCCCCTGAGGTATCACGGTAATTCTATTGGGTTAAAGAAACCTATATGTAATCTATAATCGTTATGATTGGATTGTGTCCAGCCGAAGTGGGCTGAGTAACTGTAAAGAACTATTGTAAAACATATACCGTAAATATCGATGAATTTCTTTGTTCGTTGGAGAGAAGTGCCTGGATCCAGTCCTGAGGCTTCCTCCCCGCCGGAGAAAATAAAGGCCGCTTTGGCATTGGAACCGACTCTGAGTGTTGAGTGATTCTTCCGAGAAAACATTCACGCTAACAGTGGCGTCACGAACAGGATTTCGAGATCGCTGAACGCTCTTGGAGAAACCAGGTGAGTATACCTTAAACAAAATTTTATAACGGGTGCGAAGGTGGATGCTGGTTGATCGACACGAGGAGACGGTCCAATATGTCAAACACCTAGCCTTAGCCTGAATTAAGAGGACTTTAGTCCCACATGACGGCCAGGAACTAAGTAGGTGCCGGGAACACACTTGGACCGTGGGATCGTGATACCGAAAGACATCTTCCGGACCCAGTAGTGTAATTTGAAATATGCCCCAGGATAGAACCAGGCGGTGTGCAGCGACTAACGGAATCCAAACCTGTGAACAGGGTCGGACCAACGGGCAGAGCGGTGGTAGGTAGTCATTAAGGATACGTAGAGCACTGCGGGAATTGCTTAAACGCGTTTTAAGAATTGTATAAGTTTGTGTAACAGCAAAACTTGTGACCTGACAGTAGCCAGGAGCCGGTCTACTATAAGTTACGCTGCGTAGAAAGCGGACCTCTGAGAGTAGATTCCTAACGGATCTAGTCCTACCCAGGAATGGCCAATAAAACAAATAACCTCGAGTGGGGACCAGAAGGGTCCCTTTCCCGCCACCTGGTGGAAAAACAAAAGAAACTAATTGAGAAGATGATTAAGTCAGGATGGGACCCCCAGGACCTGCCAGCAAATCAGCGGGAATGGTGGGAGAAGGAAAAGAAAGATAAAAATGAAAAGGCTGTAGTCTTGATATTGCGAGCCCATGTAAAACTAACAGAGGAAGTAAATCAATATGTAAGAAGTAAAAAAAAAACCTGATAGTGATTATCTTAAGTGAAGTATGGATCCAAGAATAGAGCCGGCCATTCATTGTTGAATGAAGAGAGACTTTTGTGAATGTCTGTCATTGAGAGTCCTTGTGTGATTTTTTTGACTGCGGAATGAATTTTTTTAATGTTTTCATGTTTCCGAAAGCCTGGTTGGAAGAGGAATGCAACTGTCTGGTTATTTTAGCTCCACCCACTTTTCCAAACAGAGTGAAAGTTTTTTTAACCTTTGTAGTGTTGTCCTGTATGTGGGAAGTTTTAAGACATTTTAAGTTAGAAACGCAGGTGTGGATTTATTCGGATGATAAGTTACGGAGCTAGGAAATGTACAAAGGATAGGTTTGTTGAGCAAAAGATAAAAAATACATGGTCCCGGTGGTTAAAAAAAAAGAATTTATTTGACACGCTCACTTACTTGTCGAAAGAAAACACGCAATCGTTGATTACATTGGGTTGAAAGACATAAATTTAGTCTAGGAATGAGATAAAGAATGCCTTTTAAAAAAAAGAGCTTCTAGCTCAAAAAAAGAGTTTTAAATAAAGATTGAAATTACAAAATTTGAATTGGGATTTTGAGATATTAAGAGAAGGCACAGCAAAATACTGAGATGGATTCAACTAAAAATTTTTTAATTTAATTATTAAATTAAATCCCTTAAAGAAAAAAGGAGAAATAAAACTAAAAGGTTTGGAAACAATCTAGAAATACCTTCACGGATCAGATCAAACTCCTGGGCGAGTGGCGAGCTAACTGCGAAGGTGTAAAAGGGACTTTTGAAAAATGTTGGAACAGCAAGCTTTAGCAGTTTAGAAAAAACATTTGAAGAAAGATGATCTGGAAAATAAAAGGACGTAACGCACTAATTAGGTGTTGAAAAAGAAAAGGGGGGGTGTTTGTGATGGAAAAAGACATAACTTACTAAATACTAGTTGATATTGACTGTGAAAAAGATATTGGTTTAATTGGAAAAAAAATGTTTTTAGAGGAGGTAAAAGACACTCTACATTGATAATGATTTTAAATGATGAGAAAGTTTCAGTGCAGTTTGAAAAGATTTCCAAAATGGACAGTGTTTATCAAGAAAAGTCCCGAACAGTCTAAACAAGCAGGAGAGTTTTGAAAATAACGAGGAGAAAAGATCTAAGCTATGCGAACTCAGCACAGAAAGAAAAAACTGGGAATTAGAGAATCTTACTGAATTTTTAAATTCTTATAGAAAATGGAACTGGCACGGATGTTTAGATTTTGTGCTGAGAGAGAAACAAAACACAAGATTTGCCCAGTGAACGGGACCGTAAAAAAAAAAATGAAATGTTGGAATGTATGAAAATAACGAGAAGAAAAGATCTAAGCTATGCTAACTCAGCACAGAAAGAAAAAATGGAACTGGCACAGAAGTTTAGAGTTTGTGCTGTGAGAGAAATTAAAAAAAAAACAAAATTGAATTTCAGTAAACAAAATAGCTATTAAAAATGTGTGGTCTCGTTTTAAATCAATTTTTTTTTTAAAGTTCTTTGACAAGTACTTGAATTAGAAGTTAAGAAAAAATTGGAGTTTAATCTAAAATGCTGCCTTTCCCGATGAGAAGATTTTTATTATGACCACTTTACTAATGATTTCTGCTGTTTTAACGGATTCCTAATTTCTAAGCAAGTTTTGAAGGCACAAAGACTTAAAAAAAAAAATTTCAGATGATTACGTGAAGTCACGTAATGACATCAGGCTTTCTTACAAACCTGTAAAGGAGTTAACCCTTTCCATTGACAGCTGTTTTATACTGGACATTATTAATTTGGATTTCTTAACAAAATAAAGAAGACTCACCTGACAGACAGAGGAAATGGTGGGATATGCAGAATAAAAATAAAACGGAACTAGCTGGTCAAGAGTTAAAAGCTAAGATAAACAGGCTGGAAGAGATGTTTTAAAAAATGGGACTAGACGGATAGTGCAGTGCGCAGTCATACACCATCACCTATGGCAATAAAGCCAATGTACCCCACGGTGGGTAGGTGTAGTCCACAAACCCAACCTAACGGTAAAGCAGACAGCGATGTTTGGAGGAATAATGGTGGCATTGGTGTTGATTGGAGTTTGGATAATATTTAGATGGGTCATCGTGCAGGCTCGAGCACAGCAGGCTCAAATGCAAAACCGACGGCAGCCAAGACAGGGACATGAAGTGATAGAGATGGTATGACTATAAAGAATATGGTTAACCTAATCCTTACCTCCGATTCCACAGAGTGACAGCGACACAAGTAGACCAGAACCTAACACCTGGTGACGACCAGGCTATCTGTTTAAAATTTTCAGATAAAACACTCACCAAGATGGGACCGCAATGGTGACTTCGACTCTGGGGACTCATGATACTGGAAACCTCAAGACCCATGCAAACACTGGATGATACCAAAGGATTGCAGCGCACTCAGGAAATAAATAACTACATGAACTATGGAGTCTTGTTTAATTTAACGGATGGAATGTGCATCCCAGCAGCCAAGGATTGGAGAAAGGACAGGACTTATTTTAATGCATGGTTACAAGTGAATCCTAATAAGAACCGGGTATATGTACAGTGCACCACGGGTATAAGGAGCAGCTGCATTAAACGGAGGGATGTCAAAGGGCCCGATAAATGTACTTTCGGCATAATTTGCGCGCCTCCGGGACAGTCCCAGCAATCAGTCATCCGCAAAAAGGGAGTGGGGCTGTGTGGGTACTACGAGGAGGTGGGGGCGGCTGCAATATCATTGTATGTATGCTTCTCACCCCCTCCGACACCGCGCCCCATAAGAACCACTACATTGCCCAAGGAACTGCCTTGTCCCATAACTACTAAGGGACCAGAAAATGGGATTGTGATGTACAACGAAGGGGAATTATTGTATGATAATGTTAAACATGAAATTGTGCCTGTCCTGATCAATATTTCAGGCATCCAGATGCCGGAATACTGTACAGAACAGTCAAGGAAAATGTACAATGTATTAAGTAGAGTTATAATGCAGCAGGCTGCCGATGCAATGGGTGCCAGTAGGTTCCGAGGACAGGAGTCAGCCCCCAGGATAAAGAGGGGAATAGTTAATGATGTTGCTACCGGCTTCAATACAGGGACCTCCGTAGTAAACTCGATAGACATACAAGGGTTAAACGAGAGGGTGGAACAGCTTAGAGGGGTGATGAAGGGGTTATTAGAAAGGGTGGAGCAAAACCAGGAAGATCAAGCCAACCTAGGAAAGAAGAGTGCTGAAATCCAGTTGGATGGCATCTCAGTCCTGGAAGCTCACACCAAAACCATCAATCACCTCATTGATAGAGAAAAAGAAGATACAGGAAAGCAAAGACAGGGGCAACTCTGTCACGCTTATGGTCTGTGGATGGTGGGACAGATCCGCCACAATCTCGACCAGATCCAACGCGGGGAAGTACCCGATTGGATAGACAGTTCACATTTAGCTCAGTTGGCTAACCAGAGGGGGACACTGGATAATTGTACTCTGAAGGGACTGACCCGAGTATACCCAGGAATTCCAGATTGCCAGATGGGTAGGAATACTGGGATAGGGATAGTCCTGATGATCCCTATAGCCACGTCGGACTCAGGGCCGTTCCCCCTGTACCAACTAGAGAATGTCGGAGTAATACGGGAAAGTGTCTCCATACGTTACTATCTGACCACCACCTCCGCCGTTCGGCGAAACGACATACTTACCAGAATTTCCCTAACAGAATGCAAGCAAAGGGGGGAGATCACAATATGTCCTCACCCGGTAGGCCGAGGTGAGCTAGACGAGTGCGGGTTTAACCGAACCGACGGGTGTGTACTAGAAATAGTGCCCGCACACAGGCACTTCGCGAGGGCAGGCTACGGATGGAAGGGAAGGTACTGCATTTCTACTACCGAGCGTACATACCAGTATAATGACCTGCAGTGCCCAATACCGCAGCCGAACTTTTGCTTTGCGCCGCTACGACCTGTTACGATCGGGCAAGCGCATATCACCCAGGTTAGGTGCCGGAAGCCCGAAGTTATTGATGTAACCGATCAGCTCCACGATCATTTGCAGGATTATGACGAGCCAGATCAGGTCCCTATCCCACATCTAACCGAAGTATTACGAGAATTGAGGCTCAGGGTGGATCAATCCGTAAAGCTCTACCACCGACTGCAAACTAAAATCAAAGTACTGGAAGAAGATATCGATGTAGACTTACAAAGTCAGAGTTGGTGAAGAAAGGTCTGGGACTGGGGAATAAATGTGAACATCCATCCTTGGATTCGAATAATTTCACACATACTGGTCAGGATACAATTGATCTTAGCAATAACATGGGGCATAATGGCCTGCCAGGCATGCAGGCACCACGCACAATGAAGAGGGACCCATGACCGGTCCCCGGATACTAAACAAGCCTGTCTAATAAAGGGGCAGGAGGATTTGGTCTTTGTCAATTTGATTTAAGCAACCGGGACTCCTGAAACCGCGTGACTGGCCAGCACGTTGAGGCAGGGAGTACCGGGCCGTGCACAAAATCTAATAAAAGTAGGGCGGTCGGTTAAAGGGGGACTAGGACTAATCCCTTTACCGAAAGGGGGGAATTGTTTACCGAAGGGGGGGAAAAGTGCATTAGGCACCTGCTGAATATATCTAAACTCATATAGGTTTAAAGTGGCCACATATAAAATGGCTGCCCAAGCATGATGGGAACTCCGTTAGTCAAGTAATGAACTGGGATGACCAAGCAATGACCCTGTGAGGCCCACTACCGGAATGCCTTAGCTCACTCACTTGAGACAACATAACTATAAACGAACCATTATACTACCTGATGTGGAATGTCCTTTGACTAAGGACTTCACACAGCAGAGCCCGAGGAACAGAGATAAGGGGGGGCCCACCTCACATAACGAGGTCATTAATCAGCCCGAGCTGACAAATTCAGGGGAATTCTATTGGGTTAAAGAAATCTAAATGTAATCTATAATCGTTATGATTGGATTGTGTCCAGCCGAAGTGGGCTGAGTAACTGTAAAGAACTATTGTAAAACATATAAATATCGATGAATTTCTTTGTTCGTTGGAGAGAAGTGCCTGGATCCAGTCCTGAGGCTTCCTCCCCGCCGGCAAAAATAAAGGCCGCTTTGGCGTTGTAACCGACTCTGAGTGTTGAGTGATTCTTCCGAGAAAACATTCACGCTAACAACCCAGTCTAAGATGGCCTCCCCCCTAGTTGGTTCCTCGCCATATTGGTCTAGAAAACCATCCCTTATGCACTCCAGGAAATCCTCCTCCACCGTATTGCTTCCAGTTTGGTTAGCCCAATCTATGTGCATATTAAAGTCACCCATGATAACTGCTGCACCTTTATTGCATACACCCCTAATTTCCTTTTTGATGCCCTCCCCAACATCACTACTACTGTTTGGAGGTCTGTACACAACTCCCACTAACGTTTTTGCCCCTTTGGTGTTCTGCAGCTCTACCCATATAGATTTCACATCATCCAAGATAATGTCCTTCCTAACTATTGCATTAATCTCCTCTTTAACCAGCAATGCTACCCCACCTCCTTTTCCTTTTATTCTATCCTTCCTGAATGTTGAATACCCTTGGGTGTTGAGTTCCCAGCCCTGATCATCCTGGAGCCACGTCTCTGTAATCCCAATCTCATCATATCTGTTAACATCTATTTGCACAGTTAATTCATCCATCTTATTACGGATGCTCCTTGCATTAAGACACAAAGCCTTCAGACTTGTTTTTTTAACACCCTTTGTCCTTTTAGAATTATGATTTAGTGTGACCCTTTTTGTTTCTTGCCTTTGTTTACTCGGCCTTCCACTATTGCTTTTTACCTTTCTACCATCTGTTTCTGACTCCATATTACTTCACCCTGTCTCGCTGCATAGGTTCCCATCCCCCTGCCATATTAGTTTAAACACTCCCAAACTGCATTAGCAAATGTTACCCCTAGGACATCAGTTCCAGTCCTGCCCAAGTGCAGACCGTCCCTTTTGTACAGGTCCCACTTCCCCCAGAACTGGTTCCAATGTCCCAGGAATTTGAATCCCTCCCTCTTGCACCACTGCTCAAGCCATGTATTTATTCTAACTATCCTGCTCCCTCTACTCTGATTAGCACGTAGCACTGGTAGCAATCCAGAGATTACTACCTTTGAGGTCCTACTTTTTTAGTTTAACTCCTAGCTCCCTAAATTCACTATTGCTTTTTACCTTTCTACCATCTGTTTCTGACTCCATATTACTTCACCCAGTCTCGCTGCATAGGTTCCCATCCCCCTGCCATATTAGTTTAAACACTCCTGAACTGCATTAGTAAATGTTACCCCTAGGACCTTTTCCCGCTTCTTACCTTTAAAAGTATTTTAAATAAAAGTCTAAAATGTAAGTTTCAAAAGTTCTCCCAAATTGTTTAAAAAGTTTAAAAGTTAATTAAAAGTTTAAAAATTTATTAAAAGTTGGTTAGGAGTTTAAGGCGTTGGGTTGAACACTGCCGCTGCGGTCCCTTCACCCGGTTCAGCGCCGGCCCGGAGTCCCTTCAGCCGGTTGAACGCCGGTCTCGGAGTCCCTTCGGCCGGTTCGATGTCCCCCCGAATCAGTCAGCACAATGAACACCTGGTGTGCGACCACAGGGACAGGCATGGGCAGGTGTGGAGTCCTTTCGGCCCGGGATGGCCCGGGGCCAGTGTGGAGTGTTTTTGGCCGGAGCGGGGTCATTTCGGCCCAGGACAGAAGCGGCCGGCGGGGGGGGGGTCCCTTCGACAATTGCAAGGTAACATTTATTTGTTATCCCGCTGGGGCTGCTCAGGGCCCGCTGTGTGTTGTCCCGCTGGGGCTGCTCAGGGCCCGCTGTGTGCTGTCCCGCTGGGGCTGCTCAGGGCCCGCTGTGTGTTGTCCCGCTGGGGCTGCTCAGGGCCTGCTGTGTGCTGTCCCGCTGGGGCTGCTCAGGGCCCACTGTGTGCTGTCCCGCTGGGGCTGCTCAGGGCCCGCTGCGTGCTGTCCCGCTGGGGCTGCTCAGGGCCCGCTGTGTGTTGTCCCGCTGGGGCTGCTCAGGGCCCGCTGTGTGCTGTCCCGCTGGGGCTGCTCAGGGCCTGCTGTGTGTTGTCCCGCTGGGGCTGCTCAGGGCTTGCTGTGTGTAGCTGGTAAAATGCTGCTGAAATACCTTTAAAAACCCTGTTAAGTATTTCAATTGGCTCATCCGCCGCTTAGTGCCGGGTCTACAAAGCGCAGGCAGAGCTGGCACTTGAGAAACTTACAAGGAAGTGGGTTCAGAACGGGATACCGCCCTCCAGTCAATCTTTTAGATTTTGACAGCGAACCCGCCTCCAAACCCGCCCTCTGAGCACCGGCAGTATCCAGCCCTCAGTGTGAACAGTCCAACCAGCTGACCGAGCAGTTCCCCTTCTTGTCAAAAACACACAAGAGCTTAGTTTTGACATAGTTAAAAGTGGTAATAGGAGTAACACTGATGTAGATGTTAAAGTATCAGCGCCCCGCCCACTGCTTTTATTAAAGTCAATGGGCTAGAACCTCCACTTCTGTGCTTATCGGCCAAAAATGGACATTATTTCCGGCGTGTGCATTAAAAAAGAGTTTTCAGATCGCCGGCTTCTCGCCCATTCTCAAAACACCTAGTTTAAATTTTTGAAAATGGCCGTCACCGCGAGCGATATCAAATGGGCAGTAGAATTCAGTTTTGTTGACCTTCTACCGTAAAGTGTGGCCATCCTTAGCAACGGCATGGCAACGCTCGATTCTCGCAATTCAGGAGGTCAAGGGTCATCATGACTGATGATTTCAGACTAATGTTCGGTTTAAATGTTTTTTATTTAACAAAACCTTGTAGCGTATTGGCTGGTAATTCCTTTACATCAAAGGGTTTAATCACACTTAACTTCAAACAACTTAAACTTTAACTGTCCCCAAGGTGATGCCCACCATTGATGTATGACCTGCACACACAGCAGTGTGGCAGGCTTGTAAAAAGCACCAACGTTCTTTCAGGCAAAGCGATCATTGATGAGCTCCTGACGTAAGGCTTTTGCAGCTATCATGCCACCATGGGCCCTTTCATGTGGTCTACAGGGGGGTGGGGGCACGGCTTCAGGGTCAGCCAGATTGTCTGGGCCGATGTCCGACTCCTCGTCCTCCTCTTCCTCTCTCTGCTGAGGTAGACTGTCAGACTCATCAGGCAATTCTTGTCCCCTCCTGATAGTCAAGTTATGTAGCATGGAACACACCACCACAAATTGAGCTACCTGCTCAGGGTGGAATTGAAGCTCACCTCCTGAATGGTCCAGGCATCTAAAGTGCTGCTTCAGCACTCCAATGGCTTTCTCCACGACATTGCGAGTTGCTCTGTGGCTCTCGTTGTAATGCCTCTCGGCCTCGGTGTGGGTGTCACGCAGGGGGGGGTCATCAGCCAGGTGGCGAGGCCATATCCTTTATCACCAAGCATCCAGCATTGACCTTGTGGCTCATTGTTAAACAAGTCAGATACAGTGCTCTCATGCAGGATGTGAGCATCATGGATGCTGCCCGGAAATTGAGCATTCACTGCCAGTATAATTTGCTGGTGGTTGACAACTAGTTGGACATTCAGGGAGTGGAATCCCTTGCAGTTCCTGAAAACCTCAGCATCCTGAAAAGATGCCCACATTGCGATGTGAGTACAGTCTATTGCTCTCGGCACCTTGGGGAAGTTTGCAATTCTGGAGAATCCTAGAGCCCTCTCACTGTGTGCCTCTCTGGTCATAGGGAAGCTGATCAAGTCCCTCCTGCGTGCGTACAGGGCTTCAGTGACCTATCTAATTCAGCAATGTGTGGCATGCTGAGAAAGTCTGCAAATGTCGCCGGCTGTGGCCTGAAAAGAACCCAAGGCATAGAACGATAGTGCCACGGTTACTTTGACCTCGACAGACAGTGCAATACTGATGGTGCTGGCAGGCTGCACATCAGCTGGCATACCTCAGTGATAACCTCTTTGTGGAAGCGCAGTCTCCAAAAGCAGGTGGTGTCGGGAAAGTTATGGTAAGAATGATTTTCCTTTTCCTTCAGGGTTGTAATGTCTGTCTGGTACTTCTCAGCTGTCCTCCTCATCTGTCTGGCACTTCTTACATTGGGCACTTAATACAGTGGAGCGTCCCTTCGGCGATGTTGAGTCTGCTGCATGTATTTGGTCACCAAGAGAGGGTGAGAAAGTATTACGCTCATAATAAAGGATGAACCTGAATACTGTGAGCAATGAGCAAGTGTGACCTTAGCTCCTTTAATTAGACTCCAGAGTGCAGGTACTGCGTGGGAGACCTACTTATATACAGTGCTCCCAAGGGATGCTGGGATCCCTTGGGACTCCAACAGGTAGGCTCTCTGGTGGTGGTGCGATACAGATTGCCAAGGGTTAAATACATAACATTACTCCCTCGTAAAGTCAATGTATTTACAGGGTGAGATGATCTGGGGCGAGCATGGCCACTAGCAGAACAGACGAGAGGTACTGTGTTAAGGAATGGTTGGGACAGAGATTCAACATTGTTAAAGCAGCACACAGTTCTCCAGGCAGACAAGGGCAGTCAGGCATGCCCCAACATGTAGTCGAACCCAGAGGGGGAGTTCGACAGAGACAATGGCAAGCTGAACAGCGATTCACGCCATTGCAAGGGACAATGCGGCCAGTAATGGGGCCATCAACACCTGCTAATGGTGCACTCAAGGACAATAACAGGGGCAGTCAGGGACGATCGACTGGCAAGGGACCTTTTGTTTCAAACCGCAACTCATGCTGGAGGCGTGGAGGCATACATTCAGCCGGAGTTTGCAGAGATGAGCAAAATACCTGCAGAAATTGCAGAAATGGACGATGGGGGAAATTGCTGGAAGCTAAAGTTCAGCGAGTTCATGTGGAGCACATATACAGTTCATACACCAGGACGCCACCGATAATGATGAAAGTGCTCCTCAATGGCATCCCAGTATCAATGGAGTTAGACACGGGTGCCAGCCAGTCCCTGATGGGTATCAAACAGTTCGAAAAGTTGTGGGCATCCAAGGCCAGGAGGCCAAAATTATCGCCGATTGACGCACAGCTACGGACTTACACAAAGCAGATCATTCCGGTGCTAGGCAGCGCCACGGTAGTCGTGACCCACAAAGGTTCAGAGAACAGGTTGCCACTCTGGATTGTCGCAAGGGACGGTCCCGCACTACTGGGGAGGAGTTGGCTTGCTGTCATGAACTGGAAATGGGACGATGTCAATGCAATTTCCTCTGTGCTCACAGGTCCTGGACAAATTTGACTCATTATTTCAACCCGGCATTGGCACTTTCATGGGGGCCAAGGTAGTGATTCACATAAACCCGGACACCAGACCAGTACACCACAAGGCCAGAGCGGTGCCGTGCGTGATGCGGGAAAAGATAGAAGGCGAATTGGACCACCTGTTGAGGGAAGGCATCATCTCGCCAGTCGAATTCAGTGACTAGGCGAGCCCGATTGTGCCAGTGCTCAAGGCGGATGGGTCGGTCAGGAAATGTGGCGATTACAAGGCCACCATCAATCGGGTGTCACTCCAAGACCAGTACCCGCTACCGAGAGCGGAGGACCACTTTGCGACGCTATCCGGTGGCAAACTTTTTTCAAAATTGGACCTGACCTCAGCTTACATGACCCAGGAGCTGGCGAGTGAGTCGAAGAAGCTGACCACCATCACGACACACAAGGGGTTGTTTGAGTACAACAGATGTCCGTTTGGGATTCGCTCGGCCACCGCGATCTTCCAACGAAATATGGAAAGCCTCCTCAAGTCGATTCCAAGGACAGTGGTTTTTCAAGACGACATCCTCATCACGGGTCGCGATGAACACCTCCACAACCTGGAGGAGGTGCTACGCAGACTGGACCGGGTAGGTCTGCGACTGAAAAAGGCGAAGTGCGTCTTCCTAGCTCCAGAGGTAGAATTCCTGGGGATGAGGGTAGCAGCAGACGGGATCAGCCCTACTGCATCCAAGATGGAAGCGATCCAGAGAGCACCCAGACCCCGAAACACGACGGAGCTGCGTTCGTTCCTGGGGCTCCTGAACTATTTTGGTAACTTTCTTCCCAAATTGAGCCCGCTGCTAGAGCCGCTACACGTGCTCCTACGCAAAGGTCGCGAATGGGTCTGGGGGGACAGCCAGGAAAGGGCTTTTAATAGAGCACGCAATTTGTTATGTTCCAACAATCTGTTAACGCTATATGACCCATGTACGAAACTTGTGTTACCGTGCGATGCGTCGTCCTATGGTGTCGGGTGTGTGTTGCAGCATGTCAATGCCAAGGGTCAGTTACAGCCGGTAGCTTATGCCTCCAGGAGTCTGTCCCAGGCAGAAAGGGGCTACGGGATGGTAGAAAAGGAGGCGCTCGCATGTGTATATGTGGTAAAGAAAATGCACTAGTACCTGTGTGGCAGGAAATTTGAGCTGGAGACAGATCACAAACCCCTAACGTCCCTTTTGGCCGACAGCAAGGCCATAAATGCAAACACATCGGCCCACATATAGAGGTGGGCACTCACGTTAGCTGCCTATGACTACATAATTCGGCACAGACCGGGCACCGAAAACTGCGCCGATGCACTCAGCAGGCTCCCACTAGCCACCACTGAGGGGGCTACCGAGCATGGTGCTGAGATGGTCATGGCTGTTGAAGCTTTCAGAAGCGAAGGCTCACCCTTGACAGCGCGTCAGATTAAAGTCTGGACAAATAGAGACCCGCTATTGTCTCTAGTCAAGAAATGTGTCCTGAATGGGGACTGGGCAGCCACGTACAGGGCATGCCCTGAGAAATTTAAACCATTTCACAGGCGCAAGGATGAACTCTCGATTCAGGCCGATTGCCTACTGTGGGGAAACCGCGTAGTCATGCCCCAGATGGGCAGAGAGGTGTTCATCAGAGAACTCCACAATGGGCACCCGGGCATTGTCACGATGAAGGCAATTGCCAGGTCACACATTTGGTGGCCAGGGATAGGCGCAGATCTGGAACTTTGTGCTCGCAGGTGCAACACATGTGCCCAGCTGGGCCATGCGCCCAGAGAAGCCCCCCTTAGCCCCTGGCCATGGCCCGTCAAGCCTTGGTCATGCATCCATGTGGACTACGCAGGTCCTTTCATGGGGAAAATGTTTTTGGTTGTAGTAGACGCCTACTCCAAATGGATCGAGTGTGACATTTTAAATTCAAGCACATCCTCTGCCACGGTAGAAAGTCTACGGGCAATGTTTGCCGCCTACGGTCTACCAGACATCTTGGTCAGCGACAATGGCCCGTGCTTCACAAGCACTGAATCCAGGACTTCATGGCAGGCAATGGAATTAACCATGTTAGAACGGCACCGTTCAAGTCGGCCTCAAACGGCCAGGCAGAACGAGCAGTGCAGATAATAAAACAGGGGATGCTCAGATTCCAAGGGGGTTCCCTACAAACCCGCTTATCACGCCTCCTGTTGGCCTATAGATCCCGACCACATTCGTTCACAGGGGTTCCACCCGCAGAGCTACTAATGAAAAGGACGCTCAAAACCCGATTATCCCTTATACACCCCACCATGAAAGAAATTGTCGAGAGCAGGCGTCAGTCACAATATCACTACCATGACAGGAATTCGAGGGCGCGATGTATTGATGTAAATTATCCTGTTTTTGTCCTCAACTACGCTGCAGGGCCCAAATGGCTCACAGGTACTGTGGTTGCCAAAGAGGGAAATAGGATTCTGGTAGTTAAACTTACCAATGGACAAATCTGCCGCAAACATGTGGATCAAACAAAAAGGAGGTTCAGCAACCCCATAGAAGAAGCAGAGGAAGAACACGATATAGAGTTCACTCCACCACAGGTGACCGAACACCGGAACCAAAGGGAGGAGAGCCCAGTCACTGTGGGCAGTCCGGACAGGCCTGAGGCACTGCAAACAGCAGACACTCAGGCCGGCGCCCAACAACCGGAGCCCCAACTCAGGCGCTCTACAAGAGAGCGCAAACCACCAGAGAGACTCAACCTGTGATCCCAATAAGACTTTGCGGGGGGGGAGGTGATGTCATGTATTCAACCAGCATTGTAACCCATGTATAAACTGACCTAAGTTGTACACCGTGAGAACACTGACCACTAGGTGGGAGACACTCCTAACCTGGATCTTCAGGTATAAAAGGGGAAGCTCCACCCACCCTCATCACTTGAGTGCTAAGGAATAAAGGACAGGTCACAGACTGACCTTCTCTCAAGCATGGGCCTCTTGTGCATTTATACTGTGTAGTAAGGACGTATTAGGCCCGATAATCTCCTCCACAACACCAACAAAGTGTTAACTACCTTGCATTAACGATTGATGGCGGACCCTGGGTCATCTGAGGTCGTGCAGCAGCCGGTGTGTATGTTCTGCCATGTATATTCCTACTCGAAAACTACATTACTTTGTGCACAGTACTGGCCAAAACCTCTTTATGCTGCAAAATTTGTTTGGTGTTATCGCTGGTGGACATAAATGCCTGGGCTATCGTGATGGCTTTGCTCAGATTCGGTGTTTCAACAGTCAACAGTTTGTGAAGGATTACCTCATGGTCAATGCCAAGCACAAAAAAGTCTTTCAGCATTTGTTCAAGGAATCCATCAAATTTGCAATGTCCTGCGAGGCGCCTTAGTTCGGTGATGTAGCTCGCCACGTCCTGGCCCTCCGACCGTTGACACGTGTAGAACCGATACCTCGCCATCAAAATGCTTTCCTCAGGATTTAGGTGCTCCCGGACCAGCGTACACAATTCTTCATAGGATTTGGTTGTTGGTTTTACCGGAGCTAGAAGATTCTTCATGAGGCCATCGGTTGTTGCCCCACAGACGGTGAGGAGGATCGCCCTTTGTTTGACAGCGTTCTTGTCCCCTTCCAGCTCGTTGGCCATGAAGTATTGATAGAGGCTCTCCATGAAGGCCTCCTAATCGTCCCCTTCTCAGAATTTCTCCAGGATAGCAACTGTTGTCTGCATTTTCGCGCGGTTGTTCGTTACCTTGTCGCCAATTATAATGCTTATAATAAAGGATGAAACTGAGTACTGTGAGCAATGAGTAAGTGTGACCTTAGCTCCTTTAATTAGACTCCAGAGTGCAGGTACCGCGTGGGAGGCTTGCTTATATACAGTGCTCCCAAGGGATGCAACCTGTATCACACCAGCACCAGAGGGCCTACCTGTTGGAGTCCCAAGGGATGCTGGGATCCCTTGTGACTCCAACAGGTAGGCCCTCTGGTGGTGGTGTGATACAGGTTGCCAAGGGTTAAATACATAACAAAAGGACAGACTCCATTGCAGTAGCTCTCTGTTTTCCACCGATTGGTCACAAACAAGGAATGTCCCGACGGAGACATCTCTTCAATTCCAATCAGTCATAGTATGGTCAAGATGTTTTTACAGATATTCACATCAACTCCTGCAGAGTACATCCGAACTCCGCTGAGGTTGAAGCACAGCAGCCTTTTAAGGGACGTGACATGTGATCTACAACACAGCGTCCATAACGCTGTGATTCGTTCTGGTTAGTTCCAGATTTTGTGGGCATTTTTTTGGGCAAGCGATATTGTGACCGATATGTGTGCGAGGTGGTGAAATTGACGATGGGCGATCTCCATGGCCGCTAGTTTGGGTAAATATGCTCTTTACGACAAAAAACAGTGGGCGGGCGTTTATATTGAATCGCGCCGTTAATTCCGTGCGGAAAATAATGCTGGGCGATATTATGGGCGTTGAATTCACCCATTCTGCCAATTCCACCCAAAAAAAGTGGACGGGTGGTAATATTTTTTCTTGACGTTAAACATGGGGAAAGTAATGCTCAGCGATAAGTTTCCGAAAAATGCCCGCCAGTTTCCATTTTGTGCTAAAATGGGCGATATATGGGTGTTATACTTCATTTCAGCGGTAAATGGGCATTAAGTGGGAGTTAACATGCAAAGAAAGTGGAGGTACTAGCCCATAAACACTTACCAAAATCAATACTTTGAAGGAGAAATTGCTTTACCCAGAGAGTGGTTAGAATGTGTAGTTGAGGTGAATAGCATAGATGCATTTAAGGGGAAACCAGTTAACTACACGAGGGAGAAAGGAATAGAAGGTTATACTAATAGGGTGAAATTAAGTACGGAAGGAGGAAGTTCATGTGGAGCATAAACGCAGGAAATAGATCAGCTGGGCCGAATGGCCCACTTCTGTGCTGTTAATTCTATATAATTCTCTGTAGTGACTCAGAAAATCTGATCCCCTAATCGTTTAAATGTTACTTGAAGATACAAAATTTGATCTGAAAGAATTAATTTTCTCTCCATGCTGTTTAATCTGTTGCTCATAGTGTCACTGCAGTAACCTTTAGGGAGATGAGAATGCATCCAAATTAGATTGAGATCAATGAGATAGCCTCTGCTGTTTGCCTCCATTTTCCTGTTTGAATACTGAAGCCATCCTTTAGGCCCTGCCACCTGATGTTCAAAAGCCAGCAGAGGGGACCATGGATGATTTATTTCACAGAGGGGCCTATGCGATTGCTCTCAGAGTATGTGACCATGCACAAGGCCCAGGAGCAGCAAGTAAACATTTTATCAAAAGAAATGTTGCCATTTTTCACAGCTTGGGGACTGCATTTTTCCTCCCAGGCTTCTGAGGTTTACCACAGGAAGTCTTCCGACCCAGCTCAATGCGAATCCAGCATGCAAATAAGTTGGCCAAAGGCAAGGGGCATCTCTGTAGCAGACAGAAGTCCTGCTCTGCCAGAGATGCACTCCAACTGGAAAGCCCACACCACTGAGTATCAGATTACATTTGTGATTTATTTTTTGTGGGTGAAGTTAAGTAGCAACAGTGTAAAGTGCTAATAGAGCATTCCACAAAATGAGCAGTCAGTAGAGCATGGGACTCTTGATCGCAGGGTCATAGGTTCGAGCCCTATATTGGGTGGTTATTTGAAAGACCTAACAGGCTGGGCTTTTTTCTCTAGTAAACAAAAGGCCGAGAGGTGGCCTGATAGAGGTCTTTAAAATTATGAAGTGAATTCTTTGGGTAGACACAGAAAAAATGTTTCCACTTGTGGGGGAGTCCAAAACTAGAGGCCATAAATAGAAGATAGTCACCAATATGGAATTCGGGTATGCCGATAGTTATATGAACTAGGGTGGGAGGAGGCTCCTGTGGAGTATAAACACTGGCATAGACCAGTTGGGCCGAATGGCCTGTTTCTGTGTTGTAAATTCTATGTAACAATTCACTGAAAATGTTTTATCTCCCTCCCTGCACACCAAATCAAATGAGAAAGACCTGGCAGGTAGGTAACTATTCTGATGGTCTGCATCGATGCTATTCTGTTACCAGCCACCAGGAGGTGCAAGAGTGTGGCCTGGATTTATCGTTGCCCCTGAATTTCCCTCCTTCCATCTGCTGAACAGTCGCACCTATACTTAGTGCCTTTCCCAGATGGTCCAGCAGAGACTGCGAACTCAGTGTGCGGGAAACCATGGTCATGGCCATGTGTCTCACCACCCTGTGCCACAGCACGATGGCACAATGACGCACTCCACCGCCAGCAATCCTTGGAAAACATTTTCCAGTTTTTTATTAGAATGTTTAACCATTTGGGTATTCATTTGTGGATTCTAAACAGTACTTTTGATAAAGAAATCAGCTGTGGCACTAAGCAACTTTATGGTAAGAACAGACATCGAAGATGCCAAATTCAGCTAAAGCTGTATTTACATTGGCCTTAGGCCCTGTGACCCTGGTTCCTGACATATTGGGTGGGAGGGTCTCGCATATCCAACAGCAAACCCCACCGCGCCAGGTAGGCCCCTTTTTTTACCCTCGTTCTGAACTTCTACCATTATTGTTACAGCAGGAGATTGAGGAACCCCCCAGAGTACAAGCATTAGCGGTCATTTTCACACTGGTTTTCTGCCGATTTCCTGTCTGAGAAAAGAGAAAGAACTTGGATTAATATCGCATGATTCACAACCACAGGATGTCCCAAAGCACTTTATAGGCAAACAAGTACTTTTGAAGTGTAGTCATTGTTGCAATGCAAGAGATGCTGCAGGCAATTTGCACACATTAAGGTCCCACAAACAGCAATGAGATAATGACCAGATAATCTTTTTTAGTGATGTTGGTTGAGGGATAAGTATTGGCCAGGACATTGGGGAGAACTTCTCTGCTCTTCTTCGAATAATGTAAAGGGATCTTTTACGTCCTCCTGAGAGGGCCTTGGTTTAATGTCTCCTCCCAAAGATGGCCCCTCTGAAAATGCAGCACCACCTCAGTACTACACTGGAATGTAAGCCTTTCAATACAGCCAGGAAATCGTTGAGAAGTGCCTGCCTGGCTGTTAAAATAGGGAGGCAGGAAACCACCATTAGGGACCTAGGCGAACTGTTCCCGGCACAAGGTAAATGGGGCTCAGCAGGGGAATCATGATCGGGCTGGAGGGGGGGGTGGAGGTGTGGTGGAAGCCCAGGGTAAAGGAGACCCAAGGCTTCCTTGTCATGCCCAGAGGAACATTCCTGCTCTTCCTGGCTCACACGGAACCAAAGAAAAAAATTTAGACTTACCTTTAGCCCGATCTGCATATTTAAAGAGAACTACACTGGCTTGGGATGAGAAAGAGTAGGTAAGTCTCCTGCCCCATTTTAACTGCCACCCACTTGGTTTTGGACAGGCAGGGGTAGTTAATATCGAGTCTCAAATCTTTCCAAACTGCTTGCACTTCCAGCAGGAAGCTGCACTCACAAAGAGCACAGGAGGGAGACAGGATTACATCATTCACCTACTCTCCCCAAAAGTGTGGCCTCCCTCTGGGAGTATCTGGTTGCAGAATCACCCCTACAGTGTTGGTAGATTCCCTTTGGAAACCGTCCTATGGCTAGTACGTGGGAGGTATTTATTACAGGCTAAAAAATGTTAAGCCACTAACCATTTTAACTGAAACTTGCATCTGATATGAATACAAGTAATGTTACAGCTTTATCAGCCATGATCTTATTGAATGGCGGAGCAGGCTCGAGGGGCTAGATGGCCTACTCCTGTTCCTAATTCTTATGTTCTTATGTTTTCACTTGCAGGATAAATATTTGTAACATTCTGTGTTATTTTTACACTCCCAAATGTAACATTTGGAATAAAAACTAAATTAATCATATTTCCTTTGGGTGGATTCACCTGTCTACAGGAGTGTTTCAACGTGTTTGGTGCTCAAAGGAAGATTGTTACTTTGACATTAAAAATAATTGCACTGTTAGTGCTGCAATGTTCCATCTTCCACTGATAATTAATCACACGTTAGGCATCATCTTCCCTGTAGTAAATCCTTAATTAAACCAATAATTAAGGTGCAGGTCTTGATTAAAATAAGGCTATCAATTTGCAACACCTTTCTTCTGTGCTAAGATGAGGTAGAATTAAGACTCCTGGTGAAGTTGTGTATGTTTCTTTTTTTGTGAGGAGGGGGTTGCAGCTGTGTTTTTGTCCCATATTTTAAACATTAAAATGACAGAGGAATTTCAGATGGGGAAATTTTAACCCCAAAAAACAGGTGAGTTGAGGTCGGGTTGGAGGTTAAAGAGTTAAAAATCTGAATCCTGACCCCCAACCCGCCTCCAACCCGCCCATTTCCGGATTTAACGCAGGCGGGACAGGGGGGGTGTGGGTAGCCAACCCGCTCCCAGGAGGCAAGTTGCCACACTAAATGTTATAAAGCGACTCCGCGCCTCATGGTGATCCACCATTTTAACTTTAATTCTGGCTGGTTGGGTTTCCCAGGCCTCGGGGAACCCACCAACTAAAGGAAAGTGAGAACCACTGGATCCAGGATATAAGTGTCTT
Organism: Pristiophorus japonicus; assembly: GCF_044704955.1. NCBI lineage: Eukaryota > Metazoa > Chordata > Chondrichthyes > Pristiophoridae > Pristiophorus > Pristiophorus japonicus. The sequence goes on from NC_091981.1 coordinate 61,301,962, forward strand.
TCCCTTCCTGCTGGAATCAGGTTCCCTGCCTCGTCAGTCCCCGGGATTCAATACTCGCCGACCCTTCCGATCTCCCCCGAGGCCTCCGAGTACCCCCCCAAGAGGCCTCAGATTTCCCATCCCCCTACGGCACCTGACCCCCCCCCCCCCCCGTACCCCCACTCTGGCTTTCCGACCTCGCCTTCCGGCCTTCCATCCCACTCCGGCCTTCCGAACCCCCTCTAACCGGCCCCCAATCGCCCTTCGGTCTCCTCCCTCTGGCCCCCGATCTCCCTCCAACCCCTGAACCCCTCCTTGATCCAACCCTCCTTCCTCTCTGTGGCCTAGTGCTGCAGGCATACCCGCCCAACAGTCAGCCAACCTCTCCATCTAGTTAGCCGCGGGCAGGAATCAATTGTTTTAAATATTAACCAGGACCTGCGGTCAAATTCAGCAGGACCTGCGGGAAACCCATTCTCCCAGGTTTCCCGATGACTTTCCAGCACCCCTGCTCCCTAACCTCCTCTGAATTAAAATTCCAGCCATTAAGTGCACATCCTACATCATACTGTCGAGGTCTGAGTCCTATTACCTTATGTCAATTTGGACTCACATTTGTGCTGTTGAGAGGGTGGGCAGGCATTCTGCTTTCTCATCTCCAACAATCCCCCTCTGACTGGTTGTCAAGAGGCACAATGTAAGAACATAAGAACATAATAAATAGGAGCAGGAGTAGGCCACCTGGCCCCTCGAGCCTGTTCCGCCATTTAATATCATGGCTGATCTCATCATGGACTCAGCTCCACTTCCCTGCCCGCTCCCCATAACCCTTTATTACTTTATCACTCAAAAATCTGTCTATCCCCAGCTTAAATATATTCAATAACCCAGCCTCCACAGCTCTCTGCGGTAGAGAATTCCATAGATTTACAACCCACTGAGAGAAGAAATTATTCCTCATCGCAGTTTTAAATGGGCAGCCCCTTATTCTGAGACTTTGGGGCCGAACTTGGTCAAGGCCTCCACCCGCCCAAGTGCTGCCAAAAGTGCCTCCGATGGCCGCCAAAGTACCGGACAGTAATTCCGGTGGGGTTTTCATCGCCAAGATCCCTTGAAGGTCGGCGGGTGACAAATCAACGACGTATGCCGCCAATCTGGGCGGCAGCGGACGGGAGGTCTCATTCTCGATGGCAGAGGCACTTGCCGCCCAAGTGCCGCCGAGGATGGAGTTGGGCCCACAGAGGGTGGAAGAACTAAAAATAAAAATCATCACCAACAAAAAAAATTCTGAGGATCTTCAGGGGACCCCAGCCAGGTAAGTACCTGTAAAGAAATAATTTAAAAACATTCCACTTACTTTTTTTACAGGATCTTGATACTTACCATTCAGGTCCACCGTTGTCCTGCCGCTGACTCCCGCCAACCCCCGCCCGCACTATTCTGGCATCTCGGCGGGCAGGAATCTACTTACGCGCATCAGCCGTCCGCTGACGTCGGCAGGCGCTTCGCGGCGGCTCTCCCCTCCCGCCTGCTCCAGGCCACATCGAAAGTGGCACTGGGCGGTTTGAGCAGAGGAATGTAGGCGGCAGTGGGCGGCAGTCGGCAGCAGTGGGTGGTAAGTTTATCAATTTCGACCCCGATGTCCCCTAGTTTTAGTTACCCCTATGATTGGAAATCTCCTCTCTGATTCCACCTTGTCGAGCCCCTCATTATCTTATATGTTTCGATAAGCTCACCTCTCATTCTTCTGAACCTATCTTCATAAGTCAGCCCCCTCATCTCCGGAATCAACCTAGTGAACCTTCGCTGAACAGCCTCCAATGCAAGTATATCCTTCCTTAAATACAGAGACCAAAACTGTACGCAGTACTCTCGGTGTGACCTCACCAATACCCTGTACAGTTGTAGCAGTTCTTCTTTGCTTTTACACTTTATCCCCCTTGCAATAAGGACCAACATTCCATTTGCCTTCTTGTACTACCCAAGCCAAACCCTCTTGTAATGTATGTAGCTCCACACTGTGGACGTACTGTGTTACTGCAGCTAGTGCTGTTTAATAAACAGTCAGATCACCTGACAGGAAGGAGGCTTCCACAGGAAGTTCTGGACCTGCAGCCATCGTACAGGCTGTGTGTTAAGTGTACTCTTGAAGATATCACATCTCTTGTCTAACTTTTCCTCTTTTCTGCATGGATATGCCACTGTCCAGTACAGTGCCTATCGAGAACTGAGCAAAGTGTGTACACAAACCTGCAACCGACCCATCGCTTGGCACAGTTGAACATCCAGTGCCAGCATGACACCCTGGAATAGGTTTTAATTCCTCCACCTTGTGAGGGAAATCTTGTTCATAAATCTGTTGGGTAGTTCTATGATTTAGAGATTTAGAGGGTTACTTATGATTTATAGAATCCATTGACATTCCCTACAGTTCAATCATTGCGGAATTTAGATTTGAATGCATTCATGATTTTTACAAACCAGTTACAATGAGGAGGCCATTACCATATTGTGTTGAAACTTGAATGTTTTCAGATTGTTAGGATATGGGTTTCACCTATGATTCTTAATATGGTGAATTACCAATATTAGCTGTTCCATTGTGAATTGTGTGCGGGGGCTTTATGTAAATTGGGAACCATTCATGTAAATCTTTGCTGCACCCTCTCTAAGGCCTTCACATACCCCCTAAAGTGTGGTGCCCAGAACTGGACATACTACTCCAATTGAGACTGAACCAGTGTTTTATAAAAGGTCATCATAACTTCCTTCCTTTTGTAATCAATGCCTCTATTTATGAAGTCCAGGATCCCATAAAGTTTTTTAACCGCTTTGTCAACCTGCCCTGCCACCTTCAACGATTTGTGTACATATACCCCCAGGTCTCGCTGTTCCTGCACCCCCTTTAGAATTGTATCCTTTAGTTTATATTGCCTCTCCTCGTTCTTCCTACCAAAATGTATCGCTTTGCATTTTTCTGCATTCAATTTAATCTGCCATGTGTCTGCCCATTCTACCAGCCTGTCTATGTCCTCTTGAAGTCTATCACAATCCTCCTTAATGTTCACTATACTTCCAAGTTTTGTGTCATCTGCAAATTTTGAAATTGTCCCCTGTACACCCAAGTCTACGTCATTAATATATATCAAGTCCTCGTACCAATCCCAGGGAACACCACTGTACACCTTCTTCCAGTCCGCTACCCTGTTTCCTGTCACTTAGCCAATTTCTGCCACTGTCCCTTTTATTCCATGGGCTTCAACTTTGCTGGCAAGCCTATTATGTGGCACTTTATCAAACACCTTTTGGAAGTCCATGTACACCACATCAATTGCACTGCCCTCATCAACCCTCTCTGTTAACTCATCAAAAAACTCAATCAAGTTAGCTAAACATAATTTGCCTTTAAAAAATCCATGCTGGCTTTCCTTAACTAATCCACACTTGTCCAGGGGACTGTCCCAGATTATCGTTTCTAAAAACTTCCCCACTAACAAGGTTAAACTGACTGGCCTATAGTTGCTGGGTTTAACCTTACACGCTTTTTTGAACTAAGGTGTAACATTGCAATTCTCCAGACCTCTGATACCAGCGCCGTATCCAAGGAGGATTGGAAGATTATAGCTGGTACCTCCGCAATTTACACCTTTACTTCCCTCAGCATCTGAGGATGCATTCCATCCGGTCCTGGTGACTTAGCTACTTTTAAGTACCAGCCCTTCTAGTACCTCCTACTTATCAATTTTTATCCCATCCAGATTAGAATACAAGGGGGTAGAAGTTATGCTGCACCTATACACAACCCTTAGGAAGGCTATATTACCCTTGGAGGGAGTGCAGTGTATGTTTACCAGAATGATACTCAGATTTCAATAGTTAAATTACGAGGAGAGATTACACAAATTAGGGTTATATTTCCACAAATTTAGACAGTTAAGGGGTGATCCTCTCAATGTTTTCAAGATATTAAGGGAAACAGCTAGGGTAGATAGAAAGAAACTGTTTCTGCTGGTTGGGGATTCTGGGACTAGGATGCACATCACAAAAATTAGAACCAAATCTTTCAGGAGTAAAATTAGGGAACACTTCTACACACAAAGGGTGGTAGAAGTTTGGAACTCTCTTCTGCAAACAGCAATTGATAATAGATCAATTGTTAATTTTAAATCTGAGATTGATAGATTTTTGTTAACCAAGTTATTAAGGGCTATGGGCCAAAGATGGAGTTAGGTTGCAGATCAGCCATAATCTCATTGAATGGCAGAAGAGGCTCGATGGGCTCAATGGCCTACTCCTGTTCCTACGATGACTCGTTTTCAACTCCATTATTTAAAACAGCCTTGCACACATCCCAGTTTAAGGTTGTTGGATGAGCGATAAAGGTGGGCAAAGATGGAAATTGCTGGCTATCTGTGCGTTTTTTAGCGTGCACTGTTTTATTGGGAGTAAATAAAAATCTCCAAGTTTCCCCAAAGTTTCTGCGCCAGGGTAAATCACTTAGATATGATTTTTTTAGGTTACGATTTTTTTGCGTAGCCTGTTGTCTGCGGCAATTTTTCAAATTTAAGCAACTTTGGCCAACTTACATTTTTCCTAGAACGGCGAATGTGACCACTCCCAAAAAACCTTCTGGGCATTTAAGAAAAGCCAGCGCACATTACAAAATCGGCGCAAAAAGATGCCATTGTTTTTAGCAAAAGTTTTGGAGGGAATCAAGAAGGCTCAGAATATGCATCATAAATCTTAATTTTTTCAAAGTTGAAAGGGAGAAATTGGAAGTCTAATGCACCCCACCCCACCACCGAATGTCTCCCCAGCGGGCTCAAGGGTCGGAGCCTCAGCCGGCAGAATTGCTCACTCACCTGGATACAAGGGCTAGGGGCTCAGCTTCAAAAGAAGCTCGTGGGGTGGGGGGAGGGTGGTGGTGGGGTGGAGTGGAAGCCAAACTGAAATGTCAGCCACTGATACTTCATACATAATATGTTGAGAAATGGTGCACACATCCCCAGTTGTGGCCTGGAATGATCCAGAGGCATAGAATGAAAGTGCAGCTGTAACCTTCACTTCGACTGACAAAGCAATCCTCCTGACGCTCCTAGATGAGAACCCTTAATCTATAAATTATCAACTTCTAAAAGCTGCACTTTCATTCTATGCATCTGGATCATTCTAGGCCACAACTGGGAATGTGTGCGCCATTTCTCAACATGCAATACATATCTGCATTCGGCAGGTGACTGCTGCACTATATGACCGGAGAAATGACTACATAAAGTTCCCCATGACCAACCAGGCAATGCATAACAGGGATGTGGGCTTCTCCAGGATTGCTGGCTTCCCCAAGGTACAGAGCCGCATTGATTATACCCACGTCACCTTGCGAGCACCTTTGGAGGATTCCAAGATGCACAGGAACAGAAAAGGCTTCCACTCCATGAACATGTAGCTCGTCTGTGATGACATGCATCATGGCAGTTGATGCGAGATGTCTTGGGAGCACCCATGAAGCATTCATCCTATACGAGAGCACTATATCTGCCATGTTTCAGCAGCAGCCAGAAGGGCAGAGCTGGCTGCTGGGGGACAAAGGGTGCAGCCTCGCCACCTAGCTCATGACGCCGCTACACGTAACCCGGACGGAAGCTGAGCGGGATACAACATGTCGCACTTTGCGACGCGCAGCATAATAGCGATGACCATTGGCATCTTGAAGCAGCGTTTCCAATGCCTGGACCATTCCAGAGGCTATTTGCAATACTATCCTGAGATTGTTGGTCAATTCACTGTTGTGTGCTGCATGCTGCATAACTTAGCCATCATGAGGCAACAGCAGCTGATAGTAGAAGACCCACCTAAGGTGAGAGTGGCTGATGATGAGGAGAAAGATGCAGATGATGATGAGGAGGAGGACAAGGAAACCATGCAACTACCTGAACCCGGAGCACGACGGCAGAGGATTGCTTGCGCCTTGCGCTAGCGGCTCATCTGTGAAAGCTTTTCTGCCTGAAGGCTCGGTGGCAACTATTCCAAATGGACCATGTTTACTGTTTGGATCTGTTCCGTAATGTTGTCTTGTGTTAATAATGGAACAAATAATGTAAATGATTCTTCCTTAGTTCAAAAGGTTGTGTTAATAATGGAACAAATAATGGAAATGATTCAGTTATAATTTAAAATATATATTTTATTCAAAATGTTAACACTTGTTTGTAATTAACTTTAATAAAAAATACTCTTGTATCAAACTTTAAAGTTTTCAGTTAAGATCACTTACAAACTTGAAGATCACTTACAAACATTTAAACTTGTAAATTTACATCACTTACAAAAAACTTTTAATTTCAGAATAGTTACAACAGTAGCAACAACAACAACAACAACAGCAGCAGTAGCAAACAAAGGCTACACCCATATCTCCTCCACCTTATTCTAAGACCGCCTGTGGCGCTTGGATTTTGGTGACTCCACCCCTGCCCTCTGGTGGTGGCACAGCGTTTCTCGGGTTGGTACCAAGCTTATTCTTTCGAGGATCTCGGATAATGCGCTTTTCTTTTTTGGGCGGCGTGGGCAGGAGGTAATGTGGAAGGCCCAGCTTGGGCCTCTTCAGAGGTTGGTCTGGGGATTGGAGTGGGAGTGGCAATTGATTCCGTCAATGGCTGTAGGGTCTGGGCATGTTCCCTTATTGCGGCAGCTACCTCCGACATTCCCTCCCTCATGTGCTCTGACAGCGTCTCAAGTACCTGCAACATTCCCTCCCTCATGTTCTGCGACATTCCATCCCTAATGTGCCCGGACAGATTTCCCATTTCTCGTGAGAGTGTTGTTACTTCTCCCAACAGTCCTGATACCTCATTACCCACCCCACTGATGGTGTCCAGGAGTGATTGTGTATGGTCAATGCTCTCCACACTCATTGCCATCATCTAAACCACATTGTTACATCCTGCACCTCAGGAGAACGCTGTCAAGCTCTCCTTCCCCTCCTCACCCTGGATGTGCCTTGCTGCATCCCACTGGGACCCGCTACCTCGGACGGTGGGGCCCTGGGTGTGCCTCGCTGCACCCCACTGGAACCCGCAGCCTCAGACAGTGTGAAACCATGAAATGTCACAACATTCGCACGACTCAGGAAAGGGGCTGGCACCTCAATGAGCAGCACCACCACCTCCTCCAGACTGAGTACAATTCATCCTCCCTCTCACCCCCATACTCTTGGTCTGGAAGGTCGGATTGGAAGATATTCTCTTCAGGCTCCTCCATGTCTGAATCTTCTTCTGCATCATCAGCGTTGTCCTCAAGTTCTGCAAAATATAACAGAACCAATAAATGGTTCACAGCAGAGGAGGGGGCAGGGTGTATGAGTAGACTCACACAATGCAGGCAGTGGGCTGATTTGAAGGACCAAAATGAATGATAGCACATTGCATTAACCGAAGCGTAGCTGATGGAGACATCCCCATGAACCGAAGCATGGCTAGCCCGCGCAGTACTTAACATTTGGCAAAGCCAGAATGTGCAATTTGCAGGACTTACCCTCTCCCTCGAGTATGGACCCAGATTCTGCAGTGGTGGTTGTTTTTCTCCAGGCAGGACCCTTCAAAGCAGGTATAGTCGTAGGACGCCAGCATGAATGCCCACCGTTGAATTCGCGCCGAGGCGTTGGCGTTTATTGCCTTGCTCTTGGATAGGAGGGACGTGAGGAGCTTGTGGTCAGTTTCTAACACGAACTTGGCCCCAAAAAGGTATCGGTGCATCTTTTTGACACCGTACATGCGAGCGCCTCCTTCTCTACCATTCCGTACCCGCGCTCTGCCCGCGAAAGTGACCTGGAGGCATAAGCTATGGGTTGTAATTTGCCCGCACTATTGACATGTTGCAAAAAGCACCCGACCCCATACGCTGACACATCGCATGTGAGAACTAGCTTTTTAACCTGGGTCAAAGAAAGTCAAAACACTGTTGGAACACAGAAGGTTGCGTGCCTTATTGAAGGTGCGTTCCTGGGCGTCCCCCCAAAACCAATTGCACCCCTTCCTGAGTAGCACGTGGAGAGGCTCCAGCAGCGTGCTTAAGTTCTGCATAAAGTTCCCAAAGTAATTGAGTAGCCCAAGAAAGGCGCGCAGTTCTGAGACATTCCGGGGCCTGGGTGCCAGGCGAATTGCTTCTGCTTTGGACTCTGTTGGGCGGATTCCATCAGCGGCAATCCTTCTGCCCAAAAATTCAACCTCGGGTGCGAGAAACAAGCACTTGGATTTCTTGACTCGTAGGCCTACCCGATCCAACCGCTTTAGTACTTCCTCCAAATTACGGAGATGGGAGTCGGTGTCCCCGCCCGTGATAAGTATGTCGTTTTGAAATGCAACCGTCCTCGGGATGGACTTGAGCAGACTCTCCATGTTGCGCTGGAATATGGCAGCTGCCGACCTGATGTCGAATGGGCATCAATTGTACATGAAAAGGCCTCGATGTGTGTTGATGGTGGTGAGTAGCTTGGATTCCTCGGTCAATTCTTGCGTCATATACGCAGATGTGAGGTCTAATTTTGAGAAAAGTTTACCTCCAGCCAATGTGGCAAATAAATCCTCCGCTCTGGGCAGCGGGTGCTGATCCTGTAGGGAGACTCTGTTTATGGTAGTCCCCACAGATTCGTACAGATCCATCAGGCTTCATGACTGGGACGATGGGACTTGCCCAGTCGCTAAATTCCACAGGTGATATAATGCCTTCCCGCAGAAGCCTGTCTAGTTCATGTTCAATCTTTTCCCTCATCACATAGGGTACAGCTCTGGTCTTGTGATGGACCGGTCTAGCATCCTGTGTGATGTAGATTTTGACTTTGGCCCCTTTGAAAGTGCCCACACCTGGCTGAAAGAGATGTTCAAATCGCTTTATAACTGTTAAGCAGGAGGTCCGTTCCTCTAAAGACATGGCATGGACATCATCCCATTTCCAGTTTAGTTTTGCCAGACAGCTTCTCCCCAGCAGTGTTGGGGGGTCTCCGGGGACAATCCACAGGGGAAGTCGGTTCACTGTCCCTTTGTGTGTGACAGAGAGCATGGCGCTGCCGAGGACTGGTACGATTTCTTTGGTATAGGTCCTTAGTCTGGTGTTGACCCTTGTGAGTTTTGGTCTGTCTCTTTTATGCGGCCACAGTTGTTCAAATTGTTGAGCGCCCATGAGAGATTGACTCGCTCCCGTATCCAGCTCCATGTTGACAGATATCCCGTTGAGTAGGACCCTCATCATTATAGGAGGTGTCCTGTTGTAGGAGCAGCGGCCATTGATCATGTTGACCCGCTGTACAACGGTATCCCGGGTACTAATCCCACCATCTTCTGGTCCGCTTTCCGACCCATCCAATTCGTATACCAGCCGAGCTGCCGTATTTGTGCACATGCGGGCCAAATGCCCTGTATATTCACAGTTCCTGCAAACAGCCTGCTGAAATCGACATCCCCTTGACGAGTGCCCACCCCCACACCTCCAGCACAGACCTGTTCCATTGTTTAAAGTGTTCCCAAAGAATGAGCTGCATCTGGCTGATCTCTCTTGAGCTTCTCTCAGTTTGTAGTTGATTGCACGCATTGTGGGTTGATGAGGTGTGAACGGCCGTTCCTGTGGCCCTTGATGGCTTCTGCCTGCTGTTGAGAGCCTGTTCTCCCGGTTTTGTCTGTGTGTGGGGGTAGCAGCTTGTTTAGTGCTGTGAACTTCTTGTTGCGATATTTCGTTAGTTGTCGTACCCGCATTGTAAATCAACCTCGTTTCTTCTTCCCCTACCAAGAATGTCTGTGCAACCAGTGCTGCTGCCTCTAAGGTCAGGTTCTTGGTCTCTATGAGCTTTCAGAATATGCCTGCGTGGCCTATTCCTTCAGTGAAAAAGTCTCTCAGCATTTCTCTCCTCAGTTCATCGGAGAATTCACATAAACTAGCCAACCTCCGAAGTTCCGCCACGAAGTTGGGCATGCTCTGGCCCACACAGCGTCTGTAGTTGTAGAACCTATGTCTGGCCATGTGCAGGCTGCTCGCTGGCTTCAGGTGGTCTCTTACCAGTGTGCTCAATTCTTCAAACGACTTGCTTGCTGGTTTCTCGGGTGCCAGCAGATCCTTCATTAAAGCGTATGTTTTCGAACCACAGCTGGTCAAGAGATGGGCTCTTCTCTTGTCTGCCTTATCGTCGCCTAACCAGACTTTGGTTACAAAGCTTTGTTGGAGCCTTTCTATAAATTCCTCCCAATTGTCTCCCGCATTGTACTTTTCATCTGATCCGTTGTTCGCCATTCTGTGGCTTCTGTAAACCCGTAACTCGTCGCCACTGTAAAGTCCTGTCCCCTCAGTACAGATTCACACGAGGCATGTAGTGAAGTCAAGGTCACTCTGGACCTGCACCTTTATTTCACAGCTCTGGAATGCTGCACTTGCCTGAGACCTGTCCTTATATACCTGTCTCTTGCAAGTGCACCCCTGGTGGTAAGGTATGCTGGTGGTTACAGGTCATATCTTATTACAGTCATGTATAGCATGTTAGGATACAGTTATATATAATAATGTAAGATACATGACATTCTCACTCAAAGTTCTCTTTTTTCCCTCTTTGCAGGAGAAGAGAGCCCAGAACAACAGGTAGAGGCAGAAACCGGAGGTGGCCCTCCAATGTTCACCAACTTGACTGCAGTAGGTGAGGAGTGCAGCAAATCACTGGAGTTGCAGAGCTCCTGGCGGTGGGACACAGAGAGAGAGGGGGACCTCCCAGAAACCTGGTGACAGAATTAAATCTCATATAGCCACATGGCATATAACAGTCACTCATGGTGACTTGATATCAGCAGCCAGTGAAATGTCATCTTGCGCATAATGATAACGTTACATATTCATATCATAAGTCTTTTAATTCATCTTTTTACTTTCCCACAGATACATCAAGTGCACCCACCCCCCAACCACCCCCCCTCCCCACCGTCATCAAACCCATGCGCACCCAGCACCAACGCAGATACGTGCACCTTGGTGGGTCCAGCGAGACATAGAGAAGTGTTGTCACCTAGTGTCGCACAGATCATAAGTGAGCAAGAGCAGATGGTGGAGACAGGGACAGCAGTGGAGAACCCTTGCCGGAAGTTGCAGAACGCTCCAAGCTCTGCTCAGCTGCATGCAGATGCTGAACCTCGGGGGTTATTGAGGAGGAGGGTGAACTTGGAGGAGGAGCAACAACAAATACGCAAGGCTCTTGCAGCATCTGCAGCTGCGATACGTAAGCCTGTGCAGAAAATGGAGGAGTCCATCTCCAATATGGGCACCACCATCTCACAGGCGATGGTGACGATGTGCTGTTCCATGGAAAGGATGGCCACCTGCATGGAGCATCAAATGCACCAGTCGAACATGAACATGCTTGCTGTGAACAACAGGTTGCAGACTCTCATTGACCTCCTCTGTAGGAGGGACACTGACATAGACTTGGACCTTCATTGCCCCAATGATGTGCAGCAAGGTGCTCTCCAGCTCCTTGCTAGCAGGGAAGTGCAGGAGGGCCATGAGAGGGATGATGGTGAGAGAGGACATAGAAGTGGGGCTCTTCTCAAAGCGCTGCCACTTCTCGCCCATTGCCTCCTCCTCAGTCGGAGCAACATGCTGCCTCGGATCCCGATGGCCAAGTCTGTCTCTGCACAGTTGCAGGAGGAGCAGTCTTTGGCGGGACACTCACAGGCTCCAAAACGCAGAAGACGTCCGCCAAAAGTGTCAAAGTAGTCGCAGTATGGAAGTGAGCAACCTGCCTCTACCTCTGCTGCAGCCACAGGGGTTGCACCTCTTCAGCACATCGTCACCATCATCATTGTAGAAGCACTCGGAAACTACCAGCTACCGGCTCCTGTGAAATTCCATGGGAATTTATCATCATCATAGGCAGTCCCTCGAAATCGAGGAAGACTTGCTTCCACTCTAAAAGTGAGTTCTTAGGTGACTGTACAGTCCAATACAGGAATTACAGTCTCTGTCACAGTGGGACAAACAGTCGTTGAAGGAAAGGGTGGGTGGGGAGTCTGGTTTGCCGCACACTCCATCAGCTGCCTGCACTTGTTTTCTGCATGCTCTCGGCGATGAGACTCGAGATGCTCAGTGCCCTTGCGGATGCTCTTCCTCCACTTAGGGCGGTCTTTGGCCAAGGACTCCCAGGTGTCAGTCAGGAATTGCATTTTATCAAGGAGGCTTTGAGGGTATCCTTGAAACATTTCCTCTGCCCACCTGGGGCTCGCTTGCCGCGTAGGAGTTCCGAGTAGAGCGCTTGCTTTGGGAGTCTTGTGTCAGGCATGCAAACAATGTAGCCCGCCCAACGGAGCTGATCGAGTGTGGTCAGTGCTTCGATGCTGGGGTTGTTGGCCTGATCGAGGACGCTAACATTGGTGCGTCTGTCCTCCCAGGGGATTTGCAGGATCTTGCGGAGACATTGTTGGTGGTACTTCTCCAGTGATTTGAGGTATCTACTGTATATGGTCCACGTCTCTAAGCCATACAGGAGGGTGGGTATCACTATAGCCTTGTAGACCATAAACTTGGTGCTAGATTTGAGGGCCTGATCTTCGAACACTCTCTTCCTCAGGCGGCTGAATGTTGCGCTGGCGCACTGGAGGCGGTGTTGAACCTCATCATCAATGTCTGTCCTTGCTGATAATAGGCTCCCGAGGTATGGAAAGTGGTCCATGTTGTCAAGGGCCGTGCCGTGGATCTTGATGACTGGGGGACAGTGCTGTGTGGCGGAGTCAAGTTGGTGGATGATCTTTGTCTTATAGATGTTTAGTGTAAGTCCCATGCTTTCGTACGCCTCAGTGAAGATGTTGACTATGATTTGGAAGTGTTGTCCACGTACTGTAGCTCGATGACAGAGGATGGGACAGTCTTGGATCTGGCCTGGAGATGATGAAGGTTGAACAGGTTCCCACTGGTTCTGCAGTTTAGTTCCACTCCAGCGGGGAGCTTGTTGAATGTGAAGTGGAGCATTGCAGTGAGGAAAATCGAGAAGAGCGTTGGTGCGATGACGCAGCCCTGCTTGACTCCGGTCCGGAGGTGGATTGGGTCTGTGGTGGATCCATTGGTCTGGATCATGGCTTGCATGTCGTCGTGGAGCAGGCGGAGGATGGCGACAAATTTTGGGGGGCAGCCGAAATGGAGGAGGACGCGCCATAGTCCCTCATGGTTAACAGTCAAAGGCCTTTGTGAGGTTATAAAAGGTCATGTACAAGTGTTGGTGATGTTCCCTGCATTTCTCTTGCAGTTGGCGCGCCGTAAAGATCATGTCTGTTGTACCCCTTAGTGGACGGATCCGCACGGTGACTCCAGGAGGAGCTCCTCAACCACAGGGAGAAGACGGTTGAGGAGGATTCTAGTGTTGACCTTCCCAGTGGCTGATAACAGGGAGATTCCTCCATAGTTGCCACAGTCGGACTTGTCCTCTTTTTAAAAGATGGTCACAGGATTCCATCCGCTCCCGATATCTTGTTGTTCTTGAGCTGACGGATGGCCTTTTCTACCTCATGCAGGGCTGAGGTTTTTCTGAGAAGGTGGTGGGTAGCATCCTGCGGTATGGAGTCGAGGACACTCGTGTCAAAGGCAAAGTCTCGGTTAAGGAGATCTTCGAAGTGCAGGACATTCTAAAAAGGGAGGGAGAACAGCCAGTTGTCGTGGTGCACGTTGGTACCAACGACATAGGTAAAAAAAGGGATGAGGTCCTACGAAATGAATTTAAGGAGCTAGGAGCTAAATTAAAAAGTAGCACCTCAAAAGTAGTAATCTCGGGATTGCTACCAGTGCCACGTGCTAGTCAGAGTAGGAACCGCAGGATAGCTCAGATGAATACGTGGCTTGAGCAATGGTGCAGCAGGGAGGGATTCAAATTCCTGGGGCATTGGAACCGGTTCTGGGGGAGGTGGGACCAGTACAAACCGGACGGTCTGCACCTGGGCAGAATCGGAACCAATATCCTCGGGGGAGTGTTTGCTAGTGCTGTTGGGGAGGAGTTAAACTAATATGGCAGGAGGATGGGAACCAATGCAGGGAGATAGAGGGAAACAAAAAGGAGGCAAAAGCAAAAGACAGAAAGGAGATGAGGAAAAGTGGAGGGCAGAGAAACCCAAGGCAAAGAACAAAAAGGGCCATTGTACAGCAAAATTCTAAAAGGACAGAGGGTGTTAAAAAAACAAGCCTGAAGGCTTTGTGTCTTAATGCAAGGAGTATCCGCAATAAGGTGGATGAATTAACTGTGCAAATAGATGTTAACAAATATGATGTGATTGGGATTACGGAGACGTGGCTCCAGGATGATCAGGGCTGGGAACTCAACATCCAGGGGTATTCAACATTCAGGAAGGATAGAATAAAAGGAAAAGGAGGTGGGGTAGCATTGCTGGTTAAGGAGGAGATTAAGGCAATAGTTAGGAAGGACATTAGCTTGGATGATGTGGAATCTATATGGGTAGAGCTGCAGAACACCAAAGGGCAAAAAACATTAGTGGGAGTTGTGTACAGACCTCCAAACAGTAGTAGTGATGTTGGGGAGGGCATCAAACATGGAATTAGGGGTGCGTGCAATAAAGGTGCAGCAGTTATAATGGGTGACTTTAATATGCACATAGATTGGGCTAACCAAACTGGAAGCAATACGGTGGAGGAGGATTTCCTGGAGTGCATAAGGGATGGTTTTTTAGACCAATATGTCGAGGAACCAACTAGGGGGGAGGCCATCTTAGACTGGGTGTTATGTAATGAGAGAGGATTAATTAGCAATCTCGTTGTGCGAGGCCCCTTGGGGAAGAGTGACCATAATATGGTGGAATTCTGCATTGGGATGGAGAATGAAACAGTTAATTCAGAGACCATGGTCCAGAACTTAAAGAAGGCTAACTTTGAAGGTATGAGGCGTGAATTAGCTGGGATGGATTGGCGAATGATACTTAAGGGGTTGACTGTGGATGGGCAATGGCAGACATTTAGAGACCGCATGGATGAACTACAACAATTGTACATTCCTGTCTGGCATAAAAATAAAAAAGGGAAGGTGGCTCAACCGTGGCTATCAAGGGAAATCAGGGATAGTATTAAAGCCAAGGAAGTGGCATACAAATTGGCCAGAAATAGCAGCGAACCCGGGGACTGGGAGAAATTTAGAACTCAGCAGAGGAGGACAAAGGGTTTGATTAGGGCAGGGAAAATGGAGTATGAGAAGAAGCTTGCAAGGAACATTAAGACGGATTGCAAAAGTTTCTATAGATATGTAAAGAGAAAAAGGTTAGTAAAGACAAACGTAGGTCCCCTGCAGTCAGAATCAGGGGAAGTCATAACGGGGAACAAAGAAATGGCGGACCAATTGAACAAGTACTTTGGTTCGGTATTCACGAAGGAGGACACGAACAACCTTCCGGTTATAAAAGGGGTCGGGGGGACTAGTAAGGAGGAGGAACTGAGGGAAATCCTTATTAGCCGGGAAATTGTGTTGGGGAAATTGATGGGATTGAAGGCCGATAAATCCCCAGGGCCTGATGGACTGCATCCCAGAGTACTTAAGGAGGTGGCCTTGGAAATAGCGGATGCATTGACAGTCATTTTCCAACATTCCATTGACTCTGGATCAGTTCCTATAGAGTGGAGGGTAGCCAATGTAACCCCACTTTTTAAAAAAGGAGGGAGAGAGAAAACAGGGAATTATAGACCAGTCAGCCTGACATCGGTAGTGGGTAAAATGATGGAATCAATTATTAAGGATGTCATAGCAGTGCATTTGGAAAGAGGTGACATGATAGGTCCAAGTCAGCATGGATTTGTGAAAGGGAAATCATGCTTGACAAATCTTCTGGAATTTTTTGAGGATGTTTCCAGTAGAGTGGACAAGGGAGAACCAGTTGATGTGGTATATTTAGACTTTCAGAAGGCGTTCGACAAGGTCCCACGCAAGAGATTGATGTGCAAAGTTAGAGCACATGGGATTGGGGGTAGTGTACTGACATGGATTGAGAACTGGTTGGGAGACAGGAAGCAAAGAGTAGGAGTAAATGGGTACTTTTCAGAATGGCAGGCAGTGACTAGTGGGGTACCGCAAGGTTCTGTGCTGGGGCCCCAGCTGTTTACACTGTACATTAATGATTTAGATGAGGGGATTAAATGTAGTATCTCCAAATTTGCGGATGACACTAAGTTGGGTGGCAGTGTGAGCTGCGAGGAGGATGCTGTGAGGCTGCAGAGCGACTTGGATAGGTTAGGTGAGTGGGCAAATGCATGGCAGATGAAGTATAATGTGGATAAATGTGAGGTTATCCACTTTGGTGGTAAAAACAGAGAGACAGACTATTATCTGAATGGTGACAGATTAGGAAAAGGGGAGGTGCAACGAGACCTGGGTGTCATGGTACATCAGTCATTGAAGGTTGGCATGCAGGTGCAGCAGGCGGTTAAGAAAGCAAATGGCATGTTGGCCTTCATAGCAAGGGGATTTGAGTACAGGGGCAGGGAGGTGCTGCTACAGTTGTACAGGGCATTGGTGAGGCCACACCTGGAGTATTGTGTACAGTTTTGGTCTCCTAACCTGAGGAAGAACATTCTTGCTATTGAGGGAGTGCAGCGAAGGTTCACCAGACTGATTCCCGGGATGGCAGGACTGACCTATCAAGAAAGACTGGATCAACTGGGCTTGTATTCACTGGAGTTCAGAAGAATGAGAGGGGACCTCATAGAAACATTTAAAATTCTGACGGGGTTAGACAGGTTAGATGCAGGAAGAATGTTCCCAATGTTGGGGAAGTCCAGAACCAGGGGACACAGTCTAAGGATAAGGGGTAAGCCATTTAGGACCGAGATGCGGAGGAACTTCTTCACCCAGAGAGTGGTGAACCTGTGGAATTCTCTACCACAGAAAGTTGTTGAGGCCAATTCACTAAATATATTCAAAAAGGAGTTCGATGATGTCCTTACTACTAGGGGGATCAAGGGGTATGGCGAGAAAGCAGGAATGGGGTACTGAAGTTGCATGTTCAGCCATGAACTCATTGAATGGCGGTGCAGGCTCGAGGGGCCGAATGGCCTACTCCTGCACCTATTTTCTATGTTTCTATGTTTCTATGTGCTCTTTCCAATGGGTCCTGACTGCCTCAGTGTCCTTGAAGAGTGTCTCCCCGTTCTTGGCCAGCAGTGAGGTGGGGCCTTGGGACGAACTTGGACTTGACTGTGGTGAAGAATCCTCGTGCATCATGGCTGTCAGCCAGCTGCTGAATCTCCTGTGCTTTAACAGCAGTGGTAACCAGTTGCACCGCGCTCCGCTGCGCCGACGACATCATCACCATGCGTAGTGCCTCGTTTTCACCCCAGACTGAAAATTCAGTAGCTCCCCCTGAAGCTGCCACAGGCAATGCCCACGACAGCTTCAGGGGCAGCTGTCGGCCACTCGTGGGGTGAAAATTAAATGGCAACTTATTGGCCTTCTTCCTCCTCGATTGCGAGTCTGTGCCATCATCTTGCCGCACGGTACACCATTTGTGTGCTAGACTGCTGCCATAGCACTCTGCTCACTGGTGGTCCAGGGATGGACCCATTACCCGCCCACAGTTGGCAGCTTGGCCCTCCCCTTTAACGAAGAGGAGACCCTGTGTATGTGACAGCGCTACCCATTCCACCTTTTGTAGTGTCCTCGCACCCCGCTCGCTCTCCACAGAGCTCTCGGGGGCGGTAAGCCAAATATAGGTCGCAGGGCGGGACTTCTGCACCTGCAGCAGGAACTCCTACCTCGCGGTTGTTACTGCCCACAAATGCAATTTTGGGCCGCATGCTTTTAACTGCAGACCCGTCCCCAAATACCGCACGCTCTCCAATGTGAAAATTCCGGCTATAGGGCCCAAGTTTGCCCCCTCTGCCCCTTTGCCCTCTCCGTGAGGTGCGGCGACTTTGTAGACAGAAACAGCGCCGATTTCTTACATCCATAATCTCCCCATTGGTTCCAGGCCTGTGGCCTGTGGCGCAGTGCATCGGAACGCGTGGTGGACGGAACCAGGTCCTGGCGCTGAAAACAGTGCCAGAACCTCTGCACATGCGCGCTAGAGTCTGCACGTATGTGCAGTAGCTCCTGGCAGGCCGTTTCTGCAAACGCGCGCTGCAGGTTGTGTGGGAGGGGCCCAATGCACACCACCCCTAGCCCGAGCTGAATGGGCTCCCTCATCAGCGGCCAGAGTGTGCTCTACAGGCTGTGTCAACTCTGACCTGATTGTAAAACTCCTGAAGAGTTTCTGGGGGTCTGGGTTTGTAACTCTCGACCAGATGTACTGGGCATTCATGCGGGTGTTTGATGCCATACCGGACATCAGTCCAGACGTGCCAAACTCTTACAGGACTCTAAAGGGGTTTGTGGACCATTGTCATCAGCAAGCGGTTATCACCAAAGCCCTCCAAGATCAGTGCCCGAAACGTGAAGTCAGGCCCTCTGTAAGCGAGAACAGGAGTAACTGCGTCGCGCAGGCAGCCCAGTAAGCGGCCCCAACAGCAGGAACAGATGCGCCTGAGCCGAGGAATGACCACCGAATCTCGGGCGAACAAGAATCTCAGGATACTGAAGTCCAAGGGGCTGGCTCCAGACCTTCCAGAGGATTTATACCATTTGATCAAGAGGGTACTTCCACTTCCCCTCCCCCCTGCTCTGGCCCCCCCTCTCCCCCCCACCCCCGTCTCCCCCCCGCGCTCATCTCCCCCCCTCCCCCCCCCACCCTAGTCCTGGCTGAATGGTCTCCCTCATTGGCGGCCCGCTGCCTTACCAGGCTGTATTTTGGTAGGACTTCTTTTTTTTATTTGTTATTGATTGATTGATTACTGATTACTTGGTGCTTTCGGTGCAGGGTTCCTTCTATTTTTTATTTGTTAATTAATTGCTTATTACTTTTTGTGCTTTGTTTGGTGCTTGGTGGTGCTTTAAATGTAGCTACTTGTATCGATTCCTTAACTCTAGGTAATGTTTTTCTGTGCGGACAAAAGTGGCAACATACGCTGGCCTAAGTTAGTTTGGAGCAACTATTTGCTGGCCAAAAACCTAAAACGGGGTAAGTAGCTGGGAACGCCCCCTTTTGAAAAAAAAACGGAACTAAAAAAAACCTAACTAACTCACTTACACTGGCGCAAATTAAATAGTCAGAATTGCAACTAAAAAGATACTCCAGAAAAATCAAGTTGCTCCTAAAAAAAAAGGAGCCACTCCTGGGGAAACTTCAGCCCTTATAGTCTTTCCGCATTCACCCTGTCAAAACCTTTTGTAAATCTAAAGCCTCTATTAAATTTTTAAAATTATGAAGAGTTTGACAGGGTTTACGTAGAGAAGATGTTCCCACTTCTGGGTGAGTCCAAAACGAAAGGCAAAAATTTCAGGTGCGCCCCGTTTGGGGGCGGAACGCTCGCAAGATGCACGATCTTACACCAGGTGCAGAGGTCTCGCCCGTCGTGAGAAATTGGGGTTACTGCCCCCAAAAGGAACTGGAGTGCTAGATCAAGCGCTCCACTTCTTTTCTGGGGCGGTAGCGGGGCAGACGCCTCAGGAGCGGGGCACGCGCCTCAGCAACGCTTATCATTGGGCCGGGTAATGTTGCGGCATAGGAGGGGCTCTTCCCTGAATTAAAGGGAAGGGCCCAAGCTGCATACTCTTCAGGAAAAAAAGGACCATTGGGGACCGGGGAGGGGGGGCGGGGTGGGGGGGTGCCATGCCAACAGCCAGCACTCAAGCAAAATGCCGGGCTGACCGATCGCAGCACAGACCCCACGTCCAAAGCGGCAACGAGGCGCACGAGAAAATTGGAATTTTTTTTTTAGGAGCAGCCGGACACCTCCCCTTTAACTTTCGCCCCGCTAACGGCCGGCCGTCCGGTACACATCCCTTGAAGCTGTCGCTGTTGCCGCCCACTGCAGCTTCAGGGGGCAATACCTAATTTAGGGTCCGGGGCACTAATGGGCTCTGTGCACAGTGATGACGTCAGTATCACGGGGGCAGCAGAACGGGACGCTACGTGTTACCGCGCCACTAAACTCCCGCCGAATTTAGCAGGAGTCGTTAGTGGCACCATGCTGCGTCGCAAAGTCACTTGTGGCCCGTTAGCGCCCCTGGGGCGCAAATGACCAGAATTTCTCCCTCTAAGTGGTAAATATAAGTTAGTCACTAATAAATCCAATAAGGAACTTAGGAGAAACTTACTACCACATGTGGAGTAGTTGAGGTGAATAGCATAGATGCATTTTTGAGGGAGTTAAATAAGTACTTGAGTGAGAAAAGAATAGAAGGTTATGCTGATCGGGTGAGATGAAGTAGTGTGGGAGAAGACTCATGTAGAGCATAAGCACTTAGGCCGAATCACCTATTTTGCACTGGGTCAGCCAATGGCTCAGATGGTAACGCACTTGCTTCTGAATCAGAGGTTGTGGGTTCAAGTCCCATTCCAGAGATAAGCACAAAAATCTAGGCTGGCATTGAGGGAGTGCTACACTGCTGGTGATGCCATCTTTTGGATTAGGCGTTAAACCGAGGCCCTGTCTTCTCTCTCAGGTGGACATAAAAGATCCTATAGTACTATTTTGAAGGCAAGCAGAGGAGTTACCCCCAGTGTCCTGGCCAATAATTTTCCCTCAATCAACGTTACTAGAATAGATAAGCTGGTCATTATCACATTGTTGTTTGTGGGAACTTGCTGTGTGCAAATTGGCTGCTGCGTTTCCTATATTGCAACAGTGACTATACTTCAAAAAGGAACTCATTGGCTGTAAAGCACTTTGGGACATCCAATGGTTGTGAAAGGAGCTATATAAATGCAAGTCTTTCTTTCTTTCTG
Organism: Pristiophorus japonicus; assembly: GCF_044704955.1. Lineage (NCBI taxonomy): Eukaryota > Metazoa > Chordata > Chondrichthyes > Pristiophoridae > Pristiophorus > Pristiophorus japonicus. The sequence goes on from NC_091981.1 coordinate 61,322,772, forward strand.
TAAGTTCTATGTAATCTTTTAACCTTCTCTGCTGCAATAGTAATAGTCCCAGTGGGGTCAATTCTGACTGTTCCGCCAGGATGGAAAACGGGCAGCAACGGGTCATTGAAGTCAATTGAAACGAAAATTGTAAGATGGGCAGCCTGGCCCACTACCACCTGTTGTCTGCCCGCCATAGAACAGTTGAAATGGACACCAGTGTCTCAAATTTCTCCTCATAGCAACATAGATACATAGAAATCCACAGCGCAGAAGGAGACCATTTCGGCCCACTGTGTCCGTGCCACACAGCCCTCGGTCAGCAGCCCTGAAGGTTACATATAAACCTATGAACAATGGCGGACAGGTAAAGAGCATCCGGCCCAACCTGTCTGCCCCTCACAATTGCAATACTCCATGTATCGCAACGTTTCACACTCCACCCCACTGGAGCAATACAATCTCCTGGGACAGGCAAAAAAAACAGATAAAAACCTAGCCAATTAGGGGAAAATTCCTCTCCGACCCATCCAGGTGATCAAAACTAGTCCAGGAGATCACTCTGGCCGTATTCGATTCCCTGAAGTATTTACCATTGTATCTGCGTCAGCCAACAAGAGGTTATCCAGTCTAATCCCAATTACCAACTCTAGGTTCATAACCCTGCAGGTTACGGCACTTTAAATGCCCATCCAAACACCTTTTAAAAGTGGTGAGGGTCTCTGCCTCCACCACCTTTCCAGGCAGTGAGTTCCAGATCCCTACAGCCCTCTGCGTGAAGAAGCTTCCCCTCAAATCCCCTCTAAACCTTCCACCAATCACTTTAAACCTATGCCCCCTCGTAATAGACCCCTCAACCAAGGGAAATAGGCTCTTACTCTGCATTATATCCAGACCCCTCAAAATTTTATACACCTCAATGAGGTCTCCTCTCAGCCTCCTCTGTTCCAAGGAGAACAAACCCAGCCTATCCAATCTGTCCTCATAGCTAAGATTCTCCATTGCAGGCAGCATCCTCGTAAATCTCTTCTGCACCCTCTCCAGTGCAATCCCGTCCTTCCTATAATACGGCGAGCGGAACTGCATGTAGTATTCCAGCTGTGGCTTAACCAGTATAGTATACAATTTAAGCACAACCTCCCTGCTCTTGTATTCTATGCCTCAGCCAATAAAGGCAAGCATTCCTTCTTATGCCTTCTAAACCACCTTATCCCCTGGCCTGCTACTTTCAGGGATCTGTGGACAAGCACTCCAAGGTCCCTTTGTTCATCTGCATTTCTAAGTGGCCTACCGATTAATGTGTATACCCTTTCCTTATTAGCCCTCCCCAAGTGCATTACCTCACACTTCTCTGAATTAAATTCTATTTGCCATTGTTCTGCCCACCTGACCAGTAGATTGATATCCTCCTGCAGTCCATGACTTTCCTCTTCAGTATCAACCACAGCCAATTTTAGTGCCATCTGGAAACATCTTCAAAATTCCCCCTATATTCAAATCTAGATCATTAATGTATACCACAAAAAGCAAGAGACCCAGTACTGAGCCCTGAGGAACCCCACTGGAAACATCCTTCCAGTCATTAAAACATCCATCAACCATAACCCTTTGCTTCCTACGCTAAGCCAATTTTGGATCCAACTTGCCACTTTGCCCTGGATCCCATGTGCTTTTACCTTCGTGACCAGTCTGCCATGTGGGACCTTATCAAAAGCTTTGCTAAAGTCCGTTTACACTACAGCATACGCAGTTCCCTTATCAACCCTCCTGGTTACCTCCTCGAAAAATTCAATTAGGTTAGGCAAATGCGATCTTCCCTTCAAAGAGGGGAAAAAGGGTGGACTTTTGGTGGAGAATTAAGTCAAAGAGATGTGTCCTGAAAAGACTTTTAAAGAACTTGAGAGAGATAGGGCTCAATTTTCCCCAAGCTCATTTTCTGGCATATTGCCAGAGTTACGCTGGGTTTTCTAGTCCAGAAATGGGCCAGAAATATTTTGCCAAAGTTTCCCAGATCGAAAATTCGAATTTGGTGCCGCACCTCGGGGGGTGGAGCCTGCTGTCTGCACCAAAAACAATGTCGTACCTTCTGCGCATGCGCGGGGGGGGGGAAGTTACGTTTTTGACGTCGTTCCAATGGACGCGCATGCTCAGTACAGCTCAGATTTGACAATCGGCCATTTTTAAAGAGCCAGTTGTGTGTGTGAGAAGGAGTGCTGTGTGAGAGCATTGGAAAAATTACAGCTGGAGCAATACAAGATGCAACACGGACCAAGATCCAAGAATTTCTTCCTGGAAGAAGTGGAGGCACTAGTTACTGTGATTGAGAACAGATGGCAGGAGCTGGACACCAGCAGAGGTCACATAAAAGTTCCACAAAAGAAATGAAGAAACACGGGAAGCAACTTGCAGAAGATTACTGCGCAGCGGTGAACACCATGAGATCTGGAAGCCAGTGTAAAAAGAAATGGCAGGACCTTGGTCAAATAGTTAGTGTAAGTAATATTTTCCTTTATTCAATGCAATTGTAAATGTAACCAGCTGTATATGTCCCACCCAGCAGAAAGACATCCTGTCTAAAAAGTTGTATTTTGATCTTTGCAGAAGAAAGTGGCACACAACAAAAGGGAAAGAACTCGAACAGGAAGAGGCCCGGCAAATCTGCACCCACTGACACGCTTGGAAGAGAGGGTCACTGCTTTGATGGGTCCTGTCTGGAAAAAAGCAATCAGTACTGCACAAGCTGGGCCCACACTCGAGGGAGAGGGTAAGTCTTGCAAATTCATCATGGTCCTTCAAATCAGCCTGCTGCCTGGCCTGCAATGTGTGAGCCTACTCATGCCACCCATCCTGCCCCCTCCTCTGCTGTTAACCATTTGACTGTTCTGTTATATTTTGCAGAACTTGAGGCTAACCCTGATGATGCAGAAGAAGATTCAGACGAGGATGAGGCTGAAGAGGAGAACATCTTCCAATCCAACCCTCCAGACCAAGATCTGTATGGATGACCACCCATAAAGGTCTTGTGACCGCTCCTTTCTCTTCCCCCCCCCCCCCGCCACCCCTTGAGTCTTGTGACCTCTCCCTCTCTCCCCCTCCCGGGCTACAAGCCTTCTGATCGGCGCCTCGCTTTCCCTCCCCCTCCCCGGGCTACAAACCATAAGATCGGCTATCTCACTCCCTCCCCAGGCTGCAAGCCACAAGATCGGCTCTCTCTCTCCCTCCCCCTCCCCGGGCTACAAACCATAAGATCGGCTATCCCTCCCTCCTCTCCTCTCTCCCGCTCCCGCCTCCCCACCCCACGGCTTGTTTTGTAGCTGAACCCCGAGCCGCTGTGTCCGGACATGAGGCCGATTCTGCCGGCCAAACCTACAACCCTCCAGGCCTTCTTCAAGACGTTTGGTGGTGGCGTGTGAGTGAGTAAAAAAAATGAGAAAACTTGTGAAATCCAAAAAATTTACACTTCCATGTTGACAGGTTAAAAAAAAGTTGAACTTTATTATTGATTTTGACAGTGTTCTCGACTCCCTCCAAAATCTTCGATTTAAAAACAATGGCGTCTTTCAGCGCAGATTTGTGAATGTGCGCTGGTTTTCTTAACTCACCAGAAGGTTTTTCGAGAGTGGCCAGATAGGCCAACCTAAGAGAAAGAAATGTTGGCCAAACTGCGAACAATTGAAAAAACCGACACAGACATGAGGGAACACCGTCAAAAAAATACTAGCCTGGAAAAATCGTAACTAAGTCAGTTACGCCGGCGCAGATCGCAGGGGGAACATTTGAAAAAAATAAATACGGCAAAAATTTGACTCAATACACCAAAAAACAGCAGTCTTCTCCAAAAAAATGGCGCAAATCACTGGGAAAAATTGAGCCCATAGAGTGGTGTGGAGAAGAACTTCCAACAAGCAGTATAGCTCTTCCACCGAAGCAGGAGCAAGAGGATGCACAAGAGGCCAGAGTCAGAGAGTATGGCTGAGGACATCAAGCTGGAAAAGTTGACATGCAAGAGCATAACACAATCCAACTATTTGGACAATTTACTTGGTACAAGATATTGTGTTCCTAACACAGATGAGACTGCACACAGGGAGGTTAAAGTAACAGTGACCTCGGTCTTTATTAAGACACTCCAGAGTGAGGAACAGGCCTTAGGGGCCGGCTTATATACAGTTTTCCCAAAGGATGCTGGGATCCCTTGGGACTTCAAGGGATGCGCTCCCTGGTGGCAGAACATGGGAGTGCATGCTTTACAGATACTCAACATCACTCCCCCCTCAAAGTCAAAGTGAAAACTATAGAGATTGGACGTGCTTATTTGTACTGCAAAAATGTTCAACAGGCTTCATCCCTTATTTCTGATTGGTCCCCTTGGAGGATAAGCCACACCCTGAAGTTTCACAGGAATGTGTCACTGGATCCGCCCATCCCAAGGTCTCACTGACTTTGCAAATTGTAACTCGATCCACTTTGACTTCGTGAAGCGACAGAGGACAGAGCTCCCCAGAAGACAGCAAGGGCCAGCCAAAGTGCCTTACCCAAGTGCAAGTGTATGCCTCCCCCAGCCAAAGTCCCGTACCCCAGCGGAAGTGCCTTACCCAAGTGCATCCTCCACCTTCCCTCCCACCCCTGCCACAAATGGGGCATTGTGTACGGATTATTGTTTATTGGGTATGACTGAATAGTGACAGTGTCGTAACTTCTGGATATCATCCACTCCAACGATGTCCCTTGTAGGTGGTTAGAAGAACGTGATCCGTCTTTCCTGAGTTTCCTCTCTCCCCTTTGATACCCTCCCCCAACCATGTCTCCCTCCTCCCCCCAGTCTCTCTCTCTCCACCCAGCCACTCTCTCTCTGTCCCCAGCCTCTCTCCACCCCCAGCCTCTCTCTCTCTCCCCCCCACCCAGTCTCTCTCTCCCCCATCCCAGGCTCTCTTTCTCTCCCCAGCCTCTCCCTCTCTCCCCCCCAAACAGTCTCTCTCTCCTCCCCCCACCCCCAGTCTCTCTCTCTCCCCAGCCCCTCTCTCTCCCTCCCTAGCCTCTCTCTCTCTCTCTCTCTCCCTAGCCCCTTGCACTTTCCCCCCAGCCTCTCTCTCCTCCAGCCTCTCTCACTCTCGGCCCCAAGGCCCTCCGACTCTCAGCCCCAACGCCCTCTGCTTTCGGCCCCAGGCCAGCCGGGTTGGGGGTTGGGGGGGCAGGGGGAAGGGGGCAACTCAGGGAGAGAGAGTCGGAGCCTCAGGTCCTGCTTCTCGGCACCACGTGGAGGGAATGAACAGACAGCTGTCTGTCAAAAAATGTGCAATACAAATAGTTAGTCCCATAAAGATTCAGGCAGACTGATCTTTTGTTAAACAGGTTTATCCTGAGCTGTAAGAAGCACATGTTCCATGGGAAATTCTGCCTCCAGAATCCAGGACTTGAACAGTTCTGTTTCCTGAGTTCACAAGAGGTCACGATTGTTTCTTAAAAAGGCAGCCGACACTAAATCATTCTCTTATTGTCTCTGTGTATTTCAGCTATTCAGCATGTTAATTGGGCGTCGAGAGGTTTCATTTTGTGATTTGACATTAATTAAACAGTGTTAACTTTTGCCCTTGCTCATAAATTTGTTTCTAACAAATATTAATACAAGGACTCATTGTTAACTTTTTTGCTAGTTAAATGCTTGTTAAATACTAATTTACTTCATTTCCACATTGTACTAATTTCTCCAATTTAAATCTGGCAGAACTCCAGTGGTGAGCAGAGTGTGAGGTATTAACCAAAGTTCCATTCCAGAGAGTTAAACACATATTGAGGCTGACACTTCAGCGCAGTCATCATCATAGGCAGTCCCTTGAAATCAAGGATGACTTGCTTCCACTCTAAATGTGAGTTCTCAGGTGAATGAGCAGTCCAATACAGGAATTATAGTCAGCAAGTGGAACTAAACTACAGAACCATTGGGAATCTGTTCAACCTGTGCCATCTCCAGGCCAGGTCCAAGACCACCCCAACCTCTGTCGCTGAGCTACAGTACGTGGACGAAAGCGTGGGCCTTATGCTAAACATCCGTAAGACAAAGGTCCTCCACAGCGAGTCCTCACCGCACAGCACTGCCCCCCAGTCATCAAGATCCGCGGCGCAGCCCTGGACACCGTGGACCACTTCCCATATCTCGGGAGCCTCCTATCAACAAGAGCAGGCATCGACGATGAGATTCAACACCGCCTCCAGTGCGACATGTGCAGTTTTTGACTGCCTGAGGAAAAGAGTGTTTGAAGACCAGGCCCTCAAAACTGCCACCAAGCTCATGGTCTACAGGGCTGTAGTAATACCTGCCCTCCTGAATGTCTCAGAGACATGGACCATATACAGCAGATACCTCAAGTTGCTGGAGAAATATCACCAATGATGTATCCGCAAGATAGGCAACGGAAACACAACAAGGACACCCTCAAAGCCTCCTTGATAAAGAGCAACATCCCCACTGACACCTGGGAGTCCCTGGCCCAAGACCACCCTAAGTGGAGGAAGTGCATCCGAGCGGGCACTGAGCACCTCGAGTCTCATCGTCGAGAGCGTGCAGAAATCAAGCGCAGGCATCGGAAAGAGCTTGCTGCAAACCAGTCCCACCCACCCCTTCCGTCAAAAACTATCTATCCCACCTGTGACAGAGTCTGTGGCTCTCGTATTGGACTGTTCAGCCACCAAAGAACTCACTTCAGGAGTGGAAGCAAGTCTTCCTCGATTTCGAGGGACTGCCTATGATGATGACGGGAATTACAGTCTCTGTCACAGGTGGGACAGACAGTTGTTGAAGGGAAGGGGTGGGTGGGGAGTCTGGTTTGCCGCACGCTCCTTCCGCTGCCTGCGCTTGCTTTCTGCATGCTCTCAGCGTCTAGACTCGAGGTGCTCGGCGCCCTCCCAGATGCTCTTCCTTCACTTAGGGCGGTCTTTGGCCAGGGACTCTCAGGTGTCAGTGGGGATGTTGCACTTTATCAAGAGGGCTTTGATAGTGTCCTTGAAACGTTTCCTCTACCCACCTTGGGCTCGCTTGCCGTGTAAGAGTTCCAAGTAGAGATCAGCACAGTATTGAGGGAGGGCTGCGCTGTCGAATGAGATGTTAAATCGAGGCTCCGTCTGCCCTATCATGTAGACATAAAAGACCCATGGTACTATTTAATTCTTTCTTTCTCTATTTCTCTCTTTCTCTCTCTCTCTTTCTCTCTCTTTCACTCAGGATCCCATGGCTCAGAGGCTCAGTCATAGAAGGCCAGCTTCGGGACTCCGTATTGTCCAATGCAGTACTGCCAACATGCTATCTACCGAGATCTCATCAAAAAACAGTATGTATCAAAAGCTGCCTGTATTGCACTTCATCATCATCAGAGGCAGTCCCTTGAAATGAGGATGACTTGCTTCCACACCAAAAAGGGATGAGTTCACAGGAGTTTCAATGAAGGACCTAATATTCCAAGTTCTGAACTACATCCCGAAGGATGGAAGATGCCTGTGCGTGGATTTTTTTAACCTGTGGTGACCGTTGCACACCAGCCACCATACAGGCTTGACAGAGCTAGGTCTTGTTCCAGTGGCAAGGGTTATCCAAGACAACTGGAGACCTGCTCTGCTGCACGGACCTAGTGCGCACACATATCACAGTGTGGGCTGGCCTGTGCTGCCCCTGGGCCCCTGGCCCTGAACTCATGTGTCCCCTGGACCCCGATCACATCCCTCTACAGTCTCTTGCCGCTCCTTCACCCCGATCTCGCTGCTCCTGCAGTATTTGCCCGCGCTCCAATCACCAACCTGGACCTTGATGACGTCACTCTTCGCTGCCGTCGCAGCTCGTGCTACTCCCTGAAGTAATATGCCTCCACACTGCTCCCAAGGCCGCTCGCCGCTCCTTTTATGACCATAACCTGCCGCTGCTGTTCTCACGCAGGTCGGGTCAACAACATTAACTGCAGCATTCCTGACATACTCCCACCTGTTTGCAGCCTACACACGTGAGATCTGGCCTGCTGTATTGTAGATCATCTCAACTCAACATTACAAAAATAAAATAAACAAGTTTAACTCTTGCTGCCCCACTAGGAAATCAAGATAAAATAAAATAAACCGACATTTCTGGCCCTTTTCTGACTGGGGCTCATCTAGCCGTTACGTTGTCTTCATCATTCAGGCCTCGGGTTAAAATTGCAGTTGAGCCCCGATGTATCATTTGGGTCCAATCAGTATATTTAAAGAAGAACCCCGCTGCATTCTGATGGGTGTCCCTCGTGCCTGCTCAAAAGGGCAGGTTAAAGTTACACCCGGCAGAAGGCAGTGGGTAAGTCGCTGTGGCCAATCTAACTGCCCACCTGCACTCCACTGGGGGAGCCGGGTTAAAACATACTTTAGGATTATATTTTCAGAATCATAGCTTGTGCAAGTTATGAAAGGTAGCCCATCTCAGGAAATAAGGAAGTCGGACAGGCAGGAGTTCGGTGCGTTGGTGAGGCCTATAAAGGCCCAGTGACAGAGGAGAGGCCAGCCAGTGCAGCTGTAGCGGGGAGAGAAGGGCAAAAAAGAAGTAGAAGGAAATTGAAAGGTGACGTCACAGCCAAGGGAGTAAGTGATTGGCTGGTAATTGGTAAGTAGTTTTTCTATTTTCTTTTCTTATCAGTAAGTAACCTTTAGCATTGTTGTTGCCAAATTAAGTTTATCTAAGGGTTAAGTCATGGCAGGACAGCTCGGACACATGTTATGCTCCTCCTCTACAATGTGGGAAGTCAGGGACGCCTCTAGTGTCCCTGACGACTACGTGTGCAGAAAATGCATCTGCCTCCAGCTCCTGACGGACCACATTGCGGCACTGGAGCTGCGAGTGAATGAACTCTGGAGCATCCACGATGCTGAGAATTACGTGAATAACACGTTTAGCGAGTTGGTCTCACCGCAGGTAAAGGGTACACAGCTAGATAGTAAATGGGTGACCAACAGGAAGAGCAGTGCAAGGAAGGTAATGCAGGGGTCCCCTGCGGTCATCCCCCTGCAAAACAGATACACCACTTTGCGTACTGTTGAGGGGGATAACTCATCAGTGGGGAGCAGCAGCAGCCAAGTTCATGGCACCATGGGTGGCTCTGCTGCGCAGGAGGGCAGAAAAAAGAGTGGGAGAGCTATAGTAATAGGGGATTCGATTGTAAGGGGAAAAGATAGGCGTTTCTGCAGCCGCAACCGAGACTCCAGGATGGTATGTTGCCTCCCTGGTGCAAGGGTCAAGGATGTCTCTGAGTGGGTGTAGGATATTCTGAAAAGGGAGAGTGAACAGCCAGATGTCGTGGTGCATATAGGTACCAACGATGTAGGTAAAAAAACAGGATGAGGTCCTACAAGTCGAATTTAGGTAGCTACAAGCTAAATTAAAAAGTAGAAACTCAAAAGTAGTAATCTCAGGATTGCTACCAGTGCCACGTGCTAGTCAGAGTGGGAATCGCAGGATAGCCCAGATGAATACGTGGCTTGAGGAGTGGTGCAGCAGGGAGGGATTCAATTTCCTGGGGCATTGGAATCGGTTCTGGGGGAGGTGGGACCAGTACAAACCGGACAGTCTGCACCTGGGCAGGACCGGAACCAATGTCCTAGGGAGAGTGTTTGCTAGTGCTGTTGGGGAGGAGTTAAAGTAACATGGCAGGGGGATGGGAACCTATGCAGGGAGACAGAGGGAAAAAAATGGAGGCAGAAGCAAAAGATAGAACAGTAAAAGTGGGGGGCAGAGAAACCCAAGGCAAAAAACAAAAAGGGCCACATTACAACAAAATTCTAAAGGGTCAAAGTGTGTTAAAAAGACAAGCCTGAAGACTCTGTGCCTCAATGCGAGGAGTATTCGGAATAAGGTGGATGAATTAACTGCGCAGACAGCAGTTAACGGATATGATGTAATTGGCATCACGGAGACATGGCTCCAGGGTGACCAAGGCTGGGAACTCAACATCCAGGGGTATTCAACATTTAGGAAGGATGGGCAGAGAGGAAAAGGAGGTGGGGTGGCGTTGCTGGTTAAAGGGGAAATTAATGCAATAGTAAGGAGGGACATTAGCCTGGATGATGTGGAATCGGTATAGGTGGAGCTGCAGAATTCCAAAGGGCAGAAAACGCGAGTGGGAGTTGTGTACAGACAACTAAACAGTAGTAGTGCAGTTGGGGACAGCATCAAACAAGAAAAAAGGGATGTGTGCAATAAAGGTACAGCAGTTATCATGGGCGACTTTAATCTACATATTGATTGGGCTAACCAAACTGGTAGCAATGTGGTGGAGGAGGATTTCCTGGAGTGTATTAGGGATGATTTTCTAGACCAATATGTCGAGGAACCAACTAGAGAGCTGGCCATCCTAGACTAGGTAATGTGTAATGAGAAAGGACAATTAACAATCTTGTTATGCGAGGCCCCTCGGGGAAGAGTGACCATAATATGGTAGAATTCTTTTTTAAGATGGAAAGTGACAAAGTTAATTTGGAAACTAGGGTCCTGAACTTAAGGAAAGGTAACTTCGATGGTATGAGGGGTGAATTGGCTAGAATAGACTGGCAAAGGATACTTAAAGGGTTGAAGGTAGATAAGCAATGGCAAACATTTAAAGATCACATGGATGAACTTCAGCAATTGTACATCCCTGGCTGGAGTAAAAATAAAATGGGGAAGGTGGCTCAACTGTGGCTAACCAGGAAAATTAAGGATAGTGTTAAAACCAAGGAAGAGGCATGTAAATTGGCTAGAAAAAACAACAAACCTGAGGACTGGGAGAAATATTGAATTCAACAGAGGAGGACTAAAGGTTTAACTAAGAAAGGGAAAATAGAGTACGAGAGGAAGCTTGCAGGGAACATAAAAACTGACTGCAAAAGCTTCTATAAATATGTGAAGAGAAAAAGATTAGTGAAGACAAACATAGGTCCCTTGCAGTTGGATTCAGGTGAATTTATAATGGGGAACAAAGAAATGGCAGACCAATTGAACACATACTTCGGTTCTGTCTTCACAAAGGAAGCCACAAATAACATTCCGAATGTACTAGGGGTCAGTGGGTCTGGTGAGAAGGAGGAGCTGAAGGGTATCCTTATTAGGCAGGAAATTGAGTTTGGGAAATTGATGGGATTGAAGGCCGATAAATCCCCGGGGCCTGATAGTCTGCATCCCAGAGTACTTAAGGAAGTGGCCCTAGAAATAGTGGATGCATTGGTGATCATTTTCCAACAGTCTATCGACTCGGGATCAGTTCCTATGGACTGGAGGGTAACTAATGTAACACCACTTTTTAAAAAAGGAGGGAGAGAGAAAACGGTTAATTATAGACCGGTTAGCCTGACATCAGTCGTGGGGAAAATGTTGGAATCAATCATTAAGGATGAAATAGCAGCGCATTTGCAAAGCAGAGACAGGATCGGTCCAAGTCAGCATGGATTTATGAAAGGGAAATCATGCTTGACGAATCTTCTGGAATTTTTTGAGGATGTAACTAGTAGAGTGGACATGGGAGAACCAGTGGATGTGGTGTATTTGGATTTTCAAAAGGCTTTTGACAAGGTCTCGCACAAGAGATTGGTGTGCAAAATCAAAGCGCATGGTATTGGTGGTAATGTATTGACATGCCAGACAGGAAGTAGAGTGTCGGGATAAACGGCTCCTTTTCAGAATAGCAGGCAGTGACTAGTGGAGTGCCGCAGGGCTCAGTGCTGGGACCCCTGCTCTTTACAATATACATTAACGATTTAGATGAAGGAATTGAGTGTAATATCTCCAAGTTTGCAGACGACACTAAACTGGGTGGCGGTGGGAGCTGTGAGGGGGACGCTAAGAGGCTGCAGGGTGACTTGGACAGGTTAGGTGAGTGGGCAAATGCATAGCAGATGCAGTATAATGTGGATAAATGTGAGGTTATCCATTTTGGGGGCAAAAACACGAAGGCAGAATCTTATCTGAATGGCGGCAGATTAGGAAAATGGGAGGTGCAATGAGACTTGGGTGTCATGGTTCAGCAGTCATTGAAAGTTGGCATGCAGGTACAGCAGGCGGTGAAGAAGGCAAATGGTATGTTGGCCTTCATAGCAAGGGGATTTGAGTATAGGAGCAGGGAAGTCTTACTGCAGTTGTATAGGGCCTTAGTGAGGCCGCACCTGGAATATTGTGTTCAGTTTTAGACTCTTAATCTGAGGAAGGACGTTCTTGCTATTGAGGGAGTGCAGCGAAGGTTCACCAGACTGATTCCAGGAATGGCTGGACTGTCATATGAGGAGAGACTGGATCAACGGGGCCTTGCTGAACATAAGAATATAAAAAATAGGAGCAGGAGTAGACCATATAATCCCTCGAGCCTGCTCCGCCATTCAGTAAGATCATGGCTGATCTTCTACCTCAACTCTGCCTTCCTGCATTATCACCGTATCCCTTGATTCCCTTAGTATCCAAAAATTTATCGATCTCTGTCTTGAATATATTCAATGACTGAGCATCCACACCTCTCTGGGTTAGAGAATTTTAAAGAATCACAACCCTTTGAGTGAAGAAATTTCTCCTCATCTCAGTTGTAAATGGCCCACCCTTTATTCTGACCACTAGTTCTAGGGAAACATTTAGCTATTCCCATTAAATCTCTGCTGGATTTTTGAGGTTTAATCTTCCCGGGTAACCTTTATGACAATATAGTAAATTCAGTAAACCCCACACCCAATGGGAAGCTGAGCTTGAGCAGAGCATGAGCCAGTGACAAGGCTACAACACTTTCAAGCTGATTATCTAATCTGCACCTCCATTGATCAAGGCTCTTCGCTACATGTGCAAGATTGCTGCATAAGATAGTAAAGTTACCAAAATGATTTGTTCCCCAACCAGCAGTACCCTGTCAATCGAAGGTGCAAACTCCATCACGGCCTGACACAGAAATTATGCATTAGTGTTACATAGAATCTATAGCACAGCTGTTCGACTCTCCATGGGCCCGACTCCATTCTCAGCGGCACTTGGGCGGCAAGCATCTCTGCTGCCAAGTATGAGACATCCCGCCTGCTGCTGCCCAGATTAGCGGCGTACGTCGTCCATTTTCCGCCCGCCGACCTGTAAGGGACCTCGGCAATGAATATCCCGCCCAAAGTACCATCCGGTACCTCAGTGACCATTGGCTGCACTTGGGCAGCACTTGACCAAATTCAGCCCCATAGAATCTATAGTAGTGAAAACGGACATTCGGTCCAAGTGGTCTGTGCTGGTGTCAATACAATCCTCTCCCCCATTCCGTCCCCATAGCCCTCCACTCTACCTTACGTATGCACCAAGTTATTAGTTTATTAGTTATAAAAAATATTGGAGATGGATAACAAAAGGCTGATTGGATAGGGAATTGGTTGAGTTCTAGTAGTGGTTAGTTTATGCCAAGCTTGGGTTTGAAAAGCCTCTTAATTATGAAGAATATTCCTTAACAAGGCATGTGATATGAATCATCATAAATAACTTGAATATGCGATAAGGCACAATGGAATAGTAACAATTGCAAAGAGTAAACAGTTTTGGATCAGTTTTATAAGGTAGAAATTGGACTTCATTGCGAATTTGTTAAGGGTCTAAAATGGGAACAACAAGGACAAATTTCAGGGAAACGATACCCTGTGCCCAATCTCGGGATAGGGTTAGGGTTAGACACCCGACCGGATATTGAGCGAGGCCATTTTTTAGGCGTCCCTGGCGGCTGTCTAAAACAGGCATTAAAATGTAAATGAGCGGCCGAATGCCTATTTTAGGCCCCCTTTGGGAAACTGGATATTGATGAGCGAAGGCCTGCTCCACTCAGGATTCTTCAGCAGCCACTGTGACCTAAGCAAAAGTGAGTTTTGTTTTTTTTCAATTAAAAATTCATCCCTGTGGAGCCAGGAGAAGCAGGAGGGTTCCTCTGACTCCACAGCACTCTGGATCGGACCCCTCCATTGTTGTTCAACCCCCCTCCCCCCCCAGAATCGTACATTGAGGACGCTGTCAGCGAGGCAAGAAACCGGACAATCATTTTTTTACAATGAGCAAGCTGCTGGTGGAGGCACAACAGCTGGTGGGAGCTCACCCAAATAATATTAATGAGGCCCGAGGTCCAATTTCAGGCCGGCCTTGGGCCTCCCAGATGGGGCTCGTACTACTTGCAAGGCACCTGTATCAAGCCCAAAATCAGGCCTCAAGGAATTTCCATCCCTCTGCATACAGCAACGAGAGAGACTTTATGCTTCCCATCTACTTAGTAATTCATTTTATTAAGAATTAAAAGGACAGAATTCTCCACACACATGGAGGTTGAAAGAGTGCTCAATAATCAAGAAAAGTGTTGGTATTTTTCTTAAATCACCTGTGTTTGTACCACATAAATAATAAGGATCCCAGCTATGCATTTTGCCAGCTTGAATGAAGTTGTGTGCAGCCAATGTAAAAATAAATTCAATAGTGCTTGCTTATCTTTATAATACTTGCTTATCTTTTAGTTTTCAGTTCTGATGGTGGCTTGTACTGAAAGTGTTAATTTGTGGTTTCTTTCTACAGATCTGTGTATTACCAGAGTTTTAAATTTAATTTCAGATTTTTATTGATCTTTATTAAAATTACACCTTCCTTTTCTGGCTGCTAACAAGGCCTTAATACTTTAAAATATGGAAACTTTTTGATCCTGCGACAGTGGTGTTCACAATTTCAGCTGGGAATGAAAGGGAACAGGAAGTGACAAAAGGCAAAATACCCAGGTGATGCCCTCTGCATTGTTGCAAGGATGTCATCAGGGCTTGCCACAACAAGAAATAGGAACAGGAGTAGGCCACTTGGCCCTTCGACCTTGCTCTGCCATTCAACATCATGGCTGATCTTCTACCTCAATGCCTTCCTGCATTATCCCCATATCCCTTGATTCCCTTCGTATCCAAAAATGTATTGATCTCTGTCTTGAATATATTCAATGACTGAGCATCCATCTGGGGTACAGAATTCAAAGATTCACAACCCTTTGAGTGAAGAAATTTCTCCTAATCTCAGTCCTAAATGGCTGGCCCTTTATTCGGAGAATATGACCCCTAGTTCTAGGGAAACAGTTAGCTATTCCCATTACATCTCTGCTGGATCTTTGAGGTGTTGATTTTCCCAGCCAACCTTTGTGACAATGCAGTAAATTCAATAATCCTCATAACCAATGGGAAGCTGAGCTTGAGCGGAGCATGAACCAGTGACAAGGCTACAACACTATAGAGCTGATTATCTAATCTGCACCTCCATTGATCAAGGCTCCCCGCTACGTGTGCAAGATTGCTGCATAAGATCTTCTTCTTCAGCAGTCCCCCGGAGTTGAGGATGACTTGCTTCCACACTAAAATGGGTTCTAAGCTGACTGATGAGACCAATGCGGGATCTACAGTCTCTGTTACAGGTGGGGCAGATGGTGGTTGGAGGGACGGGTGGGTGGGATGCTTGATTTGTCGTACGTTCCTTCCGCTGTTTGCACTTGGCCTCCGCGTGCTCCCGGCGAAGAGACTCAAAGTGTTCAGCGTCTTCTCAGATGCTTCTCCTCCACTTTGAGCGGTCTTGGGCCAGGGATTCCCAAGAGTTGATGGCGATGTTAAATTTATTCAAGGAGGCTTTGAGGGTTTGCTTGAAGGGTTTTCTCTGCCCTCCTGGGACTCGCCTGCTGTGACATAGCTCGGAGTAGAGTGCTTGTTTCAGGTGTCAAGTATCGGGCATGCGGACAATGTGGTCCATCGGAGCTGATCGAGCATGGTCAAGCCTCAATGTTGAGGATGTTGGCCTGAGAGAGAACACTGACGTGGGTGTGCCTATTCTGCCAATGAATGTGCAGGATTTTGCAGAGGTTGCATTGGTGATACTTCTCCAATGCTTTGAGGTGCCTACTGTACATAGTCCATGTCTCTGAAGCATATAGGAGAGCGGGTATCACCACTGCTTTGTAGAACTTGAGCTTGATGCCAGGTTTGAGATCCTGGACTTCGAACAATCTTTTCCTCAGGTGGCCGAAGGCTGCACTGGCACACTGACGGCGGTGTTGGACTTTGTCATTGATGACTGTCCTTGCTGATTTTTTAGCACAGTCAAGACCATCTACGGCCCAAGCACTCAAGGTCCTACTCCACTGAGAGCCAAGAACGGAGAGGTGCTCATCAAGGACAGAGAGGCAGTCAGTGTCTGCTGGAAAGAACACTTCGCAGATCTCCTCAACTAAGACTCTGTCTTTGATGTGAGTGTCCTTGACTCCATCCCACAGCATGCTACCCGCCACCACCTCGGCACAATCCCAGCTGAGGTTGAAAAGGCCATCCGACAACTGAAAAACAACAAGGCCTCAGGAGCAGATGGAATCCCCACCGAAATTCTAAAGCATGGTGGAGAAGTACTCTTGGCATGAATCCATTACCTCATCTCTCTTATCTTTAAGGAGGGGAGCATGCCAGGGGATCTCAGAGACGCCGTAATCGTGACCATCTTCAAGAAAGGCGACAAGTTGGATTGCGGTAATTAAAGAGGAGTTTCCCTGCTGTCTGCATAAGATAGTAAAGTTACCAAAGGCATCTGTTCCCCAACCAGCAGTACCCCGGCAATCGAAGGTCCAAACTCCATCAAAGCCTGACACGGAAATTATGCATTAGTGGACTTTAGAGGGCTTTTCTGTATATAGGGCCGAAATTGATCAACTCACCGCCCACTGCTGCCGACATTCCTCTGCAAGATCTTCCCAGTGCCACTTCCGACATGGCCTGGAGTGGGCAGGAGGGGAGAGCCGCCGGGAACCGCCCACTGACATCAACAGACTGCTGAGCAGCGCAACTGACCTCCCGCCCGCCGAGCTCCCATATTCACGCGGGCGGGAGTCGGCGGAAGTCGGCACCAGAATGGGGGTGGACCGCTGGCTGGAGATTGGTCTGTCCCGACGGTAAGTATTAAGATCCTGAAAAAAAGATTAGTGAACATTTTATATTTTTTTTTTCCACAGCGACTTACCTGGATGGGGTCCCCTGAAGGTCTTCCGATAGTTGTTTTATTTTTTCCTGATGCTTTTTTTTTCCAGCTGTTGGACCCTTCATGGGCCCGACTCCATCCTCAACGGCACTTGGGCAGCAAGCACCTCTGCCGCCGAGAATGAGACCTTCCGCCCGCTGCCGCCCAGATTGGCATCCATTTGCCGCCCTCCGACCTTCAAGGGACCTCGGCGATGAATATCCCACCCAAAGTACCGTCCGGTACCTCAGCGATCATCAGCGGCACTTTGGGCAGCACTTGGGCAGGCGGAGGCCTTGACCAAATTCGGCCCCATAGAATCTATAGCACAGAAAATGGACATTCAGTCCAAGTGGTCTGTGCTGGTGCCAATACAGTTCCCTCCCCCCCATCCCGTCCCTATAGCCCTCCACTCTACCTTACGTATGCACCAAGTTATTAGTTTATTAGTTATAAAAAATATTGGAGGTGGATAACAAAAGGCTGATTGGATAGGGAATTGGTTGAGTTCTAGTAGTGGTTAATTTATGCCAAGCTTGGATTTGAAAAGCCTCTTAGGTATGAAGAATATTCCTTAACAAAGCATGTGATGTGAATCATCATAATTAACATGAATATGTGATGAGGCACAATGGAATAGTAACAATTGCAAAGAGTAAACAGTTTTAGATCAATTTTATTAGGAACTAATTGCGAATTTATTAAGGGTGTAAAATGGGAACAACGAGGATAAATTTCAGGGAAACGATGCCCTGTGCCCAAAGTACGTCTAGGGATAGGGTTAGACACCTGACCTGATGTTAAGTTGGGTCATTTTTCAGGCATCACTGGGGTTTCCTAAAACAGGCTTTAAGCCCCTCACATATGTAAATGAGGAGCTGAATGCCTATTTTAGACCGCCTTTGTGAGTCTGGGATAATGATGAGAGGAGGCCTGCTCCACTCAGGATTCTTCAGCAGCTGCTGTGGCCTAAGCAAAGACTCCCACCAAAAAGTGACTTTTGTTTTTTAAAAGAATTAAAAATTTGTTCCATTGGAGCCAGGAGAAGCAGGAGTGCTCCTCTGACTCCACAGTACTCCAGATCGGACCCCTCCATTGTTGTTCAAACCCCCCCCCCCCCCGCCCCCCAACATAGTACCTTTAGGCCGCTGTCAGCGAGGCAAGCAACCAGACAATCATTTTCTTACAATGAGCAAGCTGCTGGTGGAGGCACAACAGCTGGTGGGAGCTCACCCAATAATGAGGCCCGAGGTCCAATTTCGGGCCAGCCTTGGGCCACCCAGTTGGGGCACGTACTACGTGCAAGGCATCTGTATCAGGCCCAAAATCAGGCCTCAAGAAATTTCGAACCCTCTGTGCACACCAACAGGAGAGACTTTATGCTTCCCATCTACTTAGTAATTCACTTTCTTAAGAATTAAAAGGACAGAATTCAAAATAGTAATTCTCCACACACTTGGAGGTTGAAAGAATGCTCAAAAATCAAGAAAAGTGTTGGTATTTTTCTTTAAATCACCTGTGTTTGTACCATAATAATGATAAGGATCCCAGCTATGCATTTTGCCAGCTTGAATTAAGTTGCGTGCAGACAATGTAAACATAAGTTCAATAATACTTGCTTATCTTTTAGATTTCAGTTCTGATGGTGGCTTGTACTGGAAATGTTAATTTGTGGTTTCTTTCTACAGCTGCTGACTGATCTGTGTATTACCAGAGTTTTAAATTTTAGTTTCAGAATTTTATTGATCTTTAATAAAGTTACAAAAGGCAAAATACCCAGGTGATGTCCTCTGTCTGCCTTGTTGCAAAGATATCATCAGGGCTTGCCACAGCAACCCAGTGGGTAAATCAAATACGGCAACAAATAGTCTATATACTTGTAGGGAAATGCAACACAAGGTACATGTCTTGAAGAGAAGCACAGAGGAAGGTGGTTCTCATATTTTGGGATCGTTTGACCATTTTTCATAAAGGTCTTTTTGACGAAAAAGAATTCCAAAAGTTTGCACAACATTATGGGTTCAGTTCTGTCACCAGCTTGTCAACATATGCGCAGTCAAATGGCAAGGCACAGAATGTTGTTACAATTGTAAAGGCACGCTTAAGAAAAACATACGGGTCCAACAATGACCTTCACCTCACACTTTTTGTCTGGCACAAGACCCCGTGTAAGATACTTAACAGCTCACCAGCAAAACGACTATTTCATAAAGCAAAATACTGCTCCCTACAGAAAAACTGGTGGTTAAATTGGATAACCCCCAAAAACGGGCATGGGGATCACTCATTGCATTACAGGCAACACATTAAATTGGGGCTACCTGCTGTTTTACATGATTGCTGCATGTAGCCAGCCTTCCCGTGCTGTTCATTGGTTGCACGCATCAGCAGGGGACCTGATATCTTGGATGGTTACTGCTACTTAAAGGCAGTCTGCAGTTTGTAAAGGGGAGGTGCATCGCAGCTGCAAGAAATGATGGGCGTCCTTTGTGAAATGAATCTGTGCTGTAAAAGATTGAAGAATGGCTGAACATGTGAGAGAGCGTGCACCATGGTTTTCTGATAATGCACTGGAGGCCTTGGTGCAAGGCGTGGAGTGAAGGAGAGACATCCTGCAGTAGAGTTTCCATTAGCTTGCGTTGGTTTATTCGCCCGCAATCCAAAACCAGCACAAAGAAAATCGAGTAATTTTCAAGCGCAAGTTACATCCAGCGTAAATCGAGTTTCAGCAATCTTTTACACTGGTTAAAAGACATCGTGCTGGAAGCCGGCCCCGCCCACAAAGATGGCTCCGCCCCCAGATCGAATGAATCACCATGGTGAGTTTTTGCTAGTGGTGCCAATTTGCAGTCCTTCAAGGAGACTCTTAACATTAAGTTGTATTTTTTAGGTACAAGGACATTATTAGCCACCTTAAAAAAGATAATTTACTAAGAAACTGACTGTACAGCAGTAATCCAGAAAATAACCTGTAAGATCTTCATGATCCCTGTAAATAGTGCTGGTTGGGGGTCCTTCATTCCATTTAATGTCGTGTTACATAAGAAATAGGAGCAGGAGTAGGCCATACGGCCCCTCGAGCCTGCTCCGCCATTCAATAAGTCATGGCTGATTTGATCATGGACTCAGTTCCACTTCCCTGCCCACTCCCCATAACCTCTTAGCCTCTTATCGTTTAAAAATCTGTCTATTTCTGTCTTAAATTTATTCAATGTCCCAGCTTCCACAGGTCTCTGAGGCAGCGAATTCCACAGATTTACAACCCTCTGAGAGAAGAAATTTCTCCTCATCTCAGTTTTAAATGAGCGGCCCATTACTCTAAGATCATGCCCTCTAGTTCCAGTCTCCCCCATCAGTGGAAACATCCTTTCTGCATCCACCTTGTCAAGCCCCCTCATAATCTTATATGTTTCGATAAGATCACCTCTCATTCTTCTGAATTTCAATGAGTAGAGGCCCAACCTACTCAACCTTTACTTATAAGCCAACCCTCTCATCTCCGGAATCAACCTAGTGAACCAAAGTGCATGACCTCACACTTTCCAACATTATTCTCTATCTGCTAAATTTTTGCCCAATCACTTAGCTTGTCTATGTCCTTTTGCAGATTTTTTGTGTCCTCCTCACACATTGCTTTTTCTCCCATCTTTGTATCGTCAGCAAACTTGACTACGTTACACTCAGTCCCTTCTTCCAAGTCGTTAATATAGATTGTAAATAGTTGGAGTCCCAGCACTGATTCCCGCGGCACCCCACTAGTTATTGGTTGCCAACCAAAGAATGAACCATTTATCCTGACTCTCTGTTTTCTGTTAGTTAGCCAATCCTCTATCCATGCTAACATATTACACCCAACCCCGTGAACTTTTATCTTGTACAGTAATCTTTTATGTGGCACCTTGTCAAATGCCTTCTGGAAATCCAAATACACCACATCCACTGGTTCCCCTTTATCCACCCTGTTCGTTACATCCTCAAAGAACTCCAGCAAATTTGTCAAACATTGCTTTCCCTTTCATAAATCCATGCTGACTCTGCCTGACCGAATTTTGCTTTTCCAAATGTCCTGCTACTGCTTCTTTAATAATGGACTCCAACATTTTCCCAACCACAGATATTAGGCTAACTGGTCTATAATTTCCTGCTTTTTGTTTGACTCCTTTTTTAAATAGGGGCGTTATATTTGCAATTTTCCAATCTGCTGGGACCTCCCCAGAATCCAGGGAATTTGGTAAATTACAACCTGCATCAACAATCCCTGCCGCTACTTCTCTTAAGACTTTAGGATGCAAGCCATCAGGTCCAGGGGATTTATCTGCCTTTTGTCCCATTATCTTACTGAGTACCACCTCCTTAGTGATTGTGATTGTGTTAAGTTCCTCCCCCCCTATAACTCCTTGACTTTTCCACTGTGGGAATATTGTTGGTGTCCTCTACCGTAAAGACTGATACAAAATATTTGTTCAGAGTTTCTGCTATCTCCATGTTCCCCATTACTAATTCCCCGGTCTCTAAGGGACCAACATTTACTTTAGCTCTCTTTTCCTTTTTATGTACCTGTAGAAACTCTTTTATATACCTACAGTGCTCTTTACCTATAGTGTTCTGCTATGCAAGGTTACGACAGGACATCGGCTGGAGTGTGAAGTTGGAACATAGCAGCGGTGGTTTCATATCAGCGTTGCACACTCATTCGCGTTCACCTAGTAACAAGCTGCTCTGCATGTTGCCGGCGGTCATTAGGTGTTCGTGCACAATCCTCTTTACCAAGATGGTGCCCTGCACATTTCCCATCGGAAGTGTGCGCACACACCTCGGACCCCATTTTGAGTCTTAAAATACAAGTGCTACACGGCGCAATTTAGCCCCCATTGAGAAGTCAAAATCTCCTTCTCTAATTATCAACCTAGTTATTCTCGAACGAGGTTGCTTGGGTTTTCTTGAGGTATGGCACTTTTACATCCCTTGCCAGCTTTGATTTCAGAAGTGTTCTCATTTACAACAACAACTGGCGATGTTGTTGTTGTTGTAAATGAGAACACTTCATCAATAACGATGATAATATTTATATCAATTGTCCAATTCATTGATTTCAATATTAACATATCAAATAAGGTAACTGATATATAAAATATTTAATATGTGACTTTCATACTAGTCTACCACATCTGGGCCCCAAATTTCCCCAGCCGCTTAGAGCGGCGTAGTTAGATGTGGTGCGCCGACTTCATGGGTGGAAAAAAATGCGCCGAAAACTTAACAAAATAATTTGGCCCTTCCTGGATCGCTGTGGTCCCGTGGCGTGGCGCTGACAAACCTGCAGGGGGGGGCGGAGCTTATGCTGCACTTGTTCAGCACAGCCAGCAGGGCAGGCTTGGGCCCAGCATCTCCTCAAGTGCCAGCAGGGGGCACATGACCATTTGTGCATGCGCAATGGGGCAGAAACCTTGGCAATTGGCCATTTAAAGGGAGAGCGTCCTCAGTGCCTCAGCAGCATTGGCAGTGGGCCATATTAGAAGGTAAGGTGAATTGTGATTTTTGGGTGGCTGAGGGAGTGGAAAGGAGTGCTGCACAGGTGTATGAAAGTTGAGAACTGTGTGTTTTCAAGATCACCTGAGTGTAAATCCAATACACCAATGACGCAAGAGCGTGCAACCAGGACGAAGAAGTTCTTGCATGAGGAGGTGGAGAAACTAGTCTCTGTCATTGAGGACAGATGGCAGGAGCTGGATATCAGTAAGAGTGGTCCCACAAAAGTTCCACCCAAAGAAATGAGGAGACGCTGGAACCTAGTTGCAGAAGAATTCTCCGCAGGGGTAAAGACCACAAGAACTGGAAGCCAGTGTAAAAAGAAATGGCAGGACATTGGTCAAGTAGTGAGTGTAAGTATTATCTTGAGTTTTAAATGGAATTGCAATTGTTACTGTGATCATCTGTATATGTCCCATCCATCAGAAGCTCACCTTGTGGCAAAAATTATATTTTCAACTTTGCAGAAGAAATTGCCCCACAACAAAAGGGAGAGATCTAGAACAGGAGGAGGGCCGCCAAATCTGCACCAACTATCACCACTGGAACAGAGGGTCGCTGCCTTGCTGAGTCGCAGCTGCAGAAAAAAAATCAGCTCTGCACAAACTGGGCCCACATGCGAGGGTGAGGGTCAATCATGAAAATGCATCATCGCCCTTCAAATCAACCTGCTGACTGGCCTGCTATGCTTGAGATTACTCATTCCACCCATCCTGCCTCCTCCTTTCTTGCGAACCATTTGACTGATCTGTTATATTTTGCAGAACAAGAAGATAATTCTGAACATCCTGACGATCAACAAGAAGATCCAGATGCGTCCGCTCCAGACCAAGGTGGGTGGGGGAAGGAGGGGTCCATGGATCTGTGTTCATGGGAGAATGCTGATCATGATATGGATCAGTCCATGGTACAGGGCATCACTTTGCCAGACACCTCCATGAGCTCTGCCATGACATTCCTTAGTTTCACACCTTCCGAGGTTGCGGGTCCCAGTGGCGGTGGTGGAATGCAGGTTGGAACACCCAGGGCCCCACTGTCCCAGCCTGCGCCTCGCACTGGAGGGGTGCCACTATGCAGACCCACGGCGAGGGGAAGGAGAAGCCGACCAGTCTCTCCTGAGATGCAGCCTTCATCAGATGTACATCAGGTTATGTCATTGGGTGAGGAGACCAATGCCCTTACCCGATCACTCGTGGCCGCCGTCAGTGGGGTGCATGATGAGGTTGCGACATGGTCAGGAGAAATATCAGCACTGAAACGGGAACTAAGGGCGGGCATGTCAGAGAGAGTGCAAATGATGGCAGAAGCCATGAGGGAGCTAGCTGCTGCAATAAGGGCACAGAGGCCTGACAATCAAATGCTACTCCCACTGCAATCCCCACACCAGCCTCTGTTGAGACCCAAGCCGGGCCCCCAGCGACCCCCCCACCACCATCACCGCCCCTATGAGGAAGTTCCCCGATATGTGGGTGAGAGATGGGTTCAGCCTTTCTTTGCTGTTGTTGTTGTTGTTATTGAAGTGCTTTGTAAACTTTCCAATAACATTTTTCTGCATTAAAACTGAATCATGTTCCATTATCACCACACAACATTTAGGAACAACTGTTTTTATTCCAGATTCTAGCACTCGCAGTATTTTGCTTTTGTATTAGTGTTATTTGTACTGTTGATGTCGGTGGGGAGGTAGGGACGGGGTAGGCCTTTCTATCATAGGCTCCAATTGCTGTCCGGTCTCAAAGTCTTGGGGGGAAAAATTGATTATCGACCATTTTGTGGTATAACGTCGCCTGGGCACTCATTTTTAGCGCCAGGCGATAATTAGCACCGGCGATCAGGAAATTGATTTTTACTGTTCTAAAAGAGGATAGCAGCACTAAATCAAGCGCTGCACACTTCTCCTACGGCGATAGTAAGGCAGGTGCAGCGCTACTCTTAGCGCTAATCAATTTTAGCTTTGCTCATGTCCAGGCTCATCAGACATGCTGGCTCCAACTGGATCTGTAAGGGGAGGGGCTATGATGCCACACTGCCTCAAACTCACCATTCCATCTCTGCTGCTAGTGTTGAAGGAGCAACATGGCTGCTTAAGGACAAAGCCTGTACGCCATGCGCTTTAGCGACGAAGCCCATCAGGCTCTTGTGGAGGCGGTGGAGAGGCAATGGGCCTCCATGTTTCCTGAGACTGGCAAGAGGCCAATGCCAGCCGCCTACAGATGCCTATGGAGTGAGGTAGCACAATATGTGTCTGGCAGGAGCGTGGTGGACAGGACAGTGACGTAATTTCGCAAGAAGTTCAATGACCTCACTCGGGTGATAAGGGTGAGTACATTCTTCCACAATCTCTGCATGCCACAATGTCAAGACAATTATTTGTAGACACTGTCAAAACTGCCACATCCCAGCACTCTCACACAATGTGTCCACCTACTAAAAGTCACATCCACATCTCAGCACTTGCATACATTAACAGCTGTTCAACTACGATATGCACATGTGACAAACACATTGCTGCACAGTTACTTAAAGGCTTTTTTTTCTCTTGTAGGCCAACCTGGCGCATAATAAACGCGAGCAAGAAAGGACAGGAGGTGGTGAGTCACACCTGAAGCCACTCACTGACCTGGAACAAAGAGCCCAGGAGATCATTGGCCTACAAGTCATAGGAGCTGCAGCACACAGCCACACCGACCCACGGGGACAATACTGGTATATTCCTCATCTCTCCGTCTTCCCTCATGCCACATCCCCCTCAAACCACAAGCCTTTCCCGTAATGCGTTAAAGTGCAGTGTCTCCATTCCTTGCTCTCATCCTGCCCCCTACCTTGAACTTATCCACACGCTTGTGTCTTTATGGTTTCAGATGATGATCCAGCACAGCACTAGCCCATCCCTCAGCCTCCCAGTAAGAGCGATGAGGGAGACGAGGACGAAGGACAGGAGACCCCAGCTCAGACAAGGTCACCTCAGCAAGCTGCCCCCGACTCTGGGGGGACAATGTCGGTTGAGGAGGTAATGTTTCTGGGTTTTGATGAGGGTGATGCTCCGGGACCCAGCAGCATGCAGCAATGCCACAGGGCAAGGAAAACTTGAGGGCCTGCTCCCCAGAGGGTGAGTTCACAAGCAGGACTCAGATGAGCACCTCGACATGGAGGCTATGGCCAGACTGTCAGCAGGCATGCATAGCGAGCTTCTGGGTGCTATGGCAAGGGTGCCCAAGAGCATGGAGTTTGGAGGAGTCCCCTTCCAGCAGTACACGTGTCTCCCAGCACACCTTCGAGTCCATCCTTGGCAGCTTCCAAAGGATGGTAGACTCTCAGCGGGAGTGTGGGAAACCGGACCTCATGCCACGTGTCATGTGTGAGGTGGCAGCAGCTATTTCAGCACAATGGTTTACTGCTGTAATGGAGTCAGTGGTTGGTGGCATCGAATCTCAGTCTGGCTTCATGCAGGATCAGTCTGGTCTCAATCTCAGATTGATGCCAAGCAAGCACTGACTGCTGCCATCGTTTCTGGGTTCCCCGCAGTCCAACGGGGATCTCACGGTGCCACAGCAGGCCAGCAATCTGTTCTCCAGCAGATTGCTCTGGATGCTGAGGGGCTGCCCCGGGGGAGTGGCAGTGTGTCGATTGAAATGGAAGGTGCTGTTGTCTCTCAGGATGACAGCTTTCCTGCTCCCACCACTGCCACTTCGCCATTGCACGTCGCTGACTGCACCCCATCCATTCGAGACTGCTGCTGCCCAGCCTGAGGTGGTGCAGCCTGCAGCCGGGCCATCCAGGCCCAGAGCTGGTCGAGGGTGTCCTGCAAGGCCATCTGCAGTCTCTGTGTCGCAGAGTGAGCAGTCTGCTACCAGCCTTGCTGTCGGCACTGGGGCCCCATCAAAGAGGAGCAGTAGGACGGGGAGGGGGGAGAAGGGACTGGGAGGAAAATATGGCAAAATAGGGAAGTAACCCACTTTTGTTGAGATGGACAGATGATTACTTTGTAAATATATTCTTAATACTGCTTCTGCTTTGTTATTTTTGATTAGCAAACGGTTGTTTGGACAAATTTATTGTTGTTGTTGTTGGTTGTGGGTACTTATGGGTGATGTTGGAGGTTGCAATAAATGGGTCATTTTAAAGTTCATATTTGGTTGTGTTTTTCATTAGCCATGTGCAAGGTGAAAGGCGCTATGCTGAGCACATAGCCCTTTGTTGATGAAGCCCAATTGCCATGTGATATGTGCTTTCGTGGAAATATTGCACAATGAGGCATTGAAGCACCGCCCTTAATAAGAACATAAGAACATAAGAATTAGGAACAGGAGTAGGCCATCTAGCCCCTCGAGCCTGCTCAGCCATTCAACAAGATCATGGCCGTGGACTCAGCTCCACTTACCCGCCCGCTCCCCATAACCCTTAATTCCCTTATTGGTTAAAAATCTATCTATCTGTGACTTGAATACATTCAATGAGCTAGCCTCAACTGATTCCTTGGGCAGAGAATTCCACAGATTCACAACCCTCTGGGAGAAGAAATTCCTTCTCAACTCGGTTTTAAATTGGCTCCCCCGTATTTTGAGGCTGTGCCCCCTAGTTCTAGTCTCCCCAACCAGTGGAAACAACCTCTCTGCCTCTATCTTGTCTATCCCTTTCATTATTTTAAATGTTTCTATAAGATCACCCCTCATCCTTCTGAACTCCAACAAGTAAAGACTCAGTCTACTCAATCTATCATCATAAGGTAACCCCCTCATCTCCGGAATCAGCCTAGTGAATTGTCTCTGTACCCCCTCCAAAGCTAGTATATCCTTCCTTAAGTAAGGTGACCAAAACTGCATGCAGTACTCCAGGTGCGGCCTCACCAATACCCTGTACAATTGCAGCAGGACCTCCCTGCTTTTGTATTCCATCCCTCTCGCAATGAAGGCCAACATTCCATTCGCCTTCCTGATTACCTGCTGCACCTGCAAACTAACTTTTTGGGATTCATGCACAAGGACCCCCAGGTCCCTCTGCACTGCAGCATGTTGTAATTTCTCCCCATTCAAATAATATTCCCTTTTACTGTATTTTTTCCTAAGGTGAATGACTTCACATTTTCCGACATTGTTTTCCATCTGCCAAACCTAAGCCCATTCGCTTAACCTATCTAAATCTCTTTGCAGCCTCTCTGTGTCCTCTACACAACCCGCTTTCCCACTAATCTTTGTGTCATCTGCAAATTTTGTTACACTACACTCTGTCCCCTTTTCCAGGTCATCTATGTATATTGTAAACAGTTGTGGTCCCAGCACCGATCCATGTGGCACACCACTAACCACCGATTTCCAACCTGAAAAGGACCCATTTATCCCGACTCTCTGCTTTCTGTTAGCCAGCCAATTCTCGATCCATGCTAATACATTTCCTCTGACTCCGCATACCTTTATCTTCTGCAGTAACCTTTTGTGTGGCACCTTATCGAATGCCTTTTGGAAATCTAAATACACCACATCCATCGGTACACCTCTATCCACCATGCTCGTTATATCCTCAAAGAATTCCAGTAAATTAGTTAAACATGATTTCTCCTTCATGAATCCATGTTGCGTCTGCTTGAATGCATTATTCCTATCTAGATGTCCCGCTATTTCTTCCTTAATGATAGCTTCAAGCATTTTCCCCACTACAGATGTTAAACTAACCGGTCTGTGGTTACCTGCCTTTTGTCTGCCCCCTTTTTTAAACAGAGGCGTTACATTAGCTGCTTTCCAATCTGCTGGTACCTCCCCAGAGTCCAGAGAATTTTGGTAGATTATAACGAATGCATCTGCTATAACTTCCGCCATCTCTTTTAATACCCTGGGATGCATTTCATCAGGACCAGGGGACTTGTCTACCTTGAGTCCCATTAGCCTGTCCAGCAATACTCCCCTAGTGATGGTGATTATCTCAAGGTCCTCCCTTCCCACATTCCCGTGACCAGCAATTTTTGGCATGGTTTTTGTGTCTTCCACTGTGAAGACCGAAGCAAAATAATTGTTTAAGGTCTCAGCCATTTCCACATTTCCCATTATTAAATCCTCCTTCTCATCTTCTAAGGGACCAACATTTACTTTAGTCACTCTTTTCCGTTTTATATATCGGTAAAAGCTTTCACTATCTGTTTTTATGTTTTCCGCAAGTTTACTTTCATAATCTATCTTTCCTTTCTTTATTGCATTCTTAGTCATTCTTTGCTGTCGTTTAAAATTTTCCCAATATTCTAGTTTCCCACTAACCTTGGCCACCTTATACGCATTGGTTTTTAATTTGATACTCTCCTTTATTTCTTTGGTTATCCACGGCTGGTTATCCCTTCTCTTACCGCCCTTCATTTTCACTGGAAGATATTTTTGTTGAGCACTATGAAAGAGCTCCTTAAAAGTCCTCCACTGTTCCTCAATTGTGCCACCGTTTAGTCTGTGTTCCCAGTCTACTTTAGCCAACTCTGCCCTCATCCCACTGTAACATACTGTTCTAAGAAACAATCCCGTATGCATTCTATGAATTCCTCCTCAAGGCTACGCCGTGCGATTTGATTTGTTTAAGCATAGTACGCTCGTTTGAGACACTACTTCCTCACCCTCAATCTGTATTACAAATTCAACCATACTGTGATCATGCATTCCTAGAGGATCTTTTACTCAGAGATCGTTTATTATTCCTGTCTCATTACACAGGACCAGATCTAAGATAGCTTGCTCTCTTGTAGGTTCTGTAACATACTGTTCTAAGAAACAATCCTGTATGCATTCTATGAATTCCTCCTCAAGGCTACCCCGTGCGATTTGATTTGACCAATCGATATGTAGGTTAAAATCCCCCATGATTACTGCCGTTCCTTTTTCACATGCCTCCATTATTCCCTTGATTATTGCCCGCCCCACCGTGAAGTTATTATTTTGAGGCCTATAAACTACGCCCACCAGTGACCTTTTTCCCTTACTATCTCTAATCTCCACCCACAATGATTCAACATTTTGTTCATTCGAGCCAATATCGTCTCTCACAACTGCCCTGATATCATCCTTTATTAACAGAGCTACCCCACCTCCTTTCCTTTCTTGCCTATCTTTCCGAATTGTCAGATACCCCTGTATGTTTAATTCCCAGTTTTGGCCACCCTGCAACCACGTTTCTGTAATGGCCAACAAGTCATACCCATTTGTAATGATATGTGTCGTCAACTCATTTACTTTATTTCGAATGCTGCGTGCGTTTAGGTAGAGTGTTTTAATACTAGTTTTTAAACCATGATTTTTAGTTTTGACCCCTCCTGCAGCCCCTTTATATTCATACATATTGTCCCTTCCTATCACCTTGTGGTTTACACTTACCCAGTGCTACTCTGCTCTGTTGCCTCCTGCCTTTTGCATTCTTTCTTGGGGTCCTGTTCATCTGAGCTCTCACCCACTCTAACTAGCTCAGAGCCCTCTCCTGGGTTCCGAATACTCCTCACATTGAGGCACCGATCTTTCAGGCTTGCCTTTTTATTACACTTTGACCCTTTAGAATTTTGCTGTATAGTGGCCCTTTTTGATTTTTGCCTTGGGTTTCTCTACCCTCCACTTTTACTCATCTCCTTTCTGTCTTTTGCTTCTGTCTCCATTTTGTTTCCCTCTGTCTCCCTGCATTGGTTCCCATCCCCCTGCCATATTAGTTTAACTCCTCCCCAGGCACTAGCAAACACTCCCCCGAGGACATCGGTTCCGGTCCTGCCTAGGTGCAGACCGTCCGGTTTGTACTGGTCCCACCTCCCGCAGAACTGGTTCCAATGCCCCAGGAATTTGAATCCCTCCCTGCTGCACCACTGCTCAAGCCACGTATTCATCTGCGCTATCCTGCGATTCCTACTCTGACTAGCACGTGGCACTGGTAGCAATCCAGAGATTACTACTTTTGAGGTCCTACTTTTTAATTTAGCTCCTAGCTCCTTAAATTCTTCTCGTAGGACCTCATCCCTTTTTTTACCTATATCGTTGGTACCAATGTGCACCATGACAACTGGCTGTTCACCCTCCCTTTTCAGAATGTCCTGCATTCGCTCCGAGACATCCTTGACCCTTGCACCAGGGAGGCAACATATCATCCTGGAGTCTCGGTTGCGGCCGCAGAAACGCCTATCTATTCCCCTTACAATTGAATCCCCTATCATTATCGCTCTCCCACTCTTTTTCCTGCCCTCCTGTGCAGCAGAGCCAGCCATGGTGCCATGAACTTGGCTGCTGCTACCCTTGCAGAAGCAACGTTGGTCTCCATTGCTGCGGGTCTTCCTCCTCCATCTCATGCTCCTCTTCCTCCTCATCATCCTCCTCCTGAGGTGGACCTGTATTCTCTGGTTGCAATTGCTGGCTCTCTCAATGGCCAGGTTGTGCAGCATGCAGCACACAACAACGAAAAAGGAGACTCGATCAGGGGAGTACTGCAGGTCTCCACCAGAGCAGTCAAGGCATTGGAACCATTGTTTGAGCAACCCGATAGTGTGTTCGGTGAGGTTCCTGGTGGCGGCATGGCTCTCATTATATGTGTGCTCAGCTTGAGTGTTGGGGTTGCGGAGGGGTGTCATCAACCAGGTGGCAAGTGCATAAATCTTGTCCCCGAGCAGCCAACCGCAATCTCCATGCGGTGGTTGGAAGAGTCCTGGGACAGTGGTCTGTCACAGAATGAATGAATCATGAGTTCTGCCAGGATAGTGGGCATTGATGGTGAGGATGAGCTGCCTGTGGTCGCACACCAACTGAACATTCAGAGAGTGGTAGCCTTTGCGGTTAGGGAACACCTCTACGTTGCATTGCCATGTGGCTGCAATCACTGGTGCCCGCTATTCTTGCAAATCCACAAGTGTATTCCTGCTGCTTCTCCCTGGACATGTTCCATGAGATGTAATCTCTTCTCCTGCTGTACAGAGCGTCTGTAACATTCCGGATACAGCAATGCACTACGGACTGTGAAATGTTTGCTATACCCACTGCTGTAGCCTGGAAGGAGCCGCCAGTGTAGAAATTGAGAGCTACTGTGACCTTGACTGCCATTGATAGTGAAGTGTTCCTCCTGATATGAGGCTCGAGGTCTTGGTGCAAGAGATGGCACAACTCTGTGACCATCTCCTTGCTGAAGCGTAGCCTTCTAAGGCACTGCTCTTCTGACAGGTGAAAACCCAGGGAGGGTAAGGCCTCCTGTTGTGACATCTGCGGGCCCTCACCCTGCCTCTGGGCCCATTTGACATGATATGTCTCTGGAGCCGCAGCCTTAAAAGTCGATGCCGGATGCCAAGGTGCGATGGCAGGACAGCCCCCATGACTGAGTGAAAGTAGCAGGTCCAAAAGTTGTAAGAAATGCTAATGAACAAACTGTAACACTAGAAATAAAGCAACTATTTTTCTACAGCTACTCAAGAGCACACCCTACAAGATGGCTCCTTAACAGAAACTGTCAGCATGTGGCCTTGCCACACGACCGTTTATTGTTATGACACCAGTAGTTGCATTACATCAGTAGTCCACTAGGTGGAGCTCCATAACACTTCTCCCTCATTATTGAAGAAGTAATCATAATAAAATAATAATTATACATAACTTGCATTGTATACACAACAAAAGATATGAACTTATTTTTCCATATTTACAAATCAAACTTAACTACTGATTTCCTGTTTTGGAGAGTATACCTTTGTACTTGAACAGAACTTTCCAATCTTGTTGTAGGTCTTAGAATCATTCCAGGCTGAGCCTGAGGAGAGTTTTTCACCAAGGGTTGACATTGATCTACATTTGGACTCTTTACAACTTCAGATTGTTTGTCTGCCTGACTTGGACTCACATTTAAATTCTGACTTTCTCTTGGACTTGTTTCTAGTACATCTGATGTAGCATTTGCTACTGGTACTCTACTTGGAACAATATTATCTGACTCATCAGAAGTAATCGAATCAATCCAACTTTCAACTCCTTCCACATCTGCAGGTAAAATATGATCAATGCAAATAAACCTAATTTGTCCATGATCAAACATCTTGACCAGATATGTACGAGGACCACATATCTTCACTATTATTCCTGGTAACCACTTTAACCATTTATGGTGATGGTTCTTCACTCTAACCTTCTGATTCAATTTCATACTTCTCTCTCTTACTCTACCTTTATCATGACTTTCTTTCTCTTCTACTGACTGTGCCAAGTTTGGCTTTAACAACAAGAATCTGGTTCATTTGAGAAACAACTCTGCTGGTGTTCTACCAGTAGTTGTATGAGGACTATTAGGATAAGTAATCAGATCATTTGTCAGTTTGTAGTCCAACGACATCTGCCATTTCCTTGGATTTGGATCCAACATTTGCATGATGAGAGCACGTTTTACAATTTGTACAGTGCGTTCTGCTGAACCATTTGAAGCAAGGTGGTATGATGGAACTTTGGTATGTTTCACACCATTTTGCTCATGAACTGTGCACATTCTTTTGAACAAAATTGTGGCCCATTATCACACACAATTTCTTTTGGGAGGCCAAATGAAGAAAAACATTTTTGTAAATTGTCCAGTGTTTTATTTGTTGTTATTTTCCACATCGGAAACACCTCTACCCACTTTGAATGACTATTAATCACAATGAACAATTGTTGTCCTTCTAGCTCAGCAAAATCTATATGTAACCTTTGCCATACCCTGGGAGGCCATTTCCATGGCTGTAATGGTACTGATGGTGGTCTCTTGCTCACCAATTGTCATGTTGTACACTGACTGCTAATGTAATCTATATCTTTATCTAAAACTGGCCACCATAAGTAACTGCATCATGAAGATCTCCTAATAATTTGGACCTGAACTTATTTGGGATAACCACTCTTGCACCCCACATGATACAATCTTTATCCACTGACAATTCATTCCTACGAATGAAGTATGGATGAACATCTTCCTCTGATACCTGGTTTGGCCATCCATTTGCTATATAATCATACACCTTTGATATAACTGAGTCACTTTTTTTTGCTCTACCAATCTCTTCAGCTGTGACTGGCACCTCATCAATGTATGAAATAATGTTCTCAGTTTCTAGTCTTTCATCGTCAATTTCTCCAGTCGAAAATCACTCAATTTGTCGAGATATAGCGATTCCGGTACTACGCTCACGGATGCACCAGTGTCGATTTCCATGGGTATCCTGGTTCCTGCAATGTCTACTTGGATGTCGTTACTTTGCAAATTGCTGTTAGATATCTTCATGCTCCTGATGATGTGTATCTCCAGAACCTCATCCTATTGCTTCTATTCAATGCTATGTAGTGTCTGGCAATTTCTACGTCGAGCATTGAAAGTTGGTTTACTCTTCAGTCGGCACGCCTTCGCAAGATGCCCAGTTTTCTTATAACATAAGAACATAAGAAATAGGAGCAGCAGTAGGCCATACCTGCGCCGCCATTTAATACGATCATGGCTGATCCGATCATGGACTCAGGTCCACTTCCCTGCCTGCTTCCCATAACCCCTTATTCCCTTCTTGGTTAAGAAGCTGTCTATCTCTGCCTTAGATTTATTCAATGTCCCAGCTTCCACAGGTCTTTGAGGCAGCGAATTTCATAGATTTACAATCCTCTGAGAGAAAAAATTTCTTCTCATCTCAATTTTAAATGGGCAGTTTCTTATTCTAAGATTATACCCCCTAGTTCTAGTCTCCCCTATCAGTGGAAACATCCTCTCTGCATCCACCTTGTCAAGCCCCCTCATAACCTTATATGCTTCGATAAGATCACCTCTCATTCTTCTGAATTCCAATGAGTAGAGGCCCAACCTACTCAACCTTTCCTCATAAGTCAACCCCCTCATCTCTGGAATCAAGCTAGTGAACCTTCTTTGAACTGCCTCCTTTTGTAAATAAGGAAACCAAAATTGTAAGCAGTATTCCAGGTGTGGCCTCACCAATACTCTGTACAACTGTAACAAGACTTCCCTGCTTTTATACTCCATTCCCTTTGCAATAAAGGCCAAGATTCCATTGGCCTTCCTGATCAGTTGCTGTACCTGCATACTAACTGTTATGTATGGAGAAAGAGTCAGACTGAAGACTGTGAGCTCAAAGTAAATTGTGACCTTAGTCTTTTATTGCAGGTCTCCAGAGTGCCTCTCCAATCTGTGAGGCCTCCTTAAATACCTGTGCTCCCAAGGGATTATGGGGCCACTTGGGACTCCAGGGGATGAGACCTCTGGTGGCTGTACAGAGTAAATACAAGTTCACATATATAACAACATTCCCCCCCAAAGACAACAGTGTAACTATTTACAATGTGAGTCGATCTGGGACCCTTCTTGCCCTGGTTGATCGTCTCGGTGTGAAAGCTGGTATTGTTGAATCAACTGTTGGGCCCTCGCTGGGCTGCTGTGCAGCTGGCCTTGCTGGGCTGCCTGGTGTGTTGGGCCCTGCAGGGCTGCTGTGGATGTTGGGTTATGCTTCATGGCCAACTGTGGTGCCGGTTGCCACTGGTGTGTATGTTGGGGGGTTCAAAGAATGTAGGGTCCAAAGTGGGTTGCTCAGGATAGTCCGTGAATCTGAGTTTGATTTGGTCCAAGTGTTTCCGGTGAATGAGTCCATTTTAAAGTTTGACCTGAAACAACCTGCTTCCCTCTTTGGCCACGACAGTGCCGGGAAGCCACTTGGGACCTTGTCCATAATTCAATACAAATACAGGATCATTGATTTCAATCTCACGTGACACATTTGTGCTATCATGGTATGTACTTTGTTGAAGCCGCCTGCTCTCTACTTGTTCATGTAGATCAGGGTGAACTAACGAGAGCCTTGTCTTAAGTGCTCTTTTTATGAGCAGTTCGGCAGGTGGGATCCCAGTGAGTGAGTGGGGTCTCGTGCAGTAGCTAAGCAGGACTCGGGATAGGCGAGTCTGCGGTGAGCCTTCCATTACCCTCTTCAAGCCCTGCTTGATGGTTTGCACTGCTCTCTCTGTCTGACCATTGGACACTGGTTTAAACGGGGCAGATGTGACATATTTGATCCCGTTGCGGGTCATGAATTCTTTGAACTCAGCACCGGTAAAACATCATCAGGACACCGCTCATCAGGACATCGGGTAGGTCGTGTGTGTCAAACAGGGCCCGCAGGCTTTCAGTAGTGGCAGCGGACGTGCTAGCCGACATTATATCATGCTCAATCCATTTGGAGTACGCATCTACAACCACAAGGAACATTTTACCCAAGAATGGGCCTGCATAGTCCTAGACCACAGTTTGGAGGGCCAAGACCATAAACTTAGCGGCGCCTCCCTGGGTGCATTGCTTAACTGCGAGCATGTATTACATCTATGCACGCAGGACTCTAAGTCCGCTTCGATACCGGGCCACCACACGTGGAACCTAGCTATCACTTTCATCATTACGATGCCCGGGTGGGTACTGTGGAGGTCACTGATGAAGGTGTCTCGCTCTTCTTGGGGACCACTACTCGAATGCCCTAGAGAAGGCACTCTGCCTGTATAGACATTTCATCTTTGCGCTGCTGAACCGGCTTTATCTCTTCCTGCATTTCCACTGGGACACTGGACCAGCTCCCGTGAAGCACACAGTTTTTGACTAGGTACAATAAGGGGTCCTGGCTCATCCAGATTTTGATCTGCCAGGCAGTGACGGGTGATTGCTCACTCTCAAATGCTTCCATAACCATGGCTAGATCTGCGGGCTGCGCCATTTCCACCCCGGTGGTGGGCATTGGCAGCCCACTGAGAGCATTGGCGCAGTTTTCTGTGCCTGGCCTGTGGCGGATGGCATAGTTGTATGCGGACAACGTGAGTGCCCATCTCTGGATGCGGACCGATGCATTAGTATTTATCCACTTACTCTCGTTAAACAGGGATATGAGTGGCTTATGGTCAGTTTCCAATTCAAATTTTATCCCAAACAGATTTTGATGCATTTTCTTTATCCCTTAGACACATGCTAATGCTTCTTTTTCAACCATGCTATATGCTCTCTCAGCCTTAGACAAACTCCTGGATGCATAAACAACCAGTTGCAATTTCCCCAAATCATTAGCTTGTTGCAATACACACCCGACGCCATATGACGATGCATCACATGCTAGTACCAAACACTTACATGGATCATACAGCACAAGCAATTTGTTTGACCATAACAATTTTCTAGCTTTTACAAAGGCATTTTCTTGGCTTTTGCCCCATGCCCATTCGTCCCCTTTACGCAGTAAGACATGCAATGGTTCTAGCAGTGCGCTGAAACCCGGTAAGAAGTTACCAAAGTAGTTCAGGAGTCCGAGAAATGACCACAGCTCCATTACGTTCTGTGGCCTCGGTGCATTCTCGATTGCCTCCGTCTTCGCGTTGGTGAGCCTGATGCCGACCGCCGCGATCCTCCTTCCCAGGAACTCCACTTCAGACGCCAGGAAAACGCATTTCGAGCATTTTAACCTGAGCCCCACACAGTTGAGTTGACTAAGAACCTCCTCCAGGTTCTGCAGATGCTCGACTGTGTCCCGACCTGTGACCAACATGTCGTCCTGGAAGACCACGGTGCGCGGGACTGATTTCAGTAAGCTTTCCATGTTTCTCTGGAATATCGCCACCGCTGATCGAATTCTAAACGGGCATCTGTTATAAATGAAAAGACCTTTATGCATGTTGATTCAGGTGAGGCCCTTCAGTTCCTGCGTCATGTAGGTTGAAGTCAACTCCAGTTTCGTGAACGTCTTTCCTCCCGCCAGCGTTGCAAAGAGGTTGGCGGCATTTGGTAGTGGGTCCTTCAGGGAGAAACGATTATAGTTACTTTGTAATCGCCACAGATTCTGATGGTGTCGTCTCCCATGAGGACTGGGACAATAGGACTGGCCCACTCATTGAACTCAATCGGTGAGATGATGCCCTTTCATTGCAGCCGGTCCAGCTCGACCTCTACCCTTTCTCTCATCATGTACTGTACTGCTCTCGCCTTGAGATGGATGGGTCGCGCCCCCGGAATTAGGTGGATCTGCACTTTTGCTCCTTGGAATTTCTCGATGCCTAGTTGGAACAGCGAAGGGAACTTGTTTAAGACCTGGGCACACGAAGTGTCATCAGCGGGTGATAACGTTGTCTCTGTTCCAGCGTATCTTTCCCAGTCAGATCCTGCTGAGCAGCATGGGACCATCGCCCGGTACTACCCAGAATGGTAGCTTGTGCAACGTTCCATCGTAGGAGACCTTTACGGTAGCACTGCCGATTACGCGAATCAGTTCCTTTGTGTAAGTTCTTGATTTCGTGCGAATTGGAGTTAAGACTGGCCTTGAGGCCTTGCTGCACCACAATTTCTCAAGTCCTTTTGCCCATGATGGACTGGCTCGCGCCCGTGTTCCGCTCCATTGACACCGGGAGTCCATTTAGTTCAACATTCAGCATTATCAGGGGACAATTTGTGGTGAATGTGTGCACCCCATGTACCTCTGCCTCCTCGGTCTGAGGCTTTGGTTCGTTGCGATACTCCGTCGATCTGTCCTCCTCTGCAACATGGTGTCTTGCAGGTTTAACAGGATTTGCAGCTCACCTGCACACTCGTTGGAGGTGTCCCATTGTTCCACAGCCCTTGCAAACGTACCCTTTGAATCGGCATGAATGGAAACGATGATCACCCCCACAGCGCCAACAAGGTGTTAATGGCCTTGCATTCATCACCCTTGATGGTGGACTCTGAGACATCTGCAGACGTGCAGCTGCAGGCATGTGTGACCTGCCCTGTATGTTGTGATTTGAAAACAACATCACTTTGTTCACAGTACTTGTAGCAGCACTTGTGTGCTGAGAGATTTGCTTCATGTTGTCACTGGTGGCAATGAACACCCGGGCTATCGCTATGGCCTTACTCAAGGTTGGCGTCTCTACAGTCAAAAGTTTGCAAAGTATGGTTTCGTGGCCAATGCCAAGTACGAAGAAGTCTGAGCATGTGCTCCAAATGTCCTTCAAATTCGCAATGTCCTGCAAGGCGTCTTAGCTCGGCGAAATAACTTGCCACTTCCTGGTCTTCAGACCTTTTGTAGGTATAGAACCGGTACCTCGCCATCAGAACGCTTTCCTTCCGGTTCAAATGTTCTCGGATCAGTGTGCACAAATCGTCGTATGATTTCTCCGTGAGATTCGCTGGAGTAAGCAGATTTTTCATGAGGCCATACGTTGGTGCCCCACAGATGGTGAGGAGGATTGCCCTTCATTTGGCAGCGTTCTCTTCGCCATCTAGCTCGTTGGCTATGAAGTATTGGTCGAGTCGTGGAGGCGGAGCGGCAGCGTCGGAGAGGCCTATAAAAGGCCCAACGTCGTCAGGGAGCCAGCGGGAGTTCAAGGAGGAGGAGGCGCGGTGAGTCGGGAGGCCAGCTGGTGCAGGTGCAGGGAGAGAAGGCAAAAAAGAAGTAGAAAGAAATCGAAGGGTGATGTCACAGCCAAGGGGGTAAGTGATTGGCTGGTAGTCTTTCTTCTTTTCTTTTCCTTTATCAGTAGATAACCTTTGACATTGTTGTTGCCAAATTAAGTTAATCTAAGGGTTAATCATGGCAGGAGAGCTCGGACACATGTCATGCCACTCCCGTACTATGTGGGAACTCGGGAATGCTTCCAGTGTCCCTGACGACTACATGTGCTGAAAGTGTATCCTGCTGCAGCTCCTGACAGACCACATTGCGTCACTGGAGCTATGGGTGGATTCACTCTGGAGCATCCGCGATGCTGAGGATCACGTGAATAGTACAGACAGATAGGGAATGGGAGACCAACAGGAAGTGCAGTGGAAGGAAGGTAGTGTGGATAATGTGAGATTATCCACTTTGGTGGCAAAAACACGAAGGCAGAATATTATCTGAATGGCGGCAGATTAGGAAAAGGGAAGGTGCAACGAGACCTGGGTGTCATGGTACATCAGTCATTGAAAGCTGGCATGCAGGTATAGCAGGCGGTGAAGAAGGCAAATGGCATGTTGGCCTCCATAGTTAGGGGATTTGAGTATAGGAGCAGGGAGGTCTTACAGGGCCTTGGTGAGGCCTCACCTGGAATATTGTGTTCAGTTTTGGTCTCCTAATCTGAGGAAGGACGCTCTTGCTATTGAGGGAGTGCAGCGAAGGTTCACCAGACTGATTCCCGAAATGGCAGGACTGACATATGGAGAGACTGGATCGGCTGGGCCTGTATTCACTGGAGTTTAGAAGAATGAGAGGAGATCTCATGGAAACATATAAAATACTGACGGGTCTGGACAGCTTAAATGCAGGAACAATGTTCCTGATGTTGGGGAAGTCCAGAACCGGAGACACAGTCTAAGGACTCCAATTGAGGGGGTGGAAGATGCCTGTGAGTGGATTTTTTTAACATGTGGTGACCGCTGCACACCAGCCACCACACGGGCTTGACAAAGCTAGGCCTTTACCCAGTTAATCAGTGGTTAATCAGGACGACTGGAGACCTGCTCTGCTATCTTTATCAAGCACACACCCTACATGAAGGCTCCTTAACAGAAACTGTCATCATGTGACCTTGCCAATTGATCTTTTATTGTTTTTACATCAGTCATTGCATTACATCAGTAGTCCACCAGGTGGAGCTCTATAAACATTGGGTATCTCCGCAAACAATGGTTTCATTTTCTGCAGATGTCTTGAGATATTCCGAGCACCTCCCTATCTTCAGTTTTTACAATGCAGGAACTAGTATACATTTTCTGTTGCTACTGTGCTGGCTCCCATTTCCTTTCTTTTATTTGTTGAATTATAACAACATCTCCTTCTCTAATTATTAATCTAGTTATTGTCGAACTGGGTTGCTTGGGTTTTCTTGAGGTACTGTACTTTGACTTCTGAAACCAAGGCGCTTCACAGGAGTATTATGAGACAAAAAATTTGACACCCAGCCACATAAGGAGAAATTAGGGCAGGTATGCTCTAGTCATGGGCTGCAGGAAGATATCAATCCACTGGTTAGGTGGGTAGAGCAGTGGCAAATGGAATTTAATTCAGAGAAGTGTGAGGTGATTCACTTTGGGAGAGCTAATAAGGAAAGGGTATACACATTAAGCAGTAGGCCACTTAATAGTGTAGATGAACAAAGGGACCTTGTAGTGCCTGTCCACAGATCCTTGAAAGTAGCAGACCAGGTGGATAAGGTGGTTAAGAAGGCATACGGAATGCTTGCCTTTATTGGCCAAGGCAT
Source organism: Pristiophorus japonicus (assembly GCF_044704955.1). Classification (NCBI taxonomy): domain Eukaryota; kingdom Metazoa; phylum Chordata; class Chondrichthyes; family Pristiophoridae; genus Pristiophorus; species Pristiophorus japonicus. The sequence continues at coordinate 61,363,458 of NC_091981.1, forward strand.
AGAATATAAGAGCAGGGAGGTTATGCTTAAATTGTATAATACTTTGGTTAGGCCACAGCTGGAATATTGCGTGCAGTTCTGGTCGCCATATTATAGGAAGGATGTGATTGCACTAGAGAGGGTGCAGAGGAGATTTACTATGATGCTGCCTGGAATGGAGAATCTTAGTTATGAGGACAGATTGGATAGGCTGGGTTTGTTCTCATTGGAACAGAGGGGGTTGAGAGAAGACCTCATTGAGGTGTACAAAATATTGAGCGGCCTGGACATAGTGGCTAGTAAGGGTCTATTTCCATTGGTGGAAGGGTCTATTATGAGGGGGCATAGTTTTAAGGTGGTTGGTGGAAGGTTTAGAGGAGATTTGATGGGGGTCTTCTTTATGCAGAGGGTTATGGGGATTTGGAACTCGCTGTCTGGAAGAGTGGTGGATGCAGAAACCCTCACCGCTTTTAAGAGATGGTTGTATGTGCACTTAAGGTGCAGTAGCATGCAGGGTTACAGACCTAGAGCTGGTGATTGGGATTAGACTGGATGACCTTTTGTTGGATGACGCAGATATAATGGTAAGTACTGCAGGGAATAGAATATGGCCAGGATGGTCTGAAATGGCTTCCTTTTGCGCTGTAAATTTCTATGTTTCTATGTTTCTTTCTATGTATCCAAAAGCTTGGTCGAAGAGGTAGGTTTTAAGGAACATCTTAAAGGAAGAAAGAGAGGTAGAGAGGTGGAGAGGTTTAGGCAGGGAATTCCAGAGCTTAGTGCCTAGGCAACAGAAGGCATGGCTACTAATGGTTGAGCGATTATAATCAGAGATGCGCAAGATAGTTTGTGGGGCTGGAGGGGATTACAGAGATAGGGATGGGTGAGGCCATGGAGGGATTTGAAAACAAGGATGAGAAATTTGAAAGCGAGGCGTTGCTTAACCAGGAACCATTGTAGGTCAGTGAGCACAGGGGTGATGGGTGAGCGGGATTGGTGTGTTAGGACACGGGCAGCCTTGTTTTGGATCACCTCAAGTTTACTTAGGGTATAATGTGAGAGGCCAGCCAGGAGTGCATTGGAATAGTCAAGCCTAGAGGTAACAAAGTCATGGATAAGCATTTCAGCAACAGTTGAGCTGAGGCAAGGGCAAAGACAGGTGATGTTACAGAGATGGAAATAGGTGGTCTTAGTTATGCTGCGGATATGTGATTGAAAGTTCATTTCAGGGTCAAATATGACACCAATGTTGCGAACAGCCTGCTTCAGCCTCAGACAGGAGTTGGGAGAGGATGGAGTCAATGGTTGGGGAATAGAGTTTGTGGTGGGATGTGAAAACAATGGCCTTGGTCTTCCCAATATTTACTTGGAGAAAATTTCTGCTCATCCAGAACTGGATGTCGGAGAAGCAGTCTGACAATTTAGAAACCGTGGAGGGGTCGAGAGAAGTGGTGGAGAAGTAGAGTTGGGTGTCATCAGCGTACATGTGGAAACTGACGCTGTGTTTTCGGATGATGTCGCCAAGGGGCAACGTGTAAATGAGAAATAGAAGGGGGCCAAGGATAGTTCCTTGGGGGAAACCAGCGGTAACGATGTGTGAGCAGGAAGAGAAGCCGCTGCAGGTGATTCTCTGGCTAAGATTGGATAGATAAGAATGGAACCAGACAAGTGCAGTCCCACCCAGTTGGACGAGAGTGGAGAGGCATTGGAGAAGGATAGAGTGGTCAACTGTGTCAATGGCTGCAGACGATTCAAGAAGGACGAGGAGGGATAGTGTGCCTTTGTCCCAGTCTCAAAGGATATAATTTGTGACTTTGATGAGTGCCGTTTTGGTACTGTGGCAAGCGCGGAAACCGGATTGGAGGAATTCAAACATGGACTTGCGGGAAAGATGGGCACAGATTTTGGAGGTGACAACATATTCAAGGATTTTGGAGAGGAAAGGGAGGTTGGAGATGGGACAGTAGTTTGCAAGGACAGAGGGTCCAGGGTTGGTATTTTGAGGAGAGGGGTGATGACGGCAGATTTGAAGGAGTGGGGTGCAGTACCTCAGGAGAATGAACCATAAACAATGTCAGCTAACATGGGAACCAGAACAGGAAGTTGTGTGGTCTGCAGTATGGCGGGAATAGGGTCAAGGGAGCAGGAAGTGGGTCTCATGGAAAGGATAAGCTCGGCGAGGTCATGAGGAGAGATCAGAGAAAAACTGGAGAAAGATGTGAGGTCAGGCCTAGGGCAGGGGTGATCCTTAGAGGAAGTTTGGCCCGGTGGGCTAGGGGAAGGAAGGGAAGAGGCAGAGGCGGCTGAACGGATGGTCTCAATCTTAGAGACAAAGACTTCCATGAACTCCTCACACTTATTGTCGGAGGTGAGGGTGGAGACTAGGGAGAGGGGTTTAGGAAGACAGTTAGACAGTGGAAAATAGAAGATACAGTTTATCTTTGTATTTCAGAATGATTCTGGAATAGTGAGCAATTTGGCAGAACCCGACAATGCTTTATGTAATCCAGCCAGATCTGGCGGTGAATGGCTAAATCATTTGTCCGCCATATCCGTTCAAGTCTGCATTCCTGGGACTTAAAGGAGTGAAGATGAGAGCTGTCCCAAGGGGAGTGGCCAGGATGAGAGTGAGTAATTGTTTTAATAGGGACTAGGGCATCAATGTGAGGGTATGATTGAGCACAAGCTGCAGATATGTCATGATGAATGGAGGGCCAAAGGCTGGACATTCGGAAGTTCATAAGTGCAGGTTGTTATATATATAAACCTGTAAATACCTTGTTTAACCACCAGAGGGCTCATCCCCTGGCGTCCCAAGGGATTCCACAATCCCTTGGGAGCACCTGTACATAAGGAGGTCTCACAGGCTGGAGAGGCACTCTGGAGACCTGTAATAAAGAACTATGGTCACACATTACTTTGAGCTTACAGTATCTGGTCAGATTCTTTAGATAAACAACTGGCGACGAGATACAGATGACGAACGCCACCGCAACAATGCAGAGAACCATGGGCATCCTGGAGAAATTTTCGGAGGGAGATGATTGGGAAACCTTCGTGGAGCGACTCGACCAATATTTCGTGACCAATGAGCTGGAAGGAGAAGCGAACGCTGCCAAGCAAAGGGCAATCCTCCTCACCATTTGCAGGGCACCAATGTATGGCCTCATGAAAAATCTGCTTGCAGAGAAGTCATACAATGATTTGTGCACCCTCATCCTGGAGCATCTAAACCCGAAGGAAAGCATTCTGATGGCGAGGTATCGGTTCTATACCTACAAGAGGTCTGAAGGCCAGGAAGTGGTGAGTTATGTTGCCGAGCTAAGGCGCCTTGCAGGACATTGCGAATTTGAAGGATACTTGGAGCACATGCTCAGGGACTTCTTTGTACTTGGCATTGGCCATGAAGTAATACTTCGCAAACTTTTGACTGTAGAGACCCCAACCTTGAGTAAAGCCATAGCGATAGCCCAGGCTTTCATCGCCACCAGTGACAATACCAAACAAATCTCTCAGCACACGAGTTCTGCTGCAAGTACTGTGAACAAAGCAATGTTGTTTTCGAATCGTAACGTACAGGGCAGGACTCACATGCCTACAGCTGCACATCCGCAGATGTCCCAGAGTCCACCATCAAGGGTGGTGAATGCAAGGCCATTAACACCTTGTTGGTGTTGCGGAGGTGATCGTCATATCCATTCATGCTGATTCAAAGGATATGTTTGCAAGGGCTGTGAAACAACGGGACACCTCCAACATATGTGAAGGTGGCTGCAAACCCTGCTAATCCTGCAAACCACCATGTTGCAGAGGAGGACAGATCCACGTTGGATCACGACAAACCAGAACCTCAGACTGAGGAGGCAGAGGTATATGGGGTGCACATATTTACCACAAAGTGTCCCCCGGTAATGTTGAAGGTTGAATTAAATGGACTCCTGGTGTCAATGGAGCTGGACATGGGCGCGAGCCAGTCCATAATGAGCAAAAAGATTTTTGATAAATTGTGGTGCAGCAAGGCCTCAAGGCCGGTACTGACTCCCATTCGTACTAAACTGAGAACGTACACAAAGAAACTGATTCCCGTAATAGGCAGTGCTACCGTAAAGGTCTCCTACAATGGAGCGGTGCACAATTTACCACTCTGAGTGATACCGGGCAATGGCCCCACGCTGCTCAGCAGGAGCTGGCTGGGAAAGATGCGCTGGAACTGGGATGATGTCCGAGCGCTCTCGTCCGTCGGTGACAATTCATGTGCCCAGGACCTGAACAAGTTCCCCTCACTGTTCGAATCGGGCATCGAGAAGTTCCAAGGAGCAAAAGTGCAGATCCACTTGATTCCAGGGGCTCGACCCAACCATCACAAGACGAGAGCGTACCTTACATGATGAGAGAGAGGGTGGAGATCGAGCTGGACCAGCTGCAACTAGAGGGCATCATTTCGCTGATCGAATTCAATGAGTGGGCCAGTCCGATTGTTCCAGTCCTCAAGGAAGACGGCACCATCAGAATCTGTGGTGATTACAAAGTAACTATCAATCGTTTCTCCCTGCAGGATCAATACCCACTACCAAAGGAAGACGACCTATTTGCGACGCTGGCGGGAGGTAAAACGTTCACGAAGCTGGACTTGACCCCGGCCTACATGACGCAGGAGCTGAAGGAATCATCGAAGGGCCTCACCTGCATCAACACACACAAAGGTCTCTTCATTTACAACAGATGCCCGTTTGGGATTCGATCAGCTGTGGCGATATTCCAGAGGAACATGGAAAGCTTGCTGAAGTCGGTCCCGCGCATCGTAGTCTTCCAGGACGACATCTTGGTTACAGGTCGGGACACCGTCGAGCACCTGCAGAACCTGGAGGAGGTTCTTAGTCGGCTTAATTGTGTGGGGCTCAGGCTAAAACGCTCGAAGTGCATTTTACTGGCGCCTGAAGTGGAGTTCCTGGGGAGAAGAATTGCGGCGGGCGGCATCAGGCCCACCGATTCGAAGACGGAAGCAATCAAGAATGCACCGAGACCACAGAACGTGACGGAGCTGCGGTTGTTTCTCGCACTCCTGAACTACTTTGGTAACTTCTTACCGGGTCTTAGCGCACTGTTAGAACCACTGCACACTTTACTGCGTAAAGGAGATGAATGGGTATGGGGTAAAAGCCAAGAAAATGCCTTTGAGAAAGCTAGGAAACTGTTATGCTCAAACAAATTGTTTGTATTGTATGATCCATGTAAATATTTGGTACTAGCATGTGATGCGTCGTCATATGGTGTCGGGTGTGTATTGCAACAAGCTAATGAATCTGGGAAATTGCAACCGATTGCTTATGCATCCAGAAGTCTGTCTAAGGTTGAGAGGTCCTACAGCATGATCAAAAAAGAAGCGTTAGCGTGAGTTTATGGGGTAAAGAAAATGCATCAGTATCTGTTTGGGCTCAAATTTGAATTGGAAACCGACCATAAGCCACTTATATCTCTCTTTTCTGAAAGTAAGGGGATAAATACGAATGCATCGGCCCGCATCCAGAGATGGGTGCTCACATTATCCACATACAATTATGCCATCCGCCACAGGCCAGGCACAGAAAACTGTGCTGATGCTCTCAGTAGGATGCCATTGCCCCCTACAGGGGTGGAGATGGCACAGCCCGCAGATTTAGTTACGGTAATGGAAGCATTCGAGAGTAGGCAATCACCTGTTACCGCCCGACAGATTAGAACCTGGATGAGCCAGGACCTCTTACAGTCCTTAGTAAAAAAAACTGTGTGCTCCATGGGAGTTGGTCTAGTGTCCTGTTAGAGATGCAGGAAGAAATAAAGCCGTACCAGCGGTGCAGAGATGAAACGTCCATACAGACAGACTGCCTCCTATGGGGTAATCGGGTAGTGGTGCCAAAAAAGGGCAGGGACATTTTCATTAGTCACCTCCACAGTACCCACCCAGGCATTGTAATGATGAAAGCGATAGCCAGATCCCATGTGTGGTGGCCCGGTATTGATGCAGACTTAGAGTCCTGCATGCACAAATGTAACACATGTTCACAGGTAAGCAATGAACCCAAGGAGGCGCCACTAAGTTTATGGTCCTGGTCCTCCAAACCGTGGTCCAGGGTCTATGTCGACTATGCAGGCCCATTTTTGGGAAAAATGTTCCTTGTGATTGTAGATGCATACTCCAAATAGATTGAATGTGAGGCCCCTTGGGGAAGAGTGACCATAATATGGTAGAATTCTTTATTAAGATGGAGGGTGACACAGTAATTCAGAAACTAGGGTCCTGAACTTAAAGAAAGCTAACTTCGACGGCATGAGGCGTGAATTGGCTAGAATAGACTGGCAAATGATACTTAAAGGGTTGACGGTAGATAGGCAATGGCAAACATTTATAGATCACATAGATGAACTTCAACAGTTGTACATCCCTGTCTGGAGTAAAAATAAAACAGGGAAGGTGGCTCAACCGTGACTAACAAGGGAAATTAAAGATAGTGTTAGATCCAAGGAAGAGGCATATAAATTGGCCAGAAAAAGCAGCAAACCTGAGGACTGGGAGAAATTTAGAGTTCAGCACAGGAGGTCAAAGGGTTTAATTAGGAGGGGGAAAATAGAGTACGAGAAGAAGCTTGCTGGGAACATAAAAACTGACAGCAAAAGCTTCTATAGATATGTGAAGAGAAAAAGATCAGTGAAGACAAATGTAGGTCCCTTGCAGTCGTACTCAGGTGAATTTATAATGGGGAACAAAGAAATGGCAGACCAATTGAACAAATAGTTTGGTTCTGTCTTCACGAAGGAAGACACAAATAACCTTCCAGATGTACTAGGGGACTGAGGGTCTAGTGAGAAGGAGGAACTTATTAGGCGGGAAATTATGTTGGGGAAATTGATGGGATTGAAGGCCGATAAATCCCCGGGGCCTGATTGTCTGCATCCCAGAGTACTTAAGGAAGTGGCCCTAGAAATAGTGGATGCATTGGTGATCATTTCCCAACAGTCTACTGACTCTGGATCAATTGCTATGGACTGGAGGGTAGCTAATGTAACACCACTTTTTAAAAAAGGAGGGAGAGAGAAAACGGGGAATTATAGACTGGTTAGCCTGGCATCAGTAGTGGGGAAAATGTTGGAATCAATTATTAAGGATGAAATAGCAGCGCATTTGGAAAGCAGTGGCAGGATCGGTCCAAGTCAGCATGGATTTATGAAAGAGAAATCATGCTTGACAAATCTTCTGGAATTTTTTGAGGATGTAACTAGTAGAGTGGACAATGGAGAACCAGTGGATGTGGTGTATTTGGACTTTCAAAAGACCTTTGACAAGGTCCCACATAAGAGATTGGTGTGCAAAATCAAAGCACAAGGTATTGGGGGTAATGTACTAGCGTGGATAGTGATTTGGTTGGCAGACAGGAAGCAGAGAGGGATAAACGGGTCCTTTTCGGAATGGGAGGCAGTGACTAGTGGAGTGTCGCAGGGATCAGTGCTGTGACCCCAGCTCTTTACAATATACATTAATGATTTGGATGAAGGAATTGAGTGTAATATCTCCAAGTTTGCAGATGACACTAAACTGGGTGGCGGTGTGAGCTGTGAGGAGGATGCTAAGAGGCTGCAGGGTGATTTGGACAGGTTAGGTGAGTGGGCAAATGCATGGCAGATGCAGTATAATCTGGTTAAATGTGAGGTTATCCACTTTAGTGGCAAAAATACGAAGGCAGAATATTATTTGAATGGCGGTAGATTAGGAAAAGGGTGCAACGAGACCTGGGTGTCGTGGTTCATCAGTCATTGAAAGTTGGCATACCGGTACAGCAGGCGGTGAAGAAGGCAAATGGTATGTTGGCCTTCATAGCTAGGGGATTTGAGTATAGGAGCAGGGACGTCTTACTGCAGTTGTACAGGGCCTTGGTGAGGCCTCACCTGGAATATTGTGTTCAGTTTTGGTCTCCTAATCTGAGGAAGGATGTTCTTGCTATTGAGGGAGTGGGTGGGTGCGGGGGGAGTGTTCCCGGTGTTGGATGGGTCCGGAGCCGGGGATGGCACGCTCTTTGGATGGGGGGTGGGCTGTTTGGGGCTAGGATTGGGAGAGACTTCTTCACTCGGGGAGTTGTTGGCCTGTGGGGTTCCCTGCCGCGGAGAATTGTTGATGCCAGTTCATTGGATGTGTTCGGGAGGGAGTTGGATGTGGTCCTTGCGGCTGGGGGCGTCGGGGGGGGGGGGTGTGGAGGGGGCATGGGGGGGGGAGGTGCTAGGGTGGGTGATCAGGCATGATCTTGTTGAATGGCGGTGCAGGCTCGAAGGGCCGAATGGCCTACTCCTGCACCTATTTTCAATGTTTCTATAATGTCGGCAAGCACGTCCGCTGCCACCATTGAAAGCCTGCGGGCCATGTTTGCCATGCACAGCCTGCAAGTGACAATGGGCCGTGCTTCACCAGTGCCAAGTTCAAAGAGTTCATAACCCGCAATGGGATCAAACATGCCACATCTGTACCATTCAAACCAGCGTCCAATGGTCAGGCAGAGCGAGCAGTGCAAACAATCAAGCAGAGCTTGAAGAGAGTAACTGAAGACTTACTGCAGACTCGCCTATCCCGAGTCCTGCTTAGTTACTACACAAGACCCCACTCGCTCACTGGGGTTCCCCCCGCTGGACTGCTCATGAAAAGGGCACTTAAGACAAGGCTCTCGTTAGTCCACCCTGATCTACACGAACGGGTAGCGAGCAGGCGGCTTCAACAGAATACATACCATGATCGTGCAAATGTGTCACGCAAAATCGAGATGAATGATCCTGTATTTGTGTTGAACTATGGACAAGGTCCCAAGTGGCTTCCCGGCACTGTCGTGGCCAAAGAGGGGAGATGGGTGTTTCTGGTCAACCTGCAGAAAACACTTGAACCAAGCCAAACTCAGATTCACGGTCTATCCAGAACAACCCACACTAGACTCTACCTTTTTTGACCCCCCAATATACACACACAAGTGGCAACCGACCCAGCGGTTGACCACAAAGCAGAACTCATCATCTGCAGCAGCCCAGCAGGACTCACCACACCCAGCAGCCCCACAAGGCCAGCTGCGCAGCAGCCCAGCAAGGATCCAACAAATGACTCACCAAAATCAGCATTTGCACCGAGACGATCAACCAGGGAAAGGAAGGCCCCAGATCAACTCACTTTGTAAATAGTTACATTATTGACTTTGCGGGGGGAGTTTTGTTATATATGTAAACCTGTAAATACCTTGTTTAACCACCAGAGGGCTCATTCCCTGGAGTCCCAAGGGATCCCACAATCCCTTGGGAGCAACTGTGCAGAAGGAAGTCTCACAGGCTAGAAAGGCACTCTGGAGACCTGTAATAAAGGACTATGGTCACACATTACTTTGAACTTACAGTATCCGGTCAGATTCTTTATTCAAGACATAACACAGTTGTAAGAGAGTCGGGAGAGAGTTTTTTCCAGGGGCGGACACAGAAGGAGGTAGGAGTGGAGGGGTGTGGTGGGTGAAAGGGGGATCTGGGTGGAGAGCGATATGAGGAAGTGGTCAAAGATGGCCTTATTTGTGATTGACACGATGGGAATAGTGAGACCACAAGAGATGGCAATGTCGAGGGGTGGCCGTGAATATGAGTTTGGGAGTTTACATGGAGGGAGAGATTAAGGAACGATAGGAGGCTAGTGAACTCAGAGGAGAGAGAGCATGATGAATTGAGATGGAGGTTGAAATCACCAAGAATGAAATGTCATTTGGTGCAGAGGCTGAGGGAGGAAAGCAGTGAAGAAATATCGGTAATAAAATGTTTATGGTACTCGATCAGGCCGGCATCCCCAGCATCAAAGTGCTGACCACACTTGACCAACTCCGTTCGGCGGGCCACATTGTTCGCATGCCTGACACAAGACTCCCAGGGCAAGCGCTCTACTCGGAACTCCTACATGACAAGCGAGCCCCAGGTGGGCAGAGGAAACGTTTCAGGGATACCCTCAGAGTCTCCTTGATGATGTGCAACTTCCCACCAACACCTGGGACCGCCCTAAGTGGAGGAGGAGCATACGGAGGGGGGGGCGCTGAGCACCTCGTCTCATCGCCGCTAGCATGCAGAAAACAAGCGCAGGCAGCAGAAAGAGCGTGCGGCAATCCAGACTCCCTACCCACCCTTTTCTCCAACTACTGTCTGTCCCACCTGTGACAGAGACTGTAATTCCCATATTGGACGGTTCAGTCACCTGAGAACTCACTTTTAGAGTGGAAGCAAGTCTTCCTCGATTTTGAGGGACTACCTATGATGATGATGGGTGGTAGAGAACGAGAATTTTAAATGAGAGGTGAGAGGGGTGGAAAAAGGTGAGATGTTCAAAGGAGGAGAAAATGCCAGAGGAGTAGGGGGGAAAGACCAAGGTGTGATTTGCTGATGAGAGCCACACCACCACCATGGAGGTCTGAGTAGGGCAAACGGTGGAAAGTATAGCCAGGTTTCCGAAAGGGCCACGATAAGCTTATGGATGGCAAGGCCCTTGTTCACAAGCGAACCGACATTCTGGAGGGAGATGCGGAGAAGATTGGTGATGGCTGCCCCACTGCCAGCGATCACTGTTTTAGTGCTGGGGGGAGTGAGTTGGATGGGGAGGAGATTGGCAAGATTAGTCCCCAGTGGGAGCGCTAGGCAGGAAGGTCGGCAAAAGAGTAGGATGGGACAGTTGGAGTTGCTGTTCGTAAAGAGGCAGCGACAAGTGCCTCGATGGGCCCTTCGTAGGATGCCAAGAATGGCACATAGGGAAGCTGTAGACTTATCTAAGCGTGAATCAAGCCTGGGACGGCGGCAGGAGAGTAGGAAGGACGAAGAGTAATGAAGGATTGGGGTCGGGATTTGGGAGGGTAGAGTGCCCGAGAGAGGCGAGATGAAAGGAGGCATGACAACAGGAGAGAATGCTCAGGGAGGGATTAAGAGAAAAAGAAAGAGGAGGAAAAGAGGAAAAGTATTGAATGGCTCGAGTCTGAAGCAGTAGCCAAAGTGTGCACGCAAATGGACACAGTAGAAAAGCTCAGGTTACATAGTCCTGTTTAAATGTAGTAGTTAATTTTAAAACTTAATTTCCTTCATATTGATGTAACGTTGAATCCATAGTTAAGTACAAGAAGTTTCCTAACTGCTCCCTCTGACCTGGAAATATTTGTATGATTGACAGCTATGAGCCATTGAGCCATATACTAAAATGACTGGTGAATACAAACCACTGGTTTTGAAGCTCTGTAGTCATTTCTAGTTTGTTACTTGATGAATTTAATAACAAATTTCATATTCGGGAAAGGAAGCCTAAACAGGGAACAGGAGATTTGATAAGGCTTTTGATAGGCATTCAGCAAGCCTTCCAGTTCAAACCTGTGCTACTTTTGTGTGTGACCTTGCCAACATTAAAACAAAATGTCTGGACAGGCCATAGACACTGCTAAAATATCTGTTACACCAAATTCCCTAATGTGTAGTATTGCCAGAACAAACCAACCTGTAACGCGAACCCTGTGCACAATTTTGATCACATAATTTCAAAAACCTACGTACAAACAATGCCACTGTGTCCAACCATGAACCACAAGTCACAAGCCAGTATACCACAGCTGTGTGAGAATGGCCAGCATTGAAAGACAGCAGCTGCAATCAAGCTCTGTGGTTTTTAGTGTTAAAGTTTTCTGAGATAGATCCAGCTCGTGCTCTGGTCCGACACCAGGCATCCATCCAGTTCCTCCCCACACTCTGCTATAAATACAAATACTGTCTTATCTCCATAAGGCCAGCTCACTTCCTACAACACATGTGATGCTGTCATTAGTCGCTCCTATTTACTGGGCTGGTACTAATTGTGTTTGTTAAGCCTAACAAAGGGTGCGTGCTAGTTCTGCAATGGACATTTAGCATTTATCTGTCAGCATTGTGGTTTGTTAGTTTTATTGCTTTGGTCATTTAGTTCTACATTGTGTTTTTAGCTTTTAAACTGGCACATTTTTCAAAATTTTAAAACAAGAAAAAGAGTTTCAGAAATTTTTTTCAAATGCAACTGTAATTAAAGTCAAGGAAACAATATAATGGACTTTTCAAATGTAAAAACTAAATATTTAAAGGATATGATAGTTTCAGCCTCCACCACATCCTCGAAATCCTGCAACATATGGTCTAATATAAGGGCATATTTTACAAGATTGCACTCCTGGCGCCCAGCCTCATCCGCTACGAGTGCTTATTGGGAATTTGGCCACACAGCCTCCATGATCTTCTGCTCATTCATTTCAAAGTGAACAGAAAATTGTGTGTGTGGTGGTGGGGGGAGGGAGAGCGTGTAACCGAATTCTAAATATGTCTGTGTGGTGGGTGAGGCTTGGAGCTGGAACCAAAAACCTGTGAATTACCCTACAGTGTACACAAAGAGCATACAGTGTTGGTGAGTGTACTGCAAACCAAAGCTAAACAATCACCAAAGCACTTTAGTCAAACAAATATAGAACCATAGAGGTTTAGAGCGTCGGAGGCCATGTGGCTCATCATGTCTGTGCTGGCTCTTTGTTGGCACAATCCAAAACTAATCCCACTGCCCTGCTCCCTCCCCATCAGAAGGCATTAATATAATATGTATGATCTATACTTACTCACACAGGTTCCTTTCTTTTGCAGGCCGAGATGGCACACAACAGAATGAAGCAGCAATGGATTGGCAGGGTGGGGGGAAGCTGAACTGCACCAGCTGACTGACATAGGGAAGCGAGTGCTGCGGCTCATTGGCCCGCAGATGGTGGGCCATTGAGCCAACTGGGCGCAGCAATGGTATCTTTATCCCCTCTTCTCATCTCACTTCCCCATTAAACTAGAAGGCCTTATCACTTTCCAGCTTCTCATACTGTCTGCCTTCCTTGCTCCACTCCTGCTCCCCTGCTCTCACCTTAATGTGACTCTTGTGCCGTTATGCTTTCAGATTATCAGCCAGCAGATGAGCAGCTTGTGCCTGAGGCCCCCCAACCAAGTCACGAGGGAGAAGAAGAGGGGGATGAGGAGGGGGAGGAGCCAAGCACTGCGTCATTGCTTCTCTCATCCGCAGGCACCAATTCAGATACTGGTACAATGCACTCCTTAGAGGTTAGCTTAGTACAAGGGTCTGCACTGGGCCTAGTGGACTGCAGCATGGTCAAGGGGAAAGGGAACCTCGGGAGCCATCTTCCTGGAAGTCGAGTTCGCACACGAGTTCTGCTGCATAGGACTCAGATGAGGACCTCTGAGGAAAGGCGTTCACACAATGGGTGATGGTCATGCACTCCGACATGATAGGTGCAATGGCAAGAGTGCCCAACTGCCTGTCGGAAGTGGTAAAGAGCGTGGAGGAGTCTCCCTCTTGCATTGTATCCAGCTCTGCGCACACCATGGGCCCAACATTGCCCGTGTGCAGGCGATGGTGGATTCCCAGACAGTCCGTGCAGATCCGGACCTCATGACGCATGTCATGGGCATGGCAATGTGGCAGCTTCTATTGCGGCACAGGCAGAAGCAATGCAATGTCTTGGTGCTGTAATAGAGTTAATGGTTGCTCGCATAAAAGCTCAGACTGCTCTCCTGCAATCTCAGCTTGATGCCACGCAACGTCTTGTTGCTGTCATGCAGTCTCAGCTTGATATGCAAACTCTGACTGCTGCTACAGCCGTTGGTTCCACCACAGTCGACCGGGGATCTCACGGTGTCGCAGTAGCCCAGCAATCTGCCCTGTAGCAGACTGGTGAGGATACTGAGATTCTGCCCCGGGTGAGTGGCAGTGGGTCAGTGGAGCATGAACCTGTTGTACACTCTCAGGATGAAAGCATTCCTGATCCCACCACTACCACTCCACCATTGCACTTATCGCTGTCTGTTACCCAGCCAGTCCAGACTGTCGGGGCATCCAGGCCCAGAGCTGGTCGAGGGGCTCCTGCAAGGCCATCTGTAGTCTCTGGCCCTGACATACAGTAGCCTTCCACCAGCTGTGTTGCAGCCACAGGGGACACACTGCAAAGGAGTATTAGAATAGGTCAACGAAAGATGGGATATAAGGAAATGTGCAAGGATGATGAATAAATACACAGTTATACATTTTATTGTGGTTTGATAAATGTTGATTGGAATGTTTAATATTTGCTGTTGTCTTTCATTTCAGTCTTGGGGCTTTGGTATGGAAGGGCAAATTGATGTGATGATGGGGACGTCCACAGGAACCGGGAAGTGGGATGAAAATCAGTGGAAACGAGCTCTGATGAGACGGTCGCGGACCTCCCTTGCAGGATTGCGCTGCCTCCTCCATCATGGCTGTTGATGCTCCTCCTGCTCCTCCTGGTCATCCTCCTGGTGCTCCTTCTCCTCCTGAGGTGGTACAGCTATGCCTGGTGGCAATGGCTGTGCCCTCATGATGGCCAGGTTGTGCAGCATGCAGCAGACCACGGCGAATAGGGATACTCGCTGAGACGAACACTGCAGGACTCCTCCCAGCGGTCAAGGCAGCGGAATCATTGCTTCAGCACTCCGATGGTCTGCTCAATGATGTTCCTTGCTCAGTGCTGGGCAGGAGTGGTGGGATTGTGGAGAGGAGTCATGATCCAGGTGAATAATGGATAGCCCTTGTCTCTGAGCAGACAGCCGCGAGCTTCATTTAGGGGCTGGAAGAAAACTGGCACACTGGTCTGGTGCAGGATGAAGGCATCATGGCTGCTGCCAGGATAGCGGGCATTCAAGGTGAGTATTCTGCGTGTGTGGTCGCATACCAACTGGACATTCAGTGAATGGTAGCCTTTGCGGTTATAGAAGATCTCAGGATTGTTATGCGATGCCCTCAAATCGACGTGGGTGCAGTCAAATGGCACCCTGCACCATGGGGAAGCTCGCTATCCTGGAAAAGCCACATGAACGCTGGTGCTTTTTCTCTTTGGTCATGGGGAAGGAGATGTTGTCCCTCCTCCTTCTATACAGAGCATCTGTCACCTCGTGGGTGGAGCAATGGACGCCAAACTGGGAGATGTGGGAGATGTCTCCTTTTGCTCCCTATTGGCGTAGAAATTGAACGCAATGGCGACCTTGACTGCCACTGAGAGAGCCATCTTCACCCTGGTCTGAGGCTCGAGGTCTGGTTGTAGCAGATGGCAGAGCTCTGTAACTAAATCCTTGCTGAAACGCAGCCTTCACACACTCTGCTCCTCAGTGAAATTCATGGAGGAGAACTGCTTCTGGAATACCCGAGGAGAGTAAGGCCTCCTGTTGTGCCTTCTTCCTCTGGCAACGTGTTGCTGTGATTCTCCCTGTGCTGCTGCCTCTGGTTCTCCCTGTGCTGCTGCCTGTCTTTTTCTGTGCCTTTCCTTTGCCTCTCCGTGTGGTCTGCTCCATGGGCCTCTCCATGGGCCTGTCCCTATAGTGCTCCCTCTATTTGTCTTTGCCTTTCTCTCTCCCTCTCTCTATGCCATTGTCCCTGTAAGTAACAGTGCCTTTGGCTTCGTCTAAACATCCTCTGACGGTGACGTTGGAGCAGGAGGTCAGGTGCCAGCACAGCCCCCATGAAGCGACAGAAATGGTTGAACTTCAAAACTGCCGTGAGTTATACAGGGTAACAGTTAAGAGGCAGAAGACACTTTGAGGTCCAAGTCACTGCTATCGGTCCACCAGCCACTCTGCCTAACTGTTGGAAAGCAGAAAAAAGTAATGGACGACAGAAAATAGTTTCCAAGATGACGTCTTTAAAGAGCACATCCGGTTCCCGACTGCAACTCAATAGCTGAAGCCGTCATTGTCATCAGCAGGTGCTAATGTAGGTCACGCGTGGCAATTTAACTTCCGAGGCGGTAAGAGGGCAATGTGTCATCATCGTCCCCATGTGTCATCTTTGCAAAACACCCGCCCAATTCTGTGGGGAGGGGAATTTATGCACAGCGCCCGGACGAAAAACATTTTGCGCCCCGCTAGCAATTCCTGGAGGCGATAACTCCCGTCGATAAAAGGGGCAATTTCGAACCCCTAGGTCTTTTGTCCTTGGCTGCCTAGTTCTGGCAGTATTAGGGAAAAGGAAGGATGGGCTTTTTGGTTATGGAGGGCTAGAAAAAAACTGTGGTCCAATTGTTGGGGCAGTCTCCTTGGTTAGTAATAACACTCAAGTTAAGTGGGATCTCCAAAACAGAGCATAAAAGTATTAGGGTGGCATCCTAGCAGCTGAGGTACCACTAGTAGACTATGTAAAAGGGAAGTCATTAACATTTAGGCTCCTTTGTTGATCAGCATAAAGATATTGGCATTAAGTTACCCACCCACATGCTTGATCTAAAATGTACAGTTGAGAGACAACTTGGATCTTTTACGACCACCTGGGGCCTTAGTTGTCTCATCTTAATGATGGTGCCTCTGACAATGCAGCTCTCTCTGCACTGAAGCATCAGAACAAGATTCTGTGCACAAGTCTCTGGAGTTGGGCATGAAACCATAACCTTCTGACTCAGAGGCAAAAGTGCTACCATTGAGCTAAGGCTGACACTTTGAATCAGAAATTGAGTCACAGAGCAGTGGGAGTTTAGTGGTAGGAGTTTGGAAGAGGTCCTGAGTCAGGAAGGCGTCAATGAAAAGGCAAGGAGCCAAACACTGTAGTTCAGGAAGCTGATCGCATGATAAGTCATTGACACTGAAGGCAGTTGAAAGGATAACTGTGACAATGCTAATCTAAGGAAAGAGAATGAACTTTGTTCTCAACAGGACGTCCCATTGATCTGTACTCTTGTCCTATAAATCTACTGTAAAATCAAAGTGTGAATGAACCTCATGTTTGATAAAAAGAAGCTCAAACTCAAAGGAAGACCACAGTGGTTAATCCTGCCATACAGGCCTGAATAAAAGGGAGTGAAAGAGGATAACTTGTAGCTCTGAGATGAAATGGCAGATTTCCAGAGCAGGAACAGAACAGAATCCAATGAAGATTAAATGGTAATATAGATAGCAACTGCAAGAATAGAAAAGCTTGACTAAGTAATGGATTACAGTTCTATGCTTCTTTTTATAGAAAGCTGTTGGGTTATTACCAGAAGATTTTGAGAAAAGGAAGCATAAAAATAAATTATATCCATCTTTTATAAGTGAAGCCTTAACCTAAACCAAAATGGCTTTATATTGAAGGAGCGTGACTGGAGTAATTACAACATAAGTAAAAAAAAAAGCATGGGGTATTTTGTGATTCAGTGCTCCCCGCACAGAGCATTGCGTGACAGGAGCACATATTTTGAATTCGGGTGCCCACGTTTAGCATAAAGTTTGCAGCCCAAGCAATGTTCTATTAATTAAAATGAATAGACAGAAGACCATCCAGGTCATAAGTAAAGCATGTTGACCGTGCGACCCGGAATCCTGATATAGTGCCAGGAGCACTAAATTGTAAAATCTACTCCCATGTGTGCATTGATAGAATATGGTGTCGGTGTTGAGTAACCCCTATTTAATAACTAAACAACGGGAATACCTGACTCTCCTCTAAAGGGCTTGGTCAATAACCTTGTAGAGACAAATACATACCAATCTGAAATATCAACAAAGCTGACCAATAGCTTCACAAAAGCTGACACAGTCCACGGAAAGCTAACAGCCTCGAAACAGCCATAGCTGTAGGTCGATGATAAGTAAAAATAAAAAAGCTACATTGAAAGTGCAGTGGGACAAGAGCTTCACATAGTGGCCCTGAATTTGCAGTCAGCGGCGAAGCAAAGATGTTCTCTGCTGGCCCCGAAGAAAGTTGCTCACAGAGTTCTCGCAACCCCT
The DNA here is from genome assembly GCF_044704955.1 of Pristiophorus japonicus. Taxonomy (NCBI): domain Eukaryota; kingdom Metazoa; phylum Chordata; class Chondrichthyes; family Pristiophoridae; genus Pristiophorus; species Pristiophorus japonicus. The sequence continues at coordinate 61,381,230 of NC_091981.1, forward strand.
GTGGCGAGATGTTTGCCTTTTTTGACGCGTGAGTGATTTCAGCGCAGTATAATGGGGAATCCCTAATGCGATAAGCTGTGACGTCAATAAGCTGCTTAAGCAGCTAATCAAATTGGAGAATTCTCACCTTCTGAGACTGCGGGTTCCAGTGGTGTGGTGCAGCGAGGCACACCCAGGGCCCCACCTTCCGAGGCTGCGGGTCCCAGTGGTGGGGTGCGAGCCACACGTGTGGGGAGGTGGGGAAGAAGGGGAAGGAGAGCTCGACCGCCTTCTCCTGAGGTGCAGAATCTAACAGATGTGGTTCAGATGAAGACAATGAGTGCGGAGAGCATTGACCTTACACGATCACTCCTGGACACCATCAGTTGGGTGGGTGATGAGGTAGCGGGACTGTCGGGAGAAGTAACAGCAATCTCACGAGAAATGGGAACGATGTACGGGACCATGAGTGAGGAAATATCTCAGTCAGCTGAAACCTTGTCAGTGACCATGAAGGAGGGAATGTCATAGATACCTGATGCGCTGTCAGTGAACATCGGGGAGGGAATGTCAGAAATGGTGCAAACACTATCACTGAACATGAGGGAGGGAATGTCACAGGTAGTTGAGACAGTTTTGCTCAACATGAGGGAGGGAATGTTGCGGGTCAGTGAGACACTGTCAGGGCGCATGAGGGACGGCACGTTGGAGTTAGCTGCTGCAATAACTCATTGAAGTCTTGTGACTTCTCCCCCCGCCACCCCAACTCATTGCAATTTTGTGATTTCTCCCCTTCTACTCCCCCTCCCCCATACTCACTGTAGTCTTGTGCCTAGTGCAGAAACCTTCCGATCGGCACCTCACTCCCCGGGCTCAGTGCAGCAGCCTTCCGATCGCCACCTCCAGTCACCCCCCCACCCTTGCCCCCCCACCCCCGGGCTTGTTTTCCAGCTGAGCCCCGAGCCCCTGTGTCCAGGCACGGGGCCGATTTTGATGGCCAACGCTCCGACCCTCCAGCTCTGCTTGAAGACGTTCGGTGGTGGCGTGTGAGTAAAAAAAAACTTCAGAAATCCAAGAAACTTCCATGTACTCTGTTGAAAGGTAAAAAAAGTTGAACTTTATAATGGATATTTAAAGTGTTCTTGACTCCCTCCAAAAACTTTGATGAAAAACAATGGTATCTTTCAGTGCTCATTTTTCAATGTGCGCTGCTTTCTGTTAATTCACCAGAAGGTTTTTCGGGAGTGGCCAGATACGTCCACCTGGGATTAAAAATTTGTGGGCAAACTGCGAAAAATTATGAAAACTGCCGCAGACATGAGTAAACATGACATCAAAATTACATAACCTAGAAAGATCGTAACTAAAGCAGTTACGCCGGCACAGATTCCAGGGGGAAACTTTGAATTAAATACTTACGCCAAAAAAACGGTGCAAATGACCCAGGACAATTGAGCCCATTATATTGTGAAATGTCTGACTGTTTCATTGTGGCATGGAACATCTCTCTTTGCAGTTCTGTCCTATTCCAAAACATCGAGTTGGACCAGTCCTACATGCTCAGTAAATAAATCCTTGGTTCAGCATTGGGTGTACTGCCAAATGCATTCCCAGGTCTTTGATACAGATCAAATCATATGCTATTCTTTGCCAGCTGCTTTCAATTTTGTAGATCATTCCTTTTATTAGTCTAAGTTGTTTTCAGACTCTATTATTGTCTGAGGCATCCTCAAAGGCAATATTGGCAAATATGTCTAGGTCTGTTCTGTAGTACTGCTTAAAAGAAACAGTGCTGGATTACTGACGCAGTTTTGGAGAGGAACATCACCGCAGAGCTGCTCGCTGCTCACTGCTGGGCAATATTAGGTTCGGCAAGGAATCATTCACTTTACATCCAATTTTCACCCTTCCCTCACCTTCACATGGTCCATCTCTGACTCTTCCCTTCCTTTCCTCGACTTCTCCGTCTCTATTTCTGGGGATAGGCTTTTGACCAGTATCCACTAAAAGCCCACTGACACCCACAACTACCTGGACTACACTTCCTCGCACACCGCATCCTGTAAGGACTCCATTCGATTCTTCCAGGCTCTCCGACTCCGTCGCATCTGCTCTGACGATGCCACCTTTCACAAGAGTGCCTCTGACATGTCTTCCTTTTTCCTCAACCGAGGATTCCCCTCCGCCATGGTTAACATGGCCCTCGACTGTGTCCATTCTATTTGCCGCACCTCTGTCCTCACCCCTTCCCCTCCCTCTTGGAACCACGACAGGGTTCCCCTTGTCCTCACCTTTCACCCCACCAGCCTCCACATTCAACGGATCATCCTCCGCCATTCCGCCACCTCCAGCGTGATCCCACTACCAATCACATCTTCCCCTCCCCTCCCGTCTCAGCATTCTGAAGGGACCGCTCTCTCTGCGACAACCTGGTCCATTCCGCAGTCACCTCCAGCAACCCCTCCCCTTCCATGGCACCTTCCCATGCTAGCGCAGGAGATGCAACACCTGCCCTGTTACTTCCTCCCTTCCCACTATCCAGGGCCCCAAATACTCCTTCCAGGCGAAGCATTGATTTAATTGTACTTCTTTCAATTTAGTATCATCATCATCATAGGCAGTCTCTTGAAATCAAGGAAGACTTGCTTCCACTCTAAAAGTGAGTTCTCAGGTGGCTGTACAATCCAATGCGGGAATTACAGTTTCTGTCACAAGTGGGACAGACAGTGATTGAAGAAAAGGGTGGGTGAGGAGCCTGGTTTGCTGCAGACTCCTTCCGCTGTCTGCGCTTGATTTCTGCATGCTTTCAGCGACAAGACTCGAGGTGCTCAGCGCCCTTCCGGATGCTCTTCCTCCATTTTGGGCGGTCTTGGGCCAGGGATACCCAGATGCTGGTGGGGAATGTTGCACTTTTTCAAGAAGGCTTTGAGGGTGTCCTTGAAATGTTTCCTCTGCCCACCTGGGGCTCGCTTGCCATGTAGGAGTTCCGAGTAGAACGCTTGCTTTGTGAGTCTCGTGACGATGTCGCCCGCCCAACGAAGCTGGTCAATGCTTCAATGCTGGGGATGTTGGCATGAGTGAGAACACTGATGTTGGTGTGTCTGTCCTCCCAGTGGATTTGCAGGATCTTGCGGAGGTAGCACTGGTGCTACTTCTCCAGCGATTTGAGGTGTTTATTGTATATGGTTTGCTTCTCTGAGCCATACAGGAGGGCGGGTATTACTACAGTTCTGTAGACCATAAGTTTGGTGCCAGATTTGAGGTCCTGGTCTTCAAACACTATCTTGCTCAGGCAACCGAATGCTGCGCTGGCACACTGGAGGCAGTGTTGAACCTCATCATCGATGTCTGCCCTTGCTGATAGTAGGCTCCCGAGGTATGGAAAATGGTCCATATTGTCCAAGGCCGTACCATGGATTTTGATGAATGGGGAGCAGTGCTGTGTGGTGGGGTCAGGTTGTTGGAGGACCTTTGTCTTACGGATGTTTAGTGTAAGGCCTATGCTTTTGTATGCCTCAATGAAGGTGTTGACGATGGCTTGGAGTTCGGCCTCAGAGTGTACGCAAACGCAAGCGTCATCCGCATACTGTAGTTGGATGAGAGAGGATGGGACGACCTTGGATCTCACTGGAGGCAGCGAAGTTGAACAGGTTCCCATTGTTTTCACTCCAGCAGGGAGCTTGTTGAGAGTGAAATGGAGCATTGCCGCAAGGAAGATCGAGAAGAGCATTGGTGCGATGACGCAGCCCTGCTTGACCTCAGTCCAGACATGGATTGGGTCTGTGTGGATCCGTTGGTCAGGATCACGACTTGATTGTCATCGTGGAGCAGGCGGAGGATGGTGACAAACTTTTGAGGGCAGCCGAAAAGCAGGATTTTGTTTACTGTATTCACTACTCACGATGTGGTCCCCTCTACATTGGGGAGACCAAGCGCAGATTGGGTGACCGCTTTGCTGAACACCTCCATTCAGTCCGTAATGTGACCCTGAGTTTCCGGTCGCCTGTCCCTTTAATTCTCCAATCCACTCCCACTCTGTTATCTCCGTCCTCGCACTCCAGCACTGTTCCAATGAAGCTCAACACAAGCTCAAAGAACAGCACCTCATCTTTAATTTAGGATCGCTTTCTTCCACCTCCCACCCGCCACCCCCCCCCCCCCCCCCCCCACCTCCCGCCCCACCTGCACCTATTTTCTATGTTTCTATGTTTCTATGATTAACTCGCTAAATGTGGGCATTTGGTCCCCTCGAGGAAATTCATTAAATACTTTGGTTCTGTCTTCACGAAGGAAGACACAAATAACCTTCCGGAAGTACTAGGGGACCTTATTAAGTGGGAAATTGTGTTAGGGAAATTGATGGGATTGAAGGCCGATAAATACCTTGGGCCTGATAGTCTGCATCCAAGAGTACTTAAGGAAGTAGCCCTAGAAATAGTGGATGCATTGGTGATCATTTTCCAACAGTCTATCGATTCTGGATCAGTTCCTATGGACTGGAGGGTAGCTAATGTAACACCACTTTTTAAAAAGGGAGGGAGAGAGAAAGCGAGTAATTATAGACTGGTTAGTCTGACATCAGTAGTGGGGAAAATGTCGGAATCAATTATTGAGGATGAAATAGCAGCGCATTTGGAAAGCAGTGACAGGATCGGTCCGAGTCAGCATGGATTTATGAAGGGGAAATCATGCTTGAAAAATCTTCTAGAATTTTTTGAGGATGTAACTAGTAGAGTGGACAAAGCAGAACCAGTGGATGTGGTGTATTTGGACTTTCAAAAGGCTTTTGGCAAGGTCCCACACAAGAGTTTGGTGTGCAAAATCAAAGCACATGGTATTGGGGGTAATATACTGATGTGGATAGAGAACTGGTTGGCAGACAGGAAGCAGAGACTCGGGATAAACGGGTCCTTTTCAGAAAGGCAGGCAGTGACTAGTGGAGTGCCACGGGGCTCAGTGCTGGGACCCCAGCTCTTTACAATTTACATCAATGATTTGGATGAAGGAATTGAGTGTAATATCTCCAAGTTTGCAGGTGACACTAAACTGGGTGGCGATGTGAGCTGTGAGGAGGACGCTAAGAGGCTGCAGGGTGACTTGGACAGGTTAGGTGAGTGGGCAAATGCATGGCAGATGCAGTATAATGTGGATAAATGTGAGGTTATCCACTTTGGGGGCAAAAACGCAAGAACAGAATATTATCTGAATGGCGGCAGATTAGGAAAAGAGGAGGTGCAACGAGACCTGGGTGTCATGGTTCATCAGTCTTTGAAAGTTGGCATGCAGGTACAGCAGGTGGTGAAGAAGGCAAATGGTATGTTGGCCTTCATAGCTAGGGGATTTGAGTATAGGAGCAGGGAGGTCTTACTGCAGTTGTACAGGGCCTTGGTGAGGCCTCACCTGGAATATTGTGTTCAGTTTTGGTCTCCTAATCTGAGAAAGAACATTCTTGCTATTGAGGGAGTGCAGCAAAGGTTCACCAGACTGATTCCTGGAAGGCAGGACTGACATATGAGGAGAGACTGGATCAACAAGGCCTTTATACATTGGAGTTTAGAAGGATGAGAGGGGATCTCAAAGAAACATATAAGATTCTGACGGGACGGGACAGGTTAGATGTTCCTGATGTTGGGGAAGTCCAGAACCAGGGGACACAGTCTTAGAATAAGGGGTAGGCCATTTAGGACTGAGATGAGGAGAAACTTCTTCACTCAGAGAATTGTTAACCTGTGGAATTCCCTGCCGCAGAGAGTTGTTGATGCCAGTTCATTGGATATATTCAAAAGGGAATTAGATATGGCCCTTACGGCTGAGGAGATCACGGGGTATGGAGAGAAAGCAGGAAAGGGGTACTGAGGGAATGATCAGCCATGATCTTATTGAATGGTGGTGCAGGCTCAAATGGCCGAATGGCCTACTCCTGCACCTATTTTCTATGTTTCTATGTTTCTATGATTAACTCGCTAAATGTGGGCATTTGGTCCTCTCGAGGAAATTCATTAAATTGCCAGCCATCAGCTTTTCCCAGGTCTCCGTTCTGTCAGAAAAGTATGCCGATTTTCCCATATGCCATTGGGATGGGCATCTCTGATGCACATATACAGGCACAGGATGCCTCTTTAGAATACTTAAACTACCCCGACCCCACAACTTGGACTTGGTTTATGCTGTGCTCCATCGGAAAAGCAGGATTCCTGGGTACGGTGGCATAATGGTTATGTCACTGGATTAGTAATCCAGAGGCATGGACTAATGATCTAGAGACATGAGTTCAAATCCAACCACGGCAGCTATGGAATTTAAATTCAGTTAATTAAATAAATCTGGAATAAAAAGCTAATAGCAGTATTGGTGACCATGAAACTACTGGATTGTCGTAAAAACCCATCTTGTTCACTAATGTGCTTTAGGGGAGGAAATCTGCCATCCTTACCCGGTCTGGTCCATATGTGACCCCAGACCCACAGCAATGTGGTTGACTCTTAACTGCCCTCTGAAATGGCCTAGCAAGCCACTCAGTTGTAACAAACTGCTATAAAGACTGCAGCGGTTCAAGAAGGCGGCTCACCACCACCTTCTCAAGGGCAGCTAGGGATGGGCAATAAATGTTGGTCTTGCTAGCGATGCCCACATCCCGTGAACGAATAATTTTTTTAAATGCCTACTATTCAGAATTGCACACTTACGGAAAATCATATGATAGAGATTTGTCTTGCGCAATAAGGTAAATTCACCAATCCCACGGTTCCAGCAAGGAGTCATCAGGAAATTAGCACATCGTTTTTGCTCTCTTTCTGACTCGTGCACAGGTCCTTGCTGGGAACATGGGCTTGGTTAATTTACCCTAATCTAAATGTTAGCTATTGCCTGCTGTGTTTTCAGAAGACACATCACTTGAAGGAACCTCGATAGTGTCACAGTGTTGGAAGTGACACACCCGCCACGGTGGAAGTTGACACTGTGCCATGAATCCCTGCAGACGGTGCTTCGGAAGATTCTGAATGGCTACATCCAGGAACTGGGAGGAGAAAGCTCTCCAGCTTCTAAGTGTGGTGAATTGATTAACGATAAGCCAACCTGTTCCTCCAACTGCCCTCAATCAAATTGTATGATGTGACGCTGAGGCCCCAAATTTCCTCGAGGCTAGCAGTGCAGTCCTAGCATCAATGGGCAGGAAGAACGACAAAGGGAGAAGACGCTTCACCCACAGAGGGCCTGATATAGAATAGGAGGCAGGGCAGGCACGATTATGCCAAATCTACCGCAGCTCTTGCCTCCTATACACACAGCGACCTGAATACCAGAAATATACAGGCAGTCAGGGCTTTTGAGGGCCACAAGGCTGACCAGGCCTGGGTCTGGAACACCTCAGAAGATGCACATTTCCACTGATCCTTCAAACTTCTATCAGTCATGCCAGCTTCACGGCCCGCCCCCATTCCCCCTCCCCCACCACCCCTCGAGCGACTGGGAAATGTCACATCTCCCTGCCATCTCTCCAGCCGACAGCCAAGTTGAGCCCATATCGATGCAGGCAGTCATCCGCTTTATTCGAATTAGCATGTATCCAGCAAAAGTCAGCGGAGGGCAGCAGCACTTCAGGATTCTTGTTCCATTGCAGCAGCGGAGCAGGGACAAGTAATTTTTGTCCCTGCCATCATACAACTATGCCTATGAGTGAAATCAGACTACACTGTCCCAAGATATCAAATAGCCTTGGGGCTGGATTTTCCAGTCCTTTGTGCTCTGGGTTTCACCCTGGAGCAGCGTGAAAGGTGGCGGTGAGGTCTCCATTGCACTGCTGCGATCCTGCGGTCGGGTTTTGCGGTGGCAGCATCGCCGGGAAGAGCTGTGCAACGCCCCTGGTTGTGATATCAGGGCAAATTTGAGCTCCTGCCCGACCTGTCTGCCCAGAATTGCGCCCGCAATAACTGCCTGGGAAATCCCCCTTTTGGCTAAGATCATGTGTAACTGACCTGACAGGGGAGTAACCACCATAACCCCAAGGTGGTTCTCCCTGGATCAGGAAGGTATATGCTTGCCTTTTTGGAAATAGGAGGTGGGTGGGGTGGCTTGACCCATCCATCTCCACGGAGGTGTGTGGGGGACCTGACCCATCCACCTCCATGGCACGAACCTGGTATTGCAGTACTTCCAGGAACGGTGCAGTGGCTCTAGGCCTTTTGGCTAAGAGCATTGGCGCAGAGTGAGCATTGGCGTGTGCAAGGTGACCTCTGGCGTTTGTGATTTGACAAAGAATTGGAACGATTGGCTACAAATTTCAAAAAAAAAAAAAAAAAAAACTGCCTGGGAAATCAGAGTGGTCCAGCCATGCCGGCAGCGGAGAGGAGGGTAAAGTACTACAAAAGTAAGTGTGAGTGTTTTTTGTTTTAATTTTTTGTGTAATTTGTGTTGCGGTGGCGTGGGCAATGTTTTAGGAATGTTTTTATGGGTGATTTTAGGTTCCCCCCTCCCCCCAGACCTCTCTCCTAGCGCTCACGGCCCAGCTCTTTAGCTCGGGAGTTTCCCATCCTTGCGCCACGAAAGGTGTACAACACCTCCCTTATCACTGCGCCCCCTGATGCAGGGCCCAGATGTCTAAACTTACTTACTAAAGCACAAACTATTCCCAGCTGCTAACTTTCCCACCCCGCCACCATTATCACCCAGAAAACAGAAAAGCTGAAAATCTAGCCCTTAAAGTGTCAGTCTAATGTTTTTACATTTTGCGCTGTATGTGTGGGAAAGGAGTGAAAAAGAGTCAGCATTGATCCATCATGGCTAATGTGTTGTGGTACAGGGTATCTCTTTCACTAGACTCTCTGGCTGATATGAGACGTCCAGAAATAGCCTTGTACAGCATCCTGTCTGTCATGTATGTACTTTTGGGATCACTAGCCACGAGATGGCATCACTGTTGGAGGCCATTGGGGTGCAGCCCAAGCATAAAAGGCCAGCTATTTTGTATATTAGTCACATTGGGCCTTAATAAAGCAGAGCCAAGGTCATACTTCTTGGAGTTAAACAGTACTTAGTCTAACAGTTATTGCATACACAACATTTGGCGACGAGGCAACAAGAACCTTTGCATGCAAAAATGAGCACAATTGGATTGTTGGAGCGATTTGTAGAAGGAGAAGATTGGGCAGACTTTGTGAGCCATTTGAGCCAGTTCTTCGTAGCCAACAAAATGGAGGAGGTCAGCGACGCAGATCGGCGCCAGGCGGTGTTCCTTATGGTTTGCGATCCAAATATTTATGGTCTGATAAAGAATCTACTCCTGCCTGTGAGTTCAACAAAGAAGACATATGAAGAATTGTGTACACTGGTGCAGGACCACCTTAAGCCAGACGAAGGCATCATCATCTTGACATACAGATTTTACACGCACGTTCGCTCAGAGGGCCAGAATGCAGTGGAATTCGTTGCCGGCCTGAGACATCTAGCGGGACCGTGTAAGTTCGGGGCTGTGTTGGCAGACATGCTGCGGGACTTCTTTGTAATCGACATGAAACATGAGGTGATCCTGCGTAAACTATTGGCGGTGGAGACGTAGGACTTGAACAGGGCCATCATGATCTCTCAATCATGCATGATGACGGATAGAAGTCTAAAGCAGATATCAATGAAAAATCTAAACTCTGCAAGTACTGTAAATATGATTGATTCGGCATTCGGCAGAACGGCACATGGCAGGACCTACGTACACAAAACCTGTGGCTGCCCAAAGTCCGCCAGCGGGAATGTATCCGATTTCTCCGTGTTGGCGTTGTGGGGGAAATCACCGGCATCAGCAGTGCCGATTTCAGCAGTATAGTTGCAAAGGTTGTCTGAGAGTGGGGACATCTCCAGCGCAAGTGTCCGCAGATGAGCAAGCGTGCTGCGACACACCCCATGGAGGATGATGGTCAGACTAGTGTGGATTCGGATATGCAATCCGAGATACCAGAGGAGGAAGTGTATGGACTGTACTCATTGCTAACTAAGAGCAAACCGATAATGATCAACGTGAAATTTAATGGAGTGCCGGTATCAATGGAACTGGACACGGGGGCGAGTCGATTGATAATGAGCCAGAGAGCATTCGACAAGCTGTGGGATACTAAGGCTGTGAGGCCCAGGCTGAGTCCAGTCAATGCCAAGTTGCGCACGTACACCAAGGAACTCATAACGGTGATTGGCAGTGCCACAATTAAAGTGTCGTATAATGGTGCGGTTCACGAGTTACTGCTATGGATTGTCCCAGGCAATGGCCCAACGCTGTTCGGCAGGAACTGGCTTGAAAAAATCAGATGCGATTGGATCAACATCAAGGCGTTGTCGTCGGAGAAAGATACATGTGCCCAAGTACTGAGCAAGTTCCCCTCGCTGTTCGAACCAGGCATCGGCAACTTTACGGGAGCCATGGTGCAGATCCACATAGACTCGGATGCAAGACCCGTCCATCATAAAGCTCAGGCAGTTCCGTATATGATAAGGGAGAAGGTCAAAAGTGAACTGGACAGACTCCAGCACGAAGGGATCATATCACCGGTTGAATTTAATGAATCGGCCAGTCCCATTGTTCCTGTGCTGAAAAGTGATGGCACAGTCAGAATCTGTGGAGACTACAAGGCTACAATCAACAGGGTTTCGAAACAGGATCAGTACCCATTACTGAAGGCTGATGCATTGTTTGCAATGCTAGCCGGGGGAAAGTCGCTCACCAAACTGGGCTTGACATCGGCCTACATGACACAGGAGCTGGTCGAGACGTCGAAGTGCATTAACACGCATAAAGGACTGTTTATTTATCACAGGTGCCCTTTTGGAATTCGCTCGTCTGCAGCAATATTTCAGAGGAACATGGAGAGTCTACTGAAGTCCGTTCCCAGAACCATCGTGTTCCAAGATGACATCCTGATCACAGATCGTGACTCCGAGGAACATCTGAACAACCTGGAAGAGGTTCTACATGGTCTGGATAAAATAGGACTCAGACTGAAATGCTCAAAGTGCGTCTTTATGGCACCAGAGGTCGAATTCCTGGGGAGGAAAATTGCTGCTGACGGCATCAGGCCCACGGACGCGAAATCCAAGGCCATCAAGAATGCACCCAAGCCACAGAATGTGACGGAGCTGCATTCGTTCCTGGGTCTACTCAACTACTTCGGTAACTTCCTACCTAAATTGAGCACCTTATTAGAACCACCGCACATGCTGCTAAGAAAAGGCGGCAACAGGGTGTGGGGTGCGTCTCAAGACAGAGCTTTTAAGAAAGCCACTAATCTGCTTTGCTCTAACAAGCTGCTGGTACATTATGACCCATGTAAATGTTTAGTATTGGCCTGTGATGCTTCGTCATATGGAATTGGTTGTGTACTCCAACAAGCTAATGAGTCGGGTAAACTTCAACATAGAAACATAGAACATAGAAAATAGGTGCAGGAGCAGGCCATTCAGCCCTTCTAGCCTGCACCGCCATTCAATGAGTTCATGGCTGAACATGAAACTTCAGTACCCCCTTCCTGCTTTCTCGCCATAACCCTTGATCCCCCAAGTAGTAAGGACTTCATCTAACTCCCTTTTGAATATATTTAGTGAATTGGCCTCAACTACTTTCTGTGGTAGAGAATTCCACAGGTTCACCACTCTCTGGGTGAAGAAGTTTCTCCTCATCTCGGTCCTAAATGGCTTACCCCTTATCCTCAGACTGTGACCCCTGGTTCTGGACTTCCCCAACATTGGGAACATTCTTTCTGCATCTAACCTGTCTAAACCCGTCAGAATTTTAAACGTTTCTATGAGGTCCCCTCTCATTCTTCTGAACTCCAGTGAATACAATCCCAATTGATCCAATCTTTCTTGATAGGTCAGTCCCGCCATCCCGGGAATCAGTCTGGTGAACCTTCGCTGCACTCCCTCAATAGCAAGAATGTCCTTCCTCAAGTTAGGAGACCAAAACTGTACACAATACTCCAGGTGTGGCCTCACCAAGGCCCTGTACAACTGTAGCAACACCTCCCTGCCCCTGTATTCAAATCCCCTCGCTATGAAGGCCAACATGCCATTTGCTTTCTTAACCGCCTGCTGTACCTGCATGCCAACCTTCAATGACTGATGTACCATGACACCCAGGTCTCGTTGCACCTTCCCTTTTCCTAATCTGTCACCATTCAGATAATAGTCTGTCTCTCTGTTTTTACCACCAAAGTGGATAACCTCACATTTATCCACATTATACTTCATCTGCCATGCATTTGCCCACTCACCTAACCTATCCAAGTCGCGTATGCTTCAAAAAGTTTGTCTAAAGCAGAAAGAGTCTACAGCATGGAAGAGAAAGAAGCACTAGCCTGTGTGTATGGGGTTAAAAAGATGCATCAGTACCTGTTTGGTCTTCGGTTTGAACTGGAGACAGATCACAAGCCACTCATTTCACTGTTCTCTGAAAACAAAGGTATCAATACCAATGCTTCATCCCACATCCAGAGGTGGGCGCTGACATTATCCGCTTATGATTATGTCATTCGCCATAGACCTGACACCAAGAATTGTGCCGATGCTTTGAGCCATCTGCCATTGCCCACACCGGAGGTGGAAACGACACAACCAGCGGACCTATTGTTAGTTATGGATGCTTTTGAGAGTGAAGGAACCCCTGTCACGGCTCAACAAGTTAAGCCAGGACCCGATTTTATCGGTGGTGAAGAGTTGCATCCTCAAAGATTGGTCTGCCATACCCAAGCAAATGTGAGAGGAGACCAAACCTTACATTCGTCGCACTGTCTATTCAGTCGGATTGTATACTGTGGGGCAATCTTGTTGTTATGCCCAAGAAAGGGAGAGAGAAATTTGTACGTGAGCCACATAGCATATATCCCGGCATTGTAATGATGAAAGTCATCGGCAGGTATGGTAGCCGGGAATTGACTGAGCTGGAATCATGTGTGCATCAGTGCAACACTTGCATGCAGTTCAGCAAAGCACGGGCGGAATCGGTCCTGAATCTGTGGTCGTGGCTATCCAAACTATGGTCCAGAATCTACATAGGCTTTGCAGGTCCCTTCCTGGAGAAGATGTTTTTAGTTGTGGTGGATGCATATTCAAAGTGAATAGAGTGTATACTCATGTCATCCAGCACATCCACAGCTACCATTGAGAATCTCAGTGTCATGTTCGCGACACCTGGTCTGCCTGACATCATTATTAGTGACAACGGATCGTGCTTCACCAGTCAGGAGTTTCAAGAATTCATGAAACTCGATGGTATCAAACATGTAAGGTCAGCACTGTTCAAACCTGCATCCAATGGGCAAGCAGAACGTGCTGTCCAAATCATAAAGCAGAGTATGAAGCGAGTAACCCAAAGGTCATAGAAACATACAAATATAGAAACATAGAAAATAAGTGCAGGAGTAGGCCATTCGGCCCTTTGAGCCTGCACCGCCATTCAATCAGATCATGGCTGATCATTCACCTCAGTACCCCGTTCCTGCTTTCTCTCAATACCCCTTGATCCCTCTAGCCGTAAGGGCCATATCTAACTCCTCCTTGAATATATCCAATGAACTGGCATCAACAACTCTCTGCGGTAGGGAATTCCACAGGTTAACAACTCTCTGAATGAAGAAGTTTCTCCTCATCTCAGTCCTAAATGGCTTACCCCTTATCCTTAGACTATGTCCCCTGGTTCTGGACTTCCCCAACATCGGAAACATTTTTCCTGCATCTAACCTGTCCAGTCCCACCAGAATTTTATATGTTTCTATGCGATCCCCTCTCATCCTTCTAAACTCCAGTGAATACAGGCCCCTTCGATCCAGTCTCTCCTCATATGTCAGTCCTGCCATCCCGGGAATCAGTCTGGTGATCCTTCGCTGCACTCCCTCAATAGCAAGAACGTCCTTCCTCAGATTAGGAGTCCAAAACTGAACACAATATTCCAGGTGAGGCCTCACTAAGGCCCTGTACAACTGCAGTAAGACCTCCCTGCTCCTCTACTCAAATCCCCTAGCTATGAAGGCCAACATACCATTTGCCTTCTTCACCGCCTGCTGAACCTGCATGCAAACTTTCAATGACTGATGTACTATGACACCCAGGTCTCGTTGCACCTCCGCTTTTCCTAATCTGCCGCCATTCAGATAATAATCTGCCTTCGTGTTTTTGCCACCAAAGTGGATAACCTCACATTTATCCACATTATACTGCATCTGCCATGCATTTGCCCACTCACCTAACCTGCCCAAGTCACCCTGTGGCCTCTTAGCATCCTCCTCACAGCTCACACTGCCACCCAGCTTAGTGTCATCTCCAAACTTGGAGATATTACACTCAATTCCCTTATCCAAATCATTAATGTATATTGTAAATAGCTGGGGTCCCAGCACTGAGCCCTGCGGTACTCCACTAGTCACTGCCTACCATTCTGAAAAGGACCAGTTTATACCGACTCTCTGCTTCCTGTCTGCCAACCAGTTCTCTATCCATGTCAATACATTATCCCCAATACCATGTGCTTTAATTTTGCACACCAATCTCTTGTGTGGGACCTTGTCAAAAGCCTTTTGAAAGTCCAAATACACCACATCCACTGGTTTTGCCTTGTCCACTCTACTAGTTACATCCTCAAATAATTCTAGAAGATTTGTCAAGCATGATTTCCCTTTCATAAATCCATGCTGACTTGGGCCGATCCCGTCACTTCTTTCCAAATGCGCTGCTATTTCATCTTTAATAATTGATTCCAACATTTTCCCCACTACTGATGTCAGGCTAACTGGTCTATAATTATCCATTTTTTCTCTCCCTCCTTTCTTAAAAAATGGTGTTACAGTAGCTGCCCTCCAGTCCATAGGAACTGATCCAGAGTTGATAGACTGTTGGAAAATGATCACCAATGCATCCACTTTTTCTAGGGCCACTTCCTTAAGTACTCTGGGATGCAGACTATCAGGCCCCGGGGATTTATCGGCCTTCAACCCCATCAATTTCCCTAACACCATTTCCCACCTAATAAGAATTTCCTTCAGTTCCTCCTTCTCACTAGACCCTCGGTCCCCTAGTATATCCAGAAGGTTATTTGTGTCTTCCTTTGTGAAGACAGAACCAAAGTACTTGTTTAACTGGTCCACCATTTCTTTGTTTCCCATTATAAATTCACCTGAATCTGACTGCAAGGGACCTACGTTTGTTTGTTTTCACTAATCCACAGACCTGCCTGTCATGCATACTGCTTAGTTACAAGACAAGACCACACACGCTTACCGGGGTTTCACCTGCTGAACTAATGATGAAGCGAAGTCTTAAGACTAAGCTATCTCTTGTACATCCTGACTTGAATAATCATGTTGAATATAGAAGACAAAGTCAACAAGGGTATCACGATCGCGCAGCTGTGTCACGCGATATTTCTGTAAATGATCCTGTATATGTTCTGAATTATGGTCAGGGTCCCAAGTGGATCGCTGGTACTGTAATGGCCAAGGAGGGCAACAGAGTATTTATTTTCAAGCTCAAAAATGGGCAAACATGTAGGAAACATATGGAGCAGACAAAGCTGCGGCACACAGAAGAACCGGAACAGTCGGAGGAAGAGACAATCGATGACCAACCAACCTACCCCCAGTCATCAGAGGACTCAGTGGTCATCAGTGAATTGGGACTTTCAATCGCTGACATGTTCAATGAAAATGGACTTTCAATCCCTGACATGGCCATTGCCACTCCCACCAGGTCAGCCACCCAGCCACCAGTCACAGCTGACTCTGAACACTCACCCAAGGCTGGAGTTGAACTGAGACAGTCAACCCGGGAATGTAAAACACCGGACCATCTCAATTTGTAAAAGACTGTTTTAATATCTCAGAGGGGGGTATTGTCATGTATATACTTTTGGGATCACTAGCCACTAGATGGCGTCACTATTGGAGGCCATTGGGCTGCACGCACGTGTGTGTAGCCCAAGTATAAAAGGCCAGCCATTTTGTAAATTAGTCACTTTGGGCCTTAATAAAGCAGAGCCAAGTTCATACCTCTTGGAGTTAAACAGTACTTTGTCTAACAGTTATTGCATACACAACACTGCCAAAGGTATCAATCTTCGCCTGACTCAACAGCCCTTAAGAGTGGACCCCAGGTCCTCATCTTTAAAGGCTTGGGTCTGGTTCATTCTATCCTCTGATCCAATGTTATATAGTATCTCCTAATGCCGATTCCAACAGTTTAGATGAGGAAGAGTCTGTGGAGACATAACAAAGATTTGTTTATTTGGACAGTTCGAAAACTGATATTTTTCTTACTAAGAATGTTCCAGGAGACAGGTGACCATAATTCATTTATGTACCTCAAGCACGTCAAGCATAGAAAGCATTTCCAAGATATTCCAAGATATTTCCTAAGTTTCATAAGCATGCCTAATATAGAAGAAAATGAAAACTGTTTCATTTATTATTTCTTGTTAATTAGCACATTTATTTTAAATCATTGTACACATCATTTCTCACAATGTCAACAGACACGGAATATGTTTCCAGAACATTGTGCCAGGCTTTTTCCTATTCCATAGCAGCATTAATGAGGGGTTGGGATAGGGTAGACCTATCTTAAGGATTGATGGTCTTCTCTTATCACTCATGCATTTTCCTTGGCATTACCCACAGTAAGTTGATGAATATAATATTTTTGGATACAAAAATTATAACAGAATTGGGAGAGAAAATTCAGAGACTTACTCCACCTAGCCACCTTGTGGACAGAGCCTGCACCACATTGTGACAGTTGACATGGCAAAGTTGAATGGGAAATGTTGACATAGCAATCTATAATGGTAAATGCGGATAGAAAATTGGATCTACAATTATGACAATGGGAAATAAGGTTTGTGGACAAGAAGTGTATGACCAATGTAAGATCTTTTAATCATTTATAGATGCATTGTTTTCATTTTAGTAACATGTTTTAGATTATTAATTCTGCATTCCCTTGCACCATGATTAGTTTTAATGACATATTATTTGATGGCTTGAAATAGCCAGGGGCTTTCAATGTCCTCTGTTACTCTTATGCTAAATCCATGGGAGTAATTTAAACCTAACCCATCTGGTGGGAAACTGACAAGATCAGATCAGCCGTCTGTTTTACACCCTCCCCAGTTGTAGTTTTAATTTCATTATGCCACCTTCCATCTTTGTAGGTTTCCCACTGGATTAGGATAAAATTAACCATCCCCCCCCCCCCCCCATGTTTTAGTTTAATCTGAGGTACATTTTGTGAATTGGCACTACCAGTGTGCAGACACACTCAAACAGGACACAGATCAGGCAATAAGGTGTAGAAGTCAATGTACCCATAGCCTGGTCAGTAATCAAGGTTCTCCACCGGCAGTAAATTCATAAAATCAGCCTCTCAGTCCTAATTGTAGTCGTGTTTTTGTTTAAATCTTGGAAAAAAGGTAGTCAAATATTTAAAGGTCAAGGTTATGATTTAGCAGTCCCAGCACAGAGTTTTTTTTGCATGTATCAGGAATCCAAGCCACAGTTAGCATGACCTCATTGTGTCCCTTCAATTTTCCACCTAAGATAGTGGGCTGCCCATCGAGCGCCTAGGCCCTCCTGCCCAACTTCCCAGTATGTACTCCAGTCGCACGAAGCTCTGTGCCAAATCACAAGATTGGCTCCTTCAATTTTGATTTTGATATTTTCACTTTAAAAAGTAAGCAAAAGACTTGCATTTCTATAGCACCTTTCATGACCTCAGGATATCCTAAAATGCATTACAACCAATGAAATACTGTACTTTTGAAATGTACTCACTTTTGTAATATAGGAAAAATGGCAGCCAATTTTGCGCACAGCAAGATTCCACAAACAACAGTGAGATAATGCCCAGCTAATCTGTTTTTAGTGATGTTAGTTACGGGATAAATATCATCCAGGACACCCAGGAGAACTCTCTGCTCTTCTTCAAAATAGTGCCATAAGATCTTTTATGTCCACTTGAAAGGGCATATGGGGCCTTGGTTTAATATATCATCTGAAAGACTCTGACTGGTCAGCAGTCCCTCAGCACTGTACAAAGCCTAGAATTTGTGCTCAAGTCTCTGGAGAGGGACTTGAACCCACAACCTTCTCAATCAGAGGATCAGTCTCTTCAAGATATTTATTTCAAAATTTAGGCTCTAAAAACTGTTTTAACAATCCTGTTTCTCATATTTTTTACAAAAATGCTGAGAAATAATTAACTGATGATAATAACAGCTTTGTTTTTCAGGTTGACTATTCACCACTTTTCTAAAAGTTGGGGATTACTGACCGGAAGTCTAGTCTTAAAAATATATATATATTTTTAGTTCAGGCTTCTTTATTCTTGAATTGTTATCTTATTTTAATTGTAAGGGAACATTTTGAGCCTCCACTCCAAGCAAAGAGGTCAGAGATACGGATGTACCACAACAAAGCAGATTCTGCAACCTGTTCTTCAGTATCGCCAGGCACCACACAGAGCATGGGAACGCAAAAAATGAGCAGTGTGGTCTTCAGAAGAAATTGCAGTCGATTTTGACTTTGTGCGGTAATGTAAAATGGGTGATAGCGAATTGGTTGTCCGTTTTACATCTCTTCTGATTTTTATTTCCATTGAAGTCAAAATCTGACCCGTTGAGTCCTAATTTGTTGCCAAAAATACATTGTTTTTATCAATTACTATTTGGTCCTCAATTTTACTGCCAAGAACAGTACTGTCCTATGCACCCTCCAAGAAACATTTTAATGTTTAATAGGCTTCTTATCAACATACTTACTTTGTATCTTTTGTTCCATCTTCTGCATATCATTTGCTTGATCCTAAAAGGATCAATTATCCTTGAAGCTGCCATGACCTCCAGCAGCTGCACGATGCAGTCTCGGACTCACGACTTGCCGCCTCAGTGCCAGACTCACACAGACTAGCCTCTGCTCTCATTATTGATTCATATGTTACTTTCAAAGGCTGATTTTGTTCCTCTTTTATATATTTTTGTCTATGAGAAATGTCAGTCCCACTGACGGAATCCTGTGAGGGTGATATTCTTAGCCGACAGTGTACAAGAACATACCACAGCAATTGGGCTATACCCATTCCCATATTTTCAACTCAGCCTTTTAGATAAATCAGCTGCTTGTTATTAATTTTAATTCTGCCACTGTTACATTTCTTATTTCACAGACTGGAACCAATTGAAAGAAAAAGCACAAGCTTTCTGCTGACTTCAGAGTTTACGCGACGGCACTGGAACTTTTATGATCTAGGGCTGCCAGCATAAAGATTCTTGGGATGGGACGTATGCATATGGGGAATTTGGGCATGAAGGTCGGTGTGCCCATTTTGCGGCCCACAAATGTTTCCTCCAATAAAATTAATAGCTGGAAAATTGTTTTCACTGGCAGAAGGGTTGGTAACCAGAGGACACAGATTTAAGATAATTAACAAAAGAACCAGAGGGGAAATTAGATTTTATTTTTACGCAGCGAGTTGTTAAGATCTGGAATGCACTGTCTGAAAGGGTGGTGGAGGCAGATTCTAATAGTAACTTTCAAAGGGGAATTCAATATGTACAACAACTTAAATTTATATCTCACCTTTAGCATAGTAAAACTTCCTAAAGCACTTCACATGAGCAATTATCAAACAAAATTTGACACCGGGCCACATAAGGAGATATTAGAATAGGTGACCAAAAGCTT
This sequence comes from Pristiophorus japonicus, assembly GCF_044704955.1. NCBI lineage: Eukaryota > Metazoa > Chordata > Chondrichthyes > Pristiophoridae > Pristiophorus > Pristiophorus japonicus. Next base: position 61,400,912 of record NC_091981.1, read on the forward strand.
AGTCAAAGAGGTAGGTTTTAAGGAACATACTAAAGGAGGAGAGAGAGGTGGAGAGTCAGAGAGGTTTAGGCAGGGAATTCCAGAGCTTAGGGGCTAGGTAGCTGAAGGCATGGCTGCCACTGGTAGAGCGAAGAAAATCAAAAAGCCAGAATTGGGGCAGTGCACAGATCTTGGAGGGTTGTAGGGCTTGAGGAGGCTACAAAAAGATGAAGGGGTGAGGCCATGGAGGGATTTGAAAACAAAGATGAACATTTTAAAATCAAGATGTTGCCAATGTAGGACAGCGGGCACAGGTGTGATGGGTGACATGAACTTGGTATGAGTTAGGACATGGGTAACAGAGTTTTGGATGAGCTTGAGTTTACAGAGGGTAGAATGTGGAAAGGCCAGTCAGGAATAGTGGCGTCCAGAAGTAATAAAGGCATGGATGAGGGTATCAGCAGCAGATGAGTTGAAGCAGGGGAAGAGATTGGTGATGTTACGGAGGTGGAAGTAGGAGGTCTTGGATATAGGGTCGGTACAGGAACTGCTAGCTCATTAAAGTTGCCTGCTAGCAACTAACACATATAATTGGTCCAAGGGCAACAGAAGTCATCGAAAGGCCTGGACTCAAAATAATGCTTTTAGTGTGATTCAGGCATGCTGACCTCTTGTACCCAAATTCCTGATATATGCCCCCATCATCCAAAACCTGAAGCACCAAATTGTAAGCCTTATCTTTAGTTTGATGTTTCAAATGCAGTATGTTTTTTGTACAGTATCCAGTTTATTAAAAACGTTTATTAAAAACCTCCAAGGGTGCAATCAGGAAATAGCGTCCAAAATGCACTTGTCTGGCCGAGATGAAATTGTGCCCAAGTTTGCGTTCAAATTAATTAACATAAGACCAAATGTAAAATTGAAAATACGCTTCCTTTCTCAGAGACCGAGACAGTCCATCTGCCCCAGAGGTTTAGAAGATTCAACGCATTAGGCTGTGTGCTACGATCTCTCATTCATTGCCCATCATTATTGTTACATAATTTTCACATCTCCTATATGAGTTTATGTCTTAGAATGTGAGAGCAAATGATCAAGCCGAACATTCTCTTTCTAATAGGCTTCTACCCTTCAGTAAATATTTTATACAATGTCTCCGTAAAACCTCTACAGTTTGTCCAACTCAAGATGGCTGCATAGAAATGACATCCAGTAACCTGATCAAAGGGTTCAGATAAGCTCAACTGCTTAATGTCGCAGGAACCGAACCCCGAGATGAGATTGTATTACTGGCTGCACTTCACTGACAGAGAGCCAATATTACTTTATAACGTAGCAGGATGGTGAATTTTTTAATATAAAATGTGCCTCAAGATCCTGGACGACATTCCCAGAAACAGCTGACTTTGTCACGTTTGTTCATCCTGCTCTAGTTTGTGCAGCTTGGTCGTGTGATTTAGGATTATGCCAATGTAAGTTTTAATTCATATTCTGCATTCTTTTGGATCATAAATCACAAGAGTCTTGTTCAGAAACCTATGAGGGCGGCTATGCTAAATCAGTGCCTGTACACAGAATAGGTTTGCATAGAAATTACTGAACGTGAACAATTATTGCATGGCTCTTCACTGATTTTAACTTACACTGTGCAGTCATCCACTTTTTATTTTTGAGGAGGCTATCAGGGAAAAGCTGTAAGTTTAAAACAACATCCAGATTTATTTTTCTCTCACTCCACAATTAACTGGATTGCTTGTGGGAGGGGCGGGGTGTATTCCACAGGTGCCAACGACCATCTAATATCTCACATAAGTGGCTATCCTTCATGTGTGAACCTACTTGTGTGACTGTTGGCAGACTATTGAACCAAGGAAGGCATCACAGCTGAGACCAATCCTATCTTTACCCAACATGCATGGAGGCTTACTTTCCAGCTAGAATAGCAATCAGGAAGGCAGGACTGACTTGTTCCTCCCTAACTCAATGTTATGGAGGTCAACGGTACCACGCTATCTGCTGGCCCCATTGACGTCAGCTAACTTAACAAGAAACAGGTCTCAAACCTTGGACTATCCTGAGTTGTATGGCTCAGGTTCACTCCCTGCAGTCCAACTGAGCTACCGGGCACCCGGCTAGCAAAGCATTATTCCTTGGGCATTAAAAAATATAACCAGCAAGGTCGATATGGGACAGGAATCATAACTGTAATTGTGCTGATGTTCCTTTACACTGCTCCTAGATTAGTGGGAAAATTCAAAATCCACCAATGAGGGAATGGAGCGGAGAATAGCCCTTTCCAGCCCACCAAGACCCTCTAAATTCAAACAACTGAATCCAGTGATGTAAGAAATTTGAGGTTACATGTTCCGATTGAACAATCCCAGGACAGAGCTTTGCTTAGCGGGAGGCCCACTTAGATAATTGGGCACGGAATGTCAGCCGGCCCAATTTGCGGCCTTCCTAATTTTCTAACAATTGTGACCAGGAAACTGAGAGGGTCACAAATTAGGAATGCTGACTAATGAGGTCGATTATCCAATCTGCTCTCCCGTAGGGTGAGGCTCTGTTCCTGGAGCAGTAATTGGTCAAATTTATCCCATAAGCACCAAGTGCTGAAGGAGAGCAAATGTCTCCATCCAGCTAGTAAGCAGTGCAGCGAAAATGTGATGATAGCCTTTCATTCCCACAACATATGCATTCATTTGCCAGATGATATTTTAATTACACAATGAATATAATTACACAAAATTAGTCTTTAAATTAGCAGCGGTGCTTGGTAACAAGGTACTTTGTGTCGTAATTGTTTACAGGGCTAGTTCTGCAATTGTACGCTCCCAGTGGGGAGTCACACTCACAGAGAATACTTGTCAGAGAATCTGGGGCTAAAATATTGCAGCCTTAACTCTGACTGACACTCCCTCTCAACACAGTGGGCCAAATCTTTCTGAAGTGGGGCATGCGTCGTTAGTGAGACATTTTCCTGCACCCTTTAGCTTAAATATAATTTGTATAGTAACTTTCTGAAAGTGCGAGCTGATAATGGTGCAGCAAGTCAACAGGGCATCTGGGAACTTGATGAATGGTGGGACCAACAGTGCATCTCCTTAACCAATGAGCTTAAAGAACAGGGAAAGAAATAGAGGAATGACGGAGGAGGAGAGTGAATTAGACTGGATGAATTAGAGTCAAATCAGGTACAGAAAGAGGAATAAAGAGAGAGAAAAAAATGATTAGATTAAGAGAGAGAGAAAAAAAATACTCAGAAAGGAAAAGTAAATTAAAAAATGTAAAATTAAAAACTTTTCAGTCTCTAACAATAATTTACTACATGTAGGAATGAGCCTCAATAGTTGAAATTGTTCCCTTTGTGGACCAGAGAGATTAATTGAAAGAAAGACTTGGACTTATTTGGCGCCTTTCATGACCAACGGATGTCTCGAAGTGCTTTACAGCCAATGAAGTACTTTTTGGAGTGTAGTCACTGTTGTAATGTAGAAAACGCAGCAGCCAACATGAGCACAGCAAACTCCCACAAAGAGCAATGTGATAGCGAGCAGATGATCTGTTCTTGTTATGTCGATGAGGGATAAATATTAGCCAGGACACCGGGGAAAACTCTACTGCTCTTCTTCAAAATAGTGCCATGGGATCTTTTACGTCCACTTGAGAGAGCAGATGGGGCCTCGGTTTAACGTCCCATCCGAAAGACGGCATCTCTGACTGTTGTGTATCTGTAAAGCATGCACTCCCATGTTCCGCCACCAGGGAGTGCATCCCCTGAAGTCCCAAATGATCCCAGCATCCCTTGGGAGCACTGTATATAAGCCGGCCCCTAAGGCCTGTTCCTCTCTCTGGAGTGTCTTAATAAAAACTGAGGTCACTGTTGCTTTAACCTCCCTGTGTGCAGTCTCATCTGTGTTAGGAATATAATAACTGGCGACGAGTATATGAATCCAACACAAAGATGCAGCAACCAATGGGCATCCTGGAGAAGTTCTTGGAGAGTGAGGACTGGGAAGCCTATGTCAGTACTTTGTAGACCAGTACTTTGTAGCCAACGAGCTGGACAGAGAAGGAAGCGCTGCAAAAAGGAGAGCGGCCCTCCTCACGGTCTGCGGGTCACCGACCTACAGACTCATGAAGAATCTTCTGGCTCTGGTGAAACCCACAGATAAGTCATTTGAGGAGCTGTGTACACTGGTTCTGGAGCATCTTAATCCGAGGGAGGGCGTGCTGATGGCGAGGTATCGGTTCTACACGCGCCAGCGATCTGAAGGTCAGGAAGTGGCGAGCTACGTCGCCGAGCTAAGGCGACTTGCAGGATAATGTGAGTTTGATAGCTACCTGGAGCAAATGTTCAGAGACTTTTTTGTACTGGGCATTGGCCATGAGACCATCCTACGAAAACTTTTGACTGTAGAGACACCGACCCTCAGTAAGGCCATTGCGATAGCACAGGCGTTTATGTCCACCAGTGATAACACCAAACAAATCTCTCAGCACACAAGTGCTAGCAATGTTCATAAATTAACTGGAACTGTGTTTGCGAGCAGAAATGTACAGGGCAGAACCCACGAGTCTGCAACTGCCAGCAGGCCTCAGGTGACCCAGATGACTCAGAGTCCCCAACAAAGGATGAATGCAAGGCAATTCACACCTTGTTGGCGTTGTGGAGGCTTCCATTTAGCCTATTCATGCCACTTCAAAGGGTATGTTTAAAAGAGCTGTGGAACAATGGGGCACCTCCAACGAGCTTGCAGACGAGCTGCAAGCTCTGCAAAACCAGCTAACCACCATGTGGCAGAGGAAGATCGGTTCATGGTGGATCAAAGTAATTTCGTGCCTCACAGAGAGGAGGCAGAAAAAATGTCCACCTATAATGCTAATTGTAAAATTTAATGGCTTACCCGTAGCCATGGAACTGGACACTGGCGCTAGCCAATCCATCATGAGTAAAAAGATGTTTGAGAGACTGTGGTGCAACAAGGCACTCAGACCAGCCCTGAGCCCTATCTACACAAAACTGAGAACATACACCAAAGAGCTGATCACTGTCCTGGGCAGCGCCATGGTCAAGGTCACCTACGAGGGCACGGTGCACGAACTGCCACTCTGGATTGTCCTGGGCGATGGCCCCACACTGCTTGGAAGGAGCTGGCTGGGCAAAATCCACTGGAACTGGGATGACATCCGATCGCTATCACATGTTGATGAGGCTTCATGTACCCAGGTTCTGAACAAATTTCCTTCCCTTTTTGAGCCAGGCATTGGAAACTTTTCCGGGGCGAAGGTGTGGATCCACTTGTGCCAGAGGCACAATCCATTCACCACAAGGCGCGAGCGGTACCTCACATGATGAGGGAGAGAGTGGAAATCGAGCTGGACAGGCTGCAACATGAGGGCATCATCTCCCCAGTGGAATTAAGCGAGTGGGCCAGCCCGATTGTTGCAGTATTCAAAAGTGATGGCACGGTCAGGATTTGCGGCGATTATAAAGTAACTATTGAACGTTTCTCACTGCAGGACCAATACTCGCTACCTAAGGCAGACGACCTATTTGCGATGCTGGCAGGAGGCAAGACGTTCACCAAGCTCGACCTGACTTCGGCCTACATGACGCAGAAGCTGGAGGAGTCTTCAAAGGGCCTCACCTACATCAACACGCACAAGGGACTGTTCATCTACAACAGATGCCCGTTTGGAATTCGGTCGGCTGCAGCGATCTTCCAGAGAAACATGGAGAGCCTACTCAAGTCGGTACCACGCACGGTGGTTTTTCAGGACGACATATTGGTCACGGGTTGGGACACCGTCGAGCACCTACAAAACCTGGAGGAGGTCCTCCAGCAACTGGATCGCATAGGGTTGCGGCTGAAGAGGTTGAAATGCATCTTCATGGCAACAGAAGTGGAGTTTTTGGGGAGAAAGATCGCGGCAGACGGCATTCGGCCCACAGACACTAAGACAGAGGCTATCAGGAATGGGCCCAGGCCACAGAACGTCACGGAACTGCGGTCATTCCTGGGGCTCCTCAACTATTTTGTTAACTTCCTACCGGGGTTAAGCACCCTCTTAGAGCCCCTACATGTGTTATTGCGTAAAGGTGAGAACTGGCTATGGGGAAAAAACAAGTAATTGCTTTTGAGAAAGCCAGAAACATTTTATGCTCCAACAAGCTGCTTGTATTGTATAACCCGTGTAAAAGACTTGTGCTAGCATGTGATACGTCGTCGTACGTAGTCGGGTGTGTATTACAACAAGCCAACGTCGCAGGGAAGTTGCAAACTGTCGTCTATGCTTCCAGGAGCTTGTCTAAGGCCGAGAGGGCCTACAGAATAATTGAGAAAGAGGCATTAGCGTGTGTGTTTGGGGTAAAGAAAATGCATCAGTACCTGTTTCGCCTCAAATTTGAGCTGGAAACCGATCACAAGCCCCTCATATCTGTTCGCTGAAAACAAGGGGATAAATACTAATGCCTCAGCCTGCATACAAAGGTGGGCACTCGCGCTATCAGCGTATAACTATACAATCCGCCACAGGCCAGGCACCGAAAACTGTGCAGATGCTCTCAGTTGGCTACCATTGCCCACCACAGTGGTGGAAATGGCGCAGCCCGCAGACTTGTTGATGGTCATGGAAGCGTTTGAAAATGATAAATCACCTGTCACGGCCCGCAAGATTAGGACTTGGACCAGCCAAGATCCTCTGCTGTCCCGATAAAAAACTGCATACTGCATGGGAGCTGGGCCAGCATCCCCGTTGAAATGCAAGAGCTAATCAAGCCGTTCCAGCGGCAAAAGGACGAGCTGTCCATTCAGGCAGACTGTCTGTTGTGGGGTAACCGCGTAGTGCTACCCAAAAAGGGCAGGGAGACGTTCATCTCGGATTTCCACAGCACACACCCGGGTATAGAAATGATGAAAACGATAGCCAGATCCCACGTGTGGTGGCCCGGTATCGACTCTGAGTCCTGTGTACGGCAATGCAGCATGTGTGCTCAGTTGAGCAACGCGCCCAGAGAGGCACCACTAAGTTTGTGGTCCTGGTCCTCCAGACCATGGTCAAGGATCCATGTCGACTATGTGGGCCCGTTTCTCGGTAAAATGTTCCTGGTGGTGGTGGATGCGTTTTCAAAATGGATTGAACGTGAAATAATGTCAGGAAGCACCGCCACCGCCACCATTGAAAGCCTGAGGGCCATGTTTGCCACCCACGGCCTGCTTGACATCCTGGTCAGTGACAACGGCCCATGTTTCACCAGTGCCGAATTTAAAGAATTCATGGCCCGCAATGGCATCAAACATGTCACCTCGGCCCCATTTAAACCAGCCTCCAATGGGCAGGCAGAGCGAGCAGTACAAACAATCAAACAGAGCCTTAAACGAGTCACAGAAGGCTCACTCCAAACCCGCCTGTCCCAGGTACTGCTCAGCTACCACATGAGACCCCACTCGCTCTCAGGGGTGCCCCCGGCTGAGCTACTCATGAAAAGGACACTTAAAACCAGACTCCCACTGGTTCACCCCAACCTGCATGATCAGGTAGAGAGCAGGCGGCAGCAACAAAATGTAAACGATGGTCGCACCACTGTGTCACGGGAAATTGATCTGAATGACCCTGTGTATGTGCTAAACTATGGACATGGTCCCAAGTGGATCGCGGGCACGATGATAGCTAAAGAAGGGAGTAGGGTGTTTGTAGTCAAACTAGACAATGGACAAATTTGCAGAAAGCACCTGGACCAAACGAGGCTGCGGTTCACAGACTGCTCTGAACAACCCACAGCAGACACCGCCTTTTTCGAGCCCACAACACAGACCCAAAGGATCAACAACACCACCCCGGACCAGGAAATCGAACCCATCACGCCCAACAGCCCAGCAAGGCCAGGCTCACCTAGCAGCCCTGCAGGGCCAACAACACGCCAGCCCAGCGAGGACACAGCCAACACACCAGAACAGACATTTGTACTGAGGCGGTCCACCAGGGAAAGAAAGGCTCCCGACCGCCTCACCTTGTAAATAGTTTTCACTTTGACTTTGCGGGGGAGTGATGTTGTGTATCTGTAAAGCATGCACTCCCATGTTCCGCCACCAGGGAGCGCATCCCCTGAAGTCCCAAGGGATCCCAGCATCCCTTGTGAGCACTGTATATAAGCTGCCCCCTAAGGCCTGTTCCTCTCTCTGGAGTGTCTTAATAAAGACTGAGGTCACTGTTACTTTAACCTCCCTGTGTGCAGTCTCATCTGTGTTAGGAACACAATACCGACAGTGCAGCATTTCCTCACCACTACACTGGAGTGCCGGCCTAGATTTATGTGCTAGATTTATGCCAATTAATGTAATTGGCATAACATTTTTAACCCTTATCTCATTGTTAAAAGGGTACTTGCACCTGCAGAGGAGAGGCGGGAGTTCGAGGTGCGTGGTGAAGCCTATAAAGGCCCAGCGGCAATGGGAAGAGGCGGCAGAAGAGAGGCAGGAGTTCGAGTTGCGTGGTGAGGCCTATAAAGGCCCAGCGGCAGCAGGAAGCGGCGGCAGAGGAGAGGCGGGAGTTCGAGGTGCATGGTGAGGCCTATAAAGGCCCACCGGCAGCGGGAAGTGCGACAGAGGAGAGGCAGGAGTTCAAGGTAAGTGGTGAGGCCTATAAAGGCCCAGCGGCAGTGGGAGGCAGCGGCAGAGGAGAGGTTGGAGTTCGAGGTGCATGGTGTGGCCTATAAAGGCCCAGCGGCAGCGGGAGGTGGCAGCAGAGGAGAAGCGCGAGTTCGAGGTGCATGGTGTGGCCTATAAAGGCCCAGCAGCAGCGGGAAGCGGCGGCAGAGAAGAGGCTCAAGTTCGAGGTGCGTGGAGAGGCCTATAAAGGCCCAGCGGCAGCGGGAAATGCGACAGAGGAGAGGCGGGAGTTTGAGGTGCATGGTGTGGCCTATAAAGGCCCAGCGGCAGTGGGAAGTGCGACAGAGGAGAGGCGAGTTCGAGGTGCATGGAGAGGCCTATAAAGGTGTGCTTGTGCAGCTGCAGTGGGGAGAGAAGGAAAAAAAAGAAATAGAAAGAAATCGAAAGGTGACATCACAATCAAAGGGGTAAGTGATTGGCTGGTGATTGGTAAGTAGTTTTTCTTTTTCTTTTCTATATCAGTAAGCAACATTTAGCATTGTTGTTGCCAAATTAAGTTTATCTAAGGGTTAAGTCGTGGTAGGACAGCTCGGACACGTGTTATGCTCCTCCTGTACCATGTGGGAAGTCAGGGACGCTTCTGGTGCGGGAAGTGCATCCTCCTCCAGCTCCTGACGGACCACATTGTGGCACTGGAGCTGCGGATAGATTCACTCTGGAGCATGCACGATGCTGAGAATGACGTGAATAGCACGTTTAGCGAGCTGGTCTCACCGCAGGTAAAGGGTACACAGTCAGATAGTAAATGGATGACCAACAGGAAGAGCAGTGCAAGGAAGGTAGTGCAGGGGTCCCCTGCGATCATCCCCCTGCAAAACAGATACACCGCTTTTGGTACCGTTGAGGGGGATGACTCATCAGGGGAGGGCAGCAGCAGCCAAGTTCATGGCACCGTGGGTGGCTCTGCTGCACAGGAGGGCAGGATAAAGAGTGGGAGAGCGATCGTGATAGGAGATTCGATTGTAAGGGGAATAGATAGACGTTTCTGCGGCCGCAACTGAGACACCAGGATGGTATGTTGCCTCCCTGGTGCAAGGGTCAAGGATGTCTCAGAGCAGGTGCAGGACATTCTGAAAAGGGAGGGTGAACAGCCAGTTGTCGTGGTGCACATAGGTACCAACGATATAGGTAAAAAAGAGGATGAGGTCCTATGAGATGAATTTAGGGAGCTAGGAGCAAAATTAAAAAGTAGGACCTCAAAAGTAGTAATCTCAGGATTGCTACCAGTGCCACATGCTAGTCAGAGTAGGAACCGCAGGATAGCCCAGATGAATATGTGGCTTGAGGAGTGGTGCAAAAGGGAGGGATTCAAATTCCTGGGACATTGGAACCAGTTCTGGGGGAGGTGGTACCAGTACAAACTGGACAGTCTGCACCTGGGCAGGACCGGAACCAATGTCCTCGGGGGAGTGTTTGCTAGTGCTGTTGGGGTGGAGTTAAACTAACATGGCAGGGGGATGGGAACCTATGCAGGGAGACAGAGGGAAATAAAATGGAGGCAGAAGCAAAAGATAAAAAGGAGAATAGTGAAAGTGGAGGGCAGAGAAACCCAAGGCAAAAAACAAAAAGGGCCACATTTCAGCAAAAGTCTAAAGGGGCAAAGTGTGTTCAAAAGACAAGCCTGAAGGCTCTGTGCCTCAATGCGAGGAGTATTCGGAATAAGGTGGACGAATTAACTGCGCAGATAGCAGTTAACTTAAATTATGTAATTGGCATCACAGAGACATGGCTCCAGGGTGACCAAGGCTGGAACTCAACATCCAGGGGTATTCAACATTTAGGAAGGATAGACAGAGAGGAAAAGGAGGCGAGGTGGCATTGTTGGTTAAAGAGGAAATTAATGCAATAGTAAGGAGGGACATTAGCCTGGATAATGTGGAATCGGTATGGGTGGAGCTGCGGAATTCCAAAGGGCAGAAAACGCTAGTGGGTGTTGTGTATAGACCAAACAGTAGTAGTGAGGTTGGGGACAGCATCAAACAAGAAATAAAGGATGTGTGCAATAAAGGTACAGCAGTTATCATGGGCGACTTTAATCTACATATTGATTGGGCTAACCAAACTGGTAGCAATGCGGTGGAGGAGGATTTCCTGGAGTGTACTAGGGATGGTTTTCGAGACCAATATGTCGAGGAACCTAGACTGGGTGCTATGTAATGAGAAGGGACTAATTAGCAATGTTGTTGTGCGAGGCCCCTTGGGGAAGAGTGACCATAATATGGTAGAATTCTTTATTAAGATGGAGCATGACACAGTTAATTCGGAAACTAGGGTCCTGAACTTAAGGAAAGGTAACTTCGACGGTATGAGGCATGAATTGGCTAGAATAGACTGGCAAAGGATACTTAAAGGTTGACGGTGGATAAGCAATGGCAAACATTTAAAGATCACATAGACGAACTTCAGCAATTGTACATCCCAGTCTGAAGTAAAAATAAAACGGGGAAGGTGGCTCAACCGTGGCTAACAAGGGAAATTAAGAATGGTGTTAAAACCAAGGAAGAGGCATATAAATTGGCTAGAAAAAGTAACAAACCTGAGGACTGGGTGAAATTTATAATTCAACAGAGGAAGATTAAGGGTTTAATTAAGAGGGGGAAAATAAAGTACGAGAGGAAGCTTGCAGGGAACATAAAAACTGACTGCAAAAGCTTCTATAAATATGTGAAGAGAAAAAGATTAGTAAAGACAAATGTAGGTCCCTTGCAGTCAGATTCAGGTGAATTTATAATGGGGAACAAAGAAATGGCAGACCAAATGAACAAATACTTCGGTTCTGTCTTCACGAAGGAAGACTCAAATAACCTTCCGAACGTACTAGGGGACAGTGGGTCTAGTGAGAAGGAAGAACTAAAGGATATCCCATTAGGTGGGAAATTGTGTTCGGAAAATTGATGGGATTGAAGGCCGATAAATCCCCGGGGCCTGACAGTCTGCATCCCAGAGTACTTAAAAAAGTGGCCCTAGAAATAGTGCATTGGTGATCATTTTCCAACAGTCTATCAACTCTGGATCAGTTCCTATGGACTGGAGGGTAGCTAATGTAACACCACTTTTTTAAAAAGGAGGGAGAGAGAAAACGGGTAATTATAGACCGGTTAGCTTGACATCAGTAGTGGGGAAAATGTTGGAGGAATCAATCATTAAGGTTGAAATAGCAACGCATTTGGAAAGCAGTGACAGGATCAGTCCAAGTCAGCATGGATTTATGAAAGGGAAATCATGCTTGACGAATCTTCTGGAATTTTTTGAGGATGTAACTAGTAGAGTGGACAAGGGCGAACCAGTGGATGTGGTGTATTTGGACTTTCAAAAGGCTTTTGACAAGGTCCCGCACAAGAGATTGGTGTGCAAAATCAAAGCGCATGGTATTGGGGGTAATGTACTGACATGGATAGAGAACTGGTTGGCAGACAGGAAGCAGAGAGTCGGGATAAACGGGTCCTTTTCAGAATGGCAGGCAGTGACTTGTGGAGTGCTGCAGGGCTCAGTGCTGGGACCCCAGCTCTTTACAATATACATTAACGATTTGGATGGAGGAATTGAGTATAATATCTCCAAGTTTGCAGGTGACACTAAACTGGGTGGCGGTGTGAGCTGTGAGGAGGACGCTAAGAGGCTGCAGGGTGACTTGGACAGGTTAGCTGAGTGGGCAAATGCATGGCAGATGCAGTATAATGTGAATAAATGTGAGGTTTTCCATTTTGGTGGCAAAAACACAAAGGCAGAATATTATCTGAATGGCGGCAGATTAGGAAAAGGGGAGGTGCAACGAGACCTGGGTGTCATGGTTCATCAGTCATTGAAGGTTGGCATGCAGGTACAGCAGGCGGTGAAGAAGGCAAATGGTATGTTGGCCTTCATAGCTAGGGGATTTGAGTATAGGAGCATGGAGGTCTTACTGCAATTGTACAGGGCCTTAGTGAGGCCTCACCTGGAATATTGTGTTCAGTTTTGGTCTCCTAATCTGAGGAAGGATGTTCTTGCTATTGAGGGAGTGCAGCGAATGTTCACCAGACTAATTCCAGTGATGGCAGGACTATCATATGAGGAGAGACTGGATCAACTGGGCCTTTATTCACTGGAGTTTAGAAGGATGAGAGGGGATCTCATAGAAACGTATAAGATTCAGACGGGATTGGACAGGTTAGATGCGGGAAGAATGTTCCCGATGTTGGGGAAGTCCAGAACCAGGGGACATAGTCTTAAGATAAGGGGTAGGCCATTTCGGACTGAGATGAGGAGAAACTTCTTCACTCAGAGAGTTGTTAACCTGTGGAATTCCCTGCCGCAGAGAGTTGTTGATGCCAGTTCATTGGATATATTCAAGAGGGATTTAGATATGGCCCTTACAGCTAAGGGGATCAAGGGGTATGGAGAGAAAGCAAGAAAGGGGTACTGAGGGAATGATCAGCCATGATCTTATTAAATGGTGGTGCAGGCTCGAAGGGCCGAATGGCCTACTCCTGCACCTATTTTCTATGTTTTTATGTTTCTAATTATGAGCCCTAAAATTCTGTGGTGAGTTTAATGGACAATTAATATGCAAATCCAGCAAATTCTTAAAAATAACAGGGAAGCTAAGGGTGTGATGCAGTTTGTATGAGGCAAAGAGTGGTGCAGCATAAATCAACCAGCAAATTCTGGAGATTCGCAACTCACGGCATATCTCTTAATCCCCTGAAGTTGCTAGTCAATTTGCGGAATAATAATGGAATGGGTGGTTAACACGCTGCTTTTTTTCCAGGAAGATTTGGCCCAATAATATGCACCCAGGGGAGGCATGGTGATTAAAAAGTAGTAGGTAGGTGCATTAAAAACTTGTTGTAATTGATGTATTATGAAAAGATAGTTTGAGAGTATAATGGGAGAACGAATTGATTAATGTTTCCAACATGGATGCCACAGTTAATATGGATTAGACTGAGATGGCTAGCTATAATAATCTGTTCTTTGTGGTGTAGTTTTCCTTAAATTTGATCTCAGGGTGTGGGTGACACTGTTAAGGTCACATTTATTTGTCCTGAGAAGGTGGTGGCAGGCCTCCCTCATAAACTGCTGAAGTCAACATGGTGAGGAAATGGCGACATATGTCCAATTCAGGATGGTGTGATTTGGATGTGATGGTGTACCTCCAATATTGCCTTCTTGGTGAGAGAGTTTGCTGGGCTGTGAAATGCTGTAGCAATCGGCTTTGTCAGCTACTCATAGATGAGCTCCTGCAGTGGGGGTACGGGCCAGACTCCTCATGTGGTGTCTGATGAACCCGGCTCCTTCTCATTCTCCTCTCCTTTCTCTTAATAGCTCACAAAAAGGGCAGTCCCTGCAAAATAAGACCATTGTGCTGAATGCCAAATGGTGAGAAAGAGATAAGCCCAGCAGCAAGTTACAGTAAATATACCGGGGAAAAATCCCTTTGCTCCCTGTTTTGGGGCGGGAACATCCGCGAGGCAGGATTTTTTGCGCCAGGCGCAGAAGTCGCACCCTGCTCTCGAAATTGGAGTTCCTGCCCCCGAAAAGAAGTGGAGTGCAAAAGAACGTGCACCACTTCCTCTCTGAGGCACTAATGGAGCAGAAGCTAGGAAGCAGGGCGCAGCATTACACACTGGACTGTGTAGCACTGCCGCATAGGCGGAGCTCTCCCCTTCATTAAAGGGGAGGGCACACGCCACCAACTCTGCGGGGTCCTACTTGGACCACCAGGGAGCGGGTGTCGTGCCACTAGCCCAGCACTCAAGCGGAGTGCCAGGTTGCCAGATCACGGCACGGATCCCGCATTCAAAGTGTCAATGGGGCGCTCGGGAAAATGCCAATTTTTTTTCCAACATGGCGGACACCTCCCCTTTTAATAGTGCCCCACGAGTCTCCTGCAGCCCGGTTCAGGTCCCATGAAGCTGTTGTTGGCATCGCCCGGCACAGCTTCAGGGAACGATACCCAATTTAGGGTCAGAGGTGAAAACGAGGCGCTGCGCACAGTGATGATCACCGGGGGGCGCAAACGGGAGGTGCAAACGACACAAATGTCTAGCCCAACATCTGCAAATGATTGCCTTTAAGTCCACTTCTCATCATAGGCAGTCTCTCGGAATCGAGGAAGACATGCTTCCACTCCCAAAGTGAGTTCTCTGGTGGCTGAACAGTCCAATACGAGAGCCTCAGACTCTGTCACAGGTGGGACAGACATTCGTCGAGGGAAGGGGTGGGTGAGGCTGGTTTGCTGCGCGCTCCTTCCGCTGTCTGCGCCTGACCTCTTCACGCTCTTTGTGTTGAGGTTCAAAGAACTCAACATCTTCCCGGGCGCACTTTCTCCACCTCGGGCAGTCTTTGGCCAGGGTCTCCCAGGTGTCAGTGGTGATGTTGCACTTTACCAGGGAGGCTTTGAGGGTGTCCGCTGCCCACCTTTGGCTCGTTTACCATGAAGGAGCTCCGCATAAAGCATTTGCTTAGGGAGTCTCGTTGCTTAGGATGCAAATTATGTGGCCTGCCCAGCGAAGCTGATCGAGTGTGGTCAGTGCTTTAATACTGGGGATGTTAGCCTGGATGAGGACACTGATGTTGGTACGCCTGTCCTCCCAGGGGATTTGCAGGATCTTGCGGAGGCATCGTTGGTGATATTTCTCCTGCGACTTGAGGTGCCTTCGATATATCGTCCATGCCTCAGATCCATACAGGAGGATGGGTATTACTACAGCCCTGTAGACCATGAGCTTGGTGGTAGATTTGAGGGCCTGGTCTTCAACCACTCTTTTCCTCAGATGGCCGAAGGCTGCACTTGCGCACTGGGCTGCGTCATCCCTCCAACCCTCTTCTCAATCTTCCTCGCCGACATGCTCCACCTCACAATCAGTCCACTTCTACCTGCTGGTAGGCACCTACCAACCCCAAATGCCTCTTCTCTAGTGGTACCTAATGCAAGAGGTGAGCCACAGGTGGTAAGGGAGGAAAATCGAAGGTTGGATATTAATGGAGCATTTAAATAATGTTTGAATGTGGTGGGCGGTGTCTCAGTGGGCATTGCTGACTATCAACATCACCTTGAAGGAAAATTGTGATGATGGTTTTTAATTGTGGACATTTGGCACTACTCTTTCCTGACACACTTTTCTCTTCTCGACTTTTTTGCCCCAATTATCTCTTCTTTTCCTGAAGGTGTTGACCTTTTGCTGGGGAACTGTTCCATAGGTGTCAGCAGCTTTCCTGTACTTAGCCCAAGTGTATATTCACCATGTGCGAATTGAGTTAGGGAGAGTTGGCAAGCTCTTTGATCATGGAGGATACAGCAGTCTCACCTGGCATCCACAGCACCCACTTTCCAGTAGTGGCAGCACGGACCAGCCCACACTGTGATATATGTGTGCACTAGGTCCGAGCACCATCGGAGCAGGCCTAGGAGTGGAAGGAGCAGCGTGGCAGCATACCACTCCAAGGAGCAGCGCGAGCTGGAGCAGGGGAGCAACGGCAGCGAAGAGTGACGTCATCAAGATCCAGGTCAGTGATTGGAGCGAGGGCAGGTACAGCAGGAGCGGCGAGATCAGGGCGAAGAAGCAGCGAGAGATTATAGAGGGACGTGATCAGGGCCCAGGAGAGGCACGAGTCAGAGCCCAGAAGAGGCGAGGGCCCAGGGGCAGCACGGGCCAGCCCACACTGCGATATGTGTGTGCACTAGGACCGTGCAGCAGAGCAGGTCTTCAGTCGTCTTGGTTAATCCTTGCTACTGGACCAAGACCTAGCTCTGTAAGCCCGTGTGGTGGCTGGTGTGCAACGGTCACCACACATTAAAAAAATCCAATCACGGCATCTTCCATCCTTCACAATTTAGTTCGGACCTGGAATTTTAGGTCCATCATTGAAACACCTGTGAACTTTTTGACGTGGAAGCAAGTCATCCTCGATTCGAGGGATTGCCTATGATGATGATGATGAGGTCTGTACTGCAGAGCTGGTCTCCAGTTGTCTTGGTTAATCCTTGCCACTGGACCAAGACCTTGCTCTGTCAAGCCTGTGTGGTGACTGGTGTGCAACGGCCACCCCACATTAAAAAAATCCACGCACAGCATCTTCTACCCTTCAACATGTAGTTCAGGACCTGGAATATTAGGTCCCCCATTGAAACATCTGTGAACTCATCCTTTTTTGGCGTGGAAGCAAGTCATCCCCGTTTCGAGGGACTGCCTATGATGATGACTTTCCAGTAGTAGTCATTTAAATGGAATCCTGGCTCTTGTTACCCCTTCCAAGTCAAGGGTGCTAATGTCAGACAAGCTCCAGAAGATCACATGACTCATCATAATTTCAACAAACAAGACACTTACCCCCTATAACTGGAAATGTCCTGTCAAGATCCTGTCAAGTTCCCTTTAAAAGGACTACAGTGACTCCATACTTGCATGTCTCAGCAGTATGTTCCATTTTGGCATTTTCATTACTGAAGTTTCAACCTCCTTTGACAAGCACCTCATTATTTCTATTACAGTATTGATTTGGACAGTTTATGCAGAACATTAAGCAAAAAACAAACATATTTGAAACTTGCACATTATTTATGATTAGTATACCTGCTATTGACTTTTGACAGGATGTTTGTGTTTTGATGATTTCTCTGTCCTGATTAAACTCAGTGTTACCATAATAACATGCTTTATTTACTATGTTTACTCTGATATTCCCTCCCTAAACCTCTCCGCCTCTCCAACTCTCTCTCCTCCTTTAAGACGCTCCTAAAACCTACCTCTGTGACCAAGGTTTTTTTAACCTGTCCTAATCTCCTTTTATGGCTCGCGTCAATTGTTGTCTGATTACGCTCCTGTGTAGCACCTTGAGACATTTTAAAGATGCTATATAAATGCAAGTTGTTGTTATCCAGGGAACTCTGTGATAAGATCTAGCACTCCTAGCAGTGCACTGATGTTATTCCATCACAGATAAGAATATAAGGGTAGATTTCGCAAGGCCTGGTACTCCTACTGGTGCCTTACATGCAGCCAGCGCATATCAAAATCAGGGTCTTGCAAAACTTATCTCGTCTTTGGAAATGTTCTGGATTACAAAGGAAGAGCCACAAGGTGTAAGAAATTTTAAAAAAACAAGCAAAAATATAAAGAAACATATTCATATATATATATACATGGGTTCAAATCCCATCTCACAGCCTTAACTACAAAATCTAGGCTGACACTCCAATGCAATACTGAGTGAGTGCTGCACTGTTGGAGGTGCCACCTTTTGAATGAAACATTAAACTGAGACTCCGTCTGCCCTCTCAGGTGGATGTAAAAGTTCCCATGGCACCAACATTCCCTCTAAGCTGCGCGGCTATGTGGCTGTGCAAATTCTCATGATGATATATTGGTTGAAGCAGAAACATTCACCTTCAGACTAACAGGACAGGGACAAATCCTCACACAGTACTGGCAGTGTGGTTTTACATGATACCTTTCCTATCTGTGGCACTCTCTCCCATGCCTAGAACGCTTGCCCATTGTGTGCAGCAGTTCAAGCAGGACGCCACCCATCACCAGGTGAATTAAGGGCTGAGTCTTGGCACCCAGCAGCACACTTCAGGAAATTGTGGCTGTGCTCCACAGGATTTTCCATCCATTAAAATTAATGGATGGAAAGCCGTTCAGAGCACGAATGCAATTCCCCAATAAGCGCTCCTGGCAGGCAAGGCTCCATGCTGGGAGCGTGCATTTGGAAAATTAGCCATTTAGTGTTAATGTAGATTGACTCCAGCCATGAGAAGGTTCTGGCCTTGTTGTCTGATATCCTGCACAATTCTGGCAGGCCTTCTGTGCTTTCACAACCATTAAGATCAACCTTGTGAGGCTTGAAAATTCACCATAATGGCAAGTGACTCTTCAACTCACTGGCAATAATAATCTGTGTCGAATCATCATTTAGGATAGGCCATTAAAATCTTTTGAATTACAAAGCAGGAAGTGACTCTCTTCTTGATCATCGTTTGGTTTCTTTTGTCGTATAATCAATGTGATAAATGTAGCTTGCCATAAACTGCCGTGCAGTTGTAGTCCCTGCCACAGACAAGACACGCAAGATTTTCTGTGGTGGCTGTCGCCATTTTAAGGAGCTGAGAAATACTCCGCGATAAAAGAAATGAGCTCTCTGTCGCCCTTAAATCTGGCATTTATTGAACTTGTGAATGGTCTGCAGGGCAATATAATAAATATATGTACATTTTACTCAAAAAATAGTATCCCTTTTGTAATCCTTTTGTAACAACCTCATATGGAGACGCATATTGCAGGAGGGCCGATCGTTAAAGAAAACAGATTGAGCAGCAATTTAAAAAATAATACACTTTGCCATCATTTTTACTGTGCCCACTCTCTTCTGAGTAAAGCACATGACATGAACACAGAAGCAGCATTGATTCAGTCTACAGAACAGCTGAGTGAATGAATGGAAGCAAGTATTTCAAGTGTCCTCTGTCTTTAGTGCATTTCTTTCTCTATTAATTAATAGTTGGACAAGACATTTCTATTTTGTTTGTGTTGAAGGGGCTATCTGTTGTCACCAGTAATACCATCATTTGTAGTGATTAACTGCCATTATGATCTCCTGCAGGATTGTAAGCCCATGCAGCGATGTAATGGATTCCAGATTTGTTCTGACCTTTCATACTTGCTCATCCTCCTGTTTTTCTTTTCATGCTTTGCCACGTCTGGTAATGAGTTAATCGGCAGCTTTTTCAGAGGGATCTGCGTGCTGTGACAATTAAACTCTTTGGAGTATCAGTAAAGATCTTGTGTAATTGCAAGCTGTTGCTTTTGGAGGAGTTTTGGTTTTAGCTCTGTTAGCTTGCATGTTATATAATTTAGAAAGGAAAAGATTAAATTTAAACAGCCTTTTCCATGGCCTCTGGGAGTTCCAAAGTGTTTTACATGCAATTCATTACTTTTTGAAGTGCAGTTACAGTTGTTATGTAGGCAAATGCGGCAGGCAATTTGTCCACAACAAGGCCCCACAAACATCAAATGAGATTAATGATTCTTAATATGTTTATGATGTTGCTGGCTGAGGGAGGAATCCTCACCAAGAAACCATTCTGACCTACTACAAATGATGCTAATGGAATCTTTTCCGTTCATTTGAACAGGCGGACATGCCTTCAATTTAGTGTCTCATCTGAAGGATGTGACTTCCAACAATACAGAACTCCCTCGGTCCTGAAGTATCAGCTTAGACCATGCAGGAGTGGGGCTTAGAACCCACAACCTTCTGCTTCGGAGGCCAGAGGTGTTATTGACTGAGCCATGCTGAGAATTAAAGCATAAAATCCTGCAACTGTCAAGTTAAATCATAAAAGTAAAAGTTAATGTCATACCACATACCACAACAGGGCTGTAGCAAGTGCTATTTCTGTAATAAAACAACACCCAAGTATCTCACTGCAGTTCAGAGACTTGATCAGGTTCCGAAGTCAACTGCCAAAACCCGATGTAGCTGTGTTGTCTCCTATAATTCAAATTGGCTGCCAGTGTGTAAACAAAACCCACCTCGCATATCGGTGCCAATTTAGGGGATGAACTCAAGGCTGTATCTCTCGCCCCCCTCCACCCTCTGTAATTGCTGAATTCCCCCCTTTACACCTCCACATCCTTTCCAGGTACTGTATATCGCAGATGGTCTCTGCACTGTTACATTTTCTTTTTAATTACATTTAAAGATTGTGGTTTTCAATCCACTTTCGTGCAAAACCAACCCCAGATGGGATTTCCAGTTGTCTTCAAATGGTGACATTGATGCCCTGTGTTATTTCCAAAACAATGGTGGATTCCCATGTTTACTTGGGTGTCCAAATTGGAATTGTAAATGCCTCAATCTCCCCAATTCTACCAGGACTCTGAATTGGCATGGGATTCACTGGTCACTAAATGAGTGTGTGAGTAACACTCTTGAATCCAGCTTGCTGAAAAATACAATATTAGTGCTCCAGGCAGAGAGCTTTGGCCAATAGGAACACATTTTGGGAATTTGAGCGCTGAGGTTAAAGTGCACGAACTCCCTCTATGTGCTTCTGTCACTTGAAGATCTGAGCCTGGAGAGCTAACTCATAAAACCTAACTCTTAGCCCACCCATAGCCAACTCATAGCCCCACACAACATGTTTTTTACTGACTTACCTTGATCACTGCATAGGGATTGACTGAAGAAAGGAGGCTTCCATTGTTTTCTACAACTGGCCGCAGTGCCTAGTGTGACCATATTTTCTAAACCAATCCGGGGATACACAGGGTGGGAGCACAGCAAAGTAGCCAGGACGGAAAATGTAGATTGTGCAGCGTAGCAATGCAAAATTTTTTAGTGGCCTATATTTTAACAGTTGCACATATACAATACAAATGCAAAACAAATCATAGAATCATAGAAATTTACAGCACAGAAGGAGGCCATTTTGGCCCATTGTGTCCATGCCGGCCGACCAAGAGCTATCCAACCTAATCCCACTTGCCAGCTATTGTTCTGTAGCCCTGTAAGTTATGGCACTTTAAGTGCACATCCAAGTATCTATTAAATGTGGTGAGGGTTTCTACCTCTACCATCCTTTCAGGCAGTGAGTTCCAGACCACCACCATATGGGTGAAGAAATTTCCCCTCATATCTCCTCTAAACCTCTCCCAATTATTTTAAATTGATGCCCCCTGGCTATTGACCCCTCTGCCAAGGGAAACAGGTCCTTCCTATCCACTCTATCCAGGCCATTCATAATTTTATATACCTCAATCAGGTCTCCGTTTAGCCTCCTCTGTTTCAAAGAAAACAGACCCAGCATCTCCAATCTTTCCTCATAACTAAAATTCTCCACTTGTGCATATAATTACCATGAATGTGACGTCTCACTATTGGAGCGCATTCAGATACCGCTTATATATAATACACTAAACTCTTCAGCTCATTGACCTGAAACTGTGAATATGTCTAATAGTATGATATGTATATATTCCAATGAATATGGGTCTATTCTATTCGGGGACGTGTTTCATGAACCGGGGACTTTTCTGGGGTCATTTTTGCCAAGGGACACAGTACTTCATCTGGGGACTGTCCCTGGAAAACGGGGACATATGGGCACCCTGCCTTAGGCTGGAGAGGGAGAAAGCCAGGTAGAGGGCAACTCCTGATCCCTACCCAGCGACTCCTAGTACGCATGTGTGTGAAATGTTCTGCTCGGCAGGGATGCCCTCACTGTCGAATAGCATGTCAACACTCTGTCTATGAAGAATGACCATTTAGAAAAGATGACAGAGGGCAACACAGTGTGAGTGAATGCTTTCAGAGAAGACAGGAAGTTCAACAAGGAAAAATAACAACTTTATGTGCACGGGCAATTTGTATGTGACCTTCTCAATTCCTTTTATCTAAGGCACATTTCTTCAGCCAATTACCTACTCGGCAGCCAGTATAAGTAGTTAGAAAGATGTTGTTCAATGTCCAAGCCAGCTATAGGAAAGCAAGTAAGCTCAGGGGAGGCAACAGTAACTTAGGCTTGACAACTCTGGTTGGACGTACTCCTGGAGGTTTCATCACATGACCTCCTACCTCTAATCAACCTGCCAAGTCAAACAGCCTTTTTCTCATCTTCAATGTTTTATAACGAATAAATTAAAAACAATCAAAGAAATTGGAAAAAAACACAATTTTTTTAACGCCCCTATGATTTTTCTCCTGGATTGCTTGCTGCAGTGTCCAGAAGAGTAATATTTAATTCCTGCAGACTCTAGGGCAATTCTTGAGGGCTGGCAACCTGAGATTTCTTCCCCTTACTGGCAAACTCACACAACCATCCCTGCTCTAAACATGTTGTTTCTTTTTAATTCAACAACTGGCTTTGGACTGTTATGCAAGTTTCATTTGAATCGAACATCGGTATTCAAAGACTTGAACTATAATTAGACTTACACATGTCCTGTGATAGTTTATTGCTAATCATATGAAACAGCGATTCCTGTGTTACTGTATAAAATAGTGAAGCCATTTTTTCATCTTGCCTCTAGCAACAGTGAGAAGTACAATTAGGTCAGGTGTAAGCAGTGACCTTAAAGCCAGTCACATTGTGAAGAGATGCAAGTGTTTAAATCTTCAATTTAAGGTCAGTTATTTGATGTGGATTCACGTACCCAGGAAACTAGAGTGAGATCTCACTTTGCTCCAGACCTCAGACTGTGGTCTCACCTTCCTATTGCCGTTGGTGCTCAGAAAGTTATCTGTTTGTTGTTCAGAAAAGTAGCCCGTGGAGATTAAAAGATTGGCTGCTAGCTGGTAAGAGTCACAAATGCAGTTCCAATTATGCAATGTGAAATGGAATCTTTCCACTAAGCCAGCAGTTTACTTTCGGCCCCGCTCTGCACTACACCAGAGGAAGGGGGAGCTCAAGCTTTAAAATGCTTGCAGTAAGTCTACAGGGTGCCAGAGACACTGGGGAATTGAGCAGCTTTTTTCACTTGAATGGAGCCAGGCTGTTTGAGTGTGCCTATTGTCATGGGTGTGACATTTTTACTGTTTTTTTTCTTCTGTAATGGAAAATATGCATTATTATGTCAGAATGATAGTGAAAAATCCACTTCACTGAAAGCATAATTATGGTGCTGGAGTTACATTAATATAAAATTACACTTGTGTTTGTGTAGTCTACCTTCCAAACACCCTTCTGAAAGACTACAGCATTATCGCATTTTCAAGAAAATAACTCGTAACCTAATATTATTTATAACTCCTTATATCTCGTTGCAAACAAGATTCCCATTTTTCTGTAATTAAGTAAACTCCAGTATTTCTAACTGGGCACTAGGCTTCTCTCCTAGCAGCTACCCAGGGCGGGGGTAATACTGGGATTTTGCTTCTGCCTCCATTACTCTGGCTGCAGGATAGAGTGGCGTGGCACAACTAGCTGCCCATCGCCTACTTTGCCGCTTTTAAAACCGTGATTGGACTGCAGCTTGATTGGACACTGACCATATTTGTACATTTGATTCCCAGGGATGGGCATCCTCAGGGGAGAAGGGGAATAGATCAGGAGTGTATATATGCTACAACTATACAGGGTATTGGTGAGGCCACACCTGGAGTACTGCGACAGTTTTGGTCTCCGTATTTAAGGAAGGATATACTTGCATTGGAGGCTGTTCAGAGAAGGTTCACTAGGTTGATTCCGGAGATGAAGGGGTTGACTTATGAAGATAGTTTGAGTAGGTTGGGCCTACATTGGAATTTAGAAGAATGAGAGGAGATGTTATCGAAACATATAAGATAATGAGGGGGCTCGACAAGGTGGATGCAGAGAGGATATTTCCACTCACAGGGGAACTAAAACTAGGGGACATAGGACCTGAGTTTGGTGAAAGCTAAGTTCTGCCCAAGTACCGTCCAAAGGAGCGCTGAGATCCTGACGGTACTTTGGGCGGTAGTTCCATACAAAAATCTGGGAAAGACTGCCCGGCGGCAATAATGGGACTTACACGCCGCTGGCCTGCAGCGGGCGGTAGCTCCCATTCTCGGCGGCAAATGCAATCCTCGGCAACGTACCACTGAGGACTGAGTCGGGCCCAGGGAGGGAGGAACTGAGCAAATAAAAATTTACAAAACATTTTTAAAAATCCACTGGAAATCCTTCAGGGGACCCCATCCACCTAAATCCTTGCAAAAAAAATAAAGAAAACAAGTGGATTAACCTTTTTTTGCAGGTCTTCATACTTAACATTGAGGTTAGACCTGCCTCCACACGCCGGTCTTTTCTCCTGTTGGAGCGGAGGATCGCCCAGAACAAACTGGCAGCTCGGTGGGCGGGAGGACTCTTCTGGTGACGCACACCAGCGCACGTCAGCGGACGGTACCCAGCGGTCTTCTCTCCCCACCGACGAGAGACCTGCACCAAACTCGCTTGGAGGGGAGACCGCCCAGAAACCAGGGAGACCACCGAGAAAACTCAGCGGCAGCGGACGGTAAGTCTACCAATTTCGGGCCCATAGTCTCAGAATAAGGGGCCGACCATTTAAAACTGAGATGAGGAGGAATTTCTTCTCTCAGGGGGTTGTAAATCTGTGGAATTCTTTACCCCAGAGAACTGTGGAGGCTGGGTCATTGAATATATTTAAGGTGGAGATAGATAGATTTTTGAGCGATAAGGGAATAAAGGGTTGTGGGGAGCGGGCAGGGAAGTGGAGCTGAGTCCATGATCAGATCAGCCATGATCGTATTAAATGATCGAGGAGCCAAATGGCCTACTCCTGCTCCTAATTCTTATATTCTTATGTTCTTTTATGGGAACGGAAAGTGCTAAAGTTACATTATAAATGTTGAAGGCTGCTCCCCAACACACAATTTCTAACAATGAGTTCTGACGAAGAGTCATCAATCTGAAATGTTAACTCTGTTTCTCTCTCCACAGATGCTGGCTGACCTGCTGCGTATTTCCAGCATTTTCTGTTTTTATTACACAATTTCCATGCTTTCAACTACTCTGGGAATAGAAAATAAGAAAAGTGGAAGGCAACAACTTTCTTTCCTTCCCAATTTTCTGCCCCCTTCTCCTGATGCCACTTTGCTCTCATTAGAATCCGACTCCACAGCTGCAGGCCGCCCACTGTTAGCTTGCCTAATTAGCCATTCTGCATGTGTGAGTCTCATCATCATCATAGGCAATCCGTCGGAATCGAGGAAGATTTGCTTCCATTCTTAGCATGAGTGCTTAGGTGGCTGTCCAATCCAATACGAGAACCACAGTCTCTGTCACAGGTGGGACAGATAGTCGAGGGAAAGGGTGGGCAGGGAGCCTGGTTTGCCGCAAGCTCCTTTCGCTGCCTGCGCTTGATTTCTGCATGCTCTCGGCGACAATACTCAAGGAGGTCAGTGCCCTCCCGAATGCACGTCCTCCACTTAGGGCGGTCTATGGTCAGGGACTCCCAGGTGTCAGTGGGGATGTCGCACTTTATCAGGAAGGCTTTGAGGGTGTCCTTGTAAAGTTTCCTCTGCCCGCCTTTGGGTCGTTGGCTGTGGATGAGTTCCGAGTAGAGCTCGTGTCTGGCATGCAAACTATGTGACCCGCCCAGCGGAGCTGATCAAGTGTGGTCAGTGTTTCAATGCTGGGGATGTTGGATGTTGGCCTGGACAAGGACACTAATGTTTGTGCGCCTGTCCTCCCAGGGGATTTGTAGGATTTTGCGGAGACATCGCTGGTGTTTTTTCTCCAGCGACTTGAGGTGTCTACTGTACATGGTCCACGTCTCTGAGCAAGTATATCCCTCCTTAAGGGCCCAAATTTGGCTGTCCGGTTTTTTTCGGCGCACTTACTAGTAGCTGTCTGCACACGCAGTAGAGCGTTCGAGCATACGCAGTAGCTCCTCCCATGATGATGATGATGCTTGCCTGCAGCGTGGGACCCAACGCATCCCGCTCCTATCCCGGGTCGAGTGGCCTGCCGCACAGGCCGGCCGCTGCCTTCCTGCGCTGAGGGTTACAAGAAACAGGTTGGTGCGGGGAGACTTTTGATTGGGGTGGGGGGGAAGGAGGAGGATTTCTTTAAATGATTTAGAAAAAGAACAAGCTGCTCAAATTAGAAAAGTTATCCCTAGACTGTCTGCTGATAAGAGCAATAAGAAAGGCAGTCAGCACCATCAAAATTCAACTGCAAACCATATAATAAAACTGCAGAAATTCAGATTTGTGGATTTTAAAGCCAACCCAAGCTGAGCGATTACATTTATGAAGAGAAATGGCCGAGTGTACATAATCCATATAAAGGTTACCTCGGACAGAACAGAGTGGCTTCACTGACAAGAATTCCTTGGATGTAGATTTAGCCTCAAGGATTGACCGTGCTTCAATATGATTTGATTTTCTGTTCTTGTACTGTGTATTTTGTTTTCCAATTTCACAGTACTGGTAGAATGATTAAAATAATGAAAGTAACAGATTACACTAATAATTGATTCATAAATGGTTTTATGAAACCCTTTGTCTTCTGATATAAATGATATTAAAAAGTGCATATTTTATGAAGCTTTATATAGTGAAATGTGTAAATTATGCAAAAGTTACAGTACAAGATCTGTATTAGTTGTTGTGAAGGTGTTTAGTGCTTTGCAAGGGCCTCTCTGCTTCCATTCCCCCCACCCCCCCCCCCCCCCATCTCTGGCTACCTGCATTGATTTCTTAACTCTCCGCAAGGGTGTTCTGTGCGGCCACAAGTGGCCACATACACTGGCCTAAGTTAGTTTGGAGCAACTATTAGCTGTCCAAACTGGCTTAAATGGCCAAAACAGGCGTAGGTGGCTGGTAACGCCCCCGTTTGAAAAAAAAACAAAATTAAAAAAATCCTAACTAACACACTTAAACTGGCGCAAATTAAATGTGCAGAATGGGTATTTTTAAGATACGCCAGAAAAATCAAGTTGCTCCAAAAAAAACGGAGCAACTCCTGGGCAAATTTGGGCCCTATATAAGGAGACTAAAACTGTACACAGTACTCTAGGTGTGGTCTCACCAATACCCTGTACAGTTGTAGCAGGACTTCCCTGCTTTTATATTCCATCCCCCTTGCAATAAAAACCAACATTCCATTTGCCTTCCTGATTACTTGCTGTACCTGCATACTAACTGTTTGTGTTTTATGCACAAGGGCACTCAGGTCCCTCTGTACTGCAGCATTTTGTAATCTCTCTCCATTTAAATAATAATTTGCTTTTTTATTTTCCTGCCAAAGTGTATAACCTCACATTTTCCCACATTATACTCCGTCTGCCAAATGTTTGCCCAGTCACTTAGCCTGTCTATATCCCTTTGCAGATTCTTTGTGTCTTCCTCACAACTTACTTTTCCACCCATCTTTGTATCATCAGCAAACTTGGCTACATTACACTCGATCCCTTCATCCAAGTCATTAATATAGATCGTTGAGGTCCCTGCACTGATCCCTGTGGCACCCCACTAGTTACCGTTTGCCAACCGGAAAATGTTAGTTAGCCAATCCTCTATCCATGCTAATATATGATCCCCTACACCATGAGCTCTTATCTTGTGCCGTAACCTTTTACATGGCACCTTATCGAATGCCTTCTGGAAATCCAAATACACCACATCCACTGGTTCCCATTTATCCACCCTGCTCATTACATCCTCACAGAACACCAGCAAATTTGTCAAACATGATTTCCCTTTCATGAAACCATGCTGACTCTGCGTGACTGTATTATGCTTTTCCAAATGTCCTGCTACTGCTACCTTAATAATGGACTCCAGCATTTTCCCAACAACAGATGTTAGGCTAACTGGTCTATAGTTTCCTGCTTTCTGTCTCCCTCCTTTTTTAAATAGGGGTGTTAGTTTGCGGTTTTCCAATCCGCTGGGACCTCTCAGAATCCAGGGAATTTTGGTAGATTGCAACCAATGCATCCACTATCTCTGTAACCACTTATTTTAAGACCCTAGGATGCAGGCCATCAGATCCAGGCGACTTGTCCACCTTTAGTCCCACTATTTTACCGAGTACTTTTTCTTTAGTGATCGTGATTGTTTTAAGTTCCCCTTTCCCTATAACCCCTCGATTATCTATTATTGGGATGTTTTAAGTGTCTTCTACCATGAAGACTGATACAAAATATTTGTTCAAAGTCTTTGCCATTTTCCTGTTCCTCATTATTAATTCTCCAGTCTCATCCTCTAAGGGACCAACGTTTACTTTAGCTACTCTCTTTCTTTCTTTTGTCAGCTGGGGGCAGAAGCAAAAGATAGAAAGGAGAATAGTAAAAGTGGAGGGCAGAGAAACCCAAGGCAAAAAGCAAAAAGGGCCACATAACAGCATAATTCGAAAAAGGCAAAGTGTGTTAAAAAGACAAGTCTGAAGGCTCTGTGTCTCAATGCGAGGAATATTTGGAATAAGGTGGATGAATTAACTGCGCAGACAGCAGTTAACGGGTATGATGTAATTGGCATCACGGAGACATGGCTCCAGGGGGACCAAGGCTGAGAACTCAACATCCAAGGGTATTCAGCATTTAGGAAGGATAGACAGAAAGGAAAAGGAGGCGAGGTGGCGTTGCTGGTTAAAGAGGAAATCAATGCAATTGTAAGGAGGGACATTAGCCTGGATGATGTGGAATCGGTATGGGTGGAGCTGCGGAATTTTAAAGGGCTGAAAACGCTAGTGGGTGTTGTGTATTGACCACCAAACAGTAGTAGTGAGGTTGGGGACAGCATCAAACAAGAAATAAGGGACGTGTGCAATAAAGGTACAGCAGTTATCATGGGCGACTTTAATCTACATATTCATTGGGCTAACCTAACTGGTAGCAGTGCGGTGGAGGAGGATTTCCTGGAGTGTACTAGGGATGGTTTTCTAGACCAATATGACGAGGAACCAACCAGGGAGCTGGCCATCCTAGACTGGGTGATGTGCAATGAGAAGGGACTAATTAGCAATCTTGTTGTGCGAGGCCCCTTGGGGAAAAATGACCATAATATGGTAGAATTCCTTATTAAGATGGAGAGTGACAAAGTTAATTCGGAAACTAGGGTCCTGAACTTAAGGAAAGGTAACTTCGACGGTATGAGGCATGAATTGGCTAGAATAGACTGGTAGAGGGTACTTAAAGGGTTGACGGTGGATAAGCAATGGCAAACATTTAAAAATCACATGGATGAACTTCAGCAATTGTACATCCCTGTCTGGAGTAAAATTAAACTGGGAAGGTGTCTCAACCTTGGCTAACAAGGGAAATTAAGGATAGTGTTAAAGCCAAGGAAGAAGTATATAAATGGACTAGTAAAAAGCAACAAACCTGAGGACTGGGAGAAATTTAGAATTCAACAAAGGGTTAAGGGTTTAATTAAGAGAGGTAAAATAGAGTACGAGAGGAAGCTTACAGGGGAACATAAAAACTGACTGCAAAAGCTTCTATGAATATGTGAAGATAAAAAGATTAGTAAAGGCAAACGTAGGACCCTTGCAGTTGGATTCAGGTGAATTTATAATGGGGAACAAAGAAATGGCAGACCAATTGAAACAATACTTCGGTTCTGTCCTCACGAAGGAAGATACAAATAATCTTCCGATTGTATTAGGGGACAGTGGGTCTAGTGAGAAGGAGGAACTGAAAGATATCCTTATTAGGCGGGAAATTGTGTTAGGGAAATTGATGGGATTAAAGGCTGATAAATCCCTGGGGCCTGATAGTCTCCAGCCAAGCGTACTTAAGGAAGTGGCCCTAGAAATAGTGGATGCATTGGTGATCATTTTCCAACAGTCTATCGACTCTGGATCAGTTCCTATGGACTGGAGGGTAGCTAATGTAACACCACTTTTTAAAAAAGGAGGGAGAGAGAAAATGGGTAATTATAGACCGGTTAGCCTGACATCAGTAGTGGGGAAAATGTTGGAATCAATCATTAAGGATGAAATAGCAGCGCATTTGGAAAGCAGTGACAGGATCAGACCAAGTCAGTATGGATTTATGAAAGGGAAATCATGCTTGACGAATCTTCTGGAATTTTCTGAGGATGTAACTAGCACAGCGGACAAGGGAGAGCCAGTGGATGTGGTGTATTTGGACTTTCAAAAGGCTTTTGACAAGGTCCCACACAAGAGACTGGTGTGCAAAATCAAAGCACAAGGTATTGGGGGTAATGTACTGGTGTGGATAGAGAACTGGTTGGCAGACAGGAAGCAGAGAGTCGGATAAACAGATCCTTTTCAGAATGGCAGGCAGTGACTAGTGGTGTGCCGCAGGGCTCAGTGCTGGTACCCCACCTCTTTACAATATACATTAACGATTTGGATGAAGGAATAGAGTGTAATATCTCCAAGTTTGCGATGCGAGCTGTGAGGAGGACGCTAAGAGGCTGTAGGGTGACTTGGACAGGTTAGATGAGTGGACAAATGCATGGCAGATGCAGTATAATGTGGATAAATGTGAGGTTATCCATTTTGGGGGCAAAAACACGAAGGCAGAATATTATCTGAATGGCGGCAGATTAGGAAAAGGGGAGTGCAACGAGACCTGGGTGTCATGGTTTATCAGTCACTGAAAGTGGGCATGCAGGTACAGCAGGCGGTAAAGAAGGCAAATGGTATGTTGGCCTTCATAGTTAGGGGATTTGAATATAAGAGCAGGGAGGTCTTAATGCAGTTGTACAGGGCCTTAGTGAGGCCTCACCTGGAATATTGTGTTCAGTTTTGGTCACCTAGTCTGAGGAAGGACGTTCTTGCTATTCAGGGAGTGCAGCGAAGGTTCACCAGACTGATTCCAGGGATGGCTGGGCTGTCATATGAGGAGAGACTGGATCAACTGGGCCTTTATTCACTGGAGTTTAGAAGGATGAGAGGGGATCTCATAGAAACATATAAGATTCTGATGGGACTTGACAGGTTAGATGCGGGAAGAATGTCCCCGATGTTGGGGAAGTCCAGAACCAGGGGACATAGTCTTAGGATAAGGGGTAAGCCATTTAGGACTGAGATGAGGAGAAACTTCTTCACTCAGAGAGTTATTAACCTGTGAATTCCCTGCCGCAGAGAGTTGTTGATGCCAGTTCATTGGATATATTCAAGAGGGAGTTAGATATAGCTCCTACGGTTAAGGGGATCAAGGGGTATGGAGAGAAAGCAGGAAAGGGGTACTGAAGGAATGATCAGCCATGATCTTATTGAATGGCGGTGCAAGCTCAAAGGGCTGAATGACCTACTCCTGCATCTATTTTCTATGTTTCTATGTTTCTAGTAGGTAGCATTCTGGCCTTGGAGTCAGAAGGTTGCGGGTTCAAGTCTCCCACCAAAGACTTAAGCACATAATCCAAGCTGGGACTGCAGTACTGAGAGAGTTCTGCATTATTGGAGGTGTTCTCTTTTGGATGAGATGTTATAGAGGCCTGTACTGAGATTCGGTCCACCACGAGAGGTGATCGTATCGAAACATATAAGATAACATATAAGAGGGGTCTCAACAAGATGAGAGAATATTTCCACTCACAGGGGAAACTAAAACTAGGAGGCATAATCTCAGAATAACGGGCTGCCCATTTAAAACTGAGATGAGGAGGAATTTTTTTTCTCAGAGGGTTGTGGAGGCTGGGTCATTGAATATATTTAAGGTGGAGATAGACAAATTTTTGAGCGAAAAGGGAATCAAGGGTTATGGGGAGCGGGCAGGGAAGTGTCGCTGAGTCCATGATCAGATCAGCAATGATCTTATTAAATGGTGGAGCAGGCTCGAGGGGCCAAATGGCCTATTTCTGCTCTTATTTCTTATGTTCTACCCATTATCCCAATTCTCGCTGACCTACATTGGCTCGTGTCTGCCCATTCCACCAGCCTGTCTATGTCCTCTTGAAGTCTATCACTATCCTCCTCACCGTTCACTATATTTCCAAGTTGTGTGTCTTCTGCAAATTTTAAAATTGTGCCCTGTACACCAAGTCCAAGTCATTAATATATATCAAGAAAAGCCATGGTCCTAGCACCAACTCCTGGGGAACACCACTGTATACCAGTCTGAAAAACAACCATTCACCACTACTCACTGTTTCCTGTCACTTTGCCAATTTCTTATCCATGCTGTCACTGTCCCTTTTATTCCATGGGCTTCAACTTTGCTGGCAAGCCTATTATGCGGCTCTTTACCAAACAGCTTTTGGAAGTCCATGTACACCATATCAACTGCATTGCCCTCATCAACCCTCTCTGTTACCTCATCAAAAAACTCAATCAAGTTAGTTAAACGTGATTTACCTTTGACAAATCCGTGCTGGCTTTCCTTAATTAATCCACACTTATCCAAGTGACTGTTAAGTTTGTCCCGGATTATTGTTTCTAAAAGCTTCCCCACTACTGAGGTTAAACTGACTGGTGTGTAGTTGCTGGATTTATCCTTACACCCCTTTTTGAACAAGGGTGTAACATTTGCAATTCTCCAGTCCTCTGGAACCACATGCCGTATACAAAGAGGATTGCAAGATTATGACCAGTACCTCTGTGATTTCCACCTTGCCTCCCTCAGCATCCTAGGATGCATCTGGTCCTGGTGATTTAACTACATTAAGTACAGCCACCCTTTCTAGTACCTTCTTTTTATCAATTTTCATGCCATCCAGTATCTCAACTTCCTACTCTTTCACTATGACTTTATCAGCATCTTCTTCCTTGGTAAAGACAGATGCAAAGTACTTATTAGTACCTCAGTCATACCCTCTGTCTCCATGCATAGGTCTCCTTTTTGGTCCCTAATCAGCCCTACTTCTCCTCTTGCTTCCCATACATTATTTATATGCTTATAGAAGTCTTTTGGAATTGTTTTTATGTTAGGTGCCAGTTTATTCTCCTATTCTCTCTTTGCCCCTCTGATTTCCTTTGTCACTTCTCCTCTGAACTTTCTATATTCAGCCCGGTTCCCACTTGTATTCATGACTTGACATCTGTCTTACGCCTCCGTTTTCTGCTTCATCTTACTCTCTACCTCTTTCGTCATCCAGGGAACTCTGACTTTCGTTGCCCTACATTTCCCCCTCGTGGGAATATACCTCGACTGTACCCAAACTCATTGTTTAATTACAGTTTTGCCTGCCAATCTTTGATTCCAATTTATCCAGGCCAGATCCATTCTCAATCCACTGAAATTGGCCCTCCTCCAATTAAGTATTTTTACTCTAGTTTGTTCAATTTTCCTTTTCCATAGCTAATCTAAACCTTTTGATACTATAATGACTATTCCCTAAATGTTCCCCGACTGACAATTGTTCCACTTGGCACACCTCATTCCCCAGAACCAGATCCAGCAATGCTTCCTTCCTCGTTGGGCCAAAAATGTACTAATCAAGAAAGTTCTCCTGAACACACTTCAGAAATTCTTCCCCCTCTCTGCCCTTTACACTATTACTATCTCAATCTATATCAGGATAATTGAAGTCCCCCATTATCACTACTCTATAGTTCTTGCACATCTCTGTAATTTCACTGCAAATTTGTTCCTCTATATAAGAAGATACATAACATAGGTCCCTTGCAGTCAGATTCAGGTGAATTTATAATGGGGAACAAAGAAATGGCAGACGAGTTGAACAAATACTTTGGTTCTGTCTTCATGAAGGAAGACACAAATAACCTTCCAGAAATACTAGGAGCCCGAGGGTCTAGTGAGAAGGAGGAACTGAAGTAAATCCTTATTAGGCGGGAAATTGTGTTTGGGAAATCCCCGAGGCCTGATAGTCTGCATCCCAGAGTTCTTAAGGAAGTGGCCCGAGAAATAGTGGATGCATTGGTGACCATTTTCCAACAGTCTATCAACTCTGGATCAGTTCCTATGGACTGGAGGGTAGCTAATGTAACACCACTTTTTAAAAAGGGAGGTAGAGAGAAAACGGGTAATTATAGACCGGTTAGCCTGACATCAGTAGTGGGGAAAATGTTAGAATTAATTATTAAAGATGAAATAGCAGCGTATTTGGAAAGCAGTGAGAGGATCGGTCCAAGTCAGCATGGATTTATGAAAGGGAAATCATGCTTGACAAATCTTCTGGAACTTTTTGAGGATGTAACTAGTAGAGTGGACAAGGGAGAATCAGTGGATGTGCTGTATTTGGACTTTCAAAAGGCTTTTGACAAAGTCCCACACAAGAGATTGGTATGCAAAATTAAAGCACATGGTATTGGGGATAATGTATTGACGAGGATAGAGAACTGGTTGACAGACAGGAAGCAGAGAGTCAGTATAAACTGGTCTTTTTCAGAATGGTAGGCAGTGACTAGTGGGGTGCCGCAGGGCTCAGTGCTGGGACCCCAGCTCTTTACAATATACATTAATGATTTAGATGAAGGAATTGAGTGTAATATCTCCAAGTTTGGAGATGACACTAAGCTGGGTGGCAGTGTGAGCTGTGAGGAGGACGCTATGAGGCTGCAGGGTGACTTGGACAGGTTAGGTGAGTAGTCAAATGCATGGCAGATGCAGTTTAATGTGGATAAATGTGAGGTTATCCACATTGGGGGCAAAAACACAAAGGCAGAATATCATCTGAATGGCGGCAGATTAGGAAAAGGGGAGGTGCAACGAAACCTGGATGTCATGGTTCATCAGTCATTGAAAGGTGGCATGCAGGTACAGCTGGTGGTGAAGGAGGCAAATGGTATATTGGCTTTCATAAGGGATTTCAGTATAGGAGCAGGGAGGTCTTACTGCAATTGTACAGGGCCTTGGTGAGGCCTCACCTGGAATATTGTGTTCAGTTTTGGTCTCCTAATCTGAGGAAGGACGTTCTTGCTATTGAGGGAGTGCAGCGAAGGTTCACAAGACTGATTCCCGGGATGGCAGGACTGACATATGAGGAGAGACTGGAGCAACTGGGCCTGTATTCACTGGAGTTTAGAAGGATGAGAGGAGATCTCATAGAAACATGTAAAATTCTGACGGGACTGGACAGGTTAGATGCAGGAAGAATGTTGCCGATGTTGGGGAAGTCCAGAACCAGAGGACACAGTCTAAGGATAAGGGGTAAGCCATTTAGGACTGAGATGAGGAGCAACTTCTTCACTCAGAGAGTTGTTAACCTGTGGAATTCCCTACCGCAGAGAGTTGTTGATGCCAGTTCATTGGATGTATTCAAGAGGGAATTAGATATGGCTCTTCTGGCTAAAGGGATCAAGGGATATGCAGAGAAAGCAGGAAAGGGGTACTGAGGTGAATGGTCAGCCATGATCTTATTGAATGGTGGTGCAGGCTCGAAGGGCCGAACGGCCTTTTCCTGCACCTATTTTCTATTTTCTATGTTTCTATAAGAACATAAGAATTAGGAACAGGAGTAGGCCATACGACCCCTCGAGCCTGCTCTGCCATTCAATAAGATCATGGCTGATCTGATCATGGACTCAGCTACACTTCCTCGCCCGCTCCCCATAACCCCTTATCCCCTTATCACTCAAGTGTCTATTTCTGTCTTAAATTTATTCAATGTCCCAGCTTCCACAGCTCTCCAAAGCAGCAAATTCCACAGATTTATAACCCTCTGAGAGAAGGAATTCCTCCTCATCTCTGTTTTAAATGGGCGGCCCCTTATTCTAAGATCATGCCTTCTAGTTCTAGTCTCCCTCATCCTCTCTGCATCCACCTTGTCAAGCCCCCTCATAATCTTATATGTTTTGATAAGATCACTTCTCATTCTTCTGAACTCCAATGAGTAGAGGCCCAACCTACTCAACCTCTCTTCATAAGTCAATTCCCTCATCCCCGAAATCAACCTAGAGAACCTTCTCTGAACTGTCTCCAAAGCAAGTATATCCTTTCGTAAATATGGAAACCAAAACTGCCGCAGTATTTCAGGTGTGGCCTCACCAATACCTCGTATAGCTGTAGCAAGATTTCCCTGTTTTTATACTCCATCCCCTTTGCAATAAAGGCCAAGATAGCATTGGCCTTCCTGATCACTTGCTGTACCTGCATACTATCCTTTTGTGTTTCATGCACAAGCACCCCCAGGTCCCGCTGTACTGCGGCACTTTGCAATCTTTCTCCATTTAAATAATAACTTGCTCTTTGATTTTTTTCTGCCAAAGTGCATGACCTCACAATTTCCAACATTATACTCCATCTGCCAAATTTTTGCCCACTCACTTAGCTTGTCTATTTCCTTTTGCAGATTTTTTGTGTCCTCCTCACACATTGCTTTTCCTCCCATCTTTGTATTGTCAGCAAACTTGGCTACTTAACTCAGACCCTTCTTCCAAGCCGTTAATATAGATTGTAAATAGTTGGGATCCCAGCACTGACCCCTGCGACACCCCACTAGTTACTGGTTGCCAACCAGAGAATGAACCATTTATCCTGACTCTCTGTTTTCTGTTAGTTAGCCAATCCTCTATCCATGCTAATATATTACCCCCAATCCCGTGAACTTTTATCTTGTGCAGTAACCTTTTATGTGGTATCTTGTCAAATGCCTTCTGGAAGTACAAATACACCACATCCACTGGTTCCCCTTTATCCACCCTGTTCGTTACATCCTCAAAGAACTCCAGCAAATTTGTCAAACATGACTTCCCCTTCATAAATCCATGCTGACTCTGCCTGACCGAATTTTGCTTTTCCAAATGTCCTGCTACTGCTTCTTTAATATTAGACTCAAAAATTTTCCCAACCACAGATGTTAGGCTAATTGATCTATAGTTTCCTGCTTTTTGTCTGCCTCCATTTTTAAACAGGCAGTTGCTGGTCTATAGAATATACCTAGTAGTGTAATGGCACCTCTATTGTTTCTTAACTCTAACCAAATAGATTCTGTCCTTAACCCCTCCAGGACATCCTCTCTCTCCAACACTGTAATATTTTCCTTGATCAATACTGCCACCCCATCTCCTTTCTTTCCTTCCCTATCTTTCCTGAACACCTTATATTCAGGAAGATTTAATATCCAATCCTGCCCTTTTTTCAACCAGGTCTCCGCTATCGCCATGATATCATATTCCCATATGGCTCTTTGTGCCTCCAGCTCGCCAACCTTAGTTACCATGCTTCATGCATTTACACACATGCACTGTAAGCCTATCTTAGACCATCTTGTATTCTCTCCTAGTTTAACCCGCCTAATGCTCCTAATATTTCTTATTCTAATGCTATGTGACTCTCCCAATCCTTTGTGCACCTTGTTTCTCCTTTCTAATGTTACACCCTGGTGCCCATCCCCCAGCCAAATTAGCTTAAACCCTCCACAACAGCTAGCAAACCTCCCCACGAGGATATTGATCCCAGCTCTGTTGAGGTGCAACCCGTCAGGCCGGTACAGGTCCCACCTCCCCAATGTCCCAGGATCCCAATATCATAGATTTAAAATCATTGGCAAAAGACCTAGCGGGGAGATGAGGATAATTTCTTTCACTCAAAAAGTTGTTGGAATCTAGAATGTCCTACTTTAAAAAGTGATGGAAGCCGATTCCATAAACAATTTGAAAAGGGAGTTGGACAGGTGCTTGAAGATGATGAACTTACAGGTTTACGGGCAAAAAGTGGGGATGTGGGACAAAGCATGACTGCTCTTTCAAAGAGCCAGCAGAGCCACGATGGGCCAAATAACCTGCTTCTGTGCTGTAAGTTTCCATGATTCAATGATTCTATAAAGTTAGGAGAAATGTCTTTACACCATGAGTTGTTGGAGCATCGAATGCTTTTCCACAGTAATTATTTGTGGCAGAGATCAGTGCATCTTTTAAGGGATGAGTCATAGAAACATAGAAACATAGAAAATAGGTGCAGGAGTAGGCTATTCGGCCCTTCGAGCCTGCACCACCATTCAATAAGATCATGGCTGATCGTTCCCTCAGTATCCCTTTCCTGCTTTCTCTCCAAACCCTTGATCCCTTTAGCCGTAAGGGCCATATCTAACTCCCTCTTGAATATATCCAATGAACTGGCATCAACAACTCTCTGCGGCAGGGAATTCCACAGGTTAACAACTCTCTGAGTGAAGAAGTTTCTCCTCATCTCAGTCCTAAATGGCCTGCCCCTTATCCTAAGACTGTGTCCCCTGGTTCTGGACTTCCCCAACATCAGGAACATTCTTCCCGCTTCTAACCTGTCCAGTCCCGTCAGAATTTTATATGTTTCTATGAGATCCCCTCTCATCCTTCTAAACTCCAGTGTATAAAGGTCCAGTTGTTCCAGTCTCTCCTCATATGTCAGTCCTGCCATCCCTGGAATCAGTTTGGTGAACATTCGCAGCACTCCCTCAATAGCAAGAACATCCTTCCTCAGCTTAGGAGAACAAAACTGAACACACTATTCCAGGTGGGGCCTCACCAAGGCCCTGTACAACTGCAGTAAGACTTCCCTGCTCCTATACTCAACATTTGACACCAAGTCACACAAGGAGTGTTATATATTCATACTATACATCTACTCTCTGTGTAGTCACTATATAGTTGCATAAGATGGAGACTTGTTTATCGGAGGTACTATCAACAAGATTCACACTGTATACACTATGCTGGCACCACCAGAGTGCGCAACTGGTGGAGACCCAGGGGTTACCTGTACACCACAGGTACCCAGGTATAAAAGGGAGTCCACCATCCTCACTCTGGAGTTATATTAAATGGACTAAGGTCACTACCGTTCAAGTGCAATACTTTGCCACGTGGAGTCATTATCAGAGCATCTAAAGACATAACAAGGAGGTATTAGGGTAGATGACCAAAAGATTGGGCAAAGCGGTAGGTTTTAAGCAGCGTCTTAAAGGAGCAGCGAGAGGTAGAGAGGTTTAGGGAGGGAATTTCAGAGCTTAGGGCCTAGGCAGCTGAAGGCACGGCCACCAATGGTGGAGCTATTGAATTCGGGGAAGCTCAAGAGGCCAGAATTGGAGGAGTGCAGAGAGTGCAGAGATGGTTGTTGGGCTGGAGGAGATCACAGAGATAGATTTGCATGTGGCTCTAGGCCCAAGGTTGGATACTCCGTTCTAATAGACTATACTGCCAGTGCCCAGCCCCTCAGGTAGCTCCTTTATCCCATTTTAATGAACTGGTGTTACTGTATTGACAACATACAAGAAAGAATCAACAAAACTGAAGCAAGTACAGATGAAGGCTCCTTATTGTGATGTCCCAGCGAGAATAGGAGCATCTCATTTATCAGACAGTCCCCATTAAACAGCATTCATCGTGCCTGATTCCAATATATTGGAATACATTGGGTGCTACCAAACATGACACTTATAACCAAATTCTGCTTAAATGGAATTGGCTGCAATGCACTTTGGGCCATGTCTATAACTAGCAACTAGCTATCGGAACTTGGATGATGCTTTTAGAAACTGCTTATTTTTAAAAGGCAAATATTGTAGAATCCCTGCCGGGCTGCAATGTGAAACACTTTACAGGCTGCTTCACTTCAGTGGCTTTTACAAGGATTAAAAATACCAGTGACTCCCGATGACTCTGTTGACACTCATTTGGCTCAGAGTGACAGCCTGAGTGGGCTGGAGAAGTGCACTCTCTGACCTTTGCAGCAGAGGTCAGCTGCAGTGATGTTTGAGTTAGTGCTGACAGTTCTGTAAGAAACAATAGGCTGCAGTTACACTGGTGCAGATACAGCCTCACTTCCAGGTCTGGAACAGCTCTGGCAATTGCTGGAATCCTGTCCAAAAGTTTCACATGACAGGTTTGGAACACTCCCGACTTCTTCCACATCAGGAACAAAACTGAACCAGCGCAAACTAATGAAATATAAGAACATAAGAATTAGGAGCAGGAGTCAGCCCCTCGAGACCGCCCCGCCACTCAACGAGATCACGACTGATCCTTGACCCCAACTCCACCCTCCTGCACCGTCTCCACATCCCTTGATACCCTCAATATTCAAAAATCTATCGATCTCTGTCTTGAACATACTCAACGACTGAGCATCCACAGCCCTCCGGGGCAGAGAACTCCAAAGACTCACCGCCCCCCGAGCGAAGAAACCCCCCCCATCTCCGTCCCAAATGGCCGACCTCCCAATCTGAGACTGTGACCCCCGGTTCCAGACTCCCCAGCCAGAGGAAACATCCTCCCTGCATCTACTTACCAAGCCCTGTAAGAATTTTGTATGTTTCAATGAGATCACCTCTCATTCTTCTAAACGCTAGAGAATATAGGTCTAGTCTGCTCAATATTAAGGACTTTTCCCCCGTTACCCCATGTTTCAAATCCCTCCCCACCAGACATAACCACCAAATTTTGTCCCATGTTGTTGAACTGTCTACTACATTCTCTTTCACTCTGATTTTTTCCCTCCAATTTCCTCTCCTCCCTTAATTGATATTAAGACTCGTGCACTTTCCAACATGGGTCACTGGATAGCCATCAATATTGGGGATCCAGGCTGATTTTTCTTCTCCCTAATCCGAGCACACTGACCTTAATTGTAACCCCCCACCCTCTCCCCCAAGTGCTGCACAAACTGGCAATTAAACCTTGGACCTTCCTGATCTGTGCAGATCACACAAGATAGATTGTCCCAAAAGGATTCACCTTCTGGGTTTCCATTCTTCCCTGTGAGGTCCTTCCTTGCTAGGAACGCTGCACTGTCGGAGGCGCTGCCCCTCAGGTGAGACGCCAAACCAAGGCCCCATCTGCTCACTCAGGTGGATGCAAAAGATCCCACGGCACCACCTCGAAGAAGAGCAGGGGAGCCACCCCGACGTCCTGGGGCCAACATCCATCCCTCAATCAACAAAACAAAAACAGATCATCTGGTCACCATCACACCGCTGGCCGTGGGAGCCTGCTGTGCGCGAATTGGCTGCCGCATTTCCCAGTTTACAACAGTGACTACACTTTAAAAAAGAACTTCAGACATCCGGTGGTTGTATGCAAGTCTTCTTTGCTTTCTGACATGCTGAGAGTGAGTGAGTGAGCGAGTCCATCTGTTCTTGTATTAATACCAACCAGCAATGATGTGCACATACCTGTGCTCCAACCTGGCAGGCACTCAGCTAGCACTCTGAGCATCTGGAGAGCACATCTTGGAGATTTTCCAGTGAGCCATTTTCAGACGTTTTAATCTGCAAGAGGTTTGGTCAATCTCAGTGCCTCCATATCCTTTTTATAATATGGAGACCAGAACTGTTCATGGTAGTCCAAGTGCGGTCTAACCAAGGTTCTGCAGAATGTTGTCCTCAGGATTAATGGCCTGGACACTGCCATTGTGCTTCTCCTCCTTTTCTTTTATTTTTCCCCTTCCCGATCCGATATATTTTGAAGTGAAGGCACCTTCCCCCCCCCTCCTCCCCGACGCCGTTACTGGCAGCGGCCGCTAGGTGATGCGGGAAGGAAGGACGGACAGTCGATAAACATTTGAATCAGAAGATGATACAGCTATGACGAGGGCACAGGGCAGTGGCATTAGCATTAGCTTTGATTGCTCTAGGAAAGGGCTATCACTAATGTAATGACTCAAGAGTCTGGTTACTGTAAACTCACTCAGGTGCAACCTGATCCATCTTTATTCCAGCCCAAGAGCGCCTGCATGACAAAGACACCCAGCTTATATACAGGTGACCAAGCACACATGCCACATGCGTACAGCCTGATGAACTCCGACCGCGGCGCCCTCTGGTGTCTGGTGACCCCCCAAGCATTAATACATAACAACTGACATGATAGGCTGAATGGTTTTCACCTGTGCTGCAAACTTCTATGTAAATCAGGTAGGAAATAAAGTGGCTGGAAAAGATTCCATTATTTTGCCCACTTGCTTCCATGTTTTTTTAAGCAAGGCTGTTCCTTATTACTGTTGGTAAGTTTATTTTGAAGAATTTTCATGAAAAACAAAAAAAAGCAATCAGGGGTCAACTCACACTGCTATCCTCTGCCCTGACCCATCTGGTTTTGGCAAATGGTGGCAAGCCCAGGGCCATCCCACAACACAGATGCTTTCAATACACAAAAACAAAGATAAATTGGAAACTTAATTTGACTACTGCTTTATAGGATTAGCTCTTATTTCCGTGTCTCTCTCAGTTGCTTGGCAGCCACAGCAGGCTACATGCGTCAGCCTGTATCCCTCCACGGTCAGGATGTGTCTGTTAGATGAAGGAACATGTGCTCGGTTTTATAGATTTTTTATTAAGACCAGCTGAAAGATGATTTAGTGCAAGGACTTGACCATAAATGAACAAGAGGAAAGTACTGTGTGGAGCATTAGTGACCACAGAATGCCCCTAGCGAATGTACTAATCTCACTTAAGTAATTTTTGCCCATGTTAGTTAGCATTGGCACAGGGTTTAGGAGGGTGGGATGGTTTGGCGTTGTGCAAATTCAACCTGTGCCAAAAGAGGGATTGTAATAGAACTGCACGGTTATCCTGGAGGGAAGAATAAACCCAATCCTTC
The DNA here is from genome assembly GCF_044704955.1 of Pristiophorus japonicus. Taxonomy (NCBI): domain Eukaryota; kingdom Metazoa; phylum Chordata; class Chondrichthyes; family Pristiophoridae; genus Pristiophorus; species Pristiophorus japonicus. Next base: position 61,443,419 of record NC_091981.1, read on the forward strand.
GGTCATGCAACATCTGCAAAACATTACTTACCAAATCTATAATACCAAGCAGAATTTGAGAAATGCACAGAAGCATGAAATATTCCTTTCTTTGTGGCTGTTTATAAATTGAGGAATTAGGATGCTTCTGTACTTTTTATTTATTTGGATTTTGCAGATATAAAGTATTAATAATATCTATTTAAGTTTGAATTGGTTGTCTGCAAAACCAGACATAGACGCATCCTCCAGCTCTGACTGAATATGTTCTTTTCCATATCCCACCTTGGCTTTTTGCACGAAAGCGCAGGACCATACTTAAAGCCAGAGAATGGTACGAATAAATGAACCTGTATCCAAACCAAACCAAACTTGACATCAAATGTGGCACAGTTGCCTGGAGTGTTCAGATATGTAGCTTCAGGCACTAATCCCAAGAGGCAAGAAATGCAACTCGGGCCAAACCAACACACCACAGCTCAATAAAACCTCATGGGGCCTAGATGCAATGCATGATTAAATTTTCCAATTGCATAAACCCGAAGCCTTTTAGAAAGTGGAAAGAGGGAAGGTCACATTTTCCTATTGTTATGGGACTGCCGAGCGCAGTGCATGGAGGAAAGTCAGGTGAGTGGGATCAGATGCGTGAAACAGAGCCTGCCTGCTTCTCATTCCATTTAAATGATGCACAAAATCCGTCGGGCTCCGTTCAGCCCGTGAGATCCTTCCACATCAGATTTACCTCATGTGCACCCAGGCCATTCTTTACCTCCAAGCAAATGGGCTCAATTTTCCCCAGTTATCTGCACTGTTTTTTTGGCACGCGCCGCTTTTTTTTGACCTAAATTAAAATATCCAAGTTTCCTCAAAGTTTGTGCGCAGCGTAACTCAGTTAGTTACAATGGGCCTAAGTTTCCACACGCGCCTAGAACGGCGCAGTCCCAACCTGGACGCCCGTTTTTCGCGCCACAAAGTGCGCCTAAAAAAATCCTCCGTATTCTCCACCTCCCTGCAGGTCCTCTGGCCCTCGGCGCAGCGCAGCACAAGCTGTAGGGGGGCGGAGCCAGGTCCCTGCGCTGAAAACAGTGTCGGGACCTCTGCACATGCGCGCTACAGTGGGCACGCAAGTGCAGTAGCTCCAGGCGCCAAACTGTGTGGGAGGGGCCCGAAGCACGCAGCCCCTAGCCCTGGCCGAATGGCCTCACTGGGGCTGCGTGAATAAGGCTCCTCCCACGGCCAGCTCCTGCTCCCCCCCCGACCAGACCCGACACCCGCTCCCCCCCCGCCCCCGACTGGACCCGACCCGACCCGCGCTCCTGTTCCCGCTCCCCGCCTCCCTGACTGGACCCGACCCGACCCGACCCGAGCTCCTGTTCCCCCGCCCCCCCCCGCCGACTGGACCCGACCCGACCCGCGTTCCTGTTCCCGCTCCCCGCCCCCCCCCGACTGGACCCGACCCGCGCTCCTGTTCCCACTCCCCGCGCCCCCGACTGGACCCGACCCGACCCGCGCTCCTGTTCCCGCTCCCCGCCTCCCCGACTGGACCCGACCCGACCCGCGCTCCTGTTCCCACTCCCCGCCCCCCCGACTGGACCCGACCCGACCCGCGCTCCTGTTCCCGCTCCCCGCCCCCCCCGACTGGACCCGACCCGACCCGCGCTCCTGTTCCCGCTCCCCGCCTCCCCGACTGGACCCGACCCGACCCGCGCTCCTGTTCCCGCTCCCCGCCCCCCCGACTGGACCCGACCCGCGCTCCTGTTCCCGCTCCCCGCCCCCCCGACTGGACCCGACCCGACCCGCGCTCCTGTTCCCGCTCCCCACCCCCCCGACTGGACCCGACCCGCGCTCCTGTTCCCGCTCCCCGCCCCCCCCGACTGGACCCGACCCGACCTGCGCTCCTGTTCCCGCTCCCCGCCCCCCCGACTGGACCCGACCCGACCCGCGCTCCTGTTCCCACTCCCCGCCCCCCCGACTGGACCCGACCCGACCCGCGCTCCTGTTCCCGCTCCCCGCCCCCCCGACTGTACCCGACCCGACCCGCGCTCCTGTTCCCGCTCCCCACCCCCCCGACTGGACCCGACCCGCGCTCCTGTTCCCGCTCCCCGCCCCCCCCCGACTGGACCCGACCCGCGCTCCTGTTCCCACTCCCCGCCCCCCCGACTGGACCCGACCCGACCCGCGCTCCTGTTCCCGCTCCCCGCCCCCCCGACTGGACCCGACCCGACCCGCGCTCCTGTTCCCGCTCCCCGCCTCCCCGACTGGACCCGACCCGCGCTCCTGTTCCCGCTCCCCGCCTCCCCGACTGGACCCGACCCGACCCACGCTCCTGTTCCCGCTCCCCGCCTCCCCGACTGGACCCGACCCGACCCGCACTCCTGTTCCCGCTCCGCCCCCCCCCACCCCCCCATTCTGGACCCGACCCGCGCTCCTGTTCCCGCTCCCCGCCTCCCCGACTGGACCCGACCCGACCCGCGCTCCTGTTCCCGCTCCCCGCCCCCCCCGACTGGACCCGACCCGACCCGCACTCCCGCCCCCCAGACCCAACCCCCCCTCCCACTGGACCCGACCTGACCCTACTCCCACTCCCAGACTGGATCCGACCTGACCTACCTACCTCCCTCCCTCCCCCTCTCCCTCTCTCTCCCCCTCTCCCTCTCCCTCCCCCCCTCTCTCTCCCTCCCCCCCTCTCTCCCTCCCTCCCCCCCCCCCTCTCCCTCCCTCCCCCCCGCCCCCCGACCCGAACCGAATCTCCCCGACCCGACCCAACCCAACGCCACCTACCTGTAAATCTGGTGCTAGGGACGGGCCCTGCCCGAAGTCTCCGGCCGGCCCGTTCAGCCTTCGGTCCCGAAAGGCCTGCCTGAAGCACTTTCACACAGGTAGGAAGATGGTTTATTTAATCTTTTCTTTGCTTATAAATGTTTATTCAGGTTGGATTTATTTGTATAATATTTGTATAAGTATAAATAAGGATTTATTGTTGAATTTAATAACTTCCCTTCCCCCCCACCACCTCGTTCTGGACGCCTAATTTGTAACCTGCGCCTGATTTTTTAATGTGTAGAACAGGTTTTTTCAGTTCTACAAAAATCTTCACTTGCTCCATTTACTTTAGTTTGGAGTACGTTTTCACTGTGGAAACTTTCAAATCAGGCGTCAGTGGCCGGACACGTCCCCTTTTGAAGAAAAAATTCTGTTCCAAAGTAGAACTGTTCTACCTGACAAGAACTGCAGAAAAAAAAATGTGGAGAATTGCGATTTCTAAGATAGTCCGTTCTCCACCAGTTGCTCCTAAAAATCAGGCGCAAATCACGTGGAAACTTGGGCCCAATATTTTTAGGTTAGTTTTTTTTTGCGTAACCTGATGTCTGCACCAGTTTTTCAGATTCATGCAAGTTTGGCCAACTTACATTTCTCCTAGGACGGCGTATGTGACCACTCCCAAAAAATATTCTGGGCACTTAGGAAAAACCAGCGCACATTAAAAAATCGGTGCAGAAAGATGCCAAAGGCGAAGTTTTGAAGGGAGTCAAGAAGACATTAAATATGCATCATAAAGCTTAATTTTTTCAAACTTAAAACGGTGAAAATGGAAGTCTAATGCAATTCTTTAATTTTAGATTTTTTTCAAAGTGCCACGCCACCACCAAACGTCTCCTTACCGAGCTCAAGGGTCGGAGCGTCGGCTGGCAGAATTGCTCCCTTGCCCGGACAGGGGCTCGGGGCTCGGCTTCAAAAGAAGCCCGCGATGGGGTTTTTGCCGAGCCCCTGTGTCCGGGTGAGGGAGTGATTCTGCTGGCCAATCCCCGAGCATGGTGAGGAGACGTTTGTTCGGTGATGGGGTGGTACTTTGAAAAAAATCTAAAATTAAAGAATTGCGTTCGACTTTGTTGTCCCAAATGTCCTCATTTGAATGCCTAGCTTCCCATTCTAAGCAAGCCTTACACACGCGCAGACCAGGATGTGGTCCATATTAGGGTGTCGACCTTGGGGAGAGAGAGAACAGAGAAGCTTTAACTCCTTGTCCTGCTGTTTTGAGCTTCTTGCAAAAGTGCAATTTAATTAGGGGGCAATATTGACAATACCATACCTCATGCAAGCCTTCTGCATGATGGTGTTGTGGATTCAACGTCATCGCATGATGGGCAGGAGGCCTTACCCATATCAGGTATATCGAGACAGGCCTTCATACCTACACCTGAGTGAGGCAGACTGGATGAGAAAGCTGTGTTTCTGCAAGGTAGTTGTAATCGGGATCTGTGAGTTAGTAAAAGCAGGCCTTCAAGTGAAAAATATAGAAACATAGAAACATAGAAAATAGGTGCAGGAGTAGGCCATTCGGCCATTCGGCCCTTCGAGCCTGCACCACCATTCAATGAGTTCATGGCTGATCATTCCCTCAGTACCCCTTTCCTGCTTTCTCTCCATACCCCTTGATCCCTTTAGCCGTAAGGGCCATATCTAACTCCCTCTTGAATATATCCAATGAACTGGCATCAACAACTCTCTGCGGTAAGGAATTCCACAGGTTAACAACTCTCTGAGTGAAGAAGTTTCTCCTCATCTCAGTCCTAAATGGCCTACCCCTTATCCCAAGACTGTGTCCCCTGGTTCTGGACATCCCCATCTTTGGGAACATTCTTCCCGCATCTAATCTGTCCAGTCCCGTCAGAATCTTATACGGTTCTATGAGATCCCCTCTCATCCTTCTAAACTCTAGTGTATAAAGGCCGAGTTGATCCAGTCTCTCCTCATATGTCAGTCCCGCCATCCGGGAATCAGTCTGGTGAACCTTCGCTGCACTCCCTCAATAGCAAGAATGTCCTTCCTCAGATTAGGAGACCAAAACTGAACACACTATTCCAGGTGAGGCCTCACCAAGGCCCTGTACAACTGCAGTAAGACTTCCCTGCTCCTATACTCAAATCTCCTAGCTATGAAGGCCAACATACCATTTGCCTTCTTCACCACCTGCTGATCCTGCATGCCAACTTTCAATGACTGATGAACCATGACACCCAGGTCTCGTTGCACCTCCCCTTTTCCTCATCTGCCGCCTTTCAGATAATATTCTGCCTTTGTGTTTTTGCCCCCAAAGTGGATAACCTCACTTTGAGAAGCATCAGGAGGACTTTTTTGTCAGTTGAAGTGAAGGTTGCAGCTGCACTTTTATTCTATGCATCTGGATCACTCCAGGCCACAACTGGAATTTGTGCACCATTTCTCAACATGCAACACATATCTGCATTCATCAGGTGACTGCTGCACTATATGCCCGGAGGAATGACTTCATAAAGTTTCCCATGACCGCCCAGGCAATGCGTGAAAGGGCTGTGGGCTTCTCCAGGATTGCTAGCTTCCCAAAGGTACAGGGCTGCATTGATTGTACCCACATCGCCTTGCGAGCACCTTTGGAGGATTCCGAGATATACAGGAACAGAAAAGGCTTCCACTCCGTTAATGTGCAGCTCGTGTGTGACGACATGCATCGCATCATGGCAGTTGATGCAAGATACCCTGGGAGCACCCATAATGCCTTCATCCTATGTAAGAGCACTATATCTGTCATGTTTCAGCAGCAACCAGAAGGGTAGAGTTGGCTGCTGGGAGACAAAGGGTACGGCCTCGCCACCTGGCTCATGAATCCTACGCGTAACACGGACAGAAGCTGACCAGGAATACAACATGTTGCGACACACAGCATAATAGAGAGGACCATTGGCATCTTGAAACAGCATTTCCGATGTCTGGACAATTCCAGAGGCTACTTGCAATACTCCCCTGAGATTGTCGGTCAGTTCACTGTTGTGTGCTGCATGCTGCATAACTTAGTCACCACGAGGCAGCAGCAGCTGGTAGTAGATGACCCACCCGAGATGACAGTGACTGATGATGAGGAGGAAGATGCAGATGATGAGGAGGAGGACGAGGACGAGGAAGCCATGCAACTACCTGAACCCGGAGCACGACGGCGGAGGAGGGTGGGCCGTCGTGCCCCTTTAACGATTGCTCGAGCCTTGCGCCAGCAGCTCATCCATGAATGCTGTGCTGCCTGAAGGCTCAGCGGCAACTATTCCAAATGGACCATGTTCACTGTTTGGACCTGTTCCGTAATGTTGTGTTGTGTAATGGAACAAATAATGGAAATGATTTTTCTTCAGTTCAAAAAGTTGGGTTAATAATGGAACAAATAACGGAAATGATTCAGTTATAATTTAAAATAGATTGTATTCAAAAGATTAAAAGCTCTACTTTCCCAAGAGCCCCTTAACACCCGATTGCCCGCCCAGAAAAACCGCTAATGTTTTGCAACTAACGCTGGCGGAATTTCCATAATTAAGTTAGAAATAATCACCTGGTGAGAAAATGGATCTTGCACCAGTATTCTCGGTGGTTTTTTGGTGGTTGAAGGCAAAACTAAGTGAAATGGGCGGTTCTTAAAATTTTTCAAAAATTTTATTCCGAGGCCTCGGGAAGGGGGAAAACTTTAAAAAAAAAAAATTTCACTGAACAAAAGTTTAAAAACATATCCAAAACAGTTTTAAAGCTAATCACCATTTGTCAATAAAAAAATAAAGAACCTTTAACTTACCTTTCTTTGCAGAGTACTCACCGACTGCCCTATTTAAGCAGTTTTCACAGGGCGGTTCCCTCGGCGGTCTGGACAGGCTTCCGTTGAGGCCAAACTTATGCCCTGCCGATTTTCTCGGCGGTGCACGCGGCGGTTTGCTCCCGGCGGGCGCTTCGAGATTTGGGTGGTACCATTCAAAAAGTAAGGGGGAAAATCTTGCCGGGCGGTTTCTCTCCCAAAAACAGCTGTACTGCTGAGAAATCCGCTGAAAATGAAGGTGAAAGTCTAAACCTAATACTTGTTTGTACTTAACTTAAATTTAATAAAAATATTCTTATATCAAACTTTAAAGTTTTCAGTTAAGATCACTTACAAATTTTAAGATCACTTAAAACTCTAAGATCACTTAAACACTTGAAGATCACTTACAAACTTTTAAAATGCAAATTTATAAAACTTACCAAAAACTTTTAAGTTGAGAACAGTTACAACAGTAACAACAATAATAATAACAACAACAGCAGCAGCAAAGAAAGGCTTCACCCATCTCTGCTCCATCTTATTCTAAGACCGCCCGCTGCGCTTGGTCTTGTTGACTCCATCCCTGCCCGCAGCCTTTCGCAGGTTGATATCAAGCTTGTTCTTTCGAACATCTCGGGAAATGCACTCTTCTTGATGGAGTGGTGTGAGCAGGCGGTAATGTGGAAGGCCCCACTTGGGCCTCTTCAAAGGTTCGTCTGGGGATTGGAGTATAAGAACATAAGAACATAAGAATTAGGAACAGGAGTAGGCCATCTAGCCCCTCGAGCCTGCTCCGCCATTCAACAAGATCATGGCTGATCTGGCCGTGGACTCAGCTCCACTTACCCGCCCGCTCCCCGTAACCCTTAATTCCCTTATTGGTTAAAAATCTATCTGTCTGTGACTTGAATGCATTCAATGAGCTAGCCTCAACTGCTTCCTTGGGCAGAGAATTCCACAGATTCACAACCCTCTGGGAGAAGAAATTCCTTCTCAACTCGGTTTTAAATTGGCTCCCCCGTATTTTGAGGCTGTGCCCCCTAGTTCTAGTCTCCCCGACCAGTGGAAACAACCTCTCTGTCTCTATCTTGTCTATCCCTTTCATTATTTTAAATGTTTCTATAAGATCACCCCTCATCCTTCTGAACTCCAACGAGTAAAGACCCAGTCTACTCAATCTATCATCATAAGGTAACCCCCTCATCTCCGGAATCAGCCTAGTGAATCGTCTCTGTACCCCCTCCAAAGCTAGTATATCCTTCCTTAAGTAAGGTGACCAAAACTGCACGCAGTACTCCAGATGCGGCCTCACCAATACCCTATACAGTTGCAGCAGGACCTCCCTGCTTTTGTACTCCATCCCTCTCACAATGAAGGCCAACATTCCATTCGCCTTCCTGATTACCTGCTGCACCTGCAAACTAACTTTTTGGAATTCATGCACAAGGACCCCCAGGTCCCTCTGCACCTCACCATGTTGTAATTTCTCCCCATTCAAATAATATTCCCTTTTACTGTTTTTTATCCCAAGGTGGATGACCTCACACTTTCCGACATTGTATTCCATCTGCCAAACCTTAGCCCATTCGCTTAACCTATCCAAATCTCTTTGCAGCCTCTCTGTGTCCTCTACACAACCTGCTTTCCCACTAATCTTTGTGTCATCTGCAAATTTTGTTACACTACACTCTGTCCCCTCTTCCAGGTCATCTGTGTATATTGTAAACAGTTGTGGTCCGAGCACCGATCCCTGTGGCACACCACTAACCACCGATTTCCAACCCGAAAAGGACCCATTTATTCCGACTCTCTGCTTTCTGTTCGCCAGCCAATTTTCAATCCATGTTAATACATTTCCTCTGACTCCGCGTACCTCTATCTTCTACAGTAACCTTTTGTGTGGCACCTTAATGGGAGTGGGAGTGGGAGTGGCAGTTGATTCTGTCAATAGGTGCGGGGTCTGGGCGTGTTCCCTTATTGCAGCAGCTAACTCCGTCATTCCCGCTCTCATGTGCCCTGACAGTGTCTCAACTACCTGCAACATTCCCTCCCTCATGTTCACCGACAGTGTATCAGCTCCCTGCGACATTCCCTCCCTCATGTGCACCGACATTGTATCAGCTGCCTGTGACAGTCACTCCCTCATGTGCCCGGACAGTGTTCCCATTTCTCATGAGAGTGTTTTTACTTCTCCCGACAGTCCCGATACCTCATCACCCACCCCACTGATAGTGTCCAGGAGTGATCGTGTAAGGTCAATGCTCTCCATACTCATTGCCATCATCTGAACCACATCTATTAGATCCTACAGCTCAGGAGAGCGCTGTCGAGCTTTCCTTCCCCATCTCACCCTGGGTGTGGTTTGCTGCATCCCACTGGGACCTGCAGCCTCGGACGGTGGGGCCTTGGGTGTGCCTTGCTATATCTCACTGGGACCCACAGCCTCGGATGGTGGAGCCCTGGGTGTGCCACTCTGCATCCCACTGGGACCCGCAGCCTCGGACAGTGGGGCCCTGGGTGTGCCTTGCTATATCTCACTGGGACCCACAGCCTCGGATGGTGGAGCCCTGGGTGTGCCACTCTGCATCCCACTGGGACCCGCAGCCTCGGACGGTGGGGCCTTGGGTGTGCCTTGCTATATCTCACTGGGACCCACAGCCTCGGATGGTGGAGCCCTGGGTGTGCCACTCTGCATCCCACTGGGACCCGCAGCCTCGGACGGTGGGGCCTTGGGTGTGCCTCGCTGGACCTCACTGGAATCCCGAGCCTTGGACTGTGGGAAACCATGGACTGTCCCAATACTCATACCACTCAGGAAAGGGCCTGGTACCTCAATGGGTGGCACCTGCACCTCCACCAGAATGAGTACAACAGTGGGGGCTTCATCCATCCCCTCTTCCTGCCCCTCCCCCTCGCCCCCATGCTCTTGGTCTGGAATGTGCGATTGGAAGATGTTCTCCTCTTCAGGCTCGTCTGAGTCTGAATCTTCTTCTTCATCAGCTTCAGCCTCATCAGGGTTGGCCTCAAGTTCTGCAAAATATAACAGAACAGACAAATGCTTTGCAGCAGAGGAAGGGGTAGGGTGCCATGAGTAGGCTCACACAGTGCAGGCAGCAGGCTCATGATGAATGATAGCACATTGCATCAACCAAAGCGTAGCTGATAGAGACATCCCCATGAACCAAAGCATGGCTAGCCCACGCAATACTTAACATTTAGCAAAGCCAGACTGTGTAATTTGCAGGACTTATCCTCTCCCTCGAGTATGGGCCCAGCTTGTATAGTGGTGGTTGATTTTCTCCGGGCAGGACTCATCAAAGCAGCGATCCTGTCTTCCAATGGTGTTAGTGGGTGCAGATTTGTATGGTTTCCCCCTGTTTGAGTTCTTTCCCAAAAGGCTGTGTGTCACCTTCCTCTGCAAAGATGAAAATACAACTTTTTAGAGAGGGTGTCTTTCTGCTGGGTGGGACATACAGATGGTCACATTTACAATTGCAATTCCAGTGAATAAACTACTTGACCAAGGTCCTGCCACTTCTGTTTGCACTGGCCTCGGGGTGGTCGCCATTGCACAGTAATATTCTGCAAATTGGTTCCAGTGTTTCTTTATTTCTTTTGGTGAAACCTTTATGTTACCTCTGCTGGTGTCCAACTCGTGCCATCTGGCCTCAATTACAGTAAAAAGTGCCTCCACTTCATCCTGTGAGAAATTCTTGCTCCTTGAGCTGCGTTGCATCTTGTACTGCAGCTCTGATTTTTCCACTGAGAATTAAAGTTCTCACACACAACTGACTCTTTAAAAATGGTTGGATGCAGACCGGGAGCTGTACTGGACATGCAGCCACATTAAAAACTTCATTTTTTTTTGTGCATGCGCAGAAGGGGTACTTCATTTTTTCGGCGTAGACATTAGGCTCCACCCCCCGAAGCAATCGGACAGGCTGCCCGGCACTAATTTCAAAAAATTGAAGGGGGAAACTTGCAAGTTTTTTTTTGGAGTAGTCAGGGCCAAAAGAAACGAGCATAACTCTGGCAATACGCAAAAAAACGGCATTGGGGAAAATTGAGCCCAGTAGAGGAGATTCTGCCCTGTCCATCCCATGACTCTGCGCTATATTGGTTTAACTACCAAGTCCTATGGAACTGCAATAATAGTGGCCCTTAACAGCTTCAGGGGAGCAGATGGAATTTTTAAAAAAGAATTAAGGGGGAAAAATTGCCCTTTTTTATGGCCCATTAGTGCTTCTGGTGAGCGCTAGTGGGGCGCTACGAGGTAATTGTCCTGACGAAGGGGTCGATATCGCCTCTGGGAAATTTGCCTCAGAGGTTTGCGGGGGGCTTTGTGTCATTAGCACCATGCCCCGCAATTAGCGACCCGGGCTGGCGCACACACGGCAGTGACATCACCACCGTGCACGCCGACCTCTTTACATCCCACAGGTAAAATTGCCACACGGGTGACGACGATGGCGCCGGCCGATACCATCCGCCGTCGGGGCGTCCATTAAAGGGGAGGCCGTTTGCACCATGTGCCGCCATATTTTTCTGTCAGCCGACTCTTCTGTCGGCCCGACAATGGCAGCCCTCGCCTCGACCAGGCCGTCATCCTGCAACCCGCCAAAAAGAATGCAGAGTGCGCAGCGGCCCTCCCCTTTAATTGAAGAGGTGAGCCATTCTGCCACGTCAGCATCTGCCTAACGCTGACGTTGCCAGAGGGGCTGAGTCCAGCGCCACGCTACCACTTCGGGAGCACCCTCCATGGACGTGGAGCGCTTCCAATAGCGCTCGCCTCCGTTGAGGGGTGGAAGGGCCGAATTCTGCACCGGGTCAGAACTTCCGGGCCGGGCGATAAATGTCCCAGCCCGAGAAGGTTATCGTCTCCAAACTTGGCTCAGGACAATTTCGCCCCCCTAAGTGTCATGTTGGCTCAGTGGTGTCACTGGCACCTCTGAGTGAGAAGCTTCTGGGTTCAAACTCCTCTCTAGGAATAGCATATAATCTGGGCTGACAATTTGGTGCCTTACTGTAGGAAGGCTGCATTGCTGTCTTTCCTGCATTACAACAGTGACGAAACTTCAGAAGTACTTAATTGGCTGTAAAGTGCTTTGAGACTTCCTGAAGTCATGAAAGGTGCTTTATAAATGCAAGTTTGTCTTTTTTCTTCAAATCCTACAGTGGAACTTTAACTCACCTCCTTCGGACTCAGAGGTGAGATTATGAGGGGGCTTGACAAGGTGGTTGGAGAGAGGATGTTTCCACTGATAGGGGAGACTAGAACTAGGGGGCATGATCTTAGAATAAGGGGCTGTTCATTTAAAACAGAGATGAGGAGAAATTTCTTCTCTCAGAGGGTTGTAAATCTCTGGAATTTGCTGTCTCAGAGAGCTGTGGAAGCTGGGACATTGAATAAATTTAAGACAGAAATAGACAGTTTCTTAAACGATAAAGGGATAAGGGGTAATGGCAAGCGGGCGGAAAAGTGGAGCTGAGTCCATGATCAGATTAGCCATGATCTTATTGAATGGCGGAGCAGGCTCGAGGGGCAGTATGGCCCACTCCTGTTCCTATTTCTTATGTTCTTATGTTAACTCTAATACTAATGCTTTGTTTTAATGTACTATAAATAACATATACAATTACAAAAAAAAATGTGTTTCTCTATTAACTTTTAGGTAGCTTTTCCATTACTTAACTAGGTCTACTAGATGATAATAGGCACTTCTTTCATGCTTTAGCAGGGCAGGGAGTTAACTGTCTAACTATTCACCAGTGGCAAGAAACCACACCCGTCCACAGCACATATTGGAAAATTAACCCCTCGGCTCCATCATTAATAAATTATAATTATTTACAACAAAAATTTGTAATTTTATAGTGCCTTTAACAAAGTGAAACATCCCAAGATGCTTCACAGGAGTGGTATCAAACAAAATTTGACACGGAGCCACATAAAGAGAAATTAGGGCAGGTGACTAAAAGCTTGGTCAAAGAGATAGATTTTAAGGAGCATCTTGAAGGAGGAAATAGAGGTAGAGAGGCAGAGAGGTTTAAGCAGGGAGTTCCAGAGCTTGGGATCTAGGCAACAGAAGGCACGGCCACCATTATAATCGGTTGAGTGATTATAATCAGGGATGCTCAAGAGGGCAGAATTAGAGGAGCGCAGCTATCTCGAGCGGTTGTGGGGTTGGAGGAGATTACAGAGATAGGGAGTGGCGAGGCTACACAGGGATTTGAAAACAAGGATGAGAATTTTGAAATCGAGGCGTTGGTTAACCAGGAGCTAATGTATGTCAACGAGCACATGGGTGATGGGTGAACGGGACTTGGTGCGAATTAGGACACAGGCAGCCGAGTTTTGGATGACCTGAAGTTTACGTAGGGTAAAATGTGGGAGACCAGCCAGGAGTGCATTTGGAATAGTCAAGTCTAACGGTAACAACGGCATGGATGAGGGTTTCAGCAACGGATAAGTTCAGGTAAATGCGGAGATGGGCGATGTTACAGAAGTGGAAGGTCTTAGTTATGCCACGGAAGCTCATCTCGAGATGAAATATATAGCACCTTTAACATAGTGAAACGTCCCAAGGGGCTTCACAGGAGTATTATGAGATAAAAATTTGACACCGAGCCGCATAAGTAGCAATTAGCATAGGTGACCAAAAGCTTGGCCAAAGAGGTATGTTTTAAGGAGCATCTTGAAGGAGGAAAGAGAGGTAGAGAGGCAGAGAGGTTTAGGCAGCGAGTTCCAGAGCTTGGGGCATAGACAACAGAAGGCACGGCCACCAATGGTTGAACGAGTATAATCAGGATTGCTCAGGAGGGCAGAATTAGAGGAGCGCAGACATCTCGGGGGGTTATGGGGCTGGAGGAGATTACAGAGATAGGGAGGGGCGAGACTATGCAGGGATTTGAAAACAAGGACGAGAATTTTGAAATCGAGGCATTGGTTAACTGGGAGCTAATATATGTCAGCGAGCACAGGGGTGATGGATGAATGCTAGTTAGGACACGGGCTGCCGAGTTTTGGATCACCTCTAGTTTGCATAGGGTAGAATATTGGAGGCCAGCCAGGACTGCGTTGGAATAGTCAAGTCTAGAGGTAACAAAGGCATGGATGAGGGCTTCAGCAGCAGATGAACTGAGGCAAGGGTGGAGATGGACGATGTTACAGAAGTGGAAATAGGTGTTCTTACTTATGTTACTGATTTGTGTCGAAAGCTCATTTCAGGGTCAAATATGACACCAAGGTTGCAAACAGTCTGGTTCAACCTCAGACAGAAGTTAGGAGAGGGATTGAGTCAGTGACTAGGAAATGGAGTTTGTGGTGGGGACCGAAAACAATGGCTTCGGTCTTTCCAATATTCAATTGGAGAAAATTTCTGCTCATCCAGAACTGGATGTCGGACAAGCAGTCTGACAATTTAGAGACCATGGAGGGGTCAAGAAAAATGGTAGAGGTTGAGCTGAGTGTCATCAGCATACATGTGGAAACTGACACTGTGTTTCCCTGGATACGATTAGATAGATAAGAATGGAACCAGGCAAGTGCAGCCCCACCCAGCTGGACGAGAGTCATCATCATAGGCGGTCCCTCGAAATGAGAATGACTTGCTTGAACGCCAAAAAAAGGTAAGTTCACAGGTCTTCCAATGAAGGACCTAATATTCCTGGTCCTGAACTACATCCTGAAGGGTGGAAGATGCCTGTGCGTGGATTTTTTTAACATGTGGTGACCGGTGCACAACAGCCACCACACGGGCTTGACTGAGCTGGGTCTTGATCCAGTGGCAAGAATTACCCAGGACGACTGGAGACCAGCTCTGCTGCACGGACCTAGTGCGCACACATATCACAGTGTGGGCTGGCCCGTGCTGCCCCTGGGCCCCTGGCCCCGATCTCGCGCTTCCCCTGGGCCCCAATCGCGTCCCTCCACAGTCTCTCGCCGCTCCTTCGCCCCGACCTCACCGCTCCTGCTGTATCTGCCCACGCTCCAATCACTGACCTGGATCTTGATGACATCACTCTTCGCTGCCATCACAGCTTGTGCTGCTCCTTGAGGTGACATGCCTCCACGCTGCTCCCAGGCCACTGCTCGCCGCTCCTTTTATGGCCCCGACCTGCCGCTGGTGTTCTCACGCAGGTCAGGACCTGAGAAGCACTGGAGAAGCATAAAGTGGTCAACGGTGTCAAAGGCTGCAGACAAGTCAAGACGGACATAGAAACATAGAAACATAGAAAATAGGTACAGGAGCAGGCCATTCATCCCTTCGAGCCTGCACCGCCATTCAATATGATCATGGCTGTCATGCAACTTCAATACCCCACTCCTGCCTTCTCTCCATACCCCCGATCCCCTTAGCCGTAAGAGCCACATCTAACTCCCTCTTCAATATATCCAATGTACTGGACTCAACAACTTTCTGTGGTAGAGAATTCCACAGATTCACCACTCTTTGGGTGAAAAAGTTTCTCCTCATCTCAGTCCTATATGGCTTACCCCTTATCCTTAGACTGTGACCCCTGGTTCTGGACTTCCCCAACATCAGGAACATTCTTCCTGCATCTAACCTGTCCATTCCCGTCATAATTTTATATGTTTCTATGAGATCCCCTCTCATTCTTCTAAATTCCAGTGAGTATAAGCCTAGCCGATCCAGTCTTTCTTCATATGTCAGTCCTGCCATCCCGGAAATTAGTCTGGTGAACCTTCGCTGCACTCCCTCAATAGCAAGAACGTCCTTCCTCAGATTAGGAGACCAAAACTGCACACAATACTCAAGGTGTGGTCTCACCAAGGCCCTGTACAACTACAGTAAGACCTCCCTGCTCCTATACTCAAATCCTCTCGCTATGAAGGCCAACATGCCATTTGCTTTCTTTACTGCCTGCTGTACCTGCATGCCTACCTTCAGTGACTGGTGTACCATGACACCCAGGTCTCGTTGCACCTCCCCTTTTCCTAATCTGTCACCATTCAGATAATCTGCCTTTCTGTTTTTGCCACCAAAGGATAACCTCACATTTATCCACATTATAATACATCTGTCATGCATTTGCCCATTCACCTAACCTGTCCAAGTCACCCTGCAGCCTCTTAGCATCCTCCTCACAGCTCACACTGCCATCCAGCTTAGTGTCATCTGTAAACTTGGAGATATTACACTCAATTCTTTCGTCTAAATCATTAATGTATATTGTAAATAGCTGGGGTCCCAGCACTGAACCTTGCGGCACCCCACTAGTCACTGCCTGCCATTCTGAAAAGGACCCATTTATTCCCACTCTTTACTTCCGGTCTGCCAACCAGTTCTCTATCCACATCAATACATTACCCCCAATACCATGTGCCTTAATTTTGCACACTAATCTCTTGTATGGGACCTTGTCAAAAGCCTTTTGAAAGTCCAAATACACCACATCCACTGGTTCTCCCTTATCCACTCTACTAGTTACATCCTCAAAAAACTCTAGAAGATTTGTCAAGCATGATTTCCCTTTCATAAATCCATGCCGACTTGGACCAATCCTGTCACTGCTTTC
Source organism: Pristiophorus japonicus (assembly GCF_044704955.1). Lineage (NCBI taxonomy): Eukaryota > Metazoa > Chordata > Chondrichthyes > Pristiophoridae > Pristiophorus > Pristiophorus japonicus. Next base: position 61,459,530 of record NC_091981.1, read on the forward strand.
CAAATGCGCTGCTATTACAACTTTAATAATTGATTCCAGCATTTTCCCCACCACCGATGTCAGACTAACGATGAGGGATAGTTTGTCTTTGTCATTATCACAAAGAATTTCATTTGTGACTTTGATGAGAGCCGTCTTGGTACTGTGGCAGTCGCGGAAATCGGATTAGTGGGATTCAAATATGGAATTGCGGGAAAGATGGGCATGGATTTGGGAGGCGACGACACGTTCAAGGACTTTGGAGAGGAAAAGGAGGTTGGAGATGGGGCGGTAGTTTACAAGGACAGAGGGATCGAGGGTTAGTTTTTTGAGGAGAGGGGTGATGACAGCAGATTTGAGGGAGAAGGGGACAGTACCTGAGGAAGGCGAACCATTAACAATGTCAACTAACATGGGAGCCAGAAAAGGAAGTTGGCTGGTCAGCAGTTTGGTGGGAATAGGTTCAAGGGAGCAAGAAGTGGATCTCATGGACAGGATGAGCTCAGAAAGGTCATGAGGGGAGATCAGAGAGAACAGTGTGGTTCAGCCTCAGACAGATGTTAGGGAGAGGAATGGTATTAGTGGCCTGGCATTTTGTCTTCCCAATATTTTATTAGATATTCAGGATAGCTTTTTGAGAAATGATCTCCCTTTATTTCCCTCATCTGAAAGCACTGTTGAGGTATGGTTCCTCGGGCACCACCAGCCTTTTGATACCATTTTTCATTTTCCATTTGGCCATTTTTCATTTGTGAATTTGGGCATTGAGTGTTGGCAGAAGGGGCATCACACCCTAGCTCAGTTCTGTCCCCACCTGTCATCCACAGACATGTATTATCATGCCAGACGTCATTCTGCTTGAAATAATACATATACTTTTACAGCACAGAAATAGGCCATTTGGCCCAACAGATCTATGCCGGTGTTTATTACATCACACGAGCCTCCTCCCATGTTACCCTATCAAAATATCCTTCTATTCCTTTCTCCCTCATGTACTCATCTAGCTACAATAGATTATGTTATTAGCTGCTGATGTTTTGGCCATGGTACATGTGGGGTTAAAAGCCCAGGTTCACTTACAGAAAATAGGTGATCAACACATAAATTGATTGTCCATAAAGGCATGGAATGAACATGCATATGTAATGGGTCATTCTGGAGCTGATTGCCTGGCCTATTGTGTTCTAAAATGGCTAGTTCTAACAGGTAACAATTAGCAATCAGGTGGGACAGGATGGTTTGTTCTCAGGCAGGGGGTCAAACCATTCAGTTTAAAGACCAGTATCCTGTGGATCTTTTGGAAGTATATGTTTGATTGACAGCTGTATTTGTTCAACCAAACACTGCTTTGAATTTTGTGAATGTAGTCATGAGATGTACGTTAATGTCTTTTGTTCCAATGTATCTTCAAAGATTTTGAATGGTACTATATATCTAAGGCTGTATTCCTCTCAAGTCAGCAGTCAATCTGAAGCCCTGAGGGATTGGGGAAAATCAGAGACTCTGTGGTAGTGAATCACCGCGTAAGATTAATAAGGGAATGTGCTTTGTGGTTTAGTTTTCTATTGAGGGTTTGTACAGAAGATGCGCCTTTGTTGCTTATGATTTTTCAAGGAGAGTAGTAAAGTCTGCTGTTTGCATTTAATGCAGATCATTTATCTGCTTTAATCTAAATAAAGTCTGATTAGTGGCTTAAGGCCCAAGCCACAGTTTGATTGTATTAATTCTTCCACCTACCATCATCATCATCATCATAGGCAGTCCCTCGGAATCAAGGAAGACTTGCTTCCACTCCTGAAGTGAGTTCTTTGGTGGCTGAACAGTCCAATACCAAGAGCCACAGACTCTGTCACAGGTGGGACAGACATTCGCTGAAGGAAGGGTTGGATGGGACTGGTTTGCCACACGCTCCTTCCGCTGCCTGCGCTTGACCTCTTCATGCTCTCGCCGTTGAGATTCGAAGAGCTCAATGCCCTCCCGGATGCACTTTCTCCACTTAGAGCGGTCTTCGGCCAGGGATTCCCAAGTGTCAATGGTGATGTCGCACTTTACCAGGGAGGCTTTGAGGGTGTCCTTGTAACGTTTCCGCTGTCCAGCTTTGGCTCGTTTGCTGTGAAGGAGCTCCGCATAAAGCATTTTGCTTAGAGAGTCTCGTGCCTGGCATGCGAACCATGTGGCCTGCCCAGCGAAGCTGATCGAGTGTGGTCAGTGCTTCAATGCTGGGGATGTTAGCCTGGATGAGGACTCTAATGTTGATGCGCCTGTCCTCCCAGGGGATTTTCAGGATCTTGCGGAGACATCATTGGTGGTATATCTCCAGCGACTTGAGGTATCTTCTGTACATCGTTCATGTCTCTGATTCTTACAGGAGGACTCCACCTACAGAAGTCGAGTAAATAATTTGAGAGCATGTGGTTTATCCAGCTGAAATATAATACCAGGTTCTAAGTTAGACCCCTGAGCTCACTACATTTAGTTAGGTATTGGGCAGGTTATCATCATCATAGGCAGTCCCTCAGAATCGAACAAGACTTGCTTTCACTCTAAAAATGAGTCCTTAGGCAGCTGAACAATACGAGAACCACAGTCCCTGTCACAGGTGGGACAGGTAGCCGTTGAGGGAAAAGGTGGGTGGGACTGGTTTGCCGCACGCTCTTTCCGCTGACTGCGCTTGATTTCTGCATGCTCTCGGCGATGAGACTCGGGATGCTCAGCGCCCTCCCGAATGCACTTTCTCCACTTAGGGCGGTCTTTGGCCAGGGACTCCCAGGTGTCAGTGGGGATGGTGCACTTCATCAGGGAGGCTTTGAGGGTGTCCTTGTAACTTTTCCTCTGCTCACCTTTGGCTCGTTTGCCATGAAGGAGTTCCAAGTAGAGCGCTTGCTTTGGGAGTCTCATGTCTTGCATGCGAACAATGTGGCCTGCCCAGCGGAGCTGATCAAGTGTGGTCAGTGCTTCAATGCTGGGGATGTTGGCCTGGTCGAGGACGCTAACGTTGGTGCTAACATCTGCCCTCCCAGGGGATTTGCAGGATCTTGCAGAGATATTGTTGGTGGTATTTCTCCAGCGACTTGAGGTGTCTACTGCATATGATCCATGTCTCTGAGCCATACAGGAGGGCGGGTATTACTACAGCCCTGTAGACCATGAGCTTGGGGACAGATTTGAGGGCCTGGTCTTCGAACACTCTTTTCCTCAGGCAGCCAAAGGCTGCACTGGAGCACTGGAGGTGGTGTAGAGGCATACTCTATGCCATAGGGAATGGAGGATCTCTTGTAGAAATGGTTTGTGGCACTGATACAGATCACCCATGATCTAATTTCATGGCGGAACAGGCTCGAGGGGCTGAATGGCAGACTCCTGTACCTATGTTCCACGATATCTAAAGAACATATCTAGTGTAAAAGACCGAATAACTGGTCAACAATCAGGAGCAAGAACGTAGTTGATTTTTTTTCCACTCCCTGATGCCAATTGTAACATATTAACTGCTGCCTAACGGCTGAGATCAGCTACTTCAGCACAGACTGGGAATGAAAACAGGGACCTTCTGGTATTGCTTAGCGCTACACTGGATGGTGCCTTTGCCAACTAGCAGTCTGGCATTAGGGAGCAGAGAAATCAGCCAGGGATTCTACCTTTGATTGATATAGAAATAGAGGCCAGGATTTTCCCAATTCCAACCCGCATGGTGCGGGGGGGACCCGGCAGCCGGTGGCAAACTTGGAAGTTCGGGTTTCCCAGCACACTGCAGAGTTTTAACTCCACAGCGTCCGTGTGGCGTAAAGGGTGGGTTTCCTGCCCGCAAGCCAGCTTGATTGACAGGCAGACTTCCAGTCGGGTGGGGAATATGGACCAGGAGGCCACAGGGCCAGGTAGGTGCTGCGCCCAGGATGGTGGGGGTGGAGGATGTTCCAAACTGTGAGGGATGTGGGGCTCGGATCCCTGGGGGGGTGGGGGGTCCGATCCGGGGGATGGCCGATGCCCGACCCCGGGGCTGAGTCACAATCCCTGGGGGTGTTCCAAGCCCATTGCCGACGACACCTTCCATCACTTTGCTGATGATTGAGAGTAGACATAGGAGGCTGTAATTGGCCGGATTGGATTAATCCTGCTTTTTGTGGACAGGAGATACCTGGGCAGTTTTCCACATTGTCAGGTAGATGCCAGTGCTGCAGCTGTACTGGAACAGCTTGGCTAGAGGCACGGCTAGTTCTGGAGCACAAATCTTCAGCACAACAGCTGGGATGTTGTCTGGGCCCATAGCCTTTGTGGTATCCAGTGCACTGAAACATTGCTTGATATCACGTGGAGTGAATCGAATTGACTGAAGACTAGCTTCTGAGATGGTGGAGATCTGAGGAGGAGGCCAATATGGCTCATCCACTCGGCACTTGTGGCTGAAGATGGTTGCAAACACTTCAACCTTGTCTTTTGCCATCATTGAAGATGGGGATATTCATGGACCCTGCTCCTCCCATTAGTTGTTTAATGGTCCACCACTATTCACAACTGGATGTGGCAGGACTGCAGAACTTTGATCTGATGCATTGATTGTGGGATCGCTTAGTTCTGTCTATAGCATGCTGCTCCCGCTGTTTAGCATGCATGTAATCCTGTGTTGCAGCTTCCCCAGGTTGGCACCTCATTTTCAGGTATGCTTGGTGCTGCTCCTGGCATGCTCTTCTGCACTCATTGAACCAGGGTTGGTCCCCTGGCTTGATGGTAATGGTAGAGTGAGGGATATGCCGGGCCATGAGGTTACAGATTGTGGTGGAATTCAATTCTGCTGCTGCTGATGGCTCACAGTGCCTCATAGATATGTAGTTTTGAGCTGTTAAATCTGTTCTGAATCTATTCCATTTAGCTCGGTGGTAGTGCCACACAACATGATGGAAGGTGTCCTCAGTTTAAAGACAAGATTTTGTCTCCACAAGTTCTGTGCGGTGGTCACTGTGACCAATGCTGTTATGGACAGATGGATCTACGACAGGTGGATTGGTGTGGATGAGGTTAGGTAGGTTTTTCCCTCATGTTGGTTCTCTCACCTCCTGCCACAGTCCTAGTCTGGCAGCTATGTCCTTCAGGACATGGCCAACTCGGTTAGTAGTGGTGCTACCGAGGCACTCTTGCTGACGGACATTGAAGTCCCCCACCCAGAGCACATTCTGTGCCCTTGCTACCCTCAGTGCTTCTTCCAAATGGAGCAATACTGATTCATCAGCTGAGGGAAGGCGGTAGTTGGAAATCAGCAGGAGGTTTCCTTGTCCATATTTGACCTGAAGCCATGAGATTTCATGGGTCCAGAGTCAATGTTGAGGACTCCTCGGGCCACTCCCTCCTAACTGTGTACCACTGTGCCGCTACTTCTGGGATGGTGATGGAGGAATCTGGGACATTGGCTGAAAGGTGTGATTCTGTGCATATGACTATGTCAGGTGTTGCTTGACTAGGCTGTGAGACAGCTCTCCCAATTTTGGTTAAAAGTCCATAGATGTTGGTGAGGATGACTTTGTAGTGTCGACTGGGCTGGGTATGCCATTGTCGTGTCTGAGGCCGGTGCCGAGGTTGATGCCGCATGGTCCGTCCGGTTTTATTCTTATTATTGTTTTTCGTATCAGTTGTGTAGAACTTAGTGGCTTGTTAGGTCATTTCAGAGGGCAGTTAAGAGTCAAGCACATTGCTGTGGGTTGGAGTCACATATAGGCCAGACCAGGTAAGGACAGAAGATTTCTTTCTCTAGAGGACATTAGTAAGCCAGATGGGTGTTTACGACAATCTGATAGTTTCATGGTCAGCATTTATTTCAATTTTATATTTAATTAACTGAATTTAAATTCCCCAGCTGCCGTGATGGGATTTGAACTCACGTCTCTGGATTCTTAGTACAGGCATTTGGATTGCGAGTCCAGTAGCATAACCACTATGCTACCGTTCCCACTTTCAGTAGGAGATTAGCTGAGGCAGGGGCGGAGTGGGTGATGTTATCAACAAAAATGTGATAATGAACAGATAATAGGCTCAATTTTCCTCTTCGCCGATTTCTGGCGCCCAGGAGGATGACTGGCCGATTTTGTTGTGCCCGATTGCGCCAAAAAAGAAGTACAACTTTCGCCAAAGTAAAATTTCATTTTGGCGCTGCGTTACCTGAAGTAAAATCTGGGGGTGGAGCTTCAAGTGTGTGCCAAAAAGTCTGTGAGCATGCGGCGAAAAAAAAAAAATCACTTTTTCCACGTGACAGGTGTGCCCGCGCATCCTCAGTGAACTTCCTGGTCTGGATCAAGAGCTGGATCGGAGCTGGATCTGGACTTTAAATTTTATCTGCAAAAGATGGACCCAAGGGAAGGAGAAGGAGAAGGACAAGGAGAAGGAGAAGGGGAAGGAGGAATGGCCAAGAGATTTCTGACAAAATAAATTCAGACCCAGGTAGACATAATTGAGAGCAGATGGGATGTGCTTGAGAACAAAGGGAGAATGGGACAAAAGAAACTGAAACCCTCTCTGTTATATATGTGAACTTGTATTTACTCTGTACAGCCACCGAGAGCTCATCCCCTGGAGTCCCAAGGGATCCCATAATCCCTTGGGAGCAGAGGTGTTTAAGGAGGCCTCACAGATTGGAGAGACACGCTGGAGACCTGCAATAAAAGACTAAGATCACACTTTACTTTGAGCACACAGTGTTCAGTCTGACTCTTTCTCCATACATAACAACTGGCGACGAGATACAGATAGCGAACCCAAAGATGCAGAGAACAGTGGACATCCTGGAGAAATTCTCGGAGGGAGATGATTGGGAAACTTTTGTGGAGCGACTCGACCAATACTTTGTGGCCAACGAGCTAGATGGGGAAGAGAGTGCTGCCAAACGAAGGGCGATCCTCCTCACCGTCTGTGGGGCACCAACGTATGGCCTCATGAAGAATCTGCTCACTCCAGCGAAACCCACGGAGAAATCGTACGACGATTTGTGCACACTGGTCCGAGAGCATTTGAACCCGAAGGAAAGCGTTCTGATGGCGAGGTACCGGTTTTACGCCTAGGTCTGAAGACCAGGAAGTGGCGAGGTATGTCGTCGAGTTAAGATGCCTTGCAGGACCATACTTCGCAAACTTTTGACTGTAGAGACCCCAGCCTTGAGTAAGGCTTTAGCCCAGGCGTTCATTGCCACTAGAGACAATACGAATCAAATCTCTCAGCACACAAGTGCTGAAATAAGTACTGTGAACAAAGTGATGTCGGTCACACATGCCTGCAGCTACACATCCGCAGATGTCTCAGAGTCCACCATCAAGGGTGATGAATGCGAGCCCATTAACACCTTGTTGGCGCTGCGGGGATGATCATCATTTCCATTTATGCTGATTCAAAGGGTACGTTTGCAATGGCTGTGGAACAATGGGACACCTCCAACGAGTGTGCAGGCAAGCTGCAAATCCTGCTAAGCCTGCAAACCACCATGTTGCAGAGGAAGACAGATCCATGGAGGATCACGACGAACCAGAGCCTCGGATCGAGGAGGCAGAGGTACATGGGGTGCACACATTCACCAGAAATTGTCCCTCAATAATGCTGAGTCTTGAACTAAATGGACTCCCAGTGTCAATGGAGTTGGACATGGGCGTGAGCCAGTCCACCATGGGCAAAAAGACTTTCGAAAGATTGTGGTGCAACAAGGCCTCAAGGCCAGTCTTAACTCCAGTTCGCACAAAACTAAGAACTTACACAAAAGAACTGAGTCCTGTAATCGGCAGTGCTACTGTAAAGGTCTCCTACGATGGAGCGGTGCACAAGCTACCACTCTGGGTGATACCGGGCGATAGTCCCACGCTGCTCGGCAGGAGCTGGCTGGGAAAGATACGCTGGAACTGGGACGACGTCCGAGCACTATCGCCCGCTTACGACACTTCGTGTGCCCAGGTCTTAAACAAATTTCCTTCGCTGTTCGAACCAGGCATCGGGAAATTCCAAGGAGCAAAAGTGCAGATCCATCTAATTCCGGGGGCGCAACCCATCCATCACAAGGCGAGAGCAGTACTGTACATGATGAGAGAAAGGATAGAGATCGAGCTAGACCGGCTGCAAAGAGAGGGCATCATTTCACCGATCGAATTCAACGAGTGTGCCAGTCCGATCGTTCCTGTCCTCAAGGGAGATGGTACCGTCAGAATCTGTGGCGATTACAAAGTAACTATCAATCGTTTTTCCCTGCAGGACCAATAACCACTACCAAAGGCCGACGACCTCTTTGCAACGCTGGCGGGAGGAAAGACGTTCACGAAGCTGGATCTGACTTCAGCCTACATGACGCAGGAACTGGAGGAATCACTGAAGGCCCTCACCTGCATCAACACGCACAAAGGTCTTTTTGTTTATAATAGATGCCCATTTGGAATCCGATCGGCGGCGGTGATATTCCAGAGAAACATGGAAAGTTTACTGAAGTCGGTCCCGTACACCGTCGTCTTCCAGGACGACATCTTGGTCACAGGTCGGAACACAATTGAGCACCTGCAGCACTGGAGGAGGTTCTTAGTCGACTCAACCGCGTGGGGCTCAGGTTAAAATGCTCGAAGTGAGTTTTCGTGGCGCCTGAAGTGGAGTCCTTGGGAAGGAAGATTGTGGCAGATGGCACCAGGCCCACCAACGCGAAGACGGATTCATTTGAGAATGCATCGAGGCCACAGAACGTGACGGAGCTGCGGTCGTTTCTGAGACTCCTGAACTTCTTTGGTAACTTCTTACCGGGTCTCAGCACACTGTTAGAACCACTGCATGTTTTACTATGAAAAGGGGATGAATGGGTTTGGGGCAAAAGCCAAGGAAATGCCTTTGTAAAAGCAAGAAAATTGTTATGCTCAAACAAATTGCTTGTGTTATATGATCCATGTAAGCGTTTGGCACTAGCATGTGATGTGTTGTCATATGGTGTCGGTGTGTATTTTAACAAGCTAATGATTTTGGGAAACTGCAACCGGTTGCTTATGCATCCTGGAGTCTGTCTAAGGCTGAGAGAGCCTATAGCATGATTGAGAAAGAAGCGTTAGCGTGTGTTTATGGGGTAAAGAAAATGCATCAATACCTGTTTGGGCTAAAATTCGAATTGGAAACTGACCATAAGCCACTCATATCCCTGTTTTCTGAGAGTAAAGGGATAAATACCAACGCATCGGCCCGCATCCAGAGATGGGCGCTCACGTTGTCCGCATACAACTACGCCATCCGCCACAGGCCAGGCACAGAAAAACTGCGCTGATGGTCTCAGTAGGCTGCCATTACCCACCACGGGGGTGGAAATGGCGCAGCCCGCAGATCTAGTCATGGTTATGGAAGCATTTGAGAGTGAGCAATCACCCATCACTGTCTGGCGGATCAAAACCTGGACAAGCCAGGACCCCTTATTATCTTTAGTCAAAAGCTGTGTGCTTCACGGGAGCTGGTCCAGTGTCCCAGTGGAAATGCAGGAAGAGGTTAAGCCGTTCCAATAGTGCAAAGATGAAATGTCTATACACACAGACTGCCTTCTGTGGGGCAATCAAGTAGTGGTCTCCAAGAAGGGCAGAGACACCTTCATCAATGACCTCCACAGTACACACCCAGGCATTGAAATGATGAAAGCGATAGCCAGATCCCACGTGTGGTGGCCCAGTATCGATGCGGACTTTGAGTCCTGCGTTCACAGATGTAATACATGCTCTCAGTTAAGCAATGTAGCCAGGGAGGCACCACTAAGTTTATGATCTTGGCCCTCCAAACCGTGGTCTAGGGTACACATCAACTATGCAAGCCCGTTCTTGGGTAAAATGTTCCTTGTGGTTGTAGACGTGTATTCCAAATGGATTGAATGTGAGGTAATGTCAGCTAGCACGTCCGCTGCCACTACTGAAAGCCTGCAGGCCATGTTTACCACTCACGGCTTACCCAGTGTCCTGGTGAGCGACAATGGGCCTTGTTTTACCAGTGCTGAGTTCAAAGAACTCATGAGCTGTAATGGGATCAAACATGTCACATCTTCCCCGTTTAAACCAGCGTCCAATGATCAGGCAGAGAGAGCAGTGCAAACCATCAAGCAAGGCTTGAAGAGGGTAACTGGACGCTTGCTGCAGACTCGCCTATCCCGAGTCCTGCTTAGCTACCGCACGAGACCCCACTCACTGACTGGGATCCCACCTGCTGAACTGCTCATGAAAAGAGTACTTGAGACAAGGCTCTCGTTCGTTCACCCTGATCAGGTAGAGAGCAGGTGGCTTCAACAAAGTGCATACCATGATAGAGCAAATGTGTCATGCGAGATTGAAATCAATGATCCTGTATTTGTATTGAATTATGGACAAGGCCCCAAGTGGCTTTCCGGCACTGTCGTGGCCAAAGAGGGGAGCAGGGTGTTTCGGGTCAATCTTTCAAATGGACTCATTCACCGGAAACACTTGGACCAAATCAAACTCAGATTCACGGACTATCCTGAGCAACCCACCTTGGACCCTACCTTTTTTGATCCCCCAACTTACACACCAGTGGCAACCGGCACCACGGTTGACCACGAAGCAGAACCCATTATCCACAGCAGCCCAGTAGGACCCAACACACCAGGCAGCTCAGCAAGGCCAGCTGCACAGCAAATGATTCAACAATACCAGCTTTCACACTGAGACGATCAACCAGGGCAAGAAGGGCCCCAGATTGACTCACATTGTAAATATTTACACTACTGACTTTGGGGGGGGGGGGTGTTGTTATATATGTGAACTTGTAGTTACTCTGTACAGCCATCATATAACCCATCCCCCGGAGTCCCAAGGGATCCCATAATCCCTTGGGAGCACAGGTATTTAAGGAGGCTTCACAGGTGGAGAGACACTCTGGAGACCTGCAATAAAAGACTAAGGTCACACTTTACTTTGAGCTCACAGTGTTCAATCTGACTCTTTCTCCATACATAACACTCTCTACTAGCAAATCTTTGGGACCCAGTTACAGAAGAGTTTAATGCAGTGGCCATGACCCCGAGAAGCGGCATGCAGATCAAAAAGAAGTGGCAGGACCTTGGCCACCCAGTTACTGTAAGTAATGTTTTTATTTATGTATTGCAATTACATTTGTAAATATGACTAATGTGTGTGTGTGTGTGTGTGTGTGTGTGTGTGTGTGTGTGGCCACCACAGCAGAAGGACCCTCTCTTAAAAAGTTTTATTTTCATCTTTGCAGAGGAAGTTGGCACAGATCAACCGAGAAAGGTCAAAAACTGGAGGAGATGCGCCAAGTCATCATCATAGGTGGTCCCTCATATCGAGCATTACTTGCTTCCATGCCAAAAAGGGATGAGTTCACAGGTGTTTCAGTGAAGAACCTAATATTCCAGGTGCCGGACTACATGTTGAAAGATGGAAGATGCCTGTGCGTGGATTTTTTTAACATGTGGTGGCCGTTGCACACCAGCCACCACACATGTTTGACAGAGCTAGGTCTTGGTCCAGTGCCAAGGGTTGACCAAGACGACGGGAGACCAGCTCTGCAACTAGTAGGCTGCAACTAACAGTCCTGGAACAGAGGATTGCTGATTTGATTAAATCTCGTAAGAGAAGATCAACCACCAATGTGGACACTGGGCCTAGGTTACCGAGAGAGGGTAAGCCCTGAAAATTGCACAGTCTGGGTTGGCATTGTGGTCTTTGAAAGGAGCCTGCTTTGTGTGACCCGTGTACTCATGTCACCCTGCGCCCTCTGCCCCCTCCCCTGCTGCTAACCAAATATCCACTCTGTTATGTTTCAGATGCTGTGCATCAGAAAGAGACAGAAGCTAAGCAGAACTAGAAGCAGAGCATGATCAGGAAGAAGTCAGTCCAGATATTCGTCATCAACATCAGGATGAGGATGAGCTGGAGAATGAAGGGTAGCAGGAAGACCCCAATACTGAGATGGTTACATTGGAATTGGAGCCGGTGAACACCCTGAAGGTGCCAAGCCCTTTGCTGAGCGATATAACCGAAGCAACATATCTTGGTGTACAGTCTGAGGCTGCGGGTTCCAGTGGGTTGTAGCAAGCCACACCTGGGAGACAGCTAAGGAGGGTGGGAAGGAGAGCTCAACCTGAAATGCAGGATGCAGGGTACATAGGATGGCTCATGGGAATGAGTGGGGAGAGCATTGCGCTAACAAGAGCGCTCATAGACACCATGGGTGAGGTGAGGGTAGAATTAGCGGGACCATCAGTAGAAGTAGCAACACTGTCTGGAGGAATGGGAGCACTGTTGGAACAGATGAGGTAGGGGATGTCGGAAATTAGGGAGGGAATGTCGGACATTAGGGAGAGAATGTTGAAGGCAGCTGGTGCAGTGTCGGTACAGATTCGGGAGGGAATGTCGGAGATAGCTGCTGCAATAAGTGGACACACCCAGGCTGACATTGCCCAACAGCAATTGGCAGCATCAACTGCTGACACTCACTTTCCAATCCCCAGTCCAACCTTAGGTAGTGTGCCGCGGGTTCATCCACAGGCTGAAAAAAAATCAGAAGAAGAACCCGGGACTTCCATAATGCTGTCTGCTAGGTCTGTCCCTATCCAACCCCACCAACAACAAATGTCCTTTTGTGCGGAAAACAGAAAAAACCTTGGGGTCAGGGTGAGGAAGCAGAAATCTGCCACAACGGGCATAGGTAGAGGTAGAGGTAACAACAGGGGCAAGAGGGGAGCACAGCGCTAAAGTCTTTGAATAAGGGGGAGGAGAGATGGCTGCAGCAAGAGTTTGTTTGTTTGTTTATTGCTGCTACTTGTTGTTTTCTTCATTGACAAGTTTAAAGTTTGATACAAATGTTTTTATTAAAGTTAAGTAAAACTGTACAAATGTTTAATAAACCTAATTAATTTTTAACTTTAAGCAGAATCCTGCACATTATTTTTTGAATTAAAGCAACATAAAGCAACACAACATTACGTACATTATTATGTACATTATTTTTTCACACGAACGGGTGCAAAGAGTCAGCACTATTGGGCTGTTTAATCTTCAGGCAGCAAAGCGATCACGGATTAGCTGCTGACGCAAGTCTCTAGCTTTGGCTATAGTCCTGCGGGTTGAGGTGGTGGCATGAGTTTGTCCTCCTCCTCTTGCTGATGGTCCTCCTGCTGCTCCTCCTCCTCCTCCTCCTCCTCCTCGTCCTCATTGTCAGCCTCCTCGTCCTCCTGCCAACCCCCCCTTCTCCCCCCAGGAGGATCTTCAATGTCCAGTACCTGGCCCCTCATGATGACCAAGTTGTGCAGCATGCAGCACACGACAGTGAGCTGACCGATCCAGGCATTGATTACACTAACTCAGTATGCCAATTGTCCGCTCTATGATGCTCCATGTCATTATGTACGACATGTTGTACCGACGCTCTGGCTCAGAGTGGGGATTGCGTATGGGGGGGGGGTCATAAACCAGGTGGCGAGCCCGTACCCTTTGTTCCCGAGCAACCAGCTCTGCCCTTCTGGCAGCTCCTGAAACATCGTAGATATAACGCGCTCACGTAGGATGAAAGCATCATGGATGCTACCTGGGTATTTGGCATCCACTGCCATGATCCGATGCAGATCGTCGCAGACGAGCTGTACATTTAGGGAATGGAACCTTTTCCTGTTGCGATAAACCTTGGAGTCGTCCAAAGGTGCTCTCAAGGTGATGTGGGTACAGTCGATCGCATCCTGTACCTTTGGGGAGCCAGCAATTCTGGAGAACCCAACAGCCCTGTCTCGCATTGCCTGCGTGGTCTTGGGAAATTGATGAACTGGTCCCTTTTGGCATACAGTGCCGCAGTCACCTGTCGAATGCAGCAATGTGTGGCATGTTGCGAGATGCAGCACATATCCCCAGCTGCTGCTTGAAATGAGCCAGAAGCATAGAAGGCAAGTGCTGCAGTGACCTTCACTTCCACAGGTAATGCAGTCCTCCTGCCACTTCTTGGCTGTATGTATGTCCTGATTAGCTGGCAGATCTCTGTGATGAACTCCTTTCTAAATCGCAGGCTGCGATTGCAGTCTGCCTCACTCAGGTCTAGCTAAGTGTCCCTGTAGATTCGATCAAGGTATGGCCTCCTCCCCATTAATGCCCAAGCAATCTGGTTTCTGCAATGGTGGCGTCGTATTATCCGTCGTCTCCGCATGGCATGCAAGCCAATCAACCTTATTACATGAGGCATAATAATAGTTGCACCCATAATTATTATTCTTAATTTTGTTATTCTTGTTATTGTGAGACAGTACTTACTGAAGCACTCACACCTTTGCTGGGTGATGCCTAGCAGAACGGGCCACATCCTGGGCTGCGCTTGCGCAATACTAAGCTCTGTCTCTATAGAGACGCGATGCACAGTGATTTATGGCACTTTAATTATAGTTTTTGCCGAAATGCATATGTTTGCTGCTCCGATGCACAGTTCGGAGTGCATGCCGGCAGGATCGCTCCCTTGGCTGGACAGAAACACAGGAGCGCGGCGCTTGGATTCCACCCACCCCCACTCCTCCCGGGCTTTTTTCCAAGCTGAACCCGGGGAAAGGGCGGGTGGAATCCAAGTGCCGAGCTCCTGTGCTTGTGTCCAGCCGAGGGGGCAACCCTGCCGCCGTCAGCCGGCACTCCTCCGAACCGTGCCTGGAGCCCCATGAGCAAAGATTCTGTGGTGAGCTGGAGTCGCAATTCGCCCATTCTCAAAAACATTCTGTGGGAAAAATGATTTTTCTGAGTTATTTTGCGAGTTCCCGCTGTAAAAATCAGCATGAATTTGTGTTTTAAATTGTCTTCGTCCCTCGCTCCAAAAACTCAGAAATATACTCAGTACCAATTTCCTTAAGGTTTTTCTGATCGGTACTTAAGGCCCTGAAAATAATAGTTGATGGCGAAAATCGGTTAAATGGCCAAAAAGGACCAAAAACGGCACGGAAATCAGTTTTCAACCAGACCTGTGCCAAAAAATTTGGCCTACAAAAAATCCGCCGCTGACAGTCGCTGCCAGCGTACAAACTTTGAGGAAAGTTGCAAAATCAAGATTGCTCAAAAAAAAACAGCAGACACCAAAAAAACGGCACCCAATGGTGGCAACAATAAAGCGCAATCTGTGTTATTGATATTGGTTGAGGGATAAATATTGGCACAGGACACCGGTGAGAACTCCCCTGCTCTTCTTTACAATCTTTTACGTCCACCTGAGAGCGGAGGCGAGACCCAGTTAAATGTCTCATCCAAAAGACGCATGGCAGTCAGCTCCAAGACTGCAGCACTTCCTCAGTACTGCACTGAAGTGTCAGCTTAGCTTTTGTTCTCAAGTCTCTGGAGTGGGATTTGAACCCACAACTTTCTGATGCAGGGTGAGAATACTACCATCTGAGTTGGCAGCAACCAATTCCACTAATTGTTACATTTTCAGGTTTTTACAGTAGTTTTTCTTGAGTACAGCACCCATGGATTCAGAGGCATTTCAATGAAACCTATCGAAGTGTTAACTAACTGACCATGACATTCATTTGTCTTCCTTACTGTGATATATGTACACAAGAGCCCTTTGCAAATATTTTTAGTTTTGGATGTGAATAAAATGATTACACCAATAAGGTCTTTGAGTGTAGTTCCCCCCAACACCATTGAAAATACCAAAAATGCATAAGAAAATCTGCTTATTAAAAAATTCTTGCAAAAAATACTGACAAAAGATTGCTATCAGTAGATTTTATTTTCACAATAAACAGGCAGAATAAATAATTGCAAAAATAAAACCCATGTAGAAGTATCCCATTTAACAATATCCTTTTAAAAATAATACATGAGCCGGTGAAACATTTTTTTATAGCTAATGTATATTATTCTAACAACATGTAAGAAAGCTTCTCAGCCCTTTTGACATGTTTTAGAATCAAGCTATAAAGCAGGTTTGTGGGAAATGGGAAATGGTTGCAGGGAACCAGGGATCTGGCCTATACTGATCTGACACTGAGTGCTTTGTAGAGAGGGTCAGCCTCACAGTGTGCATACCTCTTCAGCAGAACCTGGACTGTGCAGTTGTTAATGAGTTAATGATCAAGGTGGCTGGCATGACACAAGCAGGCCTCATTGGTTTTTCCACCATGTTGAAGGTCATCATCATCATCACAGGCAGTCCCTCGAAATCGAAGAAGACTTGCTTCCACTCCAAAAGTGAGTTCTCAGATGACTGAACAGTCCAATTCGGGAATTACAGTCTCTGCCGCAGGTGGGACAGTCGTTAGAGGAAAGGGTGGATGGGGAGTCTGGTTTACCGCACGCTCCTTCCGCTGCCTGCGCTTGTTTTCTGCATACTCTCGAAACGAGACTTGAGGTGCTCAGCGCCCTCCCGGATGCTCTTCCTCCACTTAGGGTGGTCTTTGGGCAGGGACTCCCAGGTGTCAGAGGGGATTTTGCACTTTATCAAGGAGGCTTTGAGGGAGTCCGTGATACGTTTCCTCTGCAAGCGTGCCCCAGGTGGGCAGAGGTTGAAGGTAGATGCTCACTGTATAGCTGATAAGGAAACCCAGATTTGAAATGACAGCTGCTGGAAGGCTTATCCTGGAGGTCGGGTATGAGAACACTCGCTCATATATCCAGGCTCCATTGCAGGTGAAGAATTGGTTTTAGAAAGACAAATAGTTGAAGTTATGCAGCTCCAATTGGTAGAACCACTGTTCAATGGAGCATGGTGTGTGTCATTGTTGTGGTCAAAAGGAGGGTGACAATGCATTCACATGTTTTAAGGTCAGTTGTGCCATTCACATTTAAGCCAACCTACTAAATCTGCAAAAGCTGACACAGACTTCAAAAATCTGATAACTCAAGAGGGGCCTTGATTCTAAACCTATCGTGAAAAAATTGTTACACAGATTTGTAATTTAAGCTGTAGATGGATCCAACATTCCTTCACTTATTTTGGGGAAAGTAAACCTGAAGGAATAAATCCAGATGTTGAAAGCATAAGATTGCCAATACATTTCTAGGGGCCTGGGCACATGATCCAACAGGAATATTTTAATTTTCACATTAATAATACTGCATTCTGGTTTCATTTAAGCATTTTTATACTTAATAATTGAAAGCTTTTTAATCTAAAATAAAACCAAATGACATTTGGATTTTCAGCAGACCATCAGCTTCCCAAAAGTTACCTCAAGAGTCAATATCCTATATCCAAACCCTGACCTCGGTTACAGAGACACGACACACATTCTACTCC
This sequence comes from Pristiophorus japonicus, assembly GCF_044704955.1. NCBI lineage: Eukaryota > Metazoa > Chordata > Chondrichthyes > Pristiophoridae > Pristiophorus > Pristiophorus japonicus. The sequence goes on from NC_091981.1 coordinate 61,476,720, forward strand.
CCATCCTTTCACACACACTCTACTTCTCCAATATTTCCATCTCCATCAGAAGCCAGAGGACCCTGATCTTAGAGAACCAACATCCTGCTTACATGTCCTGCTCCTTCAGCCAACTTTAGACCCTACCAGAGGGTGTTACTACACTAGCGGTGCCCCCAGTCCATGTAAATGGCCCAGGACAGTAAATCCCAGCAGAAATTCTATTGGCCCAGAATTTACAGTTGTAATGATGGCAAAACTGTCAGCCTTCGTCGTCATTACTGTGTAAAACAGACAGCAACGTCTGGCAACCACACATGCACAGTTAAATTCGAAATCCGGAAGTTGCTGTCATTAATACCCTGTTCCTCCACAGTGTGCAGTGTTGCCATCTTCACAGATGAAATCAACACAGAATCAGTGATTTGACATGAACTTCAACCTTTTACACAACATTCTCACTGTAAAATCCATTAAAATAGTTGAATGAGGTGTAACTGAGATGTTAATGGCATATTAAGTAATAATTATTGCTGAACAACCTCTCCGGCCCAGAAAATCTAATTTTACATTCCCTTCATTCCATGATAAATATAATAACAATTAATTTTTATTTTTTTCAAAGTTTCTTTTTGATATTTCAGCTTCTTCCATAATCCCATGTGCATGTACCAATCTTTATTTTGCTTTCTATAAAATCATTAAAAAGTGAATGATAAAACCTGCTTTTTACTTCCTGGTTTGCAGTATATGAGAATTCTTCAATGTGAGCAGCTACTCAGTCTCCTTTATGACATCACTGTTTCTGGACACCACAGATCCCCTATATATGGTGCCAGATGTAAGGTCATATCAGAAAAGGGGAAATCAATGCCCCAGAGCCCGCTAAAACTTTGTGGGTAGCTTCCTTCGAGGTCAACGGTGAGCGGCATCACTTTGCAGCTGACCATAAAATCTAATCCATAATGTCTGCCTCAATTGTCATTTGTGGCGAGGGATGATTAACAGTACTGGGGCCAAAGTGCATAATTACTGAGGCAAATATATTGCTCATTGGCCTCTCCATAAACAATCTATAATAATAATAACTTTTATTTATATATTGTCTTTAAAGTAGTAAGATATCCCAAGGTGCTTCACAACAATGTTACAGCATGCTAGATATTGACCATTGAAGGAAAGAGAGAAAAAGTGTGAGAAGGAAGTGAAAAAAGAGGTCCAAAGTGGCAGCCAAACTGTGCATGCAGATAGACACAGACGAAAAAAACTCCAAAAAAAATTCAAATTTTATTGTAAATAATACAATAAGGAATATACAATAGTAAAATCAGTATAATAAAAGATTAATTATAATTAAGCAAAATTAAACAATATATACCAAAATTATAAATTAAGTTAAAATTAGAAAATCAGCAATTGAATCAAATTAAATCAGTTATTAGCTGTATTTAATATTCATTCCCTGTCCAGTGATTCAATTAATCAGGAAGAACCAATCACTGTCCTTCATCCTTGTGATGTCATAATTTTATTACCTTTTTATTTCTCATTTTGTCCCCTTGATAAGACCTGTAATAGCTGCCTCCGTTGTCAGGGAGACACTGATGTTTAAATCTCCCTCAGCTGCTTCAGATTGACGCTGCCTCCATTGTCGGAGATGATTATGATCATGATTACTATGACTCCAATGAAAAGTTTGTCTTTTCCTCAATTGACCAGGGTCAATCATAATTAACCATAATAAAATGTTCATTATTTTTAAACCATAGATATCTTGAAAGTAATAGGGCTAGATTTTATACTTTTGTGCAGATCGCCCAAAAATGGGCGTTATTTCCGGCATGGGCGGTAAAAATGGGTTTCAGATCGGCAGCTTCTCGCCCCTTCTCGCCTAGTCTCCATTTTTGAAATTGGGCGTTACCGCGAGAAATATGAAATGGGCGATAGCGTTAAATCTCTCTGACCTTCTGCTGTAAAGTGTCGCCATCCTTAGCTACGACATGGCAATGCTCACTTCCCGCGATTCAGGAGGTCCTTATGTATTTATATAATTTGATTTGTAACAGTCATGAGTGATTGTCAGCAGATGTGAGGTCTTTCAATTTTACCGGGAATGTTGTAGTCAAAGTCTGCGGTCACGGTGCACGTCTTTAGGTAAAGAATGATTATTATCATAATAATCATGATTACATCTGTCGGTTTTTTGTTGTATCAGTCTCTGTGACAGTACCTAGCAATGATATCATGCAATGATCTCATGCCATGTTGTCCTGTCACCTTTTACAGAAGAAGCTACTGATGATGAGGTCCGTACAGAGGCGAACGGGTGGGGGGGCCACCAGTCCCCAGTGACATCACTGACATGGAGGAGCGGGTGCTCACACTCGTGGGGAAGCACTCCCGGACAGCCACGGAAGCATCTGCAGACCCTGAAGTGAAGCGATGTGAGTAAAGCTTACACCATTGCGTGATGTAAATTCAATAGATGTCACACTCACTCATATCCAAACAATCATATGTGATAGATAATTTCTAAAATTGTCCTAGAAATAATGCTGGCCTAATGAAAATCATTGCAATGTACCATGTGTTGATGGTCATGAAATGGGATGTCTGTGATGATCTTGATAGCGGTGGTGCTTTTGTCGTGCATATGCTGTGTGTAGCGTTGAAATCACCTTGTGACCCTAGCACTCCCTTCTCCTCTAATAACCTCATTTATGTTTTGCAGCTCAGCCAGCAGCGCGACCGCAGGCAAGCCCACAGAGGCCAGAAGGTGGGGGCGCGGGACCGGACTCACCGGACAATCCTACATCTGTTGAGGAGGTCCGATTCTCGCCCGTCAATCTGCTGGGTCTGTTCTCTACGGATGAGAGCACGGGCATCGAGGAACCTGCATCATCACGCTCCAGAAGCCATTCCACCCCAAGGCCATCTAGTGGTTCTCCGGTCATTTCCGCCTTCACTCTGTAGGTACCGGTCCCAAGCACCTCGCCACAGGGCACCCCATTTGTCCCCAGGATAGCAACGACTTCGCGGAGGTTTCGTGGAAGCGGCAGGTCTGGTCCATGAGCGCAACATGAGAGCGGAGAGATGGTACAGTTGTCCAGGAGGACTGTCGACATTGGTGACCAGCTCCTCGAAGCATTGGGGGGCATATCCCGACAGCTGGCCACCATGACTGAGTACGTTCCGTGGATGACGGAGACCCTGTATGCGATAGCCAGGAACACTGCTGGCACAGGCCTCCCAGTGGTCCTGGAGCCGGCACTCCTCCCCTAGGTTCCGCATCACCACTGCAAATGACAGATGAGAGGCAAGACCAAGATCCTGCTTCTGCATCAGAGAATTTTGCCCCCTCGGCATCCACCGCTCCCGTACCCATGCAACCACCACCTCTGCCTTCATCCCCTCCAATGAGGCACCGCCTGAGGAGCTCCTCGGCCAGGCGCCGTGGAGCGAGGAGGGGAAGGGATAGAGGTGAGGAGAAGAAGGGGAGGGGGGAAGGAAAGTGAGGTGCATGTACGCAGGTGATGGCTGTGTTATATCTCCATCTGGGTGTATGCAATTTGTTGTAATGTATGGGGGCAGGGGACCACCCTCCTGCTTTGCCTTTGTATTCTGTGTTGCTGGACATGTTGAACATGTGATTGATGTCAATGGTGGAAAAAGTGGGGTGTGGGCGGGGGTTGGGTGTTTTTGCCCGTGATACTTATGATTTCAGACCAATGTTGGTATAACATTTTTTTTATTGAACATAACCTTGTTGCGCATTGTCTCAGATAGCTGGACCGGTATTATTGAAAATGTAATAGCAGCGCATTTGGAAAGCAGTGACAGGATTGGTCCAAGTCAGCATGGATTTATGAAAGGGAAATCATGCTTGACAAATCTTCTAGAATTTTTTGAGGATGTAACTAGTAGAGTGGATAAGGGAGAACCAGTGGATGTGGTGTATTTGGACTTTCAAAAGGCTTTTGACAAGGTCCCACACAAGAGATTAGTGTGCAAAATTAAGGCACATGGGATTGGGGGTAATGTATTGACATGGATGGAGAACTGGTTGGCAGACAGGAAGCAAAGAGTGGGAATAAGAAGGGTACCGCAAGGTTCAGTGCTGGGACCCCAGCTATTTATAATATATATTAATGATTTAGACAAAGGAATTGAATGTAATATCTTCAAGTTTGCAGATGACACTAAGCTGGGTGGTAGTGTGATCTGTGAGGAGGATGCTAAGAGGCTGTAGGGTGACTTGGACAGGTTAGGTGGTGGGCATATAAATGGCAGATGCAGTATAATGTGGATAAGTGTGAGGTTATCCACTTTGGTGGCAAAAACAGGAAGGCAGATTATTAACTGAATGGTGACAGGTTAGTAAAAGGGGAGGTGCAACGAGACCTGGGTGACATGGTACATCAGTCATTGAAAGTAGGCATGCAGGTACAGCAGGCAGTTAAGAAAGCATAGACATAGACATAGACATAGAAAATAGATGCAGGAGTAGGCCATTCAGCCCTTCGAGCCTGCATCGCCATTCAATGAGTTCATGGTTGAACATGCAACTTCAGTACCCCATTCAGGCTTTCTCGCCATACCCCTTGATCCCCCTGGTAGTAAGGACTACATCTAACTCCTTTTTTAATACATTCAGTGAATTGGCCTCAACAACTTTCTGTGGTAGAGAATTCCACAGGTTCACCACTCTCTGGGTGAAGAGGTTTCTCCTCATCTCAGTCCTAAATGGCTTACCCCTTATTCTTAGACTGACCCCTGGTTCTGGGCTTCCCCAACATTGGGAACATTCTTCCTGCATCTAACCTGTCTAAACCCGTCAGAATTTTAAACGTTTCTATGAGATCCCCTCTCATTTTTCTGAACTCCAGTGAATACAAGCCCAGTTGATCCAATCTTTCTGATATGTCAGTCCCGCCATCCCGGGAATCAGTCTGGTGAACCTTCGCTGCACTCCCTCAACAGCAAGAATGTCCTTCCTCAAGTTAGGAGACCAAAACTGTACACAATACTCCAGGTGTGGCCTCACCAAGGCCCTGTACAAACGTAGTAACACCTCCCTGTACTCAAATCCCCTCACTATGAAGGCCAACATGCCATTTGCTTTCTTAACCACCTGCTGTACCTGCATGCCAACCTTCAATGACTGATGTACCATGACACCCAGGTCTCGTTGCACCTCCCCTTTTCCTAATCTGTCACCATTCAGATAATAGTCTGTCTCTCTGTTTTTACCACCAACGTGGATAATTCACATTTATCCACATTATAATTCATCTGCCATGCATTTGGCATATTGGCTTCATAGCGAGAGGATTTGAGTATAGGACCAGGGAGGTCTTACTACAGTTGTACAGGGCCTTGGTGAGACCACACCTTGAGTATTGTGTACAGTTTTGGTTACTAATCTGAGGAAGGACATTCTTGCTATTGAGGGAGTGCAGCGAAGATTCACCAGACTGATTCCCGGGATGGTAGGACTGATATTTGAAGAAAGACTGGATCAACTAGGCTTATATTCACTGGAATTTAGAAGAATGAGAGGGGATCTCATAGAAGCATATAAAATTCTGACATGATTGGATAGGTTAGATGCAGGAAGAATGTTCCTGATATTTGGGAAGTCCAGAACCAGGGGTCACAGTCTAAGGATAAGGGGTAAGCCATATAGGACCGAGATGAGGAGAAACTTTTTCACCCAGAGAATTGTGAACCTATGGAATTCTCTACCACAGAAAGTTTTTGAGTCCAGTTCGTTGGATATATTCGAAAGGCAGTTAGATGTGGCCCTTACGGCTAAAGGGATCAGGGGGTATGGAGAGAAGGAAAGAGTAGGATACTGAAGTTGCGTGATCAGCCATGATCATATTAATTGGTGGTACAGGTTCGAAGGGCCAAATGGTCTGCTCCTGCAACAATTTCCTATGTTTCTATGTTACACATAGGTGATTCCTTAACATGAAAGGGTTCAATAAAACTTAACTTCAATCAACGTAAACTTTAACTGGCACCAAGGTGATATGTACCATTGATGTCTCAGCTGCATGCACACAGCAGTGTGTCAGTGTTGTCACTCACAGCAACGTTATTTCAGGCAAATCGTTCAGATATCAGCTCCTCACGTAAGAGTCTTGCAGCTATGTAGCCACCACGGGCCCTTTCCTGTGGTCTAGAGGGGGTCGTGGGCATGATTGCACAGCCAGCCTGATTGTCTGGCCCTAGGTCAGCGTCCAACCCCTTGTACCCCTCTTCCTCTCTCTCCTGAGGTGGACCATCAGTCCCTTCTGGCAATTCTTGTCCCCTCCTGATAGCCAGGTTGTGCAGCATGGAGCACACAACCACGAATTTAGCTACTTGCTCAGGGTTGTATTGTAGCTCCCCTCCTGAGTGGTCCAGGCATCTGAAGCGCTGCTTAAGCACAGTTATTTTTTTCTGGACCACATTGCATGTGTCTCTGTGGCTCTGGTTGTTTCGCTTCTCAGCCTCGGTGTGGGTTTCACGCAGGGAGGTCATTAGCCAGGTGGCTAGGCCATATCAGTTGTCACCAAGCATCCAGCATTGTCCTTGTGGCTGACCCTTAAACATATCAGAGACAGCGCTCTCACGCAGGATGTGAGCCTCATCGAAGCTACCCGGACATTTGGCATTCACTGCCAATATGATCTGATTGTGGTCGACAACTAATTGGACCTCCAGGGAGTAAAATCCTTTTCTGTTATGAAAAAGCTCTGGGTCCTGAGAAGGTGCCCGCATGGCGATGTGAGTGCACTGTATTGCTCCCTGCATCCTGGGGAACTTAGCAATGTGGTAGAATGCTCCAGCCCTGTCAGCCTGAGCCTCCGTGGTCATGGGGAAGCTGATAATGTCCATCCTTCGCGCGTACAGGGCCTCCGTGACCTGTCTAATGCAGCGATGGGGGGGAAGGTGAGACAGAGGGCAAATCTCGACCGCGGAAGCCTGAAAGGAACCGGACACGTAGAAAGACAGTGCCGCGGTGACCTTGACTTCGACCGACACTGATGTCCTGATGGCAGGCTGCATATGTGGCCTGATGAGCTCGCATATTTCATTAATCACTACCTTGTGGAAGCGCAATCTCCGAAGGCAGGTGTGCTCGGACACGTAGAGGTAAGACCTCTTTTCCCTGTACGTGCGGGGTGTGTATGGTCTGGCCCTCCTCCTCATTCTTGCATGTCTTAAATTGGGCACATTGAGCAATCTGCACCCTGCAGTATCTGCGTATTAATCGATGCAGGCTGAGAAATGGCTGGCCGCATTGCAATAAAAGACTTTCTTTGGAGGCAGTTCAGAGAAGGTTCACTAGGTTGATTTCGGGGATGAAGGGGTTGACTTATGATGAAAGGTTGAGTAGGTTGGGCCTCTACTCATTGAAATTCAGAAGAATGAGAGGTGATCTTATCGAAATGTGTAAGATGACGAGGGGGCTTGACAAGGTGGATGCAGAGAGAATGTTTCCACTGATGGGGAAGACTAGAACTAGAGGGCATGATCTTAGAATAAGGGGCCACCCATTTAAAACAGAGATGAGGAGAAATTTCTTCTCTGAGTGTTGTAAATCTATGGAATTCGTTGCCTCAGAGAGCTGTGGAAGTTGGGACATTGAATAAATTTAAGACAGAAATAGACAGTGTTACGTCTTTAATACTCTTATGAATGACTCCACGAGGTCTAGTATTGTACTTGAGCTGTTGTGACCTTATTCCCATTTATTGTAACTCCGGAGTGAGGCACAATCATAGTGGACAGCCTTTTATACTGGGCCTTGCACACCTATACAGGTGACCCTCAGGTCTCCCACCGCAGTACCCTCTGGTGGCACACCTTATGTGACTATACAGTTAGTCGACATACATGACATCACTTCCCCCCAAATTGACTCGTACATTGACGGTGACCTGGGCTTTGCTCTTCCTGGTTGACCATTGGAGGGTTGCTTCTAGCTTGGGTGGGTTGGTAGTGAGTGGAGGTCCCAGTGGTTTCTGGTTGTGAGTCCATGACTACTCCATTCTCCCCCCCCCCCCCCCCCCCCACACAGATCAGGCTAATGGCCCGTTACATGCAAGTTGCATTCAAGTTCATCACATGGGTTTTACAATTACATCTTGGTACATTTGTTGGGTGGATTACAGTAGCATTTATTTTTTTGTGGTACATTTACATGATCAGTACAGGTATATCAGTACAGGTACACAAGGACAGTCTAGTTCCAGCACGGCCAGATGAGATCCGGGTTGTCTGGTGGCAGCGCAGCGCCCCACGCTAGTGGGTCTGTGGGCGAGGTGAGTTCATTTTTCTCGAGTTGCCGGAGCTCAGGGCTCTTGCTGTTACTGTGTCTGTGACCTCCCTGTCCTTTTCGTTTGCACAGTGTCGCTGCTGTGCCCTGGGAAGCGGTCTGAGCGAGTGAGCGTTTCGTCTAAGCGACAGTGGGGCTGTCTTATCTTGTCTAGTAGTTCGCAGAGGACTGCTGACTCGCTTTCCTTGAGAGCACCGTTGTGAGCGCTCTCTAGTTTGGGATCCTGGCTGGTCCAGGTCCCATTCGGAGGAGCCGTTGCAGGTGACCTTTCGCTCGTGGGCATTGCAGTGGTGGCAAGTGGTTTGTGGGCTGCGCCTTTTCCACCCAGGTGGTAGGCGACGGTAGACGACTGCGAGCATAGACGCAGTTAACTGTTTCTGGCCCGTGGTGGTTCATACCATCGGGTGCCTGCAATGTTAAACTGATCTGTGGCAGGGTATCGTTATCGGTGCCTCTGCTCTCCGGGGATCATTTACTCTGCGGCTTGTCTACTTCTGTCAGCTGTGGGGATATTTTAGGTTACATCGTTCTGGTCCCGGGGACGCAGGCTGCAGCATTGGGTAGCCCGCTGGACCTGTATACGACTGTTAGGTGTTCGCCCGCTACATTGACTGATTGCAATTTGCACCCGACATCGCTCAACAACATTTTTCTTGTTACAGCTGGACTTTTACATTGGTTACCAATTTCAAGTAGTTCATTCAAAAATGGCGGGTTGCTGGCCTCCTTTAAAATGGCCTTACTACCTTTACCCCAATCGTCTTCCTTGCGTGGAACCATGTGTCGTTGCTCTATTAACGCTGCATCTCGTGGTTTGGACATTATCTTTTCCCTGTCCATGATGTCGACTGCCGCGATCTTCTTTCCCAGGGATTCTGCCACTGAAGCTGGGAAGGCACCCGCGGATCCAATCTTCCTCCCCAGGAGTCCTGCCACTGAAACCGGAAAGGTGTGTTCGGGCCGTCTTGGCCGGATCATCGCCACGTAGTCGTGACGAGCGGTCTGTGCCTCAGGGGCTGCGCGGATCTGCTCTCCGGTGCCTGGTCCAACTGAAGGTAGGGGCTTGCTCTGCCTCTGAGCACGGGGGACGTCGATCGCTGGAGGGATAAAGTCTTCCCTGTTCCAATGAATCTTCCCCATCCATCTTCTTCCAAGTAGCGTTGGTCCATCACCTGAAACAATCCACAATGGTAAATTGTGCACCGTGCCATCATGGGATACACTTACATCCGCACTACCAACAACTGATATCAGTTCCTTGGTGTAGGTGCGCAGCTTTGCCTGAACCGGGACCAGCTTGGGTCGTTCAGCTTGATCATTCCATAGCCTCTCAAAGGCTTCCTGGCTCATTACTGACTGACGCCCCCGTGTCCATGAAGACTGCAACGCCATTTATCTCGACTTCCATTATCACCGAAGGGCAATCTGTGGTGCAGGTATATACTCCATACACTTAGTCTTAGGACTGAGCTGCCTCTCTAGCCATCTCCTCGGAATCCATGCTGGATTCACAGCCATTTGCTGACTCCTCTTCCACGTGGTGAGTCACAGCTCTTTTGCACATTTGCTGGAGGTGGCCCTTTGTGCTGCAGCCTTTGCACACAGTCTCTGAACCGACACTGGTGAGCCCTGTGATTACCTCCGCATGGTGCTACGTTTGTACCCTCAGTGGACTCTGAGTTAAAGGACTCGGAGGCCTGTATGCTCTGCCCTGGGCAGATTCACGTTCAACAGTTCTGCCTGTGAAAGGTGCCATTCTATTTACAGTACTTGCCGGGTTTGAGTCCTGAGAGTGAGTCATCATTTGCTTGGAGCTGCAGCTTGAGGTCATGAAAGCCTGGCTGATGGTGAGGGCCTTCTGCAGAGTGATGGTGGTTTCGGCAGACAGTAGCCTGTGAAGAAGGGCCTCATGACCGATCCCAATTACGAAGACGTCCCGCAACATATCGGCAAGGGATGCGCCGAATTTACACGGTCCTGCCAGCCTCCTGAGGTCGGCAGCGTACTTTGCGATTTCCTGGCCCTCGGGGCGACGGTGTGGCCTGGCCGTGAGGATGCTCTCCTTCGGTTTGAGTTGGTCCTGAATTAGCACTTTCAGCTCCTCGTATGACTTGGTCGTTGTTTTCTCTGGTGCAAGCAAGTCCTTGACGAGGCCGTAGACTGCAGGCCCACAACTGGTCAACAGGATAGCTCTGCACTTATCTGCCAGCGTGGCCGGATCATCACCTACCAGGTCGTTTACTACGAAATATTGGTCAAGACGCTCCATAAAGGCTTCCCAATCTTCACCCTCTGAGAACTTTTCTAACGCGCCAACGTTAGTCATTTTTGAGTGAAAATTCATAATCTTGTCGCCAGTTGTTATGTCTTTAATACGCTTATGAATGACTCCACAAGGTCTAGTATTGTACTTGAGCTGTTGTGACCTTAGTCCCATTTATTGTAACTCCGGAGTGAGACACAAGCATGGTGGGCAGCCTTTTATACTGGGCCCTGCACATCTATGCAGGTGACCCTTAGGTCTCCCATTGCAGTGCACTCTGGTGGCACACCTTATGTGACTATACAGTTAGTATACATGGTCTACATATATAACAGACAGTTACTTAAATGATAAGGGGTTATGGGGAGTGGGCGGGGAAATGGAGCTAAGTCCATGATCAGATCAGCCATGATCTTATTGAATGACGGAGCAGGCTCGAGGGGTCGTATGGCCTACCCCTGTTCCTATTTCTTATGTTCTTATATTCTTATGTTCATATAATAGCGATTGATCAGAAGCAATAAAATACACCTAGAGTAAACCCCCAATAGTCCAGAGTTTGAAAATATGTCTGTTGAGATGGTCACGTCACCTGAGAAGAACTCCAGAGTCAATCCGAACTCCCCTGAAGTTGAAACAGCCTTTTGAATGAAGCGACCTGCGATTTTAAAAATGGCCCACACCGCTGGGTTTAGTTTAGAACAGTTCCACTTTTTCCGGGCAATTTTTTGGGTGAGCGATATGTTTGGCGACATGTGTGCGAGGTGGTGAAAGTGACGCTGGGCGATCTCCTGGGCGTTAATTTTGGCAAATGTGATCTTTACGACAAAAAAAAATGGGTAGATGGTATTATTGAATCTCGGCCTTAATTCCGTGCGGAAACTAACTCTGGGCGGTATTATGGGCGTTGATTTCGTCCATTCTGATGATTCCGCCCCCAAAAAGTGGGCGGGGCGGTATTATTTTTTCCCGGCGTTACACACATGGGGTAAGTAATGCTCGCTGATAAGTTTCTGAAAAATGCTCATCAGTTTCCATTTTGTGGCTAAATCGGCGATATATGGGCGTTATACGTCATTTCAGTGGTAAAATTGACATTAAGTGGGCGTTAAGCATGCAAAAAAAGTGGAAAATCTAGCCCATAGTTTTTTTCCCAGGCACACCAAGCATAAACAGTGGCTTTTACAAGTCTCACATAATTTAAGACAACTTTGCAATGAAGTTGGGAGTCCTGAGGGGAGCCCGCGACACGACCATTGCACAACTCCCACCCCTCCTTTAACCTATCTTCTTGGGGCTCCTCCAACTATAGGCCCATGATTGATGGCTTTCAGGGGGAAAGAGAGCCCAGCTTAGCACTTTTGAGACTTAAGTGGCGTGGTACCCATGAGAGTTAGGCCAACAACGACACCCATTCAATGTGTCAATAAAGGCTGCTTTTGGTGCCCACAATTCTGCAGGGACAATTCATCCAAGCAACCCAGGCACAGCTTCTGCACTTCAGTTCATCAAAACTCGGAGACTGTTTTAAGTCTGCAGTCTGCAGTCTCCATCTTCATAAGCACAATGCACAGTAAGATGTAGATGTTAATCTGTTACAGGTCGTTTTTTTATTTCCTGCTGGATTCAAAGTGTATTAATCCTCTTAAGGACTGAAGAAGCACCTTTCTTGTACCCCAATCAAAAAGAACTCAGGCTTACATTTGTTGTCATTTACTCTGGAAACACTGAGGGTTCTGTGTATTTTGCCAAAAAAATGGGCTGTGCAAAACCTCTTCAGAAATTACTTTTGCAGATGTTAGATGAGGGGAGGAGTGGGATAAGATGGCTGTTTCAGAAAGCTTAAAACATCCAATACTTAAAGAGAACAAATTCTTAAAGGATAATCTGTCCTATTACCTCTACTGTGAATAAAACATTTTAAAAACTCACAGCATATTAAGTGCTTATTCCCAGATAAATGTATGCAAATTATTTGAAGCTGGTTATACTCTTCAAAAGGAGTCTATTAAAATAGTGAGTTGAGCTGAGCTGTACTACTTGGTTTTGTCTGGTAAAGCGTCTTCAGTCAGCTTTCAGCCACACTCAGACCAGCCATCCTGACAGCAGTCTGTGTGTTTCTGGTGATGTAATGCCATGGATTCAGACTGTTGTGCTTTTTTTGAGAGATTTTGTAGAGTCCCATGTGGATCTGGGGGCGGATAACCTCATAACTGAGACTTCCTGTCACTTTGGGGATTAAAAGCTGCAGTTTCATCCTTGGCCCTTCCTTTGTTCTTCATTATTTAGCAACATAATCAAACTTCTGTGTTAGAAAACTAAACATCCAGCCCTAGCTGTATCTCTCCTGGCCTTTCAAACTTTTTGGGGCATGTTCTGATTAATCACGGGCAGATGTATGTAAGACCGTGGAGGAGAATAGCTGTTTAAATGTGAGGTTATCCACTTTGGTGGTAAAAACAGATTAGGAAAAGGGGAGGTGCAACGAGACCTGGGTGTCATGGTACATCAGTCATTGAAGGTTGGCATGCAGGTACAGCAGACGGTTAAGAAAGCAAATGACATGTTGGCCTTCATAGCGAGGGGATTCGAGTACAGGGGCAGGGAGGTGTTACTACAGCTATACAGGGCCTTGGTGAGGCCACACCTGGAGTATTGTGTACAGTTTTGGTCTCCTAACTTGAGGAAGGACATTCTTGCTATTGAGGGAGTGTAGCGAAGGTTCACCAGACTGATTCCCGGGATGGCGGGACTGACATATCAAGAAAGACTGGATCAACTGGGATTGTATTCACTGGAGTTCAGAAAAGTGAGAGGGGATCTCATAGAAACGTTTAAAATTCTGACGGGTTTAGACAGGTTAGATGCAGGAAGAACGTTCCCAATGTTGGGGAAGTCCAGAACCAGGGGTCACAGTCTAAGGATAAGGGGTAAGCCATTTAGGACTGAGATGAGGAGAAACTTCTTCACCCAGAGAGTGGTGAACCTGTGGAATTCTCTACCACAGAAAGTTGTTGAGGCCAATTCACTAAATATATTCAAAAAGGAGTTAGATGTAGTCCTTACTACTAGGGGGATCAAGGGGTATGGCGAGAAAGCAGGAATGGGGTACTGAAGTTGCATGTTCAGCCATGAACTCATTGAATGGCGGTGCAGGCTCGAAAGGCCGAATGGCCTACTCCTGCACCTATTTTCTATGTTTCTATGTTAAACTCAAAATGAAGGAGAGAAATCAACGACTTCTCTGCTTAAAGCTTCATCATCATAGCCAGTTCCTCGAAATCGAGGAAGACTTGCTTCCACTCTAAAAATTAGTTCTCAGGTGACTGTACAGTCCAATACGGGAATTACAGTCTCTGTCACAGGTGGGACAGGCAGGTGTTGAAGGAAAGGGTGGGTGGGGAGTTTGGTTTGCCGCACGCTCCTTCCGCTGTCTGCGTTTGGTTTCTGCATGCTCTCGGCAAGGAGACGCGAGGCGCTCAGTGCCCTCCCGGATGCTCTTCCTCCACTTAGGGCTGTCTTTGGCCAGGGATTTCCAAGTGCCGGTGGGGATGCTGCACTTTATCAGGCTTTGAGGGTGACCTTGTAACGTTTCCTCTGCCCACCTGGGGCTTGCTTGCCTTGTAGGCGTTCCGAGTAGAGCTCTTGCTTTGGGAGTCTTGTGTCGGGCATGCGGAGGATGTGGCCCACCCAGCGGAGCTTAAAGATTAGGACTGTGACAGTTTATGGAGTGCAGTAATCGTCTTTAGCCGTGCTTATTGTGCTAATACGTTTACAAGGCCCCTTAAACAAAGTCGACAAGGTGCTGATATACTGAGAGAGGGGCCAAATACTCTGTATCATTAAATCCATTTGAGCTCCAAGCTATTTTATGTCAGCACTATTGCAAGATTTCATCAACACTGCGAGAGCCAGGAAGCTTTTCATCACCTTCCTTTAGCTTCCATTAGATGATCATAATATTGCAGAGCAGCTAAACGTTTCTTGCTCATAGCTGTTACATTTTAATTTTTGTTTTTTAACGTTGTACTACAACTTTGTCTGTGTCATATATTTTCTGTACTGTGGCTTTATATGCAATTCGGCCAATATAAAATTTAAAGTGAGGTTTTCACATAGGTAGTTTTCACAAATACAGGTAATGTTACAAGTGTGCATTCCCAGCGGGAGCCTCGCCCACTTAGACCGAGCAAATCAGGAATTTAAGGTGCTCATCTTCCATCCACCAGGAACACAAACTACCTCTTGTATATAAAACATTTTAAATTTTAACTCTGGATTAAATAATCTCATCATTTCTTCATAATAGGATGCAGGTTTAAAAATGTTTTATTTACAGTTACAGGGTAGCACAGGACAGATTATCCATTTCTTCTTCTTAGGTGGTCCCTTGTATCCAGGATGACTTGCTTCCACACCAAAAAGGGATGAGTTCACAGGTGTTTCAATGAAGGAGCTAATATTTCAGGTCCCGAACTACATGTTGAAGAGTGGAAGATACCTGTGCGTGGATTATTTTAACGTGTGGTGACCGTTGCACACCAGCCACCACACGGGCTTGACAGTCGTCTTGGTTAATCCCAGCAATGGCAAGGATTAACCAAGACGACTGAAGACCAGCTCTACTGCACGGACCTAGTGCGCACACATATCGCAATGTGGGCTGGCCCATGCAGCCCCAGGGCGCTCGCCTCTGCTGGGCCCCAATCTCACGTCTCTCCTGGGCCCCGAACTCGCTGCTCCTGTACCCAGACCTTGGTGCTCCAGCTGTACCTGCCCACGCTCAAATCAGCGACCTGGATTATGGTGACGTCCAATCCAGTCGCCCACTTCACTGCCATCCATGGGAGTGTTTGATGGGATAGTGTAGAGAGAGCTTTACTCTGTATCTAACCCGTGCTGTACCTGTCCTGGGAGTGTTTGATGGGATAGTGTAGAGGGAGCTTTACTCTGTATCTAACCCGTGCTGTACCTGTCCTGGGAGTGTTTGATGGGATAGTGTAGAGGGAGCTTTACTCTGTATCTAACCCGTGCTGTACCTGTCCTGGGAGTGTTTGATGGGATAGTGTAGAGGGAGCTTTACTCTGTATCTAACCCATGCTGTACCTGTCCTGGGAGTGTTTGATGGGATAGTGTAGAGGGAGCTTTACTCTGTATCTAACCTGTGCTGTACCTGCCCTGGGAGTGTTTGATGGGATAGTGTAGAGGGAGCTTTACTCTGTATCTAACCCGTGCTGTACCTGCCCTGGGAGTGTTTGATGGGATAGTGTAGAGGGAGCTTTACTCTGTATCTAACCCGTGCTGTACCTGTCCTGGGAGTGTTTGATGGGACAGTGTAGAGGGAGCTTTACTCTGTATCTAACCTGTGCTGTACCTGCCCTGGGAGTGTTTGATGGGATAGTGTAGAGGGAGCTTTACTCTGTATCTAACCTGTGCTGTACCTGCCCTGGGAGTGTTTAATGGGATAGTGTAGAGGGAGCTTTACTCTGTATCTAACCCGTGCTGTACCTGTCCTGGGAGTGTTTGATGGGGCAGTGTAGAGGGAGCTTTACTCTGTATCTAACCCCCTGTACCTGTCCTGGGAGTGTTTGATGGGACAGTGTAGAGGGAGCTTTACTCTTTATCTAATCCCGTGCTGTACCTGCCCTGGGAGTGTTTGATGGGACAGTGTAGAGGGAGCTTCACTCTGTATCTGACCTGCGAGAGACCTTCAGCGGCAGGTCGTGGCCATAAAAGGAGCGGTGAGTGGTGGCCAACTCACACACACTCATACACACACACACTTACACTCATACACATATACTCATACACACACACACTCACATTCATACACACACTCATACACACACTCATACACATACACACACTCACATTCATACACACACACACACACACACTCACACACACACACACTTACACTCATACACACACACACTTACACACTCACACACACTCACACTCACACACACTCATACACACACACACTTACACTCACACACTTACGCACACTCACACACACTCATACACATACACTTCCACTCACATTCATACACACACTCACTCACACTCATACACACAAACACTCACACTCACACACACTCAGACACACACACTCACACACACTCATACACACACACTCACACTCATACACACACACACTCACACTCACACACACTCTCATACACACACACACATACACACACTCTCACTCATACAGTCAGTTTGTGAGTGTATGCACGTGTGTGAGTGTGAGCACGTGTGTGTGTGAGCGTGTGTGTGTGTGTGTGTGAGTGTGTGTGTGAGTGTGTATGTGAGTATGTGTGAGTGTGAGTGTGGGTGACTTTGTGTGAGTGTGTGTGTGTGTATCAGTGAATGTGTGAGCGTGAGTGTGTGTGTGTGTGTGTGTACGTGAGCGTGTGTGTGTGCGAATGTATGTGAGTGTGAGTATGCGCGAGTGAGTGTGTGTATCTGAGTGTACCCTCATTTGCCACACCTCCGCCATGATCTCTCGCCGCTCTTCCACCATAAACATTCGCGTACCTCTGCCACAATCTCTCGCCGCTCCTCTGCCACAAACATTCGCCGCACCTCCACCACGATCTCTCACCGCACCTCCGCACCAAACATTCGCCGCACCTCCGCCATGATCACTCACCGAATCTCAGCCACGATCACTCACTGCTCCTCCACCTCGATCATTTGCCGCATTTCTGCCTCAATCTCTCACCACTTCTCTGCCTCAAACATTCGCTGCATCTCCGCCATGATCTTTCTCTGCTCATCCGCCCCAACCTTCCTGCTCCTCTGTACCTGGGCCCTGCCAATGATCCTGCCCACGCTCCGAATGGCGACCTGAGTTTTGATGACATCACCCAGTCACCCACCTTGAAGTCATCGCACGCTTGCAAGAGATTGTGGCGGAGGTGCAGCAAATGAGGGTACAAGGCCCAGAAGGGCAGAGGGCCCAGGGGCAGCATGGGCCAGCTCACACTGCGATACATGTGCGCACTTGGTCCGTGCAGCAGAGCAGGTCTCCTGGTTAACCCTTGCCACTGGATAAAGGCCTAGCTCTGTCAAGCCCGTGTGGTGGCTGACATGCAACGGTCACCACACGTTAAAAAAAATCCACGCACAGGCATCTTCCACCCCTGGAGTTCATGACTGGAATATCGGTTCCTTCATTGAATCATCTGCGAACTCATCCCTTTTGGTGTGGAAGCAAGTCATCCTCATTCGAGGGACCGCCTATGATGATGGTGAGAGTGTGTGAGTGAGTGTGTATGTGTGTGTGTGAGTGTGTGTCACTGTATGTGTGTGGAGTGTGTGTAAGCGTGTGTGTAAGCGTATGTGTGAGCGTGTTTGTGTGAGTGTGTGTGTGTGAGTGTGTGAGTGTGTGTGAGTGTGTGTGTGAGTGTGTGTGTGAGTGTGTGTGAGTGTGTGTGTGAGCGTATGTGTGAGTGTGTTTGTGAGTGTGTGTGAGCGTATGTGTGAGCGTATGTGTGAGCGTATGTGTGAGTGTGTTTGTGAGTGTATGTGTGAGTGTGTGTGTGAGTGTGTATGTGTGTGTGTGAGCGTATGTGTGAGCGTGTGTGAGTGTGTGTGAGTGTATGTGTGAGTGTGTGTGTGTGTATGTGTGAGTGTGTGTGTGAGTGTGTATGTGTATGTATATGTGTGAGTGTGTGTGAGCGCGTGTGTGTGTGTATGTGTGTGTGTGAGCGTATGTGTGAGTGTGTGTGTGAGTGTGTATGTGTGTGTGTGAGCGTGTTTGTGTGAGTGTATGTGAGAGCGTATGTGTGAGTGTGTTTGTGAGTGTGTGTGAGCGTATGTGTGAGTGTGTGTGTGAGTGTGTATGTGTGTGTGTGAGCGTATGTGTGAGCATGTGTGAGTGTGTGTGAGTGTATGTGTGAGCGTGTGTGTGAGTGTGTGTGTGAGTGTGTATGTGTGTGTGTGAGCGTATGTGTGTGTGTGTGTGTGAGTGTGTATGTGTGTGTGTGAGCGTATGTGTGAGCGTGTGTGAGTGTGTGTGAGTGTATGTGTGAGCGTGTGTGTGAGTGTGTATGTGTGTGTGTGAGCGTATGTGTGAGTGTGTGTGTGAGTGTGTATGTGTGTGTGTGAGCGTATGTGTGAGTGTGTGTGAGTGTGGGAACATGGTGGGCCACCCTGACCTGCGAGAGGACACAATGCAGGTCGGGAGGATAAAAAAGCTGGAGCATGCCACTTCCAGCACGAGCTGCTCCAAGTGTGTGATGACTTCGAGCTGGGTGACTGGATGACGTCATCAAAACCTAGGTCGCCATTTGTAGCAGGAATATCGGCGGGGCCCAGGTACAGCAGAGGAGTGGGAAGGTTTGAGCAGATGAGCGGAGAGAGATCGTGGCGGAGTGTTAGTGTGTGTGTGTGTGTGTGTGAGTGGGAGTGTATTAAAGTGCCATTGGCAGAAAGTAAAATGAGATGATGATTTTAATCCACTTCTGACACCTTTCCTTCGCCTTCAAAAATGGATATCTTTCACTCTCTCTCTCATTCCTGAATAAATTTTCCAGAGCAAAGGCGTCTCTTTGTGTCTGCTCAAACAAAACCTTTCAGAATTTTAAAGACCTCTATTAGGTCACCCCTCAGCCTTCTCTTTTCAAGAGAAAATAGACCCAGCCTGTTCATCTTTCCTGGTGGGTATAACCTCGCATTTCTGGTATCATCCTTGTAAATCATTTTTGCACCCTCTCCAGTGCCTCTATATCCTTTTTATAATATGGCAACCAGAACCACACAGCACTCCAAGTGTGATCTAACCAAGGTGTAATACACGTTTAGCATAACTTCTCTACTTTTTAATTCTTTCCTTCTAGAAATAAACTCTAGTGCTTGTTTTTTTTATGGTCTTAGTAACCTGCATCACTACTTTTAGTGATTTGTGTATTTGTGCTCCCAGGTCCCTTTGTTCCTCTACCCCATTTAGCTTCTTATTTTTCAAGCAATATGTGGCCTCCTTATTTTTCTTACCAAAATGTAATACCTCATACTTATGCATGGAACTTCATTTGCCAATTATATGCCCATTCTGCAAGTTTATTAATGTCTTCTTGTAATTTGCTGGTGTCTTAAAGAGGCAAATTGTGCCATGTGACTGGAGAGTAGCCAAGAAGGAAGAGAAGGATGAACCCCGTAATGTCAGTTCTAGCCAAATTCTTGGAATTCATATATTGAGATAAGATTAGTGCGCATTTAGACATTCATGGGTTAATTAAGGACAGCCAGCAAGTTATATTTGACAAATTTTATAGAATTTTTTGAAGAAATGGTCAATTAGATAGATGAAGAGAATAGAGTACATGTAATTTATGCAAATTTTCAGAAGACACTCAGAAAAGTGCGTCCCCAGAGGCTTGTTAGACAAATTCAGACATATGGTAGAAGAGGAAATATAGCTGAATGGATAGAAAGTTGGCCGAAGAGCGAGGAAATGAATGTTGGAAGTGGTATTCTCCAAGGGTCAATACATTTGTTCTCTCTCTCTATGTAGACGATTTGGACTTGGAACACAATCTCTATGCTGATGGCACAAAATTTGGAGTTTGGCAAATATTAAGGAGGGTTTTAAAAGACTTCAGCAGACATAGATTACCACAATGGGCAGTCAGGTCACAGGTGCAATTCAATGTGGATAAATGTGACATAATTGGGAGTAAAATCAAGGATTGGTATACACTCAATGTAAAGATGAAGAAGGATATAGTTGAACACAGAGATCAAGAGGTACAAATACATAATTCCCTGTGTGAGTGCAGGTAGATAAAAAGGCCAGTAACATTTTAGGTTTCATAAATAGGGGTATAGAGTATGAGTGAAGAAGTAAAGATAAATTTCATATAAAACTTTTGTGAGGTCACAGTTGAAATTTGTGATCAGTTTTGGGTGTTCCATTATAAAAAGGATATTAAAGTCATAGGGCTGCATTTTCTGGGGGGGGTCAGCGGGCGCTATCGGTGGTGGGTTGTGTGTGAAAGTGATTTTTATTCCTCAGTGGGCCGGGACCCCATTGAGAACCCACTGCCACAAGCCTTTTCCTGATGTCGCATCTGTCAGCACAGAGCAGACCTGACATGCAGCGGGTTCACAGCAGGGGACCCAATTCAAGTCATTAGTGGCTTGTTTAAAGCTACTTAAGAATGAATTTCAGCTTACCTTTTGCATTTGATAACTCACCCATGGGGTCCATGCTGGTCGTGGACTACATCTGTCAAGATGAGGTGGGAGTTCATTGGCCACTGAATCAGTTGTTGAGTAGAAAGCTTCAAATGTACAGTAAAAGCTCCCACCTTACAGAGATATCTTCCCTCAGCCACAAACTCTTCTTCACTGCATTTCCACAATAGATTCACCATGCTGCAAGTCTTTACACAAGTCTCCATCCAGTCTGACCTCATTGCTGTCATCTCTACTTCACCTGCCATATATTTCACAGCATGGGTGCTCTTTGTACTCTCTTACCTTGGTCCTCAGAATCCCACCACGATCAGCCCCAACACCAGCAGCACCAGGCACACCAGCATCACCAACAACAATACCACCAACCTTCTCCGCAATCACCGCTTCACAGGTCTTCATTGCTACCTAAGAAGCCAGGGATAGCCTCACCATGGCCAGATTTACGTCACTTAATGCTGTACACCCTGGCTGCCACATAATGCACCAGGTTGGCACCACTTCACAGCAACACCATAAACATTCTTGCAAAGTAATGGAAGCTGTCATCGATAGTGCAATCAAGCAGCACTTACTCACCAATAACCTGCTCATCATGCTCAGTTTGGGTTCCACCAGGACCACTCGGCTCCAGACCTCATTACACCTTTGGTCCAAACATGGACAAAACAGGTGAATTCCAGAGGTAAGGCAAGAATCTTCCCTTGACATCAAGGCAGCATTTGACCGAGTGTGGCATCAAGGAGCCCTAGTAAAATTGAAGTCAATAGGAATCAGGGGGAAAACTCTCCACTGGCTGGAGTCATACATAGCACAAAGGAAGATAGTTGTGGTTGTTGGAGGTCAATCATCCCAGTCCCAGGACATCATTGCAGGAGTTCCTCAGAGCAGTGTCCTAGGCCCAACCATCTTCAGCTGCTTCATTAATGACATTTCCTCCATCATAAGGTCAGAAGTGGGGGTGTTCACTGATGATTGCAGTGTTCAGTTCCACTTGCAACTCCTCAGAAAATGAAGCAGTCCATGCCCATATGCAGCAAGACCTGGACGACATTCAGGTTTGGGCTGATAAGTGGCAAATAACATTCATGTCACACAAGTGCCAGGCAATTACCATCTCCAAAAACCAAGAATCCAAAATACCTCCCCTAGTTATTCATGGCATTACCATCGCCGAATCCCCCAACATCCTGGAGGTCACCATTAACCAGAAACTTAACTGGACCAGTCACATAACTACTTTGGTAACAAGAGTGGGTCAGAGGCTGGGTAATCTGTGGCAAGTGTCTCACCTCCTGACTCATTGAAGATGGTTGGGACTGGGACACTGCCCTGAGGAACTCCTGCAGTGATGTCCTGGGGCTGGGATGATTGACCTCCACCATCTACAAGGCACAAGACAAGAGTGTGATGGAATACTCTCCACTTGCCTGGATGAGTGCAGCTCCAACAACACTCAAGAAGCTCGTCATCATCCAGGACAAAGCAGCCCACTTGATTGGCACCCCATCCACCACCTTAAACATTCACTCCCTCCACCACCGGCACACCGTGGCTGCAGTGTGTGCTATCTATAAGATGCACTGCAGCAACTTGCCACGGCTTCTTTGGCAACACCTCCCAAACCCGCGACCTCTACCACCTAAAAGAACAAGGGCAGCAAGTGCATGGAAACACCATCACCTCCAATTTCCCCTCCAAGTTACACACCATCCTGACTTGGAAACATATCAGCATTCCTTCATCATCGCTGTGTCAAAATCCTGGAACTTCCTCCCTAACAGCACTGTGGGAGTACCGTCAACACAAGGACTGCAGTGGGAACCTGTTCAACCTTTGTCGTCTCCAGGCCAGATCTAAGACCATCCCATCCTCTGTCATCGAGCTACAGTACGCGGATGACGCTTGTGTCTGCGCACATTCAGAGACTGAACTCCAAGTCATAGTCAACATCTTCAATGAGGCATACGAAAGCATAGCCCTTACACTAAACATCGGTAAGACAAAGGTCCTCCACCAACCTGACCCCAGCACTGCACTGCCCCCCAGTCAGCAAGATCCACGGCACAGCCCTGGAAAACGTGGACCACTTTCCATACCTTGGGAGCCTATTATCAGCAAGGGCAGACATCAATGACGAGGTTCAACATCACCTCCAGTGCACCAGAGCAGCCTTCGACCACCTGAGGAAAAGAGTTTTCGAAGATCAGGGCCTCAAATCTGACACAAAGCTCATGGTATACCCACCCTGCTGTATTGCTCAGAGACGTGAACCATATACAGCAAACACCTCAAATCACTGGAGAAATACCATCAGCGATGTCTCCGCAAGATCCTGCAAATCCCCTGAGAGGACAGACGCACCAACATTAGTGTCCTCATTCAGGCCAACATCCCCAGCTTCGAAGCACTGACCACATTTGACCAGCTCCATTGGGCGAGCCACATCGTCCGCATGCCTGACCAAGACTCCCAAAGCAAGGGCGCTACTCAGAACTCCTACACTGCAAGCGAGCCCCAGGTGGGCAGAGGAAATGTTTCAAGGACACACTCAAAGCCTCCTTGATAAAATGCAACATCCCCACCGACACCTGGGAGTCCCTGGCCAAAGACTGCCCTAAGTGGAGGAAGAGCATCCGGGAGGGCGCTGAGCACCTCGAGTCTCGTCACTGAGAGCATGCAGAAAGCAAGCGCAGGCAGCAGAAGGAGAGTGCGGCAAACCAGATGCCCCACCCACCCTTTCCTTCAACGACTGTCTGTCCCACCCGTGACAGAGACTGTAATTCCAGAATTGGACTGTTCAGTCACCTAAGAACTCACTTTTAGAGTGGAAGCAAGTCCTCCTCGATTTTGCCTATGATGATGATGAGCGGTTCAAGAAGGCAGCTCACCACCACCTTCTCAAGGGCACTCAGGGATGGGCAATAAATGCTGGCCTTGCCAGCGACACCCACAATAAATGCTGGCCTTGCCAGCGATACCCACATCCCAGAACAAATTAGAAAACAAATGCCCAAACCATTTCTTTCACACTCATCAGCATTGTGGGGGGTACCATTATGTCTCACCATTCACCGTAACTCACTAAGCTACTTCCAAAGGTGCACACAAATCTGTCCAAGAACGCAAAGTGTTGAAAATAAAGGTTTCAATGTTTGACACCACATTAACAGAAACTTTACATGAACATTGCATAAAATACCCAAGTGCCTACCCTTGTGTGTTGTTAGTTGATATGATTGGACTAGGCTGAGGGTGAGTGTGAGGTGTGGCTAGTGAGATGAGGATGTGATAATGTAGATAGAGAAGGATGTGTGGAGGTCCAAGGTAAGTTGGTGTAAGGATGTGCAGGAGTAGGGAAGGGCAGGCAAAGTGATGGGGATGTGATGAGAGGCATAGCAGGATGAGGTTGAGTGTGGCTTTGTACTAACGTTTTGTGATCTACTGAGATCATTGAAACGTTTGCAGCACTGGACCCAGGTCCTCCTGACTACATCACTGCTTGTGCCTACCTGTGCAATTGCAGCCAGGTTTTGTTGGTCTCCTGGGGAGGTCTCATCTGCCCATGGGAAGAAAGAGGACCTCACTGCATGTTGTGACTCCCTCCATAAGCAGATGGAGGGAGTCATGGGAGAGCCTGGGTGGATCCCTGCACCTCTGTGCAGTAACTGTCAGTGTATGCAGCACCTCAATGCTGTAGAACACTGACAGCACAAATGCCAAGACAAATGTGGCATGGTCCCTTTAAGGAAACCGGCTGATGACATGTCATCAAATGACGTCACCAGACCCGCTTCCTCTTATTGGCTCGCAAAAGCGCTGGGCGGGCTTAACAATCCTCATCAAGGGTCAGCAAAATCACGGCCATAAAGACTGTATAGCATAGATTTACCAGGGTGATCCCAGCGTTGGAAAGCTATAGTTATGAGGCCAGACTTGAGATACTGGGGCTATTTCCACTGGAACAGAGAAGGCTGAGTAGATTTTATCGAGGTTTTTTAAAAATGATGAGGGATTTTAATGGAATGAATAGAAAAAGACTATTTCCTCTGGTTGAGGAGTCTGTGCAAAGAAGTCATTTATTTAAAATTGTCACTAGGAGCATGAGGAGCGATATTAAGAGAAACCCCTTTATGCAGAAGGTTGTTGAAGTATGAAATGCATTGTCACAAGGGGTGATTGTGGAAATAGTCCCAATATCTCGTCTGTCCTCATAACTACAGCTTCCCATCTTTGGGATCACCCTGGTAAATCTACACTATATTGTCTCTACTTTAATACCCTTTCTATAATGGGACACCCAAAATTGATCACATTGCATTTTTTAAGGGAAAATTGGATAAATATTTGAAACGGAGAAAAATACAGAGGTGTGTGGAGAGAGCAGGTCAGTAGGATTCATTTAGAATTGCTCTACCAAGGTATCGACACAGTTGACTTTCACTGCCTCTGCTTGCTATTAACAGGCAAAGGCATGTGGGCACATTGTTGTAAAGCAATAAAATGTTCTTGGACCTTGGAGAGGAAGAGGAGGTTTGAGCTAAGTCAGTAAGTGGGGTGAAAATAAGTTTTTTGAGGCAGATAATGCTGGCAGTTTTTAAGAGGGGATCTCATAGAAACTTATAAGATTCTGACGGGACTGGACAGGTTAGACGCGGGAAGAATGTTCCCAATGATGGGGAAGTCCAGAACCAGGGGACACAGTCTTAGGATAAGGGGTAGGCCATTTAGGACTGAGATGAGGAGAAACTTCTTCACTCAGAGAGTTGTTAACCTGTGGAATTCCCTACCACAGAGAGTTGTTGATGCCAGTTCATTGGATATAAGAGGGAGTTAGATATGGCCCTTACGACTAAAGGGATCAAGGGGTATGGAGAAAAAGCAGGAAAGGGGTACTGAGGGAATGATCAGCCATGATCTTATTGAATTGTGGTGCAGGCTCGAAGGGCTGAATGGCCTACTCCTGCAGTTATTTTCTATGTTTCTATGTTTTTAAGTTGGAACAATGCAAGAGAACAGAGATAAGAGGGGGAACAAAGATGAAAAATGTTGGCTCGAAAGCCAGGAAAGTTTCCTGCTCTTTTTCAAAATGTACCATGGGATATTTTACATTCACCTGAACAGGCAGACAGAGCTTCAGTTTAACTTCTTACAACACTTTCAACAAGGGAGCACTCCCTCAGTACTGCTCCAGATTATGTACCCAAGTCCTGAAGTGGGGCCTTCTTACTTAAAGACCAGAGTGTAACAACTGGGCAAAACTGACACTTGAAAGCAACAGATCCAAGGACGGCACCCATAGTAGTTGAGGTGATGGAAAGGATAATGGTGGAAAAGGTGTACTGGGCCTCTGCATTGTGCATATGACAACAGAAGGGTTCGTTGAGCAGGTGGCTCAGGCACTTATGTGAATGCTTTTACTGCGAGAACCAAAAATAGGCCAAAGGGAAAGAAGATACACAAAAGGCCAGAACCTAGTGGTGCAGGAGGAGCTACAACATTAGAAAAAGCTGCAAAGATAGAGTGGGCCAAGGCCATAGAAGGATTTAAAGACAAGGATGGGGGTATTGGGGCATAGGAGCCATAGTAGATCAGCAAGGATGGAGGCGATGGGAAAGCAGGATGTATTGAGGAATAGTATACGAGCAGGTATGATTTGAATTGGTTGAAGTTTATGAAGGATGGCTAGCCAGTGAGGAGAAAATGAGAAAAATCAAATCCTGAGGTGACAGAAGCATTTCATCATTTTTTGTTGCAGCAACCAAAAATATCTCAGTTCCATTTTAAGAAGCAATGTCCCGGAAGGCAAATTGTTACTGGTCTTTTCCACGAAAGTTGCATGGAGGGGGTGGGGGGAAATTGTGCATGCTGTGCCATCCTATCTGTTTTATAATGCTCCTGTGAAGCGCCTTGGGATGTTGTACTATGTAAAAGGCATTATATAAATATGGTAGCTTCTGGTTCATTGTCAGGAGTCACTCCGTTGTTTTAGATGCTTTAACATCACTGTTAAAATAATGGACAAATGCATTTCATACAAACATGTTAGGTATTCATCTACTAATCATCATCATTATAGGCAGTCTCTCGAAATCGAGGAAGATTTGCTTCCACTCCAAATGTGAGTTCTCAGGTGACTGAACAGTCCAATACATGGATTACAGTCTCTGTCACAGCTGGGACAGACAGTCATTGGAGAAAAGGGTGGGTAGGGAGTCTGGTTTGCCGCACGCTCCTTCCGCTTGCTTTCTGCATGTTCTCGGTGTCTAGACTCGAGGTGCTCGGCGCCCTCCCAGATGCTCTTCCCCCACTTAGGGCGGTCTTTGGCCAGGGACTCTCAGGTGTCAGTGGGGATGTTGCACTTTATCAAGGAGGCTTTGAGGGTGTACTTGAAACATTTCCTCTGCCCACCTGGGGTTCGCTTGCCATGTAGGAGTTCCGAGTAGAGCGTTTGCTTTGGGAATCTTTTGTAGGTCATGCGAACAATGTGGCCCGCCCAATAGGGCTGGTAGAATGTGGTCAGTGCTTTGATGCTGGGGATGCTGGCCTGATCGAGAACACTAACATTGGTGTGTCTGTCCTCCCAGGGGATTTGCAGGATCTTGCGGAGACATCGTTGGTGGTATTTCTCCAGCGAGTTGAGGTGTTTGCTGTATATGGTCCATGTCTCTGAGCCAGCCATACAGGAGGGCGGGGATCACTACAGCTTTGTGCCAGATTTGAGGGCCTGATCTTCGAACACTCTCTTCCTCAGGCAGCCAAAGCTGCACTGGCGCACTGGAGACGGTGTTGAACCTCGTCGTCGATGTCTGTCCTTGCTGATAATAGGCTCCCGAAGTATGGAAAGTGGTTTACGTTGTCCAGGGCCGCGCTGTGGATCTTGATGACTGGGGGGCAGTGCTGTGTGATGGGGTCAGTTGGTGGAGGACCTTTGTCTTACAGATGTTTAGCATAAGGCCTATGCTTTCGTACGCCTCAGCGAAGATGTTTACGATGACTTAGAGTTCAGCCTCTGAATGTGCGCAGACGCAAGTGTGGTCCGCATACTGTAGCTCGACGACAGAGAATGGGACAGTCTTGGATCTGGCCTGGAGGCGACTTAGATTGAACAGGTTCCCACTGGTTCTATAATTTAGTTCCACTCCAGCGGGGAGCTTGTTCAGTGTGAGGTGGAGCATTGCAGCGAGGAAGATCGAGAAGAGGATTAAAATAAAATAATGGACAAATGAATTTCATACAAACATGTTAGGTATTCCTCTAATACCGCACTGTGTAACTTCAGGCCAAAGTGCTATACTTTTAAATATTATTAGCAGAGTCCTATTCACGGAGGGTCTGGGGCCTGGATATGGTTTACGATTTTTACGTTGGCTGAGCTCTGAGGTCCTGGGAGTGATGCTTCTTTTCTGAAGCAGCACCCTTGCTATGGCCTGCAGTTGGATACCTGTATTGCCTCGTACTCCATCCCCCACCTTCCCTAGTGCTTCCTGGAATCGGAACTCAATGAGGAAAAAGAAAATTGCTAGACATTCAAAAGAAGAAAATTGACAGATGTTCACACAGACCCCGTTATCGCAGACTGCAGTTATTGTCCACGCCCATTGTTCCTGGAAGGGAGTCTCCTGTCACTGAGCCTTAGTTTATTCCAGAGTCAAATCATGACATAACTTAGAGATACATTTTTTTTTATTGATCAACTCCAAAATCACTTTGCATCAATATAAAAGTGGCAGTGTAACTGCTGCCAAATATTCCTAATCTCAGGCTATTCATTGCACACGACTATTACTGGACTAAAGCGGATAACTCAGCAAGGTGAACACAACACTCACAATAATCACATTGGGCCAATTCCAAGATTGCCCCCATTATACATCAACATCACTAAAAACAGATTATCTGGTCATTATCATGTTGCTGTTTGTGGGGGCTTGCTGTGTGCAAATTGGCTGTCGCGTTTCCGACAGTACAACAGTGACTACACTTCAAAAGTACTTCATTGGCTGTAAAATGCTTTGGGACATCCTGAGGTTGTGAAAAGTGCTGTAGAAATGCAAGTCTTCTTACACATTCATTGCAAGCAGATTAGGCTTGCTTGCTGGAGCTCATTTTGCGCAGGGAGCAGGAAGTTGTGTACAGCTGCAGCTCTTAAGGATTGCAACTGCTATTTAAAAGTTTAGATTAATTGCCTTTAGCCAGAAAAGGAGAAATGGCTGCAGAAAGAAGCAGATCTGTCTCATTTTTGGATGCACGTCTGGAGATCTGTTGGAGGAAGTGCAGCAAAGGAAGGCTATTCTCTTTTGGTATCCCAAGGCACCCTCCTGTCAGACGAAATGTGCCGACTGTTTGATGGACATGGCTGTCAAGCTAAATGCAGTCTCCAACACCCTGGGTAGCTGAAGGAAGATGAGGAAAAAGGTCAATAGCCTCAGGAGGTCCGCCCAGTTAAGGCTAATCAGCACTGCACTATATCAAGTAATGGGGCTAGCTACACAGGTCACAGACTATTTCCTGTCATCCTGTTACATGCTAAGTCACCAGAAAACAGCTCTTTCCAATCTTCACATGCATTCCCATATTGCAGCAACACTTCATTATTGTCACTTGAAATTGCAACCTTTTGTCACTTCACAATTTGGAAAGATGTCCCAAACAAAGCACGCTTGCCACACAACTGACCTGCACGATGCATAATCATTTACTCACACAGGTTGTGATGCAAACTGGTAACTTGGTTTTCATTCTATGTGTTCTTCAAATTTCCAGCATCTCAGCTGGCAGGATAAAGAAGCTCACAGCAGGAGGGAACAGATCCAACCGGAGGAGATCTCCCTCAATTTGGAACCTTCAACAACAACGACAACAACTTATATTTACATTGTAAAAAGAAAGACTTGCATTTATATATCACTTTTCACGACCAGCGGACGTCTCAAAGCGCTTTACAGCCAATTAAATACTTTTGGAGTGGACTGTTGTAATGTAGGAAATACGGCAGCCAATTTGAGCACAGCAAGCTCCCACAAACAACAATATGATAATGACCAGATAATCTGTTTTGTTATGTTGATTGAGGGATAAATATTGGCCAGGACACTGGTGATGACTCCCCTGTTATTCGTCAAAATAGTGCCATGGGATCTTTTACGACCACCTGAGAGCAGACAGGGCCTCGGTTTAATATCTCATTTAAAAGACATCACCACCCGACAGTGCCATACTCCCTCAACATTGCACTAGAGTGTCAGCCTAGATTTTCGTGCTCAAGTCCCTGGAGTGGGACTTAAACCTATAACCTTTCTGACTCAGAGGCAAGAGTGCTACCCCACTGTGCCACAGCTGACACTAGTACCTTATTAGGAGCAGGAGTAGGCCATACAGCCCTTTGAGCCTGTTCCACCATTCAATAAGATCATAGCTGATCTTCGACCTCAACACCACTTTCCCGCCCAATCCCCATATCATTTGTTTCACTTGAATCCAAAAATCTATCTATCACAGCCTTGAATATACTCAATGACTCAGCACCTTTGGGGTAGAGAATTCCAAAGATTAACATCCCTCTGAGTGAAGAAATTCCTCCTCATCTTAGTCTTAAATGGCCGACCCCTTATCCTGAGACTATGCCCCCTCGTTCTAGACTATCCAACCAGGTGAAACAACCTCTCAACATGTACCCGTCAGAATCTTATATGTTTCAATGAGATCACCTCTCATTCTTCTAAACTCCAGAGTATAGGCCCAATCTACTCAAACTCTCCTCATAGAACAACCCTCTCATCCAGGGAGCATTCTAGTGAACCTTTGTTGCACCGCCTCTAAGGCATATATGTCCTTTCTCAGATATGGAGACCAAAATTGTGCACAGTACTCCAGGTGTGGCCTCATCAAAGCCCTGTACAATTGTAGTAATACTTCCTGGGGTAGAAATTGCCCATTTTTTAAAGTTTTTCTTTGGTATCTCAGGCCCAGTCCATGGGGGCAGAGATACCGGAAAAGTTCAGTATTTTGTTATGTTTTTTCTCCATGGTGCGGTGTTCCGGTCAAGCGCGGGGCGGAAGTGACCTCGCAGCGGGTCTGCCGCACTGATCAGTCATCAGCACCGCGCTGATAACGTCTCTCCCCTTCAGTTAAAGGGGAGAGCCGCTGTGAACTCTGCATACTTTAAGTTAGGTCCACTAGGCCACCAGAGAAGGTTTCGGCCAACCAGCGGCCTGGCATCCAAGAGGGGGTGCCAGGCTGCCTGTTGGCGG
This sequence comes from Pristiophorus japonicus, assembly GCF_044704955.1. Taxonomy (NCBI): domain Eukaryota; kingdom Metazoa; phylum Chordata; class Chondrichthyes; family Pristiophoridae; genus Pristiophorus; species Pristiophorus japonicus. Next base: position 61,507,747 of record NC_091981.1, read on the forward strand.
CCTGGCTGAACCGGGGGCATAATTGTTGGGCCGACCTGGCAGTCGGCTGCAACAGTGCACCCTCTCTTTTAAGGGCAGCTGTGCCGCCATTTCACACAGAGTGTACCGACAGCAAAAGCTGTCGGGGGCACCAGCCACTGGCAGGGCCTCTTCCACGGGGCAATTTTGGGTAAGGGACAATTTCACGAGGGGGTCTCCGCCACTCAGAAAGGGGTCGGCGCGAGCACGCCACTTGGGAAATGGACACCGCTCCGCTCCTGAGGTAGGGCAATTTCTAAAATGGCAACCCCTACACAGAGAGTCGGTGGCCATTCTGCGCCGCCCCTTGGCTGCCGCTTTCCGGCAGCCAGATGCCTTATCGGGAGGGGCAATTTCGGCCCCCCTTATGCTTGTACTCCAACAACTTTGCAATAAAGGCCAACATGCCATTTGCCTTCCTAATTGCTTGCTGTATCTGCATGCTAACTTTCTGTGTTTTCTGTACGAGGGCACCTAAATCTCTCTGAATACCAATACTTAATAGTTTCTCACCTTTTAAAAATTATTGGGGGAGAAATTTGGTTAGATAGCGCCCCTCTAGACAGGAGCATTAAATGGTTTGCAGCCACGAGCACCATCATTCGCGCCGCTCGGCAAATTCAGTGTGCCAATACCGCCGGCACTGAGGAGTTTCACCCGGGAGCATCGCGCTGGTGTGCACGGTATCGACACGGATGCAACATTTGGTTTGCACTGCACGCGTAGCGCCCCATAGTGACCCCGCCAGAGCAAACTGTTGCGCAGAGCTGTCCCGGGGCACTAAGGGAAGGAATGACTGAATGAAGTAAGTGTGATTGATATATTTTTTTTCAAAATGTAACTTTATTTAGGGTGAGTAATGTATAGGGAATGTTTTTCGTGTTTGTTGTTCCGATTTTCTTTTGTTGCAGGGAGGCCTCGCTTAGATCTCAACGAAGCCAGCTCTTTAGCATGGGATATTCAGTTGCACACCCGGCCTAACACCCAGAGAGAAGTGTGGAATGTTTCCCTTAGTGCTCCACTCCACTCTCAGGGCGCATAAACTGAATTTTGCTGTTCCCGTCTCAAAATAATTTACAACACTAAATTTAGCGTCCAACCGACATTCATCATCATCATAGGCAGTCCCTCGGAATCGAGGAAGACTTGCTTCCACTCTTAGCATGAGTTCTTAGGTGGCTGTACAGTCCAATACGAGAACCACAGCCTCTGTCACAGGTCGGAGAGATAGTCGTTGAGGGAAAAGATGGGCAGGGAGGCTGGTTTGCCACAAGCTCCTTCCACTGCCTGTCCTTGATTTCTGCATGCTCTCGGCGACGATACTCAAGGAGCTCAGCGCCCTCCCGAATGCACTTCCTCCACTTAGGGCGGTCTATGGCCAAGGACTCCCAGGTGTCAGTGGGAATGTCGCACTTTATCACGGGGGCTTTGAGGGTGTCCTTGTAACGTTTCCTCTGCCCGCCTTTGGCTCATTTGCCGTGGATGAGTTCCGAGTAGAGCACTTGCTTTGGGAGTCTCGTATCTGGCATGCGAACTATGTGACCTGCCCAGCGGAGCTGATCAAGTGTGGTCAGTGCTTCAATGCTGGGGTTGTAGGCCTGGAAGAGGACGCTAATGTTTGTGCATCTGTCCTCCCAGGGGATTTGCAAGATCTTGCGGAGACATCGCTGGTGCTATTTCTCCAGCGACTTGAGGTGTCTACTGTACATGGTCCACGACTCTGAGCCATACAGGAGGACAGGTATTACTACGGCCCTGTAGACCATGAGCTTGGTGACAGTTTTGAGGGACTGATCTTCAAACGGCCGAAGGCTGCCGAAGGCTGCACTGGCGCACTAGAGGCGGTGTTGGATCTCCTCATCAATGCCTGCTCCTGTTGATAGGCGGCTCCCGAGATAGGGGAAGTGGTCCACGTTGTCCAGGGCCACGCCGTGGATCTTGATGTCTGGGGGGCAGTGCTGTGCGGCGAGGACAGGCTGCTGGAGGACGTTGTTTTACTGATGTTTAGCGTAAGACCCATGCTTTCATACGCCTCAGTAAATACGTTGACTATATCCTGGAGTTCAGCCTCTGTGTGTGCACAGACGTAGGCATCATCCGCGTACTGTAGCTCGACGACAGCAACCCAACTCGGGAGCAGCAAAGCAGCATTGGGGAGGCCTGATTGGCAGAGGTGGGGTAGGGAAAGCCAACTCCAGCGGTACCCTACTCCTGACAAAATGTCTAGAGCATGAACTTGTCATCACCAACACCTTGTTCCGCCAGAGAGACAAATACAAGGCATTGTGGCAACATACTCGCTCCAAGCACTGGCACCTGCTCGACTATGTCATCGTCCGAGCCAGGGATCGCAAGGATGTGCGCATCACCCGTATCATGACAGGAGCTGACGACTGCTGGACGGACCACCGTCTAATCCGATCCCACCCGATATTAGCACCTTAGGAACTCTCCGACCAAATTTCTAGCCCATTCTGTTTTTCTATTCTATCTACCAAAGTGAATAACCTCACATTTCTTCACATTATATTCCATCTATCACCTTATTGCCCACTTACTTAACCTGCCTATTTGTGCCCTCCTCACAGCTTACTTTCCCACCTAGCTGAGTATCGTCAGCAAACTTGGATACATTACACTCAGTCCCTTCATCTAAGTCATTAATATAATGGAAATAGCTGAGGACCAAGCACTGATCCTTGTGACACCCCACTAGTTACAGCCTGCCAACCGAAAAATGACCCGTTTATTCTTACTCTGTTCTCTGCCCGTTAACCAATCCTCTATCCATGCTAATACATTACCCCCAATCCCATGAGCCGTTATCTTGCGTAGCAACTTTTTATGTGGCGCCTTATCGAATCCCTTTTGGAAATCCAAATATACTACATTCATTGGCTACCTTTACTATAGTAAAATGTCCCAAGACGCTTCAGAGGAGCTTTATCAAACAAAATTTGACACCGTGCCACATAAGAAGATATTAGGACAAGTTAAAGAGATAGATTTTAAGGAGTGTCTGAAAGAAGGTGAGAGAGGTAGAAATTCCAGAGCTTAGGGCCTTGGCACGGCTGCAAACGATGTGGAGAAGGAAATCAAGGATGCACAACTGACCAGAATTGGAGGAACGCAGCATTCTCAGAGGGTTGTGGGGCTGGAGGAGATCTCGGTTATTATTACTGAACATGGTGAGGTTTGAAAATATAGAGAGAGTGAACCTTGATGAATCTGCAAAACTCCCAAATGCTCAGGGCTATAACCTTAATATTCTTATAGAAACATAGAAACATAGAAAATAGGTGCAGAAGTAGGCCATTCGGCCCTTTGAGCCTGCACCACCATTCAATATGATCATGGCTGATCATCCATTTCAGTACCCCATTCCTGCTTTCTCTCCATTATTATGCTTCCTTCACTCACTCACTCGCTCATGCACATTCTTTAAAGGAAACCAGCAGGGGCATACATTATATGCTTTGTAAGTTCTTCAGCCAACATGCCAACAAATGTGCTTCCTGAACAACAAGCTTCAAGCCCCAGTAGCACCATTAAGCCAGCACCTGACAGAATTCAGCATCAATTACTCCACCCGTAGCAAGCACCAGCAGAGGTTCATCCATTCTGGGAGATTGAGGTGGTCAGTTTGAGGTGTGTACACCAGGTGAAGCACAGAGCAAGAGTGAGAAGAAGCATACGCTGGATGCAGAACAGGGCAAGGAACCTGCTAGTTTGAGAGCAGCTCAAGTCCTTCCTCAGCTGCAGAGCCCTGGGATCCAAACCTACTTGGAGAGGGCATTATTATGCTTCCTTCACTCACTCATGCACATTCTTTAAAGGAAACCAGCAGGGCATACATTATATGCTTAAGGATGCTCTCTGAGCATTAATGTTTCCTGCAGTCGTTGGAGGGTGCACTAAATACTGAAAAGGCCTGGTGAAGGAGTCCACTATCTGCAGCAATGTATGCTCATTGTACTGCACTTCAGCATCAGGTATGAAGAAACTCCAAGGGCACCTGTAACAGAACTTCCAGTGACTGAATGAATGCTGAGATTACTGGTTGGATATTAAGGGAATCAAGGGATATGGGGACAGTGCAGGAAAGTGGATTTGAGGTAGAAGATCAGCCATGAACTTATCGAATGGCGGAGCAGGCTCGAGAGGCCGAATGGCCTACTTCTGCTCCTAATTCTTATGTTCTTAACCTTTGTCTTGATCAGCTCCAGGTTATGGGTGGGTGTTATCCTCCTGCACCTGCTCTATACTTATGCTTCTTTGAATGGCTAGTAGATTTTGTGTTCAAGTCTCTGGAGTGGGATTTGAACCCACAACCTTCTGATTCAGAGGCAAGAGTGTTACCCACTGAGCCACGTTGGAAGACAAGATCTCCAGGCAGCAAGCAAAATGCAAGGAGAATACTGGTAAGAAACTGGAGGCCCATAACAGGGTAGAAGGAGCAGTGAACGCTCTGGAAGAAATATGAGAGTAGGTGGCAGGAAGGGATAAGGGTAGGTTGGGAGTCAACAATATTATGTGAAGAGTAAGGAAGAATTCACAGAGGAGGATGTTGAGCCACACAGGCTAAGTTCTTGTCTCTGACCCCGCTCAGTTTTGGGTGGGATAGTGGCAGAGAATGAAAGAAAATACAGTTGGTGAAGCCTATCATTACCTCAAGGAAAACTCAAAGATGTTTTATAAATACATAAAGAGCAAGTGGATAACTAAAGAAAGAATAAGGCTATTAGCAACCAAAAAGGTTTCCTGTGTGTGGAGGTGGAAAGTGTGGGTATGGTTCTTAATAAATACTTCACAAAAGAAAGAGACGATACAAGCATTGAAATTAAGGAAGAGGAGTGTGAAATATTAGATGAGGTAAATATAGTGAGAGAGGAAATATTAAGGGGTTTAGCATCTTTGAAAATAGATAAATCAACAAGCCTGGATGAAATGTATAGGCTGTTAAGAGAAGCAAGAGAAGAAATAGCGGAGGTCTCGATTTCAAAATTCTCATCCCTCCATGGCCTTGCCCCTCCCTATCTCTGTAATCTCCTTCAGCCTCACCAACACTCCAAGATATCTGCGCTCCTCAAATTCTGTCCGTGCATCCAGCTGCCTGGGCCCTAAGTCTGGAACTCCCTCCCTAAACCCCTCTGCCTCTCTCCCTCTCTTTCCTCCTTTAAGATGCTCCTTAAAACCTACCACTTTGACCAAGCTTTTGATCATCTGCCGTAATTTCTTCCTATGTGGCTCGGTGTCAATTCTTTGTTGTCTTATAACACTCCTGTGAAGCGCCTCGGGATGTTTTACTATGGTAAAGGTGCTAAATAAAGACAAATTGTTGCTTTTGTTGTTGAAGCTCTCACCATCATTTTCCAATCCCAGTATGATGCTGGAGGCCTGCTAACATTGTACCGTTGTTTAAAAAGGGAGAAAGGGATAGACTGAGTTAGGCCAGTCAGCTTAACCTCGGTGGTAGGCAAATGATTGGAAAAAATTCTGAGGGACAGTATTAATCGTCATTTAGAAAGGTACAGATTAACCAAGCGAAGTCATCATGGATTTGCTAAGGGAAGGTCATGACTGACTAACTTGGTTGAATTTTTTGAGATGGTAACAAGGAGGGTCGATGAGGGTAGTGCATTTGATGTAGTCTATATGGATTTTAGCAAGGCTTATGACAAGTTCCCATGACAAGACTGGTCAGAAAAGTAGAAGCCGATGGGATCCAAGTGAAAGTGGCAAGTTGGATCCAAAATTGGCTCAGTGGCAGGAAGCAAAGGGTAATGGTCGACGGGTGCTTTTGTGACTGGAAGGCTGTTTCCAGTGGGGTTCCACAGTGTTCAGTACTACATCCCTTGCTTTCTGTGGTATATAGCAATGATTTAGATTTCAATGTAGGGAGCATGATTAAGGAGTTTGCAGATGATACAAACATTGAATGTCTGGTTGATAGTGATAAAGAAAGTTATAGACTGCAGCAAGATATCAATGGACTAGTCAGGTGGGCAGAAAAGTGGCAAATGGAATTCAATCTGGAGAAGTGTGAGCTAATGCATTTGGAGAAGGATAACAAGGCAAGGAAATACACAATAAATGGTAGGATGCTGAGAAGTGTAGAGGAACAGAGGGACCTTGGAGTGCATGTGCACAAATCCCTGAAGGTAGCAGGGTGGGTAGATAAAGTGGTTAAGAAGGCACCTGGGATACTTTCCTTTATTAGCTGAGGCAAAGAATATAAGAGCAGGGAGGTTATGCTTGAACTGTATAAAACATAGTTAGGCCAAAGCTAGAGTACTGCGTACAGTTCTGGTCACAGTGATTGTACTAGTGAGGGTAAAGAGGAAATTTACGAGGATGTTGCCTGGACTGGAGAATTTTAGCTATGAGAAAAGATTGGATAGGCTGGGGTTGTTTTCTTTGGAACAGAGGAGGCTGAGGAGAGACTTAATTAGGTGTATAAAATTATGAGGGGCCTAGACAGAGTGGATCGGAAGGACCTATATTCCCTTAGCAGAGAGGTCAATAACCAGAGGGCATAGATTTAAAGTAAGTGGTAGAAGAATTAGAGGGAACTGAGGAGAACACTTTTCACCCAGTGGGTGGTGGGAGTCTGGAACACACCGTCTGAAAGGGTGGTAGAGGCAGAAACCATCACATTTAAAAAGTACTTGGATATGAACTTGAAATGCTGTAACTTACAAGGCAACGGACCAAAAGTGGGATTAGGATGAATAGTTCTTTTTCGGACGGCACAGGCAGACACGATGGGCCGAATGGCATCCTCTGTGCCATAAATTTCTACGATTCTACGATTTCTATGATTCTTACTGCCTGAGTTATATTTCCCTCCCCTCCGCCAGCTGCTTGCCTCTCCTTCCGGCCTACCACATGCAAATGGCTACGAGGCCCGGTTGGATTTTCCACTGTCTGTGTTACTGCCTCTTTATGTGGCCTCTATGAGGAGGGTTACAGTAGACCATGGGAAACTACAGTAACAACTCCGATATCCTTATCCATGAAGGGAAAGTGGCCTCCTCTCCCTCCAGTCTGGCACCAAACACTTATCTGCTGAAGGCCTGGCAGACGAGGCCTTCAGTGGAAAATGCATTCCAATCTTTGGAGTGCTTCATTAGAGTAGGCAGAAGTTGAAAAAACCTTCCCCCATCCCACTTTTGTTTGCACCAGCAACAGAGGCAGATACAATACTGCTTGTAAAATGTGTCCACTGCACTGTTTGAAAGTGATTCAGCTTTTAGTCAGGATTAAGCTCCAGCCGACTGTTTATTCATGGGGTTACTGCAGCAATTTTAAAAGTAACAATGTGTAGGAAGATGGATAAAGGGATTTTACACAAAATAATGAAAGTTAAAAGGTGAATTTAACCATGTGAGGAATGATCCCTATATAGTAAGGTCTTGCACTTGTACAGGCCCTCTGTAAATCAACTCTTTCACACTGTTGGGAAAATATCAGCTTTTACAAAGAAGGATATGTGCTTCAGAGCTGATGTTAGTCTGTATGTCTGACCAGAGGTTTATCACTGTCATGGCAATTGGCAGGTAAGATCCTGTTGTTTGGCTGGGGATAATACAAAGATGTGCATTTAAAAAAAAAAGCTTCACACTTCATAAATAGCTCCATTTTTATCCAAATAAACCTTGATGCTGATCCCTTCTGAGTGCATCATTAGAATGTAGACATTATATAAAACAAGAGGTGAATGACGGGAGAGATTAAATCAGTACTCAGAGGGATAGCCTGTGCTGGTATCTGCAGTTCTTTGTATCCCATATTTTTTTGTGTTGTTTTTTTCCCAGTTAAAGCCTATGAGTTACAATTGATGCTGAAATACAATACGTATATCTGCAATAATTGCATGCAATTAGATTACCTCTAGTGCCTTCTCCAGGGGATAACCCTTGAAGCCAACAGAACATTTTAAAAGATTAAAATGAGAGTTAGTGATACAATGAAAGCTGTTTCTACTTGTAATTTCATAGAATAATCTGAATGTTAGATCAGTGTTCCAAAATACCAACTGTTAACTATTCATTTCTATAGAAACTATTCTGGTTAAGGTCAACTTAGAATGTATTTAATGTCATGAATATGTTCTTTAATTTAAGCAACTCAGCTACCCAGAATTAATTACATTTAACAGTCAAATACAACTGCAACTTAACAGCCAGCTACGACTATTCAGGATTTCACAACTAATTGTGATTTAACAACCAGCCACAACTAACTGAGGTTTAACAGCTAGCCGCAACTAGCCAGGATATAGCAATCACCCTCAACTGACTGGGACTTAACAGCCATCTGTAACTATCTGAGATATAGGTTCAAAATACTTAAAAATACTTATAGGCTTCAGGTTTACATCAGGCACGGGGAAGCCTGCTATGAATAGGCAGATCATTGTTATATTGTTAATGTGTAAACATAATTTTCGGTCCTTTGTCACTGGAAGTACACAGCTGCTTAATTCCCTCCCTATAAATTGAATGTCCAGGGTTGCTAGCCTTGCTTTTGAATACCAAGTTATTTAAAGGGACAGCCTACCAGTTTCATATGTACTTTTCAATTCGTTTTACATAAGAAAATAAGAAATAGGAACAGGAGTAGGCCATTTGGCCCCTCGAGCCTGCTCCGCCATTCAATATTTCATTTTTTTCTGCTTTACTTTTGTCGAACTCATTGACTGTATAACATGTGTAACATGTTTTGTGCCACCCATTTGTTTTGTTAGCCAGTTACAAATGAGGGCAATGAGTAGCATTATGGGAATCCCTCTGTATTTGTGCTCTTTCATTCATCGAAAAGAAGGTACAGAGCCAGCCATGTCAAATGGCACCAAAAGAGGGCTGCAGCTACCCCTACATTATAAGGCAGTTACAAGATCATTCATTGTACCAAGAATAAAAATATAATGTACCACTTTGCAATAAATCAAAACAACTGCCAACAATAAAGGTTAGTTTCACAGAGCAACTACTGTTTTATAATACAGAACTGAGGTCAATTCTACAACACCAGAAGCACCAGACAAACAGATGAGTGTGTGTCAAGGGGATAGAACCTCCACTTTTGGGCTTATCGCCCAAAAGTGGGCATTATTTCCAGCGTGGGCGGTAAAAAAGGGTTTTCAGATCGCCGGCTTCTCGTCCATTCTCAAAGCACCTAGTCTCCATTTTTGAAAATGGGCGTTGCCGCGAACAATATTAAATGGGCGATAGCGTTAAAATATTTTGACCTTCTGCCGTAAAGTGTGGCCGTCCTTAGCAACGTCATGGCAACACTCGATTCCTGCGATTCAGGAGGTCAAGGGTCATCATGACATGTGCAGAAGAGGAGACAGAGAGAGAGGGAGCTCAGAGGGACTGAAGGCGTGTCTGGGTGTGGTGTGGCTGCTTTGGGAGGAAGGAGGGAGACTTTAGAGCTTCACAGCAAGTAGGCAAACAATAATTAGCTGTTACCAGCCACATATTTGCCCGAATTTGGCCAATAATGGAGAGAGAGGAGGAGGCATCACAGCACGCTGTGGAGACTGATGCTGGAGAGAGCAGTGAGGTGGGAGAGGAGACATTAGAGGGCGCAAAAGAGCCAGGAGGTTCTCGGACGAGGCAAATGCCTCCTTCCTGCAGGAGGTCAAGTTACACTGGAGTGATATGACTCAGGGAGGGCGTGGGAAGCCCACCCCAAAGGCCTACCAGAAAATATGGGCCGAGATAGAAGAGGTGGTCTCGTCGGCGACCAACGAGGTTCATGAGGGCAACCAATGGCGCAAATGATGGAATGACCTTGTGGGATCCGCAAGAGTAAGTATTACATTGATTTGCATGTACTTATATAATTATGTGTTTATATCATTTGATTTGTAAGAGTCATGAGTGACTATCATCAGATGTGAGGTCTTTCACTTTTACCAGGAATGTTTTAGTCAAAGCCTGCGGTCACGGTATACGTCTATAGGTAAAGAATGATAATTTTCATAATAATCATGATTACATCTCACGCAATGATCTCATGCCATGTCGTCCTGTCACCTTTTACAGAAGAAGCTGTCGACGGTGAGGTCCGTGCAGAGGTGAATGGGTGGGGGGCCACCAGTCCCCAGCAGGTGTTCACACTCATGGGGAAGCACCCCCAGACAGCCACGGACACATCTACAGACCCTGAAGTGATGCCACGTGAGTAAAGCTTACACCATTGCGTGATGTGAAGTCAATAGATTCCACACCCACTCATATCCGAACAATCATATACGATAGATGATTTCTAAAATTGTCATAGAAATAATGATGGCCTAATGAAAATCATTGCAATGCAAATGTGTTGATGGTCATGAAATGTGATGTCTGCAATGAGTTTGAGAGCAATGGTGCTTTTGTTGTGCATATGCTGTGTGTAGCGCTGGACTCACCTTGTGACCCTAGCACACCCTTCACCTCTAATAATCTCATTTGTGTTTTGCAGCTCAGCCAGCATCACATCCCAAGGCAAGACCACAGAGGCTAGAAGGTGGGGGCGTGGGGGCGTGGGGCCAGACTCGGCGGACAATCCTATATCTGGTGCAGAGGAGCTCCAATTCTCGCCCATCAATCCGCTGGGTCTGTTCTCCACGAGCGAGAACGCAGACTTCGAGGAACCTGCATCGCCACACTCCAGGAGCCATTCCACCCCAAGGCCATCTAGTGGTCTGCCGGTCATTCCTGTCTCCACTCTGGAGGTACCGGTCCCAAGTACCTCGCCACAGGGCACCCCATTTGTCCCCAGGACGGCGCCGACCCTGCGGAGATCTCGTGGACGCGACAGGTCTGTTCCATGAGCGCCAAATGAGAGCGGAGAGATGGTACAGTTGTCCAGGAGGACTGTAGACATTGATGACTAGCTCATCGAAGCATTGGGGGGGCATATCCCGACAGCTGGCCACCATGACCGAATACATTCCACGGATGGCGGAGGCCTCGGATGCGATAGCCAGGAACACTGCTGCCACAGGCTTCCCAGTGGTCCCCGGGCGCGGCACTCCACCCCTAGGTTCAGCGCCACCATTGCAAACGACAGATGAGAGCAAGGACCAAGATCCTGCTTCTGCATCAGAGAATGTTGCCCCCTCAGCACCCCGTGCTCCCATACCCGTGCAACAACCGCACGGCCAGGCGCCGTGGAGCGAGGAAGGGAAGGGGCAGATGTGGGGAGAAGAAGGGGAGAGGGGAAGGAAAGTGAGGTGCATGTCCACAGGTGATGGCTGTGTCATATCTCCATCTGTGTATGCAATTCGTTGTAATGTATGGGGGCTGGGGACTACGCTCCTGCTTTGCCTTCTGTGCTGCTGGGCATGTTGAACATTCGATTGATGTCAATGGTGGAAAAAGTGTGGTGTGGACGGGGGTTGGGTATTATTGCCTGTGATACTTACAATTTCAAATCAATGTTGGTAGAAACATTTTTGTTATTGAACAATTCATTGTTGCGCATTGTCTCAGATAGCTGCACCATTGCACACTGGCGATTCCTTAACGTGAAAGGGTTAAATACAACTTAACATCAATCAATGTAAACTTTAACTGGCACCAAGGTGATGGGCACCTTTGATGTCTGAGCTGCACACACCCAGCAGTGTGTCAGCATTGTCACTCATATCAATGTTCTTTCAGGAAAATCGTTCAGATCTCAGCTCCTCATGTAAGAGTCTTGCAGCTATGTAGCCACCACGGGCCCTTTCCTGAGGTCTGGAGGGGGTCGTGGGCATGGTTGCAAAGCCAGCCTGATTGTCTGGCCCTAGGTCAACGTCCAGCCCCTCGTCGTTCTCTTCCTCTGTCTCCTGAGTTGGAGCATCCGTGCCTTCTGGCAACTCTTGGCCCCTCATGATAGCCAGGTTGTGCAGCTTCGAGCACGTGACCACGAATTTACCTACTTGCTCAGGGTTGTATTGTAGCTCCCCTCCTGAGTGGTCAAGACATCTGAAGTGCTGCTTAAGCACAGTTATTGTTTGGTGGCCCCATTGCATTGAAAGTATAATAGCGATTGATCAGAAGCAATGATTTCCTCGCTAAAATACACTTAGACTAAACCCCCAATAGTCCAGAGTCTGAAAATATGTCTGTTGAGATGTTCACTTCACCTGAGAAGAACTCCAGAATCAATGCAAACTTCCCCCGAAGTTGAGGCAGCCTTTTGAATGAAGCGACCTGCGATTTTAAAAATGCAAGCCACACCGCTGGCGTTAGTTCAGAACTGTTCCACATTTCCTGGGTCGTTTTTTGGGCGAGCGATATTGTGGGCGATATGTGTGCGAGGTGGTGAAAGTGACGCTGGGCGATCTCCTGGGCGTTATTATCGGCAAATGTGATCTTTACGACAAAAAAAAGTGGGCGGGCGGTATTATTGAATCTCGGTGTTAATTCGTGCGGAAACTAACGCTGGGCGATATTATGGGCGTTGATTTCGCCCATTCTGATGATTCCGCCCCAAAAAAGTGGGCAGGCGGGAATATTTTTTCCCGCCGTTAAGCACATGGGGAAAGTAACGCTCGGTGATAAGTTTCGTAAAAATGCCCGTCAGTTTCCATTTTGTGCCAAAATGGGCCATATATGGGCGTTATATGTTATTTCAGTGGTAAAATGGGCGTTAAGTGGGTGTTAAGCATGCAAAAAAAAGTGGAGATTCTAGCCGAAGATCACTCACGCGCAGTTGTTTGAAAGTCATGAGTGCTGACTTTCATTTACAGCCACTGGACCTTCTCTTTGGAAGCTCCAGACAAGCTAGCAAGCATGGCCAGGTGAGTTCGAATGAGCTGAATGCTCCCATGCAAGTGCCTCTGGAAATGGCAGCCATAATCACCTCTTCAGGCTGGTCTTGCTGCTGTTGCCAGTGTTAAAAGAAAGAATAAAGACTTGCATTTATATAGCTCCTTTCATAACCTCAGGATGTCTCAAAGCACTTTACAGCCAGTGAAGTACTTTTGAAGTGCTGTCACTGTTGTACTGTAGTGGTGCGCGCTAAATGTTACTGCGTTCTGCTTATTTGGTGGACAGCCACAAAAAAAGTGATGACAATGTAACCCTAGCAGCCAAAAGCCGCAGGACTGTGGTCAGGGACTGGCTGAAACTAAACATGAAATTACCTAAACCAATAATGACATATTTCTATCAAATTAGTCAGGAGTCCTGAACACTATGAGCTCCTAAACATACACTACTCTGGTTATTATTGTTCAGTTTTCTTATTTTAGAGTCTGAGTAAATTATACAAGAACTTGGCCCGCTCACAAGAGCATTGTATTTAAGTACCCTAAGCCAACCCACTATACTGCAGACCCTATTTCATAACAACACTTGCGGTAAATAGCAATGGACCCTCCCCACCCTTGGTGATTATACTTTCCAGTTTTATTAATTTGATGCCTGTGATTCAGGGTCATGATTGGACTGAGGACATTTGCGAAAAATACCACAGACAACAGACAAAAGCTGTTCAGTGAATACTGATATTCAGCTCCAATAGTTTAACCATTGCACCACACTTTTCATCTCAGCGGCTTTGCTGTTCTTTTCTACCTAGGCTAACACATATGCACAAGAATTGTCATCTTAATAATTAGAAAGAATCTATTCACACAAACAGCTTTTAGAACATGGAATGCTGCACCACAAGTGGCTATTGTAGCATCACGTAAAAGGGAATTGGATAAGTAATTGTAGAGAACACTATATGGCTTTAGTGTTTCTTACATTACAGCAGTGACTACATTTCAAACGCACAATGAAACGCATTTCATTGGCCAGCCACTGCCAGCTTCACACCTTGCAAAGTTGTCGGGGGCACCGACCAGCAGCAGATGCACTCCCGCAGGGCAATTTCCCCCGTGGGGCGGTAAGGGGTTGCTGCGGGCTGGTAAGAGGTAGGCACGCTGGGCGGGGCAGAAAAATGGGGCGGGGCAGAAGCCCGTTCCCGGATGGGGCGGCCCCGCTGTCTTCCCTCGGGCGGAAAGGGGGTACGGGCCTTAAAGAAGCCGGCAATTTCCCCCCCATTCCATTTTTAATTTGCACATACCTCAAGTTACTGATTTAAGATTTATCTACCAATGAGGCAATAGCATTAAAAACAGCCCTGCCAAAACCCACAATGTTTCCAAAATTCAAACTAGACAAATTAATGAATAAGAAACGTAAGGGAAAAACAAAAGCAAAATACCACGTATGCTGGAAATCTGAAATAAAAAGAGAAAATGCTGAAGTAAAAAGAGAAACATAAGAGGGGCGAAATTGCCCCTCACCCCGATTGGAGACAGTAACCTTCCGGGACCTGGACTTATATTGCTCAGCCCGGAAGTCCCGCCCTCGTCATGGAATTGGGCAGTACGCCCCTCAAAGGAAGCGGAGCACTGTTTCCGATGCTCCACTTCTTTGGAGGGGTGCTCCCGGGGCGGCAGCGCGGTGCTGAGGAGGCCATAAACTATGCGGAGGATCCATGGAGCGCTGACGCTCTACAATGCCCCTCCCCTTCAATTAAAGTGGAGGGCCGCTGCGCACTCTGCAGGCCTTTTAGTGGTCACCAGGGATGTGGTCGACCAGGCCAGTGGCCCGGCACCCAAAACGGAGAGCCGGGCTGCGTGATGGGCGCCATTGTTGTGCAGTCGCAAGAGTCAGCCGACAAAATAAAATGGCGGCCCGGAGCACTAAGGGGCAGCCCGGCGGCGGATGTCCGACAGCTTCGTGACCCGTGAATTGGCGTTGACATCCAGCCGTGCCAGCCTCGCGTACCTGGTGCAATTTCCCCCGCACGGCGCAAAAGGGTTGGCGCAGGGCGATGAGGGGTCGGTGCGCACGGTGATGATGTCATCGCTGGTAGTGTGCCGGCCCGAGGCGCTAATCATGGGGTGCGGCGCTACCAGCACAGCGCCCCCCACAAAGCTCCAGGGCAATTTCGCTGCCCCCTCCCTGGGCGAAAATGCCGTAAAAAAGGGCAATTTTGGCCCCAAGGACTTCAGGGACCAGATGGACGGTGGGGGAAGGGGGCACATGTGGCCCAAGTGCAACAAGTTCGACACCCATCAACTGTGAGGTAATTGATGCCATTCACCTACCTTAAGCTCAGCTGTGGCTCAGTGGGTAGTACTCTTGTCTTTGAGTCAGAAAGTTGTGGGTTCAGGTCCTACTCTGGGGACTTGAGCACAAAAATTTAGGCTGACACTCCAGTGCAGTGCTGAAGGAGCGCATTCACTGTTGGAAGTGCCGTCTTTCAGATGAGACGTTAAACTGAGGCCCCATCTGCTCTCTCAAGTGGATGTAAAAGATGCCACAGCACTATTTCAAAGAAGAGCAGGGAAGTTATCCCTGGTATCCAGGCCAATATTTATCCCTCAATCCATATAATAAAAACAGATTTTCTGGTCATTATCACATTGCTGTTTGTGGGAGCTTGCTTGTGTGCAAATTGGCTGCCATGTTTCCCACATTACAACAGTGACTATACTCCAAAAGTATATAATTGCTTTGAGACATCTGGTGATTGTGAAGGGCGCTATATCAATACAAGTCTTTCTTAAACAGGCAATGACACCTATTTAAATAACACGGCAGCTGCTATGCGGGAATAAACAGAACCTTGCCATCTCTGTTGTTTACCTCGTGGTTTTTATTAGAAGGCTGCCCTCTACGAGTGTAATTTAGAGGCATTTGATGTTGTGACAAAACATTAGCTTGTCTTTTCTCTTTACTAATGTTGTTCGACCTGCTGCATAATTTTTCAGTTGCATTTCACATTCAGGAAAGTCGATCAGGACACCAGGAGATCTTTCTGCTCATCTTTGAATGGTGCTATGGGGTTTTTAACATCTACTTGAGCAAGAATATGTAGTATTGGTTCAACATCTTGTTATAGCTCCACCTAGTGGGCTACAGTAGTAATGCAGCCATTGATGTTTACAAGAATAAAAAGGTCAGGTCACCTGATAAGTTCCTGTGTTAAGAGCCACCTTGTTGACAACTCCTAACTTGACTTTTGATTTAGCTTGTCAGACAGCTATGTCAATGGATATAGCCAACCAATAATCCCGAGAATTTCGAGCTATTTCCAGTCGTCAGACAACCGAGGTGAATTGCCTGCAGGTTAAAAGTAAAAAGCAGTTGGGCCCCAAGGCCTCAGCAATTGGCAATGGTAACAGCATTGAAGTCGTGCTATCAGTGCATGGGACAACACATAGCTTAAAGTTGTCCATATATGAAGGCAGAGTGTTTCTTCTGCAAGAAAACTGGGCATCTTACAAAGCCTCCTGAAGAGTAAACCAACTTTCAAGGCTATAAGTAGAAATCACCAGAGACTACATAGCATGGAAGAAAAACAATAGGGCGAGGAGGTTTTAGAGATACATGTCATCAGGAGCACAAAGGTATTTCACAGTGATTCGAAAAGTATTATCATCTAAGTAGATGTTGCAGGAACCAAGATACCCATGGCAATCGACACTGGTGCATCCGTGAGCGTAGTACCGGAATCGCTATACCTCGACAAATTATGTGATTTCCCATTGGAAAAATTAAAGGTAAAGCTGCGAGGTTACTCAGGAAAGCAAATTCCTGTGGTAGGTCATATCACCGTACCGGTGAAATACAAGGATCAATATCAGAGCTTGCCTCTCTTAGTAGTGGCAGGAGACAAGTCTGCCTTACTAGGTAGAAATTGGTTGGGATCACTGAAGCTGGATTGGAATGATATTTTTCGTGTTGAAATGAAATTTGCATCGAAGGATGATGTCATCAAGAAGTATCCGAAGGTGTTCTGCAAAACAGGCAGTCCGATCCAAGGCTTCAAGGCGAATGGTAGGGTACAGAAGGACACTAGACCAATTTACTGCAAGCCACATCCCATACCATACATTCTCAAGGAGAGAGTTGAGCAAGAATTCAAAAGACTAGAGACTAAGAAAGTTATCTCTAAGATGGATCTATGTAATTGGGCTGCACCTATTGTTGCTGTACCTAAATCAGATGGTAATGTAAGATTGTGTGGCGATTATAAAGTAACCATAAACCAGGTTCTAGAGGGTAATGTCCCCAATACATTGCCAAATGTATAAGATTTGTTCACAACGCTGACAGGTGGTCAGATCTTCTCAAAGTTGGATCTTACAAATGCCTACTTACAGCTTGAACTAGATGAGGAGTGCAAGTCATGCTTGACTATAAATACTCATCTAGCCCTATATCAATTTAAAAAGCTACCATTTGGAGTGTCTTCCACCCCCGCTATATTCCAAGGGGTGTTGAACCAGATTTTGCAAGGCATTGAAGGGGTAGTATGTTATTTAGATGACATACTCATTTCAACACAAAACAGGCAAAGCCATAATAACATATTGAATGAAGTGCTCAAATGGCTAGAGAATCACAGAGTACGAGTGACTGCTCGCAAGTGTGAATTATTTCAAAGCTCAGTGGAGTACTTAGGGCACAGAGTGGTGGGGAGGAGAGATCAATTGCTTTTGCTTCACGTACTCTCAGTACCAGTGAGCATAATTATGCACAAATCGAAAGGGAAGCTTTGGCATTAATTTTAGGGGTCAAGAAGCTCCACAAGTACTTGTATGGTCATAAGTTTACCATCATTATGGACCATAAGCCCCTGACAGCAATCCTCCATCCAAAGTCCCCAGTTCCAACCTTAGCTACAGCCCGAATGCAGAGATGGGCTTTGATTTTGTAAGCATATACGTATGACAATGAGTACAGATATTCAGCTGATCACAGTAATGCTGATGCTATGTCTAGATTGCCTTCCCCTTCACAAGTTATACCCAATAGGGAAGAAGTGTTCTATTTCTCATACATTGATGAACTGCCAGTCACAGCTGAAGAGATTGGTAGAGCAACCAAACGTGACCCAGTTATGTCAAAGGTATATGATTACATATCAAATAGCTGGCCAAACCAGGTAACAGAGAAAGATTTTCATCCATGCTTTGTTCGTAGGAATGAATTATCAGTGGATAAAGATTGTATCATGTGGGGTGCAAGAGTAGTTATTCCAAATAAATTCAGGTCCAAAATATTAGGAGATCTTCATGACTAGCACCTGGGAATATGCTTGACCAAGAGATTTGCATGCAGTTAATTATGGTGGTCAGGTCTAGATAAAGATAAGGGTCCGAGTTTGGTTGACTTACTGTTGGCTGCCGCCGAGTTTTCTCGGCGATCTCGATGATTTTTGGGCGCCCTCACCTCCGAGCGAGTTTCATCAGGTCCTCATGCCAGTAGGAAGAGAAGACCACTGGATATGCCCACAAGAGTCCTCCCACCCGCTGCATTGCCAGTTTGGTCTGGGCAGTCCTCCGCTTCAGCAGGGGAAAAGACCACCGCATGGAGGTAGGTCTTACCGGAACTGAAGACCTGCAAAAAAAGGTTAATATACTTCTTTTCTTTATTTCTTTTGCAGGGATTTAGGTGAATGAGGTCCCCTGAAGGATTTCTGGTGTTTGAAAACTTTTTATTTTATTAGTTCCCCCTCCCTGGGCCTAACTCTATCCTCGACGGTACTTTGCCAAGGATTGCATTTGCCACCCAGAATGGGAGCTACCGCTCGCTACTTCCCAAAATCGGCGTATAAGTCCCATTTTCGCCACCGGCGGTCTTTCCCACATTTTTAGCGGTCCTTTGGACGGTACTTGGACAGAACTTATGTTTCACCAAACTCAGGCCCATAGAGTACATTGTTAGTCAGTGTATGACATGTCAATCCATAAGCAAGAAACCAGCATTACAACCATGGAAATGGCCTCCCAGGGTGTAGCAAATATTAATTTTGCTGAGCTAGAAGAACAGCAATTGTTCATTGTAATTGATAGCCATTCGAAGTGGGCAGAGGTGTTTCCGATGCGGAAAATAACAACAAGTAAAACACTAGATAATTTGCGAAGATTATTTTATTCAAATGGCCTCCTAGAAGAAATTGTGTCTGATAATGGACAACAATTCTATTCAAAGAATTTGCACAGTTCACAAGCAAAAATGGTGTGAAACATACTAAGGTTCCACCATACCACCCTGCTTCAAGTGGTGCAGCAGAGCGCACAGTACAATTGTAAAACATGCCCGCATCAAGCAAATATTGGATCCAAATCCAAAGAAACGACAGTTGTTGTTGGACCACAAATTGGCAAATTTTCTAATTACTTATTGTAATACTCTTCATACAACTACTGGTAGAACACCAGCAGAGTTCTTTTTCAAATGACAGCCACGAACCAGGTTCACGTTGTTAAAACCAAACTTGGCACAGTCGGTAGAAAAGAAACAATTAAGACAGAAAGAGAATCATAATAGAGGTAGAGTAAGAGTGAAATTAAATCAGAAGGTGAGAGTGAAAAACCATCACCATAAATGGTTAAAGTGGTTACCAGGAAGAGTGGTGAAGATATGTCATCCTCGCACATATTTGGTCAAGATATTTGATCATGGACAGGTTAGGTTTGTTCACATTGATCATATTTTACCTACAGATGTGGAAAGATTTGAAAGTTGGAATGATTCGATTATTTCTGACTCATCAGATAGCCTTATTACAAGTAGAGTACCAGTAGCAAATCCTCCATCAGATGTACTAGAAACAAGTCCAAGAGAAAGTCTGAATTTAAGTCTGAGTCCAAGTCAGGCAGACAAACAGTCTGAAGTTATACAGAGTTCAAATGTAGATCAAGGGCATCTCTTGGAGGAAAACTCATCTCAGGATCAGCCGAGAATGAGTCTAAGTTCGACACCATGTTTGGAAAGTTCTGTTCGAGATCGAAGGTATCCTCTTCGAAACAGAAAACCAGTGGTTATGTTTGATTTGTAAATATAGCAAAATAAGTCCATGGGCTAGATTTTACACTTTTGTGCAGATCGCCCAAAAATGGGCGTTATTTCCGGCGTGAGCGGTAAAAATGGATTTTCAGATCGCCAGCTTGTCGCCCATTCTCAAAGCCCCTAGACTCCATTTTTGAAATTGGGCGTTACCGCGAGCGATATGAAATGGGCGGTAGCTTTAAATCTCTCTGACCTTCTACCGTAAAGTGTCGCCGTCCTTAGCAACGGCATGGCAACACTCGATTCCCGCAATTCAGGAGGTCAAGGGTCATCATGACATGTGCATAAGAGGAGACAGAGAGAGAGGGAGCTGAGAGGGAGTGAAGGCATGTGGGTGTGGTGTGGCTGCTTTGGGAAGGGGAAGGGAGAGTTTAGCGCTTTAGAGCAAATTGGGAAACAAAAATTAGCTGTTACCAGCCAGATATTTGCCTCAATTTGGTGCCTATAATGGAGGGAGAGGAGGAGGTGACACAGCACGCTGTGGAGAATGACGCTGGCGAGAGCAGTGAGCTGGGAGAGCAGCACATTAGAGGGCGCAAAAGAGTGAGGAGGTTCTCGGATGAGGCAAATTCCTCCCTCCTGCAGGAGGTCGAGTTATGCTGGGGTGTTTTGACCCATGGAGGGTGTGGGAAGCCTACCCCAAAGGCCTACAAAAATATATGGGCCGAGATAGCAGAGGTGGTCTCGTCGGCGACCAACGAGGAACGTGAGGGCAACCAATGCTACAAACAATGGAACGACCTTGTGGGATCTGCAAGAGTATTACATTGATTTACATGTACGTATGTATTTATATAATTTGATTTGTAAGAGTCATGAGTGACTATCATCAGATGTGAGATCTTTCACTTTTATCGGGAATGTTGTACACAAAGCCTGCGGTCATGGTGTACGTTTTTAGGTAAAGAATGATAATTATCATAATCATCATGATTACATCTGTCGGTTATGTGTTGTATCAGTCTCTGTGACAGTACCTAACAATGATATCATGCAATGATCTCATGCCATATCATCCTGTCACCTTTTACAGAAGAAGCTATCGACGATGAGGTCTGTGCAGAAGCGAACGGGTGGGGGGTCATCAATCACCGGCGACATCACAGAGATGGAGGAGCGGGTGCTCACACTCATGGGGAGGCACCCCCCGATGGCCATGGAAGCATCTGCAGACCCTGAAGTGATGCCATGTGAGTAAAGTATACACCATTGCGTGATGTAAAGTCAATAGATGCCACACCCACTCATATCCGAATAATAATATATGATAGATGATTTCTAAAATTGTCCTATAAATAATGCTGGCATAATGAAAATCATTGCAATGCAGAATGTGCTGATGGTCATGAAATGTGATGTCTGTGATGAATTTTGATGGCAGTGGTGCTTTTGTCGTGCATATGCTGTGTGTAGCACTGGACTCACCTTGTGACCCAAGCACCCCTTTCTCCTCTAATAACCTCATTTGTGTTTTGCAGCTCAGCCAGCAGCGCGGCCGCAGGCAAGACCACAGAGGCCAGAAGGTGGGGGCTAGGGACCGGACTCACCGGTTGATCCTACATCTGGTACTGAGGAGGTCCGATTCTCGCCCGTCAATCCGCTGGGTCTGATCTCTACGGATGAGAGTGCGGACTTCGAGGAACCTGCATCGCGAGCTTCAGAAAACATTCCACCCCAAGGCCATCTAGTGCTCCTCTGGTCATTCCTGTCATGTATTCAACCAGCATTGTAACCCATGTATAATCTGACCTAAGTTGTACACTGTGAGAACAATGACCACTAGGTGGGAGACACTCCTAACCTGGACCTTCAGGTATAAAAGGGGAAGCTCCACCCACCTTCATCACTTGAGTGCTAAGGAATAAAGGACAGGTCACAGACTGACCTTCTCTCAAGCATGGTCCTCGTGTGCATTTATACTGTATGGTAAGGATGTATCAATGGCGACGAGAAACTGGGATTTAAACCACGCGAGTATGGCCACTAGCAGAACAGACGAGAGGTACTGTGTTAAGGAATGGTTGAGACAGAGATTCAACATTGTTAAAGCAGCACAGTTCTCCAGGCAGACAAGGGCAATTGGGCGTGCCCCAACATGTAGTCGAACCCAAAGGGAAAGCTCGACAGAGACAATGGCAAGCTGAACGGCGATTCACGCCATTGCAAGGGACAATGCGGCCAGTAATGGGGCCATCAACACCTATTAATGGTGCATTCAAGGAGAGTCACAGGGACAGTCAGGGACCAACTGGCAAGGGACCTTTTGTTTCAAACAACAGCTCATGTTGGAGGCGTGGAGGCACACACTCAGCCGGAGTTTGCAGAGATGAGCAAAATACCTGCAGAAATTGCAGAAGTGAACGCTGGGAGAAATCGCTGGAAGCTGAAGTTCAGCAAGTTCATGTGGAGCGCATATACAGTTCATACACCAGGACGCCACCGATAATGATGAAAGTGCTCCTCAATGGCATCCCAGTATCAATGGAGCTAGACACGGGGGCCAGCCAGTCCCTGATGGGTATCAAACAGTTCGAAAAGTTGTGGGCGTCCAAGGCCAGGAGGCCAAAATTATCGCCGATTGACGCACAGCTACGAACTTACACAAAGCAGATCATTCCGGTGCTAGGCAGCGCCACGGTAGTCGTGACCCACAAAGATTCGGAGAACAGGTTGCCACTCTGGATTGTCCCAGGGGACAGTCCCGCACTACTGGGGAGGAGTTGGCTTGCTGTCATGAACTGGAAATGGGGTGATGTCAATGCAATTTCCTCTGTGGAGCGAGTATCATGCTCACAGATCCTGGACAAATTTGACTCATTATTTCAACCCGGCATCGGCACTTTCATGGGGGCCAAGGTAGTGATTCACATAAATCTGGACGCCAGGCCAGTACACCACAAGGCCAGACCGGTGCCGTACGTGATGCGGGAAAAGATAGAAGGCGAATTGGACCGCCTGCTGAGGGAAGGCATCATCTCGCCAGTCGAATTCAGTGACTGGGCGAGCCTGATCGTGCCGGTGCTCCAGGCAGATGGGTCGGTCAAGATATGTGGTGATTACAAGGCCACCATCAATCGGGTGTCACTCCAAGACCAGTACCCGCTACCGAGAGCGGAGGACCTCTTTGCGACGCTATCCGGTGGCAAACTTTTTTCAAAATTGGACCTGACCTCAGCTTACATGACACAGGAGCTGGCGAGTGAGTCGAAGAAGCTGACCACCATCACGAAACACAAGGGGTTGTTTGAGTACAACAGATGTCCGTTCGGGATTCGCTCGGCCGCCGCGATCTTCCAACGAAATATGGAAAGCCTCCTCAAGTCGATACCAGGGACGGTGGTTTTTCAGGACGACATCCTCATCACGGGTTGCGATACTGAAGAACACCTCCACAACCTGGAGGAGGTGCTACGCAGACTGGACCGGGTACGGCTGCGACTGAAAAAGGCAAAGTGCGTCTTCCTAGCTCCAGAGGTAGAATTCCTGGGGATGAGGGTAGCGGCAGACGGGATCAGCCCTACTGCGTCCAAGATGGAAGCGATCCAGAGAGCACCCAGACCCCGTAACACGACGGAGCTGCATTCGTTCCTGGGGCTCCTGAACTATTTTGGTAACTTTCTTTCCAAATTGAGCACGCTGCTCGAGCCGCTACACGTGCTCCTACACAAAGGTCGCGAATGGGTCTGGGGGGACAGCCAGGAAAGGGCTTTTAATAGAGCACGCAATTTGTTATGTTCCAACACTCTGTTAACGCTATATGATCCATGTAAGAAACTTGTGTTAACGTGCGATGCGTCGTCCGATGGTGTCGGGTGTGTGTTGCAGCATGTCAATGCCAAGGGTCAGTTACAGCTGGTAGCTTATGCCTCCAGAAGTCTGTCCCAGACAGAAAGGGGCTACGGGATGGTAGAAAAGGAGGCGCTCGCATGTGTATATGCGGTAAAGAAAATGCACCAGTATCTGTTTGGCAGGAAATTTGAGCTGGAGACAGATCACAAACCCCTAACGTCCCTTTTGGCCGACAAAAAGGCCATAAATGCAAACGCATCGGCCCGCGTACAGAGGTGGCACTCACGTTAGCCGCCTATGACTATACAATTCGGCACAGACCGGGCACCGAAAACTGCGCCAATGCACTCAGCAGGCTCCCACTAGCCACCACTGAGGGGGCTACCGAGCATGCAGCTGAGATGGTCATGGCTGTTGAAGCTTTCGGAAGCGAAGGCTCACCCGTGACAGCCCGTCAGATTAAAGTCTGGACAAATAGAGACCCGCTATTGTCTCTAGTCAAGAAATGTGTCCTGAATGGGGACTGGGCAGCCACGTACAGGGCAAGCTCTGAGGAATTTAAACCATTTCACAGGCGCAGGGATGAACTCTCGATTCAGGCCGATTGCCTACTGTGGGGAAACCGCGTAGTCATGCCCCAGATGGGCAGAGAGGTGTTCATCAGAGAACTCCACAATGAGCACCCGGGCATTGTCATGATGAAGGCAATTGCCAGGTCACACGTTTGGTGGCCAGGGATCGACGCAGACCTGGAACTTTGTGTTCGCAGGTGCAACACGTGTGCCCAGCTGGGCAATGCGCCCAGGGAAGCCCCCCTTAGCCCCTGGCCATGGCCCGCCAAGTCTTGGTCACGCATCCATGTGGACTACGCAGGTCCTTTCATGGGAAAAATGTTTTTGGTTGGAGTAGACGCCTACTCCAAATGGATCCAGTGTGTCATTTTCAATTCAAGCACAGCCTCTGCCACGGTAGAAAGTCTATGGGCAATGTTCCCCGCCCACGGTCTACCGGACGTCTTGGTCAGCGACAATGGCCCGTGCTTCACAAGCACTGAATTCCAGGACTTCATGGCAGGCAATGGAATTAACCATGTCAGAACGGCATCGTTCAAGCCGGCCTCAAACGGCCAGGCAGAACGAGCAGTGCAGATAATCAAACAGGGGATGCTCAGAATCCAAGGGGGTTCCCTTTGAACCCGCTTATCACGCCTCCTGTTGGCCTATAGATCCCGACCACACTCGCTCATAGGGGTTCCACCCGCTTAACTGCTAATGAAAAGGACGCTCAAAACCCAGCTATCCCTTATACACCCCACCATGAAAGAAATTGTTGAGAGCAGGCGCCAGCCATAATATGACTACCATGACAGGAATGCGAGGGCGCGATGTATTAATGTAAATGATCCTGTTTTTGTCCTCAACTACACTGCAGGGCCCAAATGGCTCGCAGGCACTGTGGTTGCCAAAGAGGGAAATAGGATTCTGGTAGTTAAACTTACCAATGGACAAATCTGCCGCAAACACGTAGATCAAACAAAAAGGAGGTTCAGCAACCCCATAGATGAAGCAGAGGAAGAACACGATGTAGAGTTCACTCCACCACAAGTGACCGAACACCGGAACCAAAGGGAGGAGAGCCCAATCACTGTGGGCAGTCTGGATAGGCCTGAGGCACCGCAAACAGCAGACACTCAGGCCAGCGCCCAACAACCGGAGTTCCAACTCAGGCACTCTACAAGAGAGCGTAAACCACCAGAGAGACTCAACCTGTGATCGCAATAAGACTTTGGGGGAGAGGTGATGTCTTATATTCAACCAGCATTGTAACCCATTTATAATCTGACCTAAGTTGTACACTGTGAGAACAATGACTACTAGGTGGGAGACACTCCTAACCTGGACCTTCAGGTATAACAGGAGAAGCTTCACCCACCTTCATCACTTGAGTGCTAAGGAATAAAGGACAGGTCACAGACTGACCTTCTCTCAAGCATGGGCCTCGTGTGCATTTATACTGTATAGTAAGGACGTATCAATTCCTGCCTCCGCTATGCAGGTACCAGGCCCAAGCACCTCGCCACAGGGCACCCCATTTGTCCCCAGGACGATGCCGGTCCCTTGAAGGTTTCATGGACGCGGCAGGTCTGGTCGATGAGCGCCACATAAGAGCAGAGCGATGGTACATTTGTCCAGGAGGAATGTAGACATTGTGAACCAGATCCTCGATGCATTGGGGGGCATATCCCGACAGCTGGTCACCATCTCCAGCACCATGACTGAGTACGTTCTTCGGATGGTGAAGGCCTTGGAGGTGATAGCCAGGAACACTGCTACCACAGGCCTCCCAATGGTCCCGGAGTGCGGTACTCCACCCCTAGGTTCCGCACCACCAGCGCCAATGACAGATGAGAGACAGGACCAAGATCCTGCTTCTGGATCCGAGAATGTTCCCACCTCGATACCCCCCGCTCCCGTATCCATGCAACCACTGTCTCTGCCTTCATTCCCCCCAATGAGGCACCGCCTGAGGAGCTCTTCGGCCAGGCGGCATGGAGCGAGGAGGGGAAGGGGTAGAGGTGGGGAGAAGAATGGGAAAGGGGAAAGAAAGTGAGGTGCCTGTCCGCAGGTGATGGCTGTGTTATATCTCCATCTGGGTGTATGCAATTTGTTGTAATGTATGGGGGCAGGGGACCACCCTCCTGCTTTGCATTTGTATTCTGTGTTGCTGCACATGTTGACCATTTGATTGATGTCAATGGTCGAAAAAGTGGGGTGGGGATGGGGTGCTTTTGCCCGTGATACTTATGATTTCAGATCAATGGTCGTATAAAATGTTTTTTATTTAACATAACCTTGTTGCACATTGTCTCAGATAGCTGGATCATTACACACTGGTGATTCCTTAACCTGAAAGGCTTAAATAAAATTTAACTTGAATCAATTTAAACTTTAACTGGCATCAAGGTGATGCCCACCATTGATGTCTGAGCTGCACATACATAGCAGTCTGTCAGCTTTGTCAATCACAGCAATGTTCTTTCAGGCAAATTGCTCATTTATGAGCTCCAGGCATAAGAGTCTTGCAGCTATGTAGCCACCACGGGCCCTTCCCTGCGGTCTGGAGGGGGTCGTGAGCATGGTTGCATAGTCAGCCTGATTGTCTGGCCCTAGCTCAGCATCCAGCCCCTCGTCCTTCTCTTCCTCTCTCTCCTGAGGTGGACCATCAGTCCCTCTGGCAATTCATGTCCTTTCCTGATAGCCAGGTTGTGCAGCATGGAGCACACGACCACGAATTTAGCTACTTGCTCAGGGTTGTATTATAGCTCCCCTCCTGAGTGCTCCAGGCATCTAAAGTGCTGCTTAAGCACAGTTATTGTTTTCTGGATCACATTGCGTGTGTCTCTGTGGCTCTGGTTGTATCGCTTCTCGGCCTCGTGTCACATAGTGGGGGTCAACAGCCAGGTGGCTAGGCCATATCGGTTATCACCAAGCACCCAGCATTGTCCTTGTGGCTGACTCTTAAACATATCAGAGACAGCGCTCTCACGCAGGATGTGAGCCTCATCAAAGCTGCCCAGACATTTGGCATTCACTGCCATTATGATCTGATTGTGGTCGACAACTAGTTGGATCTCCAGGGAGTAAAATCCTTTTCTGTTACGAAAAAGCTCTGGGTCCTGAGAAGGTGCCCGCATGGCGATGTGAGTGCACTGTATTGCTCTCTGCGCCCTGGGAATCTTAGCAATGCGGTAGAATGCTCCAGCCCTGTCAGTCTGTGTCATGTATGTAACCTTCATGTAACTGTAACCTTCATAACAACACTGCATACTGTATACACTTAAGAAATGCACACCTTGACCACAAGGGGTGAACTTGTGGGAGACATTCCTCACCTGGTCATCCAGGTATATAAAGGGAGGTCCCATGCTGGGTCATCACTTCTTGGTCCTGTGAATAAAGATTCAGGTCACAGAGTGACAGAATGTGCCTCGTGTGAATTTATAGTAGTGTGCAAGGACATTACAGTCTGAGCCTCCGTTGTCATGGGGAAGCTGATAAAATCCATCCTACGGCATACAGGGCCTCCGTTACCTGTCTAATGCAGTGATGTGTGGCATGGTGAGACAGTGGGGAAATCTTGACCGCGGAGGCTCGAAAGGAACCGGATGCATAGAAAGGCAGTGCCGCGGTGACCTTGACCTCGACCGACACTGATGTCCTGATGGCAGGCTGCATATCAGGCCTGATGAGCTCACATATTTCAGTTATCACCACCTTGTGGAAGCGCAGTCTCCAAAAGCAGGTGTACTTGGACACGTCAAGGTTAGACCTCTTCTCCCTGTAAGTGCGGAGTGTGTATGGTCTGGACTTCCTCCTCATTCTGGCATATCTTAGATTGGGCTCATAATGATGTGCATTAGATGTTGTGCCATTTGCACTCTGCAACATCTGCATATTAATCGATGCAGGCTGAGAAATGGCTGGCCCCATTCCAATGAAAATATAATAGCGATTGATCAGAAGCAATAATTTCCACACTAAAAGACACCCACAGTAAAACCCAATCATCCAGAGTCTGAAAAGATTTCTGTTGAGATGGTCACTTCACCTGAGAAGAACTCCAGAGTCAATCCAAACTCCCCCGAAGTTGAAGCAGCCTTTTCAATGAAGCGACCTGCGATTTAAAAAATGGCGTCCACACCGCTGTGATTCGTTCAGAACAGTTCCACTTTTTCAGAGCGGTGTTTTGGGCAAGCGATATTGTGGGTGAGATGTGTGCGAGGTGGTGAAAGTGACGCTGGCCGATCTCCTGGGAGTTAGTTTTGGCAAATGCGATCTTTACGACAAAAAAAAGTGGTCGGTCAGTATTATTGAATCTCGCCGTTAATTACGTGTGGACAGTAATGCTGGCCGATATTATGGGCGTTGGTTTCGCCCATTCTGATGATTCTGCCCAAAAAAAGTGGGCGGGCGGTATTATTGTTTCCCGGCGTTACGTACATGGTGAAAGTTACGCTTGGCGATGTGTCCAAAAAATGGGCGCCAATTTCCATTTTGTGGCTAAATGGGCGATACCTCATTTCAGCAGTAAAATGGACATTAAGTGGGCGTTATGCATGCAAAAATAATGGAAAACCTAGCCCCATATCTTTTGTTATGTATAACCATGCAAGTTATGTATGATGATTGTTATAATTATTTCTTCATTAAGGAGGGAGATGTGTAATATATAGCTCCATCTATTTGATAATCTCCACCTAGTGGACTACTGTGGTAATGCAGCCATTGCTGTTTACAAGATTAAAAAGATCAGGTCACCTGACAAGTTCCTGTGTTGAGAGCCAACTTAGAGTCTGTGTGTTTGTTATGTCGTAAAGAATATACCACACATCTCACCTCAGTATAGTATTGAGGTGTCAGCCAAGATTACATGCCAATGCTCATAGTTGAGCTTGAACTGACAAGCTTCTGACTTGGGTGAGAATGTTACCACTGAGCCAAACTGAAACTTAACATTCAGAAATGAATGCATGATGATAGGTAACAAGGGTAACACTACATCACTACAACAGCAACTTGCATTTATATAGTGCCTTTAATGTGGTAATACACAAACCATTTTCCTCATGTTGGAGGGGAAATCATTTAATTTGAAGCCTGGCGGTGGGCGCATTTGTCAAAATACAGAAAAAAACACAGAATGTGTGAGAGCAAAATGATGTTGTTGTTGGTTGTGACTGTGAGGCTGAGCGGTGGTGGAGAGACTCAGAGACAGGAAATAATCACCACAGGAAAAAGAGAGTTGCGAGACAGCAGAGTGAGATGGTGCAAAGATCAAAGGAAGCACTTCTGTTTAACTGAAACATTGAGTAGGCAGTGGAGACTGACAGACAAGGGTTAGAGACCTGAGACATGTTCCACCGTAAACTGCGACACAGGCAATGAAATTCTAACCGTTATTAAGTTAGGGGGTGTCGCTGGGGTGCAACAGGAAAAGTAGAGTGTTGATATCCTATTAGAGTGGGGATTAAATATCCTGTGTGAGTAGAAAGGCGTGAAGTGGGCAGATTGCCCACAAGAAAATGGGAACAGACATTTAGGCTGTAGCCTTGATCAGCCAAGTTTCTGCCCTGTGCAATCTGCAGCCCAAAACTGGGTAAGTGAAAAGGTTGGGCAATCGGGCATCGGGCTGGGGGATTACTGATCAGGGTGAGGCGATCCTTGGGTTGGGAGCGGGGGTTGCAGTGGCAGGGGGGAAGGACTCCTGTTCCTCCTGGCTCCACATTCAGGTAAGTGTTGGCGGAGTTCCTGCTGGTTACCACCATGTTACACTGTGTGAGTTCAGCATGTGGCAAGTGAAGGCATTCAAAAAATACAAAATTCTCCTGGAAGACGCGCAAGGCCCTAATTTGAATAAATTATTCTGGCCTTTCAATGTTGTCGATGTGCGCTCCTGCGCCAGCATATCTACATTATTTAATATGGCAGGCGGCACCATTCCAGCTGCAAATGTGCGCCCGCTTCCTGCCGCCATATTGGGAGCATAGTCGGCCGGTTAGTACCCGAATCTCTAGGCCAGTAGCTCTTGTTGGAGTGTATAATTCAATAAGTAGTGGCAGCTTTTCAATACCTCACTAAGTGACCCTTATTCATATGTGAATCTATAAATGAGGGCTGAATTTGCCTCTGTTTTCGCGGCAGAAATGATAGGCTTGACTCCCAAAAGTCACCACTCAGCATATTCAGTCCAGAACTGATGTATTTCCTCTCTCTATTGTTAACAAAAAAGGGGACAAACGGATGTGAGAACAGAGCAGACACACGGGATTAGGACCACTGTTTATGTGGAGGATAAACACCTCACAGACTGTCAGGGCCGAATAGCCTGTTTCCATTTGATAATTTCTATGTAATTCTAAGCAATTGTTTGGGTTGTTCTAATGGCAGCCAGACTAGTGAGGTTGTCTTTTCGTACCGCTTAAAAAAATCTTTGGGCAACTTCAAAATAAATTCACCAACAGCAAAAAGTCTTTAAGGGCCATATCAAATCTCAGCCTTTTGATCATCTTTACAGTCTGCTGTTAAAAATGGCTGCTGACACATACAGGCCAAAGTTCACCCACACAAATCAACAGGGAGTCCCTCTTCCGTGTATCTGTTCATTACTGTGAAGTATAACTGCATTTTTATTTATTTATTTATTATTTTAATTGACACATCATATGTTAATAGACATTTTTTTCCTTCCAGCAGCTCCTGTCTCCCTCTGGGAACACCACTGACTATGGACTGAGGGTTGGCTGGTGACACATTGTCGGTCTAACTAATGAGGATCATTGCTGGATTGATAAATGTCAGGATAGATTAGTAAGCCAATATGTTTCAGTGAAGAACTGTGTATTTATGAAAATAATACATTTTATTAAAGCCAATACATATTTTGGAAATGTTAACATTTTACTGAAAGCAGCAGATCTTTGCAGCTTAAGCATTGTGAAGAGAAACAGCCTCAGTCATCTATATGAAAAAGTGGGAGAAATACCATTTTAATTTGTAATTTATAGCTCATCCACAAATTGCAGGAACACAGAGTTTTGTAATGGTCAATTTCTGACAGTGCAATTTCAGAAGCAGACTGAAAAAATAATAGCAATCGAAAGTGACGCAACTGTAACAATTACATCAAAATACTGGTCAAGCAGCCAGTGTGCCATTTAGGCAGCATAAGTATCAAAAAATTCACTTATGGAGCGTGCAGACTTTGTTAAGAATGACCCAGCAAAATGTGAGAAAAGCAGTTGTCAGACCAGGCCCTGGAAGTGCTGCTAACTGCTGTAATAGAAAAGTGTGAGCACATACTTAGTATGGGGAGAGTGTGGAGGGGTGGGTGGGGGAGGTGAAACAGCCCCCCCACCCATCCCCACCCAATGTACAAAGGTAGCAATTGATTTCTGCACTGAAGGTACGT
This sequence comes from Pristiophorus japonicus, assembly GCF_044704955.1. Lineage (NCBI taxonomy): Eukaryota > Metazoa > Chordata > Chondrichthyes > Pristiophoridae > Pristiophorus > Pristiophorus japonicus. The sequence goes on from NC_091981.1 coordinate 61,539,369, forward strand.
AACAAATTATTTCTAAGCTTCAGTATCTCCGGGTGCTAAACCAGAGAGTGGAAGGGTTTCCCACTGTTTTAGCAGCTACACAAATCACAATTGGTGGACATGTAAAATGAATTTCAGTGAAGATAATTGAGCACGGTGAACTAAGCCTGATCCCACCGCTCTTTATTTTTTTAAGATGTTATGTGTTTTTTGATCAGACAACATTGTGTGTGGTTGGGGGAATCCTGAAAGAAAACAATTATCTTAAAAGACAGGGATCAAAATAGACAGCTGGAAACCTTCAGCTACATTGCAAAGTGCTCTCAGCTGCTGAGTACAACCATTGGGGAAAGGCTTCTGCTTTCTATTTAAAAGGATTTAAAGAAAGTCACCTTGCTCTTCTATCCCAGTTTAATCTTAGCTATATTTCCAGTAAGTGATTAATGCATGACAATGGCTGCTCGCACTGTTTCTCAGCCACTGGTTCCCATGTTGGTAAAATGAGGATAAATTGAATTTTTTTTTAAAGCCCACTGGCTCAGAGGAGCAAGGATTTATTTTTTAAGTAGCATTTCCCCACTTGTTGCCGGGGTCCTGGAACTACTGGATCATCAGCGGCAATGCCGTGACATCACTGAATACACAAGTGATTCTGGTGACCTCATGGTGCAATGTCATAGCACCAGCACTTTCTGCGTGTAAACGGACCAGACTCTCTCATACAGCCTGTGCATTCATGAAACAACAATTGTCACACTGCAGCCAGTTTTACCGGACAGCAGTGCAGTCAGGTCCCTCTCCCAAGAAGCCTCTAATTTAGTACCGGGTGACCATCCTGTGCTCCCTCCTTTGGCTTAATGGAAATGATTATACAAATCTGAAGTCTACGGCCCTCAAATACTGAGGGGATTCTCCTGGTCTCCCACTGGCAGGGGACTTGTACAGCTACCAAAGAAATAGCATAAACGGACTCAGTGGCAGTACTCTCACCTCTTTATTCAGAAAATTGTGGGTTTGATTCCCACTCCAGAGGCTTGAGCGCATAATCTAGGCTGTCACATCAGTGCAGTACAGAGGGAGTGTTGCACTGTCTGAGGTTCCGTCTCCTGGAGATGTTAAACTGAGGCCCCAGCTGCCCTCTCAGCTGCACCTATTCAAAGAAGAGCAGGCGAGTTCTCCCAGTGACTTGGCCAACAATTATTCTTCAATCAACCTCTAAAATCTTACCTGGTCATTTATTTCATTGCTGTTTGTGGGAGCTTTGAGATCATGAAAGGCGCTATATAAATTCAATTCTTTCTCTCTATTATTTTCAGCCATTTGCATAATTTGCTTGTGGATCCTGCCAGTCTCCTGCTAGAGTTATAGCAGGAGATTGGGTAAATCTCCACAAAACGTCAGGACTCATTGTATTGTAGACCCAAGAAAACGTGAAATAAAAACAGAAAATGTTTGAAATAAAATGAAAGCCCATCTGTATCTGTAAAGAGAAAAAGACGGTCAGAATTGTGAAAATTGAAACAACAACTTGTATTTATTTAGTGCCTTTAACATAGTAAAACGCCCCAACGCGCTTCACAGGAGTATTATAAGACAAAAAAATTTGACACCAAGCCGTATAAGGAGAAATTAGAGCAGATAACCAAAAGCTTGGTCAAGAGGTAGGTTTAAGGAGCATCTTAAAGGAGGAAAGAGAGGTAGAGAGATGGAGAGGTTTAGGGAGGGAATTCCAGAGCATCATCATCATCATAGGCAGTCCTCAAAATCGAGGAAGACTTGCTTCCACTCTAAAAGTGAGTTCTTAGGTGACTGAACAGTCCAATATGGGAATTACAGTCTCTGTCACAGGTGGGACATACAGTCGTTGAAGGAAAGGGTGGGTGGGACTGGTTTGCCGCACGCTCCTTCCACTGCCTGCGTTTGTTTTCTGCATGCTCTCGGTGACCAGACTCGAGGTGCTCAGCGCCCTCCCAGATGCACTTCCTCCACTTAGGGCGGTCTTTGGCCAGGGACTCCCAGGTGTCAGTGGGGATGTTGCAGAGCTTAGGGCCTAGGTGACAGAGGGCACGGCCACCAATGGTTGAGCGATTATAATCAGAGATGCTCAAGAGGAAAGAATTAGAGGAGCACTGATATCTTGCGGGGTTGTGGGGCTGGAACAGATTACAGAGATAGGGAAGGACGAGGCCATGCAGTGATTTGAAAACAAGGATGAGAATTTTGAAATCGGGAGCCAATGTAGGTCAGCGAGCACAGGGGTGAATGGGACTTGGTGCGAGATAGGACATGGGCAGCAGTGTTTTGGATGATATATGTAGAGTAGAACATGGAAGCCCAGCCAGGGTGCATTGGAATACTCAAGTTTAGAAGTATCAAATACATGGATGAGGGATTAAGCAGTTAATGAGCTGAGGCAAGGGCGGAGACAGGCGATGTTACAGAGGTGGAAATAGGCGGTCTTTGTAATATGTGGTCGGAAGCACATTTCAGGAACTCAGACAAATGTTAGGGAGAGTGATGGAGTCAGTGACTAGGTAATGGAGTTTGTGGCAGGGACCGAAAACAATGGCTTTCCATTATTTAATTGGAGAATATTTTTGCTCATCCAGAACTGGATGACGGACAAGCAGTCTGACAATTTAGTGACCATGGAGGGGTCGAGAGAAGTGGTGGTGTCGTCAGCGTACATGTGGAAACTGACGCTGTGTTTTCGAATGATGTCGTCAAGGGGCAGCATGTAGATGAGAAATAGGAGGATGTCAAGGACAGATCCGTGGGGGACACCAGAGGTAATGATGTGGGAGTGGGAAGAGAAGAGATTGTAGGTAATTCTCTGGCTACAATTAGGTAGATAAGAATGGAGCCAGGAAAGTGCAGGCCCACCCAGGTAGATGATGGTGGAGAGGCATTGGAGAAGGACAGAGTGGTCAACCGTGACAAAGGCTGCAGACAAGTCAAGAAGGACGAGGAGGGGTAGTTTGCCTTTATCACAGTCACAAAGGATGTCATTTGTGACTTTGATGAGAGACTTTTGGGTACTGTGGCAGGGGCGGAAACCTGATTGGATCACAGATTTGGGAGACGACAACATGTTCACGGACTTTGAAGAGGAAAGGGAGGTTGGAGATGGGGTGGTATTTTGCAAGGACAAAGGGGTTGGTTTTTTGAGGACAGGGGTGATGACAGCAGATTTGAGGGAGAGGGGGACAGTTTATGAGGAGAGCGAACTGTTAACAATGTCAGCTAAAAAGGGAGCCAGAAAAGGAAGTTGGGTGGTCAGCAGTTTGGTGGGAATAGGGTCAAGGGAGCAGGAAGTGGGTCTCATGGACAGGATGAGCTTGGAGAGGTCATGAATCAAGATTGGAGAGAAATTGGAAAAAGATGTGAGTTCAGGGCTAGGGCAGGGAGGAACCTTAGAGAAAGTTTGGCCTGGTGGCCTAAGGGAAGGAAGGGAAGTGGCAGAGGCACCTGATTGGATGGTCTCAATCTTAGAGACAAAGGAGTCCATGAGCTCCTTACACTTGTTGTTGGAGGTGAGGGTGGGGGAGACAAGCGACAGGGGGTTAAGAAGATGGTTAGCAGTGGTGTACAGAAGCCGAGGTTTATCTTTGCATTCCAGAATGATTCTGGAATAGTGAGCAATGTGGAAGATGCCAGAAGGACCCGATAATAAAAATAACAGAAAGATAAGAAGAATTCCATATCGTCTGATCTTCTGACTTCTGTGCAGCCCCACTTCACCCCAACATTGATGGCAGAGTCTTTACCCACCTCAGCCCTACCGCCTACCTCATCTTCACTTCTTTCTCTACTTAAAAACTAAATTGATCTATCTAACCAAGCTTTCAATTACCTCCCCTAACTTTCCAACTTTGACCTGGTAGCTGCTGCTTTATTCTTCACCAGTTTTCTTGATGGTAACACCCTCACTTCTAAGGCAAAGGACCCACACACATCATGTAGGATGACTCTTTAGTGCAGTACTGGGAGTGTGTGTATTGTTGAGGTGCCCTCTTTTAGATTAGATATTAACTAGACCTCTTGTCTGCCAATCCAGTTGGATGTAAAAGATCCCAATGCACTATTTGAAAAAAAGTAGAGGAGTACTCGGGCCAATATTTATCACTTTACAGGTACCAGCAAACAGATTATCTGGTCATTTACTGCATTACTGTTTGTGGGACCTTGCTGTCCACAGTTTGGATACAAATATAGACATCCCAGACTTACTGTTGATTATAACAAAAACTTGCATTCATTAAAGGATTTTAACATTTAAAAAATCCCAAGGTATTTTGCAGGAAGTTATATATGCAGACTATAGTTATATTCTCTGTGTAGTCACTGTATAGTTGCATAAGATGGAGACTTGTTACCTGATGTACTATCAATAAGGTTTACACTGTGTATATACTATGCTGGCACCACTAGAGGGTGCAACTGGTGGAGACCGGGGTTTCCTGCCCCTGTGGCAGAGACTGTCCACCAGAGGGCACTGCAGTGAGAGACCTGAGGGTCACCTGCATAGGTGTGCAGGGCCCAGTATAAAAGGCCACTACAGTTTGAGTACAACACATTGCCTCGTGGAGTCATTCATAAGTGCATTACAGACATAACACGGGGAAGTGTGGAAAAATGAATGCTGAGCCAAAGAAAGTGCGACTCGGATGGGTGACTGAAGAGATGGGTTTTAAGGATGGTCCTAAAGGTGGAGAGGGATATTTAGAAGTAGTGGGATTTAGAGAGGGAATGCCAGAAAATGGGATACCATTTCCTATCTTACTTATCTGTATACGGTCACCTCTCAATCATCCCTTTCAAGGCTGAAGAGCCTAGGTTTTCTAATCTTTCATTATAATTCAGAACTCCAGCCCTAGAGATTAACTTTATGGCTCTTCTTTGTTCCCTCCCAGGGCCTGGATGTTTCCCTTGTGTCTCAGTGACCAGAATTGAACACAAAGGGGAAAAAATTCAGAAGCGCCTCGATGGGAGCGCGAATTTTTAAAAGTTTGAAAAATTAGCGCCAGGCGGTAATGTTTTCTAACTGTAAAAAAATTCAGCGTTTACGCTCCAGGAAGGGAGTGGAATGCTAAATCAAGTGCTCCACTTCCTTCCTGGAGCACAACAGCAGTAGGCTGGGCAGTACTTGTGCAGCACTTCACAATGCGCCATGCAGCCCTTCCGTTTTGGAAGGCTCCTTCCCTTCCTTAAAGGGAAGGGCCATTTTTGCAGGCTCTGCAAAAGAAGACTTACCTTCTCCTTGAAGGCAGCCACGATCCGGCCCAATCAGCCTGATGCACTGCGGGCTGATTGATCGTGGGCAACAAAAAAAAAATCAAATAGAAGATTCAATTTTCTTTTAACTTACCTCGGCCACCTCGCCTTTAAGCATCGCCCCCGAAGCGTCCAGCTTCCCGATGAACACCTTCTGCAGCTGCCAGTGTTTTCGCTGCATGGGGCGGAACCCAAGTTTGGGTCCGGGGCGCTACCGGGGCTATGCGCACAGCGATATCCCGCCGGATATAAGATCATAAGATCATAAGATCATAAGAATTACGAACAGGAGTAGGCCATCTAGCCCCTCGAGCCTGCTCCGCCATTCAATAAGATCATGGCTGATCTGGCCATGGACTCAGCTCCACTTACCCGCCCGCTCCCCGTAACCCTTAATTCCCTTATTGGTTAAAAATCTATCTATCTGTGACTTGAATACATTTAATGAGCTAGCCTCAACTGCTTCCTTGGGCAGAGAATTCCACAGATTCACAAACCTCTGGGAGAAGAAATTCCTTCTCAACTCGGTTTTAAATGGGCTCCCCCATATTTTGAGGCTGTGCCTCCTAGTTCTAGTCTCCCCGACCAGTGGAAATAACCTCTCTGCCTCTATCTTGTCTATCCCTTTCATGATTTTAAATGTTTCTATAAGATCACCCCTCATCCTTCTGAATTCCAACGAGTAAAGACCCAGTCTACTCAATCTATCATCATAAGGTAACCCCCTCATCTCCAGAATCAGCCTAGTGAATCGTCTTTGTACCCCCTCCAAAGTCAGTATATTCTTCCTTAAGTAAGGTGACCAAAACTGCACGCAGTGCTCCAGGTGATGCCTCACCAATACCCTGTACAGTTGCAGCAGGACCTTCCTGCTTTTGTACTCCATCCCTCTCACAATGAAGGCCAACATTCCATTCGCCTTCCTGATTACCTGCTGCACCTGCAAACTAACTTTTTGGGATTCATGCACAAGGACCCCCAGGTCCCTCTGCACCTCAGCATGTTGTAATTTCTCCCCATTCAAATAATATTCCCTTTTACTGTTTTTTTTCCCAAGGTGGATGACCTCACACTTTCCGACATTGTATTCCATCTGCCAAACCTTAGCCCATTCGCTTAACCTATCCAAATCTCTTTGCAGCCTCTCTGTGTCCTCTACACAACCCGCTTTCCCACTAATCTTTGTGTCATCTGCAAATTTTGTTACACTACACTCTGTCCCCTCTTGAAGGTCATCTTTGTATATTGTAAACAATTGTGGTCCCAGCACCGATCCCTGTGGCACACCACTAACCACCGATTTCCAACCCAAAAAGGACCCATTTATCCCGACTCTCTGCTTTCTGTTCGCCAGCCAATTCTCTATCCATGCTGATAAATTTCCTCTGACTCCGCGTACCTCTATCTTCTGCAGTAACCTTTTGTGTGACACCTTATCGAATGCCTTTTGGAAATCTAAATACACCACATCCATCGGTACACCTCTATCCACCATGCTCGTTATATCCTCAAAGAATTCCAGTAAATTAGTTAAACATGATTTCCCCTTCATGAATCCATGCTGCGTCTGCTTGATTGCACTATTCCTATCTAAATGTCCCGCTATTTCTTCCTTAATGATAGTTTCAAGCATTTTCCCCACTACAGATGTTAAACTAACCGGCCTGTGGTTACCTGCCTTTTGTCTGCCCCCTTTTTTAAACAGAGGCGTTACATTAGCTGCTTTCCAATCCGCTGGTACCTCCCCAGAGTCCAGAGAATTTTGGTAGATTATAACGAATGCATCTGCTATAACTTCCGCCATCTCTTTTAATACCCTGGGATGCATTTCATCAGGACCAGGGGACTTGTCTACCTTGAGTCCCATTAGCCTGTCCAGCACTACCCCCCTAATGATAGTGATTGTCTCAAGGTCCTCCCTTCCCACATTCCTGTGACCAGCAATTTTTGGCATGGTTTTTGTGTCTTCCACTGTGAAGACCGAAGCAAAATAATTGTTTAAGGTCTTAGCCATTTCCACATTTCCCATTATTAAATCCCCCTTCTCATCTTCTAAGGGACCAACATTTACTTTAGTCACTCTTGTCCATTTTATATATCTGTAAAAGCTTTTACTATCTGTTTTTATGTTTTGCGCAAGTTTACCTTCGTAATCTATCTTTCCTTTCTTTATTGTATTTTTTAGTCATTCTTTGCTGTTGTTTAAAATTTTCCCAATCCTCTAGTTTCCCACTAACCTTGGCCACCTTATACGCATTGGTCTTTGATTTTATACTCTCCTTTATTTCCTTGGTTATCCACGGCTGGTTATCCCTTCTCTTACCGTCCTTCTTTTTCACTGGAATATATTTTTGTTGCGCACTAAGAAAGAGCTCCTTAAAAGTCCTCCACTGTTCCTCAATTGTGCCACCGTTTAGTCTGTGTTTCCAGTCTACTTTAGCCAACTCTGCCCTCATCCCACTGTAGTCCCCTTAAGCATAGTACGCTCGTTTCTGACACAACTTCCTCACCCTCAATCTGTATTACAAATTCAACCATACTGTGATCACTCATTCCGAGAGGATCTTTTACTAGGAGATCATTTATTTTTCCTGTCTCATTACACAGGACCAGATCTAAGATATGGTGGGAGTCGATATTCTCACTGCGTCCAGTTGGTAAGTCATTAGCACCCCTTTATCACCCACCAAAGGCGATAATGGTAGGCGCTAAGGAGGCCAATTTCTAGGCCAAAGTGTAGTTAAGTGTGATTTCCTCCAACCTGCAGTCTACTGTTTTAGCCTTTATAGTTTAGCATTTCTCCTGAGGAATAGAAAATGGCAGATGTTGGCCTAAATGAACCAGAAAATGCAGTTTTAAATTGTAGTCGGCATCAACGTCTTCTTGTCCAAAGATGCTATTCCCCAACAATAACATATTTGTACGGTCGACTTCTATACTCCCCTGCTCTAAATGAACATTCTTAGTAACTGCCTGAAAAACCATAGCAAGCATAGCATAGAAAGATGGCGGCTGGGGCTTCTTTTGACACAGCTCTTAACTTCATTTGTGATACTTAGGCCACAATTCTAATTCTTACATTATTTATTCCTCCAATATTTGCAGATCAGAGCTTGCCTTACAAGAGCAGTTATGCCTAGAACTGGGAAAATAGTAGGGTCCTGTCTGTAAATAAATTACTCCACAAATGGAGGGAAAAAAACATATCAAAATATATGTCCCATTGTAGTACCGTATCAACCCTCTCCTAATATCAGTATCAAAGATCAATGGGGTGATTGAGTTTCCTGGAGCCTCATTTAAGTGAATTCTATATCCCACGTATAGATAAATCTGAGATGATAAACCCCACTGAGATGCCAAGCATTAAAAGTCACAGATTCAGCTAGCTTCTATTATAGCATTAACTCCTCCTCAAGACATCCCTGCTTCGCCTCACCATAATTTGCTGAGCTTTTAACGATCTTGGCCTTACTCTCTGGACTCTCCTTCCCTAAATCACTCAACCTCGCTTTCTTTAGAACTCTCTCCGTCTTTAAACATCTTTTTGAAACTTACCTATTCAAGTATATCTTTGCTCACCTCCCTTAACTTCAGCTCAGTGTCCATTTCTTTCCTTCCTGAAGCATCTTGGGCTATTTTCCCCATATTAAAGGCGCCCTATGTTGTTGTAATTCAAGGGAAAAATCACCTCAGATCCTTTGGATGTTTTGGGTGTCCAAATTCCAAATTCCGAGATTAATTCAACTCACATAGAGAGCAGTTACAAGAAACCACAAGGGAGCGATTCTGAGACTTGAGAGATGCACAGACTTCCTTTAGGACTTCGGTGGTGAGGGCCTCTGCTGTAAATCATCCTGGAGCTGCCACATCCATGGTAGCCTGCAGTGTGGCTGACAGTGCTGAAAGCCCATCCATGATGATGCCACAGATGCTGGCAATGCTCAGAGAGGCTAATTAGCATTGTGAGGAATTGATGCCCAACAGTGTTGTGCATGGCACAGGAGCAGCAATTCTGTGCTCTTGCATAGCCCTGCACAAGTGACTGTGGCAACTACCTCTAAAAACAATCGGCTCACAGTGACTCCAGCGGAGGAGAACCCTGGTACTGGTGAATATCCATCAGGATTTGTTGCAGATACAAGTAGCAGATCATTAATACCTCCAGTAATGCAGCAGTTTGCTATGCAGCCACCAGCAGTACTTCCAAAGAAATAACTAATATTTATATAGAATTACATAGAATTTACAGCACAGAAACCGGCCATTCAGCCCAACTGGTCTATGCCAGTTTTTATGCTCAATATGAGCCTCCTCCATCCAATTCATCTAACTCTATCAGTATATCATTCTATTCTTTTCTCCCTCATGTGTTTATCTAGCTTCCCCTTAAATGCATCAATACTATTCGACTCAACCATTCCCTGTGGTTGTAAATTCCACAGACACCTCGATGCCATAATCATAACCAACTTCAAACAAGGGGACAAGTCCGACTGCGGCAACTATAGAGGAATATCCCTGCTGTCGACCACTGGGAAAGTCATCACTAGAATCCTCCTCAACTGTCTTCTCCCTGTGGCTGAAGAGCTCCTCCTAGAGTCACTATGCGGATTCTGTCCACTAAGGGATACAACGGACATGATCTTCACCACGTGACAGCTACAAGAGAAATGCAGGGAACAGCACCAACCTTTGTACATGGCCTTCTTTGACCTCACAAAGGCCTTTGACACTGTCGACCATAAGAGACTGTCACCATCCTCTGCCTGCTCCACGACAACATGCAAGCCATGATCCTGACCAACTGATCTACCAGACCCAATCCACGTCCGGACCAGGGTCAAGCAGGGCTGCATCATCGCGCCAATGCTCTTTTCGATCTTCCTTGCTGCAATGCTCCATCTCACTCTGAACAAGCTCCCCGCTGGAGTGGAATGAAACTATAGAACCAGTGGGAACCTGTTCAACCTTCATTGCCTCCAGGCTAGATCCAAGGTGGTACCATCCTCTGTCATCGAACTATAGTACGCAGATGATGCTTGCGTCCATGCACATTCAGAGGCCGAACTCCAAGCCATCGTCAACATCTTCACCGAGGCATATGAAAGCATGGGCCTTACCCAAACATCCATAGGACAAAGGTCCACCACCAACCTGACCCGGCCTCACAGCACTGCGCCCCCCGTCATCAAAACCTACGGCGCGGCCTTGGACAACATGGACCATTATCCATACCTCGGGAGCCTACTATCAGCAAGGGCAGACATCGACGACGAGTTCCAACACCACCTTCAGTGTGCCAACACAGCCTTCGGCCGCCTGAGGAAGAGAGTGTTTGAAGACCAGGACCTCAAATCTGGCACCAAGCTTATGGTCTACAGGGCAGTAGTGATACCCGCCCTCCTATATGGCTCAAAGACATGGACTATATACAGTAGACACCTCAAAGCGCTGGAGACGTACCACCAGCCCTGCCTCCACAAGATCCTGCAAATCCACTGGGAGGATAGACACATCATCAGTGTTCTCGATCAGGCCATTATCCCCAGCATCGAAGCACTGACCACACTCAACCAGCTCCATTGGGTGGGCCACATCGTTGGCATGTCCGACACGAGACTCCCAAAGCAAGCGCTCGGAACTCTTACACTGCAAGCGAGCTCCAGGTGGGCAGAGGAAACGTTTCAAGGACACTCTCAAAGCCTCCTTGATTACGTGCAACATCCCCACTGACACTTGAGAGTCCCTGGCCAAAGACCACCCTAATTAGAGAAAGAACATCTGGGAGGGCGCTGAGCACCTCGAGTTTCAAGGCTGAGAGCATGCAGAAGCCAAACGCAGACAGCAGAAGGAACATGCAGCAAACCATACTCCCCACCCACCCTTTCCTTCAACCACTGTCTATCCCACCTGTAACAGAGACTTTAATTCCCGTATTGGACTGTACAGTCACCTGAGAGCTCAATTTTAGAATGGAAGCAAGTCTTCCTCGATTTCGAGGGACTGCCTATGACGATGAAGATGATGGTAGCAAGTTCCACATCCTAGCCACTCTCTGGGTGAAGATGTTTCTCCAGAATTCCTTATTACATTTATTAGTGACTATCTTATATTTATGACCCCTAGCCTTGAACCCCCCACAAATGGAAGCATTTTCTCTATGCCTAACCTATCAAACCCCCTTCATAATTTTGAAGACCTCTATTAGGTCACCCCTCAGCCTTAACGAGCATGGTGGATAGAGGTGTACCAATGGATGTGGTGTATTTAGATTTTTCAAAAGGCATTCGATAAGGTGCCACACAAAAGGTTACTGCAGAAGATAAAGGTACGCGGAGTCAGAGGAAATGTATTAGCATGGATCGAGAATTGGCTGGCTAACAGAAAGCAGAGAGTCGGGATAAATGAGTCCTTTTCGGGTTGGAAATCGGTGGTTAGTGGTGTGCCACAGGGATCGGTGCTGGGACCACAACTGTTTACAATATACATAGATGACCTGGAAGAGGGGACGGAGTGTAGTGTAACAAAATTTGCAGATGACACAAAGATTAGTGGGAAAGCGGGTTGTGTAGAGGACACAGAGAGGCTGCAAAGAGACTTAGATAAGTTAAGCGAATGGGCTAAGGTTTGGCAGATGGAATACAATGTCAGAAAATGTGAGGTCATCCACCTTGGTAAAAAAAATAGTAAAAGGGAATATTATTTGAATGGGGAGAAATTACAACATGCTGCGGTGCAGAGGGTCCTGGGGGTCCTTGTGCATGAAACTCTTTTTGGAGTTCACCTGCAAAACATAAAACATTAAACGGTGCCACCCGACCTGGGTGACACTCCAGACATTTACAAGGCCCTTTTTTTTTCCCCCACTTTTTTTTTTTGTGTTTTTCTTTTTTTTTTGGGGCACTAAAATCACAATTTTTCCCCAGTGCCCCCTATAAAAGGGAAGGGGACACTAAAAGCACTGGCAATTAAAACAAATTAACTTTAAAACGTAAAATCAAATTAAAATTTGGTTGCCGGGCGTGATGATGCACTCCAGTCCCTCCGGTGCCCACCTCTCGCGGAAGGCCGCGAGCGTACCGGTGGACACCGCGTGCTCCATCTCCAAGGACACCCTGGACCGGATGTAAGAGCGGAAGAGAGGCAGGCAGTCAGGTTGAAGGACCCCCTCGACCGCCCGCTGCCTGGACCGGCTGATGGCACCCTTGGCCGTGCCCAGGAGCAGTCCTACGAGGAGGCCTTTGGACCTACCCGCTCCCCTCCGCACAGGGTGCCCAAAGATCAGGAGAGTGGGACTGAAGTGCAGCCAGAATTTCAGGAGCAGCCCCTTCAAATAGTGGAACAGGGGCTGCAACCTTGTGCATTCAATAAAAAACATGGAACACGGACTCCTCCAGACCGCAGAAATTGCAGGCGGCCTGGGAGTCCGTGAACCGGCTTAAAAATTTGTTGCACGGCACTGCTCCGTGCACCACCCTCCAGGCCAAGTCCCCGATGAATAGTGGGAGGACCCCTGCGTAGAGTGCCCTCCATCGGGGACCCCCGCCTCCTCCGGACGGCAAGATGGTACGCCATGGCGTGTCCGGACGGCCGGCGAGGATGGCAAAGTTGAGGGTGTGCAGGAGCAGCCCGTACAGGAAACCCCTCCGCGCGGAACTGAAAGGCACGGAGGGGATTTCCCCGAGGCGGCTCATGTATGTGCATGAATCCCAAAAAGTTCGTTTGCAGGTGCAGCAGGTAATCAGGAAGGCGAATGGAATGTTGGCCTTCATTGCTAGAGAGATGGAGTACAAAAGCAGGGAGGTCCTGCTGCAACTGTACAGGGTATTGGTGAGGCTGCACCTGGAGTACTGCATGCAGTTTTGGTCACCTTACTTAAGGAAGGATATACTGGCTTTGGAGGGGGTACAAAGATGATTCACTAGGCTGATTCCGGAGATGAGGGGGTTACCTTATGATGATAGATTGAGTAGACTGGGTCTTTACTTGTTGGAGTTCAGAAGGATGAGGGGTGATCTTATAGAAACATTTAAAATAATGAAAGGGACAGACAAGATAGAGGCAGAGAGGTTGTTTCCACTGGTCGGGGAGACTAGAACTAGGGGGCACAGCCTCAAAATACAAGGGAGCCAATTTAAAACCGAGTTGAGAAGGAATTTCTTCTCCCAGAGGGTTGTGAATCTGTGGAATTCTCTGTCCAAGGAAGCAGTTGAGGCTAGCTCATTGAATGTATTCAAATCACAGATAGATTTTTAACCATTAAGGGAATTAAGGGTTACGGGGAGCGGGCGGGTAAGTGGAGCTGAGTCCACGGCCTGATCAGCCATGATCTTGTTGAATGGCGGAGCAGGCTCGAGGGGCTAGATGGCCTACTCCTGTTCCTAATTCTTATGTTCTTATGTTCTTATCTTTTCCAGAGAAAGGAGTCCCAGTCTGTTCAGTATTTCCTGATAGTTATAACCTCTCAGTTCTGGTATCATCCTTATAGATGTTTTTTGCACCTTCTCAGTGCCTCTATATCCTTTTTGTAATATGCAGACCAGAACTGTACATAGTATTCTAAGTGTGGTCTAACCAAGATTCTATATCAATATAACAAAAACAGATTATCTGGTCATTATCACATTGCTGTTTGTGGGAGTTTGCTGTTTGCAAATTGGCTGCCGCATTTCCCACATTACAACAGTGACTACACTCCATAAGTACTTCATTGGCTGTAAAATGCTTTGAGACGTCCAGTGGTCGTGAAAGGCGCTGTATAAATGCAAGGCTTTCTTTCTTTAAGTTTAACAATCAAGGATCTACATAAGTTTAACAACCATTTATGTCCTCAGGACATCCCAAAGCATTTTACAAGGGAATGAATTACATTTAAAGTATAGTCACTATTGTGATATAGGCAAACAGGCAGTCAATTTATGCACAGCAAGGTCCCACAAACAGCAATGAGATAAATGATCAGATAATCTGTTTTTTTGTTAATGGTGTTTGTTGAAGGTAAATTATTAGCCAGGACATTGGGAGACCTCCTATGCTTTTCTTCAAAGTGCGCCGTAAGATGCTCTCACTACTATGGAGATTTTGATGTCCAAAATCCGACTTCTGCTTTAATAAGAGAGCATTTACTATTTGGAGATATGGGCAACTAAGATGGTTAAGTTCATAATGCACAAGGGACAAACTCACCAGCAAAACACTTTAAACATACAAGCCAAAGATATTGAACAACAAAATGGACCCAGATAATCTCTTGGCCGCGATTCTGGCATAACTGCTGGGATTGGGCCCAACAGAGTTTGTGGGGTCGGTAGGAGGGAATATCATTTACATCCCGCCAATGGGCACACAGGCCACTGTGGGCGCATCTCTGATATCCGCATACTTCATGCAGCTGGAAAACCTATTGCCTGCTGCAAGACTCCAGCCATCTCCCCTTCAACTCCTCGTGTAAGGGGGCTGATACAATAAGTAGTTAAAACAAATATTGATCATTTATTTGCCTGGACCACTACTGTCCAACGCCTCCCGCCCCCCCCCCCACACCCCCCCGCCCCCCATGATGGAGCCCACTTCCGCCCATCTCGAGGCCGATACACATCATTTCACTTGGCATATTGGCCTGGCGGTCCACATCAGGTCCTGAGTCAACCAGGAAAGCAGGAACTCTCAGTACAGTGAGTCCCTGCCCCAGATCCGCCCTGATATCATTGGCCTTGTATGGGAAGGGCAGAGGTTCCATCACTTACAATGCCAACCATAAAATCCCAGAAATGGCAGGACCCAGCTCCCGCCAGAATTAAAGCCAACTTTAAAGAAATTGTGGATGCACGCCCCATGATTTTCCATCAGTGGGAGCATTTGCAAAGTTGGCCCTTTATTTCCAAAATACCCAGATGATCAATAGCCACTGACTTTACACAGTTGATAAGCCCCTACACGACCTCAGGGACTCTACTCCCGGTGTCAAATCAAAGATTTCAGAAGTGTGGGTTGGAAACGTAACACCTGACCTCCAAACTGCACTCCCATCAAGTGAAGCCTCCAAAGTGAACCCTCCTTGTGTTCAGCTCTGACAGAGGTCTCACTCTGCATCAAACCAACATGCATCTTTTCCTGCTTCCAATGATGAGGATTTAATTAACATGAAGCATAATGTGAGTCAGATGGCTGCTGCTCCAGTCACCAGCCATAATTTCTGTTCCCAAAAGACCCTACACTAGCAGGCCTGGGCATGAATTCCACCAAAATGATAGGTTTCCAGATTAACTTGAGGCCAATCAAGTAGTTCCCAGACAACCTGTCTATAATTAAACCACCTGTCAGTACACTTCCCTATTGTACACAATGGCGAGTGGCGGCTGTCCTGCAGGAGCCGCTGCTCAGGAATCCATACCTCCATGACCGAGGTTTTAGGTGGCAGGCGGACGAGAGGGCTGTGGCTGGCGAGGTGACCAGGGTCAGGGACCTGCTCGATGGCGGAGGAGCGGGCTGGATAGCGCCAGACGTGCTGGCACTGCGCTTAAATTGGGCCGACGTCCGCCGCGCGGCCGATGCCATCGAGTCGCTAAAAAGAGCTCTGGGCCCTGACTCTGTTAGGTGTGTCGAGGAGGCTCAAGCACGTGGGGAGATCCCATCTGAACTGACCCCCGTCCGGACGGAATTCCTCATCGGCGCCAAACCCCGAAACCTCCCTCGGGAGCCGGCGCCTCACAACTTGAGCCGCCTCGGGGAAATCCCCTCCGTGCCTTTCAGTTCCGCGCGGAGGGGTTTCCTGTACGGGCTGCTCCTGCACACTCTCAACTTTGCCATCCTCGTCTGCCGTCCGGACACGCCATGGCGTACCATCTTGCCATCCGGAGGAGGCAGGGGTCCCCGATGGAGTGCACTCTACGCGGGAGTCCTCCCACTATTTATCAGAGACTTGGCCTGGAGGGTGGTGCACGGAGCAGTCCCGTGCAACAAATTTTTAAGCCGGTTCATGGGCTCCCAGGCCGCCTGCAATTTCTGCGGTCTGGAAGAGTCCGTGTTCTATGTTTTTATCGAATGTACGAGGTTGCAGCCACTGTTCCATTATTTAAAGGGGCTGCTCCTCAATTTCTGGCTGCACTTCAGTCCCACACTCCTGATCTTTGGGCACCCTGTGCGGAGGGGAGCGGGTAGGTCCGAGGGCCTCCTCGTAGGACTGCTCCTGGGCACGGCCAAGGGTGCCATCAGCCGGTCCAGGCAACGGGCGGTCGAGGGGTTCGTTCAACCTGACTGCCTGCCTCTCTTCCGTGCTTACATCTGAGCCAGGGTGTCCTTGGAGATGGAGCACGCGGTGTCCACCGGTACGCTCGCGGCCTTCCGCGAGAGGTGGGCACCGGAGGGACTGGAGTGCATCGTCACCCCCTGCAACCAAATTTTAATTTGATTTTATATGTTTTAAAATTTAATTTGTTTTAATTGCCGGTTTCAGTGTCCCCCTCCCCTTTTATAGGGGGCACTTATATATATATCTGTGTGTTTTAGTGCCCAAAAAAACATTAAAAAAACATTAAAATCACCAAAAAAAACCAAAAAACAAAACAAAAAAAGGGCACGTGAAAAGTGTTTGGAGTGTCCCCCAGATCGGGGCGCACGATTTAATGTTTATTTTGCTTCCCTAAAAGAGTTGTATATAATGGCGATGTCCCTGGAGATGGAGCACGCATTGTCCACCGGTACGCTCGCGGCCTTCTGCAAGAGGTGGGCACCGGAGGGACTGGATTGCATCATCACCCCCGGCAACCAAATTTTAATTTGATTTTAAATGTCTAAAGTTTCATTTGTTTAAGCTATCGGTTTTAGTACCCCTGCCCCTTTTAGCCGGGGGTACTTGTATAATTTTTGTTTTAGTGCCCTCAAAAAAAAAAGAGAAAGACAAAAAAAAGGGGGGCACTTGAAAAATTTTTGGCATGTGCCCCCCTCCCTTTAATCAGGGGGCAATGGATTATTAGTTTACAACAAAATAGTTGTACACAATGGCGATGTCACACACACATTCATTACTCTAAACTACCTATTGCTTAAGGAGATGGAACCTCTTGTCATCTCTGTTCTTCCTGTTGCCCAAGCTTTTCCTTTATATCTACTTTAGAGGATAGAAGTCAGCAATGTTATCATAAGGAGCACTTACCGATTTCCTCCAAACATTATAGTATTAATCCTTTCAAGACAACACATGTAAACACCATTGTTAAAATAGCAAAGAAAGGAATATAAATGTACACCATAAGTGTTCAGACAATTTAAGGGGTCGAAATTCAGCCTTCCGAAAAGGCCATTTATCGTCGGAAAGCGGCGGCCAAGCGGCGGGGTCGAATGGCCGCCACTCATGAAATTATCCTCAGTAGTTTTTCCTGCGGTCCCCACTTCCGCCCCGCTGCATAAACAAAGCGTGCACTGCCGATCACCCACACCTCTATCTAAATTCACCTGGAAGAATCTTCGACCCGCCATGCCCCCAACAGCTTTTTCTGTCAGTGCACTGTGTTGGAAGTGTGTGCGATATAGCTGTGCGGCGCTCATTCAAGGGGAGGACGCACTGCCGCGACCTCCATGTTTTTTTTTTGTTCGCCGACTGCCAGATCGGGCCGACAATTATGCCCCCGGGTTCGGCCGGGCTGCCAACAGGCAGCCTGGCATCCCCTCTTGGGTGTCAGGCCACTGGCCCAGCCGAAACCTTCCCTGGTGGCCCAGTGGATCGAAGTTTTAAAATGGCGAAGGCTCTCCCCTTTAAGTGAAGGGGAGAGACGTGGTGACGCACACACGTCATGACGTCATCAGCGCCAGGCTGATGACAGACAGTGGCGGAGACTCCTTCCCGCCTCCACTTCCGCCCCTCTAGAGTGCTCACTGCCGCACTTCCGCCCCCAATATGACCGAATCCGGCCCGCTCCCAAAAAATTGCCAAAGAGCTGAATTTCACGCAGGAGACCACTTCATCCACAGCGGTGGTGAAAACACATCAACAGCGGTAGGTGCGACCCGTTTTGGGCAGCGCTGAATTTCTACCCCAATCGATTGCAGTGATTTGCAGCCTTAGGTTACCTCACCTTTGGTCAATGTCCATCTCTTTATTTGGTAAAGAATGAATGAACTTGCATTTATATTGCACCTTTCACGATCTAAGGATGTTCTAAAGCATTTCACAGCCAATGAAGTACTTTTGAAGTGTAGTCACTGTTGTAATGTCGGAAACATGACAGCCAATTTGCGCACAGCAAGGTGCCACAAACAGTAATGTGATATTGACTAGATCATCTCTTTCAGTGATGTTGGTTGCGGGATGAATATTGGCCAGGGAGAACTCTCCCATGCTTCTTCAAAAATGTGCTATGTGCGATGGGATCTTTTATGTCCACCTCAGAGGACAAACTGGGTCTCGTTTTAATGTCTCATCTGAAATACGGCACCTTCGACAGTGCAGCACTCCCTCAGTACTGCACTGGAGCATCAGCCTGGAGCACCACTCAGAGGTGAGAGAGCCACAGCTGACCACTTTAATATTTTGGCAGATCAAATCCTACATTTATGATAGTCTCCTTGAGCCAACCTGAGCTGAGCATGTCCAGAAAACCAACCCTGCCTACAAATGATCTTTGAATGTCAGGTGAAGTTGAATCTAAACTTCCAGACTATGGAATGGCGACATGAGTAGGTGGTCCATGGAATTGTACCCTGCCATGAGTTGTCACATTCAAGAAAGAAGAGGTAAGGGAAGAGAAAATGCAAGCTAGCAGTCTCCAAAAGGAAATGTTTACACTTCCATTTTCCGGTAAAGCAACTGAGGCAGCCATTTTGTGGACTTCAGCAATAAAACTGAGACATGTTCTTGTAATGTATATAATAACTCGAAAGACTTGTTTCTGTAAGCTCACTCAGGTGAAAACCTGGTTCAACTTTATTCGTGCCCAAAGTGTGCACATGACATTGTACTCACTCTTATATACCAGGGCACGCGCACACATAGAAACATAGAAAATAGGTGCAGGAGTAGGCCATTCGGCCCTTCGAGCCTGCACCGCCATTCAATAAGATCACGGCTGATCCTTCACCTCAGTACCCCTTTCCCGCTTTCTCTCCATACCCCTTGATCCCTTTAGCCGTAAAGGCCATATCTAACTCTCTCTTGAATACATCCAATGAACTGGCATCAACAACTCTCTGCGGCAGGGAATTCCACAGGTTAACAACTCTCTGAGTGAAGAAGTTTCTCCTCATCTCAGTCCTAAATGGCCTACCCCTTATCCTAAGACTATGTCTCCGGTTCTGGATTTCCCCAATATCGGGAGCATTCTTCCTGCATCTAACATGCCCAGTCCCGTCAGAATCTTATACGTTTCTATGAGATCCCCTCTCATCCTTCTAAACTCCAGTGTATAAAGGCCCAGTTGATCCAATCTCTCCTCATATGTCAGTCCAGCCATCCCTGGAATCAGTCTGGTGAACCACACGCGCGTACAGCCCGATGACCGCCGACAGTGGCGCCCCCTGGTGTCTAGTGACCCCAAGCATCCAAGCATCAATACATAACACCAGCCCCCTTCAAGATCTTAGTATCAGTCTCTTTACAAATTAAGCTGGTCTGGGGCTTTTCGCTCACGAGTTGATCGTCTCAGTTCAACTCCAGTTCTGGACGAGCGTTCTGAGTCAGTTATGACTGGAGGCTGAGTAACTGATCTGATGGGAGTAGTAATGACCCTATCAGAGACTGAAAGCCCAGATTCAGTAATGACAGCAGAGTCTTTTGATGTATGAACATTGGTTGGTTGGTCACTGATTGCATCTACCTCAACCGGTTCCGGTTCATCCGTGTGCTGCAGTTTTATCTGATCAACATGTTTCCTGCATGTTTGCCCATTCTTGAGCACGACAATAAACACTCTGTTACCCTCCTTGGCCATAACAGTACCGGCGATCCACTTTGGACCTTGGCCATAATTCAGCACATAAACAGGATCGTTGACAGAGATGTCACGAGACATAGCAGCACGATCATGATACCATTGCTGATTTTGACGTCTGTTTTCAACATGATCATTCAAATCAGGATGGACAAGAGAAAGCTTGGTCTTGAGACTTCTCTTCATCAGTAGTTCAGCAGGGGAGACCCCGATAAGCAAGTGAGGTCTTGTCCTGTAACTAAGCAATATACGTGACAGACGAGTCTGCAGTGAATCCTGAATCACACGTTTCATGCTTTGCTTGATCGTTTGAACCGCACGCTCTGTTTGACCATTAGATGCAGTTTGAATGGAGCAGACCTTACATGTCTGTTACCATTGAGTTTCATGAACTCCTGAAACTCAAGACTTGTGATGCAAGATCCGTTATCACTCACAACAATGTCAAGCAAACCATGAGTAGCAAACATGACACGAAGGCTCTCAATAGTAGCGGTAGATGTACTGGATGACATAATGATACACGCTATCCACTTTGAATATGCATCCACCACAACAAAAAACATCTTTCCCAGGAAAGGGCCCGCAAAATCGATGTATAACCTCGACCATGGTTTAGGTGGCCATGACCAAAGACTCAACGGAGATTCCGCTGGTACTTTTCTTAGCTGCATGCAAGTATTACACTGATGCACACACGATTCCAAATCAGAGTAAATTCCAGGCCACCAAACATGAACCCTGGCAATGGCTTTCATTATGACGCTACCAGGATAAGTGCTATGTAGTTCACGTACAAATTTTTCTCTGCCTTTCTTAGGCATAACAACACAGTAGACAATCTGACTGAATGGATAGTTCATCTTTGCGATGGTTGCAAGGTTTGGTCTCATCAAACATTTCCATTGATATTGCAGACCAATCACCACTGAGGACACACCGTTTCACAACTGATAAAATAGGATCATGGTTGGTCCAGATCCTCACTTGTTGAGCAGTGACAGGAGTTCCTTCACTCTCAAAAGCATCCATTACTAACAGTGATTGAGGCATCTCCACTTCAGGTGTGGGCAAAGGCAGACGACTCAGTGCATCGGCACAATTCTCAGTGCCAGGTCTATGATGAATAACATAACCATAGGCAGACAATGTCAACGCCCACCTCTGGATACGGGACGATGCATTGGTATTAATACCTTTGTTTTCCGAAAACAATGAAATGAGTGGCTTGTGATCCGTTTCGAGTTCAAAACGAAGACCAAACAGGTACTGATTCATCTTTTTGACCCAATACACACAGGCCAAGGCTTCTTTTTCAACCATGCTGTAAGCTCTTTCCGCCTTTGACAAACTTTTCGAGGCATACGCAACAGGTTGTAGTTTACCCGACTCATTTGCTTGTTGGAGTACACAGCCCATGTGATGAAGCATCATAGGCCAATACAAAATGCTTACTCGGATCATAGTGAACAAGCAGCTTGTTCGAACAGAGCAGATTCTTGGCTTTCTCAAAGCTTTATCTTGAGATACATGCCACAGCCAGTTGTTGCCTTTTCTGAGCAACATGTGCAGTGGCTCTAATAAAGTACTCAATCTGGGTAAGAAATTACCAAAGTAGTTGAGTAGCCCAAGGAATGAACGCAGCTCCATCACATTCTGAGGTCTGGGTGAATTTTTGATGGCCTTGATTTTTGAATCAGCAAGCCTGATGCCATCAGCAGCAATCTTCCTCCCCAGGAATTCAACTTCAGGTGCCATGAAGACACACTTCAAAGGTTTCAACCTGAGTCCCACTTTGTCCAGATGATGTAGGACTTCTTCAAGATTGTTCAGGTGTTCAGCAGTGTCGCGACCTGCGACCAGAATGTCATCTTGAAACACGATGGTTCTAGGAACAGACTTCCGTAGATTCTCCATGTTCCCTTGAAATATGGCTGCAGCCGAACGGATTCCAAAAGGACACCTGTTGTAGACAAACAGTCCTTTATGGATGTTGATGCAGGTGAGTTTCTTTGAAGTGTCGACAAACTTCTATGTCATACAGGCCGACGTCAGATCCAGTTTAGTGAATGACATTCCACCAGCTAGCATGGCGAAAAGGTCATCAGACTTCGGTAGCGGATACTGATCCTGTTTCGAAAATCGATTAATTGTAACCTTGTAGTCTCCACAGATCCTGACAGTGCCATCGCTCTTTAACACAGGAATGTTAGGACTGGCCCATTCATTAAATTCGACCGGTGATATGACCTCTTCATGTTAGAGTCTGTCAAGCTCAATTTTGACCTTCTCCCTCATCATGTACAGAACAGACCGAGCTTTATGATAGACAGGTCTTGCATCAGAATCCAGGTGAATCTGCACCTTGGCTCCAGTAAAATTGCCAATGCCCGGTTCAAACAAAGAAGGAAACTTTTTCAGCACTTGAGCACATGAAGTGTCATCCACCGAGGACAACGCTTTGATATCATTCCAGTTCCACTTGATTTTCTCGAGCTAATTCCTGCCGAACAGCATTGAACTATTGCCTAGGACAATCCATAATGGTAAATTGTGAACCACACCATCATACGACACCTTGACTATTGCACTGCCACTCACCGGTATGAGTTCCTTAGTGTAAGTACGCAACTTGGCATTGACTGGACTCAGATTAGGCTTCACAGCCTCAGTGTCCCACAGCTTGTCAAATGTTCTTTGGCTCATTATTGGCTGACTCGCATCCGTGTCCAGCTCCATTGATGCAGGCACACCATTCAGCTTCACATTAACCATTATCGGTTGGCTCTTTGTCAGGAACGAATACAGGCCGTACACTTCCTCCTCGGGTATCCTGGGTTGCATATCCTGGCCAGCACTGGACTGGTCATAATCATCAATGTGATGAGCAGCAGCACGCTTTCTCAGTGTGGGCACATTCGCTGAAGATGCCCCACTTTCGAACAGCATTTACAGATGTACTGTTTAAACCGCCACTGATGAGGCTGATGATTACCCCCACAACGCCAACAGGGTGAAATCGGATTTGTACCAGTTGGCGGACTTTGAGCAGCTACAGGTTTCACATAAGCAGTCGAGTAGGCCCTACCATATGCAGCTCTGCCAGACGAAGACACAATCTTGTTTACAGTACTTGCCGTGGAGTTCTGACTCTTCGATGATATCTGCCTTAAATTACCATCAGTCGCCATGCATGCACGCCATGCAGTCGCGATGGCCTTGCTCAAATCCAGCGTTTCTGCAGTCAATAATTTCCGAAGGATTACAACATGGTTGATGCCTGTCACAAAGAAATCTCGCAGCATGTCTTCCAACGCGTTTCCAAACTTACACGGCTCAGCAAGACGTCGCAGGTCAGCGACGAATCCCAACACATCCTGGCCCTCAGCACGAACATGTGTGTAGAAGCGATAGCGTGAGATGATGATCTCCTATTTTGGCTTGAGATGTTCATGCACCAGAGCACACAAATCCTCATACTCTTTGTCCATTGAATGTGCAGGCGAGAGAAGATTCTTTATGAGGCCATAAATTTTTGGACCACAAATGATGAGGAAAACCGTCCCGCACCTAACTGCGTCACCAGCTTCCTCCATTTTGTTGGCCACGAAATACTGATCCAGGCAGTCGATAAAATCCGTCCAATCCTCGCCCTCCATGAAATTCTCCAAAATTCCAATGGTGCCCATTGTGCATGCGAAGGTTCTTAAGTTACCTCGTCACCAAATGTAATGTATATAATGACTCGAAAGACTTGTTACTGTAAGCTCACTCAGGTGCAAACCTGGTTCAACTTTATTCGCGCCCCAAGTGCGCACATGACACGGTACTCGCTCTTATATACCAGGGCCCGCGCACACGCGTGTACAGCCCGATGACTTCCAACAGTGGCGCCCCCTTGTGTCTAGTGACTCCAAGCATCAATACATAACAGTTCTTTTAGATACTCAGTCAGCAGAGTCAAAACAGAGCTCAAGGTCAAAGGTGACATCAGAGGGGGAAGGTCCTGAGGGAAGACTTTCTAGGAGACCCATCTGATCGACTCCATCAGCTGCAAGACCCTTCTAGAATGAAGTCTTCCCAAGATGGAGGAATCAAAAGCCTCCTGTGTGTGAATGCATTCGTAGGTATCATCCATTCAATAAAGAAAGAGTTTCATTAAGTCTATACTGTCGTCACTTCACAAATGAAGGGTCCAGATTTGCAGTTGCTGGCACCAATCAGAAGGAAAAGCAGGAGAGGTGTTCGTCTTCCTTCTCTTGTAGCAGCACTAAATCGCCTACCTTACAGGATAGGGAGGTACAGTGGGGTCACGTTTCGGCCTGAGTTGCTCCTATCTTTTTGGAGCAACTGGTTTAGAATGGAGTATCTTAGAAATTGCAATTCTCGGCATTTAGTTTGCTCCAGTTCTAGTCAGTTAGAACAGTTTCATTTTGAAACAGATTTTTTTTTTCAAAAGGGGGCGTGTCCGGCCACTTACCCTGTTTTGAAAGTTTAGGCAGTGAAAACTTACTCCAAACTAATTTAGAATGGAGCAAGTGTAGATTTTTGTACGCTCAGACTTTACAAATCAGACGTAGGTTACACTTTACAAATCAGTCGTAGGTTACAAATCAGGTGTAGGGAACAGTGGGGGGAAGGGGGGGAAGGGAAGTAATTAAATTCTGCAAGCATTCAACAGTCTTACTTATACATATAAAGAGCCATCCTGACTAAAAAATTCTAAACAAAGCAAAGACAAAATATTGAATATTCCTACCTGTGAGAAGCAACCACAGACTTTGAGCTGTGGTGCTTCAGACAGGCTTTCCATGTAGGAGACAGGGGTGGCGTCAGTGGCCGGCGGCGGCAGAAAACACAGCAAGCAGCCTTCGAGCTGCGAGTGAGACTGAGGCCATTCGGCCAGGGACAGGGGGAGGCAGGTGATTTATTCAACAGTGCTGCTAAAAGCACTCCTTCAGACACAAAATATCACCAAAATTAAATCCCAAGCCTTTCCAAGGGTCCACGAGACAAATCAACACTTTTCTTTAAGTCCCTTTAAAAATGGTCGCGTGCCAATGTTTCTGGGCTATTGCGCATGCGCGCGCGCTCCGATGCGCACGTGCAGGGCTGCCGGCACGACGTTGCCTCATTTAAATTAGCCCCGCCCCCCTCCACTATCAGAATCGGCGCGACTCTGTGGCTCCACCCCCCGCTGCTGTTTGCGCGCCGCGCCAAGCTCCCAGGGACCTGCAAGGAGCCGGAGAATTCAGAGGTATTTTTCTGTCGTACTTTTAGGCGCGAAAAACGGGCGTCCAGGTCGGGGCTGCGCCGTTCTAGGCACGGCCCGAAGCTTGACCCCAGTAAGTTTGACTTGGTGAAGGCTGGGAGCATTATTGATGAAGGGTTGTCAGTAGGAGGTTTTTAAAAGAGTCTTGGAGCCACTGAATGAAAGCTCAGTGAATACAAACCATCTCCAGGTATGTCTGAGGAAGTAAGGGCTAGAAATTGCGTAGCGCCCCGCTTACAGGAACACAAAAGCATCAGCGGGAACTACCCAATTCTAGACAATGCGAACTTCCGGTTGAGCGCTCCAGGAGGGACATGGAGCGCCAAATCAAGCGCTACCCTTGGAGCACTAAACCAGGCAAGAGGGGCGGTGGTGACAGAGCGCTGCTCAATATCCAGTGCTGCGCTGCTGGGATCAGCGGCTCCTTCCCTCCCTTAAAGGGAAGGGCCATTGCTGCGAGCGCTGCACAAAACGAATCCCCTGCTCAGCAACAGCACCTGCGATCCGCAACAATCAGCCCCAAGTACACTCACAGAGTGCAAGGCTGATCAATCGCGGCAGAAGAAGATTTAAAAAAAATGACCTGAGGGCTGCAGAAAATGTTTTCCCCTACCTCACCTGCAATCCCTTTAACTACTGCTCCCCAACCAGCCGGCCTACCTTACAAGGCCTCCTACAGCTGCCGGTGTTGATGCCCGGCAATGCTGTAGGGGGCGGAAGTTCGCATCCGGGGTGTACCGGGGCGCTGCACATCGGATGACGTCACGAGCTCCGGCGCGCAGGAGATCGTGGCATTAGGGTTTACCATCGCTGCTAACCTGCACAGGAAGTTCGCAGGCATTGGTACTCTTGCCCCCGAAGGCGCAAAGGAAGCCAATTTCTCCCCGTAGATCTCTCAGCAAATCTCTTTGGGCAAAGAATGCTGTGCCATATGTGTGGTTGCATTTGATTTATTTGGCTCTGTGAGGAGCACAATGATCAAGATTTGGATTCTCTGAACAAGTCTTTGTCAACATCTTGAGGAGCCTGAACAAATCAATAAGACAATCAGAAAAACTTCTCCAGTCTGAGGTCTGAAGTGCAGCAAATGTCAGTCACTGCAGCAAATAAACTATCAACCTTAGTAAGTGAGGCAAAAAACACAGTGGGTGCAGCTCAGAGGGACATTCATGTTGCAGCTTTGAAGTGACAATGTGCAGGAACCTATGAAGGTTGGCTTTGTCGCATTAGAAGCAAGATAACAAGCCATGCTTCAGGAACAAATGCAGAAGCTGATATAAATTCATCATTCTTAACTCCAACGGCCAATGCACCAATGAAGCACATACCTTCTCCAGTGTGAGACAAGACAGCCTGCAGAGTTCACTGGATTGGCTCTCATCTTGAAGAAGAGCAGCGGAGTTCTCCCTGGAGATGTGGCCAATATTTATCCCTCAACCAGCATCACTAACACAGATTATCTGGTCATTATCACATTGCTGTATGTGAGACCTTGCTGTGTACAAATTGGCTGCTGCATTTCCTACAGTACAGCAGTGATTACACGTCCAAAGCATTTTAACCGGCTGCAAAGCCGCTTGCTTTGCGACGTCCTAAAGTCGTTAAAGGTGCTATATAAATTCAAGTCTTTCTTTCTCTCTCACAACCTTTGGGTTGGTAGTCCATGACAATAACACTACCATACTGCTGGGATGGGGTAGGGTGGTTACTGGGCCTGAACTGCTTGGAAATTGTTGTAATGGTAGAAGCACATTAATGAGATATTACTCTTACTGCAATTATAATATCAGCATGTTGACAGATGGTGCATGGAGGTAACATCCTAAAGCAAGTTTGTACAGGCAGCGTGGAAACACCTGTTCATTGTAATCAATCTCCCGCTTTGATTACATGACCTGAAACCATTGTAGTTATTGCCTTGTTAATAATAAAATATTTTTATTCAAATAAAGGTGACATTCAAATTATAAATTGCTATTTCCCATTAGGAAAATGTATTAACCAGAAAATTATGCATGAGAGTGACTACAGATGAGTGTGTTTATATTTTTGTCTGTCGCCTCTGAAAACTTAAATGTGGAAGTAGGGATGTTTATTCAATTCCTTTTGAGCAACAAAACCAGGAATTTATCTAGCACAGTAACAGAAGCCCAACACTATTGTAAACACTGTCCAGTTTTTAAGAAAATAAATTTAAGGTGGCGGGGTGGGTTCATCTGGTTCTTTGGGTAAATGCACCACCTTCTCTGATACCTTTGTGGCCTCTCATGCATCCCCGATTTTAATCGCTCTACCATTGGTGGCCGTGCCTTCAGCTGCCTGGACCCTAGGCTCTGGAATTCCCTCCCTAAACCTCTCTGTCTTCCTGATATAAAAACAGAAAATGTTGTAAATCTCAACAGGTCAGGCAGCATCTGTGGAGAAAAGCAGAGTTAACGCTTCGGGTCAAGGACTCTTCATCAGAACTGGCGAATGTTCGAAATGAACGAATTCTTAAGGAGCACTGAAAGGGGGAGGGGAAGAAAGAACAAAAGGGAAGGTCTGTGATAGGGTGGAAGACAGGAGAGATTTGAGAGACAAAAGGGATGATGGGCCGACTTGAGATGGTAATTGCAGAAGTTAAAAATAGATTTGTTTAGATTGGGTGTGAATGGCGGGATAATTATCAGCTGCCATGGGAAACAAAGAGAGAGATAACATACATCAGAGCAAAATATGGGCAGAGGCTAAGGTCTGAAATTGTTGAACTCGATGTTGAGTCCAGAAGGCTTAAAGTGCCTAAACTAAAGAGGAGGTGCTGGTCTTCGAGCTGGCGTTGAGCTTCATTGGAACAGTGTAGAAGTTTGAGGATCGAGATATCAGAGTGGGAATGGAGTGGAGAATTAAAGTGACAGGTGACCGAAAGCTCAGGGTTACGCTTATGGACTGAATGGAGGTGTTCCGCAAAGCGGTCACTCAACCTACATTTGGTCTCCCCAGTGTAGAGGAGACCAAATTGTGAGCAGCGAATAAAGCATACTAAATTGGAAGAAGTACAAGTAAATCGCTGTTTCACCTGGAAGGAGTATTTGGGGCCATGGGCAGTGGGAAGGGAGGAGGTAAAAGGGCAGGTGTTGCATCTCCTGCACTAGCACAGGAAGGTTCCATGGGAAGGGGAGGGGGTGCTGGGGATGACTGTGGAATGGACCAGGGTGTCGCGGAGGCATCGGTCCCTGCGGAATGCTGAGGGGAGGTGGAGAGAAAAATGTGATTGTTGGTGGGATCACGCTGGAGGTGGCGGAAATTGCAGAGGGTGATCTGTTGAGCGTGGAGGCTTGTGGGGTGAAAGATGAGGACAAGGGGAACTCTGTCATGGTTCTGAGAGGGAGGGGACGGGGTGAAAGCAGAGGTGTGGGAAATAGAATGGACACGGTCAAGGACCATGTTAACCACCCCGGAGGGGAAAAAGGAAGACATGTCAGAGGCACTAGTGTGGAAGTAGGTGTCATCAGAGCAGATGCGATGGAGACGGAGGAACTGAGAGAATGGAATGGAGTCCTTACAGGATGCGTAGTGGGAGGAAGTTTCATCCAGGTAGCTGTGGGAGTCATTGGGCTTATAGTGAATGTTTGTCAATAATCTATCCCCAGAGATGGAGATGGAGAAGTCGAGGGAGGGAACGGAAGAGTCAGAGATGGACCATGTGAAGGTGAGGGAAGGGTGGAAATTGGATGCAAAATGAATGAAATTTTCAAATTCAGAGCGAGAGCAGGAAACAGCATCGATACAGTCATCAATGTATCGGAAAAAGAGGTGAGGGAGGGGACCCGAGTAGCACTGGAACAAAGAATGATCCACATAACCCACCTAGGACTCATGTGGTTTCCCATAGCAACACCTTTAAGTTGGAGGAAGTGAGTGAAGTTAAAGGAGAAGTTGTTCAATGTGAGGAGATTGGTGGTGAATGGGGACTGGTTTGGCCCCTGCTCGAGGAGGAAGTGGAACGCCCTCAGGCCATCTTGGTGGGGGATGGAAGTGTAGAGGGATTGGACGTCCATAGTGAAAAGGAGTCGATTGGGGCCAGGAAACTGAAAACTGTTAAAGTGTCAGAGGAGTCGCGGTTGAAGGTGGGAAGAGAGTGGACAAGGGGAAAAAAAATAGAGTCGAGAAAGGAAGAAAGCAGTTCGTGGGGCAAGAACAGCCTGAAGCGATGTGTCTACCGGAGCAGTCCTGTTTGTGGATCTTGGGAAGGAGGTAGAAGTGGGCTGGGCGGGGTTGGGGAACTGTCTCTCTACCTTTTTCTCTTCCTTTAAGTTGCTCGTTAAACCAACCTCTTTGACCAAGCTTTTGGTCACTTGTCCTAACATCTCTTTATGTTACTACATTGAACGTGTTATCTAAATGCAAGTTGTTGTTGTTGTGCTGAGCCAAACAGACTAGGATGTTTTACAGTTTGATTCCAGGTCTGTGCTGAGTTAGCTGCGATTGCCCCTGGGGTAGGGAAAAGTAATGCCAGGGTTCCTAACCCCTGATCACGATCCAGTGACCCACCCCTATCCCCCCACCCACCCCCACCCTGCTGGAAAGTGCATGAATCTGAACACCAAATGAGGACTGCACCATGCTTGGCTGTGAGGTCTTTCCTTAAGTGTTGCCAGCATTCACTGCTCAGGGTCACGCATGGCTCTCCGAGTGAGTTATTGGATTGTGGGTGGCACCTGTGGAATCTTAACACAGGAACGAGTCAGCAGCTTCAAAGCAGGAGCGGAGAAAATTGTGAAGCAAAGTATTTGGGAAAGTCTTGTCAGTATCTTGGCCAAGTTGCCAATCTTCCTTGTTGAGCATCAACGGATAGTGTTGTTTGGTTATTAGGAAAACATCACAGGTGAGCCCAATCCTGTCCCCACTCAATCAATGTCCACACATCTGCACTTCCCAGCAGGGCTCACTGAAAAGCAATCAGGAGCAGAAACACTGGCTCTTTTTTTCTTCTCACCCCTCTGCCCTAGGCTGGGAGTGACTTTCCTGCTGTGTTTGGCTCAGTGCCATCCGACATGTGCCTTTTCTCACTGAGTCACTGGGGGAGGTGGACAAACTACAAAAATACACTTTAAACATGTATGGGATAGTTTCCCTGATGGCCCAACAAATGTATTCAGTAGGGACAATTTTATGAATATCTCGGATCAGAGCCTTGCCTGCTGAGATTGCCCACT
The DNA here is from genome assembly GCF_044704955.1 of Pristiophorus japonicus. Classification (NCBI taxonomy): domain Eukaryota; kingdom Metazoa; phylum Chordata; class Chondrichthyes; family Pristiophoridae; genus Pristiophorus; species Pristiophorus japonicus. Next base: position 61,570,016 of record NC_091981.1, read on the forward strand.
GTGAGAACTGTCCACATGATTTACTGAATTACTGATGTGCACCCCCAGCAGGTGAGGCTCCACGCTAGGAGCATGCATTCATAAAAATGGCTGGAAGGAGTACTTGAACATATATTCCACATATTTATACACAAAGTTCCTATGTTTGATCCCTAATCTGGGAGTTAGCTGATCGCAGCTAGGATGTTAGTAGGGCCAGTACAATTGGCAACAGCTCCTCTGGATTAGGTAGGAGGAAAACTTGACAGGGTTTTGGCTTCTGACCACTATCCGCTGATCCCTGCTGGAAGTGCACATGTGGATGTCAGGAGGTGGTGATGCCTCCAGCAGTCAAATAGCCTGACAGCACTCAGTTTCAAAGCTGACACATGAAGAATGGCCATTCGGTTTGGTGCCAAAGAGCAACTGGAACGTGGGTACTTCAGGAGAGAAAGGGAGAAAAACCCCATGAAAATAAAAGTGATTTTTAAAACAACAGGGATTTCTTGGGCCTCATACATATTGGACAATCGGGCAGGTTCCTTTTGAGGTGTGTGCTCCAACCCAGCCAATTTTCCATATTCACCACACTTAGGTGATCCAGGTGAACAAGGAAATTTTCCCCATATAAATTAAATTTGGAGAGCCCCTTGTGCTGTGGTGGTTTACAAAATGGGGTAAATTTTAGCGGTTCAAACACCCAGCACACAGCATTGTCCAAGTGGAGCATATTTTAGGAATTTGGGAGGTAAGGTCAGCAAATCGGTTTTGCAACCCGCACATTTTTCCACATATTCAGTGCTGGAATTCCTGATATGTGCGCAGCCAGGAGCACTAATTGTTAAAATCTGCTTTGACATATGTATTTCCTGGCTAACATTTATCCTCAATCAACTCCACAGCAGTTTTTGGGTCTTTATTGTGCAAACATTGACTGCTGTGATTCCCTACATTACAACAGCGACTACACTTCAAAAGTACTTCATTGACTTGAAGCGTTTTGTTACGTCCTGAGCTTGTGAAAGGTGCTAGATAAATGTAAGTTCATTGTGTCCAATAATTGGCATATAGATTGGGCCATCATGTGAAAATGTAATTGAGATGAGGCAGGATAAAAAGAAAAACCCAGATAGTTAATATTAGTGGCTAACAAATAACCATGAAAGCTGCCACATTGTCATAAAACCCCAGATGGTTCAAAGATATCCTTCAGGGAATGGAACCTACCACCCCTACTCACTATCCATCTCCAAATTGTTCACTCTTAATGTCTTCTGAAGAAGCACCATCTTCCCAAAGCAATTGGAATGGGCAATCAATGTGGCTTTGCCAGAATCATCCCCATCTTGAAAACCAATAAAATCGAATGGAGAGCTTGGCTTCGGCAGTAGCTCAATAGGCCCAGAGAAATACTAAAATTTGGGGGTGTAATAATGTAGTGGTTATTTTACTGGACAAGTAATCCAGAGGCCTGGATGACTGGATTACTAGCAGAGCTTAGAGACAGAGCTGAGTGACTCGCAATCAGAGTGGATCGCAAGCAGAGTAGAAGAATTTGATGATAGCAGGAATTCAGTGCAGAGGAGGAAGGCAGTTTCTTACTGTAAAGTCCTGACCCTGCAGTACAGACTTACACGAGGCACATGCTGAAGTCAAGGTCACTCTGGACCTGCATCTTTATTTCACAGCTCTCGAGTGCCACACTTGCCTGAGACCTGCCTTTATATACCTGTGTGGAACAGGTATGCAGTGTCTCCTGCAAGTGCACCCCTGGTGGTAAAGTATGCTTGTGGTTACAGGTCATATCTAGTTACAGTCATATACAGCATGGTAAGATACAGTTATATACAGTCGTGTGAGATACATGACATCACCCTCCCCCAAGGTCTTATTGTCTTTATAGATTCAGTCTCTCATGTGGTCTATGCTCTCGCGTGGAGTGTCTTAGTTGTGGTTCAGTTGTTTGCCTTGGTGCCTATTTTTCTTTCGGTGTGATTGCTGGTATCTCGCCTGGGCTGTTTGTTTCGTTCAGTATGATTGCTGGTATCTCGCCTGGGCTGTCTGTTGAGACTGCCCTTTCCTCAGGTTGGTTCCCTCTGTCTGTCCACCAGGTGTGGTGTGAGTTCCACATTGTAGTCTGCCTCTGGTTCTGCAGTGTTGTTGGTGAATCTATTTTTTACTTGGTCCACATGCCTCCGGCAGGTTTGGCCATTGTCCATTTCTACAACCAGTAGCCTGTTTCCTTCCTTGCCTGTTACTGTCCCTGCAAGCCATTTGGGACCCCTGCCATAGTTTAGCACAAACACTTTGTCCCCTATCTCATTCCACCTCCCCCTCGAATTTCGGTCATGGTACTCAGTTAGCTTCCGGCGCTTTGCCTCAACAATTTCATGCATGTCTGGGAGGATTAACGAGAGCCTAGTCTTTAAGGTCCGTTTCATCAATAGTTGCACGGGGGGAACCCCAGTCAACGAATGCGGACGAGATCTGTATGCCAGCAGCAGTCGTGACAGGCGGCTCTGCAGCGTGGGACCTTGGATTTTTAGCATGCCTTGTTTAACGATTTGCACTGCTCGCTCCGCCTGGCCATTGGAGGCCGGCTTGAACGGTGCTGTCTTAACGTGATTTATGCCGTGGTCAACTATAAAATCTTGAAATTCTGCGCTGGTGAAGCACGGACCATTATCACTGACCAATATGTCAGGAATTCTGTGCATTGCAAACATGGTTCTGAGGCTCTCCACAGTGGTGGAGGTGGTGCTCGAGTTTAAAATGGTGCACTCGATCCACTTTGAAAATGCATCGACGACTACGAGAAACATTTTGCCCATGAATGGGCCCGCATAGTCTACATGCACCCGCGACCACGGTTTGGTGGGCCAGGGGCTTAGGGGGGCCTCCCTGGGGGCATTACTGAGTTGGGCACAAATGGTGCACTGCCGGACACAGAGCTCCAAGTCCGCGTCAATGCTAGGCCACCAGACGTGGGATCTGGCTGTGGCCTTCATGAGAACGATCCCCGGGTGATCGCGGTGGAGCTCCCGGACAAACGCCTCTCTGCCTCGCAAGGGCATAACTACTTGGCTGCCCCACATCAGGCAATCTTCTTGTAGTGATAGTTCATGCATGCGTCTATGGAAAGGTTTGATCTCCTCGGGGCAGGCATCGCGAGCCTCTGCCAGTCACCAGTTAAAACACATCTTTTGACTAAGGATAACCTGGGATCGCTGGTCGTCCAGGCTCTGATTTGGCGAGCCGTCATGGGCGAACCTGTGGATTCAAAGGCATTGATTGCCATGACCATCTCACAGTCCTATTCGTTGGAACCTTCCGTAGTCGCCAGGGGTAGCCTGCTAAGCGCGTCGGCACAGGTGTCTGTGCCTGGTCTGTGCCTGATTGTGTAGTCGTAAGACGCCAGCATGATTGCCCACCGCTGAATGCGCGCCAAGGCATTGGCGTTCATTGCCTTGCACTCGGATAGCAGGGACGTGAGGGGTTTGTGGTTGGTTTCTTACGCGAACTTGGTCCCGGAAAGGTATTGGTGCATCTTTTTGACACTGTACACGCACGTGAGCGCCTCCTTCTCAACCATACCGTACCCGCGCTCTGCCCGCGAAAGTGACCTGGAGGCATAAGCAATGGGTTGTACTTTACCCGCATCATTGACTTGCTGTAAAACGCACCCGACCCCGTACGCTGATGCATCACATGTAAGAACTAGCTTTTTACCTGGGTCAACAAAGGCTAAAACACTGTTGGAACATAGAAGGTTGCGTGCCTTATTGAAGGTGCGTTCTTGGGCGTCCCCCAAAACCAATCGCACCCCTTTCTGAGTAGCACGTGGAGAGGCTCCAGCAGCGTGCTCAAGTTCTGCATAAAGTTCCCAAAGTAATTGAGTAGCCCGAGAAAGGCGCGCAGTTCCGAGACATTCCGGGGCCTGGGTGACAGACGAATTGCTTCGGTTTTGGATTCTGTTGGGCGGATTCCATCAGCGGCAATCCTTCTGCCCAAAAATTCAACCTCAGGCGCGAGAAACAGACACTTGGATTTCTTAACTCTTAGGCCTACCCGATCCAATCGACTTAGTACTTCCTCCAAATTGCAGAGATGGGAGTCGGTGTCCCTGCCTGTGATGAGTATGTCATCTTGAAACACAACCGTCCCCGGGATGGACTTGAGCAGACTCTCCATGTTGCGCTGGAATATAGCAGCTGGCGACCTGATGCCGAATGGGCTTCGATTGTACATAAAAAGGCCTCGATGTGTGTTGATGGTGGTGAGTAGCTTAGAATCTTCGGTCAGTTCTTGCGTCATATACGCAAATGTGAGATCTAGTTTCGAGAAAAGTTTTTCTCCAGCCAATGTGGCAAATAGGTCCTCCGCTCTGGGCAGCGGGTATTGGTCCTGTAGGGAGACTCTGTTTATGGTAGACTTGTAATCCCCACAGATTCGTACGGATCCATCAGGCTTCATGACTGGGACGATGGGAGTTGCCCAGTCGCTAAATTCCACGGATGAGATAATGCCTTCCCGCAGAAGCCGGTCCAGTTCGTGTTCAATCTTTTCCCTCATCACATAAGGCACAGCTCTAGCCTTGTGATGGACCGGTCTGGCATCCTGTGTGATGTAGATTTTAACTTTAGCCCCTTTGAAGGTGCCCACACCTGGCTGAAAGAGATGTTCTAAATGACTTAGAACTGTTGAGCAAGAGGTCCGTTCCTCTGACGACATGGCGTGAACATCATCCCATTTTCAATTTAGTTTTGCCAGCCAGCTTCTCCCCAACAGTGCTGGGAGATCTCCGGGGACAATCCACAGGGGAAGTCGGTTCACCGTCCCTTTGTGTGTGACTGAGAGCATGGCGCTGCCAAGATCTGGGACGATTTCTTTGGTATAGGTCCTTAGTTTGGTGTCGATCCTTGTGAGTTTTGGTCTGTTGCTTTTGTGCGGCCACAGCTGTTCAAATTGTTGGACGCTCATGAGAGATTGACTAGCTCCCGTGTCCAGTTCCATGTTGACGGGTATCCCGTTGAGTAGGACCCTTATCATTATTGGAGGCGTCTTGTTGTAAGAACAGTGGACATTGATCGTGTTGACCCGCTGTACCTCGGTGTCCCGGGCACTGTCCCCACCGTCTTCTGGTCCACTTTCCGACCCTTCCGATTCGTATACCAGCCGAGCTGCTGTTTTTCTGCACATGTGAGCCAGATGCCCTGTATAGTTGCAGTTTCTGCAAACAGCATGCTGAAATCGACACCCCCTTGTTGTGTGCCTTCCCCCACATCTCCAGCACAGACCGCTTCCATTGTTTCCGAAGGATGAGCTGCGTCTGACTGATCTCTCTTGAGCTTCTCTCAGTCTGTAGTTGATTGCTCGCATTGTGGGTTGATGAGGTGTGAACGGCCGTTCATGTGGCCCTTGATGGCTTCTGGCACCACTGTCTGCTGTTGAAGGCCTGCTCTCCTGCCTTTGTCTGTGTGTGGGGGTAGCAGCTTGTTTCACGCTGTGAACCCCTTGTTCTGATGTTTCGTTAGTTGTCGTACCCGCAGTATAGACCAACCTCGTTTCTTCTTCTCCTGCCAAGAATGTCTGTGCGACCAATGCTGCTGCCTCTAGGGTCAAATTCTCGGTCTCTATAAGCTTTCGGAATATGCCTGCGTGGCCTATTCCTTCAATAAAAAAGTCTCTCAGTACTTCTCTCCTTAGTTCATCGGCGAACTCACATAAACTAGCCAGCCTCCGAAGTTCCACCACAAAGTCGGGTATGCTCTGGCCCACACAGTGTCTGTAGTTGTAGAATTTGTGTCTGGCCATGTGTAGGCTGCTCGCTGGCTTCAGGTGGTCTCTCACCAGTGTGCTCAACTCCTCAAACAACTTGCTTGCTGGTTTCTCGAGTGCCAGCAGGTCCTTCATTAAGGCGTATGTTTTCGAGCCACAGCTGGTCAAGAGATGGGCTCTTCTCTTGTCTGCCTTAACGTCGCCCAACCAGTCTTTGGTTACAAAGCTTTCCTGGAGCCTTTCTATAAAGTCCTCCCAATTGTCTCCAGCATTGTATTTCTCATCTGAGCCATTGGTAGCCATTCTGTGGATTCTGTGATCCCGTAACTCATCGCCACTTTAAAGTCCTGACCCTGCAGTACAGACTTACATGAGGCACATGCTGAAGTCAAGGTCACTCTGGACCTGCACCTTTATTTCACAGCTCTCGAGTGCCACACTTGCCTGAGAACCTGCCTTTATATACCTGTGTGGAACAGGTATGCAGTGTCTCCTGCAAGTGCACCCCTGGTGGTAAAGTATCCTTGTGGTTACCGGTCATATCTACTGTATATAACTGTATCTTGCCATGCTATACATGTATAGCATGGTAAGATATAGTTATATACAGTAGTGTGAGATACATGACACTCATGACCAACTAAAAAGGAGGAGTGGAGCTACGGAAGCCGAGGGGGCAGAAATTGCCCATTTCCTGAAGGCCTCTTAACACTGGAAATCAGCGGCCACACTGCAGAGTGCAATGACCACCGACCTTTCGTGTAATGGTTGCCATTATTAAAATTCCGCTCCTGCGGTATCCTGGCGGTGACCCGCTCCCCCCACTGCTCTGCGGTTGCTGATCCGTGCTAAATGTGTCATCACAGTGCACACCACTAATGTTCCCCCCGACGGCGAAATCTCGCCGTAAAAATCTTCCTTCTGCCATGCGGTGTCAAAACCTGCTTATTCCCGCCTGTGCAGTGAGGCTGTGGCCTTCTGCAATGGCGGTGCAGCTCCCATTAAAGGGGAGGACGCATTGCCGCTGCCACCAAGTTTTTTTTTGTCGGCCGACTGTCATGTCAGGCCGACAATTATGACCCCTCCGGGTTCGGCCGTGCTGCCAACGAGCAGCCTGGCACCCCCTCTTGGGTGCCAAGCCTCTGGCCCGGCCGAAACCTTCCCTGATGGCCCAGTGGACTGGACTTTAAAAATCGCACAGGCTCTCCCCTTTAAGTGACACGGCGGCATGATGACATCATTGCTATACTGATGACTGACACCAGCGGCCATTCCACACCAGCCCAACCTCTGCCCCTCGAGTGTGCTCACCACCCCACTTCCGCCCCATTATGAGCAACTTCCAGTCCACCTGAAAAAAAAGCCAAAGAGCGGGATTTCGCTCAAGAGACCACCTCAATCACCGCAATGGTAAAAACAGTAGAAATGGGGTGCGTGCGTCCCATTTTGGGTGGAGAGCAATTTCAGCCCTGAAGACTCTAAAGGAGGAGCAGCAAAAGGGAATGAGCTGATTGATAAGTAGCTGGTGAATGTATTTTTTTAAGTTTTTAAAAGTTTTAAGTTTATTTCTGGTACGGTTAGATAGTTGTCTAATAAATAAAGGCATGTAAAACATGTTCCAGTCTTCCAGTGCGTCCAGTTAGTTTGTAAAAAAAGAAGAAAAAAAATTAAGTAGATATAAATATTACAAATAGTCTAGAATAAGATATGGCAGAGTAGATTGTGTGTCTAGACTTCAGTATGTGGGAGTTTGTGGATAGCAAGACTGTCCCGAGCAAACACATCAGAAATAGATGGGGCCGAAATTCAAGTTTCGGATTTTTGCGGCAGCCATGCGGTGGAATCGAGTGGGCGCCGCGTTGCAATCGATTGGCCGCCCCAATCCAAATTTACCTAAAAAAAATTGCCGAAGAGGTGAAAATGGATCAAGATTCTGCCTCATTCACCCGACGGTAAAAACAGTTAGAAAAAGATAGGTGCGCCAGCTTTTGGTGGGCCTGAATTTCGGTCCCGGTGTCTCTATCTCGAATCTCTCCGATTCAGAGTCATTGAGCTGGAGTGCAAGTTGGAGACACTCCAACACATAAGGGAGGAGGAGCAGAATCTGGACAGATTGCTGCAGACTTCAGTCACACCTCATAGAGAGATACAGGTTCAGAACGGGGTTGGTGTGACCGATAGTGTGCAGAGTAAGGGGAACCAGGTAAGATAGAGAACAAGAATCTGCAGAAACTGATCCTATTCAACAGGTACAATGTACTTGTTAGCTGTGGAGATAAGGATAATGACTGTCAGAAGGACTGCCAGAATGTAGAGCATGATACCTTGGAGCAGGAAGCTGTCCAAAGGGAGGAGGAGGTGGGGAAGCATTATGTGATGGTTGTAGGGGATTCTATAATTAGGGTGACAGAGAGCATCCTTTGTAAGCAAGATGGAGAGTCCCACATGGTATGTTGCCTACCTGGTGCCAGGTTGAGGGACATCTCAAACCAACTTGAAAGGATTTTGGAGAGTGAGGGGGAGGATCCAGTCATTGTGGTCCATGTTGGGACCAACAACATAGGCAAGAGGTCCTGTTTGGGGGAGTAGGAGCAAAATTAAAGAACAGGACGTCAAGGGTTATAAGGATTATTACCTGAGTCACGTGCAAATTGGCGTAGGGATAAGCTGATTAGGGAAGCGAACACGTGGCTAAAGGAATGATGTGAGAAAGAGGAGTTCCATTTCATGGGGCACTGGCACCAATATTGGGACAGGAAGGAACTGTATGTTCGGAGGGGCTCCACCTGAATCAGGGTCCTAGCGGAAAGGATAAATAGGGCGGTCACAAGAACTTTAAACTGGTAAATGAGGGGGAGGGATCAGGTGGAAAATGTAGCATAAATAATAGTTCAAAAACAAACGAAAGGGAAGAGAGTAGAATAACAGTCAGAAATTGTGTTTTAGGCACCACATGTTCTGGGAACACTAAAAGATGTAAAGTGATTAAACCATGAGAGAAAAATAAGAAACGCGTGAACAAAACATTACAGCTGAAGGACAGGTTAGGCTGTGTGGCCCAAATAAGCATTCTTTATACAAATGCACGGTGTATAAGGAATACATTGAATGAATTGCAGTCACAAATTCAACTTAGCGGATATGACATGGTGGCCATTACTGAGATATGGCTGCAAGACAGTTAGGACTGATTAAAGATGAAAACACTTCAATGATAAAAGAGGCATGTATTTCAAAACAAGTGATAGTTTATAAACTATTTTAACATACAAGTGCTCGCAATTCAAGTTCTCGCAAATCATTTCCAAGGTTACTTCCATATCTTGTCTCCCCCAAACGGCATTTTTGTCTCTCATCAGAGAAAATGACATTTTTAGATTGTTTCCAAACTTTTTAGTATTTTTTTTTCTAAACTTTTTAGTATTATTTCTTTTAAAAAGGTTTCCAAACCCAAGATTTTCCAATACAACCAAAATGTTTATCAAGGAGAATCACCTGTAAATATCTCAAAATCCCAATTCAAATACTGTACTGCCAATCTTTTATTTAAATCTCTTTTCCTGAACTCGAAGCTTTCACGTCATTTAACATAAGATTCTACACAAAGGAAAACGAGGGCGATGCTTCCCCCAGCCTATAGCCTCGAGAAACCCATGCAAGCTTTTTAAAAAAAAAGGCATTTAGTATCTTTCAACCCAATGTAATCAATTTTTAAGTTTTCTTTTGACAAGTAAGTGAGCGTGTTGGAATTTAAAAAAAAAACGTGACCACGCTTTTTTTTACTGAAATTAAAACGTCCAAATTTCGCGGCACAAGAGCTGAAGCTTCTGTGACAGTTCTATTTTTTTTAGCAAGGCTGAAATTTTTATCTTTTGTTATACAAACCCATCCTTTGTGCATTTCATCGCTCTGTAAATCATAATCAAAATAAATCCACACCTGCGTTTCAAACTTAAAATGTAATTCAATTCTAGGTTTACACTTTCTTAAAACTTCTCACATCTAGGACACCACAAAGATTTAAAAACTTTCAACTCTCTGTCTGAAAAAGTGGCTGGAGCTAAAACAAACACAGAGATGCACCATTTTTCTTTTAAAAGACAGGCTTTCAGACAAATGAAAAATACATTAACTCCCACCTCAAATATTCCGTAGTCAAAAAAACTTTTATTTAAAGATAAATATTCACACCAACTTTTCATTCAACAAAGCTTATTTTCTCTTTTTTTATTCGTTTTTTTTTTCAGCAACTTATTTTCTGGTTCCCTTGTTTTTCTTCGTCAATCTCTGTCCCAACCGTCCGGTGGGCGTCATTCTCAAACTACTCACTTCTACTCTTAACCTCCGTAATTGTAGGCACTGACTTATTCCCATTAATCCTGCTTTGGCTGGTTTCTTATTTTTCTCTTTCTCCCACTATAATTTCTGTTTGGCCGGCTCTATTTTAGGATCCCACCCGTCACTTAACATAGTCATTATTAATTTCTTATGGTCAACCGCAAAGTATCTACTCCATTTGGTCCCCAATCCAACAGATCCTTGCATGCCTTCTCACATTTGGGCACGTCTACCCCTTCCACCAGATTCTGTAAATTGTCTCCAAGCCCTTGGACTTCTCTAATGTCCGGCTGGACTAACAATACTGAATGCCTCCCTGATTTGGTTCCTTAAACCTAGAGTCTGCAACCACTACCGGTCTCTCACTTTGCCTTATATAGTGACAGATATATAACACATTTAAATTACCCCCAAGTCTTTTACACCGCGACGGACCCTTCTTACAAGTTCGGACATCCCAGGTGACCGACACGTTTTATGGCAGATTACATCGGATTTATGAGTGGTATTTAAAATATACTCACTCGTGGTGGTCTGCAAACGCCCGTCTGTCTTTCACCCGGGTGCGTCCTGCCAGACTACACCAATTGTTGTAGAGTATTACAAAGATACTCAACACAGGCCTGTTTCGGAGAAAAGAATCGTTTATTATAAAGTACTCGATCAAGGGAGAGACAACTTCTACACGAGTTCAGTAACTCGGTGACCCAAACCAGCCGTTCTCTCCGAACAACTTTCGGGGCTGCTATTTTTATACATTCAAAATACATATAAAATCATGAAGGTGTCCCTGGGGGCTACATGTGTGGGAAGTGTATCCGCCTCGAGCTCTTGACGGTCCGCGTTGCGGAATTGGAGCTGAGGGTGGATTCACACTGGAGCATCCACGATGCTGAGAATGACGTGAGTATCACGTGTAATGAGTTGGTCCTACCGCAGGAGAAGGGTCCACAGCCAGATAGGGAATGGAAGACCAGCAGGAAGAGCAGTGCAAGAAAGATAGTGCAGGGGTCCCTGTGGTCATCCCCCTGCAAAACAGATACACCGCTTTGAGTACTGTTGGGGGGGATGACTCATCAGGGGAGGGCAGCAGCAGCCAAGTTCATGGCACCGTGGCTGGCTCTGCTGCACAGGAGGGCAGGAAAAAGATTGGGAGCGCAATAGTGATAGGGGATTCAATGGTGAGGGGAATAGATAGGCGTTTCTGCGGCTGCAACCGAGACTCCAGGATGGTATGTTGCCTCCCTGGTGCAAGGGTCAAGGATGTCTCGGAGCGGGTGCAGGACATTCTGAAATGGGAGGGAGAACAGCCAGTTGTCGTGGTGCACATTGGTACCAACGACATAGGTAAAAAAAGGGATGAGGTCCTACGAAAAGAATTTAAGGAGCTAGGAGCTAAATTAAAAAGTAGGACCTCAAAAGTAGTAATCTCGGGATTGCTACCAGTGCCACGTGCTAGTCAGAGTAGGAATCGCAGGATAGCGCAGATGAATTCGTGGCTTGAGCAGTGGTGCAGCAGGGAGGGATTCAAATTCCTGGGGCATTGGAACCGGTTCTGGGGGAGGTGGGACCAGTACAAACCGGACGGTCTGCACCTGGGCAGGACCGGAACCAATGTCCTAGGGGGAGTGTTTGCTAGTGCTGTTGGGGAGGAGTTAAACTAATATTGCAGGGGGATGGGAACCTCTGCAGGGAGACAGAGGGAGACAAAAAGGAGGCAAAAGCAAAAGACAGAAAGGAGATGAGGAAAAGTGGAGGGCAGAGAAACCCAAGGCAAAGAACAAAAAGGGCCACTGTACAGCAAAATTCTAAAAGGACAAAGGGTGTTAAAAAAACAAGCCTGAAGGCTTTGTGTCTTAATGCAAGGAGTATCCGCAATAAGGTGGATGAATTAACTGTGCAAATAGATGTTAACAAATATGATGTGATTGGGATTACGGAGATGTGGCTCCAGGATGATCAGGGCTGGGAACTCAACATCCAGGGGTATTCAACATTCAGGAAGGATAGAATAAAAGGAAAAGGAGGTGGGGTAGCATTGCTGGTTAAAGAGGAGATTAATGCAATAGTTAGGAAAGACATTAGCTTGGATGATGTGGAATCTATATGGGTAGAGCTGCAGAACACGAAAGGGCAAAAATCGTTAGTGGAAGTTGTGTACAAACCTCCAAACAGTAGTAGTGATGTTGGGGAGGGCATCAAACAGGAAATTAGGAGTGCATGCAATAAAGGTGCAGCAGTTATAATGGGTGACTTTAATATGCACATAGATTGGGCTAGCCAAACTGGAAGCAATACGGTGGAGGAGGATTTCCTGGAGTGCATAAGGGATGGTTTTCTAGACCAATATGTCGAGGAACCAACTAGGGGGGAGGCCATCTTAGATTGGGTGTTGTGTAATGAGAGAGGATTAATTAGCAATCTCATTGTGCGAGGCCCCTTGGGGAAGAGTGACCATAATATGGTGGAATTCTGCATTAGGATGGAAAATGAAACAGTTAATTCAGAGACCATGGTCCAGAACTTAAAGAAGGGTAACTTTGAAGGTATGAGGCATGAATTGGCTAAGATAGATTGGCGAATGATACTTAAGGGGTTGACTGTGGATGGGCAATGGCAGACATTTAGAGACCGCATGGATGAATTACAACAATTGTACATTCCTGTCTGGCGTAAAAATAAAAAAGGGAAGGTGGCTCAACCGTGGTTATCTAGGGAAATCAGGGATAGTATTAAAGCCAAGGAAGTGGCATACAAATTGGCCAGAAATAGCAGCGAACCTGGGGACTGGGAGAAATTTAGAACTCAGCAGAGGAGGACAAAGGGTTTGATTAGGGCAGGGAAAATGGAGTACGAGAAGAAGCTTGCAGGGAACATTAAGGCGGATTGCAAAAGTTTCTATCGGTATGTAAAGAGAAAAAGGTTAGTAAAGACAAACGTAGGTCCCCTGCAGTCAGAATCAGGGGAAGTCATAACGGGGAACAAAGAAATGGCAGACCAATTGAACAAGTACTTTGGTTCAGTATTCACTAAGGAGGACACAAACAACCTTCCGGATATAAAAGGGGTCAGAGGGTCTAGTAAGGAGGAGGAACTGAGGGAAATCTTTATTAGTCGGGAAATTGTGTTGGGGAAATTGATGGGATTGAAGGCCGATAAATCCCCAGGGCCTGATGGACTGCATCCCAGAGTACTTAAGGAGGTGGCCTTGGAAATAGCGGATGCATTGACAGTCATTTTCCAACATTCCATTGACTCTGGATCAGTTCCTATGGAGTGGAGGGTAGCCAATGTAACCCCACTTTTTAAAAAAGGAGGGAGAGTGAAAGCAGGGAATTATAGACCGGTCAGCCTGACCTCAGTAGTGGGTAAAATGATGGAATCAATTATTAAGGATGTCATAGCAGCGCATTTGGAAAATGGTGACATGATAGGTCCAAGTCAGCATGGATTTGTGAAAGGGAAATCATGCTTGACAAATCTTCTGGAATTTTTTGAGGATGTTTCCAGTAAAGTGGACAAAGGAGAACCAGTTGATGTGGTATATTTGGACTTTCAGAAGGCTTTCGACAAGGTCCCACACAGGAGATTAATGTGCAAAGTTAAAGCACATGGGATTGGGGGTAGTGTGCTGACGTGGATTGAGAACTGGTTGTCAGACAGGAAGCAAAGAGTAGGAGTAAATGGGTATTTTTCAGAATGGCAGGCAGTGACTCGTGGGGTACCGCAAGGTTCTGTGCTGGGGCCCCAGCTGTTTACATTGTACATTAATGATTTAGACGAGGGGATTAAATGTAGTATCTCCAAATTTGCAGATGACACTAAGTTGGGTGGCAGTGTGAGCTGCAAGGAGGATGCTATGAGGCTGCAGAGTGACTTGGATAGGTTAGGTGAGTGGGCAAATGCGTGGCAGATGAGAAGTATAATGTGGATAAATGTGAGGTTATCCACTTTGGTGGTAAAAACAGAGAGACAGACTATTATCTGAATGGTGACAGATTAGGAAAAGGGGAGGTGCAACGAGACCTGGGTGTCATGGTACAGCAGGCGGTTAAGAAAGCAAATGGCATGTTGGCCTTCATAGCGAGGGGATTTGAGTACAGGGGCAGGGAGGTGTTGCTACAGTTGTACAGGGCCTTGGTGAGGCCACACCTGGAGTATTGTGTACAGTTTTGGTCTCCTAACTTGAGGAAGGACATTCTTGCTATTGAGGGAGTGCAGCGAAGATTCACCAGACTGATTCCTGGGATGGTGGGACTGACCTATCAAGAAAGACTGGATCAACTGGGCTTGTATTCACTGGAGTTCAGAAGAGTGAGAGGGGACCTCATAGAAACATTTAAAATTCTGACGGGTTTGGACAGGTTGGATGCAGGAAGAATATTCCCAATGTTGGGGAAGTCCAGAACCAGGGGTCACAGTCTAAGGATAAGGGGTAAGCCATTTAGGACCGAGATGAGGAGAAACTTCTTCACCCAGAGAGTGGTGAACCTGTGGAATTCTCTACCACAGAAAGTAGTTGAGGCCAATTCACTAAATATATTCAAAAGGGAGTTAGATGACGTCCTTACTACTCGGGGGATCAAGGGGTATGGCGAGAAAGCAGGAAGGGGGTACAGAAGTTTCATGTTCAGCCATGAACTCATTGAATGGCGGTGCAGGCTAGAAGGGCTGAATGGCCTGCTCCTGCACCTATTTTCTATGTTTCTATGTTTCTATGAAGCATACGTGCGGAAGTTTTCCATTGGTTGTTTTCCCTAACACGTCACAAGTCCTCGCCTAGTTACAACAATTTCATTGGTACACACAATTTCATTATGTCACTTCTGTGTGCCTCTTATCTGATTAGTTACGTGCTACATCATTATTTTTAAAGAACTTGTTCCCAGACCTATGTGTCCTTGATTAATGACAGACAAACTGGAGTGTTTCAATCCTCCTTTGTATTATTATCTCCTACCGTGCTATGTGAACCACCCGTTCCCACATCTTGCCTCCCCACAATAAGCCTACTTTCCCATCACACACTACACACCTGAGAATTACAAGCTTCGTTACTATACTTTTAGAAATACTAATGATTTTAACCCTTTCAGATGGATTATTGTTAACCAAAGCTATTAAGGGAAATGGGGCAGAAGTGGGTATTTGGAGTTGGGTCATAGATCAGCCATGATCTCACTGAATGGTAGAACAGGCTCGAGGGGATAAATGGCTTGCTCCTGTTCCTATCCAGAGAACATCCAGTTCAAATCCTACTAAGGCAGTTTGAGAATTTGAAATCCGTTAAGAAACAAATCGGGAAAAAAAACTGGTATCAGCCTAACATTGGTGCTGGGCAAATTATTAAGAAAGGCATGGATTAATCAAGGACAGTTAACATGGATTTGCTAAGAGGTCTGACTAACTTTTGATTGAATTTTTTGAGGAGGTAACAAGGAAGGTCGATGATGGTCGTGTATATGGATTTTAGCAAAGCTTTTGACAAGTTCCCATGTGGCAGACTGGTCAGAAAGGTAAACGCCCATTGGATCCAGGGCAAAGTGGTGGATCCAAAATTGGCTCAGTGGCAGGAAGCAAAGGCTAATGGTCAATCAGTGTTTTTGTGACTGAACGGCTGTCTCCACTGGGGTTCCGCAGGGCTCAGTACTCGGCCCCTTGCTTTTTGTGATACATATTTGTGATTTTTGTGATTTAAACTTCAATGTAGAGGTTATGATTAAAAAGTTTATAGATATAGATGATATAAGAATTGGCCATGTGGTTGATAGTGAAGAAGAAAGCTGTAGACCTCAGGAAGATATCAATGGGCTGGTCAGGTGGGCAGAAAAGTAGCAAATGGAGAAGTGTGAGGTAATGCTTTTGGGGAGGGCTAACAAGGCAAGGGAATACACAATAAATGGTAAGATACTGAGAAGTGTAGAGGAACAGAGGGACCTTGGAGTGCTTGTCCACAGGACAGGTGGTTAAGAAGCCATACAGGATACTTTCATTCATTAGCTGAGGCATAGAATATAAGAGCAGGAGGTTATGCTTGAATTGTATAAAACACTAGTTAGGCCACAGATAGTGTACTGCGTACAGTTCTGGTCACCACATTTCAGGAAAAATGCGATTGCACTAGAGAGGGTACAGAGGAGATTTATAAAGATGTTGTCAGGACTGGAGACTTTTAGCTATGAGGAATGATTGGATAGTTTTCTTTGGGGTTGTTTTCTTTGGAACAGAGAAGGCTGAGGGGAGACTTGAAGTATATAAAATTATGAGGGCCTAGATAGAGTTGTTAGGAAGGATCTATTTCCTTTAGCAGAGAGGTCAATAAACGGGGTGCATAGATTTAAAGTAATTGGTAATAGGTTTAAAGGGGATTTGAGGGGAAATGTTTTCACCCAGAGGGTGGTATGGGTGTGGAACTCATTGCCTGACAGGGTGGTAGAGGCAGGAACTCTCATCGCATTTAAAAAGTATTTGGATATGCACTTGAAGTGCCGTAACCTACAAGGCTACGGACCAAGCGCTGGAAATTGTGATTAGGCTGGTTAGCACTTTCTTGGCTGGCACAGACATGATGGGCAGAATGGCCTCCTTCTATGCTGTAAATTTCTACGATTGTATGTTCAGTAAAAGTGGCGACGAAGCTGTTAGGTTATTGTAAAAACCCAACTGGTTTACCAATGACGTTTCGAAAAGGAATCCAGCTGCCCTTATCCGGTCAGGTATGCGACACCAGTGTGGTTGCCCTATGAAGTGGCTTAGCAAGCCGCTCAGTTTTATCAAACCGCTACAGAGGGCCACCACTCACTTCTCAGGGGAATAAATGGCAGCCTTGCCAATGACACCCACATCCAGTTATGTTACTTTAATTACAAGATAAACTTGGATATCGAATATTACAATGGTTCTGATAAATTAGCTGATCTCAGGCAGAGCAGCACTGGTCTCAATGTCCCTAGTTTATGAAGTGAAAAACAAGGTTCTCTCTGCTAATCTGTTTGATAGTGGGTTTCTTTATTCATTCACGGAATATGGGCGTTGCTGGTATGGCCAGATTTATTGCCCATCCCTAATTATCCTTTAGAAGGTGGTGGTGAGCCGCCTTCCTGAACCGCTGCAGGCTGTGTGGTGAAGGTACTCCCATAGTGCTGCTAGGGAGGGAGTTCCAGGATTTTGATCCAGCGACGATGCTGGAACGGCAATAACTTTCCATGTCAGGATGGTCTATGACTTGGAGGAGAACTTGGAGGTGGTGGTGTTCCCATGTGCCTCCTGCCCTTGTCCTTGTAGGTGGTAGAGGTCACAGATTTTGGAGGTACTGTTGAACAAGCCTTAGCGAGTTGCTGCAGTGCATCTTGTAGACTGCAGCCACATTGCACCAGTGGTAGATGGGATGCCGATCAATTGGCTGCTTTGTCCAGGATGGTGTCGAGTTTCTTGAATATTGTTGGAGCTGCGCCCATCCAGGCAAGTAGAGAGTATTCCATCACACTCCTGACTTATGCCTTGTAGGTGGTGGAAAGTTGGATTGTGTGCACTTACAGATGTCAGATGAGGACAGATTCAGATTGGTTATGCTGCTCTACATGCTCAGAAAACCTCCCAGCACTCACTAGTTAGGCTCAAATAAGAGAAAGACCAGCTGTCTGAGGTACTGCAGGGTAACCAGTGCCCGTAGAACTATAGAGCAGCAAGAGTGATTGGGGCTGTTTCTAAAAATGTAGCTACGCAGATTGCTTACACTGCTCACATTTTTCTGCCTGTTCAAATACAAAAAGTCATGGGCAGCGTGCCCACGATTTTTTGATGTATACAAATGGGGACAGGACTCCCCATGAGTACTGTGCATTTGTACAATTGGTCCCAATATTTTCAGGCAACATGAAAGAAAAGGGGGAGAAATTGCGGGGATGAAAGTGTAAAGAAAAGATGGATGTGCAAGAAAGAGCAGCAGCTCCTGGAATATGGAATGAGATCCATTAGCACTCAGGCATGATGTGGAATGATCTGTTAAGTGATGGGAGGGCACTTGCACCTTAGTGTTGAAAGGCTTGTACTAAGGCAGGAGGAGCCGCATTGAAAAAGCCAGAATAACTTCACTTCTCAGACTAGACAGGATGTAAACAGCATAGACACCATCACATCTGGAGTTCCCCCAAGGATCTATATTTGGCCCCCTCCTATTTCTCATCTACATGCTGCCCCTCAGCAGCATCATCCGAAAATACAGCGTCAGGTTCCACATGTACACTGACAACACCCAGCTCTACCTCACCACCACCTCTCTCAATCCCTCCATTTGTCTGTCCAACACCCAATATTAGACGAGCATAAATGTCCTCCAAATAAATATTAGGAAGGTCTCTGCCACAAACTCCGTTCCCTAGCCATCACTCCATCCCTCTCCTGGCCACTGTCTTATGCTCATCCAGACTGTTCACAGGGTCAAATAGGACTGTTGCCATCCTATTTGACACTGAGCTGAGCTTCTGACTTCATTCTCTCCATCACCAAGAGCGCCTGCATCCACCTTTGTAACATCGCCCGCCTCCGCCCTTGCCTCAGCTCATCTGTTGTTGAACTCATCCAATACTCTGCTGTCCATATCCTAACTCACACCAAGTCCCATTTATACAGTGCCCCTGTGCTCGCTCTACAAATCTTCAATTCAAAAATTCTCATCCTTGTTTTCAAATCTTTCCATTGTCTGGCCCCTCCCTATCTCTGTAAACCTCTTCAGCCCTACAACCCTCTGAGATAGCTGCACTCTTCCAATTCTGGCTTCTTGCAAACCTCCAATTTTAATTGCTCCATCATTTTCAGCTGTACCTTCAGAGGCCGAGGCCCTAAGCTCTGGAATTCCCTCCCTAAACCTTTCTGCCTCTCTACCTCTCGCTCCTCCTTTAAGACATTACTTAAAACCTACCTCTTTAACTAAGCTTTTATTCACCTGTTATATTGCTCTTCATGCTCAGCTAACCTGCCAACACCCACAGCTCAGGCCCGAACATGAAAAAGGCCATCTGGATGAGGTACTATAGCATAACCAGTGCCCATGGAAGTGCAAGAGTCAATGGTCCACATACAAATGTGTGCAGCTATTAGGGATCCTTATAAGGAGATGTTTAACTATGTTAAAGGCACTATATAAATACAAGTTGTTGTTGTAAATTATTTTTATAAAACAATGTATATGGTTTAGAAAGAGGTCATTGGGCCCATCATGTCTGTGCCGACTCTTTGTTAGCCCCTTATCTTTTTCTCTGATTCAAATATTGATCCACTTTTCCCTTAAATGAGGCAATCAACTGCATCAAATCTATCCTGTGGCACAACCTTCTGGGTAAAGACTTTTCTCCTAACTTTTCTCTTCACTATCTTGATGACAATTTTAAATTGATGACCTCTCATCACTGACTCCCTAAACCAGAGGAGATAGTGTCTCCCTAGTCATCCTATCAAAGCCCTTCATAATTTTAAAACTCCCAAATAAAATCTCTTCTTAGACATTTCTGCTCCAGTGGAAATATTCTTTCCTCATGAGTATAATTTTCCATCCCTGGCAAGTATTTATGGGGAGAGGGGATGTATTCAATAACAACCATTTGTGTTTGCATTTCTTAATGCATCAATGAACTGAAGTGAAATAAAGGACATCTGAATTCACTGTTTAACGCACCACTTCTAATGCTTCCATTGTACCCTCTTGGCTCAGTGTCAACAAACTGTGCTCTCGTTAAGTAAGTCAAGTGTTCAGGAGAAATATACCTTTTTTTTCATTTCTGAACATTTCCCTCAGCATGATTTCCTTTGCCCTTCCCAGTGCCATAAACCCATTTTTTCAATCTAGTGCATTTTTACAAGGTTAAAGCTGTGCAGAGATTAAAGCAGGACTGAACTAGATATCAATAATTATGAACCGTCCATTTCTATTGACTTACTATAAAATCTATAGAAGTAGAACTGGATTCATCTATTGAATGTTAGACAGCTTGCTTTTCTGGTCAAAAAGCCTACAAGCCCTGCACTACTGGAATTAACAAGCACTTTTACCAATAAGTTGACAGGAACTTTATCCCTGAGGGGACTTGGTAAATAGATAGATAGGGGCTGATTTCCTTACATAATTCCAGAAGGCAGGGTTGGAAAATGGAGGAGCAATGCTGTTAGCTGCCTATACCCTGATAATGCAGAATCTTCAAGCGAAAGTGAAAAGAGACGTTGGATCTATCCTCCCAAACAACATGGGCATATTGCAATGATGCATTAATAATAAGAAAAAATCTTACAATGTATTTCCCATCATTATGGAAGAACGACTTGCATTTATGTAGCGCCTTTAATTACCTCAGGGCGTCCGAAAGTGCACTACAGCTACTTTTGAAGTGTAGTCACTGTTGTAAAGTAGGAAATTCACCGGCCAATTTGCACGCAGCAAGGTCCCACAAACAGCAATTTGATAATAACCAGATTTTGGGCCCGAAATTCGCCACCGTAAGGATCGATTTAGCTAAAAGGTTTTTTTTGGAGCGAAATAAATTTAAAGCCATTTTGCTAGTTTCACCAGTGGTGAAAAATAAGGGCCGATTTTTTTTGAGAACCATATTTGTGACGTCACTTGGAGTCAAACCCAACGATAACACCATTTTTTGTGAGTTTTCCCAATAAGGATATTTTTAAGGACAGTGCTAAATAGCGTTTTTAAAAAGCTTGCCTTACCTGGTGGAATCAATGGAAATCAGCGATAACGGTGCCATCTTGGGTTCTCTTCAACATAAATCCAATCACTGGTTTGTTCACAGTGGGCCCGCTAAAGCTAACTTGCATACTCACACTCCGAATTAGCTGGTATTCTTTTTAATTGCCACTTTGAAGAAAATATTAACTTTATTTTATTGGAAACTATTTTTAGTTCGCCGCAATTTCGAAGCAGCAATGTTTATCTTTTCAAACACCGGGCTGTTCCAAAAAGAACAGGTACAATTGTGACTTCAGAAAGTCAGTATAGATTGGCACCAGATACCAATAAACAGCGCTTTGCAGGTTGGGTGTTGATACGGGTTTTATGTGAAAAGTTGTTCAAAGTTGTAAAATGTCAATGGCGCCATCTTGGAAAACAAAGCTGAGTTAAAGCTTTTGGAGGGAAGGCTGCCTTTACAGATTGAGCTTATTGTGAGTTTATAATTTGTTTTTAAGGACATTTAAAGAAATGGGGGCTATTCTATCTTTGCCATATGTGGCGTATATTTATGCTTTCCTGACTTTTCATCAAAGAAGGCTTATTCGGCAGCATTATCAGCATAATCAAAGAGATCGCAGACTTATGGGGAGGAGGCCTTACCACGAACGAGTTTACAGGGAGAGGCACTCATACCTGCACCTGACTGAGAGACAGTGTGTTAGAAGGCTGGGCTTTCGAAAAGAGGTGGTCGCAGAGATATGCCAGCTCATGAAGGCAGACATACAGCTTAGAAGCGGGAGGAGGACTGCACTGCCCATTGAGGTCAAGGTAACTGCAGCACTTTCCTTCTATGCCTCCGGCTCGTTTCAGGCAACAACTGGGGACATATGCTGCATCTCGCAGCACGCTACACATAACTGCATTCGCCAGGTGACTACTGCACTGTTTACATGCAGGGAAGACTTCATTAACTTCCCAATGACCATGGAGGCACAGAATGAGAGGGCTGTACGCTTTGCACGAATTGCTGACTTCCCCAACGTACAGAGTGCAATTGACTGTACGCACAGGAGGCAGAGGTTTACCGAAACTGAAAGGGATTCCACTCGCTGAATGTATAGATCGTCTGCGACCATACTCAGTGCATCATTGCAGTAGATGCAAAATATCCAGGGAGCATCCATGATGCTTTCATCTTGCGTGAGAGCAGTGTCTCACAGCTGTTTGAGCAGCAGCCAAAAGACCACAGCTGGATGCTGAGGGGCAAAGATCGCGGGCCCGCCACCTGGCTCATGACCCCCCACCCCGCCGCAAAACGCAGACAGGAGACAAGCGTCGCTACAATACCAGCCATATAGCTACACGCAACATCGTTGAGAAGACAATTGGAGTGCTAAAGCAGCGTTTCCGATGCCTAGACCACTCTGGAGGCTACCCGCAATACTCCCCTCAGCAGGTCAGTGAGTTCACTGTGGTGTGCTGCATGCTGCACAACTTGGCCATCATGAGGGAATAGATATTCCCACTGGAGGACATTGCAGAACCAGCTCAGGTGAGGGAGATGGGGGCGGAGGGAGAAGGAGGCTGATGGCGAGAACAAGGAGGAGGAGGAGGTGGAGGACAAGGAACCCATGGCACCACTACAACCTGCAGGACAACGGGAAAGGAGGCCATTGCAAGAGCCTTGCATCACCAGCTGATACATCACCGTTTTGCATGAAGGCTGAACATTCTCCTCCTCACCCTCCTCCTGATTGCCCTGTGTAACTTGTTCAGTATGGCTGAGGTTGTCGGGCTCATCCACTTTTGTTTCTGGCATGGTGGCGGGGTCAAGTCCTTCATTATTGGATGTCTGTGCAACATCTGCAAAATATAACAGAACAGATGAATGGTT
The DNA here is from genome assembly GCF_044704955.1 of Pristiophorus japonicus. Lineage (NCBI taxonomy): Eukaryota > Metazoa > Chordata > Chondrichthyes > Pristiophoridae > Pristiophorus > Pristiophorus japonicus. Next base: position 61,592,680 of record NC_091981.1, read on the forward strand.
AGCAGCAGGGGAGGGGGCAGGGTGACGTGAGTAGGCTCACATAGCGCAAGCTCATTTGAAGGACCACGACGAATGATAGTACATCGCATAGACCGGTGCAGCCCACAGCGAGTACATCACATAAACCAAAGCGTAGCCGACGGAGAGTATCGCATAAACCGAAGAGTAGCCAACGAAGAGTATCGCATAAACCGAAGAGTAGCCAACGGAGAGTATCGCATAAACCGAAGAGTAGCCAACGGAGAGTATCGCATAAACCGAAGCATAGCCCACTTGTGCCAACCCAGACTGGATTTTGCAGGACTTGCCCTCTCTCTGCAATCTGGGCCCAGCATCCGCACGGATGGTCGATCTTCAGGACCCACCACTAATACCTGCGATTCTACTTTCCAAGGCTGTTCGTGGGTGCACTCTTGGTGGACCTCCACCAGTTTTCGCCCGCTCTCGGTTGTTGTCGGACACCTTCTTCTGCAAAGGTGGCAATGGAAATTTTTAAGAGAGGGGCCTTCTGCTGTCGTGGCACACACAGATAATCACATTTACAATTCAAGTAATTGTAATGCATAAATAAAAGCATTACTTACTCTAACTACTTGGCAAAGGTCCTGCCACTTCTTCCGGCACTGTTGGCCAGTCCTCCTGATGGACCTGACTGAGGAAACCTGTTCAGCAACGCATTGCCAAGCTTGAGCTATTGCTGCTGGTTTAAGGTTACCAGGATCCTTCTTGCCAATTTGGCGCCATCCTCTCTTCACAGCGCCTACCAGGGCCTCGTTGGCATCTTGGTTAAACTTCCTGGCCCTTTACCTTTCCGAGTCAGACTCCATTGTTCGTTTTGCAGCTCCTGTGTGGAAGTACTCACAAATCTCCTGCAAGATTTAAAACTGGCTGATCCAGACCAGGAAGTGTACTGCGCATGCGCGGGCACACCCGTCATGTGAAAAATGAGCGATTTTCTTTTTCTTTTTTGCAAATACACAGAACGAGCGTTATTTTTAAGGTGAAAAAATTTAGCTCCATCCTATGCCAAAATTAAAAAGCCTTTTGGTGAAACTTTGGCCTTTCTTTTGGCGCTATTTCGGCATTAAACAATTGGCCGTTATTCGCAAATAGCTCCAAAAACGATGGTATTCTCAAATATGGAATTTCTGTTTTAATAATGGTGGGTGGAGGATAAATGTTGGCTGAAGACTCCGGGAGAAACTCCCCTGCTCATATTCAAATAGTCCCATGGGATCTTTTTATATCCGCCTGCGAGGACAGACGGTTTGACATCTCATCCGTAAGATGGCACCTCGAACAGTGCAGCACTCCCTTAGTACTGCAAAGAAGTGTAAGCCAGAATTATGTGCTCAAGTCTCTTGAGTGGAACTTGAAACCTCAAACTTCTGACTTGGAGACCAGACTGCGGCCAGTGAACCACTAACACGGTACAATACCATTCCAAAGTTAGTTTAAAGTTTTTCCAGAGGTTTCAAAGGAGAAATTCTCCAAGTTGTTTAAAAGTTTAAAATTTTTCCCAAATTGTTTAAAAAGTTACTCAGGTTGATTAAAAGTTTAAAGTAGATTAAAAGTTGATTAAAAGCCTAAAATGTAAGTCAATAGTAAGTTACTCCCCTGGCACTACTCCATGGGTGCCGCCAGTCCTCTGTTGTCCTGGGCCAGCCCCGGAGTCCCTTTGGCCGGTTAAACGTCGGCCACAGAGTCCCTTCGGCCAGTTAACACCGGCCGTGGAGTCACTTCGGCCAACTTGAAGCAGGCCTCGGCAGCGACCCCGGAGTCCCGGCGGCCCAATCTGCGGAGGTGAAAGCAACTGGATGTAGTTTCCTGTTTCCATCTCATAGCATGCGACCCGCCACCATCTTAGTGAAACCCCAACGTTGCACGAGGTAGGAAAAGCCATAAAACAGCTCAAGAATAACAAGGCCACGGGAGCGGATGGAATCTCTGTTGAAGCGCTAAAATATGGCGGAGAGACACTGTTGGTGCAGATATATGACCTCATCTCTCTCATCTGGAGGGAGGAGAGCATGCCGGGAGATCTCAGAGATGCAGTGATCATGACCATCTTTAAAAAAGGGGACAAGTCCGACTGCGGCAACTACAGGGGAATCTCCCTGCTATCACTACTGGGAAAGTTGTCGCTAGAATTCTCCTCAACCGCCTTCTCCCTATGGCCGAGGAGCTCCTCCCGGAGTCACAGTGCGGATTTCGTCCCCTACGGGGCACAATGGACATAATCTTTGCAGCGCGACAGTTACAGGAAAAATGCAGGGAGCAGCGCCAGCCCTCATACATGGTCTTTTTTGACTTTACAAAGGCCTTTGACACTGTCAACCGTGAGGGTCTATGGAGCGTCCTCCTCCGTTTCGGATGCCCCCAAAAGTTTGTCAACATCCTTCGCCTGCTCCACGACGACATGCAGGCCATGATCCTTACCAACGGATCCATTACAGACCCAATCCACGTCCGGACCGGGGTCAAACAGGGCTGCATCATCGCTCCAACCCTCTTCTCAATCTTCCGCGCTACCATGCTCCACCTCACAGTCAACAAGCTCCCCGCTGGAGTGGAACTAAACTACAGAACCAGTGGGAAGCTGTTTAATCTACGCCGCCTTCAGGCCAGGTCCAAGATCACCCCAACTTCTGTCGTTGAGCTGCTACTACTACGCCTGCATCTGTACACATTCTGAGGCTGAACTCCAGGATATAGTCGATGTATTTACTGAGGCATATGAAAGCATGGGCCTTACACTAAACATCTGTAAGACAAAGGTCCTCTACCGGCCTGACCTCGCCGCACAGCATTGCCCCCCAGCCACGGCGCAGCCCTCGACAACGTGGACCATTTCCCATTCCTCGGGAGCATCTTGTCAACAAGAGCAGACATTAATGCGGAGATTCAACACCGCCTCCAGTGCGCCAGTGCAGCCTTCGGCTGTCTGAGGAAAAGAGTGTTCGAAGATCAGGCCCTCAAATCTACCATATGGTCTACAGGGCTGTAGTAATACTAGCCCTCCTGTATGGCTTAGAGGCATGGACGATGTGCAGAAGATACCTCAAGTTACTGGAGATATATCACCAACGATGTCTCTGCAAGATCCTACAAATCCCCTGGGAGGACAGGTGCACCAACATCAGTGTCCTCGTCCAGGCAAACATCCCCAGCATTGAAGCATTGACCACACTCGATCAGCTTTGCTGGGCAGGCTACATAGTTTGCATGCCAGACACGAGACTCCCAAAGCAAGTGCTCTATGCGGAGCTCCTTCACGGTAAACGAGCCAAAGGAGGGGAGCGGAAATGTTACAAACCCTCAAAGCATCCCTGATAAAGAGTGACATCACCACTGACACCTGGGAATCCCTGTCCAAAGACCGCCCTAAGTGGAGAAAGTGCATCTGGGAGGGCGCTGAACACTCCGAGTCTCAACGGCAAGAGCATGAAGGGGTCAAGCGCAGGCAGCGGAAGGAGCGTGCGGCAAACCAATCCCACCCACCCCTTCCCTCAGCGACTGTCTGCCCCACATGTGACAGTGTCTGTGGCTCTCGTATTGGATTGTTCAGCCACCAAAGAATTCACTTCAGGAGTGGAAGCAAGTCTTCCTCAATTCCGACGGACTGCCTATGATGATGACAATATCATACCAATACTACCAATGTAGTCCTGCCATCCAGCTTTGCTATACTGAGTAGAAAAAAATTTAAGATAGATAGAGGTAGATACATACAGATAGATGGATACAGATAGACATAAAGACCGACAGATAAACTGACAGGCAGACTGATAGACTTGTGGTGCTGTGAACCAAGAGCTCTGCAACATCTCATGAATTATCATTTCAACATCACAACAGTACAGAAACAGCTATAACCTACACCACCATTCTGCATAGTATCCTAATGTAAAAATAACTCATTCGTAGCATATTGGAGTGGATTTTTTTTAACTTAACAACATTCAATTCTGTGTCAATATATTTTAATTATTTTAGGGCTAGATTTATGTATTTATTTGGAGCACTACTAACACCAATGTTTGCACAGTCAGTGTAATGTGATAAAAATGCAATATTATTCAGCAGCACATAGTGAAATTATGCTAAGTATTTTAAAGTTGCTGATGCGGAGGAACTTCTTCACCCAGAGAGTGGTGAACCTGTGGAATTCTCTACCACAGAAAGTTGTTGAGGCCAATTCACTAAATATATTCAAAAAGGAGTTAGATGAAGTCCTTACTACTAGGGGAATCAAGGGGTATGGTGAGAAAGCAGGAATGGGGTACTGAAGTTGCATGTTCAGCCATGAACTCATTGAATGGCGGTGCAGGCTAGAAGGGCCGAATGGCCTACTCCTGCACCTATTTTCTATGTTTCTATGTTTCTATGCTAAATGATCACACCACTGACACAGTCCCAAAAGTCCTCTAAGGGATTTCAATAGGCCAGAGCAGTTTTCCTAAGGTACTGAAGCTTTGTGGTTCTGTAATGAATTTTTTTCTTCCTTCTTCCTCCTTTTTATGTTTCTTTTTCCTCATATCCTGTCTGATATTGTTGGCCCCTTTAATGAGCAGAGGTCCATGCGCAGAAGATGATCTCACTCAAGTGGCCATTCTTCATGTATGGACCTAGACAGCAAGTGTCAGAGTGCTTTTCCACTGCAGAGGGCATCACACCTGAGCCTGATCCTGTCCTAATCCAAGACCCATGCTTCTAGCAGGGGTTGCTAGATAGTGACCACGAATAGGAACCCTAACCGATTTCCCCCTCCTAACCCAGGCACGCACATAGACCAATTGTAGCAGCCTAACTGCTGCTCCAGACTGAGATCAGCTAACTCAGGTCATACCTTCCTGTTTTGCGCGGCTCAGCCAATTAGTGCCTTAACAAGCTGAGGCACTGAAAGCGAACTAGCCACGAAGAATAGGTCTTCCCAGGAGCCTGTTTTAGCAAGTCCCAGCAGTTTTACATTTCACTACAGACAGCAGCCCAGGGATGCGCTTTGGGACCCCAGCAACACTAGCACAGGTCTTGCATGATACAAGGGCCTGAAGTGTTATAATGCGCATCCCTTCGCATCCCGGCAACTGCTTGCATTGCCCTTTCCTAACAGAGATACCACACTGAAAAGATCACTATCATTCCTGAGACCATACTTTTTCCAATAAATGTTATTTTAAATTCCAGGTTGAAAGCTATTGGTAATTTAAGTGTATTCCTTTAGTTCTTTGCATCTTTCAGATCCACGGAAATATCCCATCACCTCAAAGATAAAGCTGTAATGTTGGAATGTTTATCTTACTGACAGAGCCTTTTTGTTAGCAAGCCCTTGTGATGAAATGGTGAGTGCCCTGTTTAAGAAGACTATGTGAATAAAAAGGTGAAGTCTGGACTGTGTGTCAGCTCCAGTCCCAACACAAGCTGACACAGGAAGATGTCATTTGTAGTGTCAGATAGATCAGAGGGGCCATCAATTTAAACCTGCCACGATGAGAAAGAGGAGAGAGGTCTAAAGAAATGTATTTATGTAGAGCATCGTTTAACCACAAAACGCTTTTCCACAGGGAGTAGCTGAGGCAGAGGTGATTATGGGCTAGATTGTCCACTTTTTTTGCATGCTCAACGCTCACTTAACGTCCATTTTACCGCTGAAATGACGTATAACGCCCATATATCATCCATTTAGCCACAAAATGGAAACTGACAGCCATTTTTTGGAAACTTATCACTGAGCGTTACTTTCCCCATGTGCTTAATGCCGGGGAAAAATAATACCGCATGCCCACTTTTTTGGGCGGAATCATCAGAATGGGCGAAATCAACGCCCATAATATCACCCAGCGTTACTTTGCACACGGAATTAACGTCGAGATTCAGTAATACCGCCCGCCCATTTTTTTTTGTCGTAAAGACCACATTTGGCGAAACTGACGCCCAGGAGATCGCCCACCGTCACTTTCACCACCTCGCACACATCTCGCCCACAATATCGCTCGCTCAAAAAACCACCCCGAAAAAGTGGAACTGTTCTGAACTAAATCGCAGGTTGCTTCATTCAAAAGGATGCTTCAACTTCAGGGGAGTTTGCATTGACTCTGGAGTTCTTCTCAGGTGCAGTGACCATCTCAACGGACATATTTTCAGACTTTGGACTATTGGGGGTTTACTCTCGGTGTATCATAGTGAGGAAATTATTGCTTCTGATCAATCGCTATTATACTTTCATTGCAATGGGGCCAGCCATTTCTCAGCCTGCATCGATGAATATGCAGTTGCTGCAGCATGCAGATGGCTCAATGTGTGATGCACATCATTATGTCCCCAATTTAAGATGTGCAAGATTGAGAAGGAGGGCCAGACCATACTCACCCCGCCGTATAGAGAAAAGAGATCCTATCTCGACGTGTCCGAGGACACCTGCCTTTGGAGACTGCGCTTTCACAAAGTGGTGATCAATGAAATATGTGAGCTCATCAGGCCACATATGCAGCCTGCCATCAGGACATCAGTGTCAGTCGAGGTCAAAGGCACCGCGTCACTGTCTTTCTATGCGTCCGGTTCCTTTCAGGCCTCCGCGGTCGAGATTTGCCCTCTGTCTCACCATGCAACCCATCGCTGCATTAGACAGGTCAGGAAGTCCTGTACGCGAGAAAGATGGACTGTATCAGCTTCCCCATGACCACAGAGGCTAAGACTGACAAGGCAGGAGCATTCTACCGCATTGCTAAGTTCCCCAGAGTGCAGGGAGCTATACAGTGCACTCACATCGCCATGCGGCCAACTTCTTAGGACCCGGAGCATTTTCGTAACAGAAAAGGATTTCACTCCCTGAAGGTCCAACTAATTGTCGACCACAACCAGATCATACTGGCAGTGAATGCCAAATGTCCGGGCACCTTCGATGAGGCTCACATCCTGCGTGAGAGCGCTGTCTCTGACATCTTTAAGAGTCAGCCACAAGGACAATGCTGGATAACCGATATGGCCTAGCCATCTGGCTGATGACCCCACTGCGTGACACCCACACTGAGGCTGAGAAGTAATACAACCAAAGCCACAGAGACACACGCAATGTGGTCCAGAAAACAATAACTGTGCTCAAGCACACTTCAGATGTCTGGACCACTCAAGAGGGGAGCTACAATACAACCCTGAGCAAGTCGGTAAATTCGTGGTCTTGTGCTCCATGTTGCACAACCTGGCTATCAGGAGGGGCGACGAATTGCCAGAAGGGACTGATGCTCCACCTCAGGAGAAAGAGGAAGAGGACGACGAGGGGCTGGACGCTGACCTAGGGCCAGACAATCAGGCTGGCTATGCAACCATGCCCACGACCATCTCCAGACCACAGGAAAGGGCCCGTGATGGCAACATAGCTGCGTGACTCTTAAGTGAGGAGCTGATATCTGAATGATTTGCCTGAAAGAACATTGATGTGAGTGACAATGCTGACATACAGCTGTGTGTGTGCAGCTCAGACATCAATGGTGTCCATCACCTCGGTGCCAGTTAAAGTTTATGTTGATTGAAGTTAAATTTTATTTAAGCCTTTCATGTTAAGGAATCACCAGTGTGTAACGGTCCAGCTATCTGAGACAATGCGCAACAAGGTTATATTCAATAACAAAAAATGTTATACCAACATTGGTTTGAAATTATAAATATCACAGGCAATAGCACCCAACCCCCGTCCACACCCCACTTTTTCCACCATTGACATACATCACATGTTCAACATGTGCAGCAATACAGAATACAAAGGCAAAGCAGGAGCGTGGTCCCCAGCCCCCATACATTACAACAAATTGCATACACCCAGATGGAGATATAACACAGCCATCACCTGTGGACATGCACCTCACTTTCCTCCCCCCTGCCCCTTCTTCTCCCCACCTCTACCCCTTCCCCTCCTCACTCCACGGCGCCTGGCTGAGGAGCTCCTCAGGCAGTGCCTCATTGGGGAGGATGAAGGCAGAGGCGGTGGTTACACGGGTACGGGAGCAGGAGGTGCCAAGGGGGGAACATTCTCTGATCCAGAAGCAGGATCTTGGTCCTTGCTCTCATCTGTCATTTGCAGTGGTGGTGCGGAACCTAGGGGTGAAGTGCCGTGCTCTGGGACCACTGGGAGGCCTGTGCCAACAGTGTTCCTGGCTATCACATCCAGGGCCTCCGCCATACGCGGAATGTACTCAGTCATGGTGGCTAGCTGTCGGGATATGCCCCCCTAATGCTTTGATGAGCTGGTCACCAATGTCTACAGTCCTCCTGGACAACTGTACCATCTCTCCGCTTTCATGTGGCGCTCGTGGAACAGACCTGATGCGTTCACGCGGCCTCCGCAGGGTCAGCACCGTCCTGGGACATAAACGGTGTCCTGTGGCGAGGTACTTGGGCCCAGTACCTCGAGAGTGGAGGCGGGAATGACGAGAGGAGCACTGGATGGCCATGGGGTGGAATGGCTTCTGGAGCCTGGCGATGCAAGTTCCTCGAAGTCCACGCTCTCAGCCATGGAGAACAGACCCAGCGGATTGACGGGCGAGAATCGGAGCTCCTCAGCACCAGATGTAGGATCGTCCGGAGAGCCGAGCTCCGTGCCCCCACCTTCTGGCCTCTGTGTTTTTGCCTGGGGCCGCGCTGCTGGCTGAGCTGCAAAACACAAATGAGGTTATTAGAGGAGAAGGGGGTGCTAAGGTCACAAGGTGAGTCCAGCGCTACGCACAGCATATGCACGACAAAAGCACCACCGCTCTCAAAATCATCGCAGACATCACATTTCATGACCATCAACACATTTACATTGTAATGATTATCATTAGACCAGAATTATTTCTATGACAATTTTAGAAATTATCTATCATATATGATTCTTCAGATATGAGTGGGTGTGGCATCTATTGACATCAAGCAATGGTGTAAGCTTTACTCACGTGGCATCACTTCAGGGTCTGCAGATGCTTCCGTGGCTGTCCGGGGGTGCTTCCCCACGAGTGTGAGCACCTGCTCCTCCATCTCAGTGGTGTCGCTGGGGACTGGTGGCCCCTGCAACTGTTCGCCTCTGCGCGGGCCTCATCGTCGTTAAATTCTTCTGTAAAAGATGACAGGACAACATGGCATGAAATCATTGCGTGATATTATTGCTAGGTACTCTTACAGAGACTGATACAACACATAACCGACAGATGTAATCATGATTATTATGATAATTATCACTCTTTACCTAAAGCCGTGCACCGTGACCACAGGCTTTGAGTACAACATTCTCAGTAAAAGTGAAAGACCTCACATCTGATGATAGTCACTCATGACTGTTACAAATCAAATTATAAAATATATAAGTACATGTAAATCAATGTAATACTTACTCTTGCAGTTCCCACAAGGTCATTCCTTCGTTTGCGGCATTGGTTGCCCTCACGCACCTTGTTGGTCGCCAACGAGACCACCTCTGCTATCTCGGTCCATATCTTCTGGTAGGCCTTTGGGATGGGCTTCCCAGGCCTCCCTGTGTCAAATCACTCCAGCGTAACTTGACCTCCTGCAGGGGGGAGACATTTGCCTCATCCGAGAACCTCCTGGCTCTGTTGCGTCCTCCAATGTGCTCATCTCCCACCTTACTGCGCTCTCCATCATCAGTCTCCACAGCGTGCTGTGATGCCTCATCCTCTCCCTCCATTATAGGCCAAATTCGGGCACATATGTGGCTGGTTAACAGCTAATTTTTGCTTCTCTATTTACTGTGAAGTTCTAAAGTCTCCCTCCTTCCTCCCAAAGCAGCCACACCACATCCAGACACGCCTTCAGCTCCCTCTCTCTCTGTCTCCTCTTCTGCGCATGTCATTGTTATGTATGTAAACCTGCAAATACCATGTCTAACCACCAGAGGGCTTATCCCCTGGAGTCCCAAGGGATCCCACAATCCCTTGGGAGCACATGTATATAAGAAGGCCTCACAGGCTGGAGAGTCACTCTGAGATCTGTAATAAAGGACTACGGTCACACATTACTTTGAGCTTGCAGCATCTCGTCTGACTCTTTACTCAATACATAACAACTGGAGATGAGATATAGATGACGAACCCCACCGAAACAATGCAGAGAACCATGGGCATCCTGGAGAAATTTTCAGGGGGAGATGATTGGGAAACCTTCGTGGAGTGAGTCGACCAATACTTTGTGGCCAACGAGCTGGAAGGAGAAGCGAACGCTGCCAAACGAAGGGCAATTCTCCTCACCGTTTGCAGGGTACCAACGTATGGCCTCATGAAAAATCTGCTCGCTCCAGCGAAACCCACAGACAAGTCATACGATGAGTTGTGCACACTGGGCCGAGAGATTATAAACCTGAAAGAAAGCGTTCTGATGGCAAGGTACCGGTTCTACACGTACAAGAGTTCTGAAGGCCAGGAAGTGGCGGGCTACGTCGCTGAGCTAAGATGCCTTGCAGGACATTGCGAATTTGAAGGACACTTGGAGCACATGCTCAGGGACTTCTTTGTACTTGGCATTGGCCATGAAGTAATACTTCGCAAACTTTTGACTGTAGAGACCCCAACCTTGAGAAAAGCCATAGTGATAGCCCAGGCGTTTATCGCCACCAGTGACAATACCAAACAAATTTCTCAGCACATTAGTGCTCCTGCAAGTACTGTGAACAAAGTAACGTTGCATTCGAATTGAAATGTACAGGGCAGGACTTATACACCTGCAGCTGCACGTCCACAGATGACTCAGAGTCCACCATCAAGGGTGGTGAATACAAGGCCATTAACATCTTATTGGCGCTGTGGGGGTGATCATCGTTTCCATTCATGCCGCTTCAATGGATACGTTTGCAAGGGCTGTGAAACAATGGGACACCTCCAATGCATTTGCAGGCGAGCTGCAAATCCTGCTAGTCCTGCAAACCACCATGTTGCAGAGGAGGACAGATCCACGATGGATCACGACGAACCAGAGCCTCAAACCGAGGAGGCAGAGGTATATGGGGTGCACACATTTACCACAAAGTATCCCCCGATAATGCTGAAGTTTGAATTAAATGGATTCCCGGTGTCCATGGATCCAGACACGGGCTCAAGCCAGTCCATAACGAGCAAAAGGTTTTTCGATAAATTGTGGTGCAGCAAGGCCGCAAGGCCAGTCCTTATTCCCATTTGTACTAAACTGAAAATGTACACAAAGGAATTGATTCTCATAATTGGCAGTGCTACTGTAAAGGTCTCCTACGATGGAGCGGTGCACGAGTTACCACTCTGGGTGGTACCAGGCGATGGCCCCACACTGTTCGGCAGGAGCTGGCTGGAATTGGGACGACATCCGAGTACTTTCATCTGTTGACGACACTTCATGTGCCCAGGTCCTAAACAAGTTCCCCTCGCTGTTCGAACCAGGCATCGGGAAGTTCCAAGGAGCAAAAGTACAGATCCATTTGATTCCTGGGGCACGACCCATCCATCACAAGGCGAGAGCGGTACCTTACATGATGAGCGAGAGGGTGGAGATTGAGCTGGACAGGCTGCAACGAGAGGGCATCATTTTGCCGATCGAATTCAACGAGTGAGCGAGTCCGATTATTCCAGTCCTCAAGGAAGACGGCAGCATCAGAATCTGTGGTGATTACAAAGTAACTATCGATCGTTTCTCACTGCAGGATCAATACCCGCTACTGAAAGCAGATGACCTATTTGCAACGCTGGCGGGAGGGAAAACATTCACGAAGCTGGACTTGACCTCGGCCTACATGACGCAGGTGCTAAAGGAATCATCGAAAGGCCTCACCTTCATCAACACGCACAAAGGTCTCTTCATTTACAACAGATGCCCGTTTGGAATTCGATCAGCCGCGGTGATATTGCAGAGGAACACGGAAAGCTTTCTGAAGTTAGTCCCGCGCACCGTGGTCTTCCAGGATGACATCTTGGTTACAGGTTGGAACACCGTCGAGCACCTGCAGAACCTGGAGGAGATTCTTAGTCGGTTTAATCGTGTGGGACTCAGGCTAAAATGCTCGAAGTGCGTTTTTCTGGTGCCTGAAGTGGAGTTCCTGGGGAGAAGAATCACGGCGGATGGCATCAAGCCCACCGATTCGAAGACGGAGGCAATCAAGGACGCACTGAGACCACAGAACGTGACGGAGCTGCGGTTGTTTCTAGGACTCCTGAACTATTTTGGTAACTTCTTACCAGGTCTTAGCACCTCTTAGAACCCCTACACTCCTTACTGCGTAACGGAGATGAATGGGTATGGGGTAAAAGCCAAGAAAATGCCTTTGAGAAAGCTATGAAGCAGTTATGTTTAAACAAATTGCTTGTGTTGTACAATCCATTTAAGCGTTTGGTACTAGCATGTGATGCGTCGTCGTAAGGGGTCGGGTGTGTATTGCAACAAGCAAATGAATTTGGGAAATTGCAACCGGTTGCTTATGCATCCAGAAGTCTGTCTAAGGCTGAGAGGGCCTACAGTATGATCGAAAAAGAAGTATTAGCATGTGTTTACGAGGTAAAGAAAATGCATCAATAATCTGTTCGGGCTCAAATTTGAATTGGAAACCGACCATAAGCCGCTTATATCCCTCTTTTCTGAAAGCAAGGGGATAAATACAAATGCATCGGCTCACATCCAGAGATGGGCACTCACATTTTTTTTTTATTTTAATTTTAATTCGTAGCCAATCTTTCCAATTCTTTGTCAAATCACAAACGCCAGAGGTCACCTTGCACACATCAAGGATCACTCTGCGCCAATGCTCTTAGCCAAAAGGCCGAGAGCCACTGCACCGTTCCTGGAAGTACTGCAATACCAGGTTCGTGCCATGGAGGTGGATGGGTCAGGCCTCCCACACACCTCCGTGAAGGTGGATGGGTCAATCCACCCCACCCACCTCCTATTTCCAAAAAGCATAGGAGAACCACTTTCCTGATCCAGGGAGAACCACTTTGGGGTCATGGTTACTCCCCTGTCAGGTCAGTTACGCATGATCTTAGCCAAAAGGCCGAGAATATGAATGCATCGGCCGCATCCAGAGATGGGCACTCACATTTTTATTTATTTTTTTTAATTTTTCGTTGCCAATCTTTCCAATTCTTTGTCAAATCACAAACGCCAGAGGTCACCTTGCACACATCAAGGATCACTCTGCGCCAATGCTCTTAGCCAAAAGGCCGAGAGCCACTGCACCGTTCCTGGAAGTACTGCAATACCAGGTTCGTGCCATGGAGGTGGATGGGTCAAGCCCCCCACACACCTCCTATTTCCAAAAGGCATAGGAGAACCACCTTCCTGATCCAGGGAGAACCACTTTGGGGTCATGGTTACTCCCCTGTCAGGTCAGTTACGCATGATCTTAGCCAAAAGGATGGGCACTCACATTTTTTTTTTTTTTTTTAATTCGTAGCCAATCTTTCCAATTCTTTGTCAAATCACAAACGCCAGAGGTCACCTTGCACACATCAAGGATCACTCTGCGCCAATGCTCTTAGCCAAAAGGCCGAGAGCCACTGCACCGTTCCTGGAAGTACTGCAATACCAGGTTCGTGCCATGGAGGTGGATGGGTCAAGCCACCCCACCCACCTCCTATTTCCAAAAAGCATAGGAGAACCACCTTCCTGATCCAGGGAGAACCACTTTGGGGTCATGGTTACTCCCCTGTCAGGTCAGTTACGCATGATCTTAGCCAAAAGGATGGGCACTCACATTTTTTTTTTTTTTTAATTCGTAGCCAATCTTTCCAATTCTTTGTCAAATCACAAACGCCAGAGGTCACCTTGCACACATCAAGGATCACTCTGCGCCAATGCTCTTAGCCAAAAGGCCTAGAGCCACTGCACCGTTCCTGGAAGTACTGCAATACCAGGTTCGTGCCATGGAGGTCGATGGGTCGGGCCCCCCACACACCTCTGTGGAGGTGGATGGGTCAAGCCACCCCACCCACTGGGCACTCACATTGTCCACATACAACTGTGCCATCCGCCACAGTCCAAGCACAGAAAACTATGCCGATGCTCTCAATAGGCTGCCATTGTCCACCATACGGGTGGAGATGGTACAGCCTGCAGATTTAGTCATGGTAATGGAAGCATTCGAGAGTGAGCAATCACTGGTTACCGCCCGACAGATTAGAACCTGGATGAGCCAGGACCCCTTATTGTCCTTCGTAAAAAAACTGTGTGCTCCACGAGAGTTGGTCTAGTGTCCCGTTAGAGATGCAGGAGGAAATAAAGCTGTACCAGCGACACAAAGAGGAAATGTCTATACAGGCAAACTGCCTCCTCTGGGGTTATCGGGTAGTAGTGCCAAAAGAGGGCAGGGACACCTTCATTAGTGATCTCCACAGCGCCCACCCAGTCATCGTAATGTTGAAAGCGATAGCCAGATCCTACGTGTGGTGGCCCGGCATCGATGCAGACTTAGAGACCTGCGTGCACAAATGTAATACATGTTCACATTTAAACAATGCACCCAGGGAGGCGCCACTAAGTTTATGGTCCTGGCCCTCCAAACCGTGGTCCATGTCGACTATGCTGGCCCATTCTTGGGAAAAATGTTCTTAGTGGTTGTAGATGCATACTTCAAATGGATTGAATGTGGGTTAATGTCGACAAGCACGTCCGCTGCCACCATTGAAAGCCTACGGGCCATGTTTGCCACGCACGGCCTGCCTGATATCCTTGTAAGTGACAACGGGCCATGTTTTACCAGTGCCAAGTTCAAGGAGTTCATGATCCGCAATGGGATCAAACATGTCACATCTGTCCCATTTAAACCAGCGTCCAATGGTCAGGCAGAATGAGCAGTTCAAACAATCAAGCAGAGCTTGAAAAGGGCATCTGAAGGCTCACTGCAGACTCGCTTATCCCGAGTCCTGCTTAGTTACCGCACAAGACCCCACTCGTTCACTGGGGTTCCTCCCGCTGAACTGCTCATGAAAAGGGCACTTAAAACAAGGCTCTCGTTAGTCCACCCTGATCGACATAAAAAGGTAGAGGGCAGGCGGCTTCAACAGAATACATATCATGATCACGCAAATGTGTCACATGAAATTGAGATAAATGATCCTGTAGTTGTGTTGAACTATGGACAAGGTCCCAAGTGGCTTCCTGGCACCATTTTGGCCAAAGAGCGGAGTAGGGTGTTTGTGGTCAAACTCCCAAATGGACTCACCTGCAGGAAACACTTGGACCAAGCCAAACTCAGATTTACGGACTATCCAGAACAATCCACAATAGACTCTACATTTTTCGACCCTTCAACACACACACAAGTGGCAACCGACCCAGCAGTTGACCACGAAGCAGAACCCATCACCCGCAGCAGCCCAGCAGGACTCACCACCCCCAGCAGCCCAGCAAGGCCAGCTGCGCAGCAGCCCAGCGAGGGCCCCAACGAACAACTCACCAAAACCAGCATTTGCACCAAGATGCTCAACCAGGGAAAGGAAGACCCCAGATTGGCTCACATTGTGATTGGTTACACTATTGACTTTGGAGGGGGGGGGCGGGCGGAGTGTTGTTATGTATGTAAACCTGCAAATACCATGACTAACCACCCGAGGGCTTATCCCCTGGAGTCCCAAGGAATCCCATAATCCCTTGGGAGTACCTGTATATAAGGAGGCCTCACAGGCTGTAGAGGCACTCTGAGAACTGTAATAAAGGACTACGGTCACACCTTACTTTGAGCTTTCAGCATCTAGTCTGACTCTTTATTCAAGACATAACAGTCATGATGACCCTTGCCCTCCTGAATTTCAGGAATCGAGCGTTGCCATGCCGTTACTAAGGACGGCGACACTTTACGGCAAAAAGTCAGCGAGGTTTAATGCTACCGCCCATTTCATTTCGCTTGCGGTAACACCCAATTTCAAAAATGGAGACTAGGTGCTTTGAGATTGGGCGAGAAGCCGATGATCTGAAAACCTATTTTACCGTCCACGCCGGAAATAACTCCCATTTTTGGGCAAAAGCACTAAAGTGTAAAATCTAGCCCCATATCGTTTAAGGGAAGAGCCGATAAGAATTTGAAGCAGTGGAAGATAGAGAGCTATGAGGAGAGAGCAGGGCAGTGGGATTAGTAGTTTGCTCCACCAAAAAAGTCAGCACAAACATGATGGGTCAAACGGACAACTTCTGTGCTGTAAACGTATATCGTTCTTTGATTTGTCCTCAAAATCAGAATAATTTAAAAACTTCCCAACCTATTGGTTCAGAATTGGCACTTGGGTAACCCTACCTTTGGCTAGGGTCCTGCCTCTGCGGATTCAGATGCCAGGTCATATAAACTGGCAATGGACTCATGATCACAATATTATGGCTGCCACATTGTTTGCCACTGTATTGTTATTTTCAGCTAAATTTACTTAAAAAAACACACACAATAAAGTCTGAACATTTACATAAAATGCAAGGTGTAAGAGCATTTACTCTGATTCAGAACTAAGTTTCACAACAACCAAATTGAGATAGTCTGAATGTCACATACAGTAATGCCACCCCCACGTAAAAACAATAGCACATCCACACCCTCCCGCCATGCACGCAATTAACACCGCATATACTATCCTTTCTCCCATATGAAAACAATAACAGACCCCACCTTCCCCCTAGAATCATAGAATGGTTAGCACAGAAGGAGGCCATTTGGTCCTTCGAGCCTGTGCTGGCTCTTTTCATTTCAGCTGGTCCCACCAGCCCACCCTTTCCCCGTAGTCCTGCAAATTTTTATCCTTCAGGTATTTATCCAACTCTCTTTTGAAAGCCGTGATTGAATCTGCCTCCATCACCCTTGCAGGCATTGCATTACAGATCATAACCATGTTGCCTTGGTTCTTCTGCCAATCATTCTAAATCTGTGCTTGCTGGTTCTTGACCCTTCGACCAATGGGAACAGTTTCTCTCTATCCACTCTGTCTAGACCCCTCATGATTTTGAACACCTCTATTAAATCTCCTCTCAACCTTCTCTGCTCTAAGGAGAACAACCCCAGCTTCTTCAGTCTATCTACGTAACTGAAGTCCCTCAACCCTGGAACCATTCTTGTAAATCTTTTCTGCGCCCACTCTAAGGCCTTCACATCCTTCCTAAAGTGCGGTGCCCGGAATTGGACGCAATACTCCAGTTGAGGCCGAACCAGTATTTTATAAAGGTTCATCATAACTTCCTTGCTTTTGTATTCTATGCCTCTATTTATAAAGTCCAGGATGTATGCTTTTTTAACCACTTTCTCAACCTGCCCTGCCACCTTCAATGATTTGTGCACATATACCCCCAGGTCTCACTGTTCCTGCACCCATTTAGAATTGTACCCTTTCATTTATATTAGGGGATGAACAGGAGGTGCAAATGCACCCAATTCTCCCCCATAGAATGTTCCGGCACAGAAACAGGCCATTTGGCCATCAGGCCATTCAGGACCCGCTGTCAACCCGCACAATGTGCCTTTCCCACAGACGACTGTGTGATCTTCAATCCGACCCAACCCGCAGAAGCGGGCGACCCAATTGATCCAATTATTGGGTTGTTAACTGACCCTTAATAATGCTTTTAACCTTACCTTTTAACTTTAACTTCTCGCCCACGTGGTCCATGCTGTTCTGGGACCACTGCTGTCAACCTGAAGCTGAAATTGAATGGCCATTGTTCCAACGGATTACTTCAAATATACAGTGACCTGACAGATCTTCACTTTCCTCAGCTACAAGTTGTTTCTCAGTCCATTTCCAGCACAAATTCAGCGGTTTTTCACTTTCCACTCTCCATCCACTCTTACCTCATTGGAAGAACTCTCTCACCTTTTGACAGAATACTCTCTCACCTTGGTCCTCTGATTCCGACTACAATCAGCCCCAACACCAGCAGCACCAGGCACACCAGCAGCACCAACAATAACACCACCAACCTTCTCCACAATCACCTGATACTGCTCAGGATAGAGGGCATCAGCACCCAACCACATTGCTGCCCAGGAGGCCACGGATGGCCTCACCATGGCCAGATTTATTTCACTTGACGCTGTACACCCTGGCTAGCCACATGATGCGCCAGGTTGGCACCACCCCACATCAACACCATGAAGCATCCCTGAAATGACCAAGCCATTCCTTTCACACTCACTACCCATTGCGGGGAGTACCGTTATGTCCAACCACTCACTGCAATTCATTAAGCCACTTCCAAAGGTGTACACAAATCTGTCCAAGAACGGAAAGTGTTGAAAATAAAGGTGTCAATCTTTGACAGCACATTAACAGAAACTTTACATGTACGTTGCATAAAACGCCCTTTGTATGTTGTTATTTGCTATGATTGCACTAGGATGAGGGTGAGTGTGAGGGGTGGCTAGTGAGATGGGGATGTGATAATGTAAATAGAGAAGGATGGGTGGAGGTGCAAGTTAAGTTGATGTGAGCAAGGATGTGCAGGAGTAGGGTAGGGAAGGCAGAGTACTGGAAATTTGACACAGGAGGATGAAGGTGAGTGTGGCTTTGTACTAACTTTTTGTGATCTAATGAGATCATTGAAAGGTTTGCGCCACTGCAGCCTGGTCCTCCTGACCAAGCATATGGAGGGAGTCATGGGAGAGCCTGGAGCCAGCAGCGGGGCCATGATCTGCCACCAACATCGCCCACCTGCCGAGGTTAGTAAAATCCTGACCTATCTTACTGAGAGAGTCCTCTTTTTCAAAAAGTGAACAGATTCCCTTTTAAAATGAATTATGGACTGTGCTTCAAAAAATGGTCTGTGGACTAGAACTACACATTTTAACCATTCTCTTGTCGAGATTTTTAATGTCCCTTTAATTTTTTTTGTGATTATCTTAAGTTTCTGTCCTGCCATCTTACGTATCACTATTTAATCCACCGAAGGCTTTCATTACCTTAAAAACCTATATCAGGTCATTATAATTACCAATCTATTGAAAACACTGTTGGTAAGAGAAATATTTAATTAGCTGGGAATTTTTAGGGTCACAGTTCATAGAATCATAGAATAATACAGCACAGAAATAGTCCATTCGGGCCATTGTTCCTCTCCCGGCTCTTTGAAAGAGCGATCCAATTAGTCCCACTGCCTTGCTGTTTCCCCATAGCCCTGCAAATGTTTCCCCTTCAAGTATTTAGCCTTCAATATTTGCCCTTCAATTTCCTTTTGAAAGTTATTATTGAATCTGCTTCAATCACCCTTTCAGGCAGTACATTCCAGCCCATAACAACCAACTGCCATAAATGTTTTTTCCTCATGCTTCCTCTGGCTCTTTTTCCAATTTGCTTAAATCTATGTCCTCCGGTCACCAACCATTCTGCCTCTGGAAACAGTTTTTCTATCAAAAGCCTTCATGATTTTGAAAACCTCTATCAATTCTCCCCTTAACCTTCTCTACTCTAAGGAGAACAATCTCAGCTTCTCTAGCCTCTCCATGAAACAGAAGTCTCACATCCCTGGTGCCATGTTAGTAAATCTCTTCTGCACCCTCTCCAAGGCCTTGACATTATTCCTAAAGTGGAGTGCCCACAAGGATCGGACTCGGCTGTGATGTCTCCCAAACCTACCTGCACCCAATGCCCAGGCTCACACGGCCTAGCTACTAGTGCTTGTGGAATCATCATCATCATATGGAAATGACAGGCAGAGAAAGACCATCTGGTCCATCAAGCCTGCCCCACACTCATGATGGCTGGAGCATCGTGACTAGACACTTCCTACACCGTCCCCGACCCCCTACCTGCAGCCATGTAATATCCTGGGAGAGGCAAAAAAAAGAGGGAAAAACCCATGGCCAATAAGGGAAACAATATTCTGAAAAACACTTCTCTGACCCCCTCAGCCAAGCAAAACCAGTCCAGATCACATGAGCATGTGCTCGCCCAATGGAATGACCAGCCTCAAGCATAAAAAGGAAAACATCAGATGGAAAGATGAAAAGCAATTTTAACAAAGTAGAACTGTATTTGTGCATTATTAATTTAATTAGTTCAGCAGGCTGCCTCATTAACTCCTAAATCACAAAATACCAATAAAGATTTGATAGGTACGAGTTGACAGAATTCAGTGTTTTATAAAAAGCACCGCAGAGTTACTTGCACAAACACTTCTAATCAGCAGGGTTTAATTACATATAAGAACATAAGAAATAGGAACAGGAGTAGGCCATACGGCCCCTCGAGCCTGCTCTGCCATTCAATAAGATCATGGCTGATCTGATCATGGGCTCAGCTCCACTTCCTCGCCCGCTCCCCATATCCCCTTATTCCCTTATCGTTTAAGAAACTGTCTATTTCTGTCTTAAATTTATTCAATGTCCCAGCTTCCATAGCTCTCTGATGCAGCAAATTCCACAGATTTACAACCCTCTGAGAGAAAAAAATTCTCCTTGTCTCTGTTTTAAATGGGCGGCCCCTTATTCTAAGATCATGCCCTCTAGTTCTAGTCTCCCCCATCAGTGGAAACATCCTCTCTGCATCCACCTTGTCAAGCCCCCTCATAATCTTATACATTTCGATAAGATCACCTCTCATTCTTCTGAATTCCAATGAGTAGAGGCCCAATCTACTCAACCTTTCCTCATAAGTCAACTCCCTCATCCCTGGAATCAACCTAGTGAACCTTCTCTGAACTGCCCCCAAAGCAAATATATCCTTTCGTAAATATGGAAACCAAAACTGCACGCAGTATTCCAGGTGTGACCTCACCAATACCTTATATAGATGTAGCAAGACTTCCCTGCTTTTATACTCCATCCCCTTTGCAATAAAGGCCAAGATTCCATTGGCCTTGCTGATGACTTGCTGTACCTGCATACTATCCTTTTGTGTTTCATGCACAAGTACCCCCAGGTCCCACTGTGCTGCGACACTTTGCAATCTTTCTCCATTTAAATAATAACTTGCGCTTTGATTTTTTTCTGCCAAAGTACATGACCTCACACTTTCCGACATTATACTCCATCTGCCACTTACTTAGCCTGTCTATGTCCCTTTGAAGAGTTTTTGTGTCCTCCTCACACATTGCTTTTCCTCCCATCTTTGTATCATCAGCAAACTTGGCTACATTACACTCATTCTCTTCTTCCAAGTCATTAATATAAATTGTAAATAGATTGTAAATGACATTCACTGAGAATTGACCAGTTTTGTTGCTCTGTTATGTTTATTAATGTTGAAAAGCCCATTGGCATTTATACCGATACTCGGGCTTCACAGAAGTAAATGATTTGCTGCCCATCGAAAATCCTGATAATTTTGGAGAGGCCACTGAGACACCCCATTAAGGGGCTGCAGCATTTAACAGGTGAATCCCAGAGGAGGATTATATCTCTTTCTAAAGCGGAATAGACAACTGACACTAATAAAATGGCACTGCCCATTTTTACAATGGCAAAAAGGAAGGAAGTGCATTACGCATGAATTTCACACAAATTTCCTAATTGGATCCACTTTGGCTCCAAACCAACCCACATGATTAACAGCCCAACCACCACCTTAAACATCGACGCCCTCCACACCTGTGCACCATGGCTGCATTGTGTACTATCTGTAGGATGCACTGCAACAAGGCGCCAAGGCTTCTTCAACAGCACCTCCCAAACCTGCGATTTCCACCATCTAGAAGGACAAGTGCAGCAAGTTCCCCTCCAAGTCACACACAATCCAGACTTGGACATTTACCACCGTTCCTTCATCATTGCTGAGTCAAAATCCTGGAACCCTCTAACAAACAGCATCATCAGAGGCAGTCCCTCAAAATCGAAGAAGACTTGCTTCCACTCTAAACGTGAATTCTCAGGTGACTGAACAATCCAATACGGGAACTACAGTCTCTGTCACAGGTGGGGTAGACAGTCGTTGGAGGAAAAGGTGGGTAGGGAGTCTGGTTTGCCGCACGCTCCTTCTGCTGCCTGCACTTGTTTTCTGCATGCTCTCGCCGATGAGACTCGAGGTGCTCAGTACCCTCCCGGATGCTCTTCCACCACTTTGGCCAGGGGCTCCCAGCTGTCAGTGGGGATGTTGCACTCAATCACGGAGGCTTTGAAGGTATCCTTGAAACCTTTCCTCTGCCCACCTGGGGCTCGCTTGCCATGTAGGAGTTCCGAGTAGAGCGCTTGATTTGGGAGTCTTGTGTCAGGCATGCGAACAATGTGGTCCACTCAACGGAGCTGGTCGAGTGTGGTCAGTGCTTCAATGCTGGGGATGTTGGCCTGATTGAGAACACTGATGTTGGTGCGTCTGTCCTCCCAGGGGATTTGCAGGATCTTGCGGAGACATCGTTGGTGGTATTTCTCCAGCGCTTTGAGGTGTCGACACATAACATAAGAACATAAGAAATGGAAACATGATTAGGCCATACGACCGCTCGATCCTGCGTAGCATAGGATCATGGCTGTTCTGATCATGGACTCAGCTCCACTTCCCCGCCCGCTCCCCATAACATAGAAACATAGAAAATAGGTGCAGGAGTAGGCTATTCGGTCCTTCGAGCCTGCACGGCCATTCAATGAGTTCATGGCTGAACATGCAACTTCAGTACCCCATTCCTGCTTTCTCGCCATACCCCTTGATCCCCCTAGAAGTAAGGACTACATCGAACTCCTTTTTGAATACATTCAGTGAATTGGCCTCAACAACTTTCTGTGGTAGAGAATTCCACAGGTTCATCACTCTCTGGGTGAAGAAATGTCTCCTCATCTCGGTCCTAAATGGCTCACCCCTTATTCTTAGACTGTCACCCCTGGTTCTGGACTTCCCCAACATTGGGAACATTCTTCCTGCATCTAACCTGTCCAAACCCGTCAGAATTTTAAACGTTTCTATGAGATCCCCTCTCATTCTTCTGAACTCCAGTGAATACAAGCCCAGTTAATCCAGTCTTTCTTGATATGTCAGTCCCGCCATCCCGGGAATCAGTCTGGTGAACCTTCGCTGCACTCCCTCAACAGCAAGAACGTCCTTCCTCAAGTTAGGAGACCAAACCTGTACACAATACTCCAGGTGTGGTCGCACCAAGGCCCTGTACAACTGTAGCAACACCTCCCTGCCCCTGTACTCAAATCCCCTCGCTATGAAGGCCAACATGCCATTTGCTTTCTTAACCGCCTGCTGTACCTGCATGCCAATCTTCAATGACTGATGTACCATGACACCCAGGTCTCGTTGCACCTCCCCTTTTCCTAATCTGTCACCATTCAGATAATAGTCTGTCTCTCTGTTTTTACAACCAAAATGGATAACCTCACGTTTATCCACATTATACTTCATCTGCCATGCATTTGCCCACTCACCTAACCTATCCAAGTCACTCTGCAGCCTCATAGCATCCTCCTTGCAGCTCACACTGCCACCAAACTTAGTGTCATCCGCAAATTTGGAGATACTACATTTAATCCCCTCGTCTAAATCATTAATGTACAATGTAAAGAGCTGGGGCCCCAGCACAGAACCTTGATGCACCCCACTAATCACTGCCTGCCATTCTGAAAAGTATCCATTTACTCCTACTCTTTGCTTCCTGTCTGCCAACCAGCTCTCAATCCACGTCAGCACAATACCCTCAGTCCCATGTGCTTTAACTTTGCACATTAATCTCTTGTGTGGGACCTTGTCGAAAGCCTTCTGAAAGTCCAAATACACCACATCAACTGGTTCTTCCTTGTCCACTCGACTGGAAACATCCTCAAAAAATTCCAGAAGATTTGTCAAGCATGATTTCCCTTTCACAAATCCATGCTGACTTGGACCTATCATGTCACCTCTTTCCAAATGCGCTGCTATGACGTCCTCAATAATGGATTCCATTATTTTACCCACTACCCCTTATCGTTTAAGAAACTGTCTATTTCTGTCTTAAGTTTATTCAATGTCCCAGCATCCACAGCTCTTTAAGGCAGCAAATTCCATAGATTTACAACCCTCTGGGAGAAGAAATTTCTCCTCATCTCTGTTTTAAATGGGCGGCCCCTTATTCTAAGATCGTGCCCTCTAGTTCTAGGCTCCCCCATCAGTGGAAACATCCTCTCTGCATCCACCTTGTCAAGCCCCTTCATAATCTTATACATTTCGATAAGATCACCTCTCATTCTTCTGAATTCCAATGAGTAGAGGCCATATTGTATATAGTCCACGTCTCTGAGCCATACAGGAGGGCGGGTATCACTACAACCCTGTAGACCATAAGCCAGATTTGAGGGCCTGATCTTCGAACACTCTCTTCCTCAGGCAGCTGAAGGCTGTGCTGGTGCACTGGAGGCGGTGTTGAACCTCGTTGTTGATGTTTTCCCTTGCTGATAATAGGCTCCCAAGGTATGGAAAGTGGTCCACGTTGTCCTGGGCCACACCGTGGATCTTGATGACTGGGGGAACAGTGCTGTGTGGTGGGGTCAAGTTGGTAGAGGACCTTTGTCTTACGCAAATTTAGCATAAAGTCCATGCTTTCGTATACCTCGGTGAAGATGTTGACGATGGCTTGGAGTTCAGCCTCTGAATGTGCGCAGACGCAAGCGTCGTCCGCGTACTGTAGTTCGACAACAGAGGTTGGGACGGTTTTGGATCTGACCTGGAGGCGACGAAGGTTGAACAGGTTCCCACTGGTTCTACAGTTTAGTTCCACTCCAGTGGGGAGCTTATTGAGTGTGAGGTGGAGCATTGCAGCGAAGAAGATTGAGTAGAGGGTTGGCGCGATGAAGCAGCCCTGCTTGACCCCGGTCCAGACATTGATTTGGTCTGTGATGGATCCGTTGGTCAGGAGCACGGCTTGGCTGTCGTCGTGGAGCAGGCGGAGGATGGTGACAAACATTTGGGGGCTGCCGAAACGGAGGAGGATGCTCCACAGTCCCTCGCGGTTAACAGTGTCAAAAGCCTTTGTAAAGTCAAAGAAGGCCATGTACAAGGGTTGGTGCTGTTCCCTGCATTTCTCTTGCAGTTGTCGTGCCATAAAGTCTATGTCCATTGTACCCCGTAGTGGACTAACTAACAGCACTGTGGGAGTAGCTTCACCACAGACTGCAGTGATTCGAAAAGATGGCTCACCGCCACCTTCTCAAAGGCAACTAGGGATGGGCAATAAATGCCGGCCTTGCTAGTGACGCCCACATCCTGAGAATGATTTTTTTTTTAATTCAGAATCATTTAACTTTGGAGTGTCAGAAAAACTGATAAATGAATTGAAAGAAAATTCCCTGAACTCACAGCTGACTATTCTGTCCTTGGATTGCTCAGGGTGTTTGCATCTTCTTGACCCATATTAACAAAGTTGTTGAAAGTGCAAAGTTTAATCCAAAAAGGTATCAAACAACTGATGAGGAGAGCACAATCTAAATAGGTTTCCTTATTTAGGTTGAAGATTACCACTGAGATCATGGGTGTTTTATACAATCACTGAGGCTTCATGTAAGCAAACAGTTATTACTCACAAACTGATCTAATTATTCTATGGACTCAATTAAAACATTCTAATTAGGGGCCGTGGAGTTCAAATCTGCAGAGGGACAGAAGTCAGCAGAGATTAAGAGCAATTGCCAATTGACATTAATTTTTTTAAGCCATGTTGTTTGCCTTCTTTAAAACTGCAATGTTCCATTTCCCCAGCCCCTCTCTTGCCTCATTCGAGGTCAGCCTGATCACGTTGTCTATCAACCCAGGCTTTCTGTGGCTCTGGGAAGGACTCAAATGTCAGAAAATAATAAAACAATAAGGACATTGATAGGGAACAAGGAGTAACAGCATCAAAAGAATGGATATTATGTGCTTGTATGTATGTTTAATGGAGATCACTGAGATGGGGTGGAGAGCAGCTAAGAAGTTGACTGTGGCATAGGGAGCCAGTGGGGTTTGGCAAGGGCAGCGTTGATGGGACTGTGGGACTTTGTTTACTCAGAGTTACTAAGGCCCAGTGTGGCTCCACCATCACCAGTTCGGATTAGCTGACTCATCAGAAACTAGAAATTGAACTTTGGACACTCCTGATCTGTATGGCTAAGCCACGCAGTAAGCAGCGATACGACACCAAAACCCATGTGGAGAGCAGGTTAATTCCCCTTTAAACAGAAAAACTACTGACCCGAGAAAAAAAATGATACCAATGAAAACATCGTTTTATTTGAACAACAATTTCCTCATTTTTCTGTTTAGAAATACAGGAAAGGGAGTGGATTCAGCAGTTTTAATGGGGAGAGAACATTCTGGAAATCAGTGATAATCGCTTCCTGACTTATGTTTAAATATCCTTTGATTTGATATGCCCCCAGGGCCCATGCACGAAACCCTTATGTCTTTACATAATTGCAAAGTCATTTATTTGAAGATTGTGCACTGTACATGGGCCAAAGGCTCTCACTGCCACCGCTCCTGGAATTCATGTCTGTCGTTGAAACGACTGTGGTCAAGTCATTGCTGCTTGTATGCCTCACAAATATCATCTGTCCTTCATCCACTTTGTCCTCTTTGCCCCTCAATTAAATCTGATATGGCACAGAGAGGCAATCTGTTATTGTTAATCCTGCTTGGATCTTAGATTCTGCTTCTCTGTACAGTCATTGGCTTCATCTCCTCTGTGCACACCCTTTCCTTATTCTTCATACCGACACTCTCTTGGTGAGCTATTTCCCGATAGAAATTGTATATGTTTTTTTGCTGCTCCTTTAATTATAAAGCTTTTGGTCAAAATAGAGTACATAGGAACTTAGGAGCAAGAGCTGGCCATCCAGGCCCACGAACCTGTTCCACCATTCAATTAGATCATGGCTGATCATTCACCTCAGTACCCCTTTCCTGCTTTCTCTCCATATCCCTTGATCCCTTTAGCCGTAAGGGCCATATCTAACTCCCTCTTGAATATATCCAATGAACTGGCATCAACAACTCTCTACGGCAGGAATGTCCACAGGTTAACAACTCTCTGAGTGAAGAAGTTTATCCTCATCTCAGTCCTAAATGGCTTACCCCTTGTCCTTAGATTGTGTCCCCTGGTTCTGGACTTCCCCAACATCGGGAACATTCTTCCTGTATCTAACCTGTCCAGTCCTGTCAGAATTTTATCTGTTTCTAGAGATCTCCTCTCATCCTTCTAATCTCCAGTGAATACAGGCCCAGTCGATCCAGTCTCTCCTCATATGTCAGTCCTGCCAGCCTGGGAATCAGTCTGGTGAACCTTCACTGCACTTCCTCAATAACAAGAACGTCCTACCTCAGATTAGGAGACCAAAACTGAACACAATATTCCAGGTGAGGCCTCACCAAGGCTCTGTACAACTGCAGTAAGACCTCCCTGCTCCTATTGTGCTCGCCTCATCAGTTGTTTGATACCTTTTTGGATTAAACTTTGCACTTTCAACAACTTTGTTAATATGGGTCAAGAAGATGCAAACACCCTGAGCAATCCAAGGACAGAATAGTCAGCTGTGAGTTCAGGGAATTTTTTTTCAATTCATTTATCAGTTTTTCTGACACTCCAAAGTTAAATGATTCTGAATTTAAAAAAAAATCATTCTCAGGATGTGGGCGTCACTAGCAAGGCCGGCATTTATTGCCCATCCCTAGTTGCCTTTGAGAAGGTGGCGGTGAGCCATCTTTTCGAATCACTGCAGTCTGTGGTGAAGCTACTCCCACAGTGCTGTTAGTTAGTCCACTACGGGGTACAATGGACATAGACTTAATGGCACAACAACTGCAAGAGAAATGCAGGGAACAGCACCAACCCTTGTACATGGCCTTCTTTGACTTTACAAAGGCTTTTGACACTGTTAACCGCGAGGGACTGTGGAGCATCCTCCTCCGTTTCGGCAGCCCCCAAATGTTTGTCACCATCCTCCGCCTGCTCCACGACGACAGCCAAGCCGTGCTCCTGACCAACGGATCCATCACAGACCAAATCAATGTCTGGACCGGGGTCAAGCAGGGCTGCTTCATCGCGCCAACCCTCTACTCAATCTTCTTCGCTGCAATGCTCCACCTCACACTCAACAAGCTCCCCACTGGAGTGGAACTAAACTGTAGAACCAGTGGGAACCTGTTCAACCTTCGTCGCCTCCAGGCCAGATCCAAAACCGTCCCAACCTCTGTTGTCGAACTACAGTACGCGGATGACGCTTACGTCTGCGCACATTCAGAGGCTGAACTCCAAGCCATCGTCAACATCTTCACCGAGGTATACGAAAGCATGGACCTTACGCTAAATATGCGTAAGACAAAGGTCCTCTACCAACCTGACCCCACCACACAGCACTGTCCCCCAGTCATCAAGATCCACGGTGTGGCCCAGGACAACGTGGACCACTTTCCATACCTTGGGAGCCTATTATCAGCAAGGGAAAACATCAACAACGAGGTTCAACACCGCCTCCAGTGCACCAGCACAGCCTTCAGCTGCCTGAGGAAGAGAGTGTTCGAAGATCAGGCCCTCAAATCTGGCTTATGGTCTACAGGGCTGTAGTGATACTCGCCCTCCTGTATGGCTCAGAGATGTGGACTATATACAATATGGCCTCTACTCATTGGAATTCAGAAGAATGAGAGGTGATCTTATCGAAATGTATAAGATTATGAGGGGGCTTGACAAGGTGGATGCAGAGAGGATGTTTCCACTGATGGGGGAGCCTAGAACTAGAGGGCACGATCTTAGAATAAGGGGCCGCCCTTTTAAAACAGAGATGAGGAGAAATTTCTTCTCCCAGAGGGTTGTAAATCTGTGGAATTTGCTGCCTTAAAGAGCTGTGGATGCTGGGACATTGAATAAATTTAAGACAGAAATAGACAGTTTCTTAAACGATAAGGGGTAGTGGGTAAAATGATGGAATCCATTATTGAGGATGTTATAGCAGCGCATTTGGAAAGAGGTGACATGATAGGTCCAAGTCAGCATGGATTTGTGAAAGGGAAATCATGCTTGACAAATCTTCTGGAATTTTTTGAGGATGTTTCCAGTCGAGTGGACAAGGGAGAACCAGTTGATGTGGTGTATTTGGACTTTCAGAAGGCTTTCGACAAGGTCCCACACAAGAGATTAATGTGCAAAGTTAAAGCACATGGGATTGGGGGTAGTGTGCTGACGTGGATTGAGAACTGGTTGGCAGACAGGAACCAAAGAGTAGGAGTAAATGGGTACTTTTCAGAATGGCAGGCAGTGACTAGTGGGGTACCACAAGGTTCTGTGCTGGGGCCCCAGCTGTTTACATTGTACATTAATGATTTAGACGAGGGGATTAAATGTAGTATCTCCAAATTTGCGGATGACACTAAGTTGGGTGGCAGTGTGAGCTGCAAGGAGGATGCTATGAGGCTGCAGAGTGACTTGGATAGGTTAGGTGAGTGGGCAAATTCATGACAGATGAAGTATAATGTGGATAAATGTGAGGTTATCCACTTTGATTGTAAAAACAGAGAGACAGACTATTATCTGAATGGTGACAGATTAGGAAAAGGGGAGGTGCAACGAGACCTGGGTGTCATAGTACATCAGTCATTGAAGGTTGGCATGCAGGTACAGCAGGCGGTTAAGAAAGCAAATGGCATGTTGGCCTTCATAGCGAGGGGATTTGAGTACAGGGGCAGGGAGATGTTGCTACAGTTGTACAGGGCCTTGGTGCGGCCACACCTGGAGTATTATGTGCAGTTTTAGTCTCCTAACTTGAGGAAGGACATTCTTGCTATTGAGGGAGTGCAGCGAAGGTTCACCAGAAAGATTCCCGGGATGGCGGGACTGACATCTCAAGAAAGACTGGATCAACTGGGCTTGTATTCACTGGAGTTCAGAAGAATGAGAGGGGATCTCATAGAAACGTTTAAAATTCTGACGAGTTTAGACAGGTTAGATGCAGGAAGAATGTTCCCAATGTTGGGGAAGTCCAGAACCAGGGGTCACAGTCTAAGGATAAGGGGTAAGCCATTTAGGACCGAGATGAGGAGAAACTTCTTCACCCAGAGAGTGATGAACCTGTGGAATTCTCTACCACAGAAAGTTGTTGAGGCCAATTCACTGAATGTTTTCAAAAAGGAGTTCGATGTAGTCCTTACTACTAGGGGGATCAAGGGGTATGGCGAGAAAGCAGGAATGGGGTACTGTAGTTGCATGTTCAGCCATGAACTCATTGAATGGCCGTGCAGGCTCGAAGGGCCGAATAGCCTACTCCTGCACCTATTTTCTATGTTTCTATATTTCGATACTCAAATCCCCTAGCCAACATACCATTTGCCGTCATCACCGCCTGCTGTACCTGCATGCCAACTTTCAATGGCTGATGTACCATGACACCCAGGTCTCATTGCACCTGCCCTTTTCCTAATCTGCCGCCATTCAGATAATATTCTGCCTTTGTGTTTTTGCCTCCAAAGTGGATAACCTCACATTTATCCACATTATACTGCATCTGCCATGCATTCGCCCATTCACCTAACCTGTCCAAGTCACCCTGTAGCCTCTTAGCGTTCTCCTCACAGCTCACACCGCCACACAGCTTAGTGTCATCTGCAAACTTGGAGATATTACACTCAATTCCTTCATCTAAATCATTAATATATATTGTAAATAGCTGGGGTCCCAGCACTGAGCCCTGTGGCACCCCACTAGTCACTGCCTGCCATTCTGAAAAGGACCCGTTTATCCCGACTCTCTGTTTCCTGTCTGCCAACCAGTTCTCTATCCATGTCAGTACATTACCTCAAATACCATGTGCTTTAATTTTGCACACCAATCTCTTGTGTGGGACCTTGTCAATAGCCTTTTGAAAGTCCATTCCACCACATCCACTGGTTCTCCCTTGTCTACTCTACTAGTTACATCCTCAAAAAATTCCAGAAGATTAGTCAAGCATGATTTCCCTTTCATAAATCCATGCTGACTTGGACCGATCCTGTCACTGCTTTCCAAATGCGCTGCTATTTCATCTTTAATAATTGATTCCAACATTTTCCCCACTACTGATGTCAGGTTAACCAGTCTATAATTACCCATTTTCTCTCTCCCTCCTTTTTTAAAAAGTGGTGTTACATTAGCTACCCTCCAGTCCATAGGAACTGTTCCAGAGTCGATAGACTGTTGGAAAATGATCACCAATGCATCCACTATTTCTAGGGCCACTTCCTTAAGTCCTCTGGGATGCAGACTATCAGGCCCCAGGGATTTATCGGCCTTCAATCCCATCAATTTCCCTAACACAATTTTCCGCCTAATAAGGATTCCCTTCAGTTCCTCCTTCTCACTAGACCCTCGGTCCCCTAGTATTTCTGGAAGGTTATTTGTGTCTTCCTTCATGAAGTCAGAACCAAAGTATTTGTTCAACTGGCCTGCCATTTCTTTGTTCCCCGTCAGAAATTCACCTGAATCTGACTGCAAGGGACCTACGTTTGTCTTCGCTAATCTTTTTCTCTTCACATTGCTCCATCTACCTACCCTGGTTCTGTAGCTCTTGGCACCTTTGCTAACAAAATTATATCAATTAGTTCATTATTTCATTCTGAGCCTTTGCTCCCATGGTTTTCTTGATTGTTGCTTTTTTAACAGTTCTGTATAATGAGGCACTGCAATTGGCAGCAGCAACCTGCATTCTTTAATTCTGGTCGCCTATGTTTCCTCCTCTCCTTCTGTTGGCAGAGCCTTCTGTTGCCTCATTCTTACCCTTTGGAAGTACCTCCCCTCACCCCTCTGTCCTTTGACCCCATTCGCCACTTTTAAAAGTCTTCTTAAAACACATCTCTTTGGCCAAGTTTTCAGTCATCTCCCCTACCCGCCCATAGCCCTGACCCCCCCCACCCCCCCCACCCCACTTCCTTTTCTCCTCTGTGAGGTGACTTGGCACATTTTTTCACATTTAAGGCACAAAATAAATGCAAATTGTTATTGCATTAAAGGGGAAAATTGGCCACAGTCCCCACTCCAGCCATCTCTGCATTGATGGCTGCTGGAAATGCATGTGTAGGCTGGAGTTATTTTTGTAATTTATTCATGGGATGTGGGTGTTGCTGGCAAGATCAGCATTTTTTTTCTTGTTTTTTTTTATTGCCCATCCCTAATTGCCCTTGAGAAGGTGGTGGTAAGTTGCCTTCTTGAACCACTGTAGTCCTTGTGGTGAAGGTACACCTACAGAGCTATTAGGGAGGGAGTTCCAGGATTTTGCCCCAACGATGATGAAGGAATGACGATAGATTTCCATGTCAGGATGGTGTGTAACTTCGAGGGGAACGTGGAGGTGATGGTGTTCCCATGTGCCTGCTGCCCTTGTCCTTCTAGGTGATAGAGGTCGTGGGTTTTGGAGGTGCTGTCGAAGAAGCCTTGGCGAGTTGCTGCAGTGCATCTTGTAGATGGTACACACTGCAGTCATGTTGCACCAGTGGCGAAGGGAATGAATGTTTAAGGTGGTGGATAGGGTGCCAATCAAGTAGGCTGCAGAAGTCTGTGTGCAGACATCAGGAAAGGACAGGAATGACTTCCTGTCCCTGAACAGGGGAGGGAAGAGGAGAGGAGAGGATGGGAGGGAAGGAAAGGAAAGGAAAGGAAAGGAAAGGAAAGGAAAGGAAAGGAAAGGAAAGGAAAGGAGAGGAGAGGAGAGGAGAGGAGGGGAGGAGAGGGGAGGAGAGGAGGAGAAGGGAGGAGAGGAGAGGAGAGGAGGAGAGGGGAGGGGAGGGGAGGGGAAGGGAGGGGAAGGGAGGAGGAAGAAAAAATGGAGGGGAGGGGAGGAGAGGAGAGATGGGGAGGGAAGAGAAGAGGAGAGGAGAGGAGAGGAGGGGAGGGGAGGAGGGGAAGGGAGGGGAGGGGAGGGGAGAGAGAAGAGGGGAGGGGATGGGAGGGAAGAGCAGGGGAGGGGAGGGGAGGGGATGGGAGGGAAGAGGAGGAGAGGAGGGGAGGAGAGGAGAAGAGAGGAGGGGAGGGGAGGGGAGGAGAGGAGGGGAGGGGAGGAGGGGAGAGCAGGGGAGGGGAGGGGAGGGGACGGGAGGGAAGAAGAGGAGAGGAGGGGAGGAGAGGAAAAGAGAGGAGGGGAGGGGAGGGGAGTAGAGGAGGGGAGGGGAGGAGAGGAGAAGAGGGGAGGAGAGGGGAGGGGAGGAGGAAGAAAAAAATCGTAGCACAGGATACAAAGTAAAAAATGCCATTGTTGCCTCGGCGAGATTAAAATTGAATTGGCGAAAGGCAGGAAAAGCTTGCTCCTAATATTGGGAAATTGTCAGGCTGCTATTAAGGAATTTTTGTTGTGCAGCAGTTGATACATTTGCCACACTGAAGTACTGACATCAGTATTTTATTCAGAAAGCTGGTTTTGAAGAAAGGCCTGAGGTATTGAGTTCAGCCCCTGCATCATACTGAGCACAACCTTCAGGAAATGGTGGAGTGCAGAAAATGATCCCATTGAGGAAAATTCAGAAAGCAGGAGGGAGCAAACTATAGGTTGCCTGAGATTAGATAATGTGGAAGAAAAAAAATTGAATTTATTTGGAAACTTCTTGCATTTTCAGGATGCCGCAATGAATGAAACATTCAGAAGTATGGTCACTATTGTTATACAGCCTAACCCTCCTAATTCAAAGTTGCTTTGTTCAAATTATCCAATAATTTAATTTTTAGCTCAAAGGATCCCCACTGGAAGACCCATTGGTACCAATAAAGAGAAATGGGGTAAAGAAAATAATAACAACTGGTATAACAGCTCAAGAAAGCCCAAGTACCAGCGGGTTAAAAAAAAATATCATACAATAAGAGTCATTAATGGGATAGCTCGATTCTAATCTCTATTGCATTGGCCTGAATTGCATTGTTTGGCTTTTTTCAGCAGACATTGGACTACTTATGTTCTTGCGCTGATATTGTGAAGTGTTTTCATGTTAGTCAGTGAGAAAAGAGATTGAAATATTGGCTCAGCTGATCGATGTATCAGTCACCTGTTTGATTCGTATGTGAACAGTACATTAAATGATACAGTGTTTGCTAACAGTAAGCCACAGATAGTAACAGTTGAAGGTAGTGGTGATTCTGCCTAGTGGAGGAGGTCCAGAGGAGGAGGGATGTCCTGTATCTGCATTGGCGGGGAAAGATGTCACCTCGCCCCCCAGTCCCTCTCTCCTCCAGTAGCTCGTGCTGCTCTGCCTGGCCTCATGTCTTCCTCCCATTCCTTGTCCAGACCAAGGGGGACCCTAGCAAGATGCCGATGACCAAGCACTCCCTTTCTCCTGGTGACTCCTATAAGGTGTCAAATAAGGATTAGCACTGCACTCATGGGGAGAAATTCGGTTGCACCTCATTTGGGGCGGTAATCCAGGCGGAACGGAAATTTTAGCGCCTTGAAGAAGTTTCCACCCTCTGCCCAGAAATTTGTCAGAATCGGGCGAAGAGCTGACAGGGGTGCTAAATCAGCCATTGCACACCAGAGCTGCAGGGGGCGATAACGCAACTTTGGTCGGTAAATTTGGCGGACCCATTGCGTATGTGCCGAATTCCAAATCAGATCCCGGAAAAAGCCGAGTCTTAAAGGTACGGCATGGTAATGCACCCATTAAAGTTTTCAAAATCATTTGTTTTCAACCTGTACTGTTATGTCTATCTGCCAGTGCAAGCTCGGAAGCTCATGCACCATGCTCCATGTAAACATTGCACTGACTGTGACTTCCAAGGGAAGCGCTTCCTCATCCCTTTAAGTAGCCACCAGTTAACGACTCTGCAAGCCTGTACCGACTGTTTTTCCAGACGTTGTTCTTGGCAGCCGCTAAATAAGACGGCCGCACCTAATTTACCAACCACGGCGCAAGTGTGGGTGCTGCACCAGGAATATGTCACGGTCGGTGTGATCATCAGCAGCCAGACGCTACTGGTTTGCGCCTCCGGTGAGCCTCTAATGAATTTTCGGTCGGGGCGCTAAATGCTGCACTCCTGGTCGGTAACCTCTTACACTCCCATTAACGCCCCCTCTGGTCGCTAACTGAGGAGTTCGACAACCGGAAATCCAGCACTTACTCTTTATAGGTGAAGTCCTCAGAGAATTTCCAGAGTAAATGTTGTTTGAGTGTTGGTGAAGTCTTGACAAAGTGTCTCAGAATGTCTCCCGATGTGTTTCAGAAGTCCTCTTCACACCTCCAGCAACAATGAATATGAAAAGGTGAGTATCCTTTAAGTAGCGCTTGAAATCAACATTAGCGCTGTGTTTACTCCCATCATCACCTGTCGCTGTTAGGAAAGGGCATTAGAACAAGCGCTAGCAACCAAAATACTGTGCAGCCTCTTTAATGACCGCTAGCAGGCATTATAAGTTGCGATTGGCTGTTTAACGATTCTCCGGGCGGCTGTTCCTAGCGCTAGCTTCAATTCCTTTACCAAGATAACGTCTTTCGCAAATGTGGGCTAAACCAGTGTGCACCTTAAGTCTTTAACTTGGTCACCTTGGAGGCTATTTATTGCCTAAAGTATTCGCCGAAAATTGCCTGCCCCTTATGTGACACAATGTCAAATTTTGTCTGAGTACGCTCCTGTGAATCGCCATGGAATATTTTACTACGTTAAAGGTGCTATATAAATGGAAGTTGTTGTTGCTGAGTGAGAAATGTCTCCAGGCATCCACCAGGAACTGTCGCAGAGTGGCCTTGGTGAAGGCCAGTGAGCAGGTTAGTCTCCTACCCTTTCAGTTGTCAGCAGGGCCTGGTTGTGTTTCGGTCAGTCAGATGGTGCCCCAGGCAGGCAAAGGCAACTGGGATAGAAATAAGAAAGGTTTCACATCCTCAGGGAAAAAGGAATCTGTGCCTGTAGGTAATTGCCACATAATTGTAGTGCACTGTACTCTGGAACTAATTCAGCTTGGCTGTATTATGTGGACTACACAGTAAACATTACATCACCTGACAGCTGCTTAAATTTAGACCCAAGAATGTTGAAAACAAAAAAAAAGCAATCCCTGTTTCTATAGTTATTTCTATCCCCCTTATTTCTGTCTTGTCCCTCACACTATACTTGGGTGCTTGGATGCTGGTCACTCACACAAAATGCTGGAATCTCACACTTTGACAAGGTTGACCACACCATCTTCCTCCAACGCCTCTCCTCCGTTGTCCAGCTGGGTGAGACTGCACTCG
This sequence comes from Pristiophorus japonicus, assembly GCF_044704955.1. NCBI lineage: Eukaryota > Metazoa > Chordata > Chondrichthyes > Pristiophoridae > Pristiophorus > Pristiophorus japonicus. The sequence goes on from NC_091981.1 coordinate 61,628,703, forward strand.
CCTGGCTCCATTCCTATCCATCCAGTCATAGCCAGAGAATCTCCTGCAATGGCTTCTCTTCCCACTCCATTTTTGTTCCCTTTGCAGTCCCCCAAGCATCTCTCCTTCCCCACCCCCTTCTATTTCTTATCTGCATGCTGCCCCTCAGCAACATCATCTGAAAACACAATGTTAGGTTCCACATTTACACTGACGACACCTAGCTCTAGCTCGCCAGAATCTCTCTCAACTCCTCCACTGCCTCTGATTTGTCAAGCTTGTCTGACATCCAGTATTGAATGAGCAGAAATTTCCTCAAATTAAATATTGGAAAGACCGGAGCCTTTGGGTGTGAAATTGGGTGACTTTGCATCTTCTGTTAGACTCGACTATTCCAATGCACTCCTGGCTGTCTTCTCACCATGCACCCTCCATAAACTTGAGCTCATCCAAAACATCCACCTCCCCCCCGCCCCACCCCCGCCAACCGCCCTCCTCCCCCAACCGCCTCCATCTCTGTAACCTCCTCCAGCCCTACAACCCTCAGAGATTTCTGCGCTTCTCCAATTCTGGGCTCTTGCGTATTCCTGATTTTCTTTGCTCCACTATTGGCAACCGTGCTTTCAGCTGCCTGAGCCCTACGCTCCCTAAATCTCTCTACCTCCCTACCTCCCTCTCTTTCCATAAGATGCTCCTTAAAATCTACCTCTTTTGATCAAGCTTTTGGTCACCTGTCCTATATCTACTTATGTGGCTCAGTGCCAAATTTTGTTTCATAACGCTCCTGTGAAGCATCTTGGGATATTTTACTACATTGAAGGCACTATATAAATGTAGATTGTTATTGTTGTTGTCTAGCCTAGGTCTCACACTATATCCTGGTGCCTCACATTATATGCTTCGGTTTCACACTATGCGCTGGGGTCTCACATTATATCCTGGGGTCTCATACTATTCTCTGGCATCTCACACTATAACCTGGTGCTTCACATAATATCATGGGGCCTTACACTGTAGCCTAACATTGACTCATTCTCAGTTTTTCTCTTCTTTCCTGTGAGGTCGGTCTGCGGCTTTTGAATTCACTGTGCAGAGAATTACAGAGCCTGAGTCTTACCAATCCATTAGCACACCAGCACGGCCTGGCATATCTGATTACTAGTTTCAGAAGAAACAATACAACCGTGTAATGAAAAGAGAATCACAGGCACTAAGTAAAACAAATGCAAAAACTTCCCCCTCGTCCCTCATCTCCCTGATGGCTCAGTAGGAGGAGCTCACTATTGTGTTCCTAACACAGATGAGACTGCACACAGGGAGGTTAAAGTAACAGTGACCTCAGTCTTTATTAAGACACTCCAGAGTGAGGAACAGGCCTTAGGGGTCGGCTTACATACAGTGTTCCCAAGGGATGCTGGGATCCCTTGGGACTTCAGGCGATGAGCTCCCGGGTGGCAGAATATGGGAGTGCATGCTTTACAGATACACAACATCACTCCCCCCCCCCAAAAGCCAAAGTGAAAACTATTTACAAGGTGAGGCGGCCGGGAGCCTTTCTTTCCCTGGTGGACCGCCTCGGTACAAATGTCTGTTCTGGTGTGTTGGCTGTGCCCTTGCTGGACTGGCGTGTTGTTGGCCTTGCTGGGCTGTTGGGCGTGATGGGTTCGATTTCCTGGTCTGGCGTGGTGTCGGTGTCGGTGATCCTTTGGGTGTGTGTTGTGGGCTCAAAAAAGGTGGTGTCTGCTGTGGGTTGTTCAGGGCAGTCTGTGAACCGCAGCCTCGTTTGGTCCAGGTGCTTTCTGCAAATTTGTCCATTGTCTAGTTTGACTGCAAACAACCTATTCCCTTCTTTAGCGATCACCGTGCTTGCGATCCACTTGGGACCATGTCCATAGTTTAGCACATACACAGGGTCATTCAGATCAATTTCCCGTGACACAGTGGCGCGACCATCGTTTACATTTTGTTGCTGTCACCTGCTCTCTACCTGATCATGCAGGTTGGGGTGAACCAGCGAGAGTCTTGTTTTAAGTGTCCTTTTCATGAGTAGCTCAACCGGGGGCGGTAGCTGAGCAGTATTCGGGACAGGTGGGTTTGGAGTGAGCCTTCTGTGATTTGTTTAAGGCTCTGTTTGATGGTTTGTACTGCCCGCTCTGCCTGCCCATTGGAGGCTGGTTTAAATGGGGCCAAGGTGACATGTTTAATCCCATTGTGGATCATGAATTCTTTAAATTCGTCACTGGTGAAACATGGCCCGTTGTCACTGACCAGTATGTCAGGCAGGCCGTGGGTGGCAAACATGGCCCTCAGGCTTTCAATGGTGGCGGTGGCGGTGCTTCCCGACAATATTTTACGTTCAATCCACCACCACCAGGAACATTTTACCGAGAAACGGGCCCGCATAGTCGACATGGATCCTCAACCATGGTCTGGAGGGCCAGGAACACAAACTTAGTGGTGCCTCTCTGGGCACGTTGCTCAACTGAGCACATACGCTGCATTGCCGTACACAGAACTCGAAGTCAGAGTCGATACCGGGCCACCACACGTGGGATCTGGCTATCGCTTTCATCATTACTATACCCGGGTATGTGCTGTAGAGAACCGAGATGAACGTCTCCCTGCCCTTTTTTGGTAGCACTACGTGGATACCCCACAACAGGCAGTCTGCCTGAATGGACAGCACGTCGTTTCGCCACTGGAACGGCTTGATTGGCTCTTGCATTTCAACGGGGATGATGGCCCAGCTCCCATACACTACACAGTTTTTTACTAGGGACAGCAGAGGATCTTGGCTGGTCCAAGTCCTAATCTGGCGGGCCGTGACAGGTGATTTATCATTTTTAAATACTTCCATGACCATCAACAAGCCTGCAGGCTTCGCCACCATCAACAAGTTTGCAAGCTGCGCCATTTCCACCCCCGTGGTGGGCAATGGTAGCCGACTGTGAGCATCCGCACAGTTCTCGGTACCTGGCCTATGGTGGATGGTGTAGTTATACGCTGATAGCACGATTGCCCTCCTTTGTATGCGGGCTGAGGCATTAGTATTTATCCCCTTGTTTTCATCGAACAGGGATGTGAGGGGCTTGTGATCGGTTTCCAGCTCAAATTTGAGGCCAAACAGGTACTGATGCATTTTCTTTACCCCGAACACACACGCTAATGCTTCTTTCTCAATCATGCTGTAGGCCCTTTCGGCCTTCGACAAGCTCCTAGAAGCATAGGCGACAGGTTGCAACTTCCCCGCAACGTTAGCTTGTTGTAATACACACCCGACTCCGTACGACGACGCGTCACATGCTAGCACAAATCTTTTACACGGGTAATACAATAGAAGCACCTTGTTGGAGCCTAAAATGTTTCTGGCTTTGTCAAAAGCAATTACTTGGTTTTTTTCGCCATACTCAGTTCTCACCTTTGCGCAATAACACATGTAGGGGCTCTAAAAGGGTGCTTAACCCCAGTAGGAAGTTACCAAAATAGTTGAGGAGTCCCAGGAACGACCGCAGCTCCGTGACGTTCTGTGGCCGGGGTACGTTCATGAAAGCCTCTGTCTTGGCGTCTGTGGGCCGAATGCCGTCCTCCGTGATCTTTCTCCCCAAAAACTCAATTTCTGTTGCAATGAAGATGCATTCCGACCTCTTCAGCCACAGCCCTATGCGATCCAGTCGCTGGAGGACCTCCTCCAGGTTTTGTAGGTGCTCGGTGGTATCCTGACCTGTGACCAATATGTCGTCCTGAAAGACCACCGTGTGTGGTACCGACTTGAGTAGGCTCTCTATGTTTCTCTGGAAGATCGCTGCAGCCGACCGAATTCCAAACGGGCATCTGTTGTAGATGAACAGTCCCTTGTGCGTGTTGATGCAGGTGAGGCCCTTTGAAGACTCCTCCAGCTCCTGCGTCATGTAGGCCGAAGTTAGGTCGAGCTTGGTGAATGTCTTGCCTCCTGCCAGCGTCGCAAATAGCTCGTCTGCCTTAGCTAGCGGGTATTGGTCCTGTAGGGAGAATCGATTAATAGTTATTTTATAATCGCTGCAAATCCTGACTGTGCCATCACTTTTGAGTACTGGAACAATCGGGCTGGCCCACTCGTTGAATTCCACTGGGGAGATGATGCCCTTGCGTTGCAGCCTGTCCAGCTCAATTTCCACTCTCTCCCTCATCATGTGAGGTACCGCTCGCGCCTTGTGGTGAATGGGTCATGCCTCTGAGACCAAGTGGATCCGCACCTTCGCCCCAGAAAAGTTTCCAATGCCTGGCTCAAAAAGGGAAGGAAATTTGATAAGAACCTGGGTATATGAGGCCTCATCGACATGTGATAGCGCTCGGATGTCATCCCAGTTCCAGCGGATTTTTCCCAGCCAGCTCCTTCCAAGCCATGTGGGGCCATCGCCCGGGACAATCCAGAGTGGCAGTTCGTGCACCGTGCCCTCGTAGGTGACCTTGACCATGGCGCTGCCCAGGACAGTGATGAGCTCTTTGATGTACATTCTCAGTTTTGTGTGGATAGGGCTCAGGGCTGGTCTGAGTGCCTTGTTGCACCACAGTCTCTCAAACATCTTTTTACTCATGATGGATTGGCTAGCGCCAGTGTCCAGTTCCATGGCTACAGGTAAACCATTCAATTTTACGTTTAGCATTATAGGTGGACATTTTGTCGAAAATGTGTGCACCCCGTGTACTTCAGCATCTGCCTTCTCTCTCTGAGGCTCGAAATTGCTTTCATCCACCATGGACCGATCTTCCTCTGCCATGTGAAGGTTAGCAGGTTTTGCAGAGCTTGCAGCTCATTTGCAAGCTCATTGGAGGTGCCCCATTGTTCCGCAGCTCTTACAAACATACCCTTTGAAGCAGCATGAATGGGCTGAATGGAAGCCTCCACAACGCCAACAAGGTGTGAATTGTCTTGCATTCATCCTTTGTTTGGAGATTCTGAGTCATCTGGGTCACCTGAGGCCTGCTGGTAGTTGCAGACTCGTGGGTTCTGCCCTGTACATTTCTGCTCGCAAACACAGTTCCAGTTAATTTATGAACATTGCTAGCACTTGTGTGCTGAGAGATTTGTTTGGTGTTATCACTGGTGGACATAAACGCCTGTGCTATCGCAATGGCCTCACTGAGGGTCGGTGTCTCTACAGTCAAAAGTTTTCGTAGGATGGTCTCATGGCCAATGCCCAGTACAAAAAAGTCTCTGAGCATTTGCTCCAGGTAGCCATCAAACTCACATTGTCCTGAAAGTCGCCTTAGCTCGGCGACGTAGCTTGCCACTTCCTGATCTTCAGATCGCTGGCACGTGTAGAACTGATACCTCGCCATCAGCACGCTCTCCCTTGGGTTAAAATGCTCCCGAACCAGTGAAGACAGCTCGTCATACGACTTACCTGTGGGTTTCACCAGAGCCAGAAGATTCTTCATAGGGCTGTAGGTCGGTGCCCCGCAGACCGTGAGGAGGACCGCTCTCCTTTTGGCAGCGCTTCCTTCTCCATCCAGCTCATTGGCTACAAAGTACTGGTCTAGCCGTTCGAAATAGACTTCCCAGTCCTCACACTCCAAGAACTTCTCCAGGATGCCTACAGTTTGCTGCATCTTTGCGTTGGATTCGTATTCTCGTCGCCAGTTATTGTGTTCCTATCACAGATGTGGCTGCACACAGGGATGTTAAAGTAACAGTGAACTCAGTCTTTAATAAGACACTCCAGAGTGAGGAACAGGCCTTAGGGGCCGGCTTATCTACAGTGCTCCAAAGGAATGCTGGGATCCCTTGGGACTTCAGGGTGCTCCCTGGTGACGGAACATGGGAGTGCATGCTTTACAGATACACAACACTCACAGTGTAATGACATATGGATCTGCACAGATCAAAGACATCCAGGGTAGAATTTGGTATCAGTTGTCCCTATATTTCAGGTCTAAAATGGGCACAATTCATTCCAATTTATCAGTGCATGCATTGGTCCCACTGTTAAATTCACATGACCCTTTTTTTAAGCATTTTGGACAGCCACCTGAAATATACGTTAAGCCCCGTGAATATTTTAATTAAGTGCCTAATGCCAAAGAAAGAAAGAAATTCTTGAAGTTATATAGTGCTTTTCACGGCTACCGGACGTTTCAAAGCACTTGCCAATTTGCACACAGCAAGCTCCCACAAACAGCAATCTGATAATGACCAGATAATCAGTTTTCGTTACGTTGATTGAGGGATAAATATTGGCCAGGACACTGGAGATATCTCCCCCTGCTCTTCTTCGAAATAATCGAAGAGTAATGAAGGATTGCGGGAGGGATTTAGGAGGGCAGCATATCTGAGAGAGGAGAGATGAAAGGAGGCATGACAACAGGAGAGAACGGTCATGGAGGGATAGATAGAAAATGTAGCAATCTCAGGAGTGCTACCAGTGCCATGTGCTAGTCAGAGTAGGAATTGCAGGATAGCTAAGATGAATACGTGGCTTGAAGAGTGGTGCAGGAGGGAGGGATTCAAATTCCTGGGACATTGGAACCAGTTCTGAGGGAGGTGGGACCAGTACAAACCGACGGTCTGCACCTGGCCAGGACCGGTACCAATGTCCTAGGGGGAGTGTTTCCTAGTGCTGTTGTGGAGGGGTTAAAATAATATGTCAGGGGGATGGGAATCTATGCAGGGAGACAGAGGGAAGTAGAATGGGGGAAGAAGCAAAAGATAGAAAGAAGAATAGTAAAAGTGGAGGGCAGAGAAACCCAAGGCAAAAAATCAAAAAGGGCAACATTACAGCAAAATTCTGAAGGGGCAAAGTGTGTTAAAAAGGTAAGCCCGAAGGCTCTGTGCCTCAATGCAAGGAGTATTCGTAATAAGGTGGACGAATTAACTGCGCAGGCAGCTATTAACGAATATGATATAATTGGCTCCAGGGTGACCAAGGCTGGGAACTCAACATCCAGGGGTATTCAATATTCAGGAAGGATAGACAAAGGAAAAGGAGGTGGTGTAGCATTGCTGGTTAAAGAGGAAATTAACACAATAGTAAGGAAGGATATTAGCTTGGATGATGTGGAATCTGTATGGGTAGAGCTGCGGAATACCAAAGGGCAGAAAACTCTAGTGGGAGTTGTGTACAGACCACCAAACAGTCGTAGTGAGGTTAGGGTCAGCATTAAACAAGAAATTAGGAATGCATGCAATAAAGGTACAGCAGTTATCATGGGCAACTTTAATCTACATATAGATTGGGCTAACCAAACTGGGGGCAATACAGTGGAGGAGGATTTCCTGGAGTATATTAGGGATGGTTTTCGAGACCAATATGTTGAGGAACCAACTAGAGGGCTGGCCATCCTAGACTGGGTGAAGTGTAATGAGAAAGGACTAATTAGCAATCTTGATGTGCAAGGCCCCTTGGGGAAGAGTGACCATAATATGGTAGAATTCTTTATTAAGATGGAGAGTGACATAGTTAATTCAGAGACTAGGGTCCAGAACTTAAAGAAAGGTAACTTCGATGGTATGAGACGTGAATTGGCTAGAATAGACTGGCAAATGATACTTAAAGGGTTGAGGGTGGATAGGCAATAGCAAACATCTAAAGATGACATGGATGAACTTCAACAATTATCCATCCCGGTCTGGAGTAAAAATAAAACGGGGAAGGTGGCTCAACTGTGGCTAACAAGGGAAATTAGGGATAGTGTTAAATCCAAGGAAGAGGCATATAAATTGGCCAGAAAAAGCAGAAAACCTGACAACTGGGAGAAATTTAGTATTCAGCAGAGGAGGTCAAAGGGTTTAATTAGGAGGGGGGAAATAGAGTATGAGAGGAAGCTTGCTGAGAACATAAAAACTGACTGCAAAAGCTTCTATAGATATGTGAAGAGAAAAAGATTAGTGAAGACAAACGTAGGTCCCTTGCAGTCAGAATCAGGTGACTTTATAATGGGGAACAAAGAAATGGCAGACCAATTGAACAAATACTTTGTTTCTGTCTTCACGAAGGAAGACACAAATAACCTTCCAGAAATACTAGGGGACCGAGTGTCTAGTCAGAAGGAGGAACTGAAGGAAATCATTATTAATCAGGAAATTGTGTTAGGGAAATTGATGGGATTGAAGGCCGATAAACTCCCAGGGCCTGATAGTCTGCATCCCAGAGTACTTAAGGAAGTGGCCCTAGAAATAGTGGATGCATTGGTGGTCATTTTCCAGCAGCCTATCAACTCTGGATCAGTTCCTATGGACTGGAGGGTAGCTAATGTAACACCACTTTTTAAGAAAGGAGGGAGAGAGAAAATGGGTAATTATAGACCGGTTAGCCTGACATCAGTATTGGGGAAAATTTTGGAATCAATTATTAAAGATGAAATAGCAGCACATTTGGAAAGCAGTGACAGGATCGGTCCAAGTCAGCATGGGTTTATGAAAGGGAAATCATGCTTCACAAATCTTCTAGAATTTTTTCAGGATGTAACTAGTAGAGTGGACAAGGGAGAACCAGTGGATGTGGTGTATTTGTACATTCACAAGGCTTTTGACAAGGTCCCACACAAGAGATTGGTGTGCAAAATTAAAGCACATGGTATTGGGGGTAATGTATTGAGGTGGATAGAGAACTGGTTGGCAGACAGGAAGCAGAGAGTCGGGATAAACGGGTCCTTTTCAGAATGGCAGGCAGTGACTAGTGGGGTGCCACAGGGCTCAGTGCTGGGACCCCAGCTATTTACAATATACATCAATGATTTAAGTGAAGGAATTGAGTGTAATATCTCTAAGTTTGCAGATGACACTAAGCTAGGTGGCGGTGTGAGCTTGAGGAGGACGCTAAGAGGCTGCAGGGTGACTTGGACAGGTTAGGTGAGTGTGCAAATGCATGGCCGATGAAGTATAAAGTGGATAAATGTGTGGTTATCCACTTTGGTGGCAAAAACACGAAGACAGAATATTATCTGAATGACGGCAGATTAGGAAAAGGGGAGATGCAACGAGATCTGGGTGTCATGGTACATCAGTCATTGAAAGTTGGCATGCAGGTATAGCAGGTGGTGAAGAAGGCAAATGGTATGTTGGCCTTCATAGCAAAGGGATTTGAGTATAGGAGCAGGGAGGTCTTACTGCAGTCATACAGGGCCTTGGTGAGGCCTCACTTGGAATATTGTGTCAGTTTTGGTCTCCTAATCTGAGGAAGGATGTTCTTACTATTGAGGGAGTGCAGCGAAGCTTCACCAGACTAATTCCTGGGATGGCTGGACTGACATATGAGGAGAGACTGGATCGACTGGGCCTATATTCACTGGAGTTTAGAAGGATGAGAACATAAGAACATAAGAATTAGGAACAGGAGTAGGCCATTTAGCCCCTCGAGCCTGCTCCGCCATTCAATAAGATCATGGCTGATCTGGTCCTGGACTCAGCTCCACTTACCCGCCCTCTCCCCGTAACCCTTAATTCCCTTATTGCTTAAAAATCTATCTATCTTTGACTTGAAAACATTCAATGAGCCAGCCTCAACTGCTTCCTTGGGCAGAGAATTCCACAGATTCACAACCCTCTGGGAGAAGAAATTCTTTCTCAACTCGGTTTTAAATTGGCTCCTCCGTTTTTTGAGGCTGTGCCCCCTAGTTCTAGTCTACCCCACCAATGGAAACAACCTCTCTGCCTCTATCTTGTCTATCCCTTTCATGATTTTAAATGTTTCTATAAGATCACCCCTCATCCTTCTGAACTCCAAGGAGTAAAGACCCAGTCTACTCAATCTATCATCATAAGGTAACCCCCTCATTTCTCGAATCAGCCTAGTGAATCATCTCTGTACCCTTTCCAAAGCTAGTATATCCTTCCTTAAGTAAGGTGACCAAAACTGCACGCAGTACTCCAGGTGCGGCCTTACCAATACCTTATACAGTTGCAGCAACACCTCCCTGCTTTTGTACTCCATCCCTTTCGCAATGAAGGCCAACATTCCATTTGCCTTCCTGATTACCTGCTGCACCTGCAAACTAACCTTTTGGGATTCATGCACAAGGACCCCCAGGTCCCTCTGCACCATAGCATGTTGTAATTTCTCCCCATTCAAATAATATTCCCTTTTACTGTTTTTTTTCCCAAGGTGGATGACCTCACACTTTCTGACATTGTATTCCATCTGCCAAACTTTAGCCCATTCACTTAACCTATCCAAATCTCCTTGCAGCCTCTCTGAGTCCTCTACACAACCCGCTTTCCCACTAATCTTAGTGTTATCTGCAAATTTTGTTGCACTACACTCTGTCCCCTCCTCTAGGTCATCTATGTATATTGTAAACAGTTGTGGTCCCAGCACTGATCCCTGTGGCACACCACTAACCACTGATTTCCAACTGGAAAAGGACCCATTTATCCCGACTCTCTGCTTTCTGTTCGCCAGCCAATTCTCTATCCATGCTAATACATTTCCTCTGACTCCGCGTACCTTTATCTTCTGCAGTAACCTTTTGTGTGGCACCTTATCGAATGCCTTTTGGAAATCTAAATACACCACATCCATCGGTACACCTCTATCCACCATGCTCGTTATATCCTCAAAGAATTCCAGTAAGTTAGTTAAACATGATTTCCCTTTCATGAATCTATGCTGCGTCTGCTTGATTGCACTATTCCTATCCAGATGTCCCGCTATTTCTTCCTTAATGATAGTTTCAAGCATTTTCCCCACTACAGATGTTAAACTAACCGGCCTATAGTTACCTGCCTTTTGCCTGCCCCCTTTTTTAAACAGAGGCGTTACATTAGCTGCTCTCCAAACCGCTGGTACCTCCCCAGAGTCCAGAGAATTTTGGTAGATTATAACAAATGCATCTGCTATAACTTCCGCCATCTCTTTTAATACCATGGGATGCATTTCATCAGGACCAGGGGACTTGTCTACCTTCAGTCCCATTAGTCTGTCCAGCACTACCTCCCTAGTGATAGTGATCATCTCAAGGTCCTCCCTTCCCACATTCCTATGACTAGCAATTTTTGGCATGGTTTTTGTGTCTTCCACTGTGAAGACGGAAGCAAAATAATTGTTTAAGGTCTCAGCCATTTCCACATTTCCCATTATTAAATCCCCCTTTTCATCTTCTAAGGGACCAACATTTACTTTAGTCACTCTTTTCCGTTTTATATATCTGTAAAAGCTTTTACTATCTGTTTTTATGTTTTGCGCAAGTTTACCTTCGTAATCTATCTTCCCTTTCTTTATTGCTTTTTTAGTCATTCTTTGCTGTTGCTTAAAATCTTCCCAATCCTCTAGTTTCCCACTAACCTTGGCCACCTTTTACGATTTGGTCTTTGATTTGATACTTTCCTTTATTTCCTTGGTTATCCACGGCTGGTTATCTCTTCTCTTGCCGCCCTTCTTTTTCACTGGAATATATTTTTGTTGTGCATTATGAAAGAGCTCCTTAAAAGTCCTCCACTGTTCCTCAATTGTGCCACCGTTTAGTCCTTGTTTCCAGTCTACTTTAGCCAACTCTGCCCTCATCCCACTGTAGTCCCCTTTGTTTAATCATAGTACGCTCGTTTCTGACACAAATTCCTCATCCTCAATCTGTATTACAAATTCAACCATATTGTGATCACTCATTCCGAGAGGATCTTTTACGAGGAGATCTATGAGAGGAGATCTCATAGAAACATATAAAATTCTGACAGGACTGGACAGGTTAGATGCAGGAAGAATGTTCCCGATGTTGGGGAAATCCAGAACCAGGGGATACAATCTAAGGATAAGGGGTAAGCCATTTAGGACCAAGATGAGGAGAAGCCTCTTCACTCAGACAGTTGTTAACCTGTGGAATTCTCTACCGCAGAGAGTTGTTGATGCCAGTTCGTTGGATATATTCAAGAGAGAGTTAGATATGGCCCTTACGGCTAAAGGGGTCAAGGAGTATGGAGAAAAAGCAGGAAAGGGGTACTGAGATGAATGATCAGCCATGATCTTATTGAATTATGGTGCAGGCTCAAAGGGCCGAATGGCCTACTCCTGCACCTATTTTCTATGTTTCTATGTTTCTAGAAGGAAAAGAGGGGAAAAAATGGAAAATATTGAATGGCTTGGGTCCGGAGCGGCAGCCAAAGTGTGCACGCGAATGGACACAGGGGAAGAGCTTCGGTTACATAAGCCTATTTAAATGTAGTAATTAATGGGATATAATAGTAGAGATTCCAGGCTCAAAGTCAGAGGTCCCATGGAAGGACAAAGCCAATATAAGCAGAATGAGGCTGGCACAGAGCATCGAGCACCGACGAACCGCTGTCCAAAGCAGGCAAGTGAAGTTCAGAAGCTATTTTGAAATGTAGAGAGTTCGAGGAGGGAAGTTGTTGCTGTAGGAAGCAGAGTCGGTAGCAGTGTAGAAAGATGATGGTGGGGTTGATGCAAGTTGGAGGTCACCATAGATCAAAGCAGCGGAGAATTCCTGTTGAAGGATCCGTGTAAAAGTAGTTAGTGACGACTGGGGTAGGTATCGGGCCTGCCGCGCTTAGAATTATTCAGCGGCTGCCAACTAGGTTTTTTAAAAACTTGGTAATCATCACACCCCCCCCCCCCCACCCCCCACCCCTCCTCATCGGTTGCGCGCTCCAACCCCCTCCCACTCCTCCCCAAACTTATCTGAGGGCCACCCAAGGCAGGCAGCTTGTAATTGAAGTTTCTTGTGGGGCGAGCTGTCACTGGAGGCAGAACAAGTTCTCACCGAAGGTATAGTTTGCTGGTCAAGGTGCTCACACTGCCCACAGTGACACTGGGCATGCAGTAGACAATTATCCAGAGAACCCAGCTGTGAAGTGTGAGCATGTGTACACGTTGGGCTTGGTTATTATCCTCCCACCTTCATCAATACGTTCAGAAATTCTACCAGCACTCAGTACACAGGCTCAGACATGAAGGCAAGTTTCGTGAGTCAGAGGTCCCGGTACAGAGCTTCATGCTCTGGGATTTGGGCATGGAGATCGGTGAACTCCACAGAATTTCCTACCCATTAAAATGAACCATTGATCTGCCGTGCCTGAATTCCCAATATGTGCTCTTGGCACATGAAGCTTTGTGCTGTAAACGTTAATTCGTAAGATTGGCCCCATGAAGAATGTTCACTGACTGAGGCACTGGTAAATACAAGATTAGTATCCATGCAACCTTTGGGAGAGGAAAGATAAGGGGAGGTGCAGTCATAGAATAAAGTGCTATGTTTATTCATATACTTTTGTGCTTTATATTCCAGTTCATTCCACTATAAATACGATTTTTTTTTTAAATAACTTTTGAAGTGTGGACACTTGTAATAAAGGAAATGCAGCAGTCAAGGTCCCACAAACAGCAATGTGATCAAATTATCTGTTTTAGTGGTGTTGGTTGAGGGATAAATATTGGCCAGGACACCATGGATAACTCCCCTGCTGATCTTTCATATCCACCTGAGAAGGTATATCACTCATCTGATACTGTTCTGTCATAGCAAACTCTCATCAGGATGAAAGGCATGAAATCTTGGATTTTTAACAAATGCATTCAGCACAGGATAATGGAAAGTAAATCCAGCTGAACAAACAGTTTGGCAGATGCTCAAAGTTGATCGAAACGACCAGCCCGATTTTGTATAAAATTAAATGGTTCGAGTGCCGGGAGTGTTTCTGGAAAAGATTATGGATTAATACCTTTTTGTTTTGAATAATCCTGTGCTTATACCAAAATAAATAGGCATTTGGACCCTTTTATCTTCCTAGCCTAATTTATTTGGACAGCAGCCAATCTTTGTTGTAATTGAAGAGTAAGTAGTGTTGAAGCCTACATATTTAATGCACTCTGATGTTAACCACTCCTTTTGATTTGACATGTTCTCACTTTACCTTTGAAGCCCGTGCCACATTCCGTTTTGAGCTAAGTTCTGAACGGAAGATGAATGTAACCACCCCCCTTCCTCCAACCGCCCCCACCCCCGCCACCCCCCGACTGTCCACGCCTAATGAATTACTAATAGAAAGAAAGGGTAAGCCTGTCAGTGTGTCAGAGACTGGGCACAGACATCTGGAAGGAACCAGTGCTGTGCCTATTAACATGGGACTGGTTCAGTCACATGTTGGAAAGTGGATACTTCGCTGGGGTCCACCGATTATTTTTCCAGCAACACTAGCGGTAACCATGAAATGTGACACCGGGACTACATCATATAAACATAAGAACATAGGAACAGGAGTAGGCCAGTCAGCTCCTCGAGCCTGTTCCGTCATTCAATTGGATCATGGCTGATATTTGTCTTAACTCCACCTATCCGCTTTGGTTTAGTAATCCTTACCTAACAAAAAGCTAGCAACCTCGGTTTTGACATTTTTAATTGATCTCGCCTAGGCAGCTTTTTCTGGGAAGGTGTGTGTGAAGAAGTGCTTCTTGACATCACTCCTGAACTCTAATTTTAAGGTTATTCTGGACTCCCTCACCAGAGGAAATAGTTTCTCTGGGTCCGAAATTGATGAAGTACTGCCACCGACCGTTTCTCAATGGTATTCCGGCAGTATGAGGTTTTTTACCGCCCACATACCACTAAGATCGAGGACCGCTAATTTGGTGACTTTTTTGGGGGCAGTGGCGGACAGTGTCGATCGACATCGACTTTTTTCTCGATCGTGAAAAGAACGAACTTCTGCGCATACATGATTTTTTTTTTCTGAGGTCGTTTCTCCCGCGATTTTTTTATAGCCAACGGTCTCTATTCTGAGGGCCTCTAATGATTAGATTCATGCCAGTTTTCCATGTTCAACATTGGGGTGAAAAACAAGCAAAATGACTGCAGCAACCAAGTAAAAATAACTTCAAGGGAAAATGATCGGTGTGGAATCATTTTGTAAATTCAACATAGTGAAAGGGGGATGGGCGAGGTGTGGGGGTAGTTGTTTAACCATTGATTTGAGTGAAAGTGCGGTAAATGATAAACTTTAAACTGGATAAAGAAAACAAAACAGAAAACGAAATTTCAGTTTCTGAGGACGCTAGATACTAATCTTAAGCAGCCTTTCATCAAATACTTCCAAAATGGCGTCCATACCGTTTGCTTTTTCAGGGCGGCATTTAGGTCTGGCGGTAAATGGATCCTAATGATGAAATTACTATTTTGGGCGATATTTGAGCTTTAAACGATGGATGGGCAGTTTTGAATACTGCCGGTGGTAAATAACTGATGAATTTTCTGTATTGTGGGCGGTATCTGGGCGGTAAATTCTTTTTTTTGATGAAATTCACATTTCTGGGCGGTAAATGGGCAGTAATATGATGAATTCGGGCCCATTATATCTACCCAATGAATTCCTTTAATCACCTTAAACATCTCAATTAGATCACCTCTTAATCTTCTACAAAAGAAATACAAGCTTTGCCTATGCAACCTGTCCTCATAATTTAACCCTTTTATCATTCTGGTGAATCTGCATTGCACCTCCTCCATGGCCAATACCCTGTCTATCCTTTCTGAGGTGTTGTTCCCAGAATTGAATGCAGTTCTCTAAAAGAGGTCTAACCAGAGCTCTGTACAGCTGTAACATAACTTCCACCCCTTTGTATTCCAGTCCCCTTGAGGGAAAGGCCAGCATTCCATTATCCTGTTCAATTATTTTTTGTACCTATCCCCTAACTTTTAGTGATTTCTGTATTTGGACCCCTAAATCTCTCTGCCCCTCCATAGTTCCTACCTTCTCACCAGTTAGAAAATCCTCTGATCTATCTTTCTAAAAGTAAATGACCTCACACTTCCCACATTGAACTCCACCTGCCACAGTTTTGCCCACTCACTTTGTCCATCAATGTCCCTTTGTAACTTTCTGCTCCCATCTACGCTATTTACTGTGCCACCTAACTAGGGGCTCAATTTTCCCCAGTATTTGCGCCATTTTTTTTGGAATAGGCTGCTTTTTCTGGCCTAACTTAAAAATCCCCAGTTTCCCCAATCAATTTGCACCAGCGTAACTCAGTTAGTTATGTTTTTTTAGGTAAGTATTTTTTTTCTCAAAAGGGGGCGTTACCAGCCACCTACGCCAATTCTGGCCATTTAGGCAACTTTGGCCAGCTAATAGTTACTCCATTTCTACTTAGGCCAGCATATGTGGCCTCTCAAGAAAACTCTTGTGGAGAGTTAAAGTAATTGGCGCAGGTAAGGAAATTGGAGCAGGTAAGTGCAGCAGATGCCCGGACAGCAGCAGCAGGAAAGATAAGAGAGAGGGGGAGAGAAAGGTAGGGGAGGAAGAGAGAGGTCGGGGAAGGGAGAGGGGGTGGGGGAAGCCTTTTGGGTGTGGGGACTGGGAGGGAGAAGACCACTTGGCCTGGGTTGGGGCGGGGGAGCAGACCAGGAGACCACTCGGCCAGGGCTAGGGGTGGGGGAGCAGACCTGGAGACCACTCGGCCAGGGCTAGGGGCGGGGGAGCAGACCAGGAGATCACTCGGCCAGGACTGGAGGTGGGGGAGTAGACCTGGAGATCACTCAGCCAGGGCTAGGGGCGGGGGAGCAGACCGAGAGACCACTCGGCCAGGGCTAGGGGTGGGGGAGCAGACCAGGAGATCACTCGGCCAGGACTGGAGGTGGGGGAGCAGATCAGGAGATCACTCGGCCAGGACTGGAGGTGGGGGAGCAGATCGGGAGATCACTCGGCCAGGACTGGAGGTGGGGGAGCAGACCAGGAGATCACTCGGCCAGGGCTAGGGGCGGGGGAGCAGACCAGGAGATCACTCGGCCAGGGCTAGGGGCGGGGGAGCAGACCAGGAGATCACTCGGCCAGGGCTAGGGGTGGGGGAGCAGACCAGGAGACCACTCGGCCTGGGCTAGGGACGGGGGAGCAGACCAGGAGACCACTCAGCCAGGGCTAGGGGTGGGGGAGCAGACCTGGAGACCACTCGGCCAGGACTGGAGGTGGGGGAGCAGACCGAGAGACCACTCGGCCAGGACTGGAGGTGGGGGAGCAGATCGAGAGACCACTCGGCCAGGACTGGAGGTGGGGGAGCAGACCAGGAGACCACTCGGCCAGGGCTAGGGGCGGGGGAGCAGACCATGAGATCACTCGGCCAGGACTAGGGGCGGGGGAGCAGACCGGGAGATCACTCGGCCAGGACTGGAGGCGGGGGAGCAGACCGGGAGATCACTCGGCCAGGGCTAGAGGAGGGGGAGCAGACCGGGAGATCACTCGGCCAGGGCTAGGGGCGGGGGAGCAGACCGAGAGACCACTTGGCCAGGACTGGGGATGGGGGAGCAGACCGAGAGACCACTCGGCCAGGACTGGAGGTGGGGGAGCAGACCAGGAGACCACTCGGCCAGGGCTAGGGGTGGGGGAGCAGACCTGGAGATCACTCGGCCAGGACTGGAGGTGGGGGAGCAGACCAGGAGATCACTCGGCCAGGACTGGAGGTGGGGGAGCAGACCAGGAGATCACTCGGCCAGGGCTAGAGGAGGGGGAGCAGACCAGGAGATCACTCGGCCAGGACTAGGGGCAGGAGAGCGCACCGGGGGCCAAATACAGAGAGAGAGAGATCGGAGAATCGAACCGGTGGGGATCAAGAATGGCACTGGACCGGCAAGCCCTTCCGGCAGGGTTGGAGATAAATTGCTATTATGTGTTTTTCAATTCTTTTCATGTGTTGGGAGCTGGCTAAATGTTTCACTGTCTGTATGTATGTTTGTTTGCAGCCTCAGCTCGCATTGTATCCCTAGTTACCATGACAGCCCGATCTTTTTGACGCAGATCAAGACTCCTCCCCCAAAACTAAAGGTCGGGTTACGCCAGGCCAAAACGAAATCCAACGGGGAAACTTTAGAATATTTTTTTTTGATGTATTTGGGCCCCATTCGGGCATAACTCTTCAAGTACTCTAAAAAAAAATGCTTTGGGGAAAATTGAGCCAGAGGTGTCTTCAGGAAACTTGGATCATCATCATCATCATAAACAGTCCCTCAAAATCGAGGAAGACTTGTTTCCAATCTAAAAGTGAGTTCTCAGGTGACTGAACAGTCCATTACGAGAACTACAGTCTCTGTCACAGGTGGGACAGACAGTCGTTGAAGGAAAGGGTGGGTGGGGAGTCTAATTTGCCGCACATACAGGAGGGCGGTTATCACTACTGCCCTGTAAACCATAAGCATGGTGCCAGATTTGAGGGCCTGATCTTTGAACACTTTCTTGCTCAGGTGGCCGAAGGCTGCGCTGGTGCACTGGAGGCGATGTTGAACCTCGTCATCGATGTCTGCCCTTGCTGATAATAGGCTCTCGAGGTATGGAATGTTGTTCACATTGTCCAGGGCCGTGCCATAGATATTGATGACTGGCGGGGCAGTACTGTGTGGCGGGGTCAGGTTGGTGGAGGACCTTTGTCTTACAGATGTTTAGTGTAAGGCCCATGCTTTTGTACGCCTCGGTGAAGATATTGACGATGACTTAGAGTTCATCCTCTGAATGTGTGCAAACGCAAGCATCGTCCACGTACAGTAGCTCGACGACAGAGGATGGGACCGTCTTGGATCAGTCCTGGAGGCAACGAAGGTTGAACAAGTTCCCACTGGTTCTATAGTTTAGTTGCACTCCAGCGAGGAGCTTATTGAGTGTGAGGTGGAGCATTGCAGCAAGGAAGATCGAGAAGACGGTTGGCGCGATGACGCAGCCCTGCTTGGCCTCAGTCCGGACATTGATTGGGTCTGTGGTGGATCCGTTGGTCAGGATCATGGCTTGCATGTCATCGTGGAGCAGGCAGAGGAAGGCAACAAACCTTTGGGGGGCAGCCAAAACTGAGGAGACATTCCATAGTCCCCCTGCGGTTAACAGTGTCAAAGGCCTCTGTAAGGTCAAAGAAGGCTATGTACAAGGGTTGGTGCTGTTCCCTGCATTTCTCTTCCAGGTGTCGCGCCGTAAGGATCATGTCTATTGTACGCCGTAGTGGACGGAAACCGCACTGTGACTCGGGAGGAGCTCCTCAGCCACAGGAAGAACACGGTTGAGGAGGATTCTTGCGATGACTTTCCCAGTGGCTGACATAGAAACATAGAAAATAGGTGCAGGAGCAGGCCATTCGGCCCTTTGAGCCTGCACCACCATTCAATCTGATCATGGCTGATCATGCATCTCAGTACCCCATTCCTGCTTTCTCTCCATACCCCTTGATCCTTTAGCCGTGAAGATCGCATCTAACACCCTTTTGAATATATCTACCGAAATGGCCCCAACAACTTTCTGTGGCAGAGAATTCCACATGCCCACAACTCTCTGAGTGAAGAAGTTTCTCCTCATCTCAGTCCTAAATGGCCTACCCCTTATCCTTAGACTGTGACCCCTGGTTCTGGACTTCCCCAACATCGGGAACATTCTTCCTGCATCGAACCTGTCCAATCCCGTCAGAATTTGATATGTTTCTATAGATTCCCTTCGCATTCTTCTAAAGTCCATTGAATACAAACCTAGTCAATCCAGTCTTTCTTCATATGTCAGACCTGTTATCCCAGGAATCAGTCTGGTGAACCTTACTGACAACAGGGAGATTCCTCTGTAGTTGCCGCAGTCGGACTTGTTCCCTTTTTTAAAGATGGTCACGATTACTGCATCTCTGAGATCTCCCGCCATGCTCTCCTCCCTCCAGATGAGAGAGATGAGATCATGCATTCGTGCCAATAGTACCTCTCCGCCATACTTTAGTGCCTCAGCGGGTATTCCATCCGCTCCCGATGCCTTGTTGTTCTTGAGCTGTCGGATGGCCTTTTCTACCTAGTGCAGGGCTGGGGTTTTGCTGAGATGGTGGCGGGTAGCATGCTGCAGGATGGAGTCGAGGATACTCGTGTCGAAGGCAGCGTCTCGATGAAGGAGATCTTCAAAGTGCTCCTTCCAGCGGGCCCTGACTGCCTCGGTGTGCTTGATGACTGTCTCCCCATTCTTGGATAGCAGTGGGGCCTTGGGTGCTTGGGCCATGGGTGGACTTGACTGCGGTGAAGAATCCTCGCACATCATGGCTGTCGGCCAACTACTGAATCTCCTGTGCTTTCTCCACCCACCATCTATTCTTTAGGTCACTGTTTTTTTTTGTTGGATCTCGGCCTTAAGCCATCAAGGGTCGCCAGATTAGCAGTGAGGCGCTGGCTATATACGGCTCTTTTAGCTGGGTCTTTGAGTGCCCCAGCGTTGATTTTTCTGCGGCACTGCTTCTGTTGCCATCGTCGCTTTGGGGTTATATTGATGTTGAAGACGGAATGGATTAGCCAGTGGTCCATCCAGCAGTCGCCGGCTCCTGTCATGGCGCAGGTGATGCGCACGTCATTGCGATCCCTTGCTCGGACGATGACGTAGTCGAGTAGGTGCCAATGCTTGGAGCCATGATGCCTTGTACTTGTCCCTCTATGGAACCATCATCATCATAGGCAGTCCCTCGGAATCGAGGAAGACTTGCTTTCACTCCTAAAGTGAGTCCTTTGGTAGCTGAACAGTCCAATGCAAGAGCCACAGACCCTGTCACAGGTGGGACAGACATTCGTCGGGGGAAGGGGGCGGTGGGACTGTTTTTCTGCCAGCACCTGACCTCTTCATGCTCGCGACGTTGAGATTCAAAGAGCTCAACGCCCTCCCAATGCACTTTCTCGACCTAGGGCGGTCTTCGGCCAGGGACTCCCAGGTGTCAGCGGTGATGTTGCACTTTACCAGGGAGGCTTTGAGGGTGTCCTTGTAACGTTTCCGCTGCCCATCTTTGGCTCATTTTCCATGAAGGAGTTCCGCATAGGGCAATTGCTTAGGGAGCCTCATGTCTGGCATGCGAACTATGTGGCCTGCCCAGCGAAGCTGATCGAGTGTGGTCAGTGCTTCAATGCTGGGGATGTTAGCCTGGGCAAGGACACTGATGTTGGTGTGCCTGTCCTCCCAGGGGATTTGCAGGATCTTGCGGAGACATTGTTGGTGATATATCCCCAGCGACTTGAGGTGTCTTCTGTACATCATCCATGCCTCTGATCCGTACAGGAGGGCGGGTATTGCTACAGCCCTGTAGACCATGAGCTTGGTGGTAGATTTGAGGGCCTGGTCTTCGAACAATCTTTTCCTCAGGCAGCCAAAGACTGCACTGGCGCATTGGAGGCTATGTTGAATCTCCGCATCAATGTCTGCTCTTGTTGATAAAAGGCTCCCGAGGTGTGGGAAGTGGTCCATGTTGTCGAGGGCCGCGCCGTGAATCTTGATGACTGGGGGGCAGTGCTGTGCGGCAGTGACAGGCTGGTGGAGGACCTTTGTCTTACGGATGTTAAGCGTAAGGCCTATGCTTTCATATGCCTCAGTGAATACATCGACTATATCCTGGAGTTCAGCCTCAGAATGTGTGCAGATGCAGGTGTCGTCCGCGTACTGCAGCTCAACGACAGAGGTTGGGGTGATCTTGGACCTGACCTGGCGGCGACGTAGGTTAAACAGCTTCCCAGTGTTTCTGTAGTTTAGTTCCACTCCAGCGAGGAGCTTGTTGACTGTGAGGTGGAGCATGGCAGCGAGGAAGATTGAGAAGAGGGTTGGAGCGATGATGCAGCCCTGTCTGACCCCGGTCCGGACGTGGATTGGGTCTGTAATGAAACCGCTGGTAAGACTCACGCCCTCATGTCGTCGTGGAGCAGGCGAAGGATGTTGACAAACTTTTGGGGGCATCCAAAACGGAGGAAGACGCTCCATAAGTCCTCACGGTTGATAGTGTCGAAGGCCTTTGTAAGCTCAAAAAAAGCCATGTATAAGGGCTGGCGCTGCTCCCTGCATTTTTCCTGCAGCTATCGTGCTGCAAAGATCATGTCCGTTGTGCCCCGTAGGGGACGAAATCCATACTTGTGATTTCGGGAGGAGCTCCTCAGCCATAGGGAGAAGACGGTTGAGGAGAACTCAAGCGATAACCTTCCCAGTGGGTGATAACAGGGAGATTCCCCTGTAGTTGCTGCAGTCAGACTTGTCCCCTTTTTAAAGATGGCCATGATCACTGCATCTCTGAGATCTCCCAGCATGCTCTCCTTCCTCCAAATGAGAGAGATGAGGTCATGTATCTGCACCAACAGTGCCTCTCTGCCATCCTTTAGCGCTTCAGCAGGAATTCCATCCGCACCCGTAGTCTTGTTATTTTTGAGCTGTTTTATGGCTTTGCCTACCTCGTGCAGTGTTGGGGTTTCACTGATGTGGTGGCGGGTCGCACGCTGCGGGATGGAGTTCAGAACACTCGAGTCAAAGGCAAAGTCTCGATTGAGGAGATCTTCAAAGTGCTCCATCCAGCGGGCCCTGGCAGCCTCGGTGTCCGTGATAAATGTTTCCCCATTCTTGGCCAAGACACAGCCCTCTGGAGAGGCGTTATAGGCAGAGAGTGGGTCGGGAAAGCCAACTCCAGCGGTACCCTACTCCTGACATAATGTCTGGAACTTGAACTCCTCATCACCAACACCCTGTTCCGCCAGAGGGACAAATACAAGACATTGTGGCAACATACTGGCACCTGCTCGACTACGTCATCGTCTGAGCCAGGGATCGCAAGGATGTGCGCATCACCCGCACCATGACAGGAGCTGACGACGGCTGGATGGACCATCGCCTAATCCGATCCATCATCAATATAAACATAGCCCCAAAGCAGAGGGGACAGCAGAAGCAGTTCCGCAAAAAAGTTAATGCCGGGGCACTTAAAGACCCAGCTAAGAGAGCCCTATACAGCCAGCGTCTCACAGCCAATCTGGCGTGCCTTGATGACCCTGAGATGTTGAATGCCCACAGCACTTGGTCTGCCCTCCAGGTCTCCATAACCAGTGCCTGTGAAGAGACACTTGGTTATTCAACCAGAAAGCATCAGGACTGGTTTGATGAAAATGACCAGGAGATCCAAGAGAAAATAGATCGCAAGTGCAGAGCATTTCTGAGCCTCAAGCAACAATCCAACTCGGGAGCTACAAAGCAACGTTACAGAAGGCTCAAGGCTGAGGTCCAACAAAAAATCCGGGACCTAAAGAACAGGTGGTGGATGGAGAAAGCACAGGAGATACAACAACTGGCTGACAGCCACGACATGCGAGGATTCTTCATTACAGTCTGACGGAACAAGGTGTTGGTGATGACAAGGTCATGTTCTAGGCATTTTGTCAGGTTCAGGGTACCGCTGGAGTTGGTTTTCCCTACCCCCTCTTTGCCGATCACGCCTCCCCAGAGGTCTGTGTCCTTACCGACTCTGGCGTTAAAGTCGCCGAGGAGGATCAGTTTGTCGTCTGTAGGGACAGAGATTGTTCGAGGCTGGAGTAAAATCCCTCTTTGGCCTCATCTGCTGTGTCGAGTGTTGGGGCGTACGCACTGATAACCGTGGCGCCACTGGTTCTGGGATGTGGTGAGTCGGAGAGTCATGGGGCGTTCGCTAATCCCGCAGGGGGAGTCTCTGAGCCGGACACCTAACTAGGTGTCTTCAGGAAACTTAGATGTGCAGCTCCCTATTCCTTCATCAAAATCATTTATAAATATAGGGTCAGATTTTGCTGAAAATGTAACAGCATCTAAACGACGCATATAATTATAATTGTGTAAATCCACCTTAACTATAGCGAGGAAGAGATACTCCATGAATTACGAATCGCCAAAGCTTTCTGGCCAATTTGCACTGCTCCGCAATAAAGACATTCCACATTTAACCTCCCCATGATTTTCATGAAGTTGCTGCATTTGCACATTAATTGCCCATGAAACGTGCCACAGAAAGTTAAATTTTGTAATTAACAGCATAAAAACCCTTTTAACGACGCGGTAATTGTTAATGACTGCCAATCAACCTCTTCTGCCCAGAATTTATAAATGTGGAGTCTGATTTATGTTGTGAATTGTTATAGGAGATTTTAAAAATGTCACTTTTTTTACATTTTTTTCTTGCTTTAACTTTCTGTCCATTTTTTTCACACTGTCTTAATTCAATCTTTCATTCCCTCTCTTTGGGGTCAAGTTTCGGGCACGCCTGATTTCCGCGTTCAAAACTGCGACGAAAACTTACCTCAGTATTATCCACTCCCTCAGGTCGATCCAGGCCCTTGGCGCGGCGCAGCACAAGCTGTGGGGGGGCGGAACCAGGTCCCTGCGCTGAAAACAGTGCCGGGACTTCTGCACATGAGCGCTACAGTGGGCGCGCATGTGCAGTAGCTCCAGGCGCCCGAAACTGTGTGGGAGGGGCCCGAAGCATGCCGCCCCTAGCCCTGGCCGAATGGGCTCACTGGGGCAGCGAAGATCAGGCTGCATCTCACTCCTCCAGCTCCTGCTCTGGCTGTGGCTCAGGCTCCCCCCACTGTTCAGCTCACGATCCCTCTGGCTCTCTCACCCCCCGCCCCTCCACAGCTCCCGCTCTGCTGCCCGCACCCCCCCCCCAGCTCCTGCTCCGCTGCCTGTCTCCCCCACCCCCGCAGCTCCTGCTCCGCTGCCCGCTCCCCCCAGCTCCCGCTCCGCTGCCCGCTCCCCCCAGCTCCCGCTCCGTTGCCCGCTCCCCCCACAAGCTCCCGTTCCGCTGCCCGCGCCCCCCCAGCTCCCGCTCCACTGCCTGCTCCCCCCTCCCCCAGCTCCCGCTTCACTGCCTGCTCCCCCCACCACCCCAGCTCCCGCTCCGCTGCCTGCTCCCCCCGCCCTCAGCTCTCGCTCCGCTGCCCACGCCCGACCCCCCCCCAGCTCCCGCTCCGCTGCCCGCGCTCCCCCCCCCCTCAGCTCCCGCTCCGCTGCCCGCTCCCCCTCCCCCCCAGCTCCCGCTGCGCTGTGGGAGAGGCCCGAAGCACGCCGCCCCTAGCCCTGGCCAAATGGGCTCACTGGGGCAGCGAAGGTCAGGCTGCACCTCACTACTCCAGCTCCTGCTCTGGCTGTGGCTCAGGCTCCCCCCCCCCCCCCCGACCCCGTGTTCAGCTCACGCTCCCTCTGGCTCTCTCACCCCACCACCCCCCCCAGCTACCGCTCTGCTGCCTGTCTCCCCCGCCCCCGCAGCTCCTGCTCCGCTGCCCGCTCCCCCCAGCTCCCGCTCCGCTGCCCGCTCCCCCCACAAGCTCCCGTTCCGCTGCCCGCGCCCCCCCAGCTCCCGCTCCACTGCCTGCTCCCCCCTCCCCCAGCTCCCGCTTCACTGCCTGCTCCCCCCCCCACCCCAGCTCCCGCTTCACTGCCTGCTCCCCCCACCACCCCAGCTCCCGCTCCGCTGCCTGCTCCCCCCGCCCTCAGCTCTCGCTCCGTTGCCCACGCCCGACCCCCCCCCCCCAGCTGCCGCTCCGCTGCCCGTTCTCCCCCCCCCCCTCAGCTCCCACTCCACTGCCTGCTCCCCCCCCCCCGCCCCCAGCTCCCGGTCCGCTGCCCGCTCCCACCCCACCCAGCTCCCGCTCCGCTGCCCGCTCCCCCTCCCCCCCGCCCCCATCTCCCGCTGCGCTGTGGGAGGTGGCGAAGCACGGTGCCCGAAACTGTGTGGGAGGGGCCCGAAGCATGCCGCCCCTAGCCCTGGCCGAATGGGCTCACTGGGGCAGCGAAGATCAGGCTGCACCTCACTACTCCAGCTCCTGCTCTGGCTGTGGCTCAGGCTCCACCCCCCCCCCCGACCCCGTGTTCAGCTCACGCTCCCTCTGGCTCTCTCACCCCACCACCCCCCCCCAGCTCCCGCTCCGCTGCCCGCTCCCCCCGCCCTCAGCTCTCGCTCCGCTGCCCGCTCTCCCCCCGCCTCCCAGCTCCCACTCCACTGCCTGCTCCCCCCCCCCCCAGCTCCCGCTCCGCTGCCCGCTCCCCCCGCCCTCAGCTCCCGCTCCGCTGCCCGCTCCCCCGCCCCCAGCTCCCGCTGCGCTGTGGGAGGGGCCCGAAGCACGGTGCCCGAAACTGTGTGGGAGGGGCCCGAAGCATGCCGCCCCTAGCCCTGGCCGAATGGGCTCACTGGGGCAGCGAAGATCAGGCTGCACCTCACTACTCCAGCTCCTGCTCTGGCTGTGGCTCAAGCTCCCCCCCCACCCAGTGTTCAGCTCACGCTCCCTCTGGCTCTCTCACCCCACCACCCCCCCCCCAGCTACCGCTCCGCTGCCCGCTCCCCCCATCTCCCACTCCGCTGCCCGCGCCCCCCCAGTTCCCGCTCCACTGCCTGCTCCCCCCTCCCCCAGCTCCCGCTTCACTGCCTGCTCCCCCCCCACCCCAGCTCCCGCTCCGCTGCCCGCTCCCCCCGCCCTCAGCTCTCGCTCCGCTGCCCACGCCAGACCCCCCCCAGCTCCCGCTCCACTGCCTGCTTCCCCCCCCCACCAGCTCACGGTCCGCTGCCCGCTCCCACCCCACCCAGCTCCCGCTCCGCTGCCCGCTCCCCCTCCCCCCCCGCCCCTAGCTCCCGCTGCGCTGTGGGAGGGGCCCGAAGCACAGTGCCCGAAACTGTGTGGGAGGGGCCCGAAGCACGCCACCCCTAGCCCTGGCCGAATGGGCTCACTGGGGCAGCGAAGATCAGGCTGCACCTCACTACTCCAGCTCCTGCTCTGGCTGTGGCTCAGGCTCCACCCCCTCCCCCACCACCCCCCCCAGCTACCGCTCTGCTGCCCAGCACCCCCCCACTGCTCCTGCTCCGCTGCCCGCTCCCCCCAGCTCCCGCTCCGCTGCCCGCTCCCCCCAGCTCCCGCTCCGCTCCCATCTCCCCCCAAGCTCCCGCTGCACTGCCCGCTCCCCTCCGCTCCCAGCTCTCACTGCGCTGCCCCGCTCCCCCCCCAGCTCCCGCTGCGCTGCCCACTCCCCCTCTTCCCCCTCTCCTCTCCCCCCTCCTCTCCCACCCCCCTCCCTCTCCCTCTCTCCCCCTCTCCTCTCCCCCCCCTCCTCTCCCACCCCCTCCCTCTCCCTCTCTCCCCCTCCTCCCCCACCCCCCTCCCTCTCCTCTCCCCCCCTCCTCTCCCACCCCCCTCCCTCTCCTCTCCCCCTCCTCTCCTCCTCCTCCCCACTTCCCCTCGCTGTCAGAAACACATAGATACTGACAGACAGAGAGAGAGAGATACTGACAGACAGAGACAGAGAGACACACACTGGGGGGGCCCTGTCCCAGCACGTTGTTGGAGAGCTCCCGGTGCTGCAGTCGGTGAGTAGAAATGTAATTTTTTATTTATTGATTTTTTAAATTTTTTAATTTTTAATTAATTTTTTGGTTGATTTATTGATTTATTTATCATTTATTATTGATGGCTCTTTATTTGTAGAAGTGGTGTGTTTCATGTTTGTAAACTTCCATTTAAACCCCCCACCCCCCATTCCCTACGCCTAATTTGTAACCTACGCCTGATTTTCTAAGTATGGGCAAGGTTTTTCTGAGTGTTCAAAAATCTACACTTACTCCATTCTAAGTTAGTTTGGAGTAAGCTTTTCTGCCTAAACTTTAAAAACAGGTGTAAGTGGCCGGACACTCCCCCTTTTGAAAAAAAAATCTGTTCCAAAATGAAACTGTTCTAACTCACTGGAACTGGAGCAAACTAAATGCCGATAATTGCAATTTCTAAGATACTCCATTCTAAACCAGTTGTTCCAAAAAAATAGGAACAACTCAGGCCGGAACTTGACCCCTTTATTTCTCTTTCCGATTTGACATTAAATTCACCCTCCTTCTTAGTCCTCCCTCTGTTTATTTCTCAATCCTTTAATCTCATTGGTTAAGAAGATACACTGTCCGTCCCATTGTTCACCAAGGTCCCAGATGCCCTGTTGCCCTCGCTGCGCCGTTATCAGCTCACATTTTCAGCAACTTTTTGGTCAAAATTTTTTAAAACCTAAACATGCACAAATAAATCTAGCTAACAGGGCACATCGCAAGATGCCTCGCTCCAGTAAAATCTGGTCCATAGTGAAAAGCTGAGGCCTTGGTACAGATCCCTGAGGGACACCACTAGTCACATCCTTCTATTTTGAGTACACACTGATTATCCCTACTCTCTGCCTCCTATCTCCGGACCAATTCTCATGTGATTCTCATCTGATCTCACACAGGTGAAAAATGCTGCATAAACAAGTGTTACAAGTGTCCAGCAGTTACTTATTCTTTAACTGGACCTTGCCTTACTCCTGGCAGAGGTTCTGAGATATTCTCCTTAGAAAGCATTACACCCCCACGTTTCACTGATTTTACAAAGATTATACCGGATGCAGAATCCTTTCTAGCTTTTTTCAACAAAAGAAAATGTGTTTGTCCTGCACTGAAAGCTCCTTCATCACATTCTGACAGATTTCTTTTTGTTGTGGTAATTGAATTATATTTCGATTTTTTTTAACAGCCTGGCTTTGTGTTAAAAGTGTTGTTATTCTATAGCTGCTTGTAATCCTCTGTTTAGGTTAAAGACCAAGTTGACCCAGTTCATTTAATGCAGGAACGCAAGTTATGGGAGAATGAAAGCATTGAGAATTTGAAGACACACGACCCTCCATTATGCTAGATTCCATTTATTGTCATCTGTCCTTAGTTACTGCCTCACTTTCTGCTTATTATCACTTTCCCAATGTCCCTCATTTTTTTCAACTGATCCACATTTTTTCTCTTAGAAAAGATTTTTTTTTTAATTGACCATTCACCCCTCACCTAGCCAGTTCTGCTGAAAGGCCACACTCACAGTGTTAACTCAGCATCTTTTATCAATTGCTAACATTGGTTCCACAAGAACAACTTGCAGGCGCAGCACATTTAATATCACAAAAAGGTGCTTCACGCGAGCATGTGTGGTGAGTTATGGGAATGGAATGGATATTGAGCAGAAACTTGAACACATTTTGATGTAGAAAAAGAAGTAATAATGGCACAACAGGGAAGAGAGTGTGCTTCAAGACATTCCAACGCAGCACTGGAGGCCTTGGTGGAGGATGTGGACGAGGAGGAGAGATTTGCTGTATCCAAAGGGGGCAGGGGGCTCTCCAGACAAACTCTCAGAAGGCAGTGGGACCAAATAGCCATGGCCGTCAATGCCAGAAGTCAAGCCCCAAGGATCTGGATGCAGTGCTGCAAAAAGTTCAATGACCTCACACGAACGGTCAAGGTCATTGAATATATCTTTCAATGCCATATCCCAGCAACTGCACCACTAGCCTCACACACTGCTCAATGCACCACACCCCCATTACTCACCTACCAACAATCTCTATCAATCAGGACTCATTCCTCACATTCATAGCTTAACTTCACCCTCACATACTTATCACTTCAGCAAGCCTCATACTCACATCTCACAACTTGCACAAACTGCCAGCTATTCAACCATGACAGCCACATCAACAGATTGCATGACACTCCTTGACATGCTTCCCTCTCTTTTGCAGGACAAGGTGGCTCACATCCGGAGGCAGCAGGAGCTAACCAGCGTGGACATACGTGGCTGTATGTCCTTACACCCATGGAGGAGACGGTGCTCGCCATCACTGGAGCAGCGATTGCTGAGACCATGGCCAGTGGCGGGAGTGAAGCGATTGAAGATGAGGGTATCCTCATATCTAGTCCTCCCTCTCACATCCCACTTCCCCCTCAACCTACAGTCTCTTCTGATTTACAAGCTGCACCTCTTATTTTCCCCCCTCCCCTCACCACAACCCTATTCTTGTGTCTTTCTCTTTTCAGATACCAAAGAACTGCCTCTTGACCAGGCAGTGATGGAAGAGCAACAGGTGAAAGAGCAAGAAGACACTGATTATGAAGAAACACCGCCACACGATTTCACACTCGCAACTACCAGCTCAGATACGGACACTATGCATAAGTTAGAGGACAGCTTAGAGGTGTGATCTGGACGTGGTGAGACACGAGTGGCCTGCAGCCAGGGCAGGTGGCAAGGGTTGCACAGGTGCCAGTTCACTGGAGGGTGATGTCGCGCACAGGTTCTGCTGGTGAGGATGTATATGAGCACTTTGATGGGGCGGGCTACAATCAAATGCTTGGTGTATTTGCAGGCCTGCCAGAAAGCCCGAGTGCAATTACCAAGGAGCATGGAGGCATCTAGCACTGACTTTGCACCAGAGATTGGAGCCCATCCTTTCCAGCATGGAAGTAATGGCCAACTCTATTAGTGACTCTATTGTGGTCCCAATCATGATGCATCGTCTGATGGCCGATGTCTCAGCTTCCATTGCATCACAAGCAGAAGCCACCCAACATCTGGGTGCTGCAGTGGAAGCTCAGACTTCTCATTAAACGTCAGCTTGCTCAGACTGCTGCCATCATGGATCTGGATTACAGTGTGCAAAGGGGCTTGCAGGGTGTCACTGCAGTCTAAAAATCTGTCCTCCAACAGGTTACTAAGATTGTTGAGGTGCTGCCCCGGGGGAATGACAGTGGCTCTGTGGAACACGAACCTGCCTACCTCTCTCAGGATGACAGCATCCATCGTCCCCGCACTGCCACACCCCCAGAGTCCTTGCTGTTGCCTGACAGTCAGCCAGCCCACACTGCTGCCGCCCATGCTGAGATGGTGCAGTCTGAAGCCAGGCCTTCTGGGCTCAGAGATGCTCGAGGTCATCCTCGAAGGCTAACTGCAGTGGCCCCCACTGAAATTCAGCAGCCTTCCACCAGCCATGCTGCAGCCACTTGAGTAGCACTGGGGGAATGCACAAGGGTGATTAGTTTACACTGTATGCAATGTGGCATGTTTTCATTTATAAATTTGGTTGTTAATGTTTATTTTGTGTTGGCTTCTATTTTGGCATTGTGGCTGAGCAGACGCTGTGATGGTCAGTAACAGAGGGATTATAAGCAACGTTCCTTCTTACCTGCATGGCAACGGAGCTCTCTGCTGGACCCGCACCCAGACCGGCTTTTTCACGTTAAATTTCGCACATGTGCGAAACTGAACGGGCTGCATAGCTCCTTAAAGCGGCCACGCACCATCAAAAAAAATTACGGGGAACATTGATGTTAAGATGTGGGACTGTTGGTGAATGGAGAATTGGGGTTGCATTTAATAGTATCGCAATCGGATGAGTTGTTCACGGACAGCCCGGCCATAAAGGGGCTGTCTAGGTTGCCTCCTCTGTTCCTCTTCCCTTCCTCCTTTCCTTCCTCTTCCTGCTACTGCTCCACCTCCTCTTGCTTCTCCTCCTCAGCTGCTCATCTTATAGCTGGTGGCAAGGACTGTGCCCTCATGATGGTGAAGTTGTGCAGCATGCAGCAGACCAGCATGGCTTCTCCAGAGCGGTCCAGGCAGCAGACGCGTTGTTTCAGCACTTCAATGGTGTGCTCGATCACGGTTCGTGTGACGGCATGGCTTTCATTGTATGCATGTTGCCCATGTGTACATGGGTTGCACACCAGAGTCTGAGCCATGTCGTCAGTGGATAGCCCTTGTCATTCAGTAGCCACCGTCTGGTTTATCGTGATGGCTCAAATGCAGATGGCACAGAGGCCTGCCGCATAATGAAGGCACCATGACTGCTGCCAGGATACCGAGCATTGAGCTGCATGACTCACTGCCATTTGGTTGCATACATTTGGACATCGAAGGAGTGGAATCCATTTCAGTTGCGGTACACCGCAGAGTTGACATGCAGTGCCCGCAAAGTTGAAATGCGTGCCGTCAATGGCACCTTGCATCATGGGGAAGCCTGCTCTCGTCACAAAGCCATGTGGTCACTCCGCCTGCTGCTCTCTGGCAAGAGAGAATGAAATGTAGTCAGCTCACTTCAAATAGAGAGCCTCAGTGACCTCCCTTATGCAACAGGGTACTGCAAACTGTGAGATGTTGCAAATATCTCCTGGCTCCAGCTGGAAGGAACCAGGCGCATAAAAGTCACTTTCACAAGCACTGGCAATGCGATCCTCACCCTGCTCTGAGGTAGCTGCAGCAGGTGGCAGATATCAGTGAGGGCATCCTTACTGAAGCGCAGACATAGAAACATAGAAACATAGAAAATAGGTGCAAGAGTAGGCCATTCGGCCCTTCGAGCCTGCACTGCCATTCAATGAGTTCATGGCTGAACATGCAACTTCAGTACCCCATTCCTGCTTTCTCGCCATACCCCTTGATCCCCCTAGTAGTAAGGATGACATCTAACTCCTTTTTGAAAATAATGAGTGAATTGACCTCAACAACTTTCTGTAGTAGAGAATTCCACAGGTTCACCACTCTCTGGGTGAAGAAGTTTCTCCTCATCGCGGTCCTAAATGGCTTACCCCTTATCCTTAGACTGTGACCCCATGATATATGAGCCTAAGCTCAAACCCAGCCCTGGATACATGAGCCTGAGCTCAAACCCAGCCCTGGATACATCAGCCCGAACTCAAACCCAGCCCTGGATACATGAGCCCGAGAAACAAACCCTGGATACATGAGCCCAAAAAACCCAGCCCTGGATACATGAGCCCGAGCTCAAACCCAGCCCTGGATACATGAGCCCGACAGACCCAGCCCTCGATACATGAGCCCGAGAGACCCAGCCCTCGATACATAAGCCCGAGAGACGCAGCCCTCGATACATGAGCCCGAGAGACCCAGCCCTGGATACATGAGCCCGAGAGACCCAGCCCTGGATACATGAGCCTGAGCTCAAACTCAGCCCTGGATACATGAGCCCAAGAAACCCAGCCCTGGATACATGAGCCTGAGCTCAAACCCAGCCCTGGATACATGAGCCCGAGAAACCCAGCCCTGGATACATGAGCCCGAGAAACTCAGCCCTGGATACATGAGCCCAAAAAACCCAGCCCTGGATAAATGAGCCCGAGCTCAAACCCAGCCCTCGATACATGAGCCCAAGAAACCCAGCCCTCGATACATGAGCCCGAGAAACCCAGCCCTCGATACATGAGCCCGAGAGACACAGCCCTCGATACATGAGCCCGAGAGACCCAGCCCTCGATACATGAGCCTGAGACCCAGCCCTGGATACATGAGCCTGAGCTCAAACTCAGCTCTGGATACATGAGCCCAAGAAACCCAGCCCTGAATACATGAGCCCGAGAAACCCAGCCCTGGATACATGAGCCCGAGAGACCCAGCCCTCGATACATGAGCCCGAGAAACCCTGCCCTCGATACATGAGCCCGAGAAACCCAGCCCTGGATACATGAGCCCGAGAGACCCAGCCCTCGATCCATGAGCCCGAGAAACCCAGCCCTCGATACATGAGCCCGAGAGACCCAGCCCTGGATACATGAGCCCGAGAAACCCTGCCCTCGATACATGAGCCCGAGAGACCCAGCCCTCGATACATGAGCCCGAGAGACCCAGCCCTGAATACATGAGCCCGAGAGACCCAGCCCTCGATACATGAGCCCGAGAGACCCAGCCCTGGATACATGAGCCTGAGCTCAAACTCAGCTCTGGATACATGAGCCCAAGAAACCCAGCCCTGAATACATGAGCCCGAGAAACCCAGCCCTGGATACATGAGCCCGAGAGACCCAGCCCTCGATACATGAGCCCGAGAAACCCTGCCCTCGATACATGAGCCCGAGAAACCCAGCCCTGGATACATGAGCCCGAGAGACCCAGCCCTCGATCCATGAGCCCGAGAAACCCAGCCCTCGATACATGAGCCCGAGAGACCCAGCCCTGGATACATGAGCCCGAGAGACCCAGCCCTCGATACATGAGCCCGAGAGACCCAGCCCTCGATACATGAGCCCAAGAGACCCAGCCCTCGATACATGAGCCCGAGAGACCCAGCCCTCGATACATGAGCCCGAGAGACCCAGCCCTCGATACATGAGCCTGAGCTCAAACTCAGCCCTGGATACATGAGCCCGAGAGACCCATCCCTCGATACATGAGCCTGAGCTCAAACTCAGCCCTGGATACATGAGCCCAAGAAACCCAGCCCTGGATACATGAGCCCGAGAGACCCAGCCCTGGATACATGAGCCCGAGAAACCCAGCCTTGGATACATGAGCCCAAAAAACCCAGCCCTGGATACATGAGCCCGAGAAACCCAGCCCTGGATACATGAGCCTGAGCTCAAACCCAGCCCTGGATACATGAGCCCAAAAAACCCAGCCCTGGATACATGAGCCCAAAAAACCCAGCCCTGGATACATGAGCCCGAGCTCAAACCCAGCCCTGGATACATGAGCCCGAGAGACCCAGCCCTCGATACATGAGCCCGAGAGACCCAGTCCTGGATACATGAGCCCGAGAAACCCAGCCCTGGATACATGAGCCCGAGAAACCCAACCCTGGATACATGAGCCTGAGCTCAAACCCAGCCCTGGATACATGAGCCCGGGAGACCCAGCCCTCGATACATGAGCCCGAGAGACCCAGCCCTGGATACATGAGCCCGAGAAACCCAGCCCTGGATACATGAGCCCGAGAAACCCAACCCTGGATACATGAGCCTGAGCTCAAACCCAGCCCTGGATACATGAGCCCGGGAGACCCAGCCCTCGATACATGAGCCCGAGAAACCCAGCCCTGGATACCTGAGCCCGAGAAACCCAACCCTGGATACATGAGCCCGAGAGACCCAGCCCTGGATACATGAGCCCGAGAAACCCAGCCCTGGATACACGAGCCCGAGAGACCCAGCCCTGGATACATGAGCCCGAGAAACCCAGCCCTCGATACATGAGCCCGAGCTCAAACTCAGCCCTGGATACATGAGCCCGAGAGACCCAGCCCTCGATACATGAGCCCGAGAAACCCAGCCCTGGATACATGAGCCTAAGCTCAAACCCAGCCCTGGATACATGAGCCTAAGCTCAAACCCAGCACTGGATACATGAGCCCGAGAGACCCAGCCCTCGATACATGAGCCTAAGCTCAAACCCAGCCCTGGATACATGAGCCTAAGCTCAAACCCAGCCCTGGATACATGAGCCTGAGGAACTCAGCCCTGGATACATGACATCTCACATACTGTTCTCCCTGACCACCCTGGAAGATATGATCACTGCTGAGAGCCCTTCTCCCTCCTCCTCCCTCTTCTAGCAGCTTACCCTGCTCTGTTTCGCCTCTGCTCATTCTCTCGGTCATCCTGTATTGCAAGGGAAAGGCATCCTGCAGCACCCCTGACTGGGAGCAAGTGGCTTGTGAAGTCAGGACACTCCTTCAACACCTGCCACACCATTCCCTGTAGACTTTAGCAACTTTAAAGAACTCTAGGAAGCACCAAACGCTTGTACAATCGTAGCAACAACTAATAGAAATCAATCAGCAACTAACTTGTAAGTAGTTGATGATCCCTTTAAAATGCGCTGGTGGGGGGTCCTTCCTGCTGCTGAATGCGAGCTTAAGAGACGGTGTTGGTTGGAGCATTGAGCTCCAAAAGGGCAATGCTAGCGGTAAATCAGCATGACGAAATGATCTGCCTACTCTGCATACTTCCTGCGGACACTCATTGCGCACACTAATGCCCTCATCAATATGGTATGTGGCATGACTCGCACTAGAAGTGTGCGCACATGCTGCAGACGCCATTTTTAACCTCTAAGGGCATTCATAGCGCCCTCAAAATAGGCGCTACGGATCTGAATTTTGCATCCAATGTCTCCAACAATCCAGCACTTCCTCAGTACTGCGCTGAAGTGTGAGCCTAGGTTTCATGCTCAAGTCTCTGGAGTAGGACTTGAACCCACAACCTTCTGATTCAAAGGCAACTGTATTACCAGTGAGCCCAGGCTAACTCGCAAAGATTTATGCATTTCCTCAAGTTGTGCTGGATGCTAAATCAATTACAGCACTCAAAAAAGCATTGAATAATTACTTTAAAATGACTCATATGAAAGGGTGTGGGGAGAAAGAAGGACATTGTCTAAAATCAGCCCCTGAGAGAAGGATAAATTCAGCTCAGGCGAGAGAGGCTTCCTCCTGTGCAAAAATGTCTATGTTTCTGTCAGAACTATTCCAGCATGTATGGAAGAGAAGAAGACACAGCTTCCCACTGACAGGCTGATTTAGAGTTGCAATTTTCCTTAAACTCAGCCATTTGCAGCCTTGTGTTAGATCTACAAAATCTAGAACTGCATTACCCCTCAATTCCATCAGTAAATTTTATTGATACTTTATAATAGGAAAGTTATTACATTTTGAGCTCTGTCATATCCTTACTGGCAGAGATCACCCAATTTATAACTAGTGCACATCAACATGTATTCTTTCATTTTCATCAACATGTATTCTTTCTCCTTTTTCTAGTAAATTTTTGCCCTGATTAACTTGAGAGAGGTAACTACTGGGTTCCATTTCAGTTATCCAAGGGCGATTTTACCCCTGCCTGGTGTGCAGACACCTCATTAGGTTGTCAACCCTCTCGGATTTCCCAGGAGTCTCCAGAATGAGGCATGGATCTCCTAGGCACTACTGCTAGCTTTGCACTTGAAATTTCCAGCCGCACAGAAACCTCAGGCTCAGTGACATATATGGGCTGTGTGGGTGTGAGGACCAACATTTCCTGCAGCGCCAGGAGGAACAGCAGCGGCAACGTGGTGAGTGGGAGCAACGCCGAGGGAGGAACAGCCAGCGAAGGGGTGACTGAAACCTGGGAATCTTTCATTTCCACAGGTGGGTGAACGGGGAACAGGAGACAGACGGAGGATTCTCGCCAGAAGAAGCAAAGCGGAAGGGAGAGGTGAGATTTTTGAACTGAGGGCTTTGGGACCATGGGATATTTCACCACAAATGGTTATCAAGTCAGAGACTAGAACATCATTTAAAGGGGAATGGGATTGTTATTTGAAAAGAAGGAATATAAAATGATCGGAGGGGAATGGGGTTACAGGAGAGAGGACCAGCTCTGACACAAGTACCGGCAGCCAAATGGCCTCCTCCTCTGTTGTAATTTCTATAATTCTATGAAAACTCTCCTTTATTGAGTCCAGGCCTAGGGAGTGGCTTAGAAATGCTACATCATCATCATCATCATCATCATAGGCAGTCCCTCGAAATTGAAGCAGACTTGCTTCCACTCTAAAAGTGAGTCCTCAGGTCCAATACGGGAATTGCAGTCTCTGTCACAGGTGGGACAGACAGTAGTTGAGGGAATGGGTGGTTGGGGAGTCTGGTTTGCCGCACGCTCCTTCCGCAGCCTGCGCTTGTTTTCTGCATGCTCTCGGCGACGAGACTTGAGGTGCTCAGCACCCTCCCGGATGCTCTTCCTCCACTTAGGGCGGTCTTTGGCCAGAGATTCCCAGGTGTCAGTGGGGGATGTTGCACTTTATCAAGGAGGCTTTGACGGTGTCCTTGAAACATTTCTCTGCCCACCTGGGGATTGCTTGCCGTATAGGAGTTCTGAGTTGAGAGCTTGCTTTGGGAGTCTTGTGTCGGGCATGGAGATGATGTGGCCTGCCCAACGGCGCTGGTAGAGTGTGGTCAGTGCTTCAATGCTGGGAATGTTGACCTGATCGAGAACACTGCTGTTGGTGCGTCTATCCTCCGAGGGGATTTGCAGAATCTTGCGCAAACAGTGTTGGTGGTATTTCTCCAGCGATTTGAGGTGTCTACTGTATATGGTCCACGTCTCCGAGCCATATAGGAAGGCAGGTATCACAACAGCCCTGTAGACCATGAGCTTGGTGCCAGATTTGTGGTCTTTGTCTTTGAACACTCTCTTCCTCAGGCGACCGAAGGCTGCGCTGGCGCACTGGAGGCGGTGTTGGACCTCATCATCGATGTCTGCCCTTGCTGATAGTGGGCTCCCGAGGTATGGAAAGTGGTCCTCGTTGTCCAAGACCGCGCCGAGGTTTTTGATGACCGGGGGGCAGTGCTGTGTGGCAGAGTCAGGTTGGTGGAGGACCTTTGTATTGTGTTCCTAACACAGATGAGGCTGCACACAGGGATGTTAAAGTAACTGACCTAAGTCTTTAATAAGACACTCCAGAGTGAGGAACAGGCCTCAGGAGCCGGATTATATACAGTGCTCCCAAGGGATGCTGGGATCCCTTGGGACATCAGGGGATGAGCTCCCTGGTCGCGGAACATGGGAGTGCATGCTTTACAGATACACAACATCACTCCCCCCAGCCCCCAAAGTCAAAGTGAAAACTATTTACAAGGTGAGGTGGTCGGGAGCCTTTCTTTCCCTGGTGGACCGCCTTGGCACAAATGTCTGTTCTGGTGTGTTAGCTGTGCCCTCGCTGGGCTGGAGTGTTGTGAGAGCTGCAGGGCTGCTAGGTGAGCCTGGCCTTGCTGGGCAGTTGGGCGTGATGGGTTCAATTTCCTGGTCCGGCGTGGTGTCATTGATCCTTTGTGTGTCTGTTGTGGGCTCGAAAAAGGTGGTGTCTACTGTGGGTTGTTCAGGGCAGTCTGTGAACTGCAGCCTCGTTTGGTCCAGGTGCTTTCTGCAAATTGTCTAGTTTGACTACAAACATCCTACTCCCTTCTTTAGCTATCATCGTGCCCGCGATCCACTTGGGACCATGTCCATAGTTTAGCACATACACAGGGTCATTCAGATCAATTTCCCATGAAACAGTGGCACGACCATCGTTTACAGTTTGTTGCTGCCGCCTGCTTTCTACCTGATCATGCAGGTTGGGGTGAACCATCGAGAGACTGGTTTTAAGTGTCCTTTTCATGAGTATCTCAGCCGGTGGCACCCCTGTGAGCGAGTGGGGTCTCGTGCGGTAGCTGAGCAGTACTCGGGACAGGCTGGTTTGGATGGGGCCTTATGTGTCTTGTTTGAGGCTCTGTTTGATTGTTTGTACAGCTCGCTCTGCCTGCCCGTTGGAAGCTGATTGAAACGGGGCCGAGGTGACATGTTTTATCCCATTGCGGGTCATGCATTCTTTAAATTCGGCACTGGTGAAACATGGCCCGTTGTCACTGACCAGAATGTCAGGCAGGCCGTGGGTGGCAAACATGGCCCTCAGGCTTTCAATGGTGGCGGTGCTTCCCGACATTATTTCACATTCAATTCATTTTGAAAAAGCATCCACCACCACCAGGAACATTTTACGGAGAAACGGGCCCGCATAGTCAACATGGATCCTCGACCATGGTCTGGAGGGCCAGGACCACAAACTTAGTGGTGCCTCTCTGGGTGCGTTGCTCAACTGAGCACACATGCTGCATTGCCGTACACAGGACTCTAAGTCAGAGTCGATACCGGGCCACCACACGTGGGATCTGGCTATCGCTTTCATCATTACTATATCCGGGTGTGCGCTGTGGGGATCCGAGATGAACGTCTCTCTGCCCTTTTTTGGTAGCACTACGCGGTTACCCCAAAACAGGCAGTCTGCCTGAATGGACAGCTCAACCTTTCACCGCTGGAACGGCTTGATTGGTTCTTGCATTTCAACGGGGATGCTGGCCCAGCTCCCATGCAGTACACAGTTTTTTTACTCGGGACAGCAGAGGATCTTGGCTGGTCCAAGTCCTAAGCTGGCGGGCCGTGACAGGTGATTTATCATTTTCAAATACTTCCATGACCATCAACAAGTCTGCAGGCTTCGCCACCATCAACAAGTTTGCAAGCTGCGCCATTTCCACCCCCGTGGTGGGCAATGGTAGCCGACTGACAGCATCCGCACAGTTCTCGGTGCCTGGCCTGTGGCGGATGGTATAGTTATACGCTGATGGCACGATTGCCCTCCTTTGTATGCAGGCTGAGGCATTAGTATTTATCCCCTTGTTTTCAGTGAACAGGGATGTGAGGGGCTTGTGATCGGTTTCCAGCTCAAATTTGAGGCCAAACAGGTACTGATGCATTTTCTTTACCCCGAACACACACGCTAATGCCTCTTTCTCAATCATGCTGTAGGCCCTCTCGGCCTTCGACAAGCTCCTAGAAGAATAGGCGACAGGTTGCAACTTCCCCGCAACGTTAGCTTGTTGTAATACACACCCGACTCCGTACGACGACGCGTCACATGCTAGCACAAATCTTTTACACGGGTTGTACAATACAAGCAGCTTATTGGAGCATAAAATGTTTCTGGCTTTCTCAAAAGCAATTACTTGTTTTTTTTTCCCCATACCCAGTTCTCAACTTTGCGCAATAACAGATGTAGGGGCTCTAAAAGGGTGCTTAACCCCGGTAGGAAGTTACCAAAATAGTTCAGGAGTCCCAGAAACGACCGCAGTTCCGTGACGTTCTGTGCCTGGGTGCGTTCCTCATAGCCTCTGTCTTGGCGTCTGTGGGCCGAATGCCACCCGCCACGATCTTTCTCCCCAAAATCTCCACTTCTGTTGCCATGAAGACGCATTTTGACATCTTCAGCCGCAGCCCTACGCGATCCAGTCGCTGGAGGACCTCCTCCAGGCTTTGTAGGTGCTCGGCGGTGTCCCGACCCATGACCAATATGTCGTTCTGAAAGAACACCGTGTGTGGTACCGACTTGAGTAGGCTCTCCATGTTTCTCTGGAAGATCGCTGCAGCTGACCGAATTCCAAGCGGGCATCTGTTGTAGATGAACAGTCCCTTGTGCGTGTTGATGCAGGTGAGGCCCTTTGAAGACTCCTCCAGCTCCTGCGTCACGTAGGCCAAAGTCAGATCGGGCTTGGTGAACGTCTTGCC
The DNA here is from genome assembly GCF_044704955.1 of Pristiophorus japonicus. Taxonomy (NCBI): domain Eukaryota; kingdom Metazoa; phylum Chordata; class Chondrichthyes; family Pristiophoridae; genus Pristiophorus; species Pristiophorus japonicus. The sequence goes on from NC_091981.1 coordinate 61,669,049, forward strand.
TCCTGCCAGCGTCCCAATAGGTCGTCTGCCTTAGGTGGCGGGTATTGGTCCTGTGGCAATAAACGATTAATAGTTACTTTATAATCGCCGCAAATCCTGACCTGGAACAATCGGGCTGGCCCACTCGCTGAATTCCACTGGGGACATGATGCCCTCGCATTGCAGCCTGTCCAGCTCGAGTTCCTCTCTCTCCCTCATCATGTGAGGTATCGCTCGCGCCTTGTGATGAATGGGTCGTGCCTCTGGGCCCAAGTGGATCCGCACCTTCGCCCCAGAAAAGTTTCCAATGCCTAGCTCAAAAAGGAAGGAAATTTGTTAAGAATCTGGGTACATGAGGCCTCATCGATATGTGATAGCACTCGGATCTCATCCCAGTTCCAGCGGATTTTGCCCAGACAGCTCCTTCCAGCAGTGTGGGGCCATCGCCAGGGACAATCCAGAGTGGCAGTTCGTGCACCGTGCCCTCGTAGGTGACCTTGACCATGGCGCTGCCCAGGACATTGATAAGCTCTTTGGTGTATGTTCTCAGTTTCGTGTGGATGGGGCTCAGGGCTGGTCTCAGCGCCTTGTTGCACCACAGTCTCTCAAAGATCATTTTACTCATGATGGATTGGCTAGTTCAGTTCCATGGCTATGGGTAAGCCATTCAATTTTACGTTTAGCATTATAGGTGGACATTTCATTGAAAATGTGCACCCCGTGTACTTCAGTATCTGCCTCCTCTCTCTGAGGCTTGAAATTGCTTTGATCCACCATGAACCGATCTTCCTCTGCCACGTGGTGGTTAGCAGGTTTTGCAGAGCTTGCAGCTCGTTGGAGGTGTCCCATTGTTCCACAGCTCTTGCAAACATACCCTTTGAAGCGGCATGAATATGCTGAATGGAAGCCTCCACAACGCCAACAAGGTGTGAATTGCCTTGCATTCATCCTTTGTTGCCGACTCTGAGTCATCTGGGTCACCTGAGGCCAGCTGGCAGTTACAGACTTGTGGGTTCTGCCCTGTACATTTCTGCTCGCAAACACAGTTCCAGTTAATTTATGAACATTGCTAGCACTTGTGTGCTGAGAGATTTGTTTGGTGTTATCACTGGTGTACATAAACGCCTGCGCTATCGCAATGGCCTTACTGAGGGTCGGTGTCTCTCGAGTCAAAAGTTTTCGTAGGATGGTCTCGTGGCCAATGCCCAGTACAAAAAAGTCTCTGAGCATTTGCTCCAGGTAGCCATCAAACTCACATTGTCCTGCAAGTCGCCTTAGCTCGGCGACGTAACTCGCCACTTCCTGACCTTCAGATCGCTGACACGTGTAGAACCGATACCTCGCCATAGGCACGCTCTTCCTCGGGTTAAGATGCTCCCGAACCAGTGTACACAACTCATCATACAATTTATCTGTGGGTTTCATTGGAGCCAGAAGATTCTTCATGAGGCTGTAGGTCGGTGCCCTGCAGACTGTGAGGAGGGCCGCTCTCCTTTTTGCAGCGCTTCCTTCTCCGTCCAGCTCGTTGGCTACAAAGTACTGGTCTAGCCATTCGACATAGGCTTAACAATCCTCACCCTCCGAGAACTTCTCCAGGATGCCCACAGTTTACTGCATCTTTGCATTGGATTCGTATTCTCGTCGCCAGTTATTGTGTTCCTAACACAGATGAGGCTGCACACAGGGAGGTTAAACTAACAGTGACCTCAGTCTTTAATAAGACACTCCAGAGTGAGGAACAGGCCTTAGGGGTCGGCTTATATACAGTGCTCCAAAGGGATGCTGGGATCCTTTGGGACTTCAGGGGATGAGCTCCCTGGTGGCGGAAAATGGGAGTGCATGCTTTACAGATACACAACATTTTGTCTTACAGATGTTTAGTGTAAGGCCCATGCTTTCATATGCCTCGCTGAAGATGTTGACGATGCTTGGAGTTCAGCCTCTGAATGTGCGCAGACGCAAGCGTCATCTGCATACTGTAGTTCGATGACAGAGGATGGGATGGTCTTGGTTCTGACCTAGAGGCGACGAAGGGTGAACAAGTTCCCACTGATTCTATAGCTTAATTCCATTCCAGTAGGGAGCTTGCTGAGCGTGAGATGGAGCATTGCAGCGAGGAAGATCGAAAAGAGGGTTGGCGCGATGATGCAGCCTTGCTTGACCCCGGTCCGGATGTGGATTGAGTCTGTGGTGGATTCATTGGTCAGGACTACTGCTTGCATGTTGGTGGGGGATGGCAACATGGAGGAGGACGCTCCATAGTCCCTCATGGCTAACAGTGTCAAAGGCCTTTGTGAGGTCAAAGAAGGCCACTTACAAGGGTTGGTGCTGATCTCTGCATTTCTCTTGCAGTTGTCACACTGTGAAGTTCATGTCCGTTGTACCCCGTAGTGGACGGAATCCGCATTGTGACTCTGGGAGGAGCTCTTCAGCCACAGGGAGGAGACGGTTGAGGAGGATTATAGCAATGACTTTCCCAGTGGCCGACAACAGGGAGATTCCTCTGTAGTTGTCGCAGTTGGATTTGTCCCCTTTATTGAGTCCAGGCCCAGGGATTGGTTTAGAAACGTTACACAAGATTACATCGGATATACAGCATAGAAACAGGCCATTCAGCCCAACCAGTCCATTCCATTGCTTATACTCCACTCAAGTGTTGCCCGTATTTCCTCATCTAACTCTATCAGCAGATAACCCTCTATGCCCTTCTCCCTCATATGCTTATCTAACCTCTCTTAAATGCACCCATACTATTCGCTCCCTGTGGTAGCAAGTTCCACATTCTCACCACTCTCTTGGTAAAGCAGTTTCTTTTTAATTCCAGATTTGATTTCTAGGTGTATCTTTTATTGATGGCTTCTAGTTATGCTCTTCCTCACAAATGGAAACACTCTCTCTGTATCTACTCTATCAAAACCGTTCATCATTTTAAAGACCACTATTAGGTCACCCCTCAGCCTTCTCTTTTCAAGAGAAAGGGACCCAGCCTGTTCATCCTTTCCTGATAGGCATACCATCGCATTTATGATATTGTCCTTGTAAATCCTCTTTGCACCCTCTCCAGTGCCTCTATATCCTTTTTATAATATGGTGACCAGAATTGCACACAGTACTTCAAATGTGGTCAAATATTGACACTGAGCTGAACTTAGAATGACGTGCCCTGTGAGAAGTGTCACAAACACTGAGCCCGCTTACTTTTGTGCAAGCTCTCGTTTGATTCAAGTCGGTCTCTGCCAGCTGGTTTTGACATGTGAAGTACAAGCAGAGATCGGGTTTGACAGAGGCTCCCAGTTCAGAGTTATCACCTTTACACAGAACTGGAGTACAAACCAGAATCCAATGAGATAGAGAGAGAGGTGGGGCTTGTTAAAATTGGTATCGACTGGGGTGCCTGACCACACATTGTGAAGTGCAGGGAGACTCTGGCTGTAGGTTCAGGGTGAATATCAGCAGGTTAATAAAATGGGCAATAATATTGGCAAACAGTTATATAGAACAGAAATGGGAAACATTTAAAACAGTGTTCAACAGAGCCCAGGAAAAACATATTCTGCTTTAAAACAACAAACTAAACACTAATCAACAATCTCCCCCCTAATTTTTCATGGCTGTGCTGTGTCATGTATGTATGCTTGGGGTAACTAGCCACCAGGTGGCGCGACTGTCGGAGGTCATTGGGCTGTACGCAGATGTGTGCGGCCCAGGTATAAAAGGCAAGCCATCATGTAATGTATTCACTTTGGGCCCGAATAAAGCAGAACCAGATTCGTACCTGTGTTAGTTTACTGTATTCAGTCTATCGAGTTATTACATACATAACATGCTGCCTTTAAGGGGCTGCCCTGCCCTGCCCATTTCGCATGAGCAAAATTTAACATTTTGCTAACGTTGGCAAATAGCTAACGTTATACCTATATTTAAGAAGGGAGATAGAACATGTCCAGGGAACATGACCAGGGATCTATAGACCAGTCAGCTTAATATAATGAAATCCCTACTAAAGGAGAAAATAGAAAAACATCTAGAAAGCAAAAATATAATAATAAATAGTCAACATAGATTTTAAAAGGACAGTCTTGCTTGACCAACCTCATTGAATTCTTTGAATAGGTGACAAAGAGAGTAGACAAGGATAACGTAGTAGATTTAATATATCTAGATTTCCAAAAGGCATTCAATGAGGTACCATGTAACAGACCAATGAATAAGGTCAGAGCATGTGGAGTCAGCAGAATGGATAGCTAGCTGGCTTCAAGACAGAAAGCAGAGAGTTGGGGTAAAGGGTAGTTATTCAGAGTGGCAGAAGGTGGGAAGTGGTGTTCCACAAGGATCAATGCTGGAGCTACTGTTATTTACAATTTATCTTAAAGAGTTAGATTTTGGAATCAAAAACACAATTTCCAAATTTGCAGATGACACCAAATTGAAGGGATAGTCAACACCGAGGAGGACTGCAATAAATTACAAGACATTAATAAACTTGCAGAATGAAACATAGAAAATAGGTGCAGGAGTAGGCCATTCGGCCCTTCGAGCCTGCACCACCATTCAATATGATCATGGCTGATCATTCACCACAGTGTCCCTTTCCCGCTTTCTCTCCATACCCCTTGATCCCTTTAGCCGTAAGGGCCATATCTAACTCCCTCTTGAATATATCCAATGAACTGGCATCAACGACTCTCTGCGTCAGGGAATTCCACAGGTTAACAACTCTCTGAGTGAAGAAGTTTCTCCTCATCTCAGTCCTAAATGGCCTACCCCTTATCCTAAGACTGTACCCCCTAGTTCTGGACTTCCCCAACATCGGGAACATTCTTCCCGCATCTAACCTGTCCCGTCCCGTCAGAATCTTATATGTTTCTATGAGATCCCCTCTCATCCTTCTAAATTTCAGTGTATAATGGCCCAGTTGATCCAGTCATTCCTCATATGTCAGTCCAGCCATCCCTGGAATCAGTCTGGTGAACCTTCCCTGCACTCCCTCAATAGCAAGAACGTCCTTCCTCAGATTAGGAGACCAAAACTGAACACAATATTCCAGGTGAGGCCTCACCAAGGCCCTGTATAATTGCATTAAGACCTCCCTGCTCCTATACTCAAATCCCCTAGCTATGAAGGCCAACATGCCATTTTCCTTCTTCACCGCCTGCTGTACCTGCATGCCAACTTTCAATGACTGATGAACCATGACACCCAGATCTCGTTGCACCACCTCGTTTCCTAATCTGCCACCATTCAGATAATATTCTGCCTTCGTTTTTTTGCCACCAAAGTGGATAACCTCACATTTATCCACATTATACTGCATCTGCCATGCATTTGCCCACTCACCTAACCTGTCCAAATCACCCTGCAGCCTCTTAGCATCCTCCTCACAGCTCACACTGCCACCCAGTTTAGTGTCATCTGCAAACTTGGAGATATTACACTCAATTCCTTCATCCAAATCATTAATGTATATTGTAAAGAGCTGGGATCCCAGCACTGAACCCTGCGGCACTCCACTCGTCACTACCTTCCATTCCGAAAAGGACCCGTTTATCCCGACTCTCTGCTTCCTGTCTGCCAATTAATTCTCTATCCACGCCAGTACATTACCCCCAATGCTTTGATTTTGCACACCAATCTCTTATGTGGGACCTTGTCAAAGGCCTTTTGAAAGTTCAAATACACCACATCCACTGGTTCTCCTTTGTCCACTCTACTAGTTACATCCTCAAAAAATTCTAGAAGATTTGTCAAGCATGATTTCCTTTTCACAAATCCATGCTGACTTGGATCGATCCTGTCACTGCTTTCTAAAAGCGCTGCTATTTCATCCTTAATAATTGATTCCAACATTTTCCCCACTACTGATGTCAGGCTAACCGGTCTATAATTACCCGTTTTCACTCTCCCTCCTTTTTTAAAAAGTGGTGTTACATTAGCTACCCTTCAGTCCATAAGAACTGATCCAGAGTCAACAGACTGTTGGAAAATTATCACCAATGCATCCACTATTTCTAGGGCTACCTCCTTAAGTACTCTGGGATGCAGACAATCAGGCCCTAGGGATTTATCGGCCTTCAATCCCATCAATTTCCCCAAAACAATTTCCCGCCTAATAAGGATATCTTTCAGTTCCTCCTTCTCACTAGACTCTCGGTCCCCTAGTACATCCGGCAGGTCATTTGTGTCTTTCTTCATGAAGACAGAACCAAAGTATTTGTTCAATTGGTCTGCCATTTCTTTGTTCCCCATTATTAATTCACCTGAGTCTGACTGCAAGGGACCTACGTTTGTCTTCACTAATCTTTTTCTCTTCACATATTTATAAAAGCTTTTGCAGTCAGTTTTTATCTTCCTGGCAAGCCTCCTCTCGTACTCTATTTTCCCCCTCCGAATTAAACCCTTTGTCCTCCTCTGCTGAATTCTAAATTTCTCCCAGTCGTCAGGTTTGCTGCTTTTTCTGGCCAATTTATATGCCTCTTCCTTGGATCTAACACTATCCTTAATTTCCCTTGTTAGCCACGGTTGAGCCATCTTCCCTGTTTTATTTTTACTCCAGACAGGGATGTACAACTGTTGAAGTTCATCCATATGATCTATAAATGTTTGCCATTGCCTATCCACCGTTAACCCTTTAAGTATCATTTGCCAGTCTATTCTAGCTGATTCGCGCCTCATGCCGTCGAAGTTACCTTTCCTTAAGTTTAGGACCCTAGTCTCTGAATTAACTGTGTCACTCTCCATCTTAATTAAGAATTCTACCATATTATGGTCACTCTTCCCCAAGGAGCCACACACAACAAGATTGCTAATTAGTCCCTTCTCATTACATATCACCCAGTCTAGGATGGCCAGCTCTCAAGTTGGTTCCTCGACATATTGGTCAAGAAAACCATCCCTAATACACTCCAGGAAATCCTCCTCCACCGCATTGCTACCAGTTTGGTTAGCCCAATCTATATGTAGATTAAAGTCACCCATGTTTACTGCTGTACCTTTATTGCACACATCCCTTATTTCTTGTTTGATGCTGTCCCCAACCTCGCTACTACTGTTTGGTGGTCTGTACACAACTCCCACCAGTGTTTTCTGCCCTTTGGTATTCCGCAGCTCCACCCATACCGATTCCACATCAGCCAAGCCAATGTCCTTCCTTATTATTGCATTAATTTCCTCTTTAACTAGCAACACCACCCCGCCTCCTTTTCCTCTCTGTCTATCCTTCCTAAATGTTGAATACCCCTGGATGTTGAGTTCCCAGCCATGGTCAGCCTAGAGCCATGTCCCCGTGATGCCAATTACATCATATCCATTAAGTGCTATCTGCGCAGTTAATTCATCGACCTTATTCCTAATACTCCTCGCATTGAGGCACAGAGCCTTCAGGCATGTCTTTTTAACACACATTGCCTCTTTAGAATTTTGCTGTAATGTGGCCCTTTTTGTTTTTTGCCTTGGGATTCTCTGCCCTTTTACTATTCTCCTTTCTATCTTTTGCCTCTGTCTCCCTCTTGTTTCCCTCTGCCTCCCTGCATAGGTTCCCATCCCCCTGCCATATTAGGTTAACTCCTCCCCAAAAGCACTAGCACTAGGACATTGGTTCCGGTCCTGCCCAGGTGCAGACTGTCCGGTTTGTACTGGCCCCACCTTCCCCCAGAACCGGTTCCAATGCCCCAGGAATTTGAATCCTTCCCTTCTGCACCACTCCTCAAGCCACGTATTCATCTGAGCTATCCTGCGATCCCTTCTCTGACTAGCACGTGGCACTGGTAGCTATCCTGAGATTACTACTTTAGAGGTCCTACTTTTTAATTTAGCTCCTAGCTCCCTAAATTCGTCTCATAGGACCTCATCCCGTTTTTTACCTATATCGTTGGTACCTATGTGCCCCACGACAAATGGCTGTTCACCCTCCCTTTTCAGAATGTCCTGCACCCGCTCCGAGACATCCTTGACCCTTGCACCAGGGAGGCAACATACCATCCTGGAGTCTTGGTTGCGGCCACAGAAACGCCTATCTATTCCCCTTACAATTGAATCCCCTATCACTATAGCTCTTCCACTCTTTTTCCTGCCCTCCTGTGCAGCAGAGCCACCCACGGTGCCATGAACTTGGCTGCTGCTGCCCTCCCCTGATGAGTCATCCCCCTCAACAGTACCCAAAGCAGTGTATCTGTTTTGCAGGGGGATGACCACAGGGGACCCCTGCACTACCTTCCTACCACTGCTCTTCCTGTTGGTCTTCCATTCCCTATCTGGCTGTGGACCCTTTACCTGCGGTGAGACCAACTCACTAAACGTGCTATTCACGTCATTCTCAGCATCCTGCATGCTCCAGAGTGAATCCACCCACAGCTCCAGTGCCGCAATGCGGTCCATCAGGATCTGGAGGCGGATGCACTTCCCGCACACGTAGTCGTCAAGGACACCGGAAACGTCCCTGACTTCCCACATAGTACAGGAGGAGCATAACACGTGTCCGAGCTCTCCTGCCATGACTTAACCCTTAGATTAACTTAAATTGGCAACAACAATGCTAAAAGTTACTTACTGATAAAGAAGGAAAAAGAAAAGCTACTCACCAATCACCAGCCAATCAATTACCCCCTTGGCTGTGACGTCACCTTTTGATTTCTTTCTGCTTCTTTGTTGCCTTCTCCCTGCAGCTGCACAAGCTGGCCTCCGACGAACTCCCGACTCCTGCTCTCGCGGCCTTTATAGTCCTCTCCGACCCCGGACTCTCGCCTCCGATGATGAACTCCTGACTCCTGCTCTCGCGGCTTTTATAGGCCTCTTCGACCCCGGCATATAATTGGCAAACGAATTTCAACATAGATAAATCCGAGGTATTACATTTTGGTATGAAAAATAAGGAAGTCGCATATTTCTTGGAAAATAAAAATCTAAATGGGGTAGAGGAATAAAGGGATCTAGGAGTATAAATACACAAATCACTAAAAGTTGTGATGCAGGTCAACAGGGCCAAAATAAAAGCAAACCAAGCACTAGGGTTTATTTCTAGCAGGATAGAATTGAAAAGTAGAGAAGTTATGCCAAACTTGTATTGAACCATGGGTAGATTACACTTGGAGTATTGTGTACCTTTCTGGTCGCCATATTATACAAAGGATATAGAGGCACTGGAGAGGGTGCAAAGAAGATTTACAAGGATGATACCAGGACTGTGAGGTTATACCTATCAGGAAAGGATGAAGAGCCTCTGTCTCTTTTCTCTTGAAAAGTGAAGGCTGAGAGGTGACCTAACAGAAGGGGTAAAAATTCGTCTCGGTCAGTGGCACAAAACAGGCGATATCGGATCGGCCACCGGTTATACGCTGCGCCCGAGATTCAGTTCCAGTGCAGTCAATAGAACTGAATATCAGGCGCTGCGTATAACAGGCGGCCAATCCGATATCGCCCAAGACAAATTTCGACCCCAAGGAGCACAAACGCCGACATGGACTGGTTGGGTTCAATGGCCTGTTTCTGTTCTGTATATCCTATGTAATTGCAGGATTATTACTAATTACAAGTAGGATATCGGATAATTACATCTATTATTACTAGACACATGTAGACTATCACTATTGGTTATAAGGAGAATCTGAGTATTATAAGTGTTATTATCAATTATTGTAGAAATTTCTGTATTACTGATTGGATCAAAGTTATTTCCACTTATGATTCCACCCTGCGAATCCCTTACCCATGTTCAGTTTCCCCTCTTCCTCGCTCTCAGTTTCCCCTCGTCTCCATAGCCCCTCCCTGCCACCCTCAGTTTTCTTCTCTTCTCCACTCTCAGTTTCCCCTCTTCCCTCTGTTATATATGTAAACTTGTATTTACTCTCTACAGCTACCAGAGGGCTCATCCCCTGGAGACCCAAGGGATCCCATATCCCTTGGGAGCACAGGTATTTAAGGAGGCTTCACAGGTTGGAGAGGCACTCTGGAGACCTGCAATAAAAGACTACGGTCACACTTTACTTTGAACTTACAGTGTTCAGTCTGACTCTTTCTCCATGCACAACAACTGGCGACGAGATACAGATAGCGAACCCAAAGATGCAGAGAACAGTGGGCATCCTGGAGAAATTTTCGGAGGGAGATGATTGAGAAACCAATACTTCATGGCCAACAATCTAGATGGGGAAGAGAGCGCTGCCAAACGAAGGGCGATCCTCCTCACCGTCTGTGGAGCATCAACGTATGGCCTCATGAAGAATCTGTTCACTCCAGCGAAACCCACGGAGAAATCGTGCACATTGGTCCGAGAGCATTTGAACCCGAAGGCAAGCATTCTGATGGCGAGGTACCGGTTCTACACCTACAAAAGGTCTGAAGGCCAGGAAGTGGTGAGTTATGTCGCCGAGCTAAGACACCTTGCAGGACATTGCAAATTTGAAGGACATTTGGAGTACATGCTCCGAGACTTTTTCATACTTGGTCTTGACCACAAAACCATACTTCGCAAACTTTTGACTGTAGAGATCCCAACCTTGTGTAAGGCCATAGCGATAGCCCATGACAATGACAATACGAAGCAAATCTCTCAGCACATAAGTGCTGCGACAGGTACTGTGAACAAAGTGATGTTGTTTTCGAATCGCAATGTACAGGGCAGGTCACACATACCTGCAGCGACACGTCCGCAGATGTCTCAGAGTCCACCATCAAGGGTGATGAATGCAAGGCCATTAACATCTTGTTGGTGCTGCGGGGGTGATCATCATTTCCATTCATACCGATTCAAAGAGTACATTTGCAAGGGCTGTGGAAAAATGGGACACCTCCAACGAGTCTGCAAGCGAACTGCAAAGCCTGTTAAACCTCCATGTTGCAGAGGAGGACAGATCCACGGAGGATCACGACGAACCAGAGCCTCGGATCGAGGAGGCAGAGATACATGGCGTGCACACATTCACCACGAATTGTCCCCCGATAATGCTGAATGTTGAATTATATGGACTCCCGGTGTCAATGGAGCTGGACACGGGCACTAGAAAGTCCATCTTGGGCAAAAAGGCTTTCGAAAGGTTGTGGTGCAACAAGGCCTCAAGGCCAGTCTTAACTCGAGTTCGCACGAAACAAGGAACTTACACAAAAGAACTGATTCCTGTAATCGGCAGTGCTACCGTAAAAGTCTCCTATGATGGAGCGGTGCACTAGCTACCTCTCTGGGTGGTACCGGGCGATGGTCCCACGCTGCTTGGCAGGAGCTGGCTGGGAAAGATACGCTGGAACTGGGACGACGTCCGAGCGCTCTCGCTCACTGATGACACTTCGTGTGCCAAGGTCTTAAACAAATTTCCTTCGCTGTTCGAACCAGGCATCGGGAAATTCCAAGGAGCAAAAGTGCAGATCCATCTAATTCCAGCGGCGCAACCCATCCATCACAAGGCGAGAGCAGTACCATACATGATGAGAGAAAGGGTAGAGATCGAGCGAGACCGGCTGCAACGAGAGGGCATCATTTCACCGATCGAGTTCAGCGAGTGAGCCAGTCCTATTGTCCCAGTCCTCAAGGGAGAGGGCACCGTCAGAATCTGTGACGATTACAAAGTAACTATCAATCATTTCTCCATGCAGGACCAATACCCACTACCAAAGACCGACGACCTCTTTGCAACGCTGGTGGGAGGAAAGACGTTCACGAAGCTGGATCTAACTTCAGCCTACATGACGCAGGAACTGGAGGAATCATCAAAGACCCTCACCTGCATCAACACACACAAAGGTCTTTTTGTCTATAACAGATGCCCTTTTGGAATCCGATCCGTGGCGACGATATTCCAGAGAAACTTGGAAAGTTTACTGAAGTCAGTCCCGCACACTGTGGTCTTCTAGGACGACAGCTTGGTCACAGGTCAGAACACAGTCGAACACCTGTAGAACCTGGAGGAGATTCTTAGTCGACTCAACCACGTGGGGCTCAGGTTAAAACGCTCGAAGTGCGTTTTCCTGGCGCCTGAAGTGGAGTTCTTGGGAAGGAGGATTGCAGCGGACGGCATCAGGCCCACCAACGCGAAAACGGAGGCAATCGAGAACGCACCAAGGCCACAGAACGTGATGGAGCTGCGGTCGTTTCTGGGATTCTTGAACTATTTTGGTAACTTCTTACCGGGTCTCAGCACACTGCTAGAACCACTGTATGTCTTACTATGAAAAGGGGGCGAATGGGTTTGGGGAAAAAGCCAAGAAAATGCCTTTGTAAAAGCGAGAAAATTGTTATGCTCAAACAAATTGCTTGTGCTGTATGATCCATGTAACTTTTGGTACTAGCATGTGATGCATCGTCATATGGTGTCGGGTGTGTATTGCAACAAGCTAATGATTTCGGGAAACTGCAACCGGTTGCTTATGCATCCAGGAGTCTGTCTAAGGCTGAGAGAGCCTACATCATGATTGAAAAAGAAGCATTAGCGTGTGTCTATGGGGTAAGGAAACTGCATCAATATCTGTTTCGGCTAAAATTCGAATTGGAAACTGACCATAAGCCACTAATATCCCTGTTTTCCGAGCGTAAAGAGATAAATACCAACGCATCCGCCTTCATCCAGAGATGGGCGCTCATGTTGTCCACATACAACTACACCATCCGCCACAGGACAGGCACAGAAAACTGCGCCGATGCTCTCAGTAGGCTGCCATTGCCCACCACGGGGGTGGAAATGGCACAACCCGCAGACCTAGCCATGGTTATGGAAGCATTTGAGAGTGAGCAATCACCCATCACTGCCCGGCAGATCAAAACCTGGACAAGCCAGGACCCCTTATTATCTCTAGTCAAAAGCTGTGTGCTTCACGGGAGCTAGTCCAGTGTCCCAGTGGAAATGCAGGAAGAGATAAAGACGTTCCAGCAGCGCAAAGATGAAATGTCTATACAGGCAGACTGCCTTCTGTGGGGCAATCGAGTAGCGGTCCCCAAGAAGGGCAGAGACACCTTCATTAATGACCTCCACAGTACCCACCCAGGCATCGTAATGATGAAAGCGATAGCCAGATCCCACGTGTGGTGACTTAAGAGTCCTGCGTTCACAGATGTAATACATGCTCACATTTAAGCAATGTATCCAGGGAGGCGCCGCTAAGTTTATGGTCTTGGCCCTCCAAACCGTGGTCTAGGGTACACGTTCTTGAGTAAAATGTTCCTTGTGGTTGTAGACGCGTACTCCAAGTGGATTGAATGTGAGATAATGTCAGCTAGTACGTCCGCTGCCACTACTGAAAGCCTGTGGGCCATGTTTGCCATTCATGGATTACCCGATGTCCTGGTGAGCGACAACGGGACATGTTTTACAGGTGCTGAGTTCAAAGAATTCATAACCCATAACGGGATCAAACATGTCACATCTGCCCCGTTTAAATCAGCGTCCAATGGTCAGGCAGAGAGAGCAGTGCAAACCATCAAGCAAGGCTTGAAGAGGGTAACTGAAGGCTCACTGCAGACTCGCCTATCCTGAGTCCTGCTTAGCTACCGCACGAGACCCCACTCACTCACTGGGATCCCACCTGCTGAAGTGCTCATGAAAAGTGCACTTAAAACAAGGCTCTCGTTAGTTCACCCTGATCTACATGAACAGGTAGAGAGCAGGCGGCTTCAACAAAGTGCATACCATGATAGAGCAAATGTGTCACACGAGATTGAAATCAATGATCCTGTATTTGTATTAAATTATGGACAAGGTTCCAAGTGGCTTCCTGGCACTGTCGTGGCCAAAGAGGGGAGCAGGGTGTTTCGGGTCAAACTTTCAAATGGACTCATTCACCGGAAACACTTGGACCAAATCAAACTCAGATTCACGGACTATCCTGAGCAACCCACCTTGGGCCCTACCTTTTTTGATCCCCCAACATACACACCAGTGGCAAACGGCACCACGGTTGACCACGAAGCAAATGCATCATCCACAGCAGCCCTGTAGGGCCAAACACACCAGGCAGCCCAGCAAGGCCAGCTGCACAGCAGCCCAGCGAGGGCCCAACAAATGATTCAACAACACCAGCTTTCAGACCGAGACGATCAACCAGGGCAACAAAGGCCCCAGTTCGACTCACATTGTAAATAGTTACACTATTGACTTTGGGGAGGGCAGTGTTTTATATATGTGGACTTGTATTTACTCTCTACAGCCACCAGAAGGCTCTTCCCTTGGAGTCCCAAGTGATTCCATAATCCCTTGGGAGCACAGATATTTAAGGAGGCTTCGCAGGTTGGAGAGGCACTCTGGAGACCTGCAATAAAAGACTACGGTCACACTTTACTTTGAGCTCACAGTGTTCAGTCTGACTCTTTCTCCATACACAACAACCCCACCCTCAGTTTCCCCTCTTCCCCACCCTCAGTTTTCCCCTCTTCCCCCACCCTCGGTTTCCCCTCTTCCCCCACTCTCGGTTTCCCCTCTTCCCCACCTTCGGTTTCCCCTCATCCCCACACTCGGTTTCCCCTCATCCCCCACTCTCAGTTTCCCCTCTTCCCCACCTTCGGTTTCCCCTCTTCCCCACACTCGGTTTTCCCCTCTTCCCCCACCCTCAGTTTTCCCTCTTCCCCCACACTCGGTTTTCCCTCTTCCCCCCACACTCGGTTTTCCCTCTTCCCCCCACCCTCGGTTTCCCCTCTTCCCCCACTCTCGGTTTCCCCTCTTCCCCACCTTCGGTTTCCCCTCTTCTCCCACTCTCGGTTTCCCCTCTTCCCCACCTTCGGTTTCCCCTCTTCTCCCACTCTCGGTTTCCCCTCTTCCCCACCTTCGGTTTCCCCTCTTCTCCCACTCTCGGTTTCCCCTCTTCCCCACCTTCAGTTTCCCCTCTTCTCCCACTCTCGGTTTTCCCTCTTCCCCCCACCCTCAGTTTTCCCTCTTCCCCCACACTCGGTTTTCCCCTCTTCCCCACCCTCGGTTTCCCCTCTTCCCCCACTCTCGGTTTTCCCTCTTCCCCCCACACTCGGTTTTCCCTCTTCCCCACCCTCGGTTTCCCCTCTTCCCCACCCTCGGTTTCCCCTCTTCCCCCACACTCGGTTTTCCCTCTTCCCCCCACCCTCGGTTTCCCCTCTTCTCCCACTCTCGGTTTCCCCTCTTCCCCCCACCCTCGGTTTCCCCTCTTCTCCCACTCTCGGTTTCCCCTCTTCCCCCCACCCTCGGTTTCCCCTCTTCTCCCACTCTCGGTTTCCCCTCTTCCCCCCACCCTCGGTTTCCCCTCTTCTCCCCACCCTCGGTTTTCCCCTTTTCCCCCGCTCTCGATTTCCTCTCTTCTCCCCACCCTCGGTTTCCCCTCTTTCCCACCCTTAGTTTCCCCCTCTTTCCCTACCCTCGGTTTTTCCCTCTTCCCCCGCCCTCAGTTTCCCCTCTTTGCCTGCTCACTGCTGGCCTCCTGGTTCTCGGAACGTCTGGCACAACAGCTGCTGGCATGAAAGCATGAACAAAAGTTCTCAACTACGGGAACCCAACATTAATCAGGTCAATGCAATAACGTTTGTAGATGTCATGTGATCAGCGTCACATAGCTAGACGTTACATGGTCAGACGTCATGTGATAAAAACTCCAAGAATACGTCCAACACGAGCCTATCAGCAATCGGACAATTAATGGGAGACTTACCCACCAATGGCCTACTCCCTTCCCGCAGTCTTTAAATATCACTTGCTCTTCTGAACATCCCACCCACATCATTGGGGTCCAACTTCTATTTTAACCAGTGACCTGAGCAGAGAAGCCATCGTGATTTTCCTACCAGGTGAAGCTAGGGGAAGAAAAATTGGGCCAGAGAAGACCCAGAGAGGTAAGGTTTTTAAACTTATTTTATTTTCCTTGTGAGACCAGGAGGAGCATTGGTGCTCTTCTGGGTCCCACAAGAAATTTTTTGGCCTCCCCCACCCGGTGCTTCCTCCCCTTGCGAATTGCAAGGCCCTCCAAAATCTCCCTCCCTGTGAATTAGTAAAGTGCCTGGAACTGTTCCCTCTTGGCACCTGACCTTCTGCTCTAACCCGCTGGCCAGTGGTCACTTCCTGCCACTCTCGAGCCTCAGAGATAAAATCGCCCGGGTCTACCGCTGCCAAGGTCAGGGTGGTTTGCCACTTGTCTTTGCCTCCCCCCCGCCTGATTCCTAACCCAACTTAAAATCGAGCCTCCGGTGTCAACACCAAGCATTCCCAGATCAGGCGTGGCAATAATAGCCCTCTATTCTGCTCCCAAAATGTACTTCAGCTCCAATTTAGAAAGATAGCCCCCTATTGTACCAGTGTGACATTTCTCACATCAGGCATCCTGTGGCCTTTATGACTGAGGCTGCCAATTTGTTGCCAATTAATGCCAACTCAGGGATAGTTTGTGCTATGGTCCCCTGTCCAAAAGGAATTAGACTTAGACTGCCAAATTATTTTCACATGGGATTCTTACAGCCAGCAGAAAGAAACTTTCATCACATCACTCTGCTCTGGATCTGAATTCATGACTGAAAACTGAAAGAATAGTGTTTGGGTGGTATAGTACCTACATGTCCAATTCCAGGTGCTATACTACTGGTGCATATTTAATTACAGGTGGTATATTAGGATTGCACATTCAATTTCAGGTGACATAGTAGTGATTTAATTGCAGGTGGAATAATATTGGGCATATGTCCAATTTCATGCAGTATATTAGTCAATATTGGGTAGTGTAGTGGACAAATATCCAAAAATTACCAATATCATAGTGGTTACAAACCCAATCTTAGGTGATATAATAGTGGCTATATATCCAATCACTGTTGGTGTAGTATTGAATATATATCAAATCCTGGTAGTGGGATATAGTAGTGGGTATATATTTATAACTGGTTGGTATAGTAATTATCCAATCCTAGATGGTATAGTAGTAAATATATAACCATTCCCAGATGGTATAGACTGAGTTTTGATTGGAGCTATAGCTATTACTATAACATCCAATCATGATTGGTACTGTATAGTAATGGCTATATATATATATCCACTAACAACACATATACTAATGGGTATATATCAACTCCCAGGTGATAAAGTAGTGGGTAAATATACAATCCTGGGTTGTATTACACTGGGCGCACACATAGAACCAGCTTCTATAACCTACATTGTACCCACCTATCATTGGCTGTTCAAAATTTAATTTGGAACTGTTCGAATTTTGAGTTATTTGAATCTATAGTTAAGATTGTCCTGACCAAACTATCATTGGTTCCTTGTACACTGGAGCCTTTACTGGGTTAAAAAACAGTGTGACACACAATGTTGGATCGGATTCTATTTATATAAATAGTGGATTGACTCGGAATGGACTTCCACACAAAGTATCCAATGGAAAATTATACACGCTTTAGTTTTATTTCTCAGTCCCTGCAATTGTTACTTCACAGCAGTGAAAATGATTACAATATAATTCATGTGTGAAAAGAAGTCACACAGCCTCAACCATACAATGTACTCTCCATGTGCTGCACAATGGCCATTAAAAACACTCCATGACTAATACACCTCAAAAGTTCAGTTTTCTTCCGTGTATTGCTATTTCAAGAAGAAAACATTACTTTGCTCAGTATTGAAATCGGAGTAGTGAAGAATCAAAGTCCCGCGCTCCACATCATCCCACTTCATTTCTCAGTTCTGTTATCTCTGAAAATAAGCACAAGTGGGACAGCAATTTCACACACATGTAAAAATATGGGAGGCCAATCGACCCATCAATGAGCACTCTGTGTGATGAAGTGCTTCCAGACATCAGTGCTGAATTTGACATTTACCAATTCAAACTGTTCTGCAGATCATAGGATCAAAAATTCATAGAATAGTACAGCACAGAAGGATACCATTCAGCCCATCGAATCTGCACTGGCCCTTTCAAAGAGCAATCCAGTTAGTCCCACTCACCCAGTCGTTCCCCAGAGTCGTGCAATTTTTTATCCTTCAAGTATTTATCCAATTCTCTTTAGAAGGCCAGTATTGAATCGGTATCTACCACCCTATCAGGTAGTGCATTCCAAATCCTAACCACTCGTTGCGTAAAAGGTTTTTCCTCATGTCATCTCTGGTTCTTTTGCCAATCATCCTAAATCTGTGCCCTTTTATTATTGACCTTTCGACTATTGGAAACATTTTCTCTTTAGTTACTCTATCTAAATCCTTCATGATTTTAAACACCTCTACCAAATCCATTCTTAGTCTACTCGGCTCTGACTTCTGACTCTGGGACTTCTGACTCTGGGTCTCCCTACTATTGTATCCCATTAACTACTACATTTAAACAGGCCTATGTAACCTGAGATTTTCTCCTGTCCATTCGCATGCGCATTTTGGTTGTCGCTCCGGACCCGAGCCAGTCAATACTTTTCCACTTTTTCCCCCTCATTCGTTTTCTCCCTATCCCTCCCTGACTATTCTCTCCTGTCATCATGCCTCCTTTCATCTCTCCTCTCGCGGATACTCTGCCCTCCCAAATCCCTACCCAATCTTTATTATACTTCGACCTTCCTACTCTCCTGCCACCGTCCCAGGCTTGACTCCCTCCTGGAAAAGCCTACAGCTTCCCTCTGTGCCTCTCCTGGCATCCTCCGAATGGCCCACTCGTCGCTGCCTCCTTATGAGCAGCAACCCCAACTGTCCCATCCTACTCTCTCGCCGACCTTCCTGCCCAGAACACCCACTGGGGGCTAATCTTGCCAATCTCCTCCCGGTCCAACTCACCCCGACGCCCCCCCCAACGCTGACCCTGTGGACGCCGGCAGTGGCCATCACCGAACCTCTCCGCAGCTCCCTCCAGAATGTCCGTTTGCTTGCGCACAAGGTCCTTCCCATCCATGAGCTTATCATGAATGAAGGCATCGACATCATGGCCCTGACGGAAACCTGGTTGAGCGGTGATGACACATTACTCTTAAATGAAGTCTCCCTGCCTGGCTATACTTGCCCTGCCCAGACCGCCATGGTGGCGGTGTGGCTCTCATCATCAAATTACACCTTGGTCTGACCCCTACTCCTCCGGCACTTTCTTCTCCTTTGAGCATCTCACCTTATTCCACCCCTCTCACTTAAAATTTTTCTTCTCTACCACCCAGCTAAGTACCATAAAAATGTTATTACTGATAGTTCTTCACTACTTTCCTCCTTCTGCCTCTGCACCGAACGATTTCTCGTCCTCGGTGATTTCAACCTCCATCTCAATTCATCATGCTCTCTCTCCTCTGAGTTCACAAGTCTCCTATCCTCCCTTAATCTCTCCCTCCATGTAAACTCCCCAACCCATATTCATGGCCACCCCTCAACCTTGCCATCTCTCGTAGCCCCACTACTCCCATCGTGTCAATCGCAGATAAGGCCATCTCTGACCACTTCCTCGTATTACTCCTCACCCACATTCCCCTTCCATCCCCAACCCTATCTCCTTCTGTGTCAGCCCCTGGAAAAACACTCTCTTGACTCTCTTACAACTGCACTTATCAACTCCCAACTGTCCAGCCTTTGGCCCTCCATTTACCATGACTTTGCTGCAGCTACCGATCTGCTCAATCACACCCTCACCACCACCTTTGATGCCCTAGTCCCTGTTAAAACAATTACTCTCTCTCACCCTGGCCATTCCCCCCGGTACAGCCCTAATCTTTACTCTCTAAGTTCAAGGGCCGCAGACTTGAACGGTTATGGTGGACAACTGGTTTAGCCATTCACCGCCAGATCTGGCTGAACCACATAAAGCACTATCGGATTCTGCTCTCGTCTGCCAAAATTGCTCACTATTCCAGAATCATTCTTGAATGTAAAGATAAACCCCAGCTTTTATTCTCCACTGCTAACTGTCTTTTTAAACCCCTCTCCCCAGTCTCCACCCTCACTTCTGACAATAAGTGTGAGGAGCTCAAGGACTTCTTTGTCTCTAAGATTGAGGCCATCCATTCAGCCGCCTCTGCCTCTTCTTTTCCTTTCCTAGCCCACCGGGCCAAACTTCCTCTAAGGATCCCCCCTGCCCCAGGCCTGACCTCACATCTTTCTCTAGTTTCTCTCCGATCTCCCCTCATGACCCACTTTCTGCTCCATCAACCCTATTCCCACCAAACTGCTAACCATCCAACTTCCTTTTCTGGCTCCCATATTAGCTGAAATTGTTAACGGTTCCCTATCCTCAGGTACTGCCCCCTCTCCCTCAAATCTGCCTTCATTGCCCCTCTCCTCAAAAAAACAACCCTCAACCCCTCTGTCCTTGCAAACTACCACCCATCTCCAAACTCTCTTTCCTCTCCAAAGTCCTTGAACATGTTGTCGACTCCCAAATCCATGCCCATCTTTCCTGCAATTGCATGTTCCAATCCAGTTTCCGTGCCTGCCGTAGTACCTAAACTGCTCTCATACTTTGTGACCGTAACAAAGGCAAACTATCCCTCCTCGTCCTTCTTGAATTGTCTGCAGCCTTTGATACAGTTGACCACTCTATCCTTCTCCAATGCCTCACCACCGTTGACAACTGGGTGGGACTGCACTCACCTGGTTCCATTCTTATCTATCTAATCATAGCAGAGAATCACCTGCAACGGCTTCTCTTCCTGCCCCCGCATCATTACCTCTAGTGTCCCCCAAGGAAGTATGCTTGGCCCGCTCCTATTTCTTATCTACATGTTGCCCCTTGATGGCATCATCTGAAAACAGTTTTCATTGTTTTCGGTCCCCGCCACAAATTCTGTTCCCTTGCTGTTGACTCCATCCCTCTCCCCAACTTCTGTCTGAGGCTGAACCACACTGTTTGCAATGTTGGTGTTATATTTGACCCTGAAATGAGCTTTTGACCACATATCCGCAGCATAATTAAGACCGCCAATTTCCACCTCCGTAACCTCCACCCTTGCCTCAGCTCATCCGCTGCTTAAGCCCTCATCCATGCCGTTGTTACCTCGAGATTTGACTATTCTAACGCACTCCTGATCGCCTCCCACATTCTACCCTACGTAAACTTGAGTGTTAAAAAACTCGGCTGCCCGTGTCCTAACTCGCACAAAGTCCCGCTCACCCATCACCCCTGAGCTTGCTGACCTACATTGGCTCATAAGAACATAAGAACATAAGAATTAGGAACAGGAGTAGGCCATCTAGCCCCTTGAGCCTGCTCCGCCATTCAACAAGATCATGGCCGATCTGGCCGTGGACTCAGCTCCACTTACCCGCCCGCTCCCCATAACCCTTAATTCCCTTATTGGTTAAAAATCTATCTATTTGTGATTTGAATACATTCAATGAGCTAGCCTTAACTGCTTCCTTGGTCAGAGAATTCCACAGATTCACAACCCTCTGGGAGAAGAAATTCCTTCTCAGCTCAGTTTTAAATTGGCTCCCCCATATTTTGAGGCTGTGCCCCCTAGTTCTAGTCTCCCCAACCAGTGGAAACAACCTCTCTGCCTCTATCTTGTCTATCCCTTTCATTATTTTAAATGTTTCTATAATATCACCCCTCATCCTTCAGAACTCCAATGAGTAAAAACCCAGTCTACTCAATCTATCATCATAAGGTAGCCCCCTCATCTCTGGAATCAGCCGAGTGAATCGTTTCTGTACCCCCTCCAAAGCTAGTATATCCTTCCTTAAGTAAGGTGATCAAAACTGCATGCAGTACTCCAGGTGCGTCCTCACCAATACCCTGTACAGTTGCAGCAGGACCTCCCTGCTTTTGTACTCCATCCCTCTCGCAATGAAGGCCAACATTCCATTCGCCTTCCTGATTACCTGCTGCATCTGCAAACTAACTTTTTGGGATTCATGCACAAGGACCCTCAGGTCCCTCTGCACCGCAGCATGTTGTAATTTCTCCCCATTCAAATAATATTCCTTTTACTGTTTTTTTTTCCAAGGTGGATGACCTCACATTTTCCGATATTGTATTCCATCTGCCAAACCTTAGCCCATTCGCTTAACCTATCTAAATCTCTTTGCAGCCTCTCTGTGTCCTCTACATAACCCGCTTTCCCACTAATCTTTGTGTCATCTGCAAATTTTGTTACACTACACTCTGTCCCCTCTTCCAGGTCATCTATGTATATTGTAAACAGTTGTGGTCCCAGCACCGATCCCTGTGGCACACCACTAACCACCGATTTCCAACCCAAAAAGGACCCATTTATCTCGACTCTCTGCTTTCAGTTAGCCAGCCAATTCTCAATCCATTCTAATGCATTTCCTCTGACTCCGCGTACCTTTATCTTCTGCAGTAACCTTTTGTGTGGCACCTTATCGAATGCCTTTTGAAAATCTAAATACACCACATCCATCGGTACATCTCTATCCATCATGCTCATTATATCTTCAAAGAATTCCAGTAAATTAGTTAAACATGATTTCCCCTTCATGAATCCATGTTGTGTCTGCTTGATTGCAGTATTCCTATCTAGATGTCCCACTATTTCTTGGCATTTTCCCAGTTAAGCAATGCCTCAATTTTAAAATTCGCACCCTTGTTTTCAAATCGCTCCATAGCCTCGCCCTTCCCTATCTCTGTAATCTCCTCCAGCCCTACAACCCTTCGAGATGTCTATGCTCCTCTAATTCTGCCCTCTTCAGCATCCCTGATTATAATCACTCAACCTTTGGTGGCCGTGCCTTCCGTTGCCTAGGCCCTAAGCTCTGGAATTCACTGCCTGATCTTCTCTGTCTCTCGATCTCTCTTTCATCCTTCAAGACACTCCTTAAAGCCTACCTCTTTGACCAAGCTTTTGGTCACCTGCCCTAATTTCTCCTTATCTCATAATACTCCTGTGAAGCGCCTTGGGACTTTTCACTATATATAATACAAGTTGTTTTTGTTGTTGTTGCTCTAAGGAGAACAACCCCAGCTTCGCTAGTCTATCCATGTAACAGTAATCCCTCAACCCTGGAACCATTCGAATAAATGTCTTCCGTACCCTCTCCAAAGCCTTCACGTCCTTCCAAAAGAGTGGTGCCCAGAATTGAGCACAATGCTCTATCTGGGGCTGAACTAGTGTTTTATTTAGATTTAGCAAAACTTTGTGGCTTTTGTACTCTTTGCCTCTATTTATAAAGCCCAGGATCCATATGGTTTATTAATTGCCTTGTTAACCTATCCTGCCACCTACAAAGATTTGTGCACAAGTACCCCCAGGTCTCTGTGTTCTTGCAACCCTTTTAAAATTGTACCATTTAGTGTGTATGGTCTCTCCGAATTCTTCCTACCAAAATGTACAGCGTCACATTTCTCTACACTGAATTTCATCTGCCATCTTTCTGCCCATTCCACCAGTCTGTCTATGTCTTCTTGAAGTCTATTACCATCTTCCTCACTCTTTACTACACTTCCAAATTTTGTGTCATCTGCAAATTTCAAAATTATGCCCTGTACCCCCCAAATCCAAGTCATTAATGTCTATCAAAAACAGCAGTGGTCCTAGTACTGAACCTTGGGGAACGTCACTGTATACCTCCCTCCAGTCAAAAAAACAGTCATCTACCACAGCTCTGTTTTTTATCCCTTAGACAATTTTGTATCCATGCTGCTACCATCCCTCATGGCTTCAATTTTGATAACAAGCCTAGTATGTGGCATTTTAACCAACGCCTTTTGAAAATCCATTCACACAACATCAACTGCACTGCCCTCATCCACACCCTCATTAAAAAACTCTATCAAGTTAGCCAAACACGATTTGCCCTTAACAAATCCATGGTGGCTCTCCTTTATTAGTCCATGCTTGTCCAAGTGGGTGTTCATTTCCTTCCGGATTATTGTTTCTAAAAGCTTTCCCAACACAGAAGTTAAATTGACTGGCATGTAGTTGCCAGGTTTCTCCTTTTCCTCTTTTTTGAACAAGGATGGACAAAAGAGCTGAATTCCAGAGATGAGGTGAGAGTGACTGCCTTTGACATCATGGCAGCTTATGACCGAGTGTGGCATCAAGGAGCCCTGGTAAAATTGAAGTCAATGGGGAGAAAACTCTCCACTGGTTGGAGTCATACCGAGCACAAAGGAAGATGGTTGTGGTTGTTGAAGATCAATCATCTCAGCCCAGGTCATCGCTGCAGGAATTCCTCAGGGCAGTGTCCTAGGCCCAACCATCTTCAGCTGCTTCATCAAAGACCTTCCCTCCATCATAAGGTCAGAAGTGGGGATGTTCACTGATGATTGCACAGTGTTCAGTTCCATTCGCAACTCCTCAGAAAATGAACCAGGCCATGCCAGAATGCAGCAAGACCTGGTCGACATTCAGGCTTGGCCTGATAAGATGCAAGTAACATTCATGCCACACAAATGCCAGACAATGACTATCTCCAACAAGCAAGAGTTTAATCACCTCCTCTTGACATTCAAAGGCATTACCATCACCGAATCCTCCTACCATCAACATCCAGCATTCATGGGGTGACCATTGACCAGAAACTTAACTGGACCAGCCACATAAATACAGTAGCAACAAGAGCCGGTCAGAGGCTGGGTATTCTGCAGCAAATGTTTTACCTCCTGACTCCCCAAAGCCTTTCCACCATTTACAAGGCACAGGTCAGGAGTGTGATGGAATACTCTCCACCTGCCTGGTTGAGTGCAACTCCAGCAACACTCAAGAAGCTTAACACCATCCAGGACAAAGCAGTCTGCTTGATTGGCACCCCATCCTCCACCTTAAACATTCACTCCCTCCACCACCGGTGCACCATGGCTGCAGTGTATACCATCTACACGATGCACTGCAGCAGCTCGCCAAGGCTTCTTCGGCAGCACATCCTAAACCCGCGACCTCTACACCTAAAAGGACGAGGGCAGCAGACACATGGGAACATCATCACCTGAAAATTCCCCTCCAAGTTACACACCATCCTGACATGGAAATATATTGCTTTTCCTTCATTGTTGCTGGGTCAAAATCCTGGAATTCCCTCCTTAATAGCACTGTGGGAGTACCTTCATCATAAGGACTTCAGCGGTTCAAGAAGACAGCTCACCACCACCTGCTCAAGGGCAATTAGGGATGGGCAATGAATGCTGCCTTCGCCAACGACGCCCACATCCCAGAACTCATTTTTTCAAAATGTGCAATCCTACTATCCTTTGGCGCCACCCCTGTATCTAAGGTGTGGTGCAATTTATAGTAGTGCTTAGGATTAATCTTCTCTATTCCACTTAGTACCATGTATGTCTCAGGAAGGTCTCCTCTCATTTACTCAAGGTCAATCATTTTCTAGTCTATCCTCATAACTCAGTCCTCTGACACAAAGGATCAGCCTCCTCTCTCCACTGCTTCTAAGGCTTTGATGTTTCCCTCGTGTCTCTGACCAAATTTAAGTGCAGAAAAGAATTCAAGATGCTTCCTGACCATGTCACGACACAGTTTCTGCATGATGGCTCATACTGATTCAGCAAATGTAGCTCAGCACTCTCTGAGCTTTGTTGATTGCAATGACTGTACTTGGGCAGTGTTGAGGCTATCACTCCGAGATCACTTTAAGCCTCTGCCCAAGTTGGTTAAACACCATTTATTGAGTAAGTGTGTGCCCCACATTTTCTTCCAATGTGTAATCGTGTACAATTGCCCATATTGAATTTAACCTGGCATAGGCCTTTCCACTCCTAAATTATGTATAGGTTCTTCTGTAATTCCTTGACTGCATCATCAGATTGGGCTGCCCCTCTAGCTTAACATTTTTGAAGGCAAAGTAACACAGACAGAAAAGTTTTAATTTTTTTGAACTGGCACGGCTTTTCTGCTAGTGTTGGTCATTTTGGCCTGATTTTACGATAATACAGCTCTAGTGTTAACACCACGCTTAGCATGCATTTACACCACAAGTCAGAGTTTAGCCATGTCCATTTCACAGCGACACTAAACTGGCCGTTTAAATCTCAACCTGAATCCAAAGCGAGACTCCTGGAAGCGGTAGTAAAACATTGCTTCAGTTTAACACTGAAGTTAATGGACTGTAAATCAACTGTGACATCAAACCTAGTTTGCAAAATGCTCACAGAACCCTGGGCACTATCTAAACCTTATCACAATTTAAGTGTACAGAGAGCTGGAATTCTCCCCTTTCTGCTCTCTAAACGTTTAAATGTCGAACTGTTGGAAGAGAGCTCTTTGTACATGAGTGGCACGCACAAGAGCTCTATCCTAAACAGTTAAAGTTCCAGCCAGGCAGTAGGGCATTTTAACCAAAAACTTTTTCCTTCCTTTCAGGTGTCAAGGATCGTAAACTTCAACAACTCTTGGACACCAACGCCCCTCCGGAACCTTCTTCCCCCACACTTCCCTCTGATCCCATCTCTTCTTCCAATCGCAACCCCTGCCATGTTTTCACTATCCCCTCTGACCTTCCCCTCTCTGACACTAAATGATCAGTCCTCAGCAAAGGCCTGAGCTTCATTCCCTTACGCCCCCACCTCAATGAACTTCAAACTCGGCACGATGCTGAGCTCTCTTTCCGCCGCCTTCGTCTCCGTGCCCACTTCTTCGGTCACGAATCTTCCTCCCGCACAGCTGACACTTTCTTCCGTTTTCAGAATTCTCGCTCTACTTGGAGCCCTCCCTCTGGCCTTTTACCCTCTCCAGACCTCTTCATTGCAAACTGCCAACGGGACATCAGCCTTCTCAATTTCTCTGCTCCCCTCACTCACTCAACCTACCTCCCTCTGAGCCTGCAGCACTCCGCTTGCTCAGATCCAACCCCTACCTTGTCATCAAACCTGCTGACAAGGGTGGTGCTGTTGTTGTTTGGTGAACTGGCCTCTACCTTGCAAAGGCTGATCGCCAACTCTTTGACACCTCCTTCTACCTCCCCCTCGACCATAACCCCACTACTGAACATCAAACCATCATTTCCCAGACTGTCACTGACCTCATCTCCTCTGAAGATCTTCCCTCCACAGCCACCAACCTCATAGTTCCCCAACCTCCTTCCCAAGCTCCACAAACAGGACAGCCCAGGTACACCCATCCTTTCTGTTATATATGCAGACTATAGATATACTCTCTGTGTAGTCACTGTATAGTTGCATAAGATGGAGACTTGTTACCTGATGGACTATCAATAAGGTTTACACTGTATATATACTATGCTGGCACCACTAGAGGGTGCACTGGTGGAGACCGGGGTTTCCTAACTCTGTGGCAGAGGCTGTCCACCAGAGGGCTCTGCAGTGGGAGACCAGAGGGTCACCTGCATAGCTGTGCAGGGCCCAGTATAAAAGACTGCCCACCATGATTGTGCCTCACTCTGGAGTTACGAATAAAGGACCAAGGTCACTACAGTTTGAGTACAACACATTGCCTCATGGAGTCATTCATACGTGCATTACAGACATAACAGTTTCAGCCTGTTCTTGCCCCACAGGACATATTTCTTCCTATCTCGACTCTATTTGTTCTCCCCTTGTCCACTCTCTTCCCACCTACATCCATAACTCCTCTGATGCCCTTCGTCATTTTAACAGTTTCCTGTTAAGGCTCCAGCCAGGCAGAAGCCCGAGTACAAAAGCAAAATCTTGGAGTTTTCTGGTCGATATAACTCGGTTCAGTAAATAACTTTACATAATTTATATAATTTAACAAAAATAAAACATGATAAAATCTACTTGGGCGCGCATTGGTAGAGAACAACGCCTCACTATGACATGGCTGTTAATCCATTCCTCACATTAGACAAGTGGAAAGAAAAACCAGAGGAAGAACGCTGCCTTCACGGAGTCGGTTTGGCCATCAAAAATGAGCTGGTCGACCGCCTCAAAGACTCCCCCTGCGGGGGTTAACGAACGCCTCATGACTCTCCAACTCACCCTATCCCGGAACCAATGTGCCACAGTCATCAGTGCATACGCCCCAACACTCGAAGCAATGGATGAGACCAAAGAGGGTTTTTATTCCAACCTCAAAACATCTCTGTCCCGCGACCCCGCGAGCGACAAACTGATCCTACTAGGTGATTTCACGCCAGGGTCGGCAAAGACATAGCCTTTTGGGGAGGTGTGATTGGCAGAGAGGGGGTAGGGAAAGCCAACTCCAGCGGTACCCTACTCCTGACAAAATGTCTAGAACATGAACTCCTCATCACCAACACCCTGTTCCGCCAGAGGGACAAATACAAGACATTGTGGCAACACCCTCGCTCCAAACACTGGCACCTGCTTGACTATGTCATCGTCCGAGCCAGGGATCGCAAGGATGTGCACATCACCTGCGCCATGACAGGAGCTGACAACTGCTGGACGGACCACCGCCTAATCCGATCCATCATCAACATTAACATAGCCCCAAAGCAGAGGAGACAGCAGAAGCAGTGCCACAAAAAAAATCAATGCCGGGGCACTTAAAGACCCAGCTAAGAGAACCCTATACAGCTAGCGCCTCACAGCTAACCTGGCGTGCCTTGATGACCCTGAGATGTTGAATGCCCACAGCGCATGGTCTACCCTCCAGGTCTCTATAACCAGCGCCTGTGAAGAGACACTTGGTTATTCAACCAGAAAGCACCAGGACTGGTTTGATGAAAATGATCAGGAGATCCAAGAACTAATAGATCGCAAGCACAGAGCATTTCTGAGCCTCAAGCAACAACCCAATTCGGGTGCAGCAAAGCAACATTACAGACAGCTCAAAGCTGAGGTCCAACAAAAAACCCGGGACCTAAGAACAGGTGGTGGATGGAGATAGCACAGAAATACAATAACTGGCCGACAGCCACGATATGCAAAGATTCTTCATCGTAGTCAAGGCTATTACGGTCCAAACTCCCAAAGCCCTACCCCACTGCTGGCCAAGAATGGGGAAACACTCATTAAGGACACCGAGGCTGCCAGGACCTGCTGGAAGGAGGACTTCGAAGATCTCCTCAATCAAGACTCTGCCTTTGACTCGAGTGTTCTTGACTCCATCTCGCAGCATGCGACCCGCCACCACTTCAGTGAAACCCCAATGTTGCATGAGGTAGGAAAAGCCATAAAACAGCTCAAGAACAACAAGGCTATGGGAGCGGATGGAATCCCTGCTGAAACGCTAAAGTATGGCGGAGAGGAGCTGTTGGCGCGGATACATAACCTCATCTCTCTCATCTGGAGAGAGGAGAGCATGCCGGGAGATCTCAGAGATGCAGTGATCATGACCATCTTTAAAAAAGGGGACAAGTCCGACTGCGGCAACTAAGGGGAGTCTCCCTGTTATCAGCCACTTAGCCGCTGGGAAAGTTGTCGCTAGAGTTCTCCTCAACCGTCTTCTCCCTGTGGCTGATGAGCTCCTCCTAGAGTCACAGTGCAGATTCCGTCCCCTACGGGGCACAACGGACATGATCTTTGCAGCGCGACAACTGCAGGAAAAATGCAGGGAGCAGCGCCAGCCCTTATACATGGTCTTCTTCGACCTTACAAGGGCCTTTGACACTATCAACCGTGAGGGTCTATGGCATGTCCTCCTCTGTTTCGGATGCCCCCAAAAGTTTGTCACCATCCTTCGCCTGCTCCACAATGACATGCAGGTCATGATCCTTACCAACGGATCCATTGCAGACCCAACCCACATCTGGACCAGGGTCAAACAGGGCTGCGTCATCGCTCCAACCCTCTTCTCAATCTTCCTCACTGCCATGCTCCACCTCACAGTCAACAAGCTCCCCGCTGGAGTGGAACTAAACTACAGAACCAATGGGAAGCTGTTTAGCCTACGCCGCCTCCAGGCCAGGTCCAAGATCACCCCAACCTCTGTCGTTGAACTACAGTACGTGGTCAACACCTGTGTCTGCGCACATACAGAGGCTAAACTCCAGGATATAGTCGATGTATTTACTGAGGCATATGAAAGCATGGGCCTTACACTAAACATCCCTAAGACAAAGGTCCTCCACCAGCCTGTCCACTGCCCCCCAGTCATTAAGATTCACGGCACAGCCCTCGAAACGTGGACCATTTCCCATGTCTCGGGAGCCTCTTGTCAACAAAAGCAGACATTGATGTGGAGATTCAACACCACCTCCAGTGAGCCAGTGCAGCCTTTGGCCGCCTGAAGAAAAGAGTGTTCGAAGACCAAGCCCACAAATCTACCACCAAGCTCATAGTCTACAGGTCTGTAGTAATACCCGCCCTCCTGTATGGTTCAGAGGCATGGACAATGTACAGAAGACACATCAAGTCGCTGGAGATATATCACCAACGATATCTCCGCAAGATCCTGCAAATCCCCTAGGAGGACAGGTGCACTAACATCAGTGTCCTCATTCAGGCTAACATCCCAGCATTAAAAGCTGACCACACTCGATCAGCTTCGTTGGGCAGGCCACATAGTTCGCATGCCAGACACAAGACTCCCAAAGCAAGTGCTCTATGTGGAATTCCTTCACGGCAAACGAGCCAAAGGTGGACAGCGGAAACATTACAAGGACACCCTCAAAGCCTCCCTGATAAAGTGCGACATCACCACTGACACTTGGGAGTCCCTGGCCAAAGACCGTCCTAAGTGGAGCAAGTGCGTCCGGGAGGGCATTGAGCACTTCAAGTCTCAACGCCGAGAGCATGCAGAGGTCAAGCACAGGCAAGGAACGTGCAGCAAACCAGTCCCACCCACCCCTTCTCTCAACAACTCTCTGTCCCATCTGTGACAGAGTCTGTGACTCTCATATTGGACTGTTCAGCCACCAAAGAACTCACTTCAGGAGCGAAAGCAAGTCTTCCTCGATTCTGAGGGACTGCCTATAGGAACCTGATAAACAATACAGGTTATCGACATGGGGGAAATAAAGATGGTGTGAAGTCAAGTGTTTTTACACGACTGAAAAGACGCCTGCTCCTGCGCCAAAAGCTTTGGGATAGAATGGTCATGCAACTAGTCAGTGCACCAGCGCACCGCATGGTAGGACATCGATACAAGTACATGATTCTTCATGTGGTGAGTTCCCAACCTCAGCAACAGTAATAGGGAGATAGAGTCTGAGGCCCAGGGGTAAATTTTGTGAGATGAGGCTCCTGGCACAGAGGCTTGTTTGATGGAAGTGCAGATCAGAAAATCAGGCATGGTGATCAGCGCACCTGATTTGCAGTGGTCCCAATTATGCGGTAACTACCATTAATCACTGGAAAAACAGGACTGCTGTAAATCAAGTGTACAGACCTCTGTATCCAATTTTCCAATCCATCCTCCCATCCAGCGAGGCTTTGTGCCAGGAGCATGACCTCGCAAGATTCAGCCCATGGTGTTTCCTCACGTGGCACGTGGAAAAGCAAAAGGACAGGCCACCCCAGATCAATGTCACACCTTTCAGCAGACAGTTAGAGAGTGGCAATAGCAGAAGTTTGAAATTTGGCCACTAAAAATAAAAAGGTCTCTTATTTTATCCATTTGTTTTCTTTTCCACAACAAAATGGACAGTCACAGCCATTATCCTTTCATATTCCTACTTGTTGAGTTAAAACTTTGATTTTGGCACTGTTATAAGACTGATGAGTATGAATGGAACTTCATGCTTATGACCTTGATCGTTACTGACTGCAGCAAAAGAGGCCAACAAAGAGGCTCTACAACCTTGTGAGAGTCCATTTTATTTGCAGGCTGTAGAACAGAAATCTCTTGTGTCACAGATATCGTCTAGAAAAACCATTTCTGTGCAGTGCTAGTGCTTGTATTGTATTCTTGGTATAATCGGAGAAAGGGACAGGTTTTCCATTTCTTTGATAACTATCTGAAATCAACACATTTGCATGCGTCCTGCAAAATCGCTCTTTAAGGATAAAGACTAACAAATCTAAGAGGCAGATTTGGGCCGAAGTTCTACTTTAGAGGTTATGTTTAAAAGACAGTTTAAAAATGTGGGAGTTACCCTCAGAGTTGCCGAATGCTTTGAATGAAAGTGCCTCATGTATGGAGACCAAATGTAATATATCCAAGTTTTCTGATGATACAAAGCTAGATGGGAATGTAAGTTGTGAGGAGGATGTAAAGAGACTTCAAGGGGATATAGACAGACTAAGTGAGTGGGCAAGAACATGGCAAATGGAATATAATGTGGAGAAAAGTGAAGTTATCCACTTTGGTAGGAAAAATAGAAAAGCAGAATATTTTTTAAATGGTGAGAGATTGGGAAGTGTTGGTGTTCAGGGGGACCTGGGTGTCCTAGTACACGAATCACTGAAAGTTAACATGCAGGTACAGCAAGCAATTATGAAAGTAAATGGTATGTTGGCCTTTATTACAAGAGGATTTGAGTATAAGATTAAAGACGTCATACTGCAATTATATAGGGCCCTGGTGAGACCACACCTGGAGTATTGTGTACAGTTTTGGTCTCCTTATCTAAGGAAGGACATACTTATCATAGAGGGAGTGCAACAAAGGTTCACCAGACTGATTCCTGGGATGGGGGGGTTGTTCAATGAGGAGAAATTGAGTAGACTAGGCCTAATATTCTCTAGAGTTTAGAAGAATGAGAGGTGATCGCATTGAAACATACAAAATTCTTACAGGGCTTGACAGAGTTGATGCAGGGAGGATGTTTCCCCTGGCTGGGGAGTCTATAACCAGGGGTCACAGTCTCAGAATAAGGGGTCGGCCATTTAGGACTGAGATGAGGAGAAATTTCTTCACTCAGAGGGTTGTGAATGTCTACTCCAGAGGGCTGTAAATACTCAGTCATTGAGTGTATTCAAGACAGAGATCAATAGATTTTTGAATATTAAGGGAATCAAGGGATATGGGGATAGTGCAGGCAAGTGGAGTTGAGGTAGAAGATCAGCCATGATTTTATTGAATGGCAGAGCAGGCTCGAGGGGCCAAATGACCGACTCCTGCTCCTATTTCTTATATTCTTATGATCTTACCTCATGTCATTCAAAGAGGCAATGGGCTCAATTTTTTTTAGATTTTTCATCACTTCTCAGTACTACAAAAAAGTATTGCAAAGACAATAGGAAAAGGGGAGGGGGTAAAAACAAAGAAGATGGAAATGGAGAAAAACGTAGAAATGTCATCAGTGAGCTTACCTCTGGTAACCTAGTGGTCATGAGTTCAAATCCTAACATGTAAAATTATGAAACTGAATTCAATA
Source organism: Pristiophorus japonicus (assembly GCF_044704955.1). Taxonomy (NCBI): domain Eukaryota; kingdom Metazoa; phylum Chordata; class Chondrichthyes; family Pristiophoridae; genus Pristiophorus; species Pristiophorus japonicus. Next base: position 61,702,027 of record NC_091981.1, read on the forward strand.
AATCTTACGTTAGTATGTGCCAGGGAAAAGATGACCATGTATGCTGCTGGATTAGTGTCGACTGGTTCATTAATGGGAGCATGGTCTGAATTCCATAATACTCCAATTGTTATATATGTAAACTTGTATTTACTTTGTACAGCCACCAGAGGGCTCATCCCCTAGAGTCCCAAGGGATCCCATGATCATGATCCCTTGGGAGCACAGGTATTTAAGGAGGCTTCACAGGTTGGAGAGGCACTCTGGAGACCTGCAATAAAAGACTAAGTCACAGTTTACTAAGAGCTCACAGTGTTCAGTCTGACTCTTTCTCCATACACTACAACTGGCGACGAAATACAGATAGCGAACCCGAGAACAATGGACATCCTGGAGAAATTCTCGGAGGGAGATGATTGGGAAACTTTTGTGGAGCAGCTCGACCAATACTTCATGGCCAACGAGCTAAATGGGGAAGAGAGCGCTGCCAAATGAAGGGCGATCCTCCTCACCATCTGTGGGGCACCAACATATGGCCTCATGAAGAACCTGTTCACTCCAGCGAAACCCACGGAAAAATCATGCGATGATTTGTGCACACTGGTCCGGGAGCATTTGAACCCGAAGGAAAGCGTTCTGATGGTGAGTTACCAGTTCTACACCTACAAAAGCTCTGAAGGCCAGGAAGTGGCGAGTTATGTCGCCAAACTAAGACACCTTGCAGGACGTTGCGAATTTGAAGGACATTTGGAGCACATGCTCAGAGACATTTTCGTACTTGGCATTGGCCACGAATTTTTAATTAGAGGCTGACTGTGGGTTGTAACAGTTCTTGAAGACTTTTCACCTGCCTGTTAAACCCAGATATCACTGTTTGGTGTATGTGTAAACTAAGCCACAGAGTGATCTGTCCAAGGGACCAAGTTTTTGGTCACCTCTCCGAACTTTCCCCTAGTGGTTTTACGCCCATTCCTTTGTTTTCCCTCTGTAAGGTGCCTTGGGATGTTTTTTCTATGTTAAGAGTGCTTTCGAAATGCAAGGTATCGGAAACGGACAGCGGGCCAGGACCTCCCCTATTAACCCTGCCAGACTATGCGGGGTCAATGAGTTCATCCTTTTTGCATGGGTTTGGCCGGTGCGCATTCTCGGCGCCTGCCTCACTCCCGAGGCTGCACAATGCAGTGTACACCTGGCCACAGGAATGTTGCCCCCATTCTCAGGAACACAAGCCTGTGTCCCTTAACACCCCCTGTACTTTGATTTGTGTCCTTTTCAATTCTTCAGGGACGCAGAGCACATTTTCAGCCTGGATACCACCTCCACCACTGCCCCACTCCCAGTGGAGCCCACTTCTATCCCTCATGCTACTCGTCATACCAGCCTCCAAACAGATGCTGGGTCCCTGTAAAGCCAAAGACAAGGGAACTCCTAGCATACGAGTCTCCCTCCTTAGCCCCACCCCTTCCATGTCAGTGGCCTATTTTGGGGTAAGTAGAGTTTCCATCCCAAACAAGGCTACAGGAAACTCGCAGATGAATTTAGGACCCAACTCAGGAGAGTTTGCAGACGATCCAGCTAAAATCAAAGGGACAACACTTCACACTGTTGTATATATATATTGAGATGTTAGCGATACTTAAGCCGTATTTGTTTTCACTGTCTGCTTCATTTTAGCCATTAGAGCAAGGCTTCCTAGACAAACTGACCAATCTTTTAATTACACGTCTCAAGAGAGGTCTCTTTGAAAAAAAAATGACCGACAAAAAAAATTACAAAAATAATAGTCAAGTAAATTTAGCCAGTGTAGTCTCAGATTTCCTGTATCAAAATGTTGTACTATATTTTCCTGTGTGTATGTCTATACATATTTATATATTACAGAGCACCATTGTACTGAGGGGTAGAGGTAATATCATAAACAGTGACTGCAATTTTTAAGTAGCTTATCAGCACCACCTCAATTGTTTCACACATTGATGCGTTGGAACACTAGAAATTGGGGCAAGAAATTGATTCGTGCCGTCCTATCAATTGGGAGGGAGGAGATAGATGATCAGGCGCATCCTGTTCCTCCCGGCTCCATATTCAGGTAAACATCTTTTAAAAACGTACCTTTCTGGTGGTGGCCTCCAGCTGTCCCTTTAAGGACCACTGTTCAGGTCGCATGTTTTCTGAAATACAGCCGGTTCAGGGAAACTCTTTTTAGCAAAGGGGGCCTCAAACAGGCATTGGGCACCCTATTTGTATAAACAAACTGCCTGACACCTGCTTCAGACGTGGGCCCTGGACGCCTCTTTATCTGCCTTTACCAATATAGCGGGTGATGCATTTCCAGCACGTAATGAATGCCATATTGGGGGCTTAGGCTCCTATTTTGTAGCTAAAAAACACATATCATCGAATGTCTAGGCCCCGGGGCTTAAGTTGCTCTCAGTGCATAGATTGTGCGTTAAATGAGAACTTTTTTTATCCCAATTTTATCACACTTCCAAGAACACACAGGTTTGGAAGTTGGTTGCTTTGTAACTAATGCACAACTGAGTAGCCAACTGGAACATACTTGCAATAACCATTCTGCTGCATCACCATTAACCCTTTAATAAGCACGTGATTGCTATGAAGGCTGTTCAGGATATTCAGCTATAATGTATGCAAATTTGGCATTCTTGGAGGGAAGATGAAGCCAGTTTCACCAATACAACTTGCATTTATATGGTACCTTTAACATAACGGCTCTGAAATTCCGGCCTCTCCGGGTGCATACGATGTGCGCACGTGCAAGTTCGGGGTTTAGGCGCGCAAAGCGCATGTGTCTGAACCCGGCATTTGGATGTGTCAAAATTTCTTTTGGGCCTTATTTGCCCAACTCTTGCCCAGCGAATGTCCTTCAAAATCTTACACCTGGTAAAAGCAGACATAAGGCCTGATTTTACCAGCGTAATAGTTTTAATAGATAGAAAAATAAATGTTATTACTGATTTTTTAATTAAAAACCCTGTCTATGAAGGTAAGTTTATTTTTAACACTTTTAAAACATTTCTTTAAAAAATTTAGAAAAATAAACTTTTCTCTAAAACATTTAATTTAATGTAATTTCTATAAATTTTTTAAAAGTGAAGTGTTTTTTTTATTTCTGCTTGTGTTTTATTTGATTTTAGGGGTGCTCTCATTGATAGTAAGGAAGCTAGGAGCTCCCATTACTATGAATGCGAATACTCCATTGTGATTGGTGGTTCAGGCCCACGGGATCCCAGGAAGCGTTTATGCTCTTGGGATGCGTGGGCCTCTGCGCTGGGCTGTGCAGCTAGGCCTGGGATCCAAAGTGTTCATTTGAACGGGACCACGAGGTACATTCGGAATTTTTTTTGGTTGGAGGCATCCGCCCGCGGGAAGCCTCCGACCGCAATTTTTGACCCCAATAAAACATCCCAAGAAGCTTCACACAGAAGAGAGTGGAACAAACAGTAATAGAGCAGTTAGGCCAGGAATTCCATGGTGCAATACACTTAGGCATCCACATGGTGATCCATTTGGAAGCTTTCACCCTTCCCCACCACCCTTTAAGAGTGAAATTACATAGGTAAACTTCAAGTGCTTAAATTTGGAAATATTTGCAATTAGGTCTTGGCTAGCCATTCAGTTTTGCCTGTAAACAAGGCCAACTCTATCCAAAATCAAAGCTCTTTGCATTATTTTCCTGAGCTATACCATTCAGTCAAGATCAGTGGAAGAACCATTAGTCCCGATCTTTATGAAAAGGCAGCGAGGTTGCAGGGAGGCCTAAAACGGCCGTAGAACCCAGCGAGGCCAGGGACGCATAGGTCCTGCAGGATCTCATTAACATTTTTTTTGTACTGTTTCCTACACTGAAGCTGACCACATTGACCAAACCTGGCCAGCAACCAAGAGGAGAAACCAGTGGCAGGAGGCCTCAGCCAGGGACCCTTTAGGAAGGTCCCAGTGATCGGGGCTATGATTGAGAGGGTGAGTGAGGTCGGCAATCAGGAGGGCTGGAAGGGGCGGGAGGGGCGGCTGGCGATCGGGTCTGGGCAAGGTCGAAGGCTTCCTTGAGGGGCCTGGGGTGAGCACTCCTGCTGAAAAAGGCACTTGCCTTGTGGAACCGACAGCTCCAGCCTCTCTTCCAGTGTCAGATTTCCCGATCCCTGGGAAACCGGTGCTGCAAGTCAATTTTAAATCAGGCTCCCAATTGCTCTGTGGGAGCTCGATTTAAATATGTTAATGAAGTGTCCCATCTCTCCACGGCAGAACACTCAGATGCCCCAACATCCACCACTGTAAAAAGGCGGCTGGCTTGTCCCGCGGCGTGTTGGGGACACATTCATTGTATTTAGATCTTTAAACCGCCACCTCACCCTCCCGGCCCTCTCCTTCCAGTTGTGGGAGGATAAATATCGAGCCCTCTGCAGATGATTTAGTTGTCAATTTTACACCAATTTTGTACATTCAACGTCAGACAAATATTTTCACAGGTCCTCTTTAGACTTGATATTTATCTTACTGAAGAACAGCTCCACTGAGGGTTTTGCCCTTTGGTACCTCAGCCAAGTGAACTCGAACAGTGACTGTTGGCGACCATTGAGAGTATCACTGTTGAACCCATTACTGGCCTTATCCAAGGCTCCCACATAGGACCAGGAATAGGCCATTCAGCCCCTCGAGCCTGCTCCTCAATTCAATTAGATCACGGCTGATATGTACCGTCACTCCATTTACTCGCCTTATCTGTTAAAACACTTACCTAACATGTGCACACTACAATTGGGAATCAGGACTAAGACAACAGCTTATTTTCATGCAGTGGCAACAAGGTCAACTGTAGTGCTGCTGTTACCACCCCAGCTGAGATCTGCTAATTCAGCAAACACTGGAATCAAACTGGAAGCCTGCAGTTAATATGCCGTGGGGCTCATTTGGATGTGAAACTATCAATAAGTAGATGAATGCAATATAACCAAATGTTGCAGTTAATGGAACTGAATCTCAGGCGCTGCGTATAACAGGCAGCCGATCCGATGACGCCTGTTTCGCACCATTGCCCAAGACGAATTTCTAGGCCCTGGTCTTTTTTTTTTTAAGTGAAATGATTATGCAAATTCAAAAACTTAGGATGACCAGCAAAAGGCTTACAACTTTGAATAGATTTGTTGAGCTAAATCAAGGGATTTGACAAACTCAGCAGAGCTACAGTTAGTTGTGTATGGGAGATGTCACTGTTTTCTAAATAGATGCTGCGCAACTTTGAAATGCAGCCTTATAAATACGGATCAAAACACTGCTGTCACTTTAAAGTAGTTGTTCCTTCGGATGCAGGGCACCATTCAACATGTATCAAAATATGAAACAAGCGAGCTCTGTAAAATACAATCAAAACACTTTTGTTTCATCACCATAGCAATGGTACCAGTCCATAGAACACAGGCTCGCTGTATGTGAATCGTATATGAACGTGCACAGTGTGATTTTTTTTCATTCTCATGATATAGGCGACACTGGCAAGGCTAGTGTTTATTGTCCATCCCTAGCTTCTCTTCAGAAGGTGGTGGTGGTCCTTCTTCTTGAATTGCCACAGTCCATGTGGCGAAGATGCTCCCACAATGCTGTTAGGTAGGATGTTGACCCAGCGACATTGAAGGAATGCCTATATAGGTCCAAGTCAGGATGATTTGTGACTTGGAGGGGAACTTGGAGGTGATGGTGTTCCCATGCACATGCTTCCCTTGTCCTTCTCGGCGGTAGCGGTCGTGGCTTTGTGAGGTGATGTCGAAGTGACAGGGTGCCAGGGGCTGCACTTACGGACAGTTCAGAGGTGTTCAACAAAGTAGGCAGCTAATCTGCATTTGGTCATTTATTTTATTGATAAGTTGAGTTCTGATGTCCCTTGCAGCAATCACTGAGCTATCCTTCTTGTGAGGGTCCTCCTGTTTGTCTACTGCATGCTGTTCTGCCTCCAAAGCTAGGACTATCTGCCCAGTTGTACAGAGCCTTGGTGAGGCCACATCTAGAATATTGTGTTCAGTTTTGGTCCCCTAATCTGAGGAAGGACGTTCTTGTTATTGAGGGAGTACAGCGATGGTTCACCAGACTGATTCCTGGGATGGCAGGACTAACATATGAGGAGAGATTGGATCAACTGGGCTTGTATCCACTGGGGTTTAGAAGAATGAGAAGGAATCTCATAGAAACATAGAAAATTCTGATGGGATTGGACAGGTTAGAGGCAGAAAGAATGTGTCCGTTGTTGGGGAGTTCCAGAACCAGGGGTCACAGTCTAAAAATAGGGGGTAAGCCATTTAGGACCGAGATAAGGAGAAACTTCTTCACTCAGAGAGTGGTTAACGTGGAATTCTCTACCGCAGAAAGTTGTTGAGGTCAGTTCGTTAGATATATTCAAAAGGGAGTTAGATATGGCCCTTATGGCCAAAGGGATCAAGGGGTATGGAGCAAAAACAGGAAAGGGGTACTGAGGTTGAATGATCAGCCATGATCTCATTGAATGGCGGTGCAGGCTAGCAAGGCCGAATGGCCTGCTCCTACACCTAATTTCTATGTTTCTATGTTAGTTCCATGCCTAGGCTTTGATAATAATAAAATGATGCAGGACTCAGCAAGCTACAATTATGCAGGATGTATGCTCTGGAATATATTGCAGAATCCCTCCTGACCTATCATTGCTGCAAAAGTGCCCCTTTAAGACTTTGATAGTCCTCTCAGTGCCCAAGATTGTGCTTCATCGCACTCCTCATTACATATTACATAGAATCTAGTGCATGGAAATAAGCCATTCAGTGCAACTGATCTATGCTGGCATTTATGCTCCACAAGAGCTTCTTCCCACCTCTCTTCAACTCACCCTATCAGCATATCCCTTTAGTCTTTTCTCCCTCATGTGCTTATCTAGCTTCCTTAAATGCATCTATGCTCTTCGCCTCAACTACTTGTGGTAGTGAGTTCCACATTCTTATCACTCTTTGAGTAAAGAAGTTTCTCCTGAATCCCCGATTGGATTTATTGGTGACTATTTTATATTAATGGCCCCTAGTTTTTGTTTCCTCCACAAGTGGAAACATCTTCTCTACATCTACCTTATCAAACCCTTTCATAATTTTAAAGACCTCTCAGTTCTTCTAGCAAATCTGGCATTCATGTGAAGGATTCTTTGCATCTGGTCATAGTCAATCTGAACATTCAGCCAATGGTGCCCCTTTCTGCCAAGAAAGTCGAGGTATTTAAACAGTAGGAGCTTAATGTGGCACTTTGGGAACACCTGTACTGTGATAGAACTAGACTGCCATCTCACATTGACACCTTGCTGACATTCTAAACTAGTGAATTACTCAACTCTCCTAAAATGTGTTACCTGACGAATACATGCCCAGACTGCACCCTGGGTGATATTACATAGATAGACTGTGGCAACTTGAAATGAGCCTGTGGTATAAAAGTTGAGTGTTTTCACAACCACAGGCGGATGATCATGGCCGCAAGTCTTCATGTAGTAGTTGGCTCAGCTCCCACCCCCATTGCCTCTTTGGAGAAGCACTTTCTCCTAACACAGAGGCCTAGAAATTGCACTGGCCACTAAGGCCCATTTTGGTGTAAAAACGGCAGGTCGGCAGCGCTGCCTTTGCCTGCGCTTGCGGCAAGTACTTTAATTACCAGGAGAGTGATGTCAATCGGCGTGCAACACCGAATTGATGCACGCTCATCCATTTTGGAGCTTGTTGCTCCTCATACCGCCCACTCCAAAGCACACCCATGCGTGCAGCCATTGACAGCGCAGAGAGGCGGGAGAAAGCGGTGGTGAGCTCTAACCCATTAAACAGTTGCTGGGAGAACTGGTAACTATGGAGAGCTCAGACTATGTCATTTGAGTTAAAACTGCTTCCAATTAGATGCATCAAATCTCCCCAGGTCAGACAAACATTATGGAGTCGAAATTCTGTTTCTAACACCACCCATTACCATTGGCGGGAGGCAAAATCCTACCATTGGTGGTAAGCAGTGTCCACGCCTCTGGACAAATTCCATGGGGTCTTTGGTAGAGGCGCCAAGAGGTAACGCTGCGCCCTCTAATGCCACCCACGTGGTGACGTCATCCAGCATGCAACGCCCCCTTGGCGCTGCTCTCGCGATATTTGGTCTCCATTGTGGCCTTCTCGGCAGGCGTTCTTACAGCCTGCAAAAAGTGGTGAGTACATAGCGGATCTCGGGCGGAATAGCCCAGTGATCAAGGTAAGTTTTTTTATTTATTTATTTCTGCATGTTTTCATTAGTTGTAACAGTGGGGAAGTGGAGAAGTTTTCATTTTTTTTTCTTCCCGTTTCTTCAACCAACATGCTAGCAGCCTCCCGTTGTGAAATTCAGTAGACCTCCTGAGCTCCTGCCCCATTGGCACCATGGATGAGTGTGCAACGACACTTTTTATCACTGCTCTCTCATCTTTGGGCATAAAAATTGAATTTGGCGGTTTGAGCCTTCACCGAACGCCTGGCAATAAAATCAGCACTTAGGCGGCAACACCACCTCAAAAACGGCAATACCGAAATTTGACCCCTATAGGAGGTAAATACTTTAAAAATAAACTATACTGTACTAGTTATAATAATCTCAGGGAAGAAATCAAAGCTACATTTCCTTAAATTTTATACATTGGGGTTTTCTAGTTTAGGAACTGATAAAATAAAATGAAAATTTTGGAAATCTGCTTTTAAGGATATTCTCAAAGAGTTCTTCAAAAGTCTGCTGTTGCTAAAATTGTAATTGAACTCTCTTCTGCGCCATTTACACTAGTAAACCACTGAACAAGAGGTTCATGTACCCCCTTTTAAAAATGTATTTCCATTGATGTCTCATGCAACGGCTTAAGGACATCTCTGTCACAGTCTTTGTGGTGTTTCCAGTCACAGTCCCTCCATATCTGAGCCTGTGCTTTAACAGACACTCACCAGGGAATGAGCCCCTGTCACTGCTAGCTGCAAGACAGTGCATCCCCATCCCGCTCCCGCTCCAGCATCATGGTGGAGCACAAACCTCCACACAGCAACCATCTGGGTGAAAGATCTGTGGAGCTATGGCAGCCAGCGAAGGTGGAGTACCAGGCAATCTGGTACCCATTTGTGGACCCCACACAAGACCCAGACAAATGTCCGCGAAATTAAGAGGGAAGCTGTGGACAAACAAATGCTTCGTAATGTGCCACAATGCACAGTGCTCCAACATAGAAACATAGAAAATAGGTGCAGGAGTAGGCCATTCGGCCCTTCGAGCCTGCACCACCATTCAATATGATCATGGCTGATCATTTTTGCAACTTTAGTACCCCATTCCTACTTTCTCTCCATACCCCTTGATCCCTTTAGCCGTAAGGGCCACATCTAACTCCCTTTTGAATATATCTAACGAACTGGCCTCTTCAACTTTCTGTGGTAGAGAATTCCACTGGTTCAAAATTCTCTGAGTGAAGAGGTTTCTCCTCATCTTGGTCCTAAATGGCTTACCCCTTATCCTTAGACTGTGTCCCCTGCTTCTGGATTCCCCGAACATCGGGAACATTCTTCCTGCATCTAACCTGTCCAATCCTGTCAGAATTTTATGTTTCTATGAGATCCCCTCTCATTCTTCTAAATTCCAGTGAATATAAGCCTAGTCGATCGTATTGTGTTCCTAACACAGATGAGACTGCACACAGTGAGGTTAAAGTAACAGTGACCTCAGTCTTTATCAAGACACTCCAGAGTGAGGAACAGGCCTTAGGGGCCAGCTTAGATACAGTGCTCCCTTGGGACTTAAGGGGATGCACTCCTTGTTGGCAGAACATGGGAGTGCATGCTTTACAGATACACAACATCACTGCCCTTCCCCCCAAAGTCAAAGTGAAAACTATTTACAAGGTGAGGCGGTCGGGAGCCTTTCTTTCCCTGGTGGACCGCCTCGGTACAAATGTCTGTTCTGGTGTGTTGGCTGTGCCCTCACTGGGCTGGCATGTTGTTGGCCCTGCAGGGCTGCTGGGTGAGCCTGGTCTTGCTGAGCTGTTGGGCATGATGGGTTCGATTTCCTGGTCCGGGGTGGTGTTGTTGATCCTTTGGGTGTGTGTTGTGGGCTCGGAAAAGGTGGTGTCTGCTGTGGGTTGTTCAGGGCAGTCTGTGAACTGCAGCCTCGTTTGGTCCAGGTGCTTTCTGCAAATTTGTCAATTGTCTAGTTTGACTACAAACATCCTACTACCTTCTTTATCTATTACCATGCCCGCGATGCACTTGGGACCATGTCCATAGTTCAGCACATACACAGGGTCATTCAGATCAATTTCCCGTGACACAGTGGCGCGATCATCGTTTACATTTTGTTGCTGCCGCCTGCTCTCAACATGATCATGCAGGTTGAGGTGAACCAGCGAAAGACTGGTTTTTAGTGTCCTTTTCATGAGTAGCTTAGCCAGGGGCACCCCTATGAGCGAGTCGGGTCTCGTGCGGTAGCTGAGCAGTACTTGGGACAGGCGGGTTTGGAGTGAGCCTTCTGTGACTCATTTAAGGCTCTGTTTGATTGTTTGTACTGCCCGCTCTGCCTGCCCATTGGAGGCTGGTTTAAACGGGGCCGAGGTGACATGTTTGATCCCATTGAGGGTCATGAATTCTTTAAATTCGGCACTGGTGAAACATGGCCCGTTGTCACTGACCAGTATGTCAGGCAGGCCATGGGTGGCAAACATGGCCCTCAGGCTTTCAATGGTGGCGGTGGTGGTGCTTCCCGACATTATTTCACATTCAATCCATTTTGAAAAAGCATCCATCACCACCAGGAACATTTTACCGAGAAACGGGCCCGATAGTCGACATGGATCCTCGACCATGGTCTGGAGGGCCAGGACCACAAACTTAGTGGTGCCTCTCTGGGCGCGTTGCTCAACTGAGCACACACGCGGCATTGCCGTACACAGGACTCTAAGTCAGTCGATACTGGGCCACCACACGTGGGATCTGGCTATCGCTTTCATCATTACTATACCCGGGTCTGTGCTTTGGAGATCCGAGATGAACGTCTCCCTGCCCTTTTTGGGTAGCATTACGCGGTTACCCCACAAAAGACAGTCTACCTGAATTCACCGATGGAACGGCTTGATTGGCTCTTGCATTTCAACGGGGATGCTGGCCCAGCTCCATGCAGTACACAGTTTTTTACTAGGGACAGCAGAGGATCTTGGTTAGTCCAAGTCCTAATCTGGCAGGCCGTGACAGGTGATTTATCATTTTCCCATGCTTCCATAGCCATCAACAAGTCTGCGGGCTGCACCATCATCAACAAGTTTGCAGACTGCGCCATTTCCACCCCCGCGGTGGGCAATGGTAGCCGACTGAGAGCATCCGTACCGTTCTCGGTGCCTGGCCTGTGGCGGATGGTATAGTTATACGCTGATAGTGCGAGTGCCCACCTTTGTATGCGGGTTGAAGCATTAGTATTTATCCCCTTGTTTGCAGCGAACAGGAACATGAGGGGCTTGTGATCGGTTTCCAGCTCAAATTTGAGGCCAAACAGGTACTGATGCATTTTCTTTACCCCGAACACACACGCTAATGCCTCTTTCTCAATCATGCTGTACGCCCTCTTGGCCTTAGACAAGCTCCTGGAGGCATAAGTGACATTAGCTTGTTGTAATACACACCCGACTCCGTACGATGATGCATCACATGCTAGCACAAGTCTTTTACACGGGTTATACAAAACAAGCAGCTTGTTGGAGCATAAAATGTTTCTGGCTTTCTCAAAAACAATTACTTGTTTTTTTCCCCATACCCAGTTCCTCACCTTAACACTGCAACACATGTAGGGGCTCTAAGAGGGTGCTTAACCACGTAGGAAGTTACCAAAATAGTTGAGGAGTCCCAGGAACGACCGCAGCTCCGTGACGTTCTGTGGCCTGGGCACGTTCCTGATAGCCTCTGTCTTGGAGTCTGTGGGCCGAATGCCATCCGCCGCAATCTTTCTCCCCAAAAACTCCACTTCTGTTGCCATGAAGACGCATTTCGACCTCTTCAGTCGCAGCCCTACGCGATCCAGTCGCTGGAGGACCTCCTCCAGATTTTGTAGGTGCTCGACGGTGTCCCGACCCGTGACAAATATGTCGTCCTGAAAAACCACCGTGCATGGTACCGACTTGAGTAGGCTCTCCATGTTTCTCTGGAAGACCGCTGCAGCTGACCGAATTCCAAACGGGCATCTTTTGAAGATGAACAGTCCCTTGTGTGTGTTGATGCAGGTGAGGCCCTTCGAAGACTCCTCCAGCTCCTGCATCATGTAGGCCGAAGTCAGGTCGAGCTTGGTGAACGTCTTGCCTCCTGCCAGCGTTGCAAATAGGTCGTCTGCCTTAGGTAGCGGGTATTGGTCCTGTAGTGAGAAACGATTAATAGTTACTTTATAATCGCCACAAATCCTGACCGTGCCATCACTTTTCAGTACTGGAACAATAGGGCTAGGCCACTCGCTTAATTCCACTGGGAAGATGATGCCCTTGCGTTGCAGCCTGTCCAGCTCAATTTCCACTCTCTCCCTCATCATGTGAGGTACCGCTCTCAATTTGTGGTGAATGGGTCGTGCCTCTGGGACCAAGTGGATCCGCACCTTCGCCCCGGAAAAGTTTCCAATGCTTGGCTCAAAAAGGGAAGAAAATTTGTTAAGAACCTGGGTACATGAGGCCTCATCGACATGTGATAGAGCTCGGATGTCATCCCAGTTCCAGCGGATTTTGCCCAGCCAGCTCCTTCCAAGCAGTGTGGGTCCATCGACCAGGACAATCCAGAATGGCAGTTCATGCACCATACCCTCGTAGGTGACCTTGACCATGGCGCTGCCCAGGACAGTGATAAGCTCTTTGATGTACGTTCTCAGTTTCATGTGGATGGGGCTCAGGGCTGGTCTGAGTGCGTTGTTGCACCACAGTCTCTCAAACATCTTTTTACTCATGATGGATTGGCTAGCGCCAGTGTCCAGTTCCATGGCTATGGGTAAGCCATTCAATTTTACATTTAGCATTATAGGTGGACATTTCGTCGAATGTGTGTACACCCCATGTACTTCAGCATCTGCCTCCTTTCTCTGAGGCTCGAAATTGCTTTGATCCACCATGGACCGATCTTCCTCTGCCAAGTGATGGTTAGCAGGTTTTGCAGAGCTTGCAGCTCATCTGCAAGCTCGTTGGAGGTGCCCCATTGTTCCACAGCTCTTGAAAACATACCCTTTGAAGTGGCATGAATAGGCTGAATGTAAGCCTCCACAATGCCAACAAGGTGTGAATTGCCTAACATTCATCCTTTGTTGCGGACTCTGAGTCATCTGGGTCACCTGAGGCCTGCTGGCATTTGCAAACTCATGGTTTCTGCTCTGTACATTTCTGCTCGCAAACACAGTTCCAGTTAATTTATGAACATTGCTAGCACTTGTGTGCTGAGAGATTTGTTTGGTGTTGTCACTGGTGGACATAAACGCCTGTACTATCGCAATGGTCTTACTGAGGGTCGGTGTCTCTACAGTCAAAGGTTTTCGTAGGATGGTCTCATGGCCAATGCCCAGTACAATAAAGTCTCTGAGCATCTGCTCCAGGTAGCCATCAAACTCACATTGTCCTGCAAGTCATCTTAGCTCGGCGACGTAGCACGCCACTTCCTGACCTTCAGATCGTTGGCACATGCAGAACCGATACCTCGCCATCAGCACGCTCTCCCTCGGGTTAAGATGCTCACGAACCAGTGTACACAGCTCCTCATACGACTTATCTGTGGGTTTCGCTGGAGCCAGAAGATTCTTCATGAGGCTGTAGGTCTGTGCCCCGCAGACCGTGAGGAGGACCGCTCTCTTTTTTGCTGCGCTTCCTTCTCCGTCCAGCTCATTGACTACAAAGTACTGGTCTAGCCGTTCAACATAGGCTTCCCAGTTCTCACCCTCCGAGAACTTCTCCAGGATGCCCACAGTTTGCTGCATCTTTGCATTGGATTTGTATATTCGTCGCCAGTTATTGTCTTCCTAACACAGATGAGACTGCACACAGGGAGGTTAGAGTAATAGTGACCTCAGTCTTTATTAAGACACTCCAGAGTGAGGAACAGGCCTTAGGGGCCGGCTTATATACAGTGCTCTCAAGGGATGCTGGGATCCCTTGGTACTTCAGGGGATGCGCTCCCTGGTGGCCCAACATGGGAGTGCATGCTTTAAAGATACACAACAGATCCAGTCTTTCTTCATATGTCAGTCCTGCCATCCTGGGAATCAGTCTGGTGAACCTTCGCTGCACTCCCTCAATAGCAAGAATGTCCTTCCTCAGATTATGAGACCAAAACTGTACACAATATTCAAGGTGTGGCCTCACCAAGGCCCTGTACAACTGTAGTAAGAGCCACCCTGCTCCGATACTCAAATCCTCTCGCTATGAAGGGCAACATGCCATTTGCCTTTTTCACTGCCTGCTGTACCTGCATGCTAACTTTCAATGACTGATTTACTATGACACCCAGGTCTTGTTGCACCTCCCCTTTTCCTAATCTGTCACCATTCAGATAATATTCTGCCTTCCTGTTTTTGCCACCAAAGTGGATAACTTCACATTTATCTACATTATTCTGCATCTGCCATGCATTTGCCCACTCACCTAACCTAAGCAAGTCACCCTTCAGCCTCTTAGTATCCTCCTCACAGCTCACACTGCCACCCAGCTTAGTGTCATCTGCAAACTTGGAGATATTACATTCAATTCATTTGTCTAAATTATTAATATATATGTTGTAAATAGCTGGGGTCCCAGCACTGAACCTTGCGGTACCCCACTAGTCACTGACTGCCATTCTGAAAAGAACCCGTTCATTCCTACTCATTGCTTCCTGTCTGCCAACCAGTTCTCTATCCACGTCAATACATTACCCCCAATAGCATGTGCTTTAATTTTATACACTAATATCTTGTGCGGGACCTTGTCAAAAGCTTTTGAAAGTCCAAATACACCACATCCACTGGTTCTCCCTTGCCCACTCTACTAGTTACATCCTCAAAATATTCTAGAAGATTTGTCAAGCATGATTTTCCTTTCATAAATCCATGCTGACTTGGACTGATCCTGTCACTGCTTTCCAAATGCGCTGCTATTACATCTTAAATAATTGATTCCAACATTTTCCCCACTACCAATGTCAGACTAACCGGTCTATAATTCCCTGTTTTCTCTCCCCCTCCTTTTTTTAAAAAGTGGGGTTACATTAGATACCCTCCAATCCATAGCAACTGATCCAGAGTCTATAGAATGTTGGAAAATGACACCAATGCATCCACTATTTCTAGGGCCACTTCCTTAAATACTCTGGGAAGCAGACTATCACGCCCGGGGATTTATCGGTCTTTAATCCCATCAATTTCTCTAACACAATTTTCTGACTAAAAAGGATTTCCTTCAGTTCCTCCTTCTCGCTAGACTCTTGGTCCCCTAGTATTTCCGAAAGGTTATTTATGTCTTCCTTAGTGAAGACAGAACCAAAGTAGTTGTTCAATTGGTCTGCCATTTCTTTGTTCCCCATTATAAATTCACCTGATTCTGACTGCACTTATCTTTTTCTCTTCACATATCTATAGAAGCTTTTGCCGTCAGTTTTTATGTTCTCTGCAAGCTTACTCTCATACTCTATTTTCCCCCTCCTAATTAAACCCTTTTTCCTCCTCTACTGAATTCTAAATTTCACGCAGTCCTCAGGTTTGCTGCTTTTTCTGGCCAATTTATATGCCTCTTCCTTGGATTTAACACTATCCCTAATTTCCCTTGTTAGCCACGGTTGGGCCACCTTCCCCATTTTATTTTTACGTCAGACAGGGGTGTACAATTGTTGAAGTTCATCCATGTGATCTTTAAATGTCTGCCATTACCTATCCACCGTCAATCTTTTTAAGTATAATTCGGCAGTCTATCCTAGCCAATTCACATCTCATACCATCGAAGTTACCTTTCTTTAAGTTCAGCATCCTAGTCTCTGAATTAACTGTGTCACTTTCCATCTTAATGAAGAATTCTATCATATTATGGTCACTCTTCCCCAAGGGGCCTCGCACAACAAGATTGCTTATTAATCCTCTCTCATTACATAACACCCAGTCTAGGATGGCCAGCCCTCTAGTTGGTTCCTCGATGTATTGCTCTAGAAAACCATCCCCTATACACTTCAGGAAATCCTCCTCCACCATATTGCTACCAGTTTGGTTAGCCCAATCTATATGCAGATTAAAGTCACCCATGATAACTGCTGTATCTTTATTGCACACATCCCTAATTTCCTGTTTGATGCCATCCCCAACCTCACTACTACTGTTTGGTGGTCTGTACACAACTCCCACTAGCATTTTCTGCCCTTTGGTGTTCCGCAGCTCTACCCATACAGATTCCACATCATCCAAGCTAATGTCCTTCCTTACTATTGCATTAATTTCCTCTTTAACCAGCAACATTACCCCACCTCCTTTTCCTTTCTGTCTATCCTTCCTGAATATTGAATACCCCTGGATGTTGAGTTCCCAGCCTTGGTCACCCTGAAGCCATGTCTCCGTAATCCCAATTACACCATATCTGTTAACAGCTATCTGTGCAGTTAATTCAACCACCTTATTACGAATGCTCCTCACATTGAGACACAGAGCTTTCAGGCTTGTTTTTTTAACACTCTTTGTCCTTTTAGAATTATGTTGTAATGTAGCTCTTTTTGATTTTTGACTTTGATTTCTCTGCCCTCCACTTTTCCTTATCTCCTTTCTACCTTTTGCTTCTGCCCCCCTTTTACTTCCCTCTGTCTCCTTGCATAGATTCCTATCCCCCTTCCATATTAGTTTAAACCCTCCCCAACAGCACTAACAAACACTTCCCCTTGGACATTGGTTCCGGTCCTGCCCAGGTGTAGACCGTCCGGTTTGTACTGGTCCCATCTCCCCCAGAACCGGTTCCAATGTCCCAGGAATTTGAATCCCTCCATCTTGCACCATCCCTCAAGCCACATATTCATCTTAACTATCCTACTATTTCTACTCTGTCTAGCACGTGGCACAGGTAGCAATCCTGAGATTACTACCTTTTGAGGTCCTACTTTTTAATTTAACTCCTAGCTCCCTAAATTCACCTTGTAGGACCTCAAAGGTAGTATTTTACCTATATTGCTGGTACCTATATGCACCACAACAACTGGCTGTTCACCCTCCCCCTCCAGAATGCCCAGCAGCCGCTCCGAGTCAAACTTGATCCTTGCACCAGGGAGGCAACATCCCATCCTGGAGTCTCGATTTTGGCCGCAGAAACACCTATTTATTCCCCTTACAATAGAATCCCCTACCACTATAGCTCTCCCACTCTTTTTCCTGCCCTCCTGTGCAGCAGAGCCACCCATGGTGCCATGAACTTGGCTGCTGCTGCTTTCCCCTGATGAGTCATCTCTCCCAACAATACCCAAGGTGGTATATCTGTTTTGGAGGGAGAATGCCGCAGGGGACCCCTGCACTACCTTCTTCCACTGCTCTGCCTGATGGTCACCCATTCCCTATCTGCCTGTGTAACCTTTACCTGCGGTGTGACCAACTCACTAAACGTGCTATTCACGACATCCTCAGCATCGCGGATGCTCCAGAGTGAGTCCATGCGCAGCTCCAGTGCCGCAATGCGATCTGTCAGGAGTTGCAGCTAGACACTCTTCCTGCACACAGCCGCCAGGGACACTGGAAGTGTCCCTGACTTCCCACATAACACAGGAGGAGCATGACATGGGTCTGGGCTCTCCTGCCATGACTTAAACCTTAAAGTAACTTAATTTGGCAACAATGCCAAAGGTTACCTACTGATAAGAAAAGAATAAGAAAATGAAAAAGATTAAATACTCACCAATCCACCCGTCAATCACTTACCCGCTTGGCTGTGACATCACACTTCAATTTCTTATTACTTCTTTATTTACTTTTGTCCCTGCACCAGCTGGCCTCTCCGACTGCCGCTGTTCCTGGCCTTTTATAGGCATCAATCCTTGACCTCCCGCTCCCAATTGCCTCTCCGACTGCCGCTGCTCCTGGCCTTTTATAGGCCTCGATCCTCGACCTCCCGCTCCCGACTGCCTACAAGGGCCATCAGCGAACCCGATAGCAAAGCCCAAGAGCTGTCACCAAATGATCTAACACAGCACATGGCTCACGAATGCCGCACCGATCCTTCAGACATCTCCGGCTGAGGAAAGAGCACATTGCACAACAAATTCTCTGCTCCATTGATGCAAATTAGCAGTCAGCTCCAAAAGACCAGTGCTGCCTTCACTCTTTTTGCAGGTGGCCGTTAGTCTTAGCCCACTGTGTTACCGGCAGGTTTCAAGCCTACTCAAACTTCTAGTCCAGAGTTCCTTACCAAGGTCGACATGGCTTGTAAATTTCTGTAGGGTGCTGACTTCTCAAATGCTGCCTCACTGTCCTTTCCTCAATCCTTCATTTCTCCTTCTTCTCCTCCTTTATAGTTGCATATAAGGGAAAGAAAGAGTTGGATTTTATAATGCCTTTCATAACCACCAGACGTCTCAAAGCGCTTTACAGGCAATGAAGTACTTTTTTTGAAGTGTAGTCACTGTTGTAATGTAGGAAAAGTGGTAGCCAATTTGCACACAAGCAAGCTCCCACAAACAGCAGCAATGTGATAATGACCAGATCATCTGTTTTTTTGTTAGTTGATTGAGGGATAAATATTGGCCAAGGACACGGGGATAACTCCACTGCTCTTTTCAAAATAGTGCCATGGCATATTTTACGTCCACTTGGAGAGCAGATGGGGTCTCGGTTTAACGTCTCATCTGAAAGACGGCACTTCCAACAGTGCAGTGCTCCCTCAGCATTGCACTGTCAGCCTAGATTTTTTTTGTGTCAAATCCCTGGAGTGGAACTTGAACCCACAACCTTTTGACTCAGATGATAGTGCTACCCACTGAGCCACAGCTAACAATGGGAATGCCCATTGGGAATCCCATAGCTGGTACAATACTTAAAGCTGCTTTCAATGGGTTGCGGCAAAAGTCCCCAATGGTTGCAGACGCCATCAGGCTTTCAGAGGCAAGTGTAGCTCAATCCAAGGCAAGGCAGAAAAAAAACACTTTAAAACCTTTTCTGTAACTCTTGAACATTTCTTCAGGCTATAGACTCCAAAGGTCACCAGACAAGTTCCTGTGTTAAGAGCCATCATGTAAAGTCTGTGTGTTGTGATGTCATAGAGAATATACCACATTGATGATGAAGGATCGGATTCCTGGATACCCTAGCTGAAATTTTTGTTGGTGGCTGAATCCATTCAAACAACAGAGAGACTAGCCAAGTCCTTTGTGTTGCAGAACAGCTAAAAATCCAAGGTAAATAACAAGCACACTTGGCTGAACTGAATTCCATCGCGACCATGAGACTTTTGGAGCATATGTGGAGCGGCTAGAAATGTTTTTCACCGCAAATAGTATCATCGAAGTCCCCGATGATGAAAATAGTAATCGGGTGGTTCTAGAAAGAAAACGGGCTATTTTCCTGACTGAAGCAGGCCCCGAGGTGTCTCTGAAACCCTGCAAAATGTGCTTGTTCCCGTCAAGCCAAAGGACACATCACTTACAGAGATTCTAAGCAAGTTAGAACAGCACTACAGTCCTGAGCCCCTGGAAATTGCTGAAAGTTTTGGGAAACGAAAACAAATCATTGACGAAAGTATCAGTGAGTACATTGTAGCATTAAAGAAGCTGTCATTGTCATTTCGAAAACTTTCAGGTCCGAGCATTGCGTGACCGCATTGCTTGTAGGATGAAAAATGAAGTGATCAGAAGAAGGTTGTTGACAACCCCTAACTTGACTTTTGATTTAGCTTGTCAGACAGCTATGTCAATGGATATGGCCGACCAATATCCCGAGAATTCCGTAGCATTTCCATCGTCAGACAACCGAGGTGAATTGCCTGCAGGTTAAAAGAAAAAGGTAGTTGGGCCTCAAGGTCTCAGTAACTGGCCAAAGTAACAGAGCATTGAAGTCATGCTATTGGTGCCAGGGGCAACACATTGCTCAAAGTTCTCTATATGTGAAGACAGAGTGTTTCTTCTGCAGGAAAACTGGGCATCTGAAGAGTAAACCAGCTTTTAAGGCTATAAGTAGAAATTGCCAGATACTACATAGCGTGAAAGAAAAACAACAGGACGAAGAGATACAAGTCATCAGGAGCACAAAGGTATCTCACAGCGATTGAAAAAGTATTATCTTCCAAGTAGATGTTGCAGGAACCAGGATACCCATGGAAATCGACACTGGTGCATCAGTGAGCAGAGTACCAGAATCGCGTGATTTCCCATTGGAGAAATCCAAGATATAGCTGCGAGGCTACTCAGGAAAGCAAATTCCTGGGGTAGGTTGTATCACCATACCGGTGAAATACAAAGATCAATTTCAGAGCTTGCCTCAGTTAGTAGTGGCAGGAGACAAGCCTGCCTTACCAGGAAGAAATTGGTTGGGATCACTGAAGCTGGATTGGAATGAGATTGTTCATGTTGAAACAAGATTTGCATCGAAGGATGATGTCATCAAGAATTATCCGAAGGTGTTCTGTGAAACAGGCAGTCCGATCCAAGGCTTCAAGGTGAGTGCCAGGGTACAGAAGGATGCTAGACCAGTTTACTGCAAGCCACATCCCATACCATATGCTCTGAAGGAGAAAGTTGAGCAAGAATTCAAAAGACTAGAGACTGAGAACATTATCTCTAAGATAGATCTATGTAATTGGGCTACACCCATTGTTGTTATACGTAAGTCAAATGATAAGGTAAGATTGTGTGGTGATTATAAAGTAACCGTAAACCAAGTTCTAGAGGGTAATCTCCCCAATACATTGCCAAATGTAGAAGATTTGTTCTCAACACTGACAGGTAGTCAGCTCTTCTCAAACTTAGATCTCACAAATGCCTACTTACAACTGGAGCTAGATGAGGAGTCCAAGGCATGCTTGACTATAAATACTCATCTAGCCCTATATCAATTTAATAGGCTACCATTGGGAGTGTCTTCCAGCCTCGCCATATTCCAAAGGGTGGTGAACCAAATTTTGTACGGCATTGATGGGGTAGTATGTTATTTAGATGACATACTCATTTAAGCACCAAACAGGCAAATCCATAGACAAGCTAAGTGAGCATGCAAAAATTTGGCAGATGGAGTATAATGTTAGAAAGTGTGAGGTCATGCACTTTAGCAGAAAAAAATCAAAGAGCAAGTGATTATTTAAATGGAGAAAGATTGCAAAATGCCACAGTACAACGGGACCTGGGGGTAATGGGCATGAAACATAAAAGGATAGTATGCAGGTACACCAAGTGATCAGGAAGGCCAATGGTATCTTGGCCTTTATTGTAAAGGGGATGGAGTATAAAAGCAGGGCAGTCTTGCTACAGCTATACAAGGTTTTGGTGAGGCCACACCTGGAATACTGCATGCAGTTTTGGTTTCCATATTTACGAAAGGATATACTTGCTTTGGAGGCAGTCCAGAGAAGGTTCACTAGGTTGATGAGGGGGTTGACTTATGATGAAAGGTTGAATAGATTGGGCCTCTACTCATTGGAGTTCAGAAGAATGAGAGGTGATCTTATCGAAACGTATACTATTATGAGGGGGCTTGACAAGGTGGATGCAGAGGATGTTTCCACTGATGGGGGGAAGACTAGAACTAGAGGGCATGCTTAGAATAAGAGGCCGCCCATTTAAAACAGAGATGAGAGAAATGTTTTCTCTCAGAGGGTTGTAAATCTGTGGAATTCACTGCCTCAGAGAGCTGTAGAAGCTGAGACATTGAATAAATTTAAGACAGAAATAGACAGTTTCTTAAATGATAAGGGGATAAAGGGTTATGGGGAGCGGATGGGGAAGTGGAGCTGAGTCCATGATCAGATCAACCATGATCTTATTGAATGGCGGAGCAGACTCGAGGGGTCGTATGGCCTACTCCTGTTTCTATTTCTTATGTTCTTATGTTCTTATATTAAATGAAGTACACAAACAGCTAGAGAAGCACAGAGTATGAGTGACTACTCGCAAGTTGAGTTATTTTAAAGCTCAGTGGAGTACTTAGGGCACAGAGTAGACAAATATGGTTTACATCCAACCAAGGAAAAGGGGTGCAATTAGAAATGCATCCACTCCCAAGAATGTCACTGAACTTCGATCATTTTTGGAGCTTTTGAACAATTATGGGAAGTTCCTAACAAATTTGGCTACAGTGTTACATCCATTGAATGAGCTATTGAAAAAACAGGTCCATTGGAAGTGATTTGAAGAATGTGACACAGCTTTCAAGGAGTGCAAAAGCCAATTGGTAGAGAGCACCATGTTAGGTTAATCTTAGCCACTGGATCAAGACCTAGCTCTGTCAAGCCCATGTGGTGGCTGGGGTGCAACGGCCACCACACATTAAAAAAATTCACATCCAGGCATCTTCCACCCTTCAAGATGTAGTTCGGATGGATCCAGAATATTAGGTCCTTCATTGAAACACCTGTGAACTCATCCCTTTTTGGCGTGGAAGCAAGTCATCCTCGTTTCCAGGGACTGTCTATGATGATGAGTTCACTATGACGTATCAAGCTAGCATGTGATGCCTCTCTGTATGGAGTTGGGGAAATGATCTTTCATGTAATATATAGTGGGGAGGAGAGACCAATTGCTTGTCCTTCACGCACTCTCAGTGCCAGTGAGCATAATTATGCGCAAATCAAAAGGGAAGCTTTGACATTAATTTTTAGGGTCAAGAAGTTCCACAAATACTTGTATGGTCATAAGTTTACCATCATTACAGACGATAAGCCCCTGACAGCAATCCTCCATCTAACGTCCCCAGTTCCAACATTAGCTGTAGCCCGAATGCAGAGATGGGCTTTGATTTTGTCAGCATACACGTATGACATTGAGTACAGATGATCAGCTGATCACAGTAATGCTGATGCTATGTCCAGGTTGCCTTCCCCATCACAAGTTACACCCGATAGGGAAAAAGTGTTCTATTTTGTATACAGTCACAGCTGAAGAGATTGGTTGAGCAACCAAACGTGACCCAGTTATGTCAAAGGTGTATGACTGCATAGCAAATGGCTCGCCAAACTAGGTATCAGAGAAAGATATTCATCCATTCTTCATTCGTAGGAATGAATTGCCCGTGGATAAAGATTGTATCATGTGGGGTGCAAGAGTGGTTATCCCAAATAAATTCAAGTCCAAACTATCAGGAGACCTTCATGACCAGCACCTGGGAATGTGTTTGACCAAGAATTTTGCAGACAGTTACTTATGCTGGACAGATCTAGATAAATATATAGAGTACATCATTAGTCAGTGTGCAACATATCAATCGGTAAGCAAGGAACCATGATCAGTACCGTTACAGCCATGGAAATGGAAAGTTCTGTTCGAGATCGAAGGTATCCTCTTCGAAACAGAAAATCAGCAGTTAAGTTTGATTTGTAAATATGGCAAAATAAGTCCAGGGGCTAGACTTTCCACTTTTGTGCAAAAATGGGCATTATTTCCAGCGTTGGTGGTAAATATGGGTTTTCAGATTGCCGGATTATCGCCCATTGTCAAAATCTTTACTTTGCATTTTTTTTAATGGGCGTTACCGCAAGCGATCTGAAATGGGCGTTAGCTTTAAATTTTTCTGACCTTCTGCCATAAAGAGTCGCCGGTATGGCAATGCTAGTTTCCCGCATTTCAGGAAGTCGGGGGTCATCATTACACGTGCATAAGAGGAGACAGAGAGAGAGGGAGCAGAGAGGGAGTGAAGGCGTGTGTAGGTGTGGTGTGGGTGCTTGTTTGGCTGTTTTGGGAGGTAGGAGGGAGAATTTCGACCTTAACACAGAATTGTGAGCAAAAATTTAGCTGTTACCAGCGAGATATTTTCGCTAATTTGGTGCCTACAATGGAGGGAATGGAGGAAGTGACACAGCACTCTGTGAAGACTGTCGCTGATGAGAGCAGTGAGCTGGGAGAGGAACAATTGGGAGGACGAAAAAGAGCGAGGAGATTCTCGGACGAGGCAAATTCCTCCCTCATGCAGGAGGTCGAATCACGCTGGGGTGAATTGACACAGGGAGGACGTGGGAAGCCCACCCCAGAGCCTACCAGAAGATATGGGCCGAGATAGCCGAGGTGGTCTCGTCGGCGACCAACGAAGTGTGTGAGGGCAACCAGTGCCGCAAGTGATGGAACGACGTTGGCGGATTCGCAAGAGTGTTACATTTACTTACATATACTTATATATTTATAATATTTGATTTGTAAGTGTGATGAGTGATTAAAATCCAATGTGAGGTCTTTCACTTTTACCGGGAAGGTTTTACTCATAGCCTACATTCATAGCCTAGGTGTACGTCTTTAGGTAAAGAATGATAATTATCATAATACTGAAGATTACATCTGTCGTTTATGTGTTGTATCTACGTTTCTATGTCTCTATGTATCAGTCTCTGTGACAGTACCTAGCAATGATATCACGCAATGATCTCATGCCATGTCGTCCTGTTGTTACCTTTTACAGAAGAAGGTTTGAAAGAATAGGGCCAAGCAGAGGCTAACAGGTGGGGGCCACCAGTCACCATCGACATCACTGATATCGAGGAGCGGGTGCTGGCACTAGTAGGGACCCACCCCGGTCGGCCGCGCAGGCAGCTGCAGAACCTGAAGTGATGCCACGTGAGTAAAGTATACACCATTGCATGATGTAAAATCAATAGATGCCACAGATGCCACATCCACTCATATCCGAACAATAATATATGATAGATGATTGCTAAAAGTGTTCTCTAAATAATGCTGGCTTCATGAGAATCATTGCAATGCAGAATGTGTTGATGGTCATGAAATGTGATGTCTGTGATGATTTTGGTGCTTTTGTCGTGCATATGCTGTGATCACCTTGTGACTCTAACACCCACTCCTCCTCTAATAACCTCATTTGTGTTTTGCAGCTCAGCCAGCAGCGTGTCCCCAGGCAAGACCACAGAGGCCGGGAGCTGAGGGCGCGGGGCCCGACTCGCTGCACAATCCTCCATCTGGTGCTGAGGAGCACCGATTCTCGCCCGTGGATCTGCTGGGTCCATTCTCTACGGATGACAATGCGGACCTTGAGGAGCCTGCATTGCCAGGCTCCATAACGCATTCGACCCCAATGCCATCTAGTGCTCCTGCGGCCATTCACACCTCCACTGTGGAGGTGCCAGGCCCAAGGACCTCACCACAGGGCATCCCAGGTGTCCCCAGGACGGTGCCGACCCCGCGGAGGTTTGCTAGACGCGGCAGGTCTGCTCCACGAGCAGCAGATCAGAGCGGCAACATTGCAGACTTGTCCAGGAAGACTGTTGACATAGGTCAGCAGATCCTCCAGACATTGGGAGGCATATCCCGACAGCTGGCCAGCATGTCCGGCACCATGACGGAGTACGTTCCACGGATGGTGGAGGCCCTGGAGGCGATAGCCAGGAACACTGGTGGCAGAGGCCTCCCAGTGGTCCCGGAGCATGGCACTGCACCCCAAGGTGCCGCACTCCCATTGCCAACAACATATGCGAGCCAGGAGGAACATCTTGCTTCTGGCTCGGAGAAGGTTCCCACCTCGGGTCCCTCTTCTCCCGTATCCGTGCAACCATCGGGTCTGCCTTCATCGCCCCCAATGACGCAGCGCCTGAGGAGCTCCTCGGCCAGGCGGCGTGAAGTCAAGAGGGTAAGGGGTAGAGGTGGGGAGAAGAAGGGGGAGTGGGAAGGAAAGTGACGTGCATGTCCACAGGTGATGGCTTTGTAATATTTCCATCTTGGTGTATCAAATTTGTTGTAAGTTCTGGGGTACGGGGGGAGCGGGCTACCTTGTTGGTTTGCAGTTGTGTTCTGTGTTGCTGAAAATGTTGACCATTTGATTGCTATCGATGTTATAAATATGTTGTGGGGTGGAATGGGGGTGGGGGTTGGGTGTTTTTGACAGTTATACATGATTTCACACAAATGGTCGGATTAAATGTTTTTTATTTAACATAACCTTGTTGCGCATTGTCTCAGTTAGCTGCACCGTGGTGATATGGTGATTCCTTAACATGAAAGGGGATAATTAAACTTAAATTGAATCAACTTAAACTTTAAATGGCACCGAGGTAATGCCCACCATTGATATCTGAGCTGCACACACAGCAGTCTGTCAGCTTTGTGAATAACAGCAACGTTCTTTCAGGCAAAGCGTTCATTTATGAGCTGCTGACACAAGAGTCTTGCAGCTATGTAGCCACCACGGGCCCTTTTCTGCGGTCTGGACGGGGGCGTGGGCATGGTTGCATAGTCAGCCTGATTGTCTGGGCCGAGGTCAGCGTCCACCTCCTCATCCTCCTCTTCCTCTCTCTCCTGAGGTGGACTGTCAGTCCCTTCTGGCAATTCTTGCCCCCTCCTGATAGCCAAGTTGTGTAGCATGGAGCACACGACTGCGAATTGAGTTAGCTGATCAGGGTTGTATTGTAGCTCCCCTCCAGAGTGGTCCAGGCATCTAAAGCGCTGTTTAAGCACACCAATGGTTTTATAGACTATATTGCGTGTGGCTCTGTGGCTCTCGTTGTATCGCTTCTCGACCTCGGTGTGGGTGTCACGCAGAGGGGTCATCAGCCAGGTGGTGAGACCATATCCTTTGTCACCAATCATCCAGCATTGACCTTGTGGCTGACTGGTAAACATGTCAGATACAGCGCTCTCACGCAAGATGTGAGCATCATGGATGTTGCCCGGAAATTTAGCATTCACTGCCATAATTATCTGGTTGTGGTCGACAACAAGTTGCACCTTCAGGGAGTGAAATCCTTTTTGGCTCCGAAAAACCTCTGCATCCTTAGAAGGTGCCTGAATGGCGACGTGCATACAATCTATTACTCCCTGCACCTTGGAGAAGTTAGCAATTCAGACGAATCCTAGAGCCCTCTCAGTCTGAGCCTCCGTGGTCATAGGGAAGCTGATAAAGTTCATCCTACATGCATACAGGGCTTCAGTGACCTGTCTAATGCAGCAATGTGTAGCATGCTGAGATATAGAGCAAATGTCGCCAGCGGAGGCCTGAAAGGAACCGGATGCGTAGAATGAAAGTGCCACAGTCACCTTGACCTCGACGGACAGTGAGGTCCTGATGGTGCTGGCATAACTCACTGATAACCTCTTTGTGTAAGCGCAGTCTCCAAAGGCAGGTGTGCTCGGATAAGTTGAGGTAAGACCGCTTCTCCCTGTAAGTACGAGAGGTGTATGGTCTCGTCCTCCTCATCTGGCATGTCTTAGATTGGGCACATAATGCTGTCTTCTGCCATCTGTACTCTGCAGCATCTACGTTGTCATAAAGACAGGCTGAGAAATCGCTGGCCCCATTCCAATAATTATCATTATAATACCGATTGTTCACAAGCAATAAATGTCCCTACTAAGACATCTAAAGTAAATTCCAATTGCCCACAGTATGAAAAGATGTTTGTTCAGATGTTCACATCACCTTAAAAGACCTCCAGAGTAAATCCAAACTCCCCCGAAGTTGAAGCAGAGCAGCCTTTTAAATAATGCAACCTGCGATTTATAAAATGGCGTCCATAGCGCTGTGATTAGTTCAGGTTACTTCAACTTTTTCACAGCGTTTTTTTTGACGAACAATATTGTCAGCGAGATGTGTGTGAGGTGCCGAAAGTAAGGCTGGGCGATTTTCTGGGTCTTAGTTTCGGCAAATGTGATCTTTACGACAAAAAACAGTGGCCGGGCGGTATTATTAAATCTCGACGTTAATTACATGTCAAAAGTAACGCTGGACGATATTATGGGCGGTTGGTTTCACCCATTCTGATCTTTCCGCCCAAAAAAAGTGGGCGGGCGGTATTATTTTTTATCGCCGTTATGTACATTCCAAAAGTAATGCTCGCCGATAAGTGACCGAGAAATGGGCGTTACTTTCCATTTTGTAGCTAAATGGGTGATATATGGACGTTACACCTCATTTCAGTATTAAAATGGACGTTAAGTGGGCGGTATGCACGTAAAAATAATGGAAAATTTAGCCCCATATCTTTTGCAAGTTATGTACGATGATTGTTTGTTATAATTACTTATTTATTAAGGAGGGAGGTGTAATATATAGCTCTATTTGGTGGATAATGCTCCACCTAGTGGAATACTGTGGTAATGCAGCCATTGCTGTAAATACAATAAAGGCTTCAGGTGACAGGTCACCTGACAAGTTCCTGTGAAAAGATCCATCTTGTAAAGTCTGTGTGTTGTGATGTCCAAGAGAATATATCACAATGGGCAACGGGTATATGTATTTTATTTCATTCCGATCTAGCCAATCAGATCGATCGGACCAGGAACTACAGCATAGGCATAGAACCTCGACGGAAACTGATCCCGTCCATCTACGAAACTGCTGCTATGTTGATTTTATGCCAAACTGCCGTTGCTGTTGCCTCATCGGAAATCAAAACACTACGATCATTTAGTATCAGCAAGTTGAGCTATATGCAAGTTAATGAGGATATTGATTTAAACTTGATTTGTGGCTCCAAAGCTCCATGGTATGCACCTATGTGACCTGTTTGGGCAGAAAGCTGAAAGCTATACAAGTGAAGAGTCCATCTGTAGAGTGATCTGGTGTGGAACTTCATCCAGATGATTGAAAGGCAGAACTATTCCGGCTCTAATAACTTTATGGGCTGCAATTTGCAATGGGTAATTACGTAATGAACGTAATGAACTAACAGCATTCACTGTTATTTCATTTTCAAACTGACCGCTGAAGTTGAGGTCAGTCATTCACTGCTCGGACACTGGCTGCACTGGCCGCCCCCCCAATCCCCCATCACCCCATAGCCAGCAATCTGTGTAACAAGTGAAACTGACAAAGCTTCGGCTTTTCCAGTGATATCGCCGTTAAATACCCCATTAAAAGTTCGACCTTGTTGGATTAGGTGTAATTGGGGTTTTAACAGTGTATTGACTGCTAAACAAAGGTTATGGCCCTGAAAAACGAATTTTTCATTTTGTAGAATGTAAAATTTCTTCATTCTGATAAAAATTACAATTTTGAAGAAACTTAAAATTTTTATTTCAAGTTTGCTCATATTTCAGTTTCAACCTTATTGCCATGTCAGAGCCTCAATCTTTGTTTTGCTCTCTGTAGCAATTTTTAAAAGTCGGGATAAAAGCAGGTTCTCATTTCCTGCTTCCCTGTCTGTGAGAATTCTGCAATGTGATTGGCTGCTCAAACAACTTGTTGAAGTCACTTACAAGTCAAAAAAGGCAAACTTCTCGCCGCAGAGATCGCAAGAATCTGTGAGCAGCTTTCTTCGGTGCCGGCGGCGAACGCCTTTGTTTCACCGCTGATCGCAAATTCCGGGCCATTGTATCTATTTCCCCGGCAATTCAAAGGTTAGCTATCTG
Source organism: Pristiophorus japonicus (assembly GCF_044704955.1). Lineage (NCBI taxonomy): Eukaryota > Metazoa > Chordata > Chondrichthyes > Pristiophoridae > Pristiophorus > Pristiophorus japonicus. The sequence goes on from NC_091981.1 coordinate 61,731,498, forward strand.
TGTGGTCAGGTTCCCTGGTGATTTAGCAGTAACTATCCATGATGTCCATTTCCTTATTGTTCAGGGAGTTGATATTAGGCTTTGCTAACATCGGGGTCGAAATTCAGGCACGCCAGAAACCTGGCGCACCTACGATTTCTTGCCTGGTTTTACCGCCGCATGGGAAGAGGTCGCCTTCTGACCGATATTCAGGTCTTTGTCGGGTTTTTTTCAACAAGACCGGAAGTCGGTCATAATGGGGGCAGAAGTGCGGTGGCAAGTCCTGGTGAGGGGCGGAAGTTGGGGTGGGACCGAGTCTCCACCGCTGTCACTCAGCGGCGGAGCGGTGATGACGTCACTGCACGTGTGCATCACCACTTCTCTCCCCTCATTTAAAGGGGAGAGAATCAGAGAATATGTAGGTTTGGCCACTGGGCCACCAAAGAGGGTTTCGGCCGGGCCAGCGGTCTGGCACCCAAGAGGGGGTGCCAGGTTGCCTGTTGGAAGTCCAGCCGAACCCGGGGCAATAATTGGTCGACCGATCGGGAAGTCGGCCGGCAAAAATAAAACATGGCGGCAGCAGCAGTGTGCCCTCCTCTTGAAGGGCCACCACGCTGCCAGGCCGCGCACACAAAAAACAAGGTGTACTGACAGAAAAAGCTGTTGGGGGCACCGCGCGGCTGAGCTAAGATTTTTGAAGGTAAATTTCGGGCAGAGTGTGCTGGAGGTGCAGGAGATCGGTGATGCGCGCTTTGATGACGCGCTTGCAGCAGTCAGCAGCAGCGAGGCGAAAGTGGGGACAGGCCGAAAAATCCCTGAGCTGAATTTGGACATGGCGACCAATGGACTGCAATGCGGCAGCCACTCGATTCCGCCGCATGGCCACCACAAAACAGCCATATACGGACCCTGAATTTCAGTCTCATCATCACGTGTATTTGTTTCTGACTTTGGATTTAGACAAGATGAATTTCAAATCTGAATCAATCCTAAAGCTTATCCCTGAATGCTTGGCTAGATTTGGGATGGTGGAGTTCATGCTGGTGAAAGCTGTAAGAGGGAGATGACAGTAAATTATCTAACTGACGATGGTTCTTATGAACTAACCAATTAGGGGCCTCAAACTTAGCCATGTCTATGTCATGACACCACAAGTTGGCAGATAGTACAATCAAGCAAGTACTTGAAGCTATGATTTGGACTGTTCCTAAGAATCATTTGGAAAAGTGGCATATAATATTTTTATACATTATTCAACAGACAGCGCGTATGTTTCTTCCATAACTAATGAGCAAACCTTTTTAGGACACTAATATTAATCCAAGGTCAAATAACAGGAACTAGGACAGTCATCCATTAAACAGCCCATTTATTTCATATCCATATAGTTATTTGTGTTACATTGTGTTTAAGCGGAACAAATGAATAACTGGATAATGACTATGTGACATGGTTAATGCAAATTATTTATATGTAGTAAAGTCACAGGTTGTCATGATCTTTCTGTTTTACAGTCTGAAAAGCCCACTGACACATGGTACCAAGGTTCATACAAGGGTAGCCACTTGGGAGAGGTACTGGACAGGTCTGTGCCTTTCTGGTACCCCCAACATGAATTATTTCCTTTGGGAGAGATGGGGGTAAGGAAATAAATCAGATGAGCAATTGGAGAAATGTAAATAAATAGATTTATTTACATGTCAGTTCTGAGGACAGCTACTTATCACCCCCCCGCCTGCCCCCACCCCCCATCGCCCCACCCCCAACACTTCACTTTTGAAGTCTTTTACATACAGGCAATATTGTGTAATCAAGAGAACAAGATAGCCTGGCCAAGAGACTTCTTTGTGGCAGCAACCTGCCAGAAGGAAGAGGCATACGTCTATGTGAGAAGGAATGTCAGTGTTCACCTCCCTTGATGTGGAACATCTGCTGCACTGAGGCATTCTACCTAATTGCCTGGCTGAGAACTGGCAAGAGTCATTCCGATTGTGTCGGGTAAATTTAGATGACATCTGACTGTGAAAATTAAGCTCGCGATCATCTGGTGGGTGCAGTCAGTGCTGTAGCCATTAAGCCGGCAGATCACCCCTCATTATTTATCTCCCTGTGGTTTGGATTCAGATTGTTTGCCCCCACTGAGATGAGAGAGATAGGGAAATTCAATGTGTCCTGCTAGGACCCTTTTTTGTATTTTTGTAAGATATGACTGTGCGTGGATAAGAATCTGCTTCATCATAGCTGGGTGCTGGACAAACAGTCTTTCATCAAGATGGGCCTCAGAAAACACAAATAAAATCACTGAGCTACCTCGGCTGTCTGAAGTATCGTTTGCAGAAGGCTGATTCTCGTTAAGAGCAAGTGTGTTGTTTGTCAAGTATTCACGTCCACTGTTTCTGTTTGATCCCAGAATTGACCAATTGTTTCTGAAGCTTTTAAGTGTGGAAACCTATAAATGATCACGGTGGGGGGGGGAATCTATTGGGTAGCTGGACATCACACTCAAGACAATCTCAGTCACACTGCTGCCACAGGCTGTGCTTTTAGAGCGAACATAAAAAGCATTTTCTACCTCAAGAATTTACAACAACAACAACAACAATTTTATCCCATTAAAAGGAATAGGAAGCTCTCCATAACGATTGGGTTGAGTCTTGAACAGAATCAGTTCTTAGAATGCTATTCTTGAGTAGAATAGTCTGTGCTCATTTTGTATCCTGTGCCCAGTGAAAAAGTTGGCAAAATGTCCATTGGCAATGCCAGGAAGGCCACATGGTTATTGATTTAAATCCCACAATGACTGACACCAATATATTATTATTTACATTCTGATCCCTCTCCCCCACACACACGCTAAGATATCCCCACTTTGGATCAGCATTTTCATGTTGGTGGTACCATTTTTCTTTTAACAATAACAACTTGCATTTATATAGCACCTTTAACAAAGTAAAACATCCCAAATGTTATCAGACAAAAATTGACACCAATCCAAAGAAGGAGACATTAAGACAGGTGACAAGAGTTAGGTTTAAAGCAGTGCCTTAAAGAAAGAGAGTGGAGAATCGAAGGGGTTTGGTGAAGGAATTACAGATCTTAGGGCACGGATGGCTGAATGTATGGTTGCTAATGGTGGGGCAAAGCAAGTGGAGGATGCACAAGAGGCCAGAGTTGGAGAACACAGAGTTCTCGGATGGTTGTAGGACTGAAGGAAGTTACAGAGATAGGGATGGGCAAGGCAATGGAAGGATTTGAACACCAGGATGAGAATGTTAAAATTGAAGCCTTGGTGGACATGGTGCCAATCAATTTCCCCTGTAAGCTGTTCACACATCATCCCTGTAAGCTGTGCGGGTACGCAATCTGTGAAGGTACCATGTAAGCCGCTTTCAAGCTGTCCCAGTGTAGTTATTGCACTGCAAATTTAAAGGTGCCGTGCATTTAAATAAACAGGCCACACACCACGGTAATATTTAGAGGGAGCATTGGTGCCAGTGTAGGTCAGCGAGCACAGAGATGATAGGTGAACGGAATTTGGTGCGGGTTAAGATATGGACAGCAGAGTTTTGGATGAGCTCGAGTTTCTGGAGGGTGGAAGATGGGAGACCGACCAGAAGAGCCTTTAATTAAACCAGTCCAAAGGATAGGAATTCCATGTACAGTGATATGAGCAAAGAGACCGCATTCAAATCCCAGTGATGGCAGGTGGTGGGGTGGAGGAACAGATTGCCTGGTATATGCAAACATTTAATTGCTGGCTGTAACACTGATCCAACTCAGTAGAGCAACAGGCATGCTTCCTTGTACTAAGAATGAACCTGTTAGTTTTCCTTTCCGCCTCCTCCCCCACTCCCCTCTCCAACTGAGATGAGCTGCCTACCAGTAATTTAGCCAGTGAGCATTTGGATTCCAATGCAAAACACTCAGGGTTGCCCTCTGAAAATGAAGCAAAGAACTTGGTGAAACAGCATCAAATGACAGAAAGCTAAGAGTTAGAATTAGTGCAAAACAAAGCCTGCAATGTTTAACCATCAATAATGTGCAAATTTGTTTTTTCAACATGACAGAAGTCCAGGCAAAACCTGGTGCTTGATATTTTTTGATTAAATGTGACCTTGCTGGATGTTTGGGGGCAACCTTTTGCTCTGTATCTGGTGTTGGATTTTCTTTTGCCAACTGGTCAACTCAAACATGGGCACCAGACCAGACTGTCCATTGCTGTCCAGTGATGTAGTACGAAGGACGAATCTGAGGATTGCTGATATGTAGCATTTATGCCAGGGACAATAGTGGTTCCATTCAGCCCAATTTATACTGACGGCTGTATATAGTGGCACCACAAGTTCCGGTCAGAATGGAAATGATTGGGTAATGCCCCACCAATCATGCCTGGAGACTGCACTGCTGTCAATGACCGGGATTGATTTTATGGACATGATTTGTATGTAATTATCCTACACTCACTGCATTTTGCTGGAGAAATAATCAATGGACTCTGTTGCTGTTTGCTGAGTAAACAGACTTTATTTGCTGTAAATCTTGCCATAAGTCCCACCCTGCTTCCAACCCATTGGCTGACACAGTGGTGTCAATAGACACATTGGAGCAATTGACTGTCACATTAACAATGACTCAAAAGCACGTCAAAAGCAATCCATTGATTGTAAAGTGTTTTTGGATATCCTGAGGATGTTATAATGTGCCACATAAATGCAAGCTCTTCCTTTCCCATATAAAGACAAATGGACCCTCTGTTATAGCCATGACTCAGTGGGTAGCACTATTACCTCTGAGTCAGAAGGTTGTGGGTTCAAGTCCCACTCCAGAGACTAAAGCACAAAATCTAGGCTGACATTTCAGTGCAGCACTAAGGGAGCGCTGTAGTGTCGGAGGTGTCATCTTTCAGGTGAAAGGTTAAACCGAGGCCCTGTTGCCCTCTTAGGTGGATGTAAAAGATCCCATGGCATTATTTCGAAGAAGAGCAGATGAGTTCTCCCCGGTGTCCTGATCAATATTTATCACTCAATCAGCATCACTAAAACAGATTATCAGGTCATTATCAGATTGCTTTTTGTGGAAGCTTGCTGTGTGGAAATTGGCTACCGTGTTTCCTATATTATAACAGTGACTACATTTCAAAAGCACTTCATTGGCTGTAAAGCGCTTTGACACGTTTCTTTCTTTATCAAAGAGGCACTATGTTTATAAATATGGGTGATTCTGTAACCCCCTGTGCTGAGCATCCTACATGGGAGCATGAGTCAGAAAATCAGCCTTAAAGTGTTGTAGCAAAACTTGTTTTCTGCATTCCCATCTAGCAAGACTCAGTGGGGTGGAAATTCAGCGCCACCCGAAATGGGTCGCACCTACCGCTGTTAATGTGTTTTCACCACCGTCGTAGATAAGGTGGCCTCCTGTGCGAAATTCAGCTCTTTGTCATTTTTTTCCGAGCGGACCGGAAGTTGGTCACAATGGGGGTGGTTGCGCAGCGGGGAGCACATTAGACGGACGGAAGTGGAGGCGGGACGGAGTCTCCACCGCTGTCAGTCATCAGCATCGCGCTGATGACATCATGATGCTTGTGCATCACCACATCTCTCCCCTTCACTTAAAGGGGCGAACCGCTGCAAGCTCTGCGATTATTTTAATTAGGTCCACTGGGCCACCAAGGAGGGTTTCGGCCGGGCCAGCGGCCTGGCACCCAAGAGAGGCCGACAAAAAACATAAAATTGAGGTCACGGCAGTGCGCCCTCCCCTTGAATGGCCGCCGCACAGTCATGTTGTACACACAGCAAACACAGTGCACCAACAGAAAAAACTGTCAGGGGCACTGCTCGGCGGCCCAAAGATTTTTTACGGTGAATTTCGATTGAGGTGCGGGAGATCGGCGGCGCGCATTTTGATGATGCACTTAGGAGGAGTCGGCAGCAGTGGGGCGGAACTGAGGACCGCCGGAAAAAGCACCGAGGAGAATTTTGCTAGCAGCGGTCATTCGGCTCCAAATCGGCAGCCATTCGACTCCACCGCGTAGCCGCTGCTTTCCAGCGGTAAGAGGCATTCTCGAGAGGCTGAATTTTTGCCTCTAGTGCAGGATCGCTAACTGTTCCTTCATGCTTTGTTTGGGGAAATGAGCCAGATGACCCCTGCATTATTTTCAAATAATAGCATATATGGGTATGATAGTGGTTATGTACTGATCGTGAGTGCAAATCCCACACTAACACATTCTGAAATTGAATTCAATAAACTCTGGTAATTTGTGGTCTAACACCTGCAAAATTAAAACAATGAAAGCTGCTGGATTATCGTAAAAACCCAAAGAGTCCACTAATGTCCTTAGGGAAGGGAATCTGCAGCCCACCCTCATCTGGCCTACTGTGGCTCGAGTCCACACAATGTGGTTGATTCTTAATGCCCTCTAAAGTGGCCCAGCAGGCTAGCAACTTACTCAGTTGTAAAAGCATTCGCTCCCGGGATGTGCAATAAATGCGACCTTTCCAGCATCGCCTACATAACAACAAAAAATAAAGTGGTGTGATAATGTAACTCACCTCAAAATACATCACTATGCTTATGAACAAACAAAAATCGGTAGAATGTTTTGACGAAGGTAGCGCCCCTTTAAATAAAAAAATTTCTTGACAAATTTAATAGTAAAATAAAATGTGCTAGTTTCTAATCACATATTTGTAGTTCACTATATTCTGTAATAAATCGAAAACCTTTCTGCAGAATAAGTGGTGTTTAAATTCGCACCTGCACTAATATTTTGGGAAGATAGTGTTGCTGGGGTGGTGAATGCCACCTAGTGGTGGGAGGATAAACAAGCCAAGTGCTATTTGCAAAATGCTGTGGTTTTCATTTATTCTGTGGTCTTTGATCGGATCCGATGGGAGTAACATTTAAAGAGGGGGAGGAGGGGTTCAGCAAGATAAATGGGGAAATAAACTTGTTACTGAACTTTCTCTTCAAAGGTTATATTGCAGTTCATATTCCCAGTAAAGCAGTAAAAGCCTTCACTCCACATTTAATGTGAGCACATAAAGTATCAGGCCAGTAACTAAAACAATGTGTTCTAAAACAGCTTAGCCTTTGAGTGCCAGAAGGATGCATTTTATCAGAAAGATGGATTGCCTAAAACTGACATGCCGGAATTAAAGGATGGCCTGATTGCTTAACAAAAACAGGAAGCATTGACTGGACGGGCTCTACCATACTTCTCTTAAATTGGAAGGCAAGTCTAGAGATAAATATTATTGATGGAAAGCATTCATTCAGAGACTGTTCCATAGGGTCTTTTTAAATATCAACTTTACCAAATTCTTATTTGCCTACCTGTCCATTTCATTCAACGAGAGAAGTTAGGAAAAATAGAAAGGAGAAAAGAGAATGAGAGAGTGAGAGTGAGAAAGCAGGAGAGAAAGCGAAAGAGAGAGAGAATGTAATCATGAAAGAAAGTGAGCAAGAGAAAAAGAGAGTACAAGAGAAAGAGGAAGAGAAAGGCAGGAAAGAAAGAGAAAGGAAAGAAATAACTCATTTGCATTTCTAGAAGCCTCAGCTCTGAGAATCTCACAGCAGCTCATGGTAGGCTGCACCAATTTTTGCAATGGGAGTCCCTTCCACCAATTTAAATCGGCTCCATGCACGTGGGAAGCTTGCCCAGACAGCATTGGCCTGTCGCATACTTGACTGGAGAGTGTAAAATCCAGTGACGCAACAGCACCTAAAGGGCTGCAGCTCGTCATTAAAGGGAAAGTTGCAATGGTGGTAGAAAATTGATCTAATAACTCACAATGACACAGGAGACACATGTGGGCAGCATTGCTCCCTTTGATAATTGGAGATCCTGCTGCTGGAGGTGCACTGAAGGAATCAGGAATTAAAATCTAGATCAGCAGGGAAATTAATAAGGACTTGTTCAGCAGAGAGGCGAATAGGACTTATCAGCCTCTCTTCAGGTGGTCAAATAAAATCTTGCTGAAACGGCAGAAACAGAATGAACATGATAGCCGTAAACAAAGGCATTGTCTGACAGGGGCCTGATCAGGATACAGTCGCAGACTCCGCCTACTAGTCTGACAGCTTCGAAGCTGTGATGAGATAATGGTCTGCAATCAGCTCCACGTGACCAGATTAGAGAAGACAGTTAGTTTCCTAGAAAGAGGTGAAAGGGCTTTGAGATTGTGGTACAAGATCTGCCTGGAGAAGGTGTGCACCCAGGACTCCGGATCCTGAAAGAGACACATCAGGGACGTCAGGGAAAACCGGTGAAGAAAGTTTCTCCTTCCGCTAGGAGGACTGATCACCCTCGGCGGTCGAGTCACATTCCCTGCTTAAAGGATCGATTTGTTCATATCTGGGTTTCAGTTATAATAAATTTGAGTAAAAAGGAACAATCCTGTGTTTGTCATTTCTCAGGTGCTGAACATTATTTACCTGTGGGGAGAAGTATCAAAAAGATCATTTCTCTGACAGTACCAAAAGGAGGCTGGCCCTATTTAGGACTGAAGGCCACATTCAAGTTAAAATTACATGGTGGGATGTTGACAAATGAGTCCAAGCAGTCACCCAGGTTCCTCATACATGGCTACAAATGAGAAGGAAGTTGGTTGCTATCAGAAGGAAGGGGAGGGTCAGGTTGCTTCTTACCACTTGTGTTGCCTATCAAACTTGTTATAAACCTAAGTTGGGAACTCCAGGACTAATAGGGCCTGTTAGGCCATTGACCTTTTACATACACTCTGTCACCGTGCCAAATCTGAATGGCATACTTATCTTAAAGCTAACAGATGCTAAGGCTCCAAACCTAAACTGCTATTCTGCTATCAGGGCGTTTTTCAGTAGGGGGGGGCCAGTAACCATGGTGAAAAGGTTAGTTCTGGTTTCCTAAGAGCTATCCACACAATGCTGCTTCTTCCAAAAACACAGGTTCTGTGGCCTGCCACATAATGAAGGACAGTTCCTGGATAATGGCCATTGATATTTCTATGGTCAGATAGCACCTTTTGTGCACGTGTAGGCTATTGCATTCATATGAGAAGCCCTGGTGACCACATAACACCCTGTAACACCCTGCTCTCTTGGGAAGCTTGTCAGTTGTTAACAGTTCTGCACCCTCTCCAGCTGATGTTTACTTTCCACCAGTCCCTCGCATAGATGGCATCAGTTATTTGCTTGATGCAGGAATGAACAGCAGTTACTTTATCTGGTCGATATCTCCTGCAGGAGTCTGGAGCGATCCTGTTGCACAGAAGCTGAATGCTGTGGCGACCTTGACAGCAACAGATGGAGCATTCCCAGCCTTTGAAGTCGTCTATAAGCAAATGGCACAGCTCGGTCACTACACCTGCAGTGAAACAGAGGTATCATAGACAGGAGGAGTGACACGGTTTGTAAACGCAGGTCCTGGTGTAGTGACAGGAGTGTACATAGTGCCTGAGGTATCTTTGTAGATGGTGTCCCATCACAAAGTGGTCCTGCCCATCCAAATTATGTAGAATGAGATGGTACAGCAAGTCTCATCCTCTCAACCTTGCTCGGTGCTACTTGTATTGCTGGAGAAATTTGCCACTGTAAATGCAAGTGTAGTGCAGTGAAAGGTAGGATTGTGCATGAACGCAGCAGCAGCTACTTTGACCAGATGATCAGAACCACACTGCTGCCATCACTCGCTTACAAAGTCAAATTTGGGTTAAAAAAACCACAAAGTTAGCAATTAAATTGCAAAACATAACTATCCCAACAGAGAAGGAATGAAATAGAGTAAAATATGCGGCAATGGTCCCACATCCTGATAAAAGTGCCGAGATGCACCCATTTGTGATCTCCATCACGGACCTTGCCAAAGTTCACGGGGTCAGGGGGAGGGGCCATGAGTAGTGGGCCTTTGGTCAGTTAGGGATGCATCTGGGACACTTCCATGCTGAAATAGTTGGAAAGCCTGGTAGAAGTCTTCCAACCCTGGTGGGGAGGCTGGGTTCCTTCCCCCAGAAAGAAAACTTCGGTGCCCTCACTGATCCCTCATATCAGGAGGCCACTTGTTAAATAAAACCATTTGGCCCCTCATCTTCAGCGATTGAGGCGCTGAGCTCTGCCTGGAACGCCAGTTAGACTCCACATCTGCACCTGTTGGCAAAGTACACCTGGTGAGGCTAGGCATGCCTGGGCCAACCCTATGCCAGTTTCTGACTTAGCGCATTTCTGGCCAAAATCTAGCCATTCTGAACACTGATGGCCTTGTAGGGGTGCGTGGAAGCTGTTTCCCCACAAGACCATACAGTGAAAATCAGCACAAGGCTGAGACCCACCATATATGGGTTTGAGTTAAGATTGCGGTCATTCCAGTGTATTTCCAGCAAAGTTACGACGGAAGTCTGCAGAGCAGTCGTGGATTTTGAGCCCCTCAGAAGTAAGAAAAACTGCAGCCTCTGAAAGGTCCTCACATTGCCCAGTCCCAGAGGTCAGTACAACAACTGCATGATTGCCCCGTGGGCTAAGAGGAGCCCAATTGTCAGAGTTTAACTTGGGTTGCTTGAATTGATGGAAGAGGGTCAACTTGTTTAAATGTGGACCAGCTGAGAGCTTGAGGTGTAGCTGAAAGAAGGTCGAAAGAAAGACAAGCAGGACTTTCCTCTTTGCTGCAATAGTGAGCCGAAATATGGAGGGTTGGAGCTTCTTCCCACCCCACTGCACCAGCACGAACCCTGGTTAATTTAAATAATGACAACAGGCTCCTAGCACTATTCTTGCCCCTGATTGAAGGCTTGCCACTGGGGAAGTGGGGGGAGGGGGTAATATCATGTTGCCGCAGCATTTAATCACCTGCAGCAGCGTAAAGGGCCTGGAACCATCTTGTTATTCATTTGTTGTAAGCAGGATATCGGAGAATTCAGTTCTGGGGAACTGGGCCCTTTAATCTTCAGAGGCATCAATAGAAATGCCACTGTCCAGTATGAGGACAGAGACCCTGTTTATAATAATAATATAATAACTTTTATTTATATAGCACCTTTAACATAGTAAAATGTCCCAAGGCACTTCACAACAGTGTTATAAGACAAAACAAATAAATTTGACACCAAACCACAAAAGAAGAAATTAAGGCAGATGACCAAAGGCTTGTGTAAAGAGACAGGTTTTAAGGAGCGTCTTAAAGGAGGAAAGAGAGGTAGAGAGACAGAGAGGTTTACGGAGGGAGTTCCAGAGCTTAGAGCCCAAACAGCTGAAGGCACGGCCACTGATGGTTGAGCAGTTATAATGAAGAATGTTCAAGAGGCCAGATTTTGAGGAGCATACACATCCTGTGGGGTTGTGAGGCTGAAAAAAATTACCGAGATAGGGTGGGGCCAGGCCATGGAGTGATTTGTAAACAAGGATGAGAATTTTGAAATCGAGGCATTGTTTAACCGGGAGCCAATGTAGATCAGAAAGCATAGGGGTGATGGGTGATCGTGACTTGATGCGTGGTGGTACACTGGCTGCTGAGTTTTGGATGACCTCAAGTTTATGTAGTGTAGAAATTGGGAGGCCAACAGAATGTAGGGTAGGAAGGTGCTCTAGGCACCTGCCCAGGCACAGTGGAAAGGGGCCACCGTGGCATTAGACAACACCTTTACAATCACCAACACAGCTACTCAGTGTTGCAAGACGTTTAATGACTTGAACAGGTCAGGCAATATAACAAGACTCAGCCACACCGCACAGTGTACTAACCATGCCTGCCACTTACAGCTACCTTCCTCTTACTGTGTTGAAGTGCTTCAAAAGCTTACCATTAATGTCAAGGTGGATTTGCCGGGTCCTTTACACCCCAAACTGTTCTGTCACTGCATCACTCACAGCCTTACCATAAGCTTCATGTGTTATGTAATTGCTTCTTTTGAGCACCTGTTATCAACCTCATTATGGTCTGCCTGCTTACATCTGAATTTCATTGTAACTCAAGGCAACCAAGAGGGCATTCTGACTGTGGAATTCATGTTAAAGGAGAAGGCAGTCCATAACGGCAGAAATAGATTGACAACAGGTGTGCCCTCTCCCAACTTTTTGGCCTCTTTACCCCTTATGAGAGGGAGGATTTGGAGACAGGAGAGGAAGTCAGAGATGAAGAAATAGGAGGGCAGATGCCAGTAGGTCATTCTGACAATCCATTTCTCCTCCTCTTGTGCTTTTGAACCACACATAAACTGTCAGCATCATGAAATCTTATGGTTTTCTACCGAAAGTCACTTGTGAACTCTGCTCCTCAGTCACTCATTGTAACCTGTCTTCTTTTCCTCATCCTCATGCTCGAGATGTCACACAACAAAAAGCAAAGAATGAAGACCTACCAGGTCCCCCAGCTTCGGTCCTGCCAGTAATGCATCATAAGTGCCATTATTCACCCTCATCCTGCAAAGCGCCACCTCAGAGATCCACACAAAGGGCATTAGACAATGAGCCAGAGAGAAGAGCGCAGGGTAATGGATAGAGGGTGGAAGAGCTGGGGATGGAAGATGAGAAGACAAATCTTGCCGGAGTGCTTCTCTTAGTCCCACAAGGAAGGCTTAGGCTCCCCTGCCATAAATTCCCCACCTTTGACAGGACCTCCGGCAACTGATCTCCAGGCTATGGCATTTACCACCTTTTCCCAACAACTTCTCGCCTCAAACATGCGGGAACTCAGCCGGTGGGATTTAATGAGGCCCGAACATTAAAATATCCTCTAACTCACACCAAAGCTTACCCGCGGAAGATTAGCCCAGAGTTAAAATCAGGACCTATGCACCTGTGACTGGCTTAATGCCTCTATACACAACCGATTAGTAAGGTCTCTGATATTACATAGAATTTACAGCACAGAAATAGGCCATTCAACCCAACAGGTCTATGCCAGTGTTTATGCACCACACAAGCCACAACCGAGACTCCAGGATGGTATGTTGCCTCCCTGGTGCAAGGGTCAAGGATGTCTCAGAGCGGGTGCAGGACATTCTGAAAATGGAAGGTGTCGTGGTGCATATAGGTACCAACGATATAGGTAAAAAACGGGGTGAGGTCCTACAAATTTAGGGAGCTAGGATCTAAATTAAAAAGTAGGAACTTAAAAGTAGTAATCTCAGGATTGCTACCAGTGCCACATGCTAATCAGAGTAGGAATCTCAGGATAGCTCAGCTGAATACGTGGCTTGAGGAGTGGTGCAAGAGGGAGGGATTCAAATTCCTGGGACATTGGAACCAGTTCTGGGGGAGGTGGGACCAGTACAAACCGGACGGTCTGCACCTGGGCAGGACCGGAACCAATGTCCTAGGGGGACTGTTTACTAGTGCTGTTGGGGAGGAGTTAAACTAACATGGCTCAGGGATGGGAACCTATGCAGGGAGACAGAGAGAAATAAAATGGGGGCAGAAGCAAAAGATAGAAAGGAGAAGAGTAAAAGTGGAGGGCAGAGAAACCTAAGGCAAAAAGCAAAAAGGGCCACATTACAGCAAAATTTCAAAGGGGCAAAGTGTGTTAAAAAGACAAGCCTGAAGGCTCTGTGCCTCAATGCGAGGAGTATTCGGAATAAGGTGAACAAATTAACTGCGCAGATAGCAGTTAATGGATATGATGTAATTAGCATCACTGAGGCATGGCTCCAGGGTGACCAAGGCTGGGAACTCAACATCCAGGGGTATTCAACATTTAGGAAGGATAGACAGAGAGGAAAAGGAGGCGGGGTGGTGCTGTTGGTTAAAGAGAAAATTAATGCAATAGTAAGGAAAGACATTAGCCTGGATGATGTGGAATCGTTATGGGTGGAGCTGCGGAACACCAAAGGGCAGAAAACGCTAGTGGGAGTTGTGTACAGTTGTGTACTACAAACAGTAGTAGTGAGGTTGGGGACAGCATCAAACAAGAAATAAGGAATGTGTACAATAAAGGTACAGCAGTTATCATGGGCGACTTTAATCTACATATTGATTGGGCTAACCAAACTGGTAACAATGCGGTGGAGGAGGATTTCCTGGAGTGTATCAGGGATGGTTTTCCAGACCAATATGTCAAGGAACCAACTAGAGAGGTGATGTGTAATGAGAAGGGACTAATTAGCAATCTGGTTGTGCGAGGCTCCTTGGGGATGAGTGACCATAATATGGTAGAATTCTTTATTAAGATGGACAGTGACACAGTTAATTCGGAAACTAGGGTCCTGAACTTAAGGAAAGGTAACTTCGATGGTATGAGGCGTGAATTGGCTAGAATAGACTGGCAAAGGATACTTAAAGGGTTCACAGTGGATAAGCAATGGTAAACATTTAAAGATCACATGGATGAACTTCAGCAATTGTACATTCCTGTCTGGAGTAAAAATAAAACGGGGAAGGTGGCGCAACTGTGGCTAACCAGGAAAATTAAGGATAGTGTTAAAACCAAGGACTGGGAGAAATTTAGAATTCAACAGAGGAAGACTAAGGGTTTAATTAAGAGGGGGAAAATAGAGTACGAGAGAAAGTTTGCAGGGAACATAAAAATTGACTGCAAAAGCTTCTATAAATATGTGAGGAGAAAAAGATTAGTGAAGACAAACGTAGGTCCCTTGCAGTCGGATTCAGGTGAATTTGTGATGGGAACAAAGAAATGGCAGACCAATTGAACAAATACTTCGGTTCTGTCTTCACGAGGGAAGACACAAATAACCTTCCGAATGTACTAGGGGACAGTGGGTCTAGTGAGAAGAAGGAACTGAAGGATATCCTTATAAAGCAGGAAATTGTGTTAGGGAAATTGATGGGATTAAAGGCCGATAAAGCCTCGGGGCCTGATAGTCTGCATCCCAGAGTTCTTAAGGAAGTGGCCCTAGAAATAGTGGATGCATTCGCGATCATTTTCCAACAGTCTATCGACTCTGGATCAGTTCCTATGGACTGGAGGGTAGCTAATGTAACACCACTTTTAAAAAAAGGAGGGAGAGGGAAAACAGGGAATTATAGACCGGTTAGCCTGACATCAGTAGTGGGGAAAATGTTGGAATCAATCATTAAGGATGAAATAGCAGCACATTTTGAAAGCAGTGACAGGATCGGTCCAAGTCAGCATGGATTTATGAAAGGGAAATCATGCTTGACGAATCTTCTGGAATTTTTTGAGGATGTAACTAGTAGAGTGGACAAGGGAGAACCAGTGGATGTGGTGTATTTGGACTTTCAAAAGCTTTTGACAAGGTCCCGCACAAGAGATTGGTGTGCAAAATCAAAGCACATGATATTGGGGTAATATAATGACTTGGATAGAGAACTGGTTGGCAGACTGGAAGCAGAGAGTCGGGATAAACGGGTCCATTTCAGAATGGCAGACAGTGACTAGTGGAGTGCCGCAGGGCTCAGTGCTGGGACCCCAGCTCTTTACAATATACATTAACGATTTAGATGAAGGAATTGAGTGTAATATCTCCAAGTTTGCAGATGACACTAAACTGGGTGGCAGTGTGAGCTGTGAGGAGGACGCTAAGAGGCTGCAGGGTGACTTGGACAGGTAGCTGAGTGGGCAAATGCATGGCAGATGCAGTATAATGTGGATAAATGCGAGGCTATCCATTTTGGGGGCAAAAACACAAAGGCAGAATATTATCTGAATGGCAGTAGATTAGGAAAAGGGCAGGTGCAATGAGACCTGGGTGTCATGGTTCATCTGTCATTGAAAGTTGGCATGCAGATACAGCAGACGGTGAAGAAGGCAAATGGTATGTTGGCCTTTATAGCTAGGGAATTTGAGTATAGGAGCAGGGAGGTCTTCCTGCAGTTGTACAGGGCCTTAGTGAGGCATTATCTGGAATATTGTGTTCAGTTTTGGTCTCCTAATCTGAGGAAAGACATTATTGCTATTGAGGGAGTGCAGCGAAGGGTCACCAGACTGATTCCCGGGATGGCAGGACTGACATATGAGGAGAGACTGGATCGATTGGGCCAGTATTCACTGGAGTTTAGAAGGATGAGAGGGGATCTCATAGAAACATATAAAATTCTGACAGGACTGGACAGGTTAGATGCAGAAAGAATGTTCCCGATGTTGGGGAAGTCCAGAACCAGGGGACATAGTCTAAGGATAAGGGGTAAGCCATTTAGGACTGAGATGAGGAGAAACTTCTTCATTCAGAGAGTTGTTAACCTGTGGAATTCCCTACCGCAGAGAGTTGTTGATGCCAGTTCATTGGATATATTCAAGAGAGAGTTAGATATGGCCCTTACGGCTAAAGGGATCAAGGGGTATGGAGAGAAAGCAGGAAAGGGGTACTGAGGTGAATGATCAGCCATGATCTTATTGAATGGTGGTGCAGGCTCGAAGGGCCGAATGGCCTACTCCTGCACCTATTTTCTATGTTTCTATGTTTCTAAGCCTCCTCCCTCCCTATTTCATCTCACCCTATTAGCATATCCTGCTATTACTTTCTCCCTTATGTACGTGTCCAAATTTCACTTAAATGCATCTTAAATGCGATTCGTCTCAACTACTGCTTATGGGTGACCCTTCCATCCCTCAACAGAGGCGGAGTGCTATCGAAGATGCAACGTGTCCGTGGAGGGGCGCTCCCGGGGCGGTAGAGTGGCACTGAGTCCAACACCCCGCCGGCAACGTCAGCGCTATACGGTAATCAATGTAGCACGGATGCGGCAGAATGCACCTCCCCTTCAATTAAAGGGGAGGGCCACTGCACACTCTGCAGTCCCTTTGGCGGCCGCCACTGGGCACCAGGGATGGCCTCGACTGAGCCAACAGTCCAGCACTGAAAACGGAATGCCGGGCTGGAGGATGCTGGCCCAGTTGAGGCAAGGGCCGCCATTGTCGGGGCAACAGAAGAGTTGGCCGACAGAAGATTCAGCCGACAGAAAAATATGGTGGTCCACAGTGCTAACGGCCTCCCCTTTAAGGGGAGGCCTGGCGGCAGATGCGTGCCAGCTTCGTGTCCTGCGAAGCTGGCGGTGACATCGGCTGGCGCCATCTCGCGGGGCGCAAAGCAGTCAGCGAGCACGGCGATGACATGATCGGCGTGCGTGCGCCTGCCCGGGGCACAAATCGCGATGCGCAGCGCTAATGGCACAGCGCCCCCAAAACCTCTGGGGCAATTTCTTCGGAGTTGCTAATGGGGCTATAAAAAAGGGCAATTTTGCCCTCCATGATTTTGGACTGCCCCACAAGTGGAAACATCTTCTCTATGTCTAACCTATTAAACCCCATCATAATTTTAAAGACCTCTATTAGATCACCCCTCAGCCTTCTCTTTTCTAGAGATAAGAGCTCAAGCCTGCTCAGTCTTTCCTGACCTCTCAGTTCTGCTATCATATGTGATATCACCAGAGGCAGCCTGGAACTACCTCAATATATAAAGAATGAGCATGGTGCATTAAAAGCCATTGGCAGTGAGGTGCGTATCGTGGAGGAATGCAGCGTGTGCCATAACTGTCTGGAGGCTTCCTTTGTGTAGCACAGCCTCTACATGCACTGTTTCTGGGTCAGCTGGTGATATGACTGCCTAAGTCTTTATTTCCCAGTGGGGTGGGGGGAAGGAGGTACTGGCAGATGAGTGTTAGATGCCTCTTATTGTCTTATGGACCAGCCTGACCTCAGTTATGAACTTCAGTTCCTCCTCCTCCTCGAAGCACAGATTCAGGAATATTCCCAATGTAAATCCCATTGTGACCTTTGTAACTGGATGAGAGAGAAAGAATGGAAGTCCCACACCAACAAACATAAGGGTAGACAGTGAAGCAACATGAAAAAACAACATTTGCAAAATGGTTCAAAAATAAACTTTTTGGCCTGGAAATCCGTGTCGCTTGCGCCTCCCGTTAGTGTGGAGTTTATCAGCGTCATCACCATGCGCAGCTCCCCGTTTGTGCCCCGGACCCTAAATTGGGTAATGTCCCTTGAAGCTGCACCGGGCGATGATAGTGACAGCTTCAGGGTGTGCGAACAGGGCAACCGGCCGCTCGCGGGGTGCAAGTTAAAGAGGAGGTTCGGGCCTTTAAAAAAAAATTCAGCCAATTTTGTAGGGCACCGCTTTGTGGCTTTGAACGTGGGGTCCGTGCCGCGATTGGTCAGCTAGGCACTCCGGTGGTCCAGGTAGGCCCATTTTTACAATGCAGAGTTTCCAGCTTGGGCCTTTCCCTTTAATTAAGGGGAAAGCACCTCCTACGCGGCAGCGCTACGCGGCCCAGTGCATAGCTCTGCGCCCCGCTCCCGACGTGTCCGGCCCACTAGCACCCCAGAAAGGAAGTGGAGCGCATTGTTTTGCGTTCCATTTCCTTTTGGGGTCAGTAATCCCAATTTCTCCCAAGTGTCAAAACTTCAGCGCCTGGTGCAAAGTCTCGCCTCGCAAGTCACCGCCCCCAAACGGGGTGCAACCGAATTTTGCCCCCTTTGCAGCTTTTTCTGCTGTGGCCCTTTAAATTTACTTCTGCCTTTTGTGTAGCACCTAGCAAAACTGGACAGCTGTTTTATACAGGCAGGAAATATGTCCATGAGGTAGTATTGACAGAAAATGGGCCGTATGAAGTCATTACTGACGTGGATCATCCGGACTTGGAAACATATTGGCCCGGATTTTGATGGGTATAATGGCATACTCTCAGAGAGTACGCCACCGCCTTTTAAATCCACTGCAAGATCAGGATTTCCTCATACATTTGCACTAAATCCCAAACTCGCAGTGTTTCCATAGTGCAAGGGGATACCCGAAATAATTAAATGACCTCCAGGAACATTAAAAGCTTTAATGAGAAGCAATCCTAGTGTATGATAAAGCTGCAGGTTTTTTAAAATAACGATTACACGATTAACGATTATAACTTTCTGCACATTGCATAGCATTAGTTTAGAAGTGGGAATTATGAGTAATGAATTGGATTCCCACTTATAAGCTAAATCTCTATGTATTTTAAAGACTGTAGTCATGAAGTAATATAGTAATTTATATGAATGAAAGACAATCTGTTTTCTGATTGGAGGACCAGGCCCATGTGATGCCAGGTACGCGTCGTACAGGCTATGCCCCTGGGGTCCATGGGCCATTACGCTGCCTTCCAGCGCGTAGCAGCTGAGACCAAGTTTACAAAGGAGGGCCGCCATCAGGTTCGTATTCTTTCCGCAGGTCCGCAGTGTACTCCAGAGCTACGGACCATAATTTTTGGGTCATTGCCATTGTTTCAACGTCACCAGGTCACTATCCTGGAATACCTTACCTAACGCCATTGTGGGAGCACCATCAGAACAAGGACTGCAGTTTTTCAAGGAAAAGATCCACCACCATCTTCCTAGGGCAATAAATCTGGCCCTGCTTACGTCGCCTAAATTTCAAGAATGGATTATTTTTTAAACGGCCGGGCCCCAGGAACAACAGAAGCAGGTGGCCAGCATGAGTCGACATAACAACAGTGACTACACTTCAAAAGTATAGGCATGAAGCAGGTTTGAACGTTCTGAGGACATGATCAGGTATTGTATAAATGCAAGTTCTTTCAATAGGAGTTCTGGCCCACTCAGTTTTAAAC
The DNA here is from genome assembly GCF_044704955.1 of Pristiophorus japonicus. Classification (NCBI taxonomy): domain Eukaryota; kingdom Metazoa; phylum Chordata; class Chondrichthyes; family Pristiophoridae; genus Pristiophorus; species Pristiophorus japonicus. The sequence continues at coordinate 61,750,983 of NC_091981.1, forward strand.
TGCTTCCAGGGACATTACTTTGAATAAAAAAATAAATTGCCAAAGAGATAAGAATGTAGCTTCCAGTTGCCTTCAATACCACTCCAATACTAAATGCAAATCAGGGCATCACCCATCATGCACACAATTTGAATAAGATACCCTCCAGAGCAGTAATGGGCAAATATCAAAATATGTCATACTGGGTTTGGACCATTACAATCACCCAAACCTACCTCACAAAACATTTCCATTGACCAGGGTATTTATTTTTATGGTGGCTCGTCTTCACATTGGTTTGAGAAAAAGTTCTAGCAATAACCGCTGGGTGAAAAGCAGCAGGTATAGGCCACATCTGCTGAGCAAAATAAAATGCCTTTAAAATGGGTTCAAGAAGTTTTGCTATCCCAGGCTCTATTTTTCAAAAAAGATATCAGAGCCCACAGTTTGAAACTTGATACCGAATGATATTGAGTGAGTGTTGCCTAGATTTTCTACTCGTGCACAATCCCGGGCAGAACACAAATCACACTTGCCCAACATCTCAAGCGTTAACACTACCGCAATTTCCACGTTCACCCTTATTATTAAATTTGGTGTCAGCAGTGGCTCCGTTGGAGCACTCTTGCCTCTGAGTCAGAAGGTTGTGGGTTCAAGTCCCACTCCAGAGACTTGAGGATAAAATCAAGACTGACACTCCAGTGCAGTACTGAGGGAGTGCTGCACTGTCGGAGATGCCGTCTTTCAAATGAAACATTCGAAGAAGAACAGGGAAGATATCCCCACCAATGTTCCTTTTAAGCTGCGTGACCGCACAGTGCTTCGGACCTCCTGTGCAGCCGACCCACTGGCTCTGAAATGGGAAAAACCACGCATGCATGGAATTTTGAATGGGCTGTGCAGTCCCTTAAAGGGGCCGAGCACCTAAAAAAAATTAAAGGGAACACTGATCCCTGGTAACCTGCCCGATAGTTATCCCTCAGCCAACATCATTAAAAGAGACTATCTGGTCATTATCACATTGCTGTGTCTGGGACCTTACTATGCGCAAATTAGCTTCCATGTTTTCTACATTTCAACAATGACTACACTTCAAAAGTATTTAATTGGAGCGTCCTTAGTTCGTGAAAGGTACTATATAACTGGAAGTCTTTCTTTCTTTCTATTGTTACATTTCGGGCAACCTCCAGATATCCAAAACACTGCTGATTGGGAGCTTGCCCTCAGCAGGTGAGTAATAGCTGGCATCCTCTCAATCCATTCTGCGAAAGGAAAGAAAGTCCAGAGGAATAAAATATTTGGCAGGCCAGCAGGAGAGCAGAGAGCCCCCAGGCTCACAGATGCAGCTGTGAAAGGGCTGCTGGCAGATGTTGGGCAGAGGGGTCTAGACAGACTAGATAGAGAGAAACTGCTCCCATTGGCGGAAGGGTTGAGAACCAGAGGACACAGATTTAAAGTAATTGGCAGAAGAACCAAAGGCGACATGAGGAAATGGTTAGGATCTGGAATGCATTGCCTGAAATTGTGGTGGAGGCAGATTCAATTGTGGCTTTCAAAAGAGAATTGGATAAGTACCTTAAGGGAAAAGAATTGCAGGGCTACGGAGAAAGGGTGGGGGAGTGGGACTAGCTGAAGTGCTCTTGCAAAAAGCCGGCACAGGCTTGATGGGCTGAATGGCCTCCTTCTGTGCTGTAACCATTCTATAGTCCTATGATTCGAGGAGCAAGGCTCTGTTTGGCACTGAGCAATGCAGGGCGCAGGGAATAACAGAAGCAGGTGGCCAGGCCAGTGAGCACTCAAACTCCATACTGGCCACTCAGTGCAGTAAACCCTTTAATGCTCTTACTAGGTCAGGCAAGACAAGCAGAGCCAACTTTAACTTCCAAGAATCACTACTCTAAGCATGTCCGCTATTTTTAGTGGATCCACCCTCCAAGTGCGCTGAAGAACTTGAATTAATCACTATCAATACCCATGGAGTAATGCAACGGCCTTTACACTCTTGCCTTTCATTGGTAAATGTTACATTACTTACATCCTTACGCACTTTCATCTTATAAAAACCCGTGCATGGTAAACAGCTACCCATTGCAAACATATGTCATCACACCTATTATGGGCTGAATGCTGATACTTAGGTATTGTAATGTAAGCACCTGTGAGTATGCTGTTGCTTCTGGAACAACAGGAAGCACTGGGTCTCTGCTGCAGCTCCGAGTCTCCCACTTAGGGAGGGCGGTCAGGCGTTGGTGTGCGTGTGCACCCAGACTGCGACTTTCCGTCTTCAGACTCTGCAGAGATACTTGTACATCGAGCACCCTCCTAGATGGTGTGCGCTGGCAACGTATTTCTTCCACCAGCAGTACTGCCTCAATTATGACACGCAGCTCCTGTTTGTGAGCCTGGGGGGTGTCAGGACCGCCATGCAGGGGCTGCCGTCTTTTATCAAGAACTCATCATGGTCTGGACAGAGTCTCTGTCAGGCGCAGTTCTCCCCCATCTGGAGTGGCGGCTATCCTTTGGGAGCCTCTGCTCAGGAATACCTCCACGACCGCGGTTTTAGGTGGCAGGCGGACGAGAGGACTGTGTCTGGCAAGGTGACCAGAGTCAGGGACCTGCTCGATGGCAGAGGAGCTGGCACGGCGCCTATTCTGGGCCTATATCCGGCGCGTGGCCAATGCCATCAGGTCGCTAAAAACAGCACTGGGCCCTGACTCCGTTATGTGTGTCAAGGGTGCTTAAGCACGTGGGGCGATCCCGTCCGAACTGACCCCCTCATCGGCGCCAAGCCCTGAAACCTCCCTCGGGAGCCGGCGCTTAACAACTTGAGCCTCCTCCGGGAAACCCCCTCTTTGCCTTTCAGTTCTGCATGGAGGGGATTCCTGTATGGGCTGCTCTTGCACACTCTCCACTTTGCCATCCTCGTCTGCCGTCCGGACACGCCATGGTGTACCATCTTGCCATCCAGAAGAGACAAGAGTGCTCTCTATGCAGAAGTCCTCCCTTTATTTATTGGAGACTTGGCCTGGAGGGTATTGCACGGAGCAGTCCCGTGCAATAAGTTTTTAAGTGGGCTTACAGACTCCCAGACCGCCTGCAATTTCTGCGGTCTGGAGGAGTCCGTGTTCCATGTATATGTTGAATGTGTGAGGTTGCAGCCCCTATTCCATTATTTGAAGGACACGGGCAGCCGAGTATTGGATGACCTCAAGTTTACATAGGGTAGAATGTGGGAGACCAGCCAGGAGTGCGTTGGAATAGTCAAATCTAGAAGTAAAAAAAGACATGGATGAGGGTTTCAGCAGTGGATAAGGTGAGGCAAGGGCCGGGACTGACGATGTTACGGAGGTGGAAATAGGCAATCTTAATTATGCCACAGATATGTGGTCAAAAGCTCATTTCAGGGTCAAATATGACACCAAGGTTGTGAAGAGTGTGGTTCAACTTCAGACAGATGTTAGGGCGAGGGAAGGAGCCAGTGGCTAGAGAATGGAGTTCGTGGTGGGGACCGAAAACAATGGCTTTGGTCTTCCCAATACTTAATTGGAGAAAATCTTTGCTCATCCAGAACTGGATGTTGGACAAGCAGACTGACAATTTAGAGACCGTGGAGAGGTCAAGACACGTGGTGGTGAGGTACAGCTGGGTGTTATTAGCGTACATGTGGAAACTGACATTGTGTTTTCGGGTGATGTCGCCAAGAGGCAGCATGTAGATGAGAAATAGGAGGGTGCCAAAGATCCTTGGAGGACACCAGAGGTATCAACGTGGGGGCAGGAAGAGAAGCCGTTGCAGGTGCTTTTCTGGCTATGATTAGGTAGATAAGAATAGAACCAGGTGAGTGCAGTCCTACCCAGCTCGATGACGGTGGACAGGAGTTGAAGAAGGATGGAGTGATCAACCATGTCAAAGGCTGCAGATTAGTCAAGAAGGACGAGGAGGGATAGTTTACCTTAGTCATAGTGACAAATGATGTAATTTGTGACTTTGATGAGAGCCATTTCCATACTGTGTCGGGGCAGAAATCCAACTGGTGTGGTTTCAAACATGGAGTTGCGGGAAAGATGGGCACGGATTTGGGAGGCAACATCACATTCAAGGACTTTGGAGAAGAAAGGAAGGTTGGACATGGGGCAGTAGTTTGCAAGGACAGAGGGGGGCGGGAGGTCAAGAATTGTTTCTTTGCAGAGTGGGGTGATGATGGCAGATTTGAAGGAGAGGGGCAAAATACCTGAGGAGAGAGAACCGTTAACAATGTCAGCTAACATGGGAACCAGAAAAAGATGTCCAACAGGTACGATATACTCGCTACCTGTGAGGACAAGGAGAAAGACAGCGCGGGAAGGACAGCCACAATGCAGACCAAAGCACCATGGCTCAGAAGGCTGTCCGGGTGGGGGGGGGGGGGCGCGGGGAAGAGCAAAATAGAAATGTGGTAGTGATAGGGGATTCTACAATTAGGGGGATAGATAGCATCCTCTGCAGCCAAGAACAAGAATCCAGAAGGTTGTATTGCCAGGGTAAGGGATATCTTGTGTCAACTGGAAAGGAATTTGGAAAGGGGGGGCTGTAAATCCAATTATTGTGGTCCATGTTGGAACAAACGACATAGGTAGAAACAGGGAGGAGGTCCTGCTGAGGGAGTTTCAGGAGATAGTAGCTAACTAAAAAAGCAGGACCTCAAGGGTAATAATCTTTGGATTATTGCCCGAGCTACTTGCAAATTGTCATAGAAGCAATAAGATCAAGAGAATTAACACATGGCTGAAGGTCTGGTGTGGGAAAGGGTGCAGAGATTGATAAGGATGATACCAGAAATGTGAGGATATATCTCGGAAAGGATTAACAGACTTGAGTCTCTACTCTTCAAAGAGAAGGCTGTGAGAGGACCTAACAGGCGTTTTTAAAATTATGAAAGGTTTTGATAGAGTAGATACAGAGAGAATATTTCCACTTGTGGGGAAGAGCATAACTTGAGGCCACCAATTATAGGATAGTCACCAAGAAATCAAATACGGAATTCGGAAGAAACTTCTTTACCCGGAGAGTGATGAGAATGTGGAACTCGCTACCACAGGAAGTGATTGAAGCGAATAGTATAGATGCAGTTAAGAGGTGGTTAGGTAGGCATAAGGGTGAAGGGAATAGAGGCTTATGCTGATAGAGTTAGATGAGGAAAGACAGGAGAAAGCTCGAGTGGAGTATGGACTGCTTGGGCAGAATGTTCTGTTTCTGTGCTGTAAATCCAATGTAATCCAGGTAAACATTTGCAATCTTGTAAAAATGAAGCAATCTCCTGATCCAGGACATTTCCTAATGTGATCCAAATTCTGGAGAACAATGTAACATGCAAGCATTGCAAAGTTCAAATGTAAGCAGTACAACTATGAAGATAAAGTAAATGAGCCTAGATTTTCCAGTCAGGTCCACCTGATTAATAACCATAACATGGGAGAACCTGGTGAGAAATTGGATGAAGTCCCATCAAGATTGGATCTTTGCCTCACTGTCAGAAATGGGTGAGAAAACAATCAGAAGAAGCACCCACCTTATTTGGAATGATTTCATGTAAGTGAGATGATAATAACTTTATAACTATTTTTTTTTAATTGTTCTTGGGATGTGGGTAATACTAGCAAGGCTGCATTTATTGTCTATTATTTGTTTCCCTGAAAAAGTGGTGGTTAAACGCTGCTGTCCCTGTGCTTTTGGTGCTCCCATAATAATGCTAGGCAGGAATTCCAGGATTTTGACCCAATGATGATAAAGGAACGGTGATGTATGTCCAGATCAGAATGATGTGTGAGTTGGAGGTAATGGTATTCTCACGACATTGCTGCTCTTATCCTTCTTAATGGTAAAGGTTGCAGGTGTTATCAAAATAACATTGGTGACTAGCTGCGGTGTATCCCTTAGATTATACATGCTAGGCACTGGCTCTGCATGGTCGCTGATTTGACTGGTATCAACGAGATCAGTGCAGCCATGCTCCCAATCGTCACCCGCTTCAATCTTGAACCTCAGGTGTCGATGGCGACAGTCTGACCATCCATGCCCTTGGGGCCTGTGCTGTAGATGTTCCTGGATGCTGCATGCTCCATGGTGGTTGTGAAACCATCTACAAATGTATTGCATATGTAGCAGTTGACATCCCAACTATGATGACCATCTGTAGTGTACTATCAGATACTGCCCCCAGTGCCTGTACCCAACATTGATGCTCTGCAAATATTATTCTTTTAGAAGCAGGATCCATGATATCTAAGCCGCCAGACATTTCAGGCCAGAGTCAATGCATCCAACTCCTCCGGCTAGCAATGTTTTCCTCCTCACGTACCACCAACAGTCACTTCTGCTCAAAGCGCACAGAAAGCAAAAAGGACCAAAATACCTTTTATTACGAATACATTCAGTAATACCTGTAATGTATTTGCTTCATGAGTTCTTTGCTTAAGAATTCATAGCAGCACATTGCTATTAAGAATTCGTTGGTTTATTAACAAAGGTTTAACAATCATACTGTACATTACCAGTTCATTCACTAGGCTCACAACTGCATATCTCATTGTGAATGACCTAGACCCAACTGACCGGGGTTTTATTTAGTCTTGTGAACATCACATGACTGGCTAAGCCACTCACAATACAACAGCTCTACAACTATTTTTGGTAGAACAATAATCAAGTGCCCCTTGACTAAAGGGGCACTAAAACTGACAAATTAACAATTTAACTTTTTATCAGAACTGAAATCAAATTAAAGTTTGGTTGCCAGGGCTGATGATGCACTCCAGTCCCTACGGTGCCCACCTCTCGCGGAAGGCCACGAGTGTACCGGTGGACATCACGCGTTCCATCTCCAGGGACACCCTGGCTCGGATGTAACCGCGGAAGAGAGGCAGGCAGTCGGGCTGAACGACCCCCTCGACCACCCGCTGCCTGGACCGGTTAATGCCACCTTGGCCATGCCCAGCAGCAGTCCTACGAGGAGGCCTTCCGACCTACCCGCTCCCCTCCGCACAGGGTGCCCAAAGATCAGGAGCATGGGACTGAAGTGCAACCAGAATTTGAGGAGCAGCCCCTTCAAATATTGGAAGAGGGGCTGCAACCTCACACATTGCACATACACATGGAACATGGACTCCTCCAGACCGCAGAAATTGCAGGCAGCCTGGGAGTCCGTGAACCGACTTAAAAACCTATTGCACAGGACTGCTCCATGCAACACCTTCCAGGTCAAGTCCCCAATAAATAAGGGGAGGACTCCCGTGTAGAGCACACTCCATTGGGGACCCCCCGCCTCCTCCGGATGGCATGATGGTACGCCATGGTGTGTCCAGACGGCAGACGAGAATGGTAAAGTGGAGTGTGTGAAAGAACAGCCCGTACAGGAATCTCCTCCGCACAGAACTGAAAGGCACGGAGGCGATTTCCCAGGTGAGGCTCAAGTTGTGAGGCACCAACTCCCGAGGGAGTTTTCGGGGCTTGGCACCGATGAGGAATTCCGTCCGGACGGGAGTCAGTTCGAACGGGATTGCCCCACGTGCTTGAGCATCCTCGACACACCTAACGGAGTCAGGGCCCAGTGCTGTTTTTAGTGACTTGATGGCATTAGCCACGCGCTGGACGTCAGCCCAGGATAGGCGTCATGCCAGCTCCTCAGGCGCCATCCAACTCGCTCCTCCGCCATTGAGTAGGTCCCTGACCCTGGTCACCTTGCCAAACATCCGACTGCCACCTAACCTAAAACCGTACTCGTGGAGGTACGGATTCCTGAGCAGCAGCTCCCGAAGGACAGCCGCCACTCCAGAAGGGGGAGAACTTCGCATGGTGGTGCCTCTGTTCCAGACCCTGATGAGTTCCTGGCAAAAGACAGACAGCCCCTGTATGGCGGTCCGGACGCCTCCCAGGTTTACAAACAGGAGCTGCGTGTCATAATTGAGGCAGTACTGCCAGCGGAAGAAATACGTCATCAGCGCACACCATCTAGGAGGATGCTCGATGTACAGGTATCTCTGCAGGGTCTGAAGACGGAAAGTCGCAGCCTGGGTGCTCATGTACACCAACGCCTGACCGCCCTCCTTAAGTGGCAGACACAGAGCCGCAGCAGAAACCTGTTGTTCCAGAAGCAACAGCTCGACAACTATTTTGGTAGAACGTAAAATCAAATGCCCCCGTTTTGGCACTAGAACTCACAAATTAACAATTTAAACTTACCTGTGACTTAAATCAAATTAAAATTTGGTTGCCGGGGGTGATGATGCACTCCAGTCCCTCCGGCGCCCACCTCTCGCAGAAGGCCGCGAACGTACCGGTGGACACCGCGTGCTGCATCTCCAGGGACACCCTGGCTCAGATGTAACCGCGGAAGAGAGGCCGGCAGTCGGGCTGAATGACCCCCTCAACCGCACGCTGCCTGGCCATGCCCAGGAGCAGTCCTACGAGGAGGCCTTCCCACCTGCCCGCTCCCCTCCGCACAGGGTGCCCAAAGATCAGAAGCGTGGGACTGAAGTGCAACCATAATTTGAGGAACAGCGCCTTCAAATATTGGAAGAGGGGCTGCAACCTCACACAATGTACAAAGGCATGGAACACGGACTCCTCCAGACCGCAGAAATTGCAGGCAGCCTGGGAGTCCGTGAACCGACTTAAAAACTTATTGCATGGGACTGCTCCGTGCAACACCCTCCAGTCCTAGTCCCCAATAAATAGAGGGAGGACTCACGCATAGAGAGCATTCCATTGGGGATCCCCGCCTCCTCCAGACGGCAAGATTGTATGCCATAGCATGTCCGGACGGCTGACGAGTATGGCAAAGTGGAGAGTATGTAAGAGCCCGTACGGGAATCCCCTCCGCACAGAACTGAAAGGCATGGAGGGGATTTCCCGGAGGAGGCTCAAGTTGTGAGGCGCCGGCATCAAGCACAAAAAGGAATAGGCTCCCACAACCAAATAGACTGCCCATGATCAATGCCAAGTGGATGAAATATGAAATCACGTTTGTGCTCGCTGACCTACATTTGCTTCCAGTTAAGCAACGCCTCGATTTTAACATTTTCATGCTTGTTTTCGAATCCCTCCATGGCCTCGCCCCTCCCTATCTCTGTAATCTCCTCCAGCCCCACAACCCGCTGAGGTATCTGCACTCCTCTAATTCTGCCCTCTTGAACATTCCTGATTATAATCGCTCAACCATTGGTGGCTGTACCTTCTGATGTCCAGGCCCCAAGCTCTGGAATTCTCTGCCTAAACCTTTCCGCCGCTCCGCCTCTCTTTCCTCCTTTAAGGCGCTCCTTAAAACCTTCCTCTTTGACCAAGCTTTTGGACACTTGCCTTAGTTTCTCCTTATGTGGCTCGGTGTCAAATCTTTTGTTTCATAATACTCCCGTGAAGTGCCTTGGGACATTGTTGTTTTTGTTGTTGTTGTTTATTTAATTAGTTACAGTTTTTAATCAAAATTATTATTTATAGTTATATTAATTAATAGTTTCCTTAGTTAAGTTGCTCATTTAATAAAGTATTAGTTATTATTCCCCAGCTCTTAGTTTAAACCACTGTCCTCGCTTAGAAACAAAAAACCCACTGTAATACTCACCAACCATTCACCCAGCTGCTGTCCTGTCACTCCTTGTATTTTTTGCTCTCTCTCTCCCTCTCCGCCTATCCTTTAATCTTCGTCGCTCTCCCCCACAGCTTTCCCCCTGCTCTACTCACCACTCTCCTCCTCCTCCCCCCCCACTCACCACTCTCCTCCCCCTCCCCCACCACTCACCGCTCTCCCCCCCATCGCTCTCCCCACCGCTTTCCCCCCATCGCTCTACTCACCACTCTCCTCCTCCCCCCCCCCCCCACTCACCGCTCTCCCCCCCCCCATCGCTCTACTCACCACTCTCCTCCCCCTCCCCCCCCACTCACCGCTCTCCCCCCCCCCCCCCATCGCTCTACTCACCACTCTCCTCCTCCCCCCCCCCACTCACCGCTCTCCCCCCCCCCCATCGCTCTACTCACCACTCTCCTCCTCCCCCCCCCCCCACTCACCGCTCTCCCCCCCCCCCATCGCTCTACTCACCACTCTCCTCCCCCTCCCCCCCCACTCACCGCTCTCCCCCCCCCCCCCCATCGCTCTACTCACCACTCTCCTCCCTCCCCCCCCCCACTCACCGCTCTCCCCCCCCCCATCGCTCTACTCACCACTCTCCTCCCCTCCCCCCCCACTCACCGCTCTCCCCCCCCCCCCATCGCTCTACTCACCACTCTCCTCCCCCTCCCCCCCCCCACTCACCGCTCTCCCCCCCCCCCATCGCTCTACTCACCACTCTCCTCCCCCCTCCCCCCCCACTCACCGCTCTCCCCCCCCCCCATCGCTCTACTCACCGTTCTCCCCCCCCCCTGCTCTACTCACCACTCTCCTCCCCCTCCCCCCCCCACTCACCGCTCTCCCCCCCCCCCATCGCTCTACTCACCACTCTCCTCCCCCTCCCCCCCCCCACTCACCGCTCTCCCCCCCCCCCATCGCTCTACTCACCACTCTCCTCCCCCTCCCCCCCCACTCCACCGCTCTCCCCCCCCCCATCGCTCTACTCACCGTTCTCCCCCCCCCCTGCTCTACTCACCACTCTCCTCCCCCTCCCCCTCCCCACTCACCGCTCTCCCCCCCCCCATCGCTCTCCCCACCGCTTTCCCCCCTGCTCTACTCACCACTCTCCTCCTCCCCCCCCTCCCCTCCCCACTCACCGCTCTCCCCCCCCATCGCTCTACTCACCACTGTGCCCCCTGCTCTCGGAGCCAATACAAAAATGATGACATCACAACTTAGAGTGCATTGAAACCGTTTGAGGCTGAGAAGGAAAAGGAAAAGAAAAGGAAAGGAAAAGAAGGAAGGAAGGAAGGAAGGAAGGAAGCTTGCATTTTTATAGCACCTTTCACAATCACCAGACATTTCAATGAGTGATAATGATCAGATAATCTGTTTTTTTTGTTATGTTGATTGAGGGATAAATATTGGCCAGGTCACTGGGGATAACTCCCCTGCTCTTCTTCGAAATAGTGCCGTGGGATCGTTTATGTTCATTTGAGAGGGCAGACGGAGCTCAGTTTAACATCTCATCCAAAAGACAGCATCTCCGACAGTGCAGCACTTTCTCAGCACTGCACTGTAGTGTCAGCCGAGATTTATGTGCTCAAGTCCCTGGAATGGAACTTGTACCCACAACCTTCTGAGTCACTTTTTTTTTAATGAACATCGTGATCATTCCATTGTATCATATAAATCCATTCCGCCCCTCTGTACAGCCATTCCTCCAACACATATGGGGGCCGATTTTCATCAAGGCTTCCGCCCACCCAAGTGCCACCGAGGATGGAGTCGGGCCCACGGAGGGTTGAAAACATGAAAAAAAAATCAACAGTAAAAAATAAAAAAACTACTGGAAGATCTCCAGGGGACCCCATGCCGGTAAGTCGCTGTTGAAAAACATTTTTAAAATGTTCACTTACCTTTTTTTCAGGTTATTCATACTCACCGTCCACCCCTGTTCTGCCGCCGAGTCCCACCCGCAGGAATCTGGGAGCTCGGCGGGCGGGAGGTAATTGCACCACTCGGCCACCCACTGACGCCAGCGGGCAGTTCCCAGCGGCTCTACCCTCCTGCCCACTCAGGGCCGCCTCCAAAGTGGCACTGGACGGATCTTCAGGAGGAATGTCGGCGGGAATGGGCTGCAGTCGGCAGTAGCGGGTGGTGCACTGATGAATTTCGGCCCCATTAACATTAAAACCTGAAGTTTAATTTATCTCCTGTAACATATAATAATCTATTGTACTTTAAAAATTGATTATAAAATACTACCTTTAAATTCTTTTCTGAATAAAACATCCACAGAGCCTTATAATGATCTTTTATTTTATATTAAAAATACTCATTTAGGTTTATTCTCCTCCCCTTAAAAAATAGAGCATGCCTTCTTTGCACAATCACAAATCTAGCCAAACTGAACATTAAATTAATTGCCACTCCGCTAGACTCAGGCAGACTCTCTTGCAATCCCCATCTCAAAATTGAGTACCACGGGATTCCCATTCTTGCTCTTCGGTCCTCACCCAGCAAGAAAACCTCACACAACTGTTGAACATAGCACTTAAAATCCTTTTAACTGCAGACATAACACCAGCAAATAGGACAGAGTCTCATCCCCCGTCCCACACACTGGGTACGTTGCCACCTCTACTCACCCAATCTAACATAAGACTATCATGGTAAAAATCTGGTTATGAGCCAATTTGCAATCTACTCTAGACATTTAAAATTCACCTACACTCCCTTCCAAATCTGTTGAAGTCCAGTGGTGGGTCTGTATTCTGCCAAAACTCCTGACCAGCAGGTGTCTTAAATCTCCATTCTCTAAATACCCCATAGAAATCTCGAGTATTACAGTTGTTAGCTGGAGCAACTCCTCCCCTTTCTCCAATAGAAAGCTTGGAAAAGCGGGACGCATTATACCTCCTTTGGAGATTTGTGGATTTATTTCTTCCATCCAATCCTGTGGCATTGCCCTCACAATCTTCTCATACATGATTTTAATTGCTTTTTCCCTCTACCTCCTGATCCTCCTCCCAAACCATATCCCTCACTACCACTTCTGCCAACCAACCTAGAATTACCTCATATAAAACATCTTTCACACATATAATACCAGCTTTTATAAAAGCTTGATTAAGTAATACCTCGCCTTCAATGTTGATCCACCTGTTCAAAAAATAAGGGCTATTCTAAAAATTCCTCAGCACCTTTGGGCATAAACTACACACTTTTAAAAAATTGGGCCCAAGTGTCTACAACCCCCTTATAAAACCTAGGGAGAGGTTTAATCGATTTCAAAAACATATTGTTGTATTCCATATAAAATATTCCCTGTCCTCCTATCCCACTTAATTTTTTTTTTTAAAAGTGCTGGAAACAACTCTTCCAAAAACTTGTATTTGACTTCTGAAGAAATCTCTTCACCCATTTAATTCTAAAGGATTTTTTGTTCAAATCAATATCTGGGATATTGGGCCCAAGTTTCGGCCTCAGTTGCTCCTGATTTTTTGGAGCAACTGGTGTAGAACGGAGTATCTTAGAAATTCAAATTCTCGGCATTTAGTTTGCTCCAGTTCTAGTCAGTTAGAACAGTTTCACTTTGGAACAGAATTTTTTTTTCAAAAGGGGGCGTGTCCGGCCACTTACGCCTGTTTTCAAAGTTTCGGCAGTGAAAACTTACTCCAAACTAACTTAGAATGGAGTAAGTGAAAATTTTTGTATGCTCGAAAAAACCTTGTCTACACTTGAGAAAATCAGGCGTAGGTTACAAATCAGGCGTAGGGAATGGGGGGTGTGGGGGGTTTAAAGGGAAGTTTACAAACATTAAACACTTCAGTTTTACAAATAAAGAGCCATCATCAATAATAAATGATAAAAACATCAATAAATCAACCAATAAATCAATCAAAAAAAATTATTAAGAAATAATTTTTTTTTTAAATCAATAAATAAAACATTTTCTACTAACGACTTCAGCACCGGGAGCCCTCCAACAGCGTGCTGGGATGCCCCCCCACCCCCTCAGTGTGTCTCTGTCAGTGTCTCTATCTCTCTGTCTGTCTGATTGTGTCTCTCACTCTCTGTCTGTCAGTGTCTGTGTTTCTGACAGTGAGAGGAGGGGGGTAGAGGGGGAGGAGGGGGTAGAGGGAGAGAGGGGGGGCAAGGGGAGGGGAGGGAGGGAAGGGGAGGGATGGGGAGAAGGGGGAGGGGGAGAGAAGGGGAAGGGGAGGAGGAGAAGAGGAAGGGGGGAGAAAGAGAAGGGGAAGGGGGAAGGAGAAGGGGAAGTGGGGAGAGAATCAGGGGAAAGGGGGGAGAGGAGAAGGGGAAAGGGGGGAAGAGGAGAAGGGGAAAGAGAAGGGGTGGGAGAAGGGGAAGGAGGGGGGGAAGGAAAGGAGAAGGGGAAAGGAGAAGGGGGGGAAAAGGAGAATGGGGGAAAGGAGAACGGGGGGGAAAGGAGAAGGAGGGGGGAAGGAGAAGGGGGAGGGAGGCTGAACCGACCTCCCTCCCACCACCCCCCCGACCCGACCCGCGCTCCCGCCCCCCCCACTCCCCATCCGGACCGGACCCGACCCAACCTGACCTCCCCGCCCCCCCTCCCCACCCGACCCGAACCGAACTGAACCGACCCGACCCGCGCTCCGTCCCCAGCACCAGGTTTACAGGTAGGTGGCGTTGGGTCGGGTCGGGTCCGGGATCCGGGGTCGGGAGCGCGAGTCAAGTCGGGGGGAGCCCGGGTCGGGGTCGGGAGCGCGTGTCGGGTCGGGGAGGGCGGAGGGAGGTCGGGTCGGGTTGGGGGGGGAGGAGGGAGGTCGGGTTAGTTCGGGTGGGGGGGGGGGTGAGGGAGGGAGCGCGGGTCGGGTCGGTTCGGTTCAGTTCGGTTCGGGTCGGGTGGGGGGGGGGGGGGCGCGGGGAGGTCAGGTTGGGTCGGGTCCGGTCCGGGTGGGGGGGCGGGAGCGCGGGTCGGGTCGGGGAGGTGGTAGGAGGGAGGTCGGTTCGGTTCGGGTCGGGGGGGGGGGGGGTCAGGTCGAGTGGGGGGCGGGGGGGGAGAGCGCGGGTCGGGTCCAGTCCGGGGGGTCGGGTCCGGTCCGGTCCAGTCCGGGGGGGGAGCAGGAGTTGAGTCGGGTCGGGGGCGAGGAGCAGGAGCTGGCCGTGGGAGGAGCCTTATGCACGCAGCCCCAGTGAGGCCATTCGGCCAGGGCTAGAGGCTGCTTGCTTCAGGCCCCTCCCACACAGTTTCGGGCGCCTGGAGCTACTGCACAATAGCGCCCACTGTAGTGCGCATGTGCAGAGGTCCCGGCACTGTTTTCAGCGCAGGGACCTAGCTCCGCCTCCTGCAGCTCGTGCTGCGCCGCGCCCGGCTCCAGAGGACCAGCAGGGAGCCGGAGAATAGGTACGTTTTTTTTAGGCGCACTTTGTGGCGCGAAAAATGGGCGTCCAGGTCGGGGCTGCGCCGTTCTAGGCGCGGCCCGAAACTTGGGCCCATTGAGTCCTCCTTGATTTTGCTGTCCAATGATGTATTGTAAGCCACCAAGTCTGGTTTCCCTTCCCATAAAAACTTTACACAAGCCTCTTGGATAGACTTTTCCGCCCAGGAATATCCTCCACCCTCAATAAGTACCATAGTTTAGATAGCAGGAAAGTTGCCACCACTGTCACTTTTCCTTGCACTTTCAACCACCTTCTTTCCCATCTTCTCAAAATCTTTTTAATTTTCATAACCTTTAGTTCTCAATTTAGTTGTGTATTACCTGTCATGTATGTAGACCATGTATAGTAACTGTATAGTCATATAAGGTGTGCCACCAGAGGGCACTGAGGTGGGAGACCTAAGGGTCACCTGCATAGGTGTGCAGGGCCCAGTATAAAAGGCTGCCCACCATGCTTGTGCCTCACTCTGGAGTTACAATAAATTGGACTAAGGTCACAACAGCTCAAGAACAATACTAGACCTCGTGGAAGTCATTCATAAGAGTATTAAAGACATAACAACTGGCGACGAGATTACAAACTTTCACGCAAAAATGACTAATGTCGGTGCATTAGGAAAGTTCTCAGAGGGTGAAGATTGGGTAACCTTTACCGAGCGGCTTGACCAATATTTCGTAGCAAACGACCTGGTAGGCGATGATCCAGCCACGCTGGTAGATAAGCGCAGAGCTATCCTGTTGACCAGTTGTGGGCCCGCGATCTACGGCCTCGTCAGGGACTTGCTTGCACCAGAGAAAACAATGACCAAGTCATACGAGGAGTTGAAAGTGCTAATTCGGGACCAACTGAAACCGAAGGAGAGCATCCTCACAGCCAGGCATTGATTTTATACACACCACCGCTCCGAGGGCCAGGAAATCGCGAAGTACGCTGCCGACCTCAGGAAGCTGGCAGGACCATGTGAATTCGGCACATCCCTCGCCGATACGTTGCGGGACGTCTTTGTAATTGGCATCGGTCATGAGGCCCTTTTTCAGGCTACTGTCTGCCGAAACCACCGTCACTGCAGAAGTCCATCAGCATCAGCCAGGCGTTCATGACTTCAAGCTGCAGCTCCAAGCAAATGATGACTCACTCTCAGGACTCAAACCCGGCAAGTACTGTAAATAGAATGGTGCCTTTCACAGGCAGAACTGTTGAACGTGAATCTGGCCAGAGCAGAGTGTACAGGCCCCCCGAGTCCTTTAACTCAGAGTCCGTCGAGGGATGCAAACATAAGTCGAGTAGCACCATGCTGGCATTGCAGAGGTAATCACAGGGCTCATCAGTGTCGGTTCAGAGTCTATGTGTGCAAAGGCTGCAGCACAAAGGGCCACCTCCAGCGAATGTGCAAAAGAGCTGTGACTCACCACATGGAAGAGGAGTCAGCAGATGGCTGTGAATCCAGCGTGGATTTCGAGGAGATGGCTAGAGAGGCAGCTCTGTCCCAGGACGAAGTGCATGGAGTATATACCTGCACAACAGATTGTCCTCCAGTGATAATGGAAGTCGAGATAAATGGCGTTCCAGTCTTCATGGAAGTGGACACGGGGGCGAATCAGTCAGTAATGAGCCAGGAAGCCTTTGAGAGGCTATGGAACGATCAAGCTGAACGTCCCAAGCTGGTCCCGGTTCAGGCAAAGCTGCCCCCCTACACCAAGGAACTGATATCAATTGTTGGTAGTGTGGATGTAAGTGTATCCCATGATGACACGGTGTACAATTTACCATTGTGAGTTGTTTCATAGAAACATAGAAATATAGAAAATAGGTGCAGGAGTAGGCCATTCGGCCCTTCTAGCCTGCACCGCCATTTTCAGGTGATGGATCAATGCCACTTGGAAGAAGATGGATGGGGAAGATTCATTGAAACTGGGAAGACTTCATCCCTCCAGCGATCGACGTCCCCCATGCTCAGAAGCAGAGCAAACCCCCACCTTCGGTTGGACCAGGCACCGGAGAGCAGATCCACGCAGCCCCCGAGGCACAGACCGCTCATCATAACTGCATGGCGATGATCCGGCCGAGACAACTCGAACGCAACTTCCCGGTTTCAGTGGCAGGACTCCTGGGGAGGAAGATTGGATCCGAGGGCGCTTTTCCAGCTTCAGTGGCAGAATCCCTGGGAAAGAGATCGTGGCAGTCGACATCATGGACAGGGAAAAGATGGCGTCTATGTTTCTATAGATGAAGTCCTTACTACTAGGGGAATCAAGGGGTATGGTGAGAAAGCAGGAATGGGGTACTGAAGTTGCATGTTCAGCCATGAACTCATTGAATGGCGGTGCAGGCTAGAAGGGCCGAATGGCCTACTCCTGCACCTATTTTCTATGTTTCTATGTTTCTATGTTTCTAAACCACGAGGTTCAGCACTAATGCAGCAATGAACTGTGGTTCCACGCAAGGAAGACGATTGGGGTAAAAGTAGTAAGGCCATTTTAAAGGAGGCCAGCAACCCGCCATTTTTGAATGAACTGCTTGAAATTGGTACCAATGTAAAAGTCCAGCTGTAACGAGCAAAATGTCGTTGAGCGATGTCAGGTGAAAATTGCAATCAGCCAATGTAGCAGGCGAACACCTAACGGTCATATACAGGTCCAGCGGGCTACCCAATGCTGTAGCCTGCGTCCCTGGGACCAGAACGATGTATCATAAAGTGTCCCCACCGCTGACAGAAGACAAGCCGCAGAGGAAACGATCCCCGGAGATCAGAGGCACCGGTAGCGATACCCTGTTTAAGATAGGTTTAACATTGCATGCACCCGATGGCATGAACCACCACGGGCCAGAAACAGTAAACTGCACCTATGCTCGCAGTCGGTTACCGTCGCCCACCTGGGTGGAAAAGGCACAGCCCACAAACCCACTAGCAACCACAGGAATGCCCAAGAGCGAAGGGTCACCCGCAATGGCTCCTCCGAACGGGACCTGGACCAGCCAGGATCCCAAACTAGAGAGTGCTCACAATGGTGCCCTCAAGGAAAGTGAGTCAGCAGTTCCCTGCGAACTGCTAGACAAGATGAGACAGCCCACCTTCGCTTAGATGAAACGCTCACTCGCTCAGACCGCTTCACAGGGAGCAGCAGCGACACTGTGCAAACGAAAAGGACAGGGAGGTCACAGACACATCAGCTGTCTTTGGGCCTGCCCAACACTAGGAGTAACGGCAAGAGCCCTGAGCGCTGACAAAATGAGCTCACCTCGTTCACAGACCCACTCGCATGGGGCGCTGCGCTGCCATCAGACGACCCAGATCTCATCCAGCCATGCTGGAACTAGACTGTCCTTGTGTACTGATATACCTGTACTGATCATGTAAATGTACCACAGAAAAAGAAACACATCTGTACTCCACCCAACAAATGTACCAAGATGTAAATATAAAACCCATGTGATGAACTTGAATGCAACTTGCATGTAATGGGCCATTAGCCTGATCTCTGTGTAGCCATGGACTCACGACCAGAAACCACGGCGACCTCCACTGGCAACAAATCTCACTACCAACCCACCCAAGCTAAAAACGACCCTCCAATGGTCAACCAGGAAGAGCAAAGCCCAGGTCACCGTCAATGTACGAGTCAATTTGCATTAAAGACTTGGGAGGAAGTGACGTCATGTATGTAGACCATGTATACTAACTGTATAGTCACATAAGGTGTGCCACCAGAGGGCACTGAGGTGGGAGACCTGAGGGTCACCTGCATAGGTGTGCAGAGCCCAGGATAAAAGGCTACCCACCATGTTTGTGCCTCACTCTGGAGTTACAATAAATGGGACTAAGGTCACAACAGCTCAAGTACAATACTAGACCTCATGGTCATTCATAAGAGTATTAAAGACATAACATTACCGACACCTGCCAGGAACTGGGAACCGCAATCCCCACTACGCCTTGTTCCTTTCATGTAACCTAATGGTTCTGCTACAATGTGTACAACAATGGGGACAGGGGACAACCCTGTCTCGCTGATCTCTGTATTAGAAAATACTCGGATAAAAAAACATTACATATAACACAACTAATTGTATATGAATAAAAAATCTTTATCCACTCAATGAAATTTTTCCCAAAACCAAATGCTTCCAAAACCATCAATACAAACTCATGAGAGATTCTATCAAAGGCTTTCTCTTGATCCATCGTTAGCACATAAGCTTCCCTCCCACTCTCTTCCATGAGTTCTATCACATCTCGGATTGAGACCACAGAGTCAGCGATGTCCTGGCCAATGACTCCATCAAACTGAAAGGGCAAAACTATCTGCGGCATCACCTCCTTCATACGATTTGCCATAACCCTCTCCAAGATCTTATAATCCACATTTAATAATGTGATGGGCCTCCAATTCTTAAGATCCCTTCTATCCCCTTTATTTTTATAAGCTAAATTTATGATACCTCTCCTCATAGATGGGGTCAGGCTTCCCTCAGTTTTATTCTCCTTAAAAACCTCTAAGACCAATGGACTTAAAATCTCTAAAAATTCTTTATAAAATTCTGCACTTAGTCCATCAGACCCTGGGCTTCCCCCCTTCCCTTCATTCCACTTATTGCTACTTTTATTTCTGCTAATCCGACTTCTTTGTCACACATGCTTCTCTCATCCTCTTTTAAACCTTCTTCAATAAAAGCTCTAGCCTTCTCCATCGTCAATTTGGAAATGTCTTCTTTTGTATATAACTCTTGATAAAAGCTGCTAGCCACCTCCATAATCTCCCCACTTTCATTAATGATCTTTTCCCCAACCTTCAACTCTCTAATTAATGATAGCCTTTGTCGCAACTTCTCTTGCTCTAGAAAATATCTAGTGCATCTTTCTCCCTCCAATGCATCTTTAGCCTTTGCGCGGAGAATTGCCCCCTTGCATTTTGCAGCTTGCAATAATTCCCACTCTTCCTTTAAAACCTTCCACTTAGTCTCTGCTCCCTTATCCCCTCTGTCAACTGCTTTACAGATATCTGTAAACCTTCTGTTTATATTCTCTTCTTGACGCCGGTTAGCTGTTGCTCTTTCTTTCCCACAACGTACCGAAAAAACTTTTGCCTCATATTTGAAATTGACCCATCAAACTCTTTTATCTTTCAAGAATAAAGGTTCCTTCCGAACATATTTTATTATATTTTAAATCCCTCTTTAAAAACAATTTCTTTCAGGTACTGATTGTTTAAAATCCACATCCCTGGACCGAACTTAACTCTGCTGTTCCTAATTTTAAGAATCAAAGCCGAGTGGCCACTAAAAAATACTTTTTTTACAATAAATCTCCATCACCTCAGAACTTAACCCTTCCTGCATTAACACAAAATCTATTCGGCTCTGTTTTAAAACATCACTCACACAACCTCTTCTGGAGAATTCCCTTTTTATGGGGTTCCGATCCCTCCATAAGTCTCTTAAATTTAAATTTGTCATCATTTTTACAATCATCTCTCTGGAGTTATCACCCTTAAAGGTCATCTGAGCTGAAATGTCCATCTGAGATAAAAATACATTAAAATCCCCCACTATACAAGGGTTTTCTGCCTCTGCCACTTCTGTGAATAACCACTGAAAAAACTCACGACGCTTGCAATGGTCATTCAGCGCATAGATATTAAAGAGATCATAATTAATTTCATCCATTTGTACCTTTAGCTGTAAAAATCTCCCCTCAGTGCCCTTGTCCACCAATTCAACGTTCTCTTTTATGGGCGAACTCACTAAAACAGCCACCCCTCTACGGTTATTATTTGCGCAACTTGCAAACACTTCTCCCTTCCAAACTGTTATGTATGCAACCCTATGTTATCAGTGTTCTACCAGAGGACGTACCTTTTGGAGTGCCAAGGGATCCCAGCATCCCTTGGGAGCACTGTATATAAGCAGGTCTCCCATGCTGTACTGCACTCTGGAGTTAGAATAAAGGAACTGAGGTCACACCTACTCACGTCTACAGTACTCAGTTACATTACTTTATTATGGACACAACACAAACCTTCCGAACTCTTTCTAGGATATCCTCATCCCAAAAGGTTTCTTGCAGACACAACAGTGCCTTTAAAACACTGCAACAGCTCCCCCCTCTTCTCCCCCCTCAGTGCGTTCACATTAACTGAGACCAATGTAATCATTGCCCCTAATAAAAGAAGTGTGCCTGATAATTCCCTTATCATCATTAAATCTCTGCCTCTTCCCTCCTCCCATGCTCCTTCCCAACCTTTTGGGCAGCTGTTGCTTTCTCCTGCAGCCTCCAGCTCTTTTTTACTTCCTGTTTAAACTTCCCCTGCAGTTTCAGCCTCTTCCTTACATTAAATTTAGGCCACGGAACTGCCCCTTCTCCCTCCTTCTGCCCCTCAGTAAACTTTCCATATGATGCCCCGCAATCCCCCCCAATTCCATGTCTCCTTTCTCCTCTGATTCCTCACTCTTTAGCTCTTCTGTAATCTCCCGTCCCTGTTCCCCATCAGATACAGAGTCCTCCTGCTAACCTGGTTTCTCCAACAGTGCCACTCTTTTCAGCCTCACCTCCACCGCTGACCCTTGCCCCCCATTTCTTCTTTCTCTGGGACAATGGCGCATCTCCACCCATTTTGCTCCCTTTTGGTATCTTTGTCTCTCCGCTCCCATCCTGCTGTCCTCTTGCACCCTCTCCTGGTCTTGCCCCCTCCTGCTCCCCAAGACGTACAACTCCCCGTCTCTCTTTGGAGTACTTACACTTACCCCGCACCCCACTCTGCTCCCCCCATGGACACCTGAAGTCGAGCCATATTATGGCTTGACTCTGTCCCTGACCTGTGATGTCCTCCACTGACTTTGTTCTTTTCCACCACACTTGGTGAGTTTTCCACCATCTCCATCCTGTTTTCTGCTCCGCAATTTTCTGCCTCTTCTTGCGCTCTTTCCTCATTCTGTTCGGCGGCTATGTCTTCCAACTGCTCCACTCTTCTGACCATTCCACTCACACCTTCTGCTCCCATCTCCTCGTCGCTTAAGGAGCTTCCTTCTGCCTCACACTCACAGCGGGTGGGGCCTTTGTGACAAACCGCACAGCTCTCTGCCTTGCAGTTCCGAGCGATGTGTCCAGACTTGCCACAATTATAACAGTACAGGTCTGGACAGCTTCTTACTAGATGGTCGTGTCCAAGACAGTAATAGCAAACCTTCACCTGGTTATCATGCAGAACTCGGAAGTACTGCACTGCTTCAATTGTCTCGAATTTCAAACTGTAAGGTAATGACTTCACCCCCTCTGGGAACCGCACTTTTACATAACGGGTTCCTTCGGCTCCTGGATAGTAGCTCCTCTTTATTACTGAGCAAAGTTTAATGTCCCATGACTCCAACTTTTTTATCAGCACATTGTCCTCAACAGGTTTAAGAATTAAACCACCACCTCTTTGGAATACAGCAAAGATACATCCAAGTACTTATCACCAACCTTCATGCTCAGTAAAAGTCTTTCCACCTCCTCTCGGCCACTGGCCGTCACTTCGAAACCAACTTTCAACTTTGGTCGGCAAGCAAAGCAACTTCCCTCACCGCAGTCCTCGTGCTGCCTGTATGATATCCCAAGCTCGCATCTCCTTATCCTGGCAGTGAACCACCACTGCATTTTCTTTTCCAAACCTCCTGGGTCCCGGCCCAAATCTTTGGGCCTTTTATTCTTCCTTCTCAAGACATTCTCTCCCCTGATTAAATTCACACTGGGAGCATTGTCCTCTGAGGGGTCCAGCACTCCAGGCCCCTCAGCAGCCATCTGGTTGATGTTTATAGGTCAA
The DNA here is from genome assembly GCF_044704955.1 of Pristiophorus japonicus. Taxonomy (NCBI): domain Eukaryota; kingdom Metazoa; phylum Chordata; class Chondrichthyes; family Pristiophoridae; genus Pristiophorus; species Pristiophorus japonicus. The sequence continues at coordinate 61,773,765 of NC_091981.1, forward strand.
AAAGGCCCTAAAATTTGAGAAAAACAACCCTAAAAACCCACCACCAACTTTTTATTCCAACTCCTGCAGTAATCAGCAGCACCTGCTCACTCCTAGCCCCTCCCACGTAGAGAGTGCTACCCATTGAGCCACAGCTGACACTGGCATGTGAAATCTCTATTACCTCTGGGAGCAGAAAATTAAAGAATAATTAACAGTGCTTTATTTTAATATCTGTGATGGTAAAGATTTTTTTATTTCTCCCAATTTGATATTTTCTCTTCATCCATATCTCCTGAAGGCAATGACTCAGGCTGGCAGACATTCATAGCAACCCCCAGTATCTCACCCCAGTGGCCATTTAGTATGCAAACTTAAAATGTGAGTGCCAGTAAGTTATTCTGTTGTGACAACTGTCATTTGAAGAAATGTATGACCTTCCTGTGAAGCCATGAGGTAAAAGCATTTGAGCAGTGGAGTATGATTAGAATATTTTTATATATTAGTCTACCTCTTACACACAGGGTCAACAGCAGTCTTCAGATGAAGTTGACAGAAAGTGTGTTGGAAGTAAGATTTTAAGTGGATTACGTGTTGATCTCATGTGGCATTGCACACGGATGACAAGATCAAGATGAACAGGTTAGAGGGTAAGGATAATGGGACCAGAGTGGGCAGGCATAATTGAGTCTCCATCTTAATGTCATATATTCTGACCTTATTTTTATATTCCCATTCTAAATTCCTATGTCCACATTTAGCATCAAAATTGCCTATGTAAACTCGTCATGCGGCGCTGCAGCATCACATTTTGTCGCTGTCACATTTTGTGATTATACAAACTTGTCTGGCGTATAAGTGAAACCTCCCAGTTATAAAAATTATCAGGATTAAGCTGTGGCAGTGTAGAAGTTGTTTGTTCTGGTTGACAGAAACAAAAGTAATAGTTTTATATCGCTGGTCCAGATCATGGTATTGGTCATGCAGTGAGCACAGCGTGTGGGAAGGTTGAAGTTCAGACCTTAGACTGAATAATCAAAGAATTGGCCAAATGTAGATCCAGAGCTTACAGACATAATTTACAACTTGTACAAGTTACATCTCCATGTGATGTATTCATATCTTTTTAAAGTAAAAGAAAGACTTGCATTTATAGATTGCTTTTCACAATCACCGGACATCCCAAAGCGCTTTACAGCCAATGAAGTATTTTTTTGAGGTGTAGTAATGTAAATATGGGCTGGATTTTTGGCTTTGATGATTTTGGGGCGGTAATGGTGATGGGGTGGTAAAACTTACAGCCGGGAACAGTTTGCGCCTCAGTCATCAAAATTGGGCAGCTGGGCCCTGAGTCTGGGGTGCAGTGCTAAGGGAGGCGTTGTACACCTCTCCTAGGGCGTTAGCATGGGAAAATCACAAGCTAAAGGGCACTCCGAGAGATGCCAGGGGAGAAAAAAAAATGAAAAACCCTCCACAAAAACATTCCCAATATATAGCCTATGCCACCACAACATAAATCGCAAAAAGAATTAAAAGATAAAACAATCACACTTACCTTAGGAAGGCATTACTTACCTCTCTGCAGCCGGTAGAGGTTGCCCACCCGTTTTCCTGAGCGGTCACAGCGGGGTGTGCTGCGGGGCGTACGGGTCGGGTGGGACTCAAAAGGGTGTGCCGGTGTCGCAACCAGAAGCGTTGCACACCGGCGCAGCTCTTCCAGGTGGTACTGCTCTGTGTCGCAGCAAAACCAGCCCCAAAAACACCCGCGGGGCGCTGGAGGCTAACCACCTGCCCAGAAGGGTGAAAAACAGAGCACAAAAGACTGAAAAATCAGCCCCATTATTTTTGCATTTTATTTCCTGTAGTTTTTGAATCAAACCACTCTGACTCCAACTGTTCAGATGGGAGCAACAGCAATCGCAAACAAGTCATTTATCTCCCCAACATACTTTATTGTAGCTGCACTGGATTCTGTACAATATCCCATTAACTTTGGGTTGTTGCTTGTGCTGTAGAATTTACACTGGCTCCACCTGCAGTCCCCTGGGACACCCTCATTCCCCCAATATTATATTATAAGGTTGACACACGTCTGTGGGCCCTTTCCTACAGAAACACAAGCAAGCAGCGTTTTGCATTCTACGCCTGTGAAGATTAGAGAAAGTATTTTTCCAATTTATCACAGAAAATTTCAAACAAAAATATATCTTTCAGGCATTTTCATCCATGAAAATTGATTTGAAAATCTGGCTTGCAAGACATAAGCATGAAACAAGAAACAATCTGAAATGAAAAAACAGTTTTCCTCCTCCAATTTTCTTCTGCTGATTGTAATGAGATAGATTTTAATCTCCACCACCTGGGCAGTAATGTGGCACAGTTGAACACTCACTCTCCTAAAAGAGTTTCATTTTTTTTTTGAACACTCACTCTTTATAGAACTGGATTTTCGTCACTGAAACCGATGGAATGAAAATCAGATGCATTCTATAAAGGACGAGCAATCTACTGTGTCAGATTACTGCCGAGGGGGTGAAGACCTCCCCCATTAATGGGGTACAGTTCCAAAGATACCTCACCCAGGACTGATCTTCATGTGTGAGCTGAGACAGTGAACGTCAGCAGGCTATTAGACTTTGGAGGGCATCTCAGATGAGGCATGTGCTTTTTCACTGGACTGTCTTGAGCAACAGGAACCCTGGCTAATATTCTTGGCCCAGGAATACTGAGACTAATACTACCACTCCACTGAAGATCACCAACATATAGCAATTGAACCACTGCATTGTGAGGGGATCAGGGTTTACACACACTGAATCCATGCGATCTAAGGAAGCTGAAGAATGTAGAGGCAGATTTTCTTTTGTCTTGCTTTTGGGAAAGATTTGATCCCATGCACAAAGCAGTTGATAAAAGGGTGAAGACCTATGATGCAGATTTCTGCTCCCTTTATGTTGCCTGGGTGTTGCCACCTGGGACAGGTGCAAGTCCTCTAACAGCATTTAAATGAGGTAGGGGGGCCCTAACAGTAGGCAAGCACACATTTTGAAAACTGTTCAAAAATAGTAGGTGGTAGGTCTTACTACAGCCAAATCAGATTAATTCCAACTGGTAGATCAATTGCAAAGCAGAGTGCCTTCCTTTAATAGGTAGCCAAGAAAACCTTCAGGACCAGAGCTTGTTTTTGAACAGCAGTTAGAAAGCTCTTGCAGCTCATGGCCTCCCAGATTTGCAGCAACGGTTGGATTTTTGCTCCAAATTCCAGTGCAGACCTGTGTCGAGGGGCAAGCTTGTGCCGTTGCGCATATTAGGATCATGCTAATGACCTGACCCCAGAGATACAGGTGGGTTCAGGTCATGTCAGGTAGCGCTCACTTTAGGTACAGGAAAATTGGAGCTATAGGTGAGAAAATCGGTGGGGATTGTGAGAAAGTGCTTGCCCAATCTACGAGTGCCAGTGTGGTTTTCGGCACCGACATGCTACCTAAGTTGCACACCTCTGGATCTCTGCTCTAAAACGTATCGCTGAGTCATCTGTTTGATTCATTACCTTCGACATCTCCAAGGTTATCGTGCACTTGTAAGCAAGGTGTTCTCTTGTGGCCTCCAGCTATGTTTATAACTATCTAGCTTCCATTCAGATCATTCTATCTGTACTCCAGCTGACACTTCTGGTGACTGATTTTTTCATTAGCTCAGGGATCTGACCTCTCTCCAACTCTGTTCTTTCTTATCAATGACCTCCTCCACTCCTCATTCAACCCTATCCACAAGTTCTTGAAAGTGTTGTCGCCTCCCAAATTTGTGCACATCTTTCCCAGAACTACTTGTTTGAATCCCTTCAATTAGGCTTTGCCCCTGCCACAGTACTGAAACTGCTCCTACCAGAGTTACAAATGACATCCTATATTAACTACGACAAAGATCATCTATTCCTTCTCGTCCTGGCTGGGTCAAATAAACCATTATCAGGTCCTGCTGTCCTCAGCCAAAACTGTTCACTATTCCAGGATCATCCCGGAATGCAAAGATAACCCCCGGCTTCTTTTCTCTACTATAAACCCCATCTTCTTAAACCCCTCTCCCCTGCCTCCTCCACCCTCATCTCCAACAACAGGTGCAACAAGCTCATGGACTTCTTTGTCACTAAGATTGAGACCATCCATTCAGCTGCCTCTACCGCTTCCCTCCCTTCCACTACTTCACCGGACCAAACATCCTCCAAGGTTCCCCCCTGCCCTAGCCCTGAACTCGCATCTTTCTCTAGTTTCTCTCCTATCTGCCCTCATGCCCTCTCCAATCAACCTTGTCCATGA